>NC_089416.1:5601004-7001256 GCF_020647865.1 Trichoderma asperellum
CAGGGTCGCGCTCAGGTTGCAGCCAAGGCCGCTGCAAACAAGGATGAGCTCTTGAATATGATCCAGCACGGTGCTGAGAAAGTATTCCAGTCCAAGGGCCCCACTGATGAAACGGCAAACAAAGAAAAGGAGTTGAACGATGAAGATATTGACGAGATCTTGAGCCGAGGCGAGTCACGTACCAAAGAGCTCAATGCTCGGTATGAAAAGCTTGGCATTGAAGATCTTCAGAAATTCACATCTGAATCTGCCTACGAGTGGAATGGAGAAAACTTCGCCCAGGCCAAGAAGAATATTGGCATGAACTGGATTAATCCATCTAAGCGGGAGCGCAGGGAACAGAGCTACTCTATGGACAAGTACTTTAGACAGGCCATGTATCCCAATCCCAAGGCCGATGCCAAGCCTAAAGCTCCCCGAGCGCCCAAGCAGGTGCCGGTCCATGACTATCAATTTTATCCACCTCGCTTGCAAGATCTTCAGGATAGAGAAACAGCATTTTACCGCAAGGAAATTGGCTACAAGGTGCCATTAGCAGACGGGGATGACGATAACCTATCAGAACGCGAAGCCGAGAGAGCGCTTGAGCAGCAAGAGATTGATAATGCGACACCTCTCACGGAAGAAGAGCGAGCAGAGAAGGAGGAACTCTCCAATCAGGGATTTGGTCACTGGAACCGCCGTGATTTCCAACAGTTTGTGAACGGATCTGGCAAATATGGACGCAATGATTTCCAGGGCATTTCCAATGAGATTGACAGCAAGACGCCAGCGGAAATCCGTGCCTATGCCAAGGTGTTTTGGCAGCGGTACACTGAAATTCACGACTATCCCAAATACCTCAAAGTAATTGAGGATGGAGAGGAGCGTACGAGGCGCATCGACCACCAGGGCAAGCTTCTTCGCAAGAAGATGCAGCAGTACCGTGTGCCTCTCCAGCAGCTAAAGATCAATTACTCAGTGTCTACTACCAACAAGAAAGTCTACACCGAAGAGGAAGATCGTTTCTTACTGGTTCTTCTTGACCGCAACGGAATCGATTCTGAGGGTCTCTACGAAAAGATGCGAGACGAGATTCGCGAATCTCCTCTTTTCCGCTTCGATTGGTTCTTCCTGAGCCGTACACCTATTGAACTGTCACGACGATGCAACACTTTGCTCACAACTATTGTTAAGGAGTTTGAAGAGGGTGCTGGGACCGGCAAAGGTTCAAACGGCGTCAACGGCAAGTCAAAACGCGACCTGGATGAAGAAAATGATGAGGATAGCATTCTCAGCTTGGCTCCGGCGAAGAAGAAGTCTAAGAATGGTGTCAAGGTATGATAAACTATTCTTAGTTTAAGAACAAAGAAGCAAATAGTGATCAGTACTAACATATCTTTTGTAGAATAAGGCTCTTGATAACGTCAAGTCAAAGTCCAGCAAAGCCAGCTCTGCTTCGCCATCAAGAGCTTCCAGTGTTGCTTCCAACGCCAACTCAAACGCCGGCGGCTCTGCAAAGGGCAAGAAGACCAAGACGATAGGTAGAAAGAAGAAATGAGGAAAAAACGAATTTTCTTCATCTTGTTGAAAGGAAAGAGGAAAAGAATGAATGAACCCCCCCCCCCCCCCCCCCCCCCCCCCCTCAAAAAAAAAAAAAATTGTGAAAGAAGGAAGATAGGCTGGCTAGAGGGATCAAACCAGGTTTCAGGAGAACAGGACGTGGGTACGAAATTAGAAAGGTTTCATGACCAAAATTTTACGGCGGCGTTTCATACTTGGGAGAGATTAATACGAATGAACTCGAACTTGGTTGAAGGTTTCCTCTGTCAGCGGAGACATGTTTTTTTATTGGCTTCTTGTTACTCGTGTAGAAACGATTTCGTCGACTCTTGAAGGCTTTTTATCTGCCCAAAAAAAAAAGAGAAAATAAAGATAGTTACGTTGTTTGTAAGTAGTAGGTAGTAATGTCAAGAAACCACCCGTCTTGAGAACACCCTCCTAGCTGAAAACACGTGCATGTATTATATCTTCTCGAATAGGGGATAGGGGATAGCTATACTGCAATGCTCTAGGTGATATGCACATTTCCATGTATCAAATTTATCGCTTTTGACGTTGACAGCTTGTTTTTTTCTCTTCTTCTTTCTCTCTTTATCCTCTCTCTACAGCAACAAAGAGACACCTAGTAAGGATTACATACGGGAATTCAAGCATCCCACTTCTCCCTTCCAGTAAGAAGACTTTGTTTGTTTCCCTTTCCGCCCTCCCAAAACGCCGTACAATATGTTTAACGCATGCAAGCAAGCAAGCAAGCAGTCCGCAATAATCAAAACACAGACTGATCATTTCTGTCTTCCCTTTTTCATTTCCCCCTTCCCCTTCCCTCTCTATATTTCTTCCCTTCTTCTTTGGTTTATCTAGGCCAAAATGAAACGAAAACAGAGGATGAAAAAAGATTCTTTCTTTCCTTCAAGAGGTAATTTTCTTCTGTCCGTCCGTTTACTCCAGTCGGTTCATGCGCTCCCTCTCAACCTCGTAGTTGAAATCGAAATAGCCCTTGTCGAAGTGGTGGACACGGACATAACCGTCCTCTCCTCCAGAGGCATAGCTTCGGCCAGTGGGGTCAGCAGCAACAGTGTTGAGGGGACCGAAGTGACCACGGACACGACCAATCTCGTCTTCGAAAACCTTGTGGTAGAATCTGGCCTCGAATCGACCCTGGCGGCCGGAGGTGGTGGTGACTTCCATGGCGGCCTGACCACCTCCCAGAATAACGAAGTCCTTCTTGGGGGTGATTGTGGCGCTGTTGAGAGGGGTGTCTGCCGTGTAGGTCTTGAGGGTGGCGAGGTCGCGAGCAGAGATAAGCTGTTTGAGGGGGGTCCCGAGTTAGCAGAGTATAACGAGTCAACAGGTTATAAAAAAGATGCTGTACCTTGGCAGTCTTGTCTCGGCAAGCAGTGATGAAGTAGGTCCTGTCGGGTGACCACTGCAGGTCGACGATGGGCTTGTCCAGCTCGTGGGCAGTGACCTTGTCCAGCAGCTCGCCAGTCTTGGCATCGTACTGGCTGACACTGCCGTCCTCGTGGCCGGCGATGATGTACTGGCTGGCCTGGCTCCAGCCAGCAACAGTGGCCTTGCTCTCGTCGCAAACAATGGTCAGGGACCTCTCGTCGGTCTGCTCGGCGTTGATGTCCGGGTTGATGTCGATGACGACGATGTTGCTCAGGTAGCCCATACGCTTCTCAGTAACGCCCAGCAGTTTGGTACCGTCCTCGTTGAACTCGACACGCTTGACGGCGGTGGGGAACTCCCAAGTCTTGAGGCACTTGCCGGTCTTGACCTCCCACAGGCGGATGGTGTTGTCGGCTGAGCCAGAGGCGATCATGGTGGAGGTAGGGTCGACGTCGACGGTCCAGATAGCACCGACGTGGCCGTGGTAGGTTCCTAGACGCTCGCCATTGTGGGAAAACCAGACACAGATCTGCTGGTCCTTTGCGACGGAGAAGATGAGATCACCATCGAGGTTGTATCTGATGCGCAGAAAAACTTGAGTTAGCTCGGGCCTCTCTTATTGGCAGAGTCAAAAGGAGGAAGAGGAGGGGCTGGCGCGAAAAACGAAGAATAGAGCTCTGCTTCTGCTGCTTCTCCTTCTCTCCTGGGACAACAAGCAGACGTACTTGATCTGGGTGAGAGCACGCTCGTGCCCGGCAAGAAGGATGGGTCTCATTTTGTCGGTGATCCTGATGCTGGAAGGCTGAGGAAATAATCAGGGAAGGGGGGGATATAATATGGGCCAGCACGAGGTCGGATTGGAGATGGTGGTGCTTTGGAAATTTTGGCGATAATTGTGCGTCTTGGTGGGGCTAGAGTTGTGGCGCGGGGAGAGTCATTGGTGGCGCGGCCCAAAGGGGAAGGCTTGTGCGTGGGCAAGTGGCTGGGCATGTGTGAATTTTTAGCTCCTTGTCGAATATTCTCACCTGCTTGGTGCAAGTTGCTGTGAACGACCAATGGAGTAATAGATGATCTGGCAGAGCGTTGCCCACGCATCGAATCCCGGGTATGAAGTCTGGCGTGCGGCCACTTCCTAATAGAGCCAAAGCACAGTACTTGGACGATGACTGTCTCGTTTCGCCATTTCCTGAAACAATCACATAGTGAGTCACTTAAGGCACGCAGTTGAGTCACTGTCTTCGCTAGAAGTTAGGCATCGCGCCATATTGCATTGACGACTGCCATGTAGTGCTATTTAACTGAAGATCCTTTATCACAACGCGTTTACCTAAAGGGTTACATAGAGGGCGGGCTTGTTTGTACGATTGAGATGCCGACTTAAAACCGTTGCTAGTAGTTTACATGGGTATGGGCTGAGCTTTGGCTATTCCTCAACAACAGACTCAAAGAAGACAGCAATATTAACCGGCATGCCTTGCAGGTAGGCGAAGGTGGCGTGGACACTCTGCTCCTCGCATTTCATAGGTTCATTATGGCAACGCTACTAATTGTTTATAGTAATACACAGTTAATAGTAATACGCAGTAATATATAATAGTAATACGAAGTAATACTATATAATAATAAACGTTACACTTCGTTCAGCTCCTCCCTAGAGTAGCATCTTACATCCTTAGCGGACCAATGTTGAAGGAATAGTGGTATGTTTCCCTTGCATTGACCCGCTCTCTTTTCTCTTTCTACCATGCATCATGTTGTCTATGAATAAATGCGCTGACACACCGCTCTCAACTGAACGTTTCTTTTTTCCCTGCCGCTCTTGCCACGTCGGCATGCCGATGGTTGAACTGACACCTTTGACGCCATTGCCGCCTCGGTTGTCAACTTGTCTGTTGTCAACATCCGACGAGAAGAAATGCACTGTTTATATTCAAAGAACGTTGTATACGATGAAAAACGAAACACGAAACTACCAAGATGAGAATGCCTGCTTAGGAATCGTATAAACTGAAACTTCCTTCGAGGCAGTAGGAGCAATGCCGCTATGCCGCCATGCCGCCATGCCGCCGGTCTAGATATATGATCCGAAGTGTAAATAACTGCCTGAATTCAGCTCTGCCCGGGCCCTCTCCGGCGATGGTCTTGGGTCAAATCGAATCTCCACATAGCAAGATTCGACACCGTCCCAACACGGTGTTCTATCCACCCTGTGTTGCGTCCTATAAATCTGCCCGTGTCCTCTGTCAACGGTATAATTGTCAATACCATGCCATTTTTCCTCTTATCCAGGCATTGAGCCTTCTCTCCGTGCTTTATTTATCCTGCCCTCTTCGCTTCTCTATATATATTCAGCTACACCATTGATTGTTTGAGTTCCATTCAGCAATAGCGCAGGACGTTAAATTTTTTGCGCCACTATCAAGGTCACGGAGCCGTCGCCGCAAGGACCAACGATCAAGCGAGCCAACCAACGAAATAGCGCCGTGATCTACCTCCGTGTTCCGGACCCTAGATAAGCTAAAAAAAAAAATTCGAAAAAAAAAAAGTCAAAAGGAGACAAACAAGCAAACAATCGAAATTAGGACTCAAGTGCCCACGCTGACATTAAAGGCCCAGCTGCCTGATCGATTTCTGCCAGCACTCATACGACAGCCCTGCTTGGGACGTTGTACAGGCTTACGTGCAGCGCAATTCCTCGAGGCGTACAGAGTCGAGTCGAACGGTCCCAATTGGGATTTACAGAGCATCATGGCGCCCTGTCAGCGCCTGCGCATGGCCCCCAGGCCCGTCCACAGGGTTCTCTCGCTGTCTCCCAGAATGTCGCAGCGCTGTATCGCTAGCAGCGCTGGAAATACAGCGGGTATCGCCCGCCGCTTGCCGTACCTTTCCGGCAGCAAGGCACCGAGTGCGGCGACTTTAAGCCCCTCAGCGGGCTCAGCACGAGGACTTTTGTCCGCTAATCCTTCCAGCTGGGGAGCTCGTCATTTTCCATCCACGTCGGCGACTTATCCAGCCTCTGTCTCTTACTTCTCCTCCTCATCCTCCCCTTTCCCCTCGTCTCTGCCATCTACAGGCCGATTGCCCTCGCGACTCCAGCAGCAGCGATCGTTTGCGACGACAGCCGCCGCCATGGTTGCCACAAAGCTTGACGGCAACAGCATTGCCAAGGCCATTCGTGAACGCCTGGGCGCAGAAATTGCAGACAAGCAGCAGAAGAACCCCAGATACCGACCCAGCCTCAGGATCATCCAAGGTATGGCTGAGAACGCGCAAGGCAGCAAGGCAGGAGAGAAGTTTCCCCCTTGCTATCTTGCTGCTCACCTCTTCTTGCGCAATAATAGTTACTAACTGGCTGTTTCTTTTCCTCTCATCCAGTTGGCGATCGCTCGGATTCTTGTACGTTCCCCCCTCCATCCTTATCGTAGGATCCTTATCGGGTCAATTTAGAGCCGCGGCTAACCCTTCTTGCAGCTACCTATGTGCGCATGAAGCTCAAGGCTGCCGAGGAGGTAAGGCATATGAAACAATCTCTAGGCTCGTGAAAAACAAAATAAGCAATAGTTGGCTAAGATGCTGTCTCCAGGCCCGTATTGACTGCAAGCTGCTCCACTTCCCAGAGGACATTGCTGAGATCGAGCTCCTCGATCAAATCCGCCGTCTCAACAACGACGATGCCGTCAACGGTATCCTTGTCCAGCTGCCTCTTCCCAAGCACATCTCAGAGCCTGTTATCACATCCGCCGTCGCTGATGAGAAGGATGTTGACGGCTTTGGCACCAACAACATCGGCGAGCTTGCCAAGCGTGGTGGCGCACCCATCTTCACACCTTGCACTCCCAAGGGTGTCATCACCCTGTTGAAGGAGGCTGGCGTTGAACTTGCTGGCAAGAACGCTGTGGTTCTTGGTCGAAGCAACATTGTTGGTGGTCCCGTTGCGCAGCTCCTGAACCGAGCCAATGCCACCGTCACCATCTGCCACTCCGCCACGGCTAACCTCCAGTCCCATCTCAAAAATGCGGACATCGTCATCGTTGCCATTGGCTCCCCTAACTTTGTCAAGGGTGAGTGGCTGAAGCCTGGTGCTGTGGTTATCGATGTGGGAACAAACTACATTCCGGATGCCTCGCGCAAGTCCGGTCAGCGACTCGTGGGTGATGTCGAGTTCGAGTCCGCTTCCGAGGTCGCCTCGGTCATCACCCCCGTTCCCGGTGGTGTTGGACCCATGACTGTTGCCATGCTGTTGGAGAACGTTGTTGAGGCCACAAATACTTTCTTTGAGAACGAAAAGATCAGGCAGACCGTTCCTCTTCCTCTGCGCCTCCAGTCCCCTGTTCCATCGGATATTGCCATCTCTCGGGCTCAGGCTCCCAAGCAGATTACCCGCGTTGCGTCTGAGATTGGTATTGAAGGCCATGAGCTGGAGCCTTATGGGTCATACAAGGCAAAGGTCGATCTGAGCCTACTTAAGCGACTTGCTCACCGACGAAATGGTCGCTATGTTGTTGTCACTGGTATCACCCCAACCCCCCTTGGTGAAGGCAAGTCAACCACGACCATGGGTCTGGCCCAGGCCCTCGGCGCTCACGTTGGACGTGTGACTTTTGCCAACGTCCGACAGCCCAGCCAGGGACCGACATTCGGTATCAAGGGTGGTGCTGCCGGTGGAGGTTACAGCCAGGTCATCCCCATGGACGAGTTCAACATGCACCTCACAGGTGACATCCACGCCATCACTGCCGCAAACAATTTGTTGGCTGCCGCAATCGAGACACGAATGTTCCACGAGAACACTCAGAAAGATGGCCCGCTCTACCGTCGCTTGGTTCCTGCCAAGAATGGCGAGCGGAAGTTCTCTCCCACTATGCTGCGCCGCCTCAAGAAGGTTGGCGTTGACAAGACCAACCCCGACGAACTGACTCCGGAAGAGATCCGCCGCTTCGTCCGCCTTGATATCGACCCAGAGACCATTACCTGGAGACGAGTGCTGGATGTCAACGATCGCCACCTTCGAGGCATCACTGTCGGCACTGCTCCCACTGAGAAGGGACAGTCTCGTGAAACTGGCTTCGACATCTCTGTTGCCAGTGAGTGTATGGCCATCTTGGCGCTCAGCACTGATCTTGCTGATATGCGAGATCGTCTGGGCCGCATGGTCATTGGCACTTCACGCAGTGGAGAGACTGTCACTTGCGACGACATTGGTGCCGCTGGTGCTCTTACCGCTCTGATGAAGGATGCTATCAAGCCCAACCTCATGCAGACGCTGGAGGGCACTCCCGTCTTTGTCCACGCCGGTCCATTTGCCAATATCAGCATTGGCCAGAGCTCTATCCTTGCTGATAGATTGGCCCTGAAGCTTGCAGGCACTGAGCCCGATGAAGACCACAACGAGAAGACTGGTTTTGTCGTTACTGAAGCCGGCTTCGATTTCACCATGGGTGGTGAGCGTTTCTTCAACATCAAGTGCCGCACCTCAGGCCTCGTGCCCGATGTGGTCGTAGTTGTCGCCACTGTTCGTGCTCTCAAGGTGCACGGAGGCGGCCCCCCAATTGCCCCTGGCGCTCCCCTCGATGCTGTCTACAAGCAGGAGAATGTCGACATCCTCCGAGCTGGCTGTGTCAACCTGAGGAAGCAGATTGAGAACGCCAAGTCCTTTGGTATTCCCGTTGTCGTCGCCATCAACAAGTTCGCGACCGATACCGATGCCGAGATCGCTACTCTCCGCGAGGAGGCTCTTGCCGCTGGTGCGGAGGATGCTATCCTTTCTGACCACTGGGCCAAGGGTGGCCTTGGTGCCGTTGATCTGGCCAAGGGAGTCATTACTGCGAGCGAGAAGCCCAAGGAGCTCAAGCTGACCTACGGCCTTGATGGCACCATCGAGGAGCGCCTTGAGGCCATTGCCCAGAAGATGTATGGCGCTGCCAAGGTCGAGTTCAGCGAGCTTGCTCAGAAGAAGATCGACACATACACCAAGCAGGGCTACGGCCACCTGCCCATCTGCGTTGCTAAGACTCAGTACTCTCTGTCGCACGACCCTGACCTGAAGGGGGCGCCCACTGGCTTTACCGTGCCTATCCGAGATGTTCGCATGGCTGCCGGTGCCGGTTACTTGTAAGTTATTATACTCCCCCTAAGAATACCTTGAGAATTTTAAGGTCAAAGTACTTATGCTAACTCCATTTCCAGGTATGCTCTAGCTGCTGACATCCAGACCATTCCCGGTCTCCCCACTGCCCCTGGCTATCTCAACGTTGATGTCGACCTGGAGACTGGCGAGATCGACGGTCTTTTCTAAGCCAAACGCAGACTTGTCTCTTCTTCTTCTGATTTCTTCCTCCCGGCATTCATGACTGGTACTGATTTGCCGCATTGTCGACTTTTTTTGTTTTGAAAATATTATATACCCAGAGACTCAACGTGGGGCACATAAGGATATAAGGAATTTTGGATTTTATGACTGGTGCATCTTCAACATATGGCGCAGGCATGCAAGGCACAGGGTTATGATTTGGACAATTAACCCGCTTAGAGTTAACAAGAGCTACTACTAGAGCACAAAAGAATGACTTTAGAAAGCACTCACGCTTTTTTTCACCATTCCTTTCCCCTTCGTTTTTTACTGACTACGTATATTTAAACCTATGTACTATTATGAGGCAAGCACGCGATTGCCAGATGAGCGACCGAAATTAACTGTCGGCTCATATATCCGTATTTTCTAGAATGTAAGAGGTACTAGATATTTGTCATTAAAGAGACTGCATGACAGATACGGTAAACGAAATTGGGATGCAATGTGTAGCTGCCAATAGATATGGAGACTTGGGCCGGTCGGATGAATCGATCCGGGTTGGGATTCGGAGGAACTGTTGACCGAGAAGATGCTTCTGGTCTAATACTACATACTTCTGGAGGAGCCAAGTGGAGGTGATGCGGAGATGAGAGGAGTTGATGATTGAACATCTCTCAGATATCTTTTCAGAAGAAGCATGTTACTTTGGTATGAGACTCCTGTTTTTATATAGCGAATTACATGTCACGTATTTTTTAAAGGTTGGTGAAGGGTATTAGGCGTGATTTTATTAATGCCGTTATAGTTACAATCAGCTGCCTGTCCAAAACGCCGGAGCCAGATGCGCTCAAATCCATTGCTTCCCTAAAACTCTAATCCAAATGTGCCATCGAACTTGATTTTCGCGGTCTTGAGCGTCTCTCGTACTCTGTCGTCTATAGTTTGGTCGATATTGTCCAAAGCGTCGTCATTTGATTGTCTCACTTCTTCTTTCAGATCTTCCGTCGCTTGAGTCAATATCCTGCCGCTTTCCTTCTCCATTTCTGTAATTGCATCTTGGCAAGCCCATCTTAGATCTGTTGCGCAGTCGTCAAACTGGTTATTCATCTCTTCAAAGATCTCTTCTTTCTCTTCCGTTCCATATCGGCACGGACTGCGGCCATTATCTAGTGCGTCTCTGAGATTGTCTTTGATATACCGTTCTAACCCAGAAACTCGGCTTTCCATGGCATTAAAGCGCGTCTCAATCCGATTTTCGATATTGTCTAGGCGGCATACAACATCTTTCAGAAGAGTTAGGACACGAGTTACACCAGCGGACTCATCATCTGAGTTATCAGCTCGGCGGCGTTTTTCTGTTACAGTTAGCTTTAGTCGAGCAAGGATAACATAAAATGATAGAGAAGAATTGGTGGTGCTCACTGGAACTTTGAGGATAAGGCGCAGATCCCGCGTACGGAGGGGGACTTTCTTCGGTATGCGTGAATTCTTTCTTCTCAGCAATCTCGCCTCCATTACCAGCATACAGTGTAGCCGGGTTTGCCCGCGGCAGATCTGTACGTGGACGGTCTTCAAGGCGATCGCCCGAAAATGTCTTTTCAAGTAAATCGAATTCTGCTTTACTTAGGATTGCATTGGAACTGTCGAGATGCACAATGAACTTAGTCACGCTGGCGAGGTCTTCAATCAAACGTAATCGAGTTTTCGTTCTGCCTTTAGACTCTAAAGGACGTCCTTTGGGGCGTATCAAATCAGGCGCTTGTGTCATCGTGATACATAGTGAGTAATGCCTAAGCTGGAACGTCTTGGAGGTTGAGGGCTGTGGGTTGTGATAGATGTTGTACTTTATAGCTTGAATCCTTTCAGGATATATGTATAAATAAACAGCCTGCTTATTACTCTTGCCTTTGCCACCTCTGAGGATAACATAAGCATGAAGCTTGAACATTGCTGTATTGGTTGAAGTGTTCAAGTACGCATCAAATGAGACATCTTCCATCTGGCAACGCTGTTGGCTAGCATCGTTCCATGTTACTCTGCTCTTTTGATAGGATATATCGATCACGGCGGCGTTCTTCTCTTTTTCACTTTCAGTCACGGCTGACGTTTCATCGATGCTATTCTTAATCATTTCATCTCCATCGTCAATGCTGTTGAATTTGTCATGGCGATCATTTTGAGAGGCACTAGAGTGTCTGAAGTTAGAATACATTAGCAAATCACATATGGTGGAAATCAGGCCCGGCTATATGCAGTTCCCCTGATCATGGCCGATGAATACAGTGAGTAGCGGAGCTTCAAAAGTCCCCCCGCCCTTCAATGAAAACACTGCTGCGGATAATGTACTGGCAACGGTAACAGACAATAGTAGCTGCTACCAAACAAGATCCCAACCCCTCCGCTGACGCAAGTCAAGCCATGAGCTGAGTGCGTAGGGCTGGCATTGGAATTTTACGACCTTGTCTCGCAGGAACAGTCCCGAGGAGTATCTTCACGAGAGCAGGACAGTGATCCACGCGAAGCGATAGCTTGCCATGAATGCGGAGCTTAAAAAGTCCTCCGCTCCTCAAGGAAAACACTGCTGCGGATAATGTACTGGCAACGGTAGCAGACAATAATAGCTGCTACCAAACAAGGTCCCGACCCTTACAGCGGAGTCAACTCGAGAGTCGACCAGCGCGTAGTGGGCATCGGAATTTTACGACCTTGTCTCGCAGGAACAGTCCCGAGCAACATCTTCGAGAAGAGCAGAATTGCTATTCACGCAGAGCCATGGCTTGCTGGAGTCGCATAAGGACATCTCACTGACCCAGGCGAGGAAACAGGTTGCGTTGCGTCGTTGTCTTCCTCATTGTAGATGGTGCCGTCATTCATTGCGGAATAATCTAGGCGATGAATCGATTAAGGCGAGATACATGGGTTGGCTGAGAGATGGGTCGAAAGGTTGGGTGAAGCAGAACAAATGGCGCAGCAGCGCGTAGGATTTAAAACGACGCCTCCTTACACTGTCACATGACTTATACCAGCCAATCGAAAGCCTCAGTTACTTAACTGCAGCTGGAATTGGCTAGTGAATCAAGCTCATTTTGGCGTCTTCTCACGTGACTATTAGATGCATGAGGCACAGTGCGGATAATGTTGTTTCTCGTGTTTGATATCGCGGCAGATTCTGGACTTGGCGAGGTATTGGATTCACTTTCTTCAGGGGATTTACCGGCAAAGTTCTATACTATCGACTCTGCCCGATATCTCTCCCCGCTTGGCAAACTAGAGACGGGCTAGAGATCACAGTCGTAGCACTAGCAGATCCAATGAACTGACTAGTAGTACCAAGTTCAAAACCTAGTACTAACCAGGTTCTCTCAACTACCCAGGTAACCAGATTCAATGAATGTGGTGTCTTGTGGAATACACGTATAAAAACTTCATATTGGCTAAAGAGCAATTTGATGTTGGCGGCATTCAGAGTAGTATCTCCCTCTGGGTTGCATCATTCCCGTCTGCGGAGTAATCTGGTGGGTGAGCCCACAATGCACATTAAATGTAATGGTGTAGACACACACAACCAGCACTTGTGTCATGCCATGCAGCGTATCTTGCGATGCAAGACGTGAGGTTGATAGAGGAGTACGGAGTGCTACGTATGTATGTACGTGTATATAAGATCGAAGGATTTTAGCACTCCCCAATAGCGTGCACCGGAGATGGCCTTGGCGAGACGAAGTAAAATAGCAATATTAGGTGGAATAAAACTACTCTTAAGGCGAAAACAGGGAAAAGAACAGAAAAAAAAAACCCCCCCGCGAATCATGCCCTCCATCCAATTTCCAAAATGCAACCCCTTGATGGCCATTAGTCTGCGGACATGTTGCCCTTTCTATAAACCCGCCGGAAACGAAATCCGTATCCCGAAGCCCTACGAACAACAGCTGCAGCTCTCCCTGCATGTGGAGTTGGCAAAAGCCACTGTGCCGGATCTTGGTCTTCCCGAGAGACGAACCGCCACTGACCGTCGAGGTATTGGCAGCATTTTAAATCTTAATAGGTTAATTGTCGGTGTCTGATGCGGGGGCTAGAAACGACAAGACGGAAAGCTTACTTGGTGGCCAATATGGATTGGGGGAGATGAAGCGCATCGATTAGGGAGCTGTGGTGGGCATATCCACTCTGCAGTATCATATTAGTCCCTGCGGAGTGTCTTGGTTATAATATTGTGCTTTGCTGTCCATCTGTGGCGTTTCTTCCATCTTTACTCTATTCTCTACATCTAGGGCAGAAGTTGATGCCTTTTTTTTTTTTCTTGGGGGGGTTCTCTGTCTGTTAGCGGCTTAGACGGACCGAGTAGTGAGACAGACTATTCACTCACTTTTGGGTCGAGAAGACTCAAAAGACTCTTTCCCCGCTTGATTTGGCCTGAGACCAAGCACTCTGTGCTGTTTAATCTTCACCAAAAGGTCTGCTTACGGTGACGGCGTCGTCGACAGGCCGTTGTAGACAACAATGGCGCTAATCCCCGTCGCGATTGCGGTGCTGGTCGCCTACCAAATTATATCATCTGCTTTGCGCCTGCGGCATCATATCAATGAAGCCAAGAGAAGCGGGTTGCCTTATATTGTTCTTCGTGCGTTCATTTACACTGAGTCTCCTGCCGACCCTCTGTATCTCTGTGAGCCACACTAACATGGTGTCATCAAAATGTAGCTTGTTCGCCGTTCTGGATAGGATGGCAAGTGACCCATAAGCTATGGATTCCTCTCATCAAGTTACTTCCAAAGTCATGGTGGGATGGGTGGCTCGAGTATGACTGATGCCCTGCCTTGCCGTCTCTCCACATCTCAAAACTTTGTCGAGTGGCTAACAACTTTTGTCTTCAAGCATCATGAACCCCAACTTTGTATATCGAACTCGCCACGAGTGGTTCGCCAAGGTTGGCGAATCTTTCTTCCTTGTTTCTCCTGGCAGACTGATGCTGCTCACGGACAATGCTGAAACGATCCGTACCATCACGCTGAAGCGAGAGCAATTTCCCAAATGGACTGCTGTTTACAACATTTTGAGGCAGTTTGGTGAGAATGTTTTGACTACTGAAAGCAGCATCTGGCGCATGCACCGCAAGGTTACCTCGCCTTCGTTTAACGAGAAAAATGCTGCCTTGGTTTTCCGTGAGGCCATCGCTCAGACTCAAGGCATGCTGCGTATGTGGGCGGGCCCTGAAGGCAACACCCGAAAAGAACCACTTGTCTCTCTGCAGAGGGACACGATGAGATTGGCTCTGAATATCATCAGTTATGTTGGCTTCGGCATGCGACTACTGTGGCCGGGAGAGACACACGCAGCGGGAACAGATCCCAAGCTGTTGAAATACGGCTCTCATAAGCCTTCGGCCGGACACCAGCTGAGTTTCACAGATACAATGGAGTTTCTTCTCGAGCATCTTTTGATTTTACTGGTTTTCCCACGATGGATCTTGAGTGAGTATTCTTTTGCATCATCATATGATATCTTTGCTTTGTATGAGATGCTAATGCTCTGGATTACAGAACTTTTGCCTTTTGAGAAGATCAAGAAGGCAGTGCTGTCTTACGACGAATATGTCAAATACATGAACGAGCTTTTGGACGAAAAGATTGAAGACGCACGCAAGGGAGACCACATAGAAGGCATGGATCTCATGGGCCAGCTTGCGAAATCATGTTTCGGAACCGACAACAAAGATGCCACCTTGACTCGCGAGGAGATCATCAGCAATGCTTTCATCATGTTCGTGGCTGGCCACGAGACAACAGCCAACACTATTCACTTCACCCTCATCTTCCTAGCAATGAACCCCGACGCGCAGCGCAAGATTCAAAAGGACATTGACGACATCCTCCAGGGCCAGGACCCGAAAGATTGGGACTATGACAGCTTGGTCAACCCCATGACGGCCAGCATGATTGGTGCCGCGATGCACGAAACGATGCGACTCATGTCCCCTGTGGTTGTGATTCCCAAGGTCACCTACAGCGACCAGCCCTTGGTCATGGACGGCAACAAATATGTGATTCCCAAGGACACGGGCATCTCATTGGTGACGATTTCTGCACACGTTAACCCCCGTTACTGGCCAACACGACCAAGCAAAATCACCCCTGGCAAATCCAACATTCTCGACTATGTTCCAGAGCGGTGGTTCCAGAGCCTGGATAAGGACAGCAGCGCGGGCAGCGAAGACGTTGCCGGTGCCGACTCGGAAGACTTTGGCGGTTTCCAGGGCTCAGACATCAACGCGCAGCTCTTCAGACCCGAGCGCGGATCTTACATTCCCTTCAGCGACGGGGCTCGATCGTGCCTGGGACGGCGCATTGCCGTGGTGGAAATGATGGCGGCGCTGGCCGTCATTTTCCGGAGCTACAGCGTCGAACTCGCGGTGGACGAGTGGGCATCGCAGGAACAGGTCGATCAGATGAGTCGGGAGGAGAGGGCGCGCATCTACAGGAAGGCACAGGATACGAGCCGGTGGACGGTGGGACAGGCGACGACGAGGCTGACGCTGAATTTGCACGACGGCCAATACGTGCCGGTGCGCATCGTCAAGCGGGGAGAGGAGAAGTTTGTGGACTGGGTGGATAGAGAGTGATTGGTGAAGTGACTGCGCGACTGGAAATCCTGGAGCTGTGTCTCTCGGCTGCTTTTTGTGCGAAGATGGCAATTTTTGTTTCATGTATGTTTTCCTCCAACTACGAGCCGGCTATGAGAATGTCAACACTGCATAGCATTAGCATAAAATACCAAGTACCTTGACGAATAACATGTGTATATATAGGATTTCCGTCAAGGCCTAATACCCATCAGGGATGCAGCGTTGGGTACGAAAGCAACAGAAGAAGCCGCCGCCAGATACCCCGTCTCTATCACCATGCCAGGCATCAAATGCGGAGCTTTCTGCAGTGTGCCATCTCCAGCACCCCATACTCGATGGCACTCTAGGTCAACTGGGGCAATATCAGGCAGTATCAATCGATACCGCCGAGTCACCATCTTTCACCCTGGGAGCGTCAAACACACGGGCTCCATGCGCAGCAGATGCACTGTAAATATAAGCCCGTTATTACCTGACTGATACTCTGGCTCAGCCCTCGACGGATTTCCACTTCTCAATCACACAGCAAAAAAACAAACTTCTCTCGCCGGCGACAGCTTGCGCATCAGCGGCGCTCTGCCCCCATTTCATCCCGGCCAATGTCGACCAGCCCAGCTCTCCAGCGCCATCACTCCAGCCACGCACCACGTCCTCGGCGGGTACCGCCTGTTAGTGCGAGACCTCGCAAGTGCCGGCACCCCGCCGCCTGCCAGCGTGGCACTCGCAAACGCAGCAACACGCGGGCGACTTGCCCCTCCTGCCTTCAGCCACACGCAGAGAACCAGCGGGAGAGGGAAATGGCGTCTAGTCCTAAAGAGGCCAACATAAACAAGACAAATAGCGAGCCTTGTCCCGCGCGAGCCTTTTATTATTTTTTTCCCAGTCTTCCATCGCCCCCCGCACCCGCCCAGCAGCGCCCAGCAACCAGCGAGAAAACATTCGACATCCCACTTTTTGGTTGGAGTCGCAGCCCTCGCTGATACCGCGCAATACAATAAGCCCTTGTAGCTGATGCTTTATATTTTACCGATACTATATACTAGGTATTACTTGCTACAGTCTGCAATATATCTCAAGACACTCTTATAAGGACCAAAGAGAAAGAAAGAAAACAAGACGGGAAACACGCACACGCACACACACACACACACACACACACACACACACACACACACACACACGTTGCTTCTGTTGGCTGCCGTTCTGAAATCCAGCGCGAGTGCTGCGGAGAAAACAAACCGAGCTCTCCAAGCCAGCCAATCAAATAACTCAGTTTCTTTTGGGGAACGCAACACACACACACACCGCAAGAATATTATTGGGCATTTGAATCGTTCGAACCTACATCTTATTTTATTTTACCTTTTTTTTTTCTTTGCGACTAAAGAGAAAGAGACAAACGCTTGTCATCGCATCGCATCGCCTCGCATTACGTCGCAGCGCCGCGCATCGCCATCTATCGCTTCCGTATCGCTATCGCTGCATCGCATCTGTAAACTGTCACCATGTCCGCCACTGCGCCCTCGAATGCCTGGCTGCGCGGTCAGCGCAAGAGTGATCTCGTGGAATTGGCCGAGAGTGTCGGGCTCCAGAAGTGAGTTTTGTGATTTTATGCTTGTAGTTTTCCTTTTGGCTCCTGGTTGCGCTGCGCATTTCAACAATGCTGTCGCATATCCGTCCCTTGCGTCATTGTTTTGTTTGCCGTTGTTGCACTCGCCGCCTTTTCCAGAGCCATGGCGCGGTTGGGTGTAGCTGCGCGCGCGTAGCGATTGCTGCGACAGGCGCGATGGAGAAGCAGCAGCTTCAAGAGCAACCTCGTTTTTGGCCATCCTCGCTTCTTTCTACTTCCTTTTCCTTCATGCCGTCTTTTCCTTTTCTTTTCCTTTTTTTTTCTTCCTGATCCGCTCAAATCCCTCCACCCCTCGCCATCGGCGCGTCGCCGCATTACCACCTTCACTGCTCTAGACAAAAGTAAACAAAAAAGCAAGCTAACACGGGCGTCGTTCCGGGAACTAGCTACGATGGTCTCAAAAAGTCGGAGCTCGAGACTGCTCTCGATGAGTTCATTGCAGGGAACAGCAGCCGCTTTTCCAGCCGATCTGAACTGTCGGGCTACTTCAACAGCCGGTCCAAGGCGATGGGCTCTCCCGTCAAGCGAGAGTCCAAAGAGCCTATCAAGGAAGAGCTGGAGAAGGGCATCAAGGCGATCAAGCGGAGGGCGACCAAGGCTGCTGAGGATCTGGCTGCAACGTAAGTATTTCCCGGCAAATATGTCTGCATTATTGGCCCTGAGATCCGCCACCTTCTTGGGCTTGGCCAAGCAATCATCGTCAGCTTCTCTAACCTGCTCTCCAGAGATGCCGAAGACGTCCGCGCCGCTTCAACTGCTCTCATCCAGACTCCCGCTCGTAGTCTGTCGCAAGTTGCGTCACGCATCTCACTGCCCGCGACCCCGGCCGACGTAGCCAACGCTGTCGATCGCTCAACCATTGCCGTGCGCCGTCGTGTCTCATCCATCTACCAGGAGAGTGGCATTGGCGAGGCTTCAAATGCTACTCGAGAGACTCTCAGCAACGTTACCAGCATTCTCCTTTGCGTCTCCGCTTTCGAGCTATGGTACATTCGACCTGAAATCCTAGCTAACCGCTATGCATTCACCGTTCCTGCCGTCGGTTTCCTCGGCACCTCTGATTATCCCGTGTACCTGCCTGATATGTTCCTCCTGCTCACCGCGAGCTTTTGGTCACCCGCTCTCACCTGGGCATTTACCAGCTTTATTTTGCCTAGCCTGTTTGGCTACTTTTTCAATCTCAGCTCTGCCAGCAGCTCTCATGGGCCCAAGACGCGCTCTCGGGCTAGCACTCCGGAGACTTCTGTCGATCCTTTGACCTACAGCATTATCAAGGCACTCGTCTCCTTCGTCGTCTATGGCCAGGGCGTCACTTTTTGTGGTCTCCTCTCTGAGACAGCTATTGATCGACTCGACGGAGCCGTATATGGAGGCTACAAGGGTATTCTGACCGGAACCGCCATCACTGGCTTACTTAGCATTTACGATGCGGTTCTGAAGAAGTAAATGGGCAAAGAAGAAACTTGCTACTGTGGGACGAGACTTCCATAACCCCGAATAACCTCGGGGTACTATGCGATTTAGCATGGTGGCGTAACGAAGGGAGGAAAAGCGGCGTTTTAGGTGTTGGACGGCGTCAAAGCGCGACTCTATCAATGCTGTTTATTTTTCTTGCCTTGGCTATCCTTTTCTTTTTCTGATTTGCCTTGATTTTCTTCGATACCATGCCCTCTTGCTCGGTCTTGGAAACATGCTAGCTTGGAATGCTGGTAAACATACTTGAACAGGGAATTGGCTTTCTTGTCTCTGGTTTAAGCCAAAAAACCACCTTTTTATCGTTGCTTTCCCTCATCTTGTTGCTTTCATTCTTCTGATTCTTCTCCGAGGAAGTATATCATGTAGCTCCAATGAGCTCATTTTTTAGCTGCAAGGAGGCTATATTAAGACTTCTAAGCAGCGAGGGCATGTATTGGCCTCAAATATTTATTACTCGGAAGGAGCTTTTCCGAAGGACGGTTATGCAATTTGCTCGCCCGACTCTGCCGCCATGGCGCGTTCCACAATGAATTTTTTTTCAACGTTCTGAAGCTGGGGGTGTTTCTGCCATTTTGGTTTGCGACGGATTATGATTTTAAGTAACTTGGGCTATTATGGGAGAGGGGAGCAAGGTCTTTTTGATGTATCTTAGTTATCTTTTATTTGCGTTTGAACTGGGTGGGATTGGCGATTCTTCGCTGGAGGAAAGGGAAACTTGGTATCTTGTACGCGGTAGATGAATTAGGTCACGAGTGATATGAAAATGTCCCCTTTCTTTTTTTAAATGTGTAAGTATATATATATACATATCCAAGAGTGCTTCATTCCTGAAAAGTTATTTATGAAACCTCTATATCTATGCACCAGCCATGTATCGGCTGAATCCCAAGTGTCTATCCTAATACCAAAAAGAACGTTGAATAACCCATCTTCGCTCGCATGACTAATTCCCTCAGGATAAAGAAAAACAGTTACTGTGTTGAACTAATCCGTTCCATTCAGGGAAACAGAATCAAAGCCGCAAACCTCAGCTAATATATATGTATATATATATTGGCGCTGAGGAGCAAATAAGAAGGAAAGAAAAGTTAAAAGAGTATAGAAAGAATAAACGCCAATTTCCATATGCATCCGCCCGGCTGAAAAGTAAATGCGCCACGCTTAAGTTTGCTGAAACCAATGTTTTTATCCTTGATCCTTTTTTAATTCATTTTTTCATTTTTTTTTCAAGGCTTATCTTCAGGGCTTTCCCATTTAATTGGGTGCATGAGGAAACTTCTCAAACACATGCGGCCGCTGCTCGTTTCAGCCTCCTCCTCTGCTTTCCCACCTCGTAGCTTGCCCCCTCCTTCTTTTCGATGGCCATTTCGACCTCTGCCATCCAGTTGAGCAAAGCCCAGCCAACGCCGCCATAGAAGGCCTGAAAACTCGCTGTTATAATACCAGCTTGTGCCCTTGTGGTTGTGTTCGTTGCGTAGATCGAATGGGCTGCCCACAGCCGAAGTCGAGTGGTCACGTCCACCGTTGAAGATTTTGTCAACTGAGCTGCCGAGAGGGTCCCAAGCACGGTCCAAAAATGTTGGGTGAGGTGCGTATACAGCCTTGAATCCATGGTGAAAGGCCACACTTGCAGGGAACATTTCAGTCCACATAGTGCGGTGATGGCGCCAAATCTCCTCATGCATCGCCAACAAGAGTCGACGGCTTAGTCGAGATGCCGTGATGATGACGCATCGTCTTGGAGGGGTTTTGCCATAGCCGGTCGCGTCATTAGAGAAGACCCAGGCTGAGCCATGCACATCAAAGATGGGATTCAACGTAATGAGATCTGCCGCCTCACCGACACCACATTGCGGGCTGTTTCTGTCATCCGCACACGAAGCGGGTATGATGGACCGTCCATGCTGCTCAAATCGGAGCTGCTTCGTTTCAGGAAATTCCACAGGACCAAACACCGGCGGCTGACCAGAGTCGGCTGTATATTGCTTGACGGCAGTCGTGAAATTGTCCCAGCTACCGTGGTGAGCGGGAATATAGTAACGCGAATTGCGTTCCCACAGAAACGGACGGGGCTGCCGGTCTGCCCAAACACCCAAGCGATCAAATAGTTCGTACCAGTTGCCCAAATATCGCATATCCATCTCCCAGTTCCAGAAATGTTCGTATTCTGGGTGCTGCAAGGCGAAAACCTGAAGCGGCATATGGGCGCTGCGATAGACGTCGTGTATTTCTTTTTTGCTGGGGTTACCAATTGGCTCCTCGAATTTGCCTGGATAGAATAGCTTCATTTGTGCTTCGCTCCACAGCGTCACCAGTCCATGGAACTCGGGAGGCACGTGGGCGTCCAGCAACTGTTGTACCGTCAAATCATCGGACCAAATAGGCAAATCGTTGTCCTTCACGTGCAACAGAAAGTGGACATTGTACTCTCCACCAGATTTGAGAGCTAGCTCGTTGATCATAGCCCGGAGGTTAAGTACTGTGAACTGCGTCCACTTGAAGCCGGTATACAGGCGGAGCACTACAGCGATTCGACTCTTCTTACCTTCCTCAAGCTTGAGCACTTCGGTCTCTGGGTCTGGCTCTGCGAATCGGTGCTTGTTTGCGGTGGCACATCGCTCCTGCACATCGCCCCAATCAATCTGGCCATAATCAATTTGGCCCGTTTCTTCCCAAACAGCTTCGCTTCCCGAGGACTCTGTGTCGACTCCCACGCCCGCGCCACCATCTTCCATGTCGTAGCCGAAGCCATATGGTCCATAACGACCAAATCGGTCGAAACAAATGTCATCCCGAAGGCCAAACATTGAGTAAGATCCAAAGGCTGGGTCAGGCATATATTGCGGAATACCTTCATATGCATATATGCTAGGAGCCGGGATCTTCTCGTCATTGTCGAGATAACAGGTTTTAATGCTCGAATCAGACGTGTTATACGGATTGTAGGGTTTAGGTTTGGGGATCTCTTGGCTAAGTGGAGGTTCGCCGAGAGGAGCTTTGTGAGCGGGATTGGGATATTCGGCAATGTGCTCAGCTTTCTTAACCAGAGCTTTAAGACCATGGAAGTAGCCGTTCAAACTAAACGCAAGATTAGTGTTAGTGGTCCAGTGCCTCTCTAATGCGGCCAAGAAACTTACTGGGGAAATTGAAGCCATGGCATCTTCTTGATGTCTTCATCCCATTTCCTCTGATTCTCTGCGTCCTCTTCTGCGCTCAGTTCATCTTTGTCGTCCATGGGTAATTGGACCCTCTGGTCATCTTTCTCTTTCTCTTGCTCAGTTGTTTTTGCCTGTTCCTCTTTGATGATCTTCTCTTGGTCCTGACCACTCCCCCCCTCTTTCTTTCCTTCTTCTGTTTGCGTCCCTTCCGGTTTGTTGCTCGCAGTAAATTCTTTCTTCCCTTGATCTACCTTCTCTGATGGTTTACCCTGCTTATCTTTGTTCTTACCCTCCACAATCACTAAAACAGGGCCACCATCTTCATTCCCAATTATTGTAGGCTGCGGGGGCGAATACTTTGTTGCAGTAGCAGGTTGAGCGAATCGGGAGCTTGCCTCAGTAACAATACCATCGCCAGCTTTGAAGAGGGCAAGTGACACAAGAATCATGCTTGCGACAGTCCATATTAAAATTCTCCGATAAAAGCCTCGGCCGAAGATAGAAAGCCCTCGAACTGGCTTCGTTTCCATGACATTTTCTGCATATGGTAATAACGGCTCATTGTTTCTATTTGTCGAAGAGTGGGAGCTGGAACGGCTACTAAAGCTGAGAAGTGAGGCCGTGCGCTCCATGGCGGAGGGAGCGAGGCTAGGTGATGAACACCTGCGGTTCGGAAGGTCGTAAGCGTCACAGTCGCAAAGCCTTAGATGTGGTACACTTCGAATTTCAACAATCTTCTAGCCACAGGGAAATAATCGGATAGGTAAGGGAAATTAGGAGAACTAAAAATATAATGTAAAGCAAAAAGATGCAAAGAAAAGCAAACGAAAAGCCTATTGCGTGACTGGTGAGATAGTGGCAACTACTGCCGTCTTGGAGGGGCAGAGTCAAGTGGGAGAAAAAAATAATGGGAAAAGGAAGAGAAAAGTCTGGCGATGAAATGGCAAGCCCACAGAGAGGCTTCTTGAGGTTCCGCAAAAGGAATCAAGATAATAGAGGGGAGATAAGAAGAACACAAGTAAGGGTATGGATGTACAAGATTTTTGGTGATCGACGACGGCGAAATGGCCGGTGCAAGGACTCCGTAGTCGCAATAACCATAAACCTTGTATAGGAGGCCAGGCGAAAAAGCGGCTTTCCAGGGACCCCAGAAGAGACCGCTGGCCAAGTGGGAACAGGCAGGAGCCGCCGGGCACACGGTTCAACCCTGCCTTAACTACCAGCTGCCAAGTGCCAAGTGCCCAGGCGCGCGCAAAGAGCGATCGACAGGCAGGTGTGAGACAGAAGCAACAAAAGAAGAAAGAAGGAGAGAAGAGAAGAAGTGCGGACAAAGACACAGATAAGATGCTGGGCGGCAACTTCGACAGATAGACTTTTTTTTTTTTTATCAGCCACTAAAAAAAGAACGGTTGCGGCGTTTCAAGCCTGATGGATCCAAGGCTGGCTCTCTTTCTCGTCTGCAACTCCGTAAGGCAGACTCCATCAGGCAAGACCTATTTTGGATCTGGCAGCGGATTTATTTCAAGAGTGCAAATACTAATCCGAACCGCCCTCGCCAGGCCGGCTTATCGAATAGGAGCGCGAGGCGCATCTGAGAACGATGGGGAACTGCAGCCATGGAACGAGCGCATCCACACAGACACACAGAGACGCACAGTCAGCTTCAAACGACCGCCCAGTGGTCCACTATAGAAGAGGGACCATGTCTTGCCTACGGCAGCCTCCTTATGCATCAACGACGCTTCAATGTCTCTATTGCCCAGCCATACCCTGCTGAACGGTGGGTGAGCTGAAACTCCCATGAACATACTTGTCGAGTGGTCAGCTCAATTAGGACTGGATCAGCCACATATCATGTTCCCTGCTATGAGTACTTGCCACCACAGACAAATTGCTACATATTCAGCCCGAAGAAATGGCGGCTCCAAAGGACAAGAATGATGAGGAAGTTGTCGAGCGAAGCTCTGCTTGGATATCGTGGCCGCGCGGCTCTGATGCTGCAGCATGCAGCGAATGCAAATGCGATAGCGTTGCGGCTAAACCTGTCAATCGCATCCATCATTACAACCGCATCGTGCCCTCTTCGAAGCCGCTGGGCTCCGCTAGTCCAAGAAGTCTCCCACTAACCTAATTAGCTCCAGTATCACCGCAGTTTGTCTATCCCTAGCCAATCAGCGCAGCACGAGCCACAGCCGGGACCGCATACGGCTGCCCCGATACGGCTGCCACAGTACGTACCCCTGTGAGCTTTCCACCAGCGTTTGGTCTTTGGCCTGTCGATCAGCCAGCTATTGCGTCATCACCGTCGTACATACAAAGTCGAGTAGGAGCGCGGCTGTGATGAGAGACAAAGGGGAACGATTCAGCCAAAGTTTGAAGTTCATATGTTGGCTGGGGTCTCGTTTGAGGAGGGAGAAGGGGCTCAAAACTGCTTAAAAGGCCATATTGCTCCTGCGCCCTATTTCGGGATGATCGGGCTTCCTTGCCGCTGAGAGTGGAAATCCATTGACGCTGGAGAAAGAAAAAAAAATAGGCGGGACGCAGTTGACGTGGGCCCGTCGTATCCTTGCCATCCAACCATCCCGCCGGCACAACATGAAACACGCGTTGACGACAGGGGTAGAATAGCGCAGTGTACATTCTGAGCCTCCCGAAATCCCATGTTGCTGCTTCTTTACAGCCTATTAACAGCCATTCAGCATGGAGGTACATACATTATTCTGCTATCAAGTGAGATAGCAGTGGAAGTTAGCCACACTATCGTCCATTGCCCTCTCTTTTTAAATACTTCATGATAGTACTTACTGCTCGCAGCCTACAGCTCGTGCTCTGCCGAGATTCTCCTTTTCCAGGCCGGGGGGCAAGCCATCTCATCAAATATTACGGAGCAACAGAATTCTCATTCCGCTTCCACCTACTCGTATCAACATCCTGTGGAGCTGGATTTTCATTGTCATCTCGTTCGCTCGCGCCCCATGGAGAGTCTCTTGGCGTAAGTCATAAAAGTGGCCCATTGGTTGCATAGGGTGACAAGAATCGACTGCCAAGACTCTTCTACGCTGGTTTTGGTCTACGCAAACGGACTGTATGCCCGCCTAGCAATCCGGTGTTGCCAGGTCTCGCCAAATCCCCTCCCCAACCAGCTTCTCGTTTGATCGCTCGCCATGATCCCACATAAGCATGCATGCGGCATACGCCCAGTGTCCGACATGGCTGCTATCGCAATATAAATCTGCCGCTGCCGAGCAGAACTCGCTGCATCTCATGCCGACGGCTGAGACATTCACACATCAAAGGCGGAGGTCAATCAACCCTAATTGATTACCGTCATATCGATCAGTGCCATACATAATTGGCGCCGGCTAGGGTTAAAAATAGATTTAGCTCGGGGAATTTACGGAGTACTGATATTGCTATACGAATTACGAATTGGCATTCATGTCAATCACCAATGCCGCACAAAGCAGGATATCTGCTTGCATCCAATCGACAAAAGCAGCAGACAGTTTGGCGATGGCGACAAACCACCAACTCAGTACCATGAGATCATATAGAGACCGTATCAAGCAGGGGGTCGTATAGCTCGGTGGCGTATAGCTCTTCAAAGCGCTCATGAATCTAGAAACAGTTTGCCTCACATGGCTTATGGAATTCCACCCAAAAAAGAAAAGAAAGGAAAAAAGGACAAAAGGGAGAGAAAGAATCATGGCGCAAGATCTATTCGCTATATTCCAATTTTCCTGCTATGCATATACAACCTATTCCAGCGTGCTTTGGCGCTTCGTTCCCAACATCAGGCATTACTGACGTATGAGTATCTACAAGGATGCCATCATGGCTTATCAAACTGTTTCTTTTGGCTTTTCATCACCCATAACTTTGGTCTCGTGGCCGTGATTGCTTGCCTCATCTTCCACATCGGTCGCCTCGCCACTCTCGTCGCTGGCCGAGCCTTTCTTTTTTGCGTCAATACTTTCTCTCCACCCTTTACCCCATCGAATAGTAGCCATGACGCCGAGTGTTGAGAGGACCATTAATGCTGTTGAAATGGTCTCAAACCACCCGACGCCGATTCCGTCGATGGCAGGCAGAACCACAGCAGTGCCCACGCAACCAGCTAGGTACCGAACGAAGTAATTTGCTGCCGTTACTTCTGCACCGCGTCCGGGCATCACATCCAAGCAGTACGTATTCAAAGAGGGGAAGGCAAAGAGCTGCCCAACGCCTTGCAAGAAGAGCATAATGACCGGCACAGGGATGCCACCTACAGCTTTGTCTACCGTCCACCCATAGACAAGTACACAGCTTGGCATGAGAATACCCATGAATGGTAGTGCAGACCGCAAACGATCCTCTGGGATGCGTATACCATTGCGCTTTTTGATCCACTGTTTTACCGTTCTGTCTGCCCATCTCCCTCCCATGAATGTGCCCAGCAAATAGCCGCTACCTGGTGCTAGGTAGAAAAGCCCTGATAGCATCGGCGATTCCAGGTGAAATCGCGGGTTTAGCACGTACCGAATTGGAGTGAGCAAGCTATACATGTTCCACACGAGTGCTGAACTGGCGAGTGCTACGAGCACCTGGTTCCAATATCGAAACAGCCGAATTACTCGAATCGGGTTCGTCATACGAAGTACGGCTTTGATCTTTTCTTTCCTGGGTTGGCCTTCTAAATCTTCGATTTGTTTGTGGTGGATTGTCTCAGGCACGAGAAAAAAGACACCCAAAACACCGGTGCCAGCCAATGCTGTCTGGAGCCAGAAGATAGACCTCCATGTTGCATAAGTCACCAAGATACCGCCAATGAACGGACCAAGTGCGGGCCCAATTAATGTTCCAGACATGAACCATCCGAGAGCAGTTGCTCGCTCTGTAGGGCGATATATATCTCTACTGTTTGTTAGCCACTGCCGACTGTATGCCAGCTAGTATTTCGCTTTAGCCCTATGCGTTCTTTAGGCCACTCACCTTACCCAAGTCTATCTGGTGTAAAGACCTTATGTTTCAATTGTCTCAATGCCAAGATAGCTATGGGCTGCACAAGGCAGTATGAGAGGCCTATATCAAAGCTGTTCGGGCAAGGCTATCTTTCTGCATGCGATACTTATCGGGTGCATACTCAACGGTCTAGAACTCTTCGCGAAAAGAATATGCTCGGGTGTTAGATCACTTACCCCAGGCAAGCTGCTCCCAATAAGATGAAGGCAGTTCCTTCAAAGGCTGAGAGCGCTCTGAAGACAAAAAAGGCTGCCAGATTCGGAGCAAGGGCAGTAGCCATGCTCAGCAAGAAGAACAATACAGCTGTTAATAGTGTCATCTATATCGCTTAGCGTGCATGCCGCTACAGGTCAAAATCTTCTCCTCTCAGGGTGATGCCCAGCCATGTACAGCGATGTACATAGCCAAGAATCATGTATGGAGGAAGGGATGGCTCAACTTACTGGTCGTCTGCCGAATACCTGGCTCATGGGCCCCCAAATGACAGGCGATATACCCATCAGAGCCATATATGCAGCATTGCTCACGTTGATGATAGAGCCAGTCGTGTGATATGTCTCTGCTACCTCAGGAACAGCAGCCAGGATGCTAGTGCTTGACAATGGCGAGAGGAAAGCGCAAAAGGACAGGACTGTCACGATAATATGCTTGCGACGTGATGACACGCGGTCATATATTTCATCTCCTGTCTCATGATACCCAACAGCAGATGAAGATGACGACTGCGGTGAAGATGGCTCAAATGCATCTGGTCCAGACACATGAGACGTAGGTCGATAGAATACTCCCACTGGTTTTGTCGGTTCATTCATTCCCTCGATATCATTTTTATCACGATACTGCTGAGATAACTTGGAAATCTCATTGGTCTCAGGGGCCCTCGGGGGTGATTTCTCTTCGGTGGAAACCATGATTGCGAGCTACGATATATTCGATCCACAACCTTGGCTTTACCGAATAGAATCACTCTTTGAAAGATGAAAGGCTTTTAGTATATGAGGAAGAAACCGATATGCAAAACGTCACAAGCTGCCATGGAGATGCAATGATTGTGGCTAAAACGGTTTGATTTCGCAGCTAAAGAATATGCCAGTGCTTTTTTAAAAGCAAAATAAGGAAAAAAAATTTCAACACAATGATACAAAACAAGCAACAAGTACAAAGGGGGAAGCAGAGACGCCGAGGAAATAGGCCCTAAATAGATTTTATTACGGTATCGCGCCCACCAGCAGCCGGAAAATTGGTCAAAGAGTATGTAACCGAATCAAGAAACCGCCATATAGCCTTCTCCACAAACCCGTCCGGTTGTCTTATCGGAGCAGCCTCTCCCGGGAAGCGGAGCCGCTCCCGGGCTTGCAGCCAGCCAAGCTCCTTGGTTGTGCTCGCCAGGGACAACCTTGCAGATCGAATCCGCCATCGGCCCGCCTTTAGGCTCTCAAAAGCTTTGATTCTTCCCGATTTTCTGCGCAAGTTGGATCTAAGACGCCTACACCTTTGACCGTGCCTCGGCACAGGAACTGCCGCCCTGCAGCTTTTAGGGCAGGATTGCTGCGAGAACCGGTTTCGTTCCGTGGTGTTGTGCCGAAGTGGGCCTTTTTTGAATCGTTTTAGCTGATAGAGAGTACGGCATGCTGTAGATTTTGCTCTTTTCGTGCAAAGTCCGTGCTATTGCCGGCCGTGGTTCGGGCACTTTTGGCCTGGGAGTTTATGCTTTGAGATTGCCAGCAGTCTTCGTAGCTAGCTAGTACTTTCGCTGCTCCGTCATAATGAATGGGCATAAAGGAGCCGATTTGCTATGAATAGAATTCGGCCCCATCGATGATAAGAGTCACTCTTAGAAGCCGATTTACTTCGATGTAGAGTAAGCAATTGTGATAGCAATATCGGCCAAGATCCGTCTCCCGCCCCTTTTTTATGCATAGCCGGGCAAAAGCTGCAGCTTTTTTTTTTTTCATCACGTCACTATTATCCGGGAGGGTTAATAGATGAAAGGATATTTTTCAGTGTTTGTTACTCCCCTGGAGCTTCTAACGTATATCTATTCTAAACTACTACTTGAAACTTGAAGCCATCCGTTATACAAGAAAGAAAAAAACCCCAAAACCCGTACGCCAATGCATGCATCATGTTCTACATTCGCTTTGTAGACCTTTTTTCTTTGTGGTGTAAATATGTGATACCAACGAAAACGCAGCGCCATGCAATGTTGAAAGCAACAAAGATACTCTTCGGATCCTCTTCGAACCCTCCTTTAATATAAGATATACAATGCTTTTCGGTATTTGAGCAGTGTGGTTATTAAATTTTGAGGCAAACAAGCGTCGAGGCAAATGTTCTCCATCACGCGAGTAGCTTCTGTACTCGCTCCTGAATCACACGATCAACAGGCTGGAGGCCTCTTTGGATCACAACATTCTCTCTCCCGCCAATGGTGACAACTTTGAGCCACTCCGGAGCGATTTCATTGGCAATTAATCGGATACAATTCATTCCTTCTTCTTTTGAAAGCGGTACTCGCAAAGAATCCTTAAGCTTGTCTGAGATGAGTGTCATGGTAAAAGCTTGCCTCGGCAGGGAAGCCGGGTTGGACAAGCTGAGCATGGAAATGGTAGCACAAACGTCGGTGACTCGGTTCAAAGCAGCTCGACGCTGAAGCTCCGGTTCGGATGGGGGGAGAGGTCCGTTGGCTTTAGCAAGCTGCTTATGTCGTAGACGATCCAACAGGCTCATCTTGGTACCGTCGGGATTTACCATGGCGGTGGTAGCCTGCTGCTTGACCTCTTTTTCTTGCTGCTTCGCAACTATTCCTTCCTTGAGCGCCGATAGAGCATTGTGTCCCTTATTCAGGATCGGGTTGATTTTGATACTGTTGTCCATGTTCCTAATTTCAGCGCGAGGCAGTTCTTTCAGAGATAAGCCGGCTGGAGGCACATCCACGTCGGTCACATTGTCCTGTGTTCGGCCAGCACAGAACGCTCGAAGGTTCTCCTCAAACTGCCTGCAAAGGCGCTCTTCGTTGATGGATACTGCGCCATTGTTGTGGTCAGGATGCAGCTCTATGCAAATCTTTCCACGGCCATAGTCGGATACAATAAAGGGAGAAACCACACTGGAGTCTCGTGTCGATGTCTGGACGGCAATGCATACTCGGATGTCGTCAACCGTGACCTGTCGCTTGCCCCAGGTACGGGAGATGTGTGGAGCCACAGACGAAATATCAATGGGCACAATGGTTCCGTTGTGTACAATCTGGAGAGCAATAGTCTTAAGGAAGGCCTTGTGCAGGCGGATCAGATCGACCAGCTCTGGGCTAAACTCGCTTTCAGCCTCCTTTGTCTTCTTGTGGCTAGTTACGCGATACGCCTCAAGCTTTGTCTGCACAGTCTTGCCGCCTTGCTTAGACTTTGCAATGATGGTCGACTCGCTGGGCTTATGCGCAGAAGCAGCTCGTGAGGGCGTTGACTTGGCAACCTTCTTTCCCTTGACCGGGGTCTTTGGCGCAGGCTTCGCAGCGGGCACTGCTACTGCCGAAATGGCCACTTTGGCGGTGGATTCTCCTCTCCGAGCACGCTTGGCTGGTGTTGCAGGCACTGGTTCTTCATCGCTGCTGGGAGTGAATGAGACGGTCCTTCTTGTGACACGAGGAGGGTGGTTGGCGTCGGCCTCATCGACTGCGGCCTTCCTCTTCCGTGAAGATGTCGGTTCCGGGTTGGCGATGACCGCCTTCTTGGAGGCTGCACCATGGAAAGCCTGGCTCTTGGATACGCGAGTGAAGCTGCTGATGGATTGTGTTGTTGAGGGAGCCTCGGCCTGGCGCCTTCTTGTGGTTCGGGCCATGATGTGTTCTCTTTCCTTCTTCTACTTTATGCGATGTGACTTTTCCTCCTGCTCCTTCCCTTCCTGCGGCGTGCCTAACCTGCAGTTCCAAACGACGCAAAGAAAAAAAAAAAAAAAAAATCAATTGGCAAGAGCTATACGTGCAGCCCAGAAGCGCGGATCGTTACTGTGGGAAAAAAAAAAAAAAAAAAAAAAAAAAAAAAAAACAATAACTAGTAGGAGAGATGTGCCTGATGATTTGAGAACAAGGCGTCACTGCCAGTTGAAAAGGAAAAGTCGAAAAAGCGGGAAGCTGCGAAATGCTAAAAGGCTGGACGCTGGAAAAGAAAGGAAGGAGCCGAGTTGAATTGCCTTGACAACGGAATTACCGCTCCATAGTGCTGGGGTGGAAAGATTTCATGACGCGACCCGCAGACGCGCCCACACGACGCGGTTCATTTTCCTGGCCAAGCTGAGAAATGTGTGTTTCTGTGGGCGCGTTAAGTGGCGGCCCCTCCCCCACACGCGCACGCATGCTTCGACCTGACTTGGCTTGGCTGCACGGGCACTAACAAACAGAGCTGTACAGAGTAATGCTGTAAGCACCTCAATGGTGGTGGGTTTCAGTATCTGCATAGTAGGTACGATCTAGTGGGCAGTTAGCAGTAGCAGTGCTTCATTCTCGGTGCTCCCGCTTGGTACAAGAGGATGGCAGGATTCCTGTTAGTAGTATACTATAGGCATATCATACATATGCAGCTAAGTATATCGTCTGCCTGTACTTCCGCGCAGCACCCAACAACTGCCAATGGCTGTCCTATCTGTGCAAGTAGCTTCGTCGCTAAGGAGAGTGGCAGTGGCAAGCTTTTTGCTGATGCGTCTCGTGTAAGCCAATAACGATGGCAAAAAGTGTGGTTGATTGGGCGCATGCATACTATAGTTACATCCTTGCGACGAAGGATGGAAGCATAACGGCCAATAACTCCTATAATCTGACCGCTCTTATGAGTCAATCATAACCAGTTGTCTTGTATCACATCGAGGCTGAGCGTTACTAGTTCTCTTTTTGGCACGCATTGCGAAATTCGCATGCTGCAGTGTTTTTATTGCTGTGTAGTAGCGGGAACTTCATGTAGTACAGCATCAAAAGCTTAGTTATAGAAGGAGAACGACTCGACCGAAAAACAAACTGAGCAGAAAAAAGCTCGTAACCGTAAAACTATAGCCGCCATTCGCCTTGTGTCGTCTGCCAATTGCCTGTCTTGGGCCAATGGGCCCAGCAACAAGGCAAATACAGACAATCCACTGGTTTTGTGTTTTGTGCTCCCAAATTTCGCCCAAATCCCACTGTAATTAATCCTTAACCATTACCGTCCTTAGTTCACCAACTCCAAGCCAGAGAAAAAGAAAAAAAAAAAAAAAGAAAGAAAAAAGAGGCAAAGGCCAGCCGTCTAAACCCTAGTGTACAAGAATGATCGAAGCGAAGAGTAAATAAATGATGGCGGGGTTAGCCTGATTACACCCTACAATCAACTATGCGTCGGGCCTTTTTGAATCTGATGAACAAGGCTGAGCATGGTGTAACAGGACTCGGCTCCTTTAGCGACAAGCTGGCGTGGGCCAGCGATCGACCCTGAAGCTAACAGGGCTCGGTGGCGGAGGAGCTGGAACGGTATAGTCATCCTCAAAGACGCGATGGGCGGCGCCTGGGGAATTGCTGTCGTCCTTGGTCACTGGTGCATGATCGAAAGGGATGATAGGACGTTGATGGCCTTTTAGTGGGCTGAGAGAAGAACTGAGCGAGGAGTAAATATCTTCGGATGTTGCCAGCCGAATATTGGCCCGCTGAGAGGGCTTAATGGGATAAGGCGCTGCAATTTGACCACTTGACATGTTGTTGGTGTTGTTGCTGGTATTGGGTAGTATGTTTAATTGGCCAAGTAGAGAGGCAGTCCAGCTGAGCTGACCGATGAAGCGAACTTGGAAATGTTAGAATAAGAGAGAGATAAAGAGCAGGCGAGAGCGGTGAATCATTACCAACGCTTTGATGGCAAGGCCTGATTAAGAGCAGCCAACAGATATAGATTCGGCAGGCTCGACTAGATGTTGGAAGCAGCGGAAGAATATCTGTTGATAGAGAGCACCAGCTGGCGATTCAAGAAGAGCTGGAGAGGAAGATGGAGAGAGAGAGAAAGGCAACAAGTATGGTCAAGCTAATACCCCAGAGGTGGTCGAAGGGCAATGATAATTGCTGTTAATGGAAAGGTGCTTAAGAAGCAGAAGCCAGCCCAGATGGGAGATTGAAGAAGAGAAAGGATTCTTGGTCTTGGTCTTTAACGGCCGGGAAGAGTAGACGGGAGGGAAGGTTGAATTATAAAAGCGAGAGGGATCGGGGCCCTGGAGCACCGCACACGAATAGCCAAGGAGAAAAGGAAACAGGGACGAAGTACTCGGAAGGGCGGCTTCAGGCGAGGAGGGCGTGTAAGAGGGAAAGAGCAGAGTTTGTGCTGCTGTTGCTGCTGCTTGGGGGAGAGAGGGGGTGTGATTGATGGAAGAACAGGTAGGTATTTGGTTGTCTAGACTACCTGCCCAAGGTAGATAAAAAGGTATATATGCCCTGTTACGCAGGCTCAGAGAGCAAATTTGGTACCTGACAAGCATGTTCATTTACCCAGGCACCTCCGCAGAGGGGTGTACAGGTAGCACGATTCAGTGCTGGATGGACCGCTACTACTTGTAATTTCACCATTTTGGGCGCGCCGGAGAGGCTCCGGGGAAACGCTTGGGGAATCCGGGGATGCTCGTGCCTCGTTTGTGGCAAGCTGCATAAGAGACTCGGTCAGAGGTAGACAAGCCTCGGCGAGCGACACATTGATGGGGAACATCAGGTCGGACGTGGCACCAAGGTACAGTAGGCACCGAGTATTTGTTTTAGCAGAGAGCATAGCTGGTGCTTGTCTGCGACGGATTACCGCTAGCACCAGGTGCAAACACGCCTTGTCCGCGGCAAGGGTTTTGTAGATGAGAATTTCTATTCCAAGGGCCTGCTGGGTACCCGATGGCGTGCAAGAGGCAGAGAAGGACAGAAAAGGGGGAGGGGTGGGCATAGGCAGGTCTGGGGAAGGCGGAAGTAGCTTTGGAGGACCCATGGATGTTTTACGAGCTGCTCTGCTGCTTGCCTTGGAATATTGAATATTGTAACTGCCACATAATTACCATAGTACTACTGATACCTTACTTAACACCTATACTTACTACCTGTAGTATTGCGTTACGAACGTCAACTGAGAGATGTTGGGAATCCGGCAATTTGTGCATTTCATGTATTTGTACACGTCGCCATTGCCGCTAATCAAAATGACACGAAGCCGCCTTGCAAAAGGGCTCAAAGCAAAGCGTTGGGCAAACCGCCATCAATGCCGTCTCATCCCTAGCCAGCAAACAAAACACGCTACCAGCCCCGACGTCCCGATTAATTGGGAGTTGGGGTAATATTGCGGGGACCAAACAAACTACAGGGGGCCGCCCCTTGGAGAGCTTCGAGTTGGCAAGGGGCCCAAGAGGCGCATAGCAAAGCTGAGCGTCGATAGCAGGCGGAAGCTTACCCGGACAAGCTCTCTCTCTAGTAGTAAGCAAAGTTTCCTCGGCAGAGTTACTAGTCTTGTAAGTTCGAGGTCCCAAGGCTTAGTCGTCATGATTGGTAAGGTTCTTTATCTGGACAGATGCGAATAAGACGGCTCCGTACGAGACTCATACTTTTGGACGCAGGTTAGGCGAACATTGGAACGAACGAAACCCACTGACCACCTCAATAGTAGGTGCCTAGGATGCTACAGCTACCTTGCGACTCAACGTTGCCCTGCCGCCGCCGCTGTTGGCACCAGCAATTAGCAGCTTAATTAGCAGCTCCAGACGGCGGTGTCTCAAGCCGTGATTGCAGGCGAGGTGAGGGACACAAGCGGATGCGCACAAGTATTGGCAGGCAAAGAAGGCGTCCATTCTCGTGCCCCAACAGCAGCAGCAGCAGCAGCAGCAGCAGCATCGAGATGGACAAGAATCCCCCCTTGGGAAGCAAATCGTGCCATTTTCTGATAGGGCATCTGTCCGTCTGTCCGAAGGCATCAATGCGTCTCTGTGATCCACCCAAAGCATCGCCGCCAGCATGTTTCCCTCGCCTGGCCAAGGGACAAGAAAAAGTTACTTTACGACGCTCGTACGAGTGCTTGCTACCTTAATGCCACCACGCAGATGCTGCCCGGCGGGAAAAGCATGGGCCTGACGTGGCAAACAGGCTTACGAAGAGGCATGGTCCGGCTTTTGCGTCTATGTGCATACCAGAAACGACAGGGTGCGGTACATGATACAAATCTGGAGTGCAGGACACGATACCTCGCATTTCCTATCCATGCAGCCATGTGTGAGAGCATGCACGCAATACTGCTAGAGGCGCGTATTACTCCGCTGGAAAACAAGAAAGAAACCAAAAGGGCTGCCAGAGCCTTACGTTGCATCGGACGACCACAATAAGGTGGCTCCACCATTTGACAAGATGCCCCTAGCTTGCAATTTATGGAGAGAGATTTTGGATATGACGACGGGGCTCGCTTCCTACGGCATCCCCGATGCTGACCTTGTCTCTCTCTGTCATTTCGTTTCATTCTTTCTTTTTCGAGAGCTCGCATGGAAGCTTCATGTCTGGCAAAAATGACAAGGAATAGCGGGAATCCCATATATTTGCAACAGCGCTCAGGAGGCCTTGCCGGCGGCTTCTGCGATTCCACAGTGATCGATCCTGGCCAGTTCCACCGTGGGCTAGTAGCAGCTCTAATGGTAGGTACTTGCCTCCTTTCTGGAAGATTACCTATTATATAGACGAAAATACATGGCTAGGGTGCCGCTAAACTCGCGAATCGATTCATCAAGCAGCTAATATTGTCTAGGTGCAAGATATTTTCAACCTACATGAACCCCCTAGCAGCATCGGCTGAACGATGCGGCTCTGCGAAATAGAAGGTAAAAATTTATTCAGGCAGGTTATGGCAGGTGTGCTTTTACTTTTTTTTTGTGTCCAATTCCCCCTTACACCCACTCCTCTTCCTCCTTTTCTTCTTCTTTGCGTGTCACGACATATCTTCAGCTTTTAATGTAATTTGTATGTAACGCAGGCCTACTCTCCCACAGCTTATTCTTTCCGACGGAAGGGAGGAGGGGTGAGCCAACAGAGGCCACTGCACGGTTAACTACCGGTGTTGTTGGGAAAAGAAACATACGGTCTTCTCTCTCACTATGTACATGATGGCTTGGTGGTACCTGAGATTCCTTGCGGATTGCGCATTTGGCATCTCCAAATGAGACAGTTGCCGGTTCTGGTGTTCTCATCAATCCAGAGAGCTTGTCAGCAAGTAAGCAAGCTGAGCCGGATTACTTGTGAGGTTCTGCACTGCGTCGTACTCGGGTACCCAAACCCTCCGACGACTTTGTTTCTGGATGGGCTGATGCTGAGGGGGCAAAAGAACGCCGTGTATTATGGTACTTTGTAAGGCCGATAACGAAGTAAGATTGGTGTAACGCATCGATGGCTTGCCTCGTATGGAGTTGATCTGGAGGAGCGTTGTGTCATGTCTACACACCGCTGCCAAGCAGTTGTACGAAACTAAGGAGCAGGACACAGCTTATCATCTGCTATTGGATGGTTGTCTCCCTGCTACGTGCTGGACAAGATGAGCCGCAAGAGTTTTTACTGGACTAGAGAAACGAGTTCTCAGCCAACGTTACGAGCAGATGGCGTAGAGAACAACCCCTTACATGCGCCCTGCCCTTATAGGTCCACGGTAGGCAGGCATCTGTCTAGGTTGGTACAGGAGCTGCAAATACCTATTTACATACATGTACCCCATGTCTTGTCAAGCTTCCCTGCAGCGAGCTGCCATCAAAGACACGGTTGGTCCAGCTTCGTAAGCAGGAATGCATTCGCATAGTTTCTCCTTCTCAGCTGCCGTGGCATCGAAAACTACTGCCTCTCATCTGGGATTCCTCTCTCACATCCATGTTGCTCCCTGCTTCGGCTCTGGGACTAACATCACCCTCCAAGGGCATGTTTCATTCCATGCTATGTCACTCCGTGCAGACCCGGTGTCGATCTCGATGTATCAAGTGCAAGGGCATCTGTTTTTGCACATAAGTATCCAAGACATCAAATCGAAAACAAGAAATCGAGGTTAGAAATCGAGGTTGGAGATCGAGATGTGGAGATTTGCAAACGCAAGGGTAGCATCAACTAACAGCTAGGAGATACATCATGCATATGCATAATCACATTTGCGATTCTTCTTCTTCTACTGGACAACGTAAATTTTGTATACGAGCATTTCTTGCACTAGATCGTATCTCTAATCAAAGCTGCATTTACTCAAGTGTCTCACGCTTCAATTGCTCCGCTCGAGACACCATAAGGAAGTCCACATTAAGTTAATCAAACGTCTCATATAACATCATATCATACCCTTCATCGCAGCTTTTGCTCCGAGGGTCATCAAAAAAGAAAAATTCTGTTGGGCGCCACATACGTCTTTCCATTCTCTTTTTTTTTTTTTTTTTTTTTTTTTTTTTTTCAGAGACACACAGACCTAGATATCTTCTCCCGCCAACAAAGTGTTAATGCTTCAGGGTTTAGGCGCATTTGCCGATCCTGCCGCTGCTGCAGCAGCTGTCGACGTTGTTTGAGCTGTCTTGGACTTCCTCCTCGCAGGCTGGTATACGTCATTGAAGTTCATGGCGACACCCAAGAACCTCATATCGACATCTGGTTGGTATGCCAAGTCTCCCAATAAAATCTGTAACCTAGTGCGGAATGAAGTCCCGAGCTGTCGTAGACGTTCCTGCAAGGCGGGAAATTCAGATGGTACGTTGTCAGAGGCTGTGAGACCTCCATCATCGTCACGGCGTGTTATGTTCCTCAATTCGGCTTCTTGTCGTCGAGTATACTCTGCGCTAGTCCACGAATACAGACCAACAATGGTGTCGCGGTAATGCAGCATGAAGCGAAGAATCTCGCTGAGTTGGTCGAGATATGTAGTCCTTTCCTTGTTATCGGAAGGGTGATGTCGGAGTTTCGGCCCAAGAAGGCCTTTATGGGTAATGTCTTCGAGGTATCGTCTATGCGCTTCGATAACGTCGTCTAGTGTGCAATCTTCCTTCCGAATCCGCTTCTGCAGCTCGCCCCATGAAGATTCAATGACCTCGAAAAGGATATAGTATTGCAGCTGGCCCACAAAGTGAATCATTTCGGCGAGCACGCCTCTTGTTGACTTCCACGTCTGAACTACCGCAGGAATAGGGCTCTGCAACACTCTTCTGGAACCCGTCATGCACTCTCTCCATGTTGACAAAAGCACAAATTCCACCCGCTTGATTCGCCAGAGGAAATTAAAGACTTTGAGATACTGCCGGTTACCCCACTCGGTAACAACAACATCCACGGGAGCATCGATCTTGTATTCCAGAGTGAAGCAATCCCAACCAATGTCGCCATGCGATAGCTGAAGCATTCGGGCATCCAATCGCCGTAGCACCTCTGGGGAGTCGTACTGAGCGTTTGAGCCGCGAATTGCATGCTCTAGCTGAGCCGTGAGTGTATGTCGGTATTGAGAACCTGAAGGGCGGTCCAAATTCGCCGCGAGAGATTCCATGAGTAGTGCGATAAAGTCGCCCTGCCCCAAAAGGATATAGTCCTTTAAAGCCTGAAGATGGACAAAGAGGCGGAACTTGGTTTCCATAAGGTCCATTAAGCGCTTCATTGTTGTCTTGTACGCCTCATCAATCCATACTTCAACTGTTGCGGTATCGCCGTATCTCAGTTCTTTCGAAGCAGCTTTGGAATAATCTTCCACCCACAATGAATCTCCGCAGCTGTGTCGAATAAAGTTCAACGATTTGCCAATGAGAAATATCTTTTGGGCAAATTCTTGTGAGATGATGCTTGGAACCATGTCCTGGGCAATCTCGTATTTATCTTCCCAGACATTGCCCTTGATCCGTAACGTATCCTCATTGTCGGTTTGTTCTCTGACGAAGAATTCGAGGGATGGGTCCGACAGCTCTCCGTCATATATCCAGTGTCGAAGAATACCGTACCAGGGCCGGGTGAAGCTACCCAACAGCCGTTCTGCGAACGCGGCAACAACGGGATCTCCATTGGAAGAAGCAAAGTTATGTATCAGAGTAATGATCTGACCGCCTTTTTTGTTTTCTGACTCTTCAGCAATCAGGGACAAGAGCCTCAGGCCCATAGTTGCCTCTCGTGTCCACACCACACATCTCTTTAACGTGACACCAGTATTCCCAATCCCCCCCCTGGGCGCATTTTCATCCAAAAGAGATAAAGCCTTCCGAATCTGGCCCTCCAAAGTCGCAACCAACGTTAAATATGATCGTAATTCGTTGCTAATTGCCGATCGCAAGCTCTGGGCCAAAAGACCATTGGCAGGGGTTTGGCAGAAAGCATCCAGACGTCGGTAAAGCAGCGAGGGTTCGGCAAGGGTGTGTAAAATAGATACTAGCGGTAGAGGAAGTGAGGAGGGGAGCTTCAAGATATCTTCTCTCGTAAAAGGGAGAGTCGTGGAGGATACACCTTGGAGCGTGAATGGAAGGTCTCGAAGGATGGCCGTTTCTGAAGGTTCGATTTCTGCATAGTTGCTCGATAGCAGAGCTGACTTTACCGACACATCCCTTCTTACCAGCTCACTCTGCTGCTGCCTTTCTTCTGCGATGCGCCTCTGTTCTTTTGATGGTGGTATTTTGTGAGGTAGCTCTTCGTGTATGGGAGACTCTCCCATCGGGTCGTCTTCTATTCTTGTAAGAGGGATAGATTTTGAGCGTGCCCTAGCACGCTTCTTAACTGCATCTCGGGCAACAGCCTCACGATAGTTCGAGGAGGAGGGCTGGATTATGCTGAGCGGAGGAGGGGGCGCTTTTGGATCCGGAGAGTCGGCTAGGGCGTATAGGAGGTATAAGATTGCCCATTTTGACTTGAGAACGGGGACTGCCAGCAGCCTAGAGTAGAGATCTGAAAATCTGAGTGCATGGGAAGGATTGCTCTGAATGAGCTTTCGTTTGATTGAGTCGGCGGCCCGATCGACATCCGATAAGATGTCAGGATCGGGCGGGCTATAAGGAGCCGTCGTCAGCAAGGCCACGCCTCGATTATATACTCACCGTCAGGTGCGCAGACGCCATATTTACCTGTTTATGATAGCCCTGACAAGCTCATGGCTCAAGTTGTACCGGGCTTGCCAGGAATCCTGGCCTTCGTTTGGGCCTCTGGAGGGGACGATTTGGGTTATCAGGTTGTCAAGGGCATTGGCGACGCGATCTGGTGCCATGGCTGCATTGTTGTGACCAGCAATAGTTTGGTTGAAGTAGCTAGAGATAGAGGGGAGGGGGGGAGGGGGGGAACAATAATTACAGAGAGAGCTGCTTTTAGCGACAAAGAAATACCTGTAACTGTTTCCTTATGCGAAGTCTCAGGCCGCAACAAAGCTGCCGAAGACGCGCAGAGGACGCGATGGCTTTCGAGTGGGATGTAACAGTAGATTTTCCGGCGGGGAGGTAGCGGCAACACTCAGCTCCGGTGTGCTTCGGCGCAGTCAAGGGGTACCTGATACTTCTTCAGCCGCCCTACAGTAGCGCATCCCTCTGAATCCGTCACTCTGTCGGCAAAAGTTGACTTCACCTAACCATTGACCCTTTCCCACTACGCCATCGGAACGAGGACAGAACAATTTGCCATCAAATTTGCGGCCTCACAATGCGGTTTTCATCAAGATAGCTCCACAGCAGCGATCGCATAGTATCCCTGATTCCATTTATCGACTCATGATTGTTCTCTCGCGTCGCGCGCCGCTCCATCGCTGCACGCGACAACTGTAGTTGACTTTCCGCGATCCACGATGCCCGATATCGACCCCGCGGCCTTGAGCCGCCCGTCTGTCAGCGTTTCGACGCCTATTTTATCGACAAAGACGCTCACAGTCTCGGCACCCGGCTCCACGAAGGCTGTCAAGACTAGTCAGATAATACCGTCTCGAATTGACCTTGAACCGCTGTACACAGCCCTGAAAGCCGCCATCAGCTCGGAGCAATGGCTCATATATAAAGAATCCACAACTGAGTTTCTGACTGGTACGGATTAGATTTTTCCATGCTTTTTTTCTTCTGTATTTTTTGCTCCCCACGAACGTATTGTAATCTCGACAGTATTCGTGCTTTACTATAATAATAAATCCAACTATATGCTCATCATTTAACCAAACAGGGCGACTCAACCAGTCTGAATACTCCAGCCGAATCGATCCAATATTATCATCACCAACAGGAGAGAAAGAACACCTACACAACCAACTTATTGCGGCAATATATGGCAATGTCACTCGGGAGATGCCTGATATTGGCCTTGCGCCATGGGTTAGTGCCAATGACAAACCCACGACGACTACGGGCAGTAAACCTGTGTCGGGTGACGCAGCGGAGCGGAGGTTAAAGGGAGAGGTGATGCAACTACCCGCACGGGATCGACGGCGCATTAAGGAGCTTACACAAAACGAGGTTCGTTGCTATCCAAATATTCTTTTCAGATGCTTTTCCAGAGTATTAACCAATTGTTCTTTTACTATAGTATGACCCCCTCGAGAGCTTGGCAAATATGTTTACGGAGGCGCACCGGAAACCGCCTGTTGCCACTGATGTTCCACCAAGTGCAGCCGGTGGCATCAATAACATGAGTTAGTGGCCTGCCTCAATCTTTCTTTTCCTTTGTAACTTTTATGTTCAGTCTAACCCTTGTTCTAGACTTTGACCTAGAGATTCGAAAACGATATACACAACCGCTTGCCATCGAGTCCGGCGAGTTCCCTGATATGACCCTGATAGCTGGAAGAATGTTGCCTTTTTGTTACGAGGCAGGCCTTGTCAATGGGCATGTTTCAGATGCGCCGAATCTCATGTCTGTTGCTACAGATACATTCATCAAGGAAGTCTTGACGCAGATCTTCAGCCGTACTCAAAGTAATGGCCCGGGCGAGTCGGGCAGCGCAGGCTATGGAATAGGTACCACATGGGTTCAAACCCATAAATACAGGCGGCAACTTCACCGCGAGGAAGACGCGGCGCAGAGGGGAGAGATAAGCCGAGATAAGTCGGGGTTGTTGCCCATCGAATCCAAAGCAGCCAGCGAAAGAGGCCCACTAGGCATAGCAGATGTGCGAATCGCCTTGGAGATGGCAGACTCAGGAATATCCCAGTTCCCTATTATTTCAGCACAGATCTTGTACGGATACCGGGAAGGCGAGCTCGAAAACTGGAAAGACTATACCTGGGCTGATGGCGAAGCCCCCACAGCGCAAGTCGAGGAGATCATGGCGAATGGCAACGCGGAGCTCACCAATGGCACTCTCCCAGACGCAATGGACATCGACAATGAGGTTTGGTGGGAGGGGGCCGAAAAAATAGACATGGATATGATAGACAGTGCCTTGGATTCCTGTCTCGCTGTCGGATCATGAGGGATATCACAGCTTTCCCGCTCACTAGCTGCCGTTCTGGAACAAAAAAAGGACAAACAACATTGACGGCTATGCCGAATAGAATATTCTACCCAAAGCGCTATAGAGGGAAGGGGTTTCAGGGTAAGCTGCTCTGGATAGATTAAGTGGCTGACAGGGTACCTATCATTATGGGAAAGCCAGGATTTTGACAGGACACCCACACCGATAGAGTGGATGGATCGCTGTTGTGTCGGCAAGGGTTCAGCCTTGAGCGCTTAGCATCAATCGGCTGCTGCGATACACGGAAGGCTTTGACCAACCCTGGATATCTTTGCCTTTTTCTATTTCTTTTCTTTTCTTCTTTTCTTTTTCCTTTCTCAGTTATGGTGTTGTGCAATAATGTGTTTGATACGGAAGGGATATCAAACGGCGTTGCCGGGCCGCGATTATATTCATTACAGCGTTGTGAATTCTTTGATTTCATTTGTTTGAAGGGGCAGGGAGGTCTATATGGTTTCACTTGTTGGCTTCTACGAATTGTATTTGTATGGGACGATACCCTAGTTGAAGGGGCAAAAGCAAACCACCATGAGGCAGACGAGGTCGAACGGTATGTACATACAAGGTGGATGGATGCACTGCAAAGAGCAGGTGGGCTTAACTTTACGTATATTCCAGCAGCACGTCTTGTTGGCTGCCGGAGCAAGCGTCTTACCTGAGATGTTATTGATGAGTACCAAAATAGCAAATAGTACTAATGCCAAAAGAAAAATTAAAAAAAAGAAGCGATGAGCCAAAAAGGCATCTAAGACTCCAAAGTGCACACGCACGCCGTAAGCACCGGCATGGAGCGCTGATAACTGAGTCGATTCCGGCCTCGCCTGGGACAACACTCTACCTCTGAGATACGATTGGACTACCAGACAAAGACATTCTGCAGCACTAGAAAATACTCAGATTTGCAAAATCAATTACTCCCGACTCTGGTCTGTAGCCACTAGAAACAAACTTACCACTGTCGCCACCGAATAGCGACGACGTCACAAAACGGCCCGGCAGATGGCGGTACTTCAATACCCAGCGCATGCATGCAGGGTCGCGGCGCCCAGCTGAATCCGGAAACAGCCAAATGAGGCGGGATGGCGGACAGGGGAAGCAAATCATGGGAATCAACAGCTCTCAAGGATACCACCCAACAGTTTACGGCAGCAGCAAGGCCCTTTGTAAGAGTCATGGCATGACTGATTGATTGTTTGGTTTCCTCTTTAATATCCCAATGGTCATCTCCGAAAGGAACAACCACCACAGCTGGTCCTCTAGTGCGCCACTTACAAGGCATCTGTCTTAGCCCATGCTGCACGGTACGGCGTACTCCGTGCTAATGGCGTGAATACGGTACGAAACTCGGGGCTTTCCTCTCCTGTATTGGGTAGGTACTCTGTAGCGAGAATCAGGGCCTGTCCACATGTGCTCTACTGCAAGAGGGAGCAACTTGAGGATGCTGATGCACGCTGGAATTCTGTGTATAGCAAAAGATTAAGTGCTTATCTTGGTAAGACGCGCGCACGCTGGGGACGCTGAGGGATTATCGCTGCTAGGTATAGTAGTCAGTTCTAGCGACCTCAGTCTTGTTGCTCTAGTCTTTTTCTGACCAAAAGACAGGAGCCCGGTCCTTTCTGGCACCCAGACGTTCTGCATCCCAGACAACCTGCCCACCAAACGGGCCCAGGCGCGTATAAGGATCCGAAATTAGAAGAAGCAATAGCACGACTGCCACGAGATGAGAGCCCATGCAAGTACGGGGTACCACTGTGTTGCTACTAGTCATGTTACCGTCTGGACAAGGGTGCTTGAGTAAGTTGGTAAGACACCTTTTGAGATTGGGTTCTGGAATGGGCGTGGAATGGGAAAAGAAAAGTCACCTCATGGTCAGCGATGGTGTGTGAATGGGGGAAATTTAGGAATTTGGGAATTTCTGGTGGTTGTGTTTGATTCATGCACGGCGGTGGTGGTACACGGCAGAAAAAGGGGCAGATATGAATGAGTTCATGTCCCTTTGTTCGATGGAGTCGGTGCTAGCGGTCTGCTGCTGTGCTCAGCAATCACATGTACAGCATCTGTACCTGCAGCAGTACCAACAGAGCACCTGCTCAGCATGCCGACCGCTACAGGTGGCGAACGACCGCTAAAACACCCTTCTGCAGAAGGGCAGCAACGCAGCTGCACAGAAGCCAAAGAAGCCCTGACGGAACAGCCACGACGCGGCGTGGAAGAGGTGGAGATGAGGGGTTGGGGCCGTCAGGTGGCCCGTGCGACGCTTCTAGAAAGCTTCCGCAGGGCCCTTGCCTCGCTGGCTCTGGCGGCCACGCCAACCACAGGCTGCCCTCCCTTCTGGCTGCCTTCCAGCCCCACCCATTGCATTCGCTAGGTGGTTAATTTGCCTTTTCTGCTCATTTCGACTCTACAGAAGCTTTCCCGCCCGCTAGGACGCTGGTGCTATTGCTGCTACCGCTGCTAGCTTGCCGTTGGACTGAGGAGCGTCTGGTCGGTGGCCATTGCGTTTGTGCTTTCCAAGGTTCTTTTGCCAGCCCTCCCGCCGTCGCCGCCACAGCTGCCGCGGTTGCTGCTTGTTTGCTGCTGCTGTCTCTACGCGCTGCCTCTGCCACTGCGGCTTACCTTGGTAGCACTGACCTCAGCGCCTGCCTGCCTTGCCAAAGGTGTCCCAGCACCACCCAGAAGCGCCGCCCGATTTTCTTGCCTTAGGACCAAAGCTCCAGAGCTGTGAATCAAACGCAAAGCCTCTTCCCATCCTGTGCCCTTTCATCACCACTCCCGCATCCTCAATCCATCACGTCAACCCGCCAAACAGCATCGCCAACCACCGCGAGCAGCATTGATCCGGGCCCGGCCCACAGACCTCTTTTTTGACTCGCCATCTATCTATCCTTCTTTCTTCCCCACGCCGTCTTCCGCCGCCCTTCTAGGCTCGGCCCCTCTTCTCCTTTCGTTTACCCAGCATCCCGTCCTTGTCGATCCAAGGCAAACGCTTAGGTCTCGTCGCACGACCCCTCCTCTCTCAGTCCGGTCCCCTCGTCTCCTTCACTGCTCTTCTCTTCATCTCCTCACCTAATCTCGTCCTGCGCTGCCGCAGCCTTGTCCCTACTCGCTTGACCTGTGAACCGCTTGCGCCCCGCGTGCGCCGCTCATTGCGACCGAAGAGACAGACGTCCTCGCTGCTCTTGCTGCTGGTAAGTTTCAACGGGTTTCATCTTGTTTGTCCTTCTGTGCACCCTCTCCTTTTCAGCCCACGGCATCTTTGTTTCGATGACCGCTGCTTGGGACGGGGGTTCGTCCTCGGCTGGCGTAGCGTGCTGGTGACGTTTCGTTTGGCCGCCACCTTTCTGTGCTTCGAGAATAGCTTCCCACAGAACAGAAACGCTGCCGCTGTCACTTTTTGTCTCCGTCTGTGTCTCGTTTGCCGCTGGCCTGGCTGCACACCCCCGTCTCACCGGTCTGGCCTTCTTGCCTTTTGCCTTATTTCTCTCATGCCTGCCCAACCTCTGGTCATGCCGCCCGATCGGGTGCTAGCAGAGCCCTTGTCCTTGCTCGCCCTCTAGTCGTTCGCATCTCGGCCTCCCCGGTTCGACGCCGTCAGGCCTGGGGGGCGTGCAAACGGCCACGACCTGAGGAGGCCCTGGTCGATTGGCCCCTCTGTTTGAATTTCCCGTCCTCTTTTCTGCGATGGCGGGCCACCCGGTTCAGAACCCCGGCCGCCTGGTAGCGTGCTGCTAATTATCGTCGCGCAGCTTTCGCGGATACAAAACGGCTCTACATCCCAGACCCGCTCCCGCGCAAGCTGTAGGTCCAACTCACTCCGGTCTTTACCTTCTTCAATACGCTCTTTCTTCGAGTTGCTTCTTTTCTGCGAGTTTTGCGTCATATCTGTTTAATACTAGTTATCACACAAACCCTTTGCAGACATGTCTCTCCCAGAAGCTTACCAACTTGAGATTCAAGCTCTCAACAAGCAGGTTCTGCAAACCTGTCCTTCCGATATCTTGCAGTTCTGCGCCGACTTCTTCAACTCGCGACTAGCTACCGAACGAGCAGCGAGCATTTCCCTCTTCCGCGACCGAGGCACCCCGTCGCCGAGATTCCCTCCATCGCCCACTAGCCATCACTTTGGAATGATGTCTAGTCAATTCTCGAGCCCTTTTGGGGCCAACGCCAACCCCTTTGGCGGCAGCTCATCAAACGCCAACCCTTTTGGCGGCAGCGCATCACCGATGTCGTCCAGCGTGATGCATCGCGTTGTTGAGGAGGACGAAAACGATCACCTGGCTCCTGGTGCGTCCATGTTTTCAGGAGCTTTTGGGGGCGACGCATCTACCGAGGCTCCACCTACCTTGAGAGCCCCCCTACCGCCGATAGCTACCCGGCCCAATATAACTTTTCACGTCGGACATCCGTTTCAGCGGAGTCCCTGAAGCCAAGCGCCGATAGCTACGATAACTGGACCCCTCCGTTCACCGAGAAGACTCCCGAACAGGTTGAGAGACTCAAATGTGCCATCGAAGGAAACTTCCTCTTTAGCCACTTGGACGATGAGCAGAGTGCACAGATTCTGGGAGCTCTTGTAGAGAAGCCTATCCCTGCCAGAGGCATCAAGGTAAGAAAAGAAAGAGAAGAGCCTCCAAAAATAAATCACGGCCTAGTGAATTATGTGATTTATCTTCGATAACTAACAGTGTAACAATATAGGTAATCAGCCAAGGAGATGCTGGCGACTACTTCTACGTTGTTGAGCGGGGCTCATTTGATGTGTATGTCAACGACTGTGGTTTTATTGAGCCCGGCCCTGATGGACTGGGCAACAAAGTCGGCACCATCCAAGCTGGCGGCTCATTCGGCGAACTTGCTCTCATGTACAACGCACCCCGCGCGGCTACCATCATCTCAGCTGAAGGAAGCTGCACGCTGTGGGCCTTGGACCGAGTGACATTCCGCCGTATCCTCATGGAGTCGACATTCGCTCGCAGACGGATGTACGAAAACTTCTTGGAAGAAGTGCCCATCCTTTCGTCGCTCACTCCCTATGAGCGATCCAAAATCTCAGATGCCCTCGAGACGCAAAAGTTTGCACCAGGAGACGTCATCATTCACGAAGGCGACCCTGGCCACTCCTTCTACCTACTTGAGAGCGGAGAAGCAGCCGCATACAAGGGAGAGGAAAAGGTACTGAGTTACAAGAAGGGCGATTTCTTCGGTGAGCTGGCGCTGCTCAACGATGCTCCTCGAGCCGCTAGTGTCATCGCTACGTCGGACGTCAAGGTAGCAACGCTAGGAAAGAACGCATTCCAACGACTCCTGGGCCCTGTCGAAGGCCTCCTGCGAAGGACAAGGTATCAGGGCGTCAAGACTGGCGTTGAAGAGATGGATCCCCTACACACCGAGTAACTGCTCAGGAATGGGCGAGCAGTATCTTGATATGTACGGGTGTATCGATTTAGGGGGTATGATGTGTGCAACGGGCATAAGTTTCAGTGGTGGTGATGACGCTAGCGGTTTAAGACGCAGGATATTATTCTGGACATGAAAACAAAAAAGGTATTGAGCATAGATACGCTCCACAGATCGGTTCTACGGGAGTGACAGGAGCGGATTGAGGCATTGGCAAAACGGTTGCATTTTGTTTTGTTTTTTCTTACATGGCCGATTGCGAAATCGTGCAAACGACTACTCGCTTCATCGGAGGCCCATTGTAATGGGCACGGCTTACCGGCGTTTTCGGGATACTTTTGCTTTTATTTCCTTTATTGTCCTACATCTCCACCCTCACTTTTTTTCCATCCCTTTGAGAGGAATATGTCTATTTGAACAGATGCCTTGTTTGATACCGTTATCAATGCGACTATTATCTCCTGAGGGCTGACTGGGGGTGAATCACTCATTCTAATACTGCTGTAATTCCCTTTTCCTCTCTCCCACTTTCATTATTTGTTACAGGAAACGAATATAGTGTAATTCATATGAAGATGTCAATGTATTTTATTTTTATGCTTATAACTACCTTTCAAAGTGATTTAAACGCCAGTATTGCTCCCGTGTGTATTGTAGTCCCATAGATGCTCTGTGATTATGTATTGATCTTTCCCCGTAACTTGAAGAGGTGGAAAGAATTGCAATGGTTGGAAAAATAGAAAAGAGAAAAAGAATAAAAGAAATGGAACAAAATAATGTGGGATGTCTGCCTCCCATTATTGTGTAGGATTTCCAGCAGCATTTGCCCTGTTCCTCAGCTCTTGTCGAATCTGGTCCTTGAGCTCCTGGACGGCGATTTCGGTCTCGAGCGCCCTGCCCACGCCGGCGCGCCAGTTTTGCTCGAGGCCTTGCATCTCGGCCTTTACGTCGTTTTGACGAGCCGCGCGCGCGGCGTTGACGAGTTCAATGTCGCGTTTGGTGTCGGCGAGGTCGCGCTCGATGCTACGGAGCTGATCCTCGAGGTGGTAGTTTGAAAGGAGCCAGGCGTTGCGGCCGTGGGCGTCGAGGAGCTTGAGGTTCTGGGCGCGGGAGGAGAGGTAGGAGGAGGAGACGAAGGCGTTTGAGAGGGGAGCCCTCAGCGCGTCGACATCGGAAGAGGACTTTGAAGAGGACGAGGGAGGGGGGATCTCTTGGGCTTCGTAGCGGGAGAGGTCGAGGGTCTGGGAGGGGCGCTTGGAGGCGAGGCGGTCGAGTTCGGCGGCGATGGCGGGTGAGAAGGAGGGCTCTTTGGGAGGTTCTGTGGGTAGGGGAGGGGAGGAAAAGGTTTGTTGTTCGGCGGAGATGAGGGCGTGGGCGGCGGAGAGGGCTTGGGGGGTGGGCTCAGTGTCGATGTCTGTGAATAGAAAACAAGAGGTTAGCTTTTGCTTTGTGAGTTGGAAGTTTTTTTTGGGGGATTTGGGGGGGGGAAGCGTACATGGGAGGGATTCGTGGTACGCTGGGAGGGCCATTGTTGTTGCTTATTTATTTATTTATTTATTTATTTTCTTTGTTTTTAGAGGTGTTTCGTATAGACTTTGAATTGTCGTGGTTTTTTTAGGAGGTATGCTGCGTAGTTTCGGGGCTTAAGTAGTCGTGTTTGTGGCACAATGGCGTCGTGGATAATCGCAAGGCTGAGGAATTTCGCGATAGTAGCTCTCTCTCTCTTTTTTTTTTTTTTTGGAGATTTGTTCGCAAAAAGGGTTCGCGCAACGACAGAAAAAGATTTATAATTTTCTCAAAAGTAGATTTTCAGTAGAAGGTTTCTTTTGTCGTCGTTTAGTTGTTTTCAGCTATTAACTGTTTAAATCAAAACAGCTTCGTCATTCAATTTCGCAAAGGGGGGGGATGATGATATAGAAGAAAATAGCAAGGCTTGGAGATTTCGCGACCAGCTTCGGCGCCAACAGGCACGTGTTTTCCACAGCGCAAGGCTGAGAAGCTTCTTGGAGTGCTTATCTAATTTGCTGCAAGTTCCCTGTTCAGCGCACGGACCATGTGTATGTACTGCGCTGTCGGTTCGGTGGGTTCCGGGGCCTGCGGAGTAGAAAGGGAGACAGGGAGGGAGCCCTGTTTGTTGATTGTTAGTGGGTTAGTAGTTGAGGTAGAAAGGGAGGGAAGATGAAGTGCCGGGCACTTTGTTTAAAAAGTAATACGATAGAAGAGTTCGAAGAAGAAGAAGTAGTCAACAAAATATACAAATTGAATTACGTGTGTGAAGCCGAACGCGATGAAACTCGTAAAGACAAGACGAACTGGGAAAAAAAAAGAGCAGCCTAGAACCTGTCTGCAAAGCCATGACATCGGTTGCATTGGCCCCCCCCAAATTACTCCAACTTCGCCCAGCTTCCTTATCCACCCAATTAGCCCTCGCTGTCCCCCATTGATGTACATGCATATTACTCCGTATCGAGCACAAGTGTTGCAGCCATCAGAGTGCTGTCATTTCAGGTGTGCGAGCGGTCTGTTGAGCAAATCTACTGTACTACGTAAAGGGTGCGGAGCGCTGTAGGCGCGCTGCCACTTGGTGCTATGTACTACTACTAGTATGATTGCGACTGCCGATACCTCCCCCATTCATCTATCGATCTGCAGCTTCTCTCCTGGGGCTATTTTGGAAGTGGGATTTAGCCCGAGCGGGGTACGCTGTCGCATCGGCGGCCACCGACACGGTGAGTTTCTGAGGGGGGGGATGCTGTCTTGGCGGTCGAGACCTGTCTCGTTCTGATGATGGCCCGGGGAGGAGAAAGGAGAGGATTCTCTCGTAGCGTATTGACCTGAAACCGTTGGCGCCGGAAGGCTTGGAATAACATGCCACTACTCCTGGCTCGCTGCAATGTTCCCAAATCATGCACAGTAGGAGTCGTCACAAAAGACAGGAGAGGATTCATATTAAAATGTTACACGGGCTTAAATTGGTTCTATCTCAGAGCCGGAGCCTTCATATGGTTTTGTGATGAAAAAAGAAGGAAAAACTAGATATTATACAGTAATACACTTCGTCCCGCCGCTTAAAGAGCAAATGTGGCGGCGGGGATGCATCATGAGTTATGGCCTCAGATGAGCGTTGCCATGTCCGGTTTCCATGGAAATCAAATCCTACTGCTCCGTTCCTTTGAATAAAAGGGAAAAGAAAAATAAAAGAAAAAAGGTCCCATAGCTAAAAGTAAATATGAATCATCATCATTTCCATGGTAAAATGCAGGAACATTGGGCGCTTCCAGGGTAGGACATGCATATCAGCAGCGCTCTCTAGGCGGACGAGAGATGTCTCGCTTAAACAGAGTGGACGCTCTCCGTGGAGTCGGTCTTGGAGAGATCATCTCCATTCTCCTCATCAATAGGCCCGTGGAGAGACTCGTCGAAGAGAGGATCCATTTCATTCACCTCGAACTTGGTCTTGAAGTCGGAGAGGTTGTGGTGGGAAAAGCTGTTAGAGCGGCGACGAGCGTTGGTGAAGCGGAAGTTTTCATCAACAACTTCCTCGCCCATACTTCCCCTATTGCAGAATATTGTGTAAGTAAAATTTGAGGCATGTCGAGAGAGATGGGACGTGGAGATGTGAAGATAAGAAGAAATAACACATACCAGTTGCCTTTGCCACAGCCGTCCTTCTTGACTTTCTTGGGATCAGTGTCAACGTAGCCGCTCTTGGCAAAGAAGCGAGGCAGCTGTTCTGTCGGAGAGACGCTGCCATCAGCGAGACCCTTGTGGTCACGTTCGCCGTACTTGTGAGAGCGAGTCACTGTTACAGGATGTCAGGTTAGTTACCTTTTCTTTCCCCCGGCAAAAATGTGTAGTATCATGGGTATCACTGGGGTATGGGCTGTAGGCTGACTCTTTAGAGGTGATGGGAGCTATCAGTTATTTGATGGCAGGATGGAAATGTGAGACGGTAGGTGATGAACCTCTTTTGTCGTGTATGCAGTGCAATTGTATACGATACGTTAAGAATATGAGGGGGGCGAAACAAGATGATGGAAGGAACAAGTCTCTCGATGCAACACCGAAGAGTACGTGATACAGATGCGGGGGTGCGTAGCAGCAGCTGGGCAAACTTACTTTTGATGGACGGATGGAGGGAGGCGACAAAACGAAAGCTAGGCGCAGAAGGGGTAAGACGGAAGCAGTTGCGGGGGGAGGCTTTTGGCGATGAATTGGCCGGAGCAGGGCAGAGCAGAGGCTGGCCGCTGGTTGGTAGGAGGGAGACAAAGTTGGAGTAAGGTGAGGAGGCGTTTGCCGGAACAGGGTGCCAGTGGCTTGCTGCGTCTCTCTGCTAACGTGTATACGCGGCGGTGGCTGGTTTTGGGGATGGAGATTGGATGGATCTGGCGAGTGCTGGATTGGAGATGTTGTTTTGGCTGGGTTGGACTGGACTGGACTGGTTTGGGTTGGGTTGGTTGACTTGGGTTGTTGTGAGTTTGGTGAGAGAGAGAAGTGGAAGTAGAAGTGGAAGAGAGATGAGAGACGAGAGATGAAGGATGAAGGATGAATTGAGTGAAGGTGAGCAGGATGGAAAAGAAGCCGAGAGCTGGGCAGCTTGGGCTTTTGTAGCATTATTATAGCACATCACAGGGTGTCACGCGAGACGTCGGGGGGGTGGCGCCAATGGACGGGCAGCCAGGAGCAGCGGGCCACTGGCGCAGGCAGAATGCAACGGTGAAGAAGCAGTCGGTGACTGGATCAATTGCCATCCGGAGCAGCAGTCAATCGGGGCCAGCAAGGTTGGGGGCAGTGAATGCGAGCATGTTACTTGCTTCGGCGGAGGGGCAAGGGGGTGCGTGCATGCGGCTTGGGATGCATTGGATCAGTGCCATGGAGCAGTTCCACGCTGTTCTGCCGTCGACAGCAGATTACAGGCTGTTCGGCGCTTGTACTCCGTGCGTCGACGTTGCCGCGTGCGTTCTTGCCCAGAACATCCAGTGGTGGCTCAATAGCATCATATATCGCGTGACCTGACGCAACAGCCGCTACAACTGGCCCCATCAGAGGGCAGAGTCATCAGTTTGAGCGTGTGGGTTGTGCACAGTGCGTCGCAGCTCCTCCTTTCCCTTCTCTGTACTTGCTTCCCGCCTGCGGTGTCTCTGTGTTGAGTCGTGTTTTTGCCTCGACGTTGTTTGATGCCTCCTGCAATCCAAGCAATGCTGCCCAATTGACTTTGTTGCCAAATGCTCAATTGCCCTGCTTGCGGCCGCTGGACCCTCTGCCTAGCCCCGTTTACCCCAGACTTTAGTGACGCTCTGAAGTGGACATGCTTGACATGCTTGTGCTCGGTACCTGGGTACGCCGCAGCCGGCGAGGCACCCACCGCGCGGCGGGGTACGGTGTACATGCAGAGGCCACAGCACAAATGCTCCGTGCTAGTGCAAAACACCAAGGAATTATGGGGAGCGGCTGCAGCGCCGTATTACGGAGCACAGCGCTGCTACGGAGCACAGCAGCTTGCCAGGCCGGCGACGAGTGACTCTTTGCTTGGCGCCTGTCGTCGGCGATTCGGGGGTCTGGGCCTCCCGCGTGGAAACGAGTCTCTCGGCGGCTCGTTTTGCTGAGCCCTGCTGAGCTCGTTTTCTTTGCACGGAGCGCCGGCGGTGGAGCGCCCGTGGCGAAAGTCTCAGCCGAGCGCTTCCGTGTCCGGACGGTCGAGACAGGTGGTGGCCAAACTAGTTGGGTTGAGCTAGCCTGCATAGCCCGCCGTCGAATTGCGAGGATTGCGCCGGTTGCTCACAATCGCTAGATCATCTGGGATGTGGAACAGGAATATGGAGATGGAATAGGCTACGTTTGTTGACTCAAGCAACAAGGTGGAAGCTGACAGGTGAGTATTTGCCGATGTCGCTGGGAAAGAGGTAATCCGGGGCGAACCAAACATACGCGCGAGGCAATCAGCAGCCAATTGCTATACTAGAGGTAATACTCGTCACGCTACGAGGCATTGCAGGAGAAACGGCCTCTAAACTGCGCGTCAGAACGACTCAGACCTGGCACATGACTTGGAGCTACAAAATAGGGGTCCAGCAAGTGTCTTAGCCAAGGCTCCAGCGATGGACGTGAGACATGGCCGTTGGGGAGAAGCTGCCATCGTCATCAGCATTTCGTACGTAAGTAGTGGTCCACATCGAGCCTTGATTTGCCCTGCGCATCAAATACCAGCATACTCTGCAGGGCCGTGGGTGCTGACGTGGGGAGCCTATCAACTATCCAGTCTCTTCTCGAGATCGCTTTGGTTGCATCTGGTACTGACATTGCGACGATGATGCAGGATAATCACTAGAAGCAAGGCGTACCTAGCACACTCCCCACTGCGATCGTCGAGAATGCATTGCTTGGAGCAATCTCTGAATTCCAATTCGTGACCTCAGTCTCGTTCGTGGCCTTGATATCACCCCAAATCGCTCTTGGTCGACTTTCAGTGAGCTGCTGCTTGATGGAGCTGTGGCGTTTGACATTTCCCTGTAATGGAGCTTGCGTCCATAGCCATCTTATAGAGTGATACCCCTATGGTTGCTCCTTTGGATCCAAAGGACTAGTCAACGTTTAATGTCTGTCTCATACGATTACAATAACTTAACGTCCGCCAATGTCAAATATACGCTTCAACCTTTATAGAATAGTTCCCTCATTCGGACGGTAGCTTAGTGATTGGATTTGAAAGCCACTCACCAAAACATTCTTTCATATAATTTGTATAATATAATACATGTAGTACAGTAACAGAACACAGCTACAGAAGCTATTGAGATTGGGGCGGAATAGGTAGTTAGCCAAAGTCCCAAAGTCCCAAAGTTCAAAGTTATATACTAAGCTAAATTGAACAGTTTTGTGCTGGAACAGCTAATGGGATGGGGGAAACAAGAGCGGAGAGCTCCTTGTTTATCGCATACAGATATAAGGCGCCGCAGACGGGCATCTAGTGGTGGTGGTGGTTGTTATTGTCAGTTTTGTCGGTGTTGTCGGCTTTGCGGGTTTGTCGGCGTTGTCGGCGGCGTTGTCGGTTTTGTTGAGAACAAAGAAGAGAAGACGGCACATCGAGACATTAAAGACCATTCATTGATTTCCATATTCAGAAGGCGCATTACGAGTGGCATCTTCTCAAAAATGATCTCCGTAGGTAGTCTTGAGAGGCTGGCAGTTGCGATAGGGACAGAGGCGACTTCATTTATTACCAGATGTTCGCTGCAGCCGAAATGTTCAAGAGTATGCCAACCGTACATGCACTATGCCAGTAGCCTTGTCGGAACAATATATTTTAATTAAATACTAGTACATATTCAGTTACAGTGGAGGCATTCCTGGATCATATCTTAGCTTCAATGTTGTTTAGGGGAGGAGTTTGCTGCTCCGCGTACATTTATATAACTCTGGCAGCACATTGACAAATAGCTCTAATAACAACTAGAAAAAAATAATACGTTCTCATCACCGACTACTTAAATAAACAATTGCGCAGAGTAAAGGGATGCGTTAAAAAACAATTAGGGGTGTAGGCTCATGATCATGAAAACGACCTAACAGGGCTTGTAAAAGCTTGCCTACCATACACAGTTGAATCCTTACTATTGCTGATTCTCGTGTATTTGCAGGAGAAGGATATCACCTCTGTAATTGCGTATGAGGATACATGATGTTGATCTCTTCGCTCTATTCGCTTTATTCGCTGTATTACGTCGGCTCGCCGCAAATAACCTTCACCTAGGCAGCAGTGTAAGTTACAACGAGTATTCCTTCCAACGACCACTCTCGCCCCGCAAATTTAGCTGCACGTGAAGCGATCCTTCCATACCGAGTATTTAAAGGGGAGGTTCTTGAACTCTTTGCACCACCGACACCACAATCCTCATATTACAGACACAGCATCTCAAATTCTATATATTCTGGTAAGCTATACCGATCTCGCTTCTCAGCCCCGACGAAGTTGGATGCAGAGAGAAGAGGGGCAGCCACAAGACATTAGCTTATCCTCTCACTTACACACGTCCAAATGCTTACTGTCCTCACAGCATCGGTCGCGCCCCTTAATTACGAATTCTGGCAAGCACAGTCATTCAAAATGGATCCCTCTCCAGAAAAGGTTGCTGCGATGATTGCAAAATACCCTTCGTTGAAGAAGGTGGTCGAGACGGGCATCGAGGTAGCCATCTCAAACTTACATGCTGAATAAATGCAAAGCATGGGTTCACTGCTAAATATTCCCCTTATTAGGTCGACGACGGCCGCGAAGAGAAGCTGCTCTCTTTCATTCTTTCCCATCCCGACTTAGAAACCATTAGAGGCTCTCCCTCCAAGATTCTCGCGGCCATCGACGATTTCTCTGGCAAGCACGATTTCCTCATCAATATTGGCGAGAACAAGGCCAAAATTCTGTCCGACCTGCTCAACGAGGAGAAGCCTCAGACGCTCGTCGAGCTGGGCGGCTACGTTGGATACTCCGCCATTCATTTCGCAGACACCATGCGCCGATATAGCAAGCCGGACGCACAGCCCCGCGTTTTCAGTCTGGAGATGAAGGCTGAGTTTTCCTCCATTTCCAGGCAGCTGATTGAGATTGCAGGGCTTTCAGATATCGTGACGGTCGTTACCGGTCCTGCAGAAGAATCGATTCGGAAGCTACATAAAGAAGGCACCTTGTCGAGCATTGACTTTTTGTTTATTGACCACGTCGAGTCTCTATATGCCCCCGATTTCAAGGCCTGTGAAGAACTTGGGCTTCTCAAAAAGGGCGCTGTTATCGCGGCCGATAATGTTATAAGGCCAGGTGCGCCCGAGTATCGTGCTTTTGTCAGGAGTCATCCGAGACTGCAGAGCACTGGAGTAAAAGCTTTGATTCAGCCTGGAGAACTCGATGTAAGTGAAATTTCAACTGCTGGGCTAGGTTGGCCGCTAACTTTTGCAAAGGACGAAATCGAAATCAGTCGTGTGATCAACTAGAATGGATTATTGCCCTGGTACCTACAGATTTGAGAATTATAATAGGGATTTTTCATCCCAGTATTTCGGATGTAACATTAATATAGGTGGCTTTCCCACTTGCCACGTACATTATCTCAACTATTATAACTATATTTTATGAATTCATGAGCGACAAACACCACAGCCCCGTATCATATTCTGTATGACGATTCGCTGCACTTGCCCCCTCATTCAGCTGCCCCTGAGTTCTCCACAAGCCATGTTAAACTGAATTCAGCTAGACTACCGACGGATATTGAGCCAAGAATGAAGCTTGGATGAAAGAAGATAATTGATGCAGAACAACAGCACACTCTATATAAATCTGTGGACTTTAAGAGGATGTGGTAGGGTTAACTTGACTCATGGAGTTGTTACTCTTGATCCAGACAACATACTAGTAGGATTTCACTTTGTAGCTACAAGTATTTACTCATACCTTTGCCAAATAAGAACTGTTACCCACAAGCTGAGGGCATATCGATTTACAAGCAACACAAGATTCGTGATATCTGTATGAATCGCAGTATTTCGTTAACAAGATGCTCTTACTATAAAGGATATCGGTAGCAGTAGCAGCATAGGCATAGATACCAAGCAGACGAGAATTGATTGCATAGAACGGCGGGGGAAAAAAAGAAGAGGAAGAGGAAGAAAAAGAAATTAAATCAGAGGCAAAAAGAAAGTTGAGCGACACCTGCAGGATTCGAACCTGCGCGTGCGAACACAATGCCTATGATACCAATTGATAGCAGGGCATCGCCTTAACCACTCGGCCAAAGTGTCTTCTGATTGGTTGCCTCCTTGTTAGGTATTATAAACTACTTAGACGAGATAAGCGACGCTCTAACATGTCGAAGTGGGTTGTCAAACAGTCATTAGCTTATAGTTATAGTTACTAGCTCGGATCGATAAGAGATGATAAGACACTTTGGCCGAGTGGTTAAGGCGATGCCCTGCTATCAATTGGTATCATAGGCATTGTGTTCGCACGCGCAGGTTCGAATCCTGCAGGTGTCGCTCAACTTTCTTTTTTCTCTTTTGTTGGTGACTATTGCATTTCTCTCTCTCTCTGTGGGCAATTAATTGTACGCCTCCTTACTTTTCTGTTAGAGAAGCCCACTGCTGTTCAACAGCGGGGCAAGCGGTGGTGTAGTGTTTGTATCGTCTTACTTCCAAATACAGGTACTTGCTTAATACCAGGTACTCAATCAAGACCGTAAGCGTTTCTAGGGGAGCCAACAAGCAGTCTACTATCTATCAGCTTTACTACTTTTTAAGCAAGAGAAGATAGATCATAGACAGTTAATATATTCACCAACTCAGCTAGTTTAAAAAAAAAAAAAAAAAAAAAAAAAAGCCCAATTATTCTATTTTATTTTTCATGCATAATGCTTCGCGTCCACGACGCCACCAGCTGCCAGCTTCCCAATCTTGTCAGCAAATAATAAAACACAAAAGAGAAAATAAAAGTATTTTCGCTCCCAATGGCCCCTTGTCGAGCTCAGCCCCTCTCGAGCTATGTTAAGTCCTGACTCTCTACACAATAATACTAAATTGTAAACACACGCGAATCATTAAATATATAACCCTAGATTCCGCTCTTTTTCACCTCCATGTCCCGGTTCCCCGTCTAGGTCATCATTACTTTGCCTTTTACCGCGCTCCCATCTTGGAAAACTCATTCTGGAATCGCAGCTTGAAACCGTTACACAGGGCTCGCATATCGGGATATTGATATCCTCTGAGCTCGAAACCCTGGGGAATGGTTCGCACTGGCAGGCCGATTACACGGGCTGTCTTGCTCGCCTTGAAGCAAAGCCAGAAGTATCCGGGATGCTTAGTATCGATGCAGAAAGCGTACGCTGATCGGTTGGGGTTGGCATCCACATATGTAATAAGCCATTTTTCTGCGTCAATATTAGAATATCGCTCGTTTAGGAGAAAGCGAGAAAGGCCAACTAATAAGAGGTATAAAAAAAAAAGGAGAAAATAACTTACCAGTCTCGTTGCGCGATCTGTTTTGGTACTTATCATGCCGCATCATCTCCTCGACTTTCCTGGCCATGGCCTTAACATGGTCCACAATCAACTCGTCCAGATCACTGTAAGTGTATTTGCCGCCTATCCGGAGAAGTTTGCCAACGGAGAACTCTGTATCCTTCTGCATTTCCAAGACATCAATGTGTTGGTAAACGCCATCAGCAACCTTCCAGGTAATGGCCAAATGATCATTACCCTTTGAAGAGGGTCGAATGATGACCTCGCCAGGAGGCTGCGATCCAAGGTACTCCTCCGCTTGAATTGAGTTGTAAGGCTTGAAGTTGGGATGCTTGACAACTCGTTGGGTCCTGCCCGTGGTCTTGTCTTTCTCACGGAGCTCCTCTTTATCGGCAGCCTCGAGGGCATAGTCCCAGCCGTCACGGCCAAAGTTGATAGGAGGCTTATAAGGGATCCGTAGAGACTCTTCTCTCATGGAGAGCTTAGCCATGAAATCCTTGTAATTCATCTCGAGAATCTTGGCTTGTACCGTTTGCCCTGAGCTAAGTACGTCCTTGACAGACGATCTGTTCGATACTTCGTGGCCTTCTATCCTGCCTTCGATGCCGCAGTCTAGCTTCACGATGGCGAAGTCGTCTCTGACCATGCGCACAATAACCGGAACAATCATGCCTTCACACAGGGTTGACTTGGTTTCGCCTGTGAACATGGTGAAAATGTCAGAAGGTGCGAGCAGCGCGAAGCTTCTGCGCAGTTCTTCATATGGAGCTTGCAACTCCGCACTGATAGCCTCTAGAGTAGCTCGCTTGCGTTGGCTAAAGTTCCTCTGCAGCTGGTCGGCGTACTCGTCAAGCACCAATTCGTTCACTCTCTCCTGCTCATCTTGCTTGAAGAGCTTCCGCACGATGGCACCAGGTCCATTCTCATCAGTTTCGGCCTTGACATCCTCTTCATCCAATTCAAGAGCATCTGCCGCCATCTTGCGACCCAGTTCGTAATCTTCTGGGTGAACACGAGTGTTGTCTAGAGGATCTGATGAGGGATTGGTTGCGTCGTACTCAATGTATAGAAAACTAGCGCAATTGTTCCAGACGCGTGGCCCGACGACAGGAAGCTTTCCGCTGTCTGGATCACCCACCAGCTCGTCTCTTGTGTTAACCACACCTCCGTTTGCATTGATGGTCTTGATTACGCTGGTGGCTTTTCGCGGTCCCAATCCTGCAACATAAGGGAGGAGGTTGGCTGTGTATGAGTCGGTCATGGCCTCATTGATATTGACTCCAACCATGTTGACCGTATCAACCATGGCGGACTCTAGATATTTCATCAGCTTGTCCGGAGGGAGGAGATTTTGGCATGGGTGGAATGAGAGAGAAACTACATCTTTATTCAATGCAGCGTACTCTTTCATTGGGTTTTGCATGTATCGTGCCAAGGCGATACAGTATCTTGTGATGGGGTTCAGAGAAGGATGTTCGGCCATCGCACGGGGGCTGTCCTTGTAAAGGCGCGCGACTTCATCCTCCACAACGATGACTTCAAGAAGCTCAGTGCGGTAATCATTTGTCTCGGGATCTTCAAACTCTGCTCCCATGAGGTTCTTCTCGCTCACGAGGCCTTCCAAGTCACGCACGAGTTTCTGTGTATCGGACGACCAACCGCCAACACCAATGACATCGGGGCGCCGTCGCCGTACAAGCTCGACAAAGTTTTCACGCTGAGTCTCGTCTCTACCCAGATTGCCAAATTTGCCTTGTTCAAGCACACGTCCTTCTTCCTCTACCCAAGCCCAGCACACAGGATCGCGAGTGGGATCACCACCTCCGTTGGACAGCACTAGGACTCGGGGAGTGGTACCTAGGATCATTCCCTTAGGCTTGTAAGGAGCTTGATCCAGCTTGCGGTAGAACTCTTGTCGACACATCTTGAGAACTTCGTCCTGGCAAAACGTTCGAATGACTTCTTTAATGTTTTTGGCCACGATCTTTTCCAGCTTAGGATAGGCGAGATCCAATACCTTTTTGCGCTCCTCTCGCCACTGCTCCGCCCGATCACTAAAGTTTTCTGACTCAAACTCCTGGTAGAGCTGTCTCCGGAAGTCGTATCGTGAAGGCATCTCCAGCTTAATCTCCACCAAGCCTTCCTCCTCGGCGCGCATCATTTTTAGGAACACTTCAGGTTGGTGCACCAGATCGGCAATCGCTTGATTCTGTATGTACTTGATTTCGTAGTAGGGATGCGTATCGTCAATCTTTCGCAAGCCCTTGTCTGTACGGCGACAGCTTATTTCTGCTGCCTGGTAAAAAGAGGCTCTGAGATACTTGCGCATCCGGGGGCTGGCAAAGAGCTCTTCGGCATACATCTGGCGAGCAGCATTCATGACTTGATCGCCGGTGTTGAAGTTGTCATCAAGAAGAGTATCGGCAAGATCCATCGGATACTGCTCGTGATCATCTGGCGCAACCTTTCTGCCCTGGCGAAGAGCGTTCTTTGCTAGCTGATCTGCAGTAATTCCGTAGGCCTTGACAAAATAATACGCCTTTCCATTGCGAACACGGTCCAACAGTGAGGATTTCGAACCCGGACGCTTCGTCAGCGATATGTTTCCAGCCAAAGTCGCAAGATCCTTTAGCTTATTAGCGTATTGAAATTGCAAATAGTCCTGCAGATCCTGAATCTCTTCCATAGTGGTGGCTTCCGGGATCATTTCTTCGACCATGCTATCTTGGACATCCATAGATTTGAGGTTGTCGAATGATTTCTCAAGTGAGTTTCTCTTCTCCACGAACGAGCGGAATTTGATGTCAAGCTCTAGGATTCTCCATAGGTCATCTTGGTTCAAGAGTTTATCCGACTGAATTGTGTAATCGGGACCGTCAGGGTCATCCCTGGTCGACTTTCGAATCTTCTTGGAGTGTAGGAGGTAATCTTTTCGGTGTTGAAACACAAATGGAACTTCCACTTCATCAACAATAAAAAACTCGAGTACTTTGCTAACAGCTTTGCCAAAAGGAGCCTGGAGTTCTTGAGCCAAGCCCTTCTTCGGCCAAAGCTGGTTGGTGATCCATCGGGCCTCCTCCTTGAATTGCTCTGCGGTCAGCTGTAGATTCTTGAACGATTTACGATCCAGTTGGAAGCGTTCGGGCTCGTCGGTGAATCGGATCTCGTTATCTTCATCTGTGAGCAGTTTTTCCTTGAGCTGCGAAGGCTCAAAGACATCCTTTAGTTCGATGCCTTGCTCCTCTCGCTCTCTGTCCTCCTCTTCTTCTTCCATCTGAAGCGCCCAGTCGTAATCTTCGCCATTGCCGAAAATAGCCTCCATATCATCCAGAGCATCTTTGTCCAGTCCTGTAGTATCGACAACACCTCCAACACCGCGGTCTCTAGGGCGGGCGACCTCAGCATCTTCCTGTTGGCGTATGCGCTCATCTTCATCTTCGGGAAAGTCTTCCTCTATGAAGTCGTCGAATTCGTCTACTTGGGAACGGAAGCCGGGTCGGCCGTAGGAACGCTGTTCTCCAGCATCCTCGTCTTCGTCGGCGAAGATTTCTTCCAGCCCTCGCTTTTCGTGAGCCCCAGCATCCTCGTCGCGATGGCCGCGCTTAAGGCGTTTGAACTTGGACTAAGTATGACGTGTTAGAAAAAAAAATATCCTTGAAATGCGAGCAATGAGGGACTAACTGGAGCCTGGGGCTTTGGCTGTTCACCAAATTGCTCGCCAATGAGTTCTAAATCCTCTTCATCCAGTGCCTCTTCCTCCTCGCGGTTCCGATGCTCTCGCTTTCTCTTAATCGGTCGGCTTTCGACGTCAGACTCGACCTCCTCCTCTTCTTCGTCCTCGTCGACAATGAAGCCCTCGCGGATCTAATAATGGTTAAGCGTGTCAGTAGGCAGCCGGATCGCGAGTCAAAGCGCCTCGGGTTACCTTGCGAGCTTCTTCCTCGTCGTCATCATCTTCTTCCTCTTCGCTGGAGTCGTCGACGTGAGCAGTAGGTCTCTTTCGACGCTCTTGGCCAGTTTCTTCGTCAAAGGATTCGTCATCTTCTTCGTCATCCAACTCGGCCTCCCCTGAAATCAGATCGCGCATAGTAGAGCTCATCTTGCCAGTGCCTAACGCAATCGCGTGGTGTGGATGTCACAGGGTGAATCGAGGGGCTCGCGACCGAATTCGGCGCGGATAACGCAATTAAGCCGATTGTTGAAGGGATTCTCGATGATTTCAGAAAGAATGACTCAATTCCCACGACGACGATCAAAGAGCTAGATGAGGCTAGCTGGCTCCTCTCCTGAGAAGTCTTTATGAATTTTTGAGCAGTCTCGGCGATAGCCTTCAGCCTCGTGTCGCGCGTGGCAGGGGTAGTATGGAACTATATTTACCCGAATTCTACAACGCTTACGTAAGTACACAAGCTCTTCCGACCAGCGCCCAGAGTAATTTCATGCGGTAGAAAGTTAATATCTGGAAAGTGCCCTTGGTTCATAAATCCGATTATCTATAATTTATTTTTGCTTCGTATAGTAGACGAACTTGATTTTATGAATTCGAGCCTAGTTTGGCTTCCAGCTGGTTTGCATCTTTTAGGTGCCGTCACTGCAGGTCTCTTTATGCCGCCCTAGTGGCAGCAAAGTTAGTAGGTAGCTACTCAGCCATACAAGACCATAGACTACAGCCCCCGCTCTTCATATTCGGAAAACGGCAGAGACTGCAGCTCGCTCTAGCCTCAAGATCGGGCCTCAGCTCTGGATGCTACAGCCAGTGTGGAGTCACAGGTATACGAAGCACAAGGCTCTAGCACGACATGTATGTAGGCAATAAACGCTGGCCCCGCAAATGGCGGATGCCGGAGACTTAAATTAGAAGACGGATTGCAGGCCCCTCACTAACACCAGCTACCAATGTTTGGAACGCTTTGGAATGTCATGCGGAAGATTCGACAGGCTGCAAAACAAATTGTTTCCATCGTCTAACGGAAATGGCAAAATTCCATGTGAGGCGAGCTGCTGTCAGATTTGGCTTTGGGCCAAAAAGCTCGATGTTAAGAGATGTGTTTGCTGCCCTTGACAGCGGTTCTCACGGAGCAAGGAATAGGTATACATAATAACCTGGATTTCAATCAATAAGACGGCATAAATACTGCACGTACTATCTTGCGCGTCAGCGGCATACCTACCTACCTATGTAATCGGCTTTCTATGGTCCTTCACACGGCAAATAATACTTCTGGGAGCTAATGTGATTTATCAATCACTGGGCTATTGCTATATAGGAAGAAGCTTTCAATAGGCAGGTCGTTTCTAGGGTAAACTACTCTGAAACGGCCTCTCGTAACACTATTCCATGGGGCATAATAGGGAGACGTCCAAACAGGCAACGCTTGTGGGCGATGAGACGCCATATGTGCTTCTGGACTGGCATTTTATCAGTGCTGGAACACAGTCAAAGCTCCTCAAAACGATGGAGATGATGACGGGCATTTCCACCTGAATCGTCCCACATACGGTAGAGTCTCGGCGTCGGGCCTTGGCTGCACGTTCACGCAGCCAATAGAGATGCTAGATCTAGGTTCGCAGGATTGGCGAGGGTCGGGCGAGCTCAGGAGTGATAGCAGCTTAGCAGGGTTTCATCCTCCTGACCCTCGTATATATGAAGCATCCCCCGTCTTTCAAACATCTCCAAACATGCCAGTGCTCGCTAGGGTGCGCGGGAATGGCCCGAGACCCGCTGATGAACAAAGTCCCCAGGCCGTGACTCGTAGGAAGAGCATTTGGTAATGAAAAACCTGTAGCACTGCTGCTACAATACCACGACGGCTAGCATACGGAGCAGAGAGCAGTCCTGGACATGATGTATTTTGCTACAGGAGGCTGCAATAATAGGGGCGGTTGGGCTCGGGCGCCTAAACCAAGGACTAGCAACTTAGGGGTTGGTGCTGGTGGCTCTTGGGGCGCCAAAACAGGCAACGTGCATGCTAGCCGTGCCTTGAGGTGTGTGGCCGTTGGAGACAAAAATAGAAGTTGATGCAGCATGATTGGAGAAATTCTCCTGGCGCAGGATTTCATCTAATGTTGCTGGGCTTGGTAGATTCCCAAGCGCGCGACATTTAAGAGGGCGACGACCTCCCGGCGGCTGGCTGCTGGCCTGAGGTGCAGCGTCTTGCTCCCCAAAGCCGCCCAGAGCATCACGTTATCTCTGAGGCCCCCACACGGACACTGTAGCGAGCTACTACCACTACCTGAGAACCACTAATTAGCCTTAACCCGACCCATAGCCAACCTCCGTCTACGTATTTTGTCTACAGGCTACCAGCGCTCGAAGGTGCCCTCTAATCTGCGGAGAGCCAAAATCACACACGGAGGCATTTTCGACTTTATTTGTCCTCCCTTTTCCGTTCTTTCTGGCTGCTTGAGCATCTTGGGAGGATCGGAACAGCCTGGAAGTGCTCAAAGCCGACCGTCAGGGACTTGCTCCAAGAATCTGCGTCAGGCTGCGTCTCCTGGGCTCCATCAGCGACCCTTCCGACATACATCGCCCACTGCATAGCGAAGGCTCGCACGTTGTTTGCTTCTGAGTTGGAAGAAACTTGGAATCCTATCTACTGCCTAACGATCGAGCCCGAGGAACGCCTGATCGACTTTCGCTCTGTGCCCAGTGCACCAGTCGCCTCGCCGCCAATCCACCGCTTTCTCGCCCGTTTGCATCCCTACTTCTCGCCCATCATGTCTGATCCGTTCGCACCGCGCACTATGAAGCGCAAGAACGTCAAGGGCCTCGCCCTGACGCCAGCAGCGCCGCGTCCCTCGCCGACAGCCGATACAAGTAGACGCGGCTCAGAAGTCAACAAAGACGAAGCCGGTAAAGAGGAGCAGTTGGAAATTGGCATTGAGTATAAGCTCGACTTGAGACCAGAAGAGCTTGAGGTGATGAAAGAACTCGGCTCTGGCAACGGTGGAACCGTTAGCAAAGTCAAGCATTTGACGACGGGAACTGTCATGGCCCGCAAGGTTCGTTCTATTTGCTGTCATCGCTCTTAGGCGCCCGTATCATAACTTCTGGCTAACAAAGTTTCTAGGTGATACACGTGGAAGCCAAGAAGGAGATGCGAAGACGAATCGTTCGAGAGCTTCAGATTATGCATGGATGTCACTCTGATTATATTGTCACATTTTATGGGGCCTTTTTGAATCACAACAACGATGTGATCATGTGTATGGAGTATATGGATGTTGGGTAAGTCTCATACGTGAATTCAAGGTGCGACATAAGATTGGAAGAAGTGCGGCTGACACCAATGCTCGAATAGCGCGCTTGATAGAGTTTCAAGGGTCTTTGGCCCGATCCGTGTGGATGTATTGGGAAAGATTGCAGAGGCAACTTTGGGCGGTCTGACATATCTCTACGTGAAGCATCATATTATGCATCGAGATATTAAGCCGTCAAACATCCTCATCAACTCTCGCGGCTCTATCAAACTTTGTGATTTCGGTGTGTCTGGAGAGCTGGTCAACTCCATTGCCGACACCTTCGTTGGCACATCAACATACATGGCACCCGAAAGAATCCAAGGCGAGAAGTACACAGTCAAGTCGGACGTGTGGAGCTTTGGTTTGACCATTATGGAGCTTGCTATTGGAAAATTCCCTTTCAACACAAACGATCACATTGACGATGCGGATTCGGGCCCGGCCGGAATATTGGATCTGCTGCAGCAGATTGTTAATGAGCCGGCTCCAAAGCTTCCCAAGAGCGACGCTTTCCCTAGCATTTTGGAAGACATGATTCAAAAGTGTCTGTTCAAAGAGCCAGAAAAGCGACCTACCCCACAGGAGTTATTTGTAAGTTTTCTTCTTTGTCTCATGGGTAATTATTAACAACTTTTAACTTTATTTTAAGGAACGAGATCCTTTCGTTCAGGCTGCCAAAAGAACGCCCGTGGATCTTAAGGCGTGGGCTTTCAGTCTCATGGAAAAAGACAACCGCAAGTCTCATCTTGTACCCCAGATGTCCCCCAGTGGTACCCAAGATCTGCTCCGGTCCAGCGACTCATCGCCAAAGTCGCGCAACAATGAGGAGCCGCCGGCCAATACTCCCCAGTACGGTGAAATTCCGATTGCCGGAGTCGGTATCTTCTCACCAAAAGATCGAGCGCCTGTGCAGGACCGATCACCGTCGCGAAATGGCGCAGCCGTTGGTCGACCTGCTCATCCGGGCCTTGGACAGAGAGGAACCACCACCAATTCGATTCCTCAGGTCTCTTCTTCCAATGCCGCCACCTTTAACCTCCCAGTCCGGCCAGCACCGCCAACGAGCTCCTTTGCCTCACAAGGTGCACCGCAAAAGCCCGTGTCGTCAGACGAAATGCGAAGCCAGAGCCGAAGGCAGCCCAAATTTGGTCTGCCCTCCAATCCCAACCCTTCATATGGCGTATAGGATCCGCCACCATACTGTTGACCTTTCTGACCTCCATGTCTCTACATCTTCTCACCAACCTCCTGGCTTAGCATCATGACGGCGCAACTTATTTTCGATGGGCTTCTCTCTTCTCTCTACGCTCTCTCTTATCAAAAATGCCGAATAAGGGAGGATAGTCAAGGAAAGACTCTTTGGAGTGGGCTGTGGAATCTGTGAAACAGCAATGAAATTTCACCAAAACTATATTTTGGTACACTTCAATAGGATGAAACCGTTAGGATTGTGTTTTATGTTATAGTGCGATGTATATGTAGCGAACACAAAGCGTTGAATCCAGCAAGAAAACAATGAATTGGCAACAAAGGGAGAGAGTGAAAAGAGGACTTGTGCAATTTAACTTTAAGTTAAGGTTTGTATTCGTCATTTCCCTCATAGGAAAAAGAGCATATATTTGAGTGTTTATATATACATCTCTGTGTCTACAACAGCCAGCTGATTACCAATGGGAGTATTTTTGTGTTATGCTGGGAAGCGCTTGAATCTAATGTCTGGATATACTACTCGAAATCACGACAGTAAACGGCCTGGCTCTATCAACCGCCCCTGAAAGCCATTTTCCAGTATTTGAATCAACTCGTCCAGCTGGTGGATCACCAAATCTGTATTCTCGTGGTTGGCCAGTTCCTTATTTACGTCGTTGAGCAGCAGCACCGTCGCAGCTCCCGCCATTCTCCCTGCCGTTAGGTCATCAAGAGAGTCTCCAACCATGATTAGGCCGCTCGCATCCACGGCTCCGGAGCCGTCTATCAGACCCCAGCTCTGAGCAATATGCATGATGCCTGCCGGATGAGGTTTAGGAGGTCGAAAGTCCCGGGTGATGACGGGATAGAACTGGGAGGCGGGCAGGAACTTTGTGATGAGGTGCTGGACGGGGAGGTCGAAGTTGCGGGTGCAGATGGCCTTGGGGACCTGGTAGGCTTCGAGATACGACATGAGGGTCTGGAGGCCAGGCTGGGGCGCCTGCGAGGCCATAGCCTTGCGCTCAATGGCGCGGATGGCTTCGTGGGCCGGTGGCTGCTGGTGAGGGGGCAGTTTATCAATGTGTTCGAGAATATCCACTGATTGAGGGATTCCGAGAACGGAGCGCATTTCCTTGAACATGTATGTCTGCGGCACACTACGAGAAGTTTAATCAGTAAATAATGAGATAGCCCCAGATAAAACTTGTCTTTTTTTTTTTTTTTTTTTTTTTTTTTGGTATGTGTTTCTTTCTTCCAGGCATCGTCCAATTTTTAAATCCAATGTTAAAATGAGGGGCACAAATCGGGGTAAGCATACAAGTGTCAGGCTGTGCGGCGAACGAGGAACGAGGATTCAGACCAAGTGGCATTTTCCAAATCTCGCCGTATCTCGCCGTATGGAAAATGCATTGTTTTCGTACTGTCTCTTAAAAGGCATCCAATCAAGCAGGTGAATGTTATATAAAAAGGGAGAGAGTGGTGATTTTTTCATTCTTATAAGAGCATGGAAACGGGGCAAAACATTCAGGGCATTAGGAAATGCAGCTCAGTCACAAAAGAAATAAACGTAAAATCTTTTTCATACCTTAACGTCCCATCCATGTCAAATACGATGCCTCTCAGTGGCGGAGCGGCATTAAAAGGTGACAAATCTGCCGTTGCTCGCAAAGGAGCGAATCTTCTGGGCCCTGGAGAAGCCATGGCGGACAGAAGCCGTCGTCGGATGAAGGCGGCCAGCGTGTCGATTGGTTAACGAGAGAAGCGGGAGCGTCTTGAGTCAGATGGATAGAAGAGAGGGCAGAGCGGCCCGAGTGACTGGAGGCGTTTAGACTAGAGGCTGGGAAGGACGAGGGAAGAGAAAGAAGCGCGCGGAGGCCAAGGCGCGCGTAAAATGGCGTGAGGAGGAGGCTTATCGTGGTCGCTAGCCACCAGGTCGGATAATAGGATGGTGGCACTTGATCTGGGCGGCTTCATGAAGGTGGAGGGCGCCAAGATTGAGCGTGAAGATCCGATGCCTCTCCAGCATATGCAGCAGGCTCGAAAAGGCTTGTCCAGACCGGCGCCGGAACAGCAGCAGACGCATGGTTTTGATAAGAGCATAGCATCGTGGCTAGTGGTGGTGGTGGCGCAGCCTAGTTAACGTGCAGTAGACGCTGCAGAAGCGCCCAAGACGCCTTTGATGCGACGATGTGCTCGGCACTATTTCCCTGCTACCGCGCGCTCTGCACGGCGACAGCCTATAAGAGGCGGCCAGCGCCAGATCGCCGAGGATTGCTGATTCCGCCGCCCGCGATCTGGTCCATCTGGCGTCAATCAGGAATGACAGCTAATGCTGGTGCAGGGCTGGCCCACCGCTGGCCCCGCTGGCGCTGTCACTGCCGGTAGTGCCTGAGCAGCGCTCTGGCGGTGTCCCGTGCGCCATAAGCTACCGACCGTCTTGTTTTGGAGCTTGCTGCTCACCTTTTCTTCCCGCTGCTGTTGGGAGCTGCTTAGCCTGAGCTATTGCCATCCGTCCGCTGCCATCCATTCCTCCAATCCATCCAGTCCTGCTTCTTTCCGACGAACCCGCACTCTTTCACGGCGTGTTCCCGAGGAGCTGACGCGACAGACGAGGCAAACGCTGCGACGTGCGGCCGCGGGCCTTGCTCGAGCCCATGATAATGCTGGCCGCCCGCAGCGACGCGGCTGACGCAACTACTACCACCAGGTCGACATGAGCAGCTCCAACAGCAGCAGCAGCTCCTCGACGACGCCGCCATGGCCGCCCTCCCGGCCCTCCAAGAGGAATGTACGTGATGGAATCGCCTTTGCCCCATCCAGAATTGTCTGCATGGCGGCGCCTTGCTAAGTCCGTGGCTAATCCTTACTTGTGTCTCTGCATAGAAAATGCGCAATGGGACGTTTGTCATCCCTGCTACCGGCCAGCGGTCCCGGCGCCAGGTCACACTCCGCACTCCCAGGAATCGGTCACATTGTGATGGATCCAGGCGACGCTCGTCTATGCTCTCTGCCGGTACGGCTGGCCAGCATATCCAGGCTGTGTCGCAAGCTGCTTGGACAAAGAGCCTGGCTGCTTGGAGATGGCTCCAGACTGACCAAGGCCACCAGGTGCTCAAGTGTACGTTGGCATATCTCCTGGGCACCACGGCGACGTTCTGGCCACCATTGTCGAATTTCATGGGTCGCAGAGATGGCAAGCATATTGCCGCCACCTTGACGGTGTACTTCCACCCAGCGCGTACGGCTGGGTCCATGCTGGAGGCTGTTATGATTGCGATTGTGGCCGTGGTATACGCTGAGCTAGTCTGTCTCTTGTCGATGGGGATAGCGATTGCCTCTCGCGATGTATGGGGGTCTACCGCCCCTGCCCATGTCATCGTCCTGGTGATATGTATAGGAGGCGGTCTTGGCCTGGTCGGTTGGACCAAGCAGCGATTAAACCAGCCTCTTGTGAATACTGCGTCCACCCTGGCATCGATGGCAATCATTTCTATCATTACCAAAGAAGAATCCGTGCAAAATGGCTACTTCTCTGCGGACAAGATTGTACAGATGCTCAAGTTACTCTCGCTTGGCATCTTCTTCACCGTGGCCGTTAATCTCCTGGCATGGCGCGTATCAGCAAGGAAAGTGTTGCGCAAGTCAATCCTCACAGCAGCTGTAGCGCTGGGCGATCGTCTGTCCTTCATCACCAGCGGGTTTTTGAATTGTTCAGAGGACGAGGTCAGCTCTCCTGAATATACCGAGGCTTCTGCGCAGTATAATTCTTCTTATGCTCAGATAATGACTACTCTTCGTGAGGCCAAAATCGAGCATTATCTCCTTGGGCAAGAGAAAACATATGCGTTAGATAAACGCCTCATTAAATCACTAGAAACGCTCTCACAGGCTATTGGAGGTTTGCGTAGTGCGCTTCAGACCCAGCTTACGCTTTTGAAAGAGGGTCCAAATTCTGGTTTACCGCCGCCATCCGGCTTATTCTCCCCCGAGCCAGCCTCAGGAATGTCCCGGAGTGTGTCGTACTTCTCCGATGAGGCTAGGGACCGATTATCGGTTATTGAAGAGGATGAACTCGAAAGGCGTTCGATTCCCTTCAGCCAATCGGATCCTACGCTAGATCAATCGCCCATTTTTCGCGTACCTTCGGATATATTTGCTCTTTTCTTGGCGTTATTGGGCCCCTCTATGAAGTCCTTGGCATTTACGCTATTAGAAACGCTGAGGCAGAATCCATTTAGCCAAGACCCGGAATGCCAAGCGACTACGATTGAGCAGCTGCGTGCAAGCCTTCAAGATGCACTAGATCTGTACAATAATGCTAGAGGCAAAGCTCTTCGTGAGTTATATCGGAGCATACAGCTCGGAAGAACACGGTCTGAAGAGATTCAGGCCGATATTGAGGAAGTTGCTGCCGCTTGCGGCCACTTCTCAGTATGTTTGCAAGCTGTTGCTGTGGAGATGGATGCTTATCTTGACGTTCTTGGATCCGAGTCGACACAACGCCAAGCTCGCAGCTGGGAATGGATTAAGTTTTGGAGACACTGGAAGATGTTCCAACGCCGAAGAGATTCAGATGCCGAGAACGAACCGCTTTTGCCAAGGACGCCTAAACCGATTAGCAAAAAGTCGCCCACGCCAAAAGGCATACCTCAGGCAATGCTGAAGAGAAGAGACTCCCTCCATTGGGACGCTTCGCCGCCAGAGAACACAAGTGCCTTTGTCCGTAATTGCTCTCAAGCTTTGCTGAAATTTCTACGATTTCTAACGCGCGACGATGTCTTGTTTGGTATCAAAGTGGGCATTGGCGCTATTCTGTGGGCCATGTTTGCCTTCATCCCGATTACAAGACCAGTATATCAACACTGGAGAGGTGAATGGGGCTTGCTGTCTTACATGATTGTTGTCGGTATGACCACTGGTGCTTCTAATACGACGGGCAGTTCTCGATTCATTGGCACTTTGATTGGAGGAGCGTGTGCCTGCGTTGCGTGGTCGTTGAGTATGACCAACCCTTGGCTTCTTGAGCTCTATACCGCCATTGTGGCATTGGGAAACTTCTATGTCATTTTAGTCATGAAGAAAGCTCCTTTGGGGAGAATTTCACTTTTGGCGTATAATGTTATTGTACTTTATGCGTACAGCCTTTCACAGGATGTCGATGACGATGACGATGACGAGGGTGGCATAGATCCTCTAATTTTCGAAATTACCTACCATCGAGTGGTGGCTGTCACATTAGGAATCCTATGGGGCATCCTCGTTTGCCGGCTGCTGTGGCCAATCTCTGGGAGAAGAAAATTCCGAGAAGGGCTTTCGGTGCTATATCTGCAGCTTGGGCTCATATGGAAGCGCGGCCCCCTGGCTGGTTTTTCGAAAAACAAAAATGTCTCAGACTTTATGCAGGACGGGGAGCAAATTGCCCTCCGACGATATGGTATTGTTGAACCTCCTGCGCATCTTATCTTACTTACTAACAAATAGCGCTTCTGCCTTTAGTTTTCAAGTTGGAGTCGTTGCGAGACTCTGCCAAGTCCGAGTTTGAACTTCGAGGACCCTTCCCAAATGCCGCCTATGGGCGAATTATGCACTCTACCAAACATATTCTGGATGGCCTCTATGCTATGCGTCTCATCACACAGCGCCGGCATACTCTTTCGGAGGGTGAGAGTTCTCTGCTGGAAGTCACGTCGGCCGAAAGAATGCAATTGTGCCAACGGCTATGCCACGTTTTTCAAGTACTCGCATCAAGCGTTATGCTGGAGTATCCTCTTACGGATGCCATTCCTACCATCGATCGTACCAGAGATCGCCTATTGAACAAAATTTACGAGTACCGGAAGAAGCACATGGAGATGAATTTGAGAAATAATGATGAAGATGCTACTCAGGCGATGACGGAAGAGAGAGATTTTGCTTTGCTTTACGCTTATACCCTTGTTACGGCGCAAGTGGCTGCTGAATTGAAGAAGATAAAAATGGAGATTGAAGCTTTGTTTGGAGTTTTGCATCAGGATGAACTGCTCTTGGAGTAAGGCTTGGAGAGCAACTCTCGAAGTCATTTGACTTTGCTATTTAGGATTTGGCTTACAACTTGGATGGTCTTAACATGGCGATACGGCTCTATTTGGAGTTAATTTTTTTTTGGGGGGGGGGGAACGACGATTTATGAGTAAATGGATCAAATCAAGCATACGAAGGGAAAATATAAAAATATGGCAGCAAGCTGGTGCGGGAGCATCAGGCTATCTTATTAGATGAGGGGTTATTCAGTTAATCTAATTATTGATATGTTCTGAAATTTTCAAGTATCATACATATGCTTTTGAAGTGTTCAGATATATCATCCTCATAACTATACGCATATCCCTAAACTTCCTTGACCATTTCTTCATGCAATTCGTGCCTAAATTTGATTCCATACCCAACCCAGCAAATTTTCCTATACCAAATCCCCCTCCCCCTTTTCCTTTCATACTCGCACAGAATGATAGAATACATGCTACAGAGTACACTCCCTCACCCTTCCCTGCCGCCCAATCTCATACTCGACCCACCTTCCCACGCCTTTTCGCCCAGATACAAGGATACTTCCCGGATTCATAACATGACAGCCTTCGTATGTGATGCAGAAGGGCGGGGCTGTTGTATCGATGAGCGCCATTGCAGTAGGGAGAGGGTATAAATGTAGCGCGGATGCGTAATCCCAGTGTACGGGCCGTGTTGACTGGCGGAATGGGGATAGGTACCCTTGATCGAGGATGGTTTTGACAAGTTTTTGGGCCGTCTTGACATCGAGAGGTAGGGAAGATGAGGTCGTGGCGGCGGGCTTTCCTTCGGCTGCGGAATCGACTTCCATTGCGTCTTCCGCTGCAACTGTGGTTGGATCATCTTGTTGGGTTCCAGGGAAAGCGTCTTCTTGGACGCCCTGTGTTTCGGCGGCGGCCGTACGTTTGAGAGTGACAGAGGTGCGCCTTAATCGGGCGGAGATATCGTCTCTGAATAATACTAGTTCATGGTTCGTTCCGAAAAGGGACATTCGGCTTGGGTTGCTCGTCCATATAGCAGATCCCTGAACACCCGTATTGCCAGCTTCCGCGTTTGCTGTAGCAAAAGCTCGGCGGATGCGTGATGTGAACATCTCGGGGACAGGCTTACGGGGTAATGGGACGGAAGCACCACCTGTGAAAGAGGAGACCCAGCCGTCGTTGTCGCCGGGGATAAAGACAAAGGTGGACGACTGGAGGAGAGTTGGGAAGTCGGAGAAGGTTGAGGCTAGGGCGTCGAAGTATTCTTTGTATTCAATGCTGCCACCGGTGCCGCCCCTGGCCATGACGGCGTGTTGTGTGAAGTTGCCGGCCAGAACAAATGTCAGAGGCGAGGTACCTTCGGGTTCGGCGGCGTATAAGGAGAGGATCTTGCGGAGGGCTTGGAGGGCTCGGGGCTGATCGAGATTGATTTCGCCAATTATCACCAATCGATTTCGGGAAGGCATATCCCGGTCTAAGGGGGGTGGGAGCAACCTTCTCTCTAGCCTCCGCATTTTAGAACCAACAGCTCGTTCGCTGCCAATGCCGAGGAAATCAATCCAGCCGAAGCCTCCTCCAATTGTTTGATCATGGTCGTTGCCATCGGGACCGCTAATGCCGAGAGTCGACTTACGCTTCTCGCATGGGGGTTGTCCAATAAAGAAACCTTGAAAGCGGCCGCCAAGAGTGCCTCCAACACCACTACTGCCGCTCAACCCTTTACCGACAGACTCCTCTTCTTCCTCGTACACACCATCCACCAGAACCATCATCCCAGGGCAAAACCATGCCGAATCCTCCGGAATGGCAACAGCCTGCGTGAGGTCAAGAGCAATGGTGCCCGTCAAGTCACTTACGGCCAAGTCCCCTGTCGGCAGAATGTTAAGCTGCCCAAGGAGCATGTGATTGCTCCCATGTCGACCAAGCAGATTGGCGATTGGTGTGATTTTGAGAGACTGTTGACTGGAAAGCGAGCGCTGAAGAGTACGTCTGCGAGATGAGGTGACGGACGAGACTTGAAATGATTCGTTGCGGAGGAGACGTTGGTGAATGACGTGATAGCGGTTCCGGAAGACAGTGGTCTTGTGAGAGGCGGGGGGTAATAACGAGGGCTTGGCCGTATCTCTGGTAGTTTTCATGTGAGTTTGGAGTCTAGGGTCAGAGGAGCACAAGGTATCTTACCTTTCAAAGTGTTTCTTATCAACATTGTAAAGCAGTCGTGGCTGGTCGTAGGCATCAATGACCTTCAGCCATGCTCGAGCGTCATTGGCTTCCTCGTCGTCGTCTGCCTCCTCCTGCACCCCTAATCCTGACATGCCAAAGCTAGCATTACTATCTTGCCGTGGGAGCGAGGTCGGTCTTATACCAAGTCTGGTGTTCAACGTATCACTGTCACTGATATCCAGCATGCTATCTCCTCTGGGAAGATCTCTGCCGGGACCCATGATCTTGCCGCCACTCATATTTCCTTCTAGGGTCTTGAGGATATCATGTAGCTCTTTACTGGACCCCTCTACCATGACGCCACCATTGCGATTCTTCCAACTCCTAGCCACCTCTTCCAACACTCTCTCTGCTAGACCTTCCTCGCGCCATCCTGAGCCACAATGCCGTCCGATGAACGAGGCAAGCTCTTGCAACGCAGACGACGTGAGCGTGAGAGAGTGTTTCTTTGTAAATGTGCGGAATGCGAGTGGTCGGAGAGTCGCAGGCGGTAGGATAATAGGGAGGATCGCGGCTTTGGGAGCGTTGATGTTGAATGGCTTTGGAGGGTAGACTGGTGTTCCGAATGCCGGGGATGACGATGGCGCAATGGATGAGGATGGGATTAGAGGTCGCTGCTTGCGGAAGATGGGAGCTGGTGTCTTGTCCATTGTGGGTTCGGTTGTGTGGAATTAAGACGCAGGCATAGCTCAGGTGCAAGAATGGAAGATCGAGATGGCAAAAAGACGACAGTCACTCCCACCCAATTTTGCTGTCGCTGCAGAATAATTCGCAGCCCACTCTCGCATTCATTCACAATTCCATCTGCCGCGTATTTTGGAGGGGGGACCGCGTCGACGCGTCTAATTGATTTCTTATAGGTGCATAAATGCGTATAGCGGGGAGCGTGGGGTAACGCCTGAGCTTCCAGAAGCTCCAGTTCCGAATGACCTCATTGGTCTTGATTTTCATGGGCTGCATTTCCATCTGCAGCACCAAAGTTTCCCACGTCCAATTGGAGCGTTGAAAACGCAGAGATGATATCTACGAAATTCCGAATAACTCCTCAAAGCTCAAGACTGTTCTTCAGAGCAGTTTCTACGCTAAAGAGCAACGCCCACATTGTTAGTTGCAAGCTGTTTTACAAGCGGCAGAGATGAATATGAGAATAAGTGTGCTGACGAGGCCGCTATAGAAAGTCTTTGACAATGCTGCAGCTCCCTCATCGTATATCCTCACATACCTAGATACAAACCCCCCTTCAAAAACACTTGCAGTTGGCGTTACTACAGCTGTTCCCCCAACACCTCGGTCATTCAAGGAAAACCCCAAGTTTATGTCAATACTTAACGAGGTCGTATCTGAGTATGGCCACCAAGATGAGGACGTGATTGCACAGGCAAAAGCTTTTGCAAGCACCGGAGGGTTCAATCTTGGATCAGGTGGCTCATTCTTCCCTGGCCAACACCAGCAGAGCCATCGAGGGTCCTCTGGGAAGCAAGGGGGAGGCGGTGGTGCTGGAGGAGGTGGCGCTGGCGGTGCCAGTGCGCAAGGAGGTGCTGGTGGTGCTGGCCGTGGCGGATTCGTTCACTTGAGTGACCGCAGGAATCCTCCCGACTTTGGCCGAATCGCGTGGCCAGAGGATATTTTGGGGAGCGTCGAAGTCGACGAAGCTGGAGAAGTTGTGGGCAAGCTTCAGCCAAGTGGGACATACAGAGTGGTGACCAAGGAAGGAATGTAAGTCATGGGCGGACACATTTTCATATGATTTATCCCCTTTTCTCTATCTGTTTGCTGACATGTACTCATTTAGCCTTGGACTGAGTCCCTTCTTGAGAGGCAAGCTGGTAGATCGACTTCGGCAAGAAGAAGCAAAAGAGAAAAGCTCATAATGCTGTTAGTAGTTTTAGAGAAATTAATATCCACAAAATAATGTTTCCGGTTATGTCGCAGACTGGGATGTATTGTCCGCATATCGCCACCAGAGACACTTCATTCTGCCATATGAGCTCCTTCGTTACGAGAATGTATTCATATCAAACCCAAACACCTCATTCATATTGACATCTCCATCGAGAAGATCGTCCCAGTACGAAATGTCCATCGGCACGTCCCAAAATCCTTGACCCGTTGCAAGATTCATGGCGATTTCATCATCTCCCTCGCCTTGCCCGTTTTGCCAGGCCTCTGGGGCCGAGCTATTCTCGATTAGCTTTCTTACTTCGCAGGATAGCCGATCAAATGCCACCCAATGTGGAGTTACAGCGGTCCATTGCAGTGAAATGTCCTTGAGCATTTGTCGGCAGTCATCGAGAGCCTTGATAACTGAAGAAGGCTCTGGAATATGGTCCGTAGTTATGGATGAAGTAATTTCATCTCGGCTGTTAAGGATATTTGATATGTGGATCCCACAGTACAAAATCATGAATCCCGAGCGTAGAATATCTTGGATCCATGTCCTTCACAATCTTGGTCAGTTTTTCTGAAAGACATTTACATCTGTGGTCATTTGATTCTGCTACCACTTACCAAAGGACTGTCTTGACACCCTTGACTAGCAGAGTTTGGTAAAGGAAAATTATTTGCACGGCCGGATCCAAGCAGAGTCTGAGGTATGTCACATCAGGCTTAAATGAGTGCGCCTCTTGTCCTGTCGGAACCACCAAAGCAGAGTAGATGAAAAGCCTCTCTCGGTAAAAATTCACATCCATGTATTCCGTTGTGTGAAAGATGCAAGGGGAGTGAGGTATCGTGCTTATTTCCGCATGTGCAACATGCCACTGCTCAAGCTCTGCATTAAGCAAAGTGGCCGCTTCGGCCTTGGCTTGGAAGCTGGTGTTGGTGGCGTCACGTCTTGCATAAAGCTGTTCATGGACTTTTGCTGAGATTTTTCGCAACTGAGCTTGCCGGTTGAGCACGGCCACCTCGGCTCCATTCGGCGTACTTGTATCAAGCCCTTCTTGTAGATCATCTAGACAGACGTAGTCGGGCATCTGTATCTATTAGCTGACGTATGTTTATGCAGAATCCACTCCTGAGCGCACTAACAGCAACCGTAATATCAGAATCTGCAATGGCTATAGGCCGTCCCAAACCGCATGCAGCAAATCGTTCTTGAACATAGCAGCACCAAAACAGCCTCCGGCGTCTTTGTTCAGTGACTGGATCAAGAGGTTTCGAGCGAGCTTTGTGATATCCAAGTTGAACGCATATCCTCATCGCTTGCCTCGCCAGTTTCCACCTACTACCAACTAGACAAAGGGGCGAATGTCAAAAACCTTGTTATCTAACGAATTAAAAGTATGATACTTACTTCCAGTAGCGTGTTGGTGAGCAAAAACTAGAAGCAGCATAGTGTTTTGAATTTGGGTATCGCCGTCTGTGTGAGATAAGGCCTCCTCGGCGTATTGCATGGCAGAGGCGTAATAATGGATGGGAGATTTACTTGATGACATCCTCTTAGAATATGGCAAGCTTACTGCAAAAATCATGAACAATTCATATAGATCGTTTTTTCTTTGTAGATCAGAGCCCGAGGAAGAACGATTGTCATACAGACGCTCGATCTGCTGATATGTCTGGCTTTTGTTCATGAAGGGCGAAACCCTGTGGAATCCTACTTCGAAGCTTAAGATAAATGATGAGCAAAACGGCTACACGAAGTTTCGAGTGGCAAATCTGGAAGACTCACTATGCGTCAACCAGATCGCACGCCACAGAAAGGGGCGGCAGGTTGTCTTCATCACTTAGTGAGATCTCAGTACTATCAGCTTGCGGCTGTAATTGGAAGCGAGTTTGAAAAAGGGATGTCGATCCTTGAGAGAACTGTGTGGATAAAGCTGCGGCTACTAGATGTCCAAGACTGAGTGCACACAACAAATGGCTTGTCAGTCTCTACTAAATCTTATACAGGGCGGCGTGTTACTCACCTAAAGATACTGCCGTCGGCAAATTTTGAAGGTTCTGTGAGGATGGATGAAGACCCAGCGACAGATTTCACATTTGGCGAGATGGCCTGCGCTTGTGGTTCTGCGGGAGTTGAGAAAGCTGAGACAGAATCTGGCAACGCTTGGGAATAAGGACTATTGACCTGCGCTCGAAGATAGGCGACTCGCATCTTCAGGTCTGCAATATATCTGTAGAGCGGGATTATGACCAAGCAAGAGTCAGTTTTTCCATGTCGCTAACATTATACTATCTGAATAACAAAAAAAAAAGTTGGCTCACCCTCTCTCATATTGCTCTCCAGATACGGGATCGATTTCGATGCATGGAATCCTCGCACGCTCACAGTTGGAGCATACCCGAGCATTTTTATCGCACTGGATATTGTTGTCAGATTAAGAACAATTTCAAAAGAAAAAAAAAAGAACATGAAAAAGCCAGAAGGTGAAACAGATCACTAGCCAGGTCTTTCATCCATTCATTACCTTGAGCTTCTTGGCGCGACAGTAGGCGCATGCGCCTGAAAAGCTGGTTGACTGGTGAGGCATGCTTAAAAGATTCTGTATTCATGAGGTCTTTGTGTCCCATATAAACTAACACAAATCCCTCCCCAACGAGGCACCGACGCTGATATTCTTTTCACATTGGCCGCGATTTCCAACGGGCACGATGGTAGTGCAGGAAAGCAAGTTCCAGGGCCAGCCACTAAAAGAGAATGGCGTTAAAGATTGTCGGCTTATGATTGTAGCGCCTCGTTCATGTGTCATCCGGCAACCTCGAACCAAGGCTCTTCCCTAGGACTTAGAAGAAGCTGAGATGAACGCATTCATCACGTTGCGCCAGAAACGTGAGTCTGAATAGCGGCAACCTTCATCATGTTACGGCATCTGGCGAGATGGCCGAGTTGGTTATGGCGTCAGGTTAAGGCTACCTTAACAGCAATTCCTGGTGGAGCAATCCGCGTGGGTTCGAGTCCCACTCTCGTCAAGTATTTCTTTTTTTGCATTTTTATTGTAGGTTCGTTCTCTTCTTAGAGTGCTAGTGATAGTATAAAAAGCTACTTGCTCTCGGGTAGGTCGTCTTTTTTTCTTCTTTTCGCTCAGGTCTTTGACTTTCCATGTGGCGGCTGGTCGTAATGCCTCTATAGTTGGCCGTAGCCGCAGCCATAATCATACCCGTAACTCGATTGTCAATTTTCTTATCTATAATACCAAGGAACTAGGATTTTTAAGGCAGAGTGCTCTCGGAGTCATGTCCGCTTGCAAATTTGCATCTGGCGGACGACTTTCCGAAGCTTGCCTAATTAGGAAATTTTGGCGGCGAATGATCCGCTCTATGTTAATTATTTAGAGTTCTAGATGTGCATAAGAAGCATTTGAGAAGAGCCCAAAGTCACATTAACTTTAATTCTACTAAAAAGAAGCCCATTATTGATATTTCAAAAGCTTTGATGGCCCTAGAAACGAGACAGGATAAAACACATAATCTCAGTTTCTTTTATAGGTTTATAAGCTGTTTCATGACAGTTCCCTTCAACAAAGACAAAGCGTAATTGGTTTAGTGGTAAAATTCTCCGTTGCCATCCGAGCAACGTCGGGGAGCCCTGGGTTCGATTCCCAGATTACGCATTGAAGTTTCTTTTTGATCTCTTCTATTGTTTTGCTTTTTTCAGCCTGGATTTAAGATTGATCTGTACGCCTCTAGTTCGAAAAGAGAGCATACATATTTCACTTCTTTTGGCCATCTGAATATAGCCTTAAGAGAGCGCATTGCCGTATACGGCCAGTATAGTTGGTTAACCTCCATATTATTTGCTTCCGGCTTGTTTCCCAAATTAAGGTAAATATGCCTATTAAGGAGAAATATCTATGTCAACGCAGTTTAAAGCGCCCCTGCAGAATTCATAGAGGTTGCTTCCCTCAAGGAAGTCAATGGTTTGTCGAGAATCGGTATCAATACACGTTATTTGTTTCAACACACGGCTCAAGAGTGCGCTGTAATGATGCAACCCGGGGAATTTGGTCTTTACAACAGACAAAACCATCCCGGCCAGAGATAGCAAATGAGAGTCTCGGCTTACTTTCTGCTTCTGAGGCATCCCATTGCTGAAAAAGATGCCCAGTAGAACTAGCTGGAATATGCTGTATCCTGTGGTCCACGGCAGCGCTGGCCAGATATGAATTGAACTCTGGAAGGGTAGTAGACAGTCGTGAACTAATTTGCTCTGTGCTTCAAACGTAGAATCAGCCGCAAATGATCTTCTAAGACTCTGAGCAACGAGTTGTAGTTCGAATACTCTTGGCAGATAAGATGTATTTTCTTCGCCGCTCAATCTGCTTGGCAGTACGTGCTCTTCATAGCGGGACAGGTAGCCCGCGGCATCCCTTTTTGGACCGCTGCAAAGTTCATATGCCCAGCTGAATATCTCTACAAGAGATAGCTCTTTGCGTTTCGATTCAGATGAATACATGGACGGCGGCTGAACTATATATGCATCCCAGTCAAAAGACATGTCGCGATTTTGTATACCCATAGGTAGCCCTAGTGCTGAGCTAATAGTACTGTAGTATCATGAGTATATTTATTGGACTGTATTATCATATAATGGACGGTTATACTTACAAATCAAGCACGTAAGCCGTCTGAAACAGTGTTATCCCCTTCACTAGGGGGTCTCTTGCGATTTCTGCTTCCGGCTGGAGCTGGTGATACCCCATGTCTATGCAAGCTTGTGTGGCAAGATCTATTAGATGCCATGAGCTACCTGTGCTGGGATCAAAAAGCGAACAGATAGTGAACAAGAGGAGAATTTGCACTGTAGTAGCCGATTCGTCATAAGAATACAGAATGTCTAGAGACCGTAAGAAATAGTCGGCCGAGTTGCGAGTATCGAAAGCGGAAAACGACTCGATAGGAAGAATTGAACCAATAGCAATAACGAGATAAGCAATGGTGCGATCCCGAAGATCACTTTGACTGCCAGTTGCAATTTTGCGGAGTGTATTTCGGATTGCATCTTCAGAAACAATAGGAAATGTGGGATGAATGTAAGAGAAGTATTTGCCCGCATAAGAAATGGCTAGATCGTAGTCCAAAGGTGTATTAAAGCCAGATGATCGAGGAGATGATGCCAATAAGCTCTTCTTTTGGGCCAGATTTAACATCCCTCTAGGATCGCAGTTTTCTAGGCGGAGAGCTCTTCGCGCCATTTTGTGCAGGCAATAGAGTTCACCGCGATAGAGTGATACAGTCTCGACTTCTTTGAGGACATCCAAGTCAACATTATCCAGAGACTGCTCTCTAGACGCCACTGAAGAGATGAAAGGTTCACAAGGCATATGAGGTGCCTTGTCCTGCGGCTGAGAGGCAACAGGCGGGCGAGGCTCTACTCCGGTTGTTTGTAGCCGTGATAACTGAGCTTCTAGGCTTGCAATTTCCCTTTCGAGACTGTGAATAGATCTGTGAATCTATTTAGCAGATAAATGGAAGCTGATGTTGAGATGGAATGCCAACCCTTCTTGTGCATCCGCACTCTTGATCACTTGCATAACACAGTCTAGGCCCCGCCTTACGCAGAGACCGCAGCGAGGAATCTGACGATCGCACTTTTCATGAAGAGTTAGTTAGATTGAAGGGAAATATTACTTTTCATGACAGCTAATACCTTTCTCTTTCTCTGTCTGCAGTTCTGGCAGGCAAGTCCATTGCGTCCATTTTCGGTCATTCCGATCATCGCTAATCGGTTGTGCCAAAAATGCGGGGGATAATCGTTATTTAGAAACAAAAAATTCAAAACTTGGGTGCTTCAATTATCGTTATTTTTTCCTTTAATAGAATGATTTCTTTATTAAGACATGTGAGGTTGTAAATGGTCATTTTATGCGTAGATGGGAACTGCAATTAAACTCTCGGATCAATGTCCGCCACTCTCAGCAGTTAGCCTCGACTAAGCGGATTTAGGTCCGAACCAGATCAACTTAGTAAGTTTGATGCTAGGGACTATTTTCTACTTCCAACCTGTATTCTAAAGCTTTTCCATGTTAAATTTACAAACCACTGGCAATTTCCTAGCTAATACGTACTTTATAACCGCATAGCTCGATTGAGGATCTATCAACCAAATACCAACTTCAAGAATTAGTTCACTGTACTGTCGGACAGTTTGAATCCACCGTTTCGGAGAAGAGTTTGTGAGAATTCTCGATATGAGTATTGTAGGGCAATAAGAATTATATGTACTACACAATTTTTTGTATATTATAAACTGCACCCTCAGTTTTGAACGCATTTACAGAATTTCCTAGTAGCTCGATGGCAACCTCGCTCGCAGCCTCGCACCAAAATACCAAAGGATGCATATCGACGGTACTGTAATACCAATCGACAGAAATGCCAGCAGACTGTTTCCCCATCCGTAACCCAGCGCCTGGTACATGCTATCAGAAAAGAGCGGAAACGCAAAAGCCAACAAGCTCTTCAGCACTTGTGTTGCAGCAGACGCCGAGCTGATGTGTTCGGCATACGCATCCATAACATAGGCGCGCAAGGTGGTATCAAAAACCTGCATGCCAAGTGCCAACAAAACCGCTCCAATGTCCAAAACCAACCAGAAGAGATGATATCTTGCAGACCAACCGTAGAGGAGGAAGCCAATGGGTGTAAGTAGAGCGCCGGGCAACATGAGCGGAATCCGAAGTTCGGGCACTCGTGTGCTGCCGTCGCGACTCTTCAACCTCGTGAAGAGGTAATCCATTACCGGCCCGCAGATCTGAGAGCCAATCAGTTCACCCAGGCAGATGGCAATGTAGTGTAAGCCAGAGATGGCGATAGATTCACCATATGCGTTGACGTATAGAGTAGAGAAACTAGATAGTGTAAAGTAGAGCAGGCCGTAGTTGATACCTTCCAAGATGGCTTCCATCTGAATAATGGAGTGGAACATCAGTAGACGAAAAGGGCGCGTTAGACTTCGCTGAATCTTCCAGGCAGTAGAGCGACCAGATTCACGCTTCTCGATCTCAGCATAGTAACGAGAATCACCAGTCTCTTGGCGCTGTTTCTCAGCTCGTCGACGCAGGAGGACAGGCGCGTAGCTTTCGTAGAATATCATCAAGGACGACAGCTCGAGCACGCCTTGAAACACTGCAGTCGACCAGAACATCCAGCGCCAGGTAGAATACTGCACAATGAAGCCGCCTATTATGGGGCCCACGGCACCACCAGTCAGTGGAATGAGCAGATACAGGCTCAGGGAACGTCCTCTCCGCTCTGGTGGCCACACATCGCCGAGCACGCCATATGCCAAGCTGAATACTGCACTGGCACCAAAGCCAGCCAGGAAGCGGGCAGCGATAAGCAGTCCTTTTGAATGGACAAAGCCACAGATGAGGTTCCAGGCCAGGAACCAGATATTGGTGACATGAAAGATGGATTTCCTGCCGTATACTTCAGATAGAGGGCCAATAACCATTGGTCCCAGGGCAGTCGCCAAAACATATACAGACAGAGCCATTGTCGATTCGATGGCGGTCATATGCAGCTCCTTGGCGATGGTTTCGATAGCCGGAGCCATCATCTGCGAGCAAGCACTATTATTAGCATGCCTCGCAGTGACCTCTATGCGTCAGCAGCACACGTAGTCTTACCGTTGAAACCATTATTCGGATGAAACCAGTGCTGGCGACTGCTGTGGTGACTCCCCATTTCAACTTGTTAGACCAGTTCAAGGGATTCTCGGGGTCATCTGGGCTGAAAGCAACGAGGAATTCCTCATTCCACGGCGTTTCGACATTCTCAGTGGCGTCCTTGGTTTGGAATCGCGCCGCCGTCTCTGCGGCAGTCTTTTCGATATCGCCTTGGCTTTGGTGGGTTGGTTGTGCGCTTATAATCTGCATGATGACGAGACTAGAGGCCAGTAGGACGACTTGCAAAAATGGAATAACTCTCGTTTTTGGATGAGATTGTATAAATGTCTTGGCGATGGATTGATGTATTTATCCATCTGTGAAGATAAGGCAGCAGCCCTCGGAATCCGTTCGCCAGCCGAGCGGTTCAACATGACGATCTATTGACTTACACAGCTGCCTGTAGCGGCCAACAGAACTTACAGGGCTATTACAAAACAAGTAAATGCAAAGGTCATGGAACATAAGTACGGGAATCCACACGCCATCGGATCTGATAAGTGCCGTAGCAATATTCGGGCCACGAGATCACTCATTTGGACCAGAGTGGCTTGATCTAGTTTCTATTCCAGATTAGCCGTGGTTGTTATTAGCTGGCTATTCGGCTTCAGTCCCTTTTCTGTGTGGCAACATGATCTTGACCTTGTCATTTCAAAGCACCTATACTGCTGGAGTACTGGGATTTCTCCCTCCCGCATGGAGCGAGTCTATCTATCTCGCCAGCACTGGCATCATGCACTTAGAGACTGATATTCCTGTCACCAGAAGCATACAGTTTCCAATTGAAATCACGGCTGCTCCGACTTTCACAGGCGCTGAAAGCGTACTCAAGTGGGACATGCTAATTTTGCCGGAGCGTAATCCTTAAACGAACGGGGGACTAATGTGGATCTTTTGAGTCATCGCAAGGACGGACTAACTTCTGGTGGTAAGGGTTGAATACTGTACATGCATATGTATGTAGTCTTCACTCTGTACTGATTGATAAGATGAATCTTATCAGATCCTACCGCACCCTCTTCCCCACCCTCGCCAGTTACGGAGTGATTGGATATACATCAATTGGATACAGGTATTCACGCTCGCGCTTTTGAATTCACCCATGTGTGTTTTATTGCATCTGAAATTAATGTACCCACATTTTCTGAGTTGCCTGTTTCAATCTGACTTTTATTATCTTTTGATCTTGACTTGGTATACGGCGTGTTCCCGACTACTAGATGGCGTGCGGCTTCTTAACGTATGTACTTGGGATTCGTGATGTTGAGAAAGCTCGCACGAGCGCTTAGAAGTATTATATATGTAACATCTTTTCTGTAGTTTTCAGCCCAATCCAGAATATGGTTCATCTTTCATATTTCTTTTTTTCGCTATTACATTGACATTGCTAATTACGCCTCATACTGGTGCGCAGACAAGCTTGGAAGTCAGTCGCTATAATTAAACAAACACCAAGCAGCCCGCTACACACACTCTCTCAATTTACCTGGGGGTCTGATTAACAAAATCATGTACGTTTAAAACGAGAGAAACTCTGCTCATCGCGTCCAGATCTAACGATGCCACCCATTCTACTGGACGTTCGGGAATCCATATTATATAGATTATCCCAATCACTATCGCCATTCGAGTCGGTATCATCCGTATTCTCATCGCCATACCTTGCTAAATTGCGCATTTGGTCGTCTAGTGCGCTCTCATCTACGAAGGTGAGTCTAGGAAAGTTGGTAGGAGCCACGGTTGCTTGAGATGCGCGCGACGAAGGCTGGCTGGAGCGAACTCCAAGTGGGTTCTTGGAGTAGCTTAAGTGGATGCCGTCCTCGGTACTATTATGCAGCTTCTCTCCGTATAACTCGTGTAGTGCCCTAGCAGCAAAAGAATTGTCTTCAAACTCAACAAAGCACATGGACTCGTTTTGTTTGGTCCGAAAGCAAAGTCTCTTATAACCTCGCTGTTTAGAGAACATTGCCTTGAGCTCTTCTTCGTCTGCATCAATAGGCAGATTGCCAACATAAAGAGTGTTGCATGGGGGATTTTCATCCGTAGAATTGGCGGGCAGGAAGTTGAGGTTCCTATTCGGTACTAGTAGGCTCGGATGTTGACTCTGTGGTCGCCATGATATCGGCTGCTGCAGATGCTGCGGTGGTAGTTGTGAGGTTTGAGGGAGTGAGTCGCTCTCTTTGGCGTATTGAAGCATAAGTTGAAAGATTGGATCCTTATCAGATGTCTGCTGCAAATGTTGTTGGAGTGTGGGCATATTGGATATCCAATCTTTCACCCAGGAATTCCACATATCTGTACGCCTGGGGCCTAAATCATGGTGATTGGTGCCCAAAAAATTTCCGTCTTCGACTTCAGCCAGGTCAGATTGTTCATGATCTATTCCAAATGTAAGTGTATCTTCGCCGCTGTAAATGTCCTCAGTTGTACTCCTGCTCCGTAATGGTGTGCTATAATGGCTAGCTAAATTTTGTTCGCTGCCTGAAGAATCATCTTCGTAGATTGGAAGAGACTTGATAGCAAGTGTTCGTAAGTGGCCAGTTATATGATCCTCCAAGGGTCCATCAACTTCTGCGTCGTTTCTACCGCATAAAGGGCAGGACAGGAAGAGCTGGGCAGGTTTGCGAGCGCTCCTGTTCGCTAATAGAAGAAGCTTATTTTCTCCCAAATTAATCTTGTGAACTTCTCTCATGTGTTGCATGTACTCCTCACGGGTCAGAAACGGATCCAATTCACGATGAGACGGGCAACGCCAGTGCTGAATGTGTTGGTGCATGTGACTAAGCCATTTCCCGCGATGCTTATAGAGCTTGTTTGGCTCATTGCATTCTTCAAAGAGACACACGTAAGGATCCAGATCATTTATCACATGATTTCTATAAACCTGGTCAGCTTTGTTTACGCGTAGTTAGGAAGGAGCTTCGTAGTGTGGTGCCCAGTTACATGTATATAGATGGCTGCATCAACTTACCGCCATTTTCGCTGGTCAAATACCTCCGTGGCCGGAAGAGGGCAAAGACAATATGGACAAATTATATTCCCTATAATTTGAACATCTGTCTCTAAAGTCCTTTCAAGCTCTCTCTCCGCCACGGTTCGAGAAAGCTGCGCGGAAACGCTAGAACCGAGCGCTGAATCTTTGTTGTAGTATAACTCATCGATCTCTTTGAGCACAGTTCTGTGGGCAGCCAAGCGTTCTTTTTTAAGCTGTTCATATTTTCGTTTAGCATTGGCCCCGGGAGCGGTTGGGAAATTGAAAGTCTCATCGTTGATTAAGGCAATAGTGACGGTTGAAACAGCTGATGGGCTTTTATCGAACATTTTGGATTTATCGGGTTCTAAAGTCGTCGCCCTCTGAATCTGGGATGATGAAATCACGGGCTCCGTTGCTCCGGTCTCCTGTTTGTCTTCTTGTTGGAGGCTTACTTGTGCTGAAGATACTACAAGTTTAGGCTCTAGTGAAGTATCTGATATATTGGGATCTGTTTCTAAATCATTAATCTGAGCTTCTTGATGGCGAAATCTCCAGTATAGAATTCGTTTTCGTCGAAAAATCATCGCCTTAGCAAGTCTGTGTTGGATAATGTTGCTGACCATGGGAAACCGGTCGCCAATATGGCGCTTAAAATTATCGAGCAGTGTTCGCTCAGCATCTTTGTCTTCATTCTTGATCTGAAAATTCTTTACTTTCAACCGTTGATTTCTCTTGCCAGCTCTCCGAATTATGTTCGACATTTTGTTTAGGTGACTAATTTCCGATGTCATATCAGCGAAAATTCGCTCCAGTGCTTCATTTAAGATGGAGATATTAATTTCTGGATTCATTCTATGAGTATCAATGATATTCGAGCCTATAAAGATGTTAGAGCAACACAAAGCAAAACCTAGAATATTCCAACTTGCATTTTTGAATGCGGCTGTTTAACGAATCTAGCAAGTCTAAGGTGACGCTCTGAACTTTAGGAGCGTACTGGAGCCGATAATCCATAGATGACTGCCCAGGGGCAAAGGCCCCAATACGACTTGTCTAGGAAGAGAACATCGCCGCTTGATCCTCTATCCTCGACAGCTCCCGAGGGTGTATAGATGACGCTCGTACGAGACATGTTTGAAATGACTCTAGACATTGGTCAGTTGCAGCAGCAAGATCCGTCTCATTCGGTTCAAAAGCTGTGATAGTGTCTGTCATGACTGTGAGCTGTGCTGTTAATCAGAGAGCGAAATGATCCGTTATCCCCCAAAATAAAATGCTGGATTCGTATCACCCTCGCTACACTGAAAAAGGTGTCTAGGCTGACCCAGGCTGAGAGGTTTACTCAAACCCCTCCGTAGCATCTGTGATTGGTTCGGCCGCCACGTAGGATTGCCTTACTACTCTTCATATAAATAAAATCGCCTGGCAGGTACTATGCCTCGCTTAATTCATAAGCATAAGCATGCATAATCCCCGCTTCATTTCCGCACTGCACATGTTGTGGGAGCAATGTGGTGATTATAATACCAACTTGCTGATACAAAATCTAGAGCATTCAATTTCTTCTGGCCTATGTGAATGCATATGTCTTCCACCGTACTCACACACGATACGCAGGAGCCATCCTCGTGCTCTCTGTCAGAAGATTATAACGAGGATGGGAGCGAATCTGACTTGCTCATAGCAACCTCTCAAATGGTCTATCAAATGGCAAAGATAGTTCGAAGAACTGAGATCAACGAGGAAGAAAAGATATTCTACAGCCACCTTAGCCTCCATTGCGTAAGGCTCCAAGACTATATAACCCGCGCTTCCCGAACTTTGTCTCGGATTGACGGAGACTTAGTCAACACCGCCCTATGCCAATTCGATTCGTTAATTTCCGAAACTGGCCTCCAGGAATTTCCATGCTATTCTAGGAAATCTCGGCTGAAGACGCTCAACGCTCATTGGTATAATATGCAAGAGCAAGACGACACCAACAAGATCGACTTTATTAGAAGATGGCTGAAGCTTGGCTCTTCTGAGGAGCATCTTAATGGCATAGATAACATTTTGGAAGAGTGTGCAGACAAGCTGGAAAAACAACAGCCAAAGAATGGTTTCGGGAAATCTGGCATTAGAATCTCATCTAGAGACCATTATGAGCCATCATATGGTGTTTGGAGACCGGCTCAGGCACTCTTTGACGAATTACTGAAATGCAAAGCATGTTCTTGCTCGAAACAAAATGAATTTAAAGCCAAATTGGAGCTAGGAACTTACCGAAGACCAGATGAAAAGGTGCAAAAGAAGGACGCCACTAGAGCTACCCCGAAGCGTGCTCATTGCATGGGCAATAGCACAGCTGGAATACTCGATTTTGACATGTTTCTTTCTATGGAGCACGACTGGCACGAATACCGTGTCCAGGCTGCGAAAGGGAGAGTTGTTGGGTTCGCCATAGATGGTCAAATGTCGCACTCGCATGATATCGGCAAAGCAAGACGAGTGGAGAAACTATGCAAGTCTATCAAAAGCATGAGATCAAAGGCATGGCAGCGCCTCGTGCTAAAGCTCTCAGGCGGCAAACTGTTTAATGTGGGAATTGAGAAAAGCAACTTTTGGATCGATCAAACTACTGAGCCTATTTCTTTACTGAAATGTTTTGAAGAGCGACATGATTTTTTTACCGAGAAGACTAAGCGCATTCTTTCTCTCATCATCGGCTATGCTGTGCTTCATTTGGGTGGTACTTCCTGGCTTCAGCCTGGCTGGGGTTTTAGAGACATAAATTCTTCCAAACAACATCTCAAAAGACCCCCTTACGGCCATTCATTCAAGTTCATCTGCCCAAAGCCAACGCAAGTCCTGACATTGAAACCGACAGTGAGTCTGATGATGATACCATTTTTGAGCTGTTCGATTCAGGACATCGCTGCCCAGAGTTGATTGCTTTAGCAGTAGTATTGATAGAAGTCTACTTTGCAAAGCCCTTTTACAAGCTGGCACAGATGAATGGTATTCCGCTCGAGAGCCCGATCGGTCGTATCACGCTCTTTGACGTCGACTTAGTTTTCAACGGCGAAGAAGAAAACAAAGTAGAAGGATGGCGATATCAGATTCCTGAAGATTCTCCTTTACTCATTGCTATAGATAATTGTTTGAATCCGGTACTTTGGGAAAACAAACAGGGCAATGCATTTGACAACCTAATGCTTAAGGCTCAAATTTACAAATACGTTCTTCGTCCGTTGGAGCTCCATTTAACAACTGGCTTCAGCAAAATACCTCTAGATAACGTTGATAACTATGCAAGGGGGCTCGACTTTGGTGGATGGGGCCAGCCAATAGTTGATCATGGCTTACAAGGTATCACGGCTACTTCACCTATCACAATTTCCTCGCACCCGAGATTACTCACACCTATAGACACCCCATCGCCCGCGCTTGCACTGGTTGCTTCAAACCAGGTCTATGCTCAGTTCATTATCCCTGAGCTTCAGAGACTTGAACTGAATTCCAAAGCAGGGGCTTTACTTTCGCTTTCCTATCTCAATCCTAATCTGGATTTGATCTCACGACATGAGACTAATGATTACAAAACTCACTAATTTTTTGACGATGAGGCTGGAGGTGTGGAGAACTCAATCAAGAAGTAAGTCCTTCTTTGCTTTCTTTACTTCCTTTTCTTAGCTGAACTCCCTTTCTAGGAATAGAGATTACCTGAATTGGAGATCCGAATATCTAAATGTATATAATAAATTCATTACAGCATACCTTCCAAACCCACCTTTAAAGCCTATAAAAATCGCAATACTGGATACAGGCATTGATCGAGGGCATGATGCCTTTGAAGCTCGCGAAGAAGCTATCAAGGCGAGGCTTAACTATTACAATGAGTCTCAGAGGAGCATTCCTGACTTGAATGGACACGGCACTTTTACTGCTAGCCTAATACTTGATTATGCCCCTGACGCAGAGCTCTACATTATCAAAATTGCTGACTTAAACGTCAGACCTAGCGCTGCGATCATAGCGAAAGTAAGTCGAAATACTGTCGATGCTTTCATATGAAATGACACTCAGAAGCTGACATCTATAGGCTATCGATCACGCAGTCGACAAATGGGGCGTAGATATTATTTCGATGTCGTTTGGGTGGCCCTCGTCTGATTTTGATGACTACGATGGCCTCGAAAGCGCTATTCATAGGGCATATGGCAAGAAAGTTCTCCTTTTTGCTGCTGCTTCGAATAGCGGCGGCCGACTTAGCCGGGCGTATCCTGCAAGCAGTTCCCAGGTTATATGTGTTCATTCGACTGATACATTAGGAAACGCTTCAGCCTTCAGCCCAACCGCTCAGCCCTTTACCCTAAACCTTGCGACTGTCGGAGAATCGGTAGAATCAGCATGGCCCATGTTGCTTTGTGATGATAAGTCAGCTCCACAAGCATATGTCAAGTCCCGTTCGGGGACCTCTTACGCAACACCCATTATGGCAGGGATGGCGGCGTTCCTATTACAGTATGCACGGTTGCATATATCAGCAGAAGAGGCGCTGAAACTTAAGAGTAAGGAGAATATGGAGGCATTACTAAAGAGATGCGCCGAGCGAGGGCCTAATTATGCCATGAGGGATGGGTATTTCTACATTGAGCTAAGTTTAAATCGGCATAATCTATTTGGTGGGAAGTTGGAAGATATCAATTATGAGATATCAAAAACTCTACGGAAGTAATGAGTACACATATGTTTAGACATATACGCCCATATACAATAGAAGACAAAAGCACAGCATTGGCTTTCAATTTGCCTAGCTCACAAGACAACTGAACTCGATTGATTTCCCATTTATGAATCATTTTGTCTCTGAAGAGCACAAATCACAACATCTTCACCTTCCGTCAATTCCTCTATGTCATATCCTTCACCTTCCGCATCCGGGTGTTCAATCTTGAGGATAGAAAGCGGTGGGCCTTGAATTTCTTGCAACTCTACATTGTCGCCAAGCATAGCTCCTCTGCGGTAACCTTCCTCGCTAATGATGCGGCCCGTTGTCTTACCCACAAGAACTTTACTGACCCGGAATGCAAACACAAAGTTGTCACTGCTTTCCCACTCAGTAACGGCCCTGGTAGCAATGCTGTTCCCAGAGCCAAGTCCGTTGAGTCTGATTGGCCCAACTTGTGGTATGGCGCTATCAATTTGAACAATGGGAGAATCCCGGACCGAGTGAGACGTAACCATGCTGGCCTCATCGCCAAAGACTATCTTTAGGCCGGTGATGACATAGACTGGCTTGCGGTAGCGAGACATTTCGAGGAAGCGGCGGACATTGCTATTCTCAACACATGCCTGGATATATGACAGCGTTGGAATAAACTGCCTTGTTTCGATAGTTTTAAAAGAGAATTTTCTCTGATCACTGACACATTTGTTAGCGATATTCCGGATACACGTGCAGCATTTACGCACCTAGTCTGTCGACCTACACTGACTTGGACATCAAGACCAAAAAGGTGGAAGAATTTAACCAAAATCGAGAATTTCTCGTTCTGCGATTCATCTTGGGTGTGCTTGACGTTCGTTTTCTCGGTCGAGAATATGTCAGAGTCTATAGGCGGAACGCAATGGAGTGGCCGCTCGGGTTTTTTGACAGATGTAATCACATTGCCCAGCTTGATGGGGCCATCGGCTGGGTAATCCCAAGTTGGAGCATAAAAGAACAAATTCCGAGTATTTGCCATCTCAGATGTTGAATGCCTGTATAAGTGATTACGAATTGGATTTTTTGTATATCAATGTTACGATTACGGTGTCGGTTGAAGCCTAGCTGATACGGCATATTTGACGTTACAGGCATTGGCATGGCCAATGAAATCGACGGCTAAATAACTAGCGAGATGCAGCTCTTCCAATGGCAAACAAAAGAATTTCAAACAGCAATAATGAATATCTTTTACTCTGGATTTTTGAGGATATTATAGCAGCAGTTGATAAGCGACCGTCTGAGATAGATAGATAGAGAGCCTTAAAATCAAGGTGGAGCTATGCAAAGCTCAACCGTTTTCTCGCGGCGTTCAAACTTTATAGATCAGACGTACCTATGTATACTTGAGCTCTAATCTTGAGAGCATCAATACCTGTAGGTACCTACCTACACTATAGGTGGGTTTCAAAAAGGTGTATTAGCGGCAAGCTCGCTTAAATATAGCAGAATATTCACCATAATTTAATACTAGTAGTTGGCGTACATGTAGTCTGGCAAGGCTTACATACATGTACCTTGGTAGTATGGAGCCGTTGAATAGCGTCTCGTCAGCCCAAAGAACATGGCAAATCGGCGTCCCTGAACAAGTGCTGTCCGAGCATCTCAGCAGCAACGATTAAAGTTTGATGGGGCGTTTTTCTAGAAAGGAAAGGAGAGATAAGAGTCTCATGTAATGGCCGAGCGCGAATCATGTCGACCGGGTCGTATTAAAAAAAAGGGAAAAAAAAAAAAAAAAAATAAAAAATAAAGGTGTTTGCCAATACGCGTACACCAAGTCCTGTTCACGAAACTTGAAATTGCAGTGCACAGCGGCGAAGATTTGTTTATAAGCGGATTATCGTCACGAGAGAGACAAGAAAACAGGTCCCTTAGCTCAGTGGTTTAGAGCGAGAGATTGCAGTCTTGCGCAGTTATCTCTAGGTCGCGTGTTCGATTCACGCAGGGACCTCACATTCCTTTTTTTGCTCTTTCCAACAACTCCCATCCCTTTTTTTATGGCCGTCCCAACAAAACAGCTTCTCCATCAGATGTATCAGATGTGTTTCTCGGCTGTTCACACCTCCTAACGGCTTTGAAGCTTGGCAAATAATATTGTGCTCGGCGTGGCAGAGAAACGGCCAAAGTTAAAAAAAAGCAGCGTGGCAACGTACCGACTAGCCCAGCCACCATTAACTGCGCCTTTAATCTTGCTCAATGATTGGTTTTACCTTTGCTAGAGACACGGCTATAAGGGTATTCGGATATGATATGATGTATATCATGATGTAGGCTAGATTCTATGATAACTGCTACTGAGGGATGGTGGAGTGGTCGTACAGACAAACATGTAGGAAATGTTGGTTGACGAGCAGCTGGATTTTGCAGGTCCAGTTAGAGCGTATAACTGATAGGAATGCATGATCAATACTATCTATACATGTCATACAAATAAATCCCTTGCTAATGCTACGCATATTATCTGATAGAAGCTGTTAGCGGGCGAGGCTGCAGCAGTGTTTATGGAGACGTGTGACGGGGATTGGTACGTGTATTGACTACATAGATGAAGCTTGCTGGCTGCGCTGAGAGCACAAAGCAACGCCCTCATAATCTCTTCGGCTGATTTGGCCGTGCAGATTACAAGTCCACTGGTAGTTTACAACCCTCATCTACGTATTTGCATAATGGTTATGCGTCAGGAACGTGCAGAGTGCGTTGACACCGAGCCCATTGAGCTTGCCCTGGAACATCGGCTGCGGCATTCCAGCGGCCAGGCTGAGACGGTGCTGTGACCACACTAAGTTCAGGCGGCGCTGCGGCTGGAGCTCAAGCGCTTCAGCCGTTGAATGCGCTGCGCTGCAGTGCCTAGGAAGCTGCCACAACAAGTTTGTCCGCTAAATGTCCGCCATGCGCCCCAGAGGTGGAGCGCCAGCAATCGCTAATTTTCCGGGCTGGGCACATGTAGTGAGTGACGTTACCCCTCCATCTCAACCACAACCTGCTCCTCCATGCATGGCCAAACCTAGTCTGGTCCTCCACTTTGCCAGTTAAAACGTCCACCCGCTTCTCCACGTCTGGCATTGATTGACAAAGCCTCTGCGAAAAATAAGTTCGAAGAAAAAAATTACCTTGCTGCCCGTAACTTTTAAACAGCAGGCCTTCCGCAACGCCAGAGCGCGCCGTTGCCCACCATGGCTCCTCGAGGCTTCGAGGACGAGGAGCTGACCATCTCCATGTCGTCAACCCACGTCCGGCGACACCAGCCGCCGCCTCAGCAAGAACAGGTCGCGATGCCGCCCAAGAGCGCTGCGGATCAGCAGCCGCCGCAGGAGAAGAAGTCCAGGTCTGAGCAGCGTATTGGCGCCTACAAAGTCATCCGCACGCTGGGCGAGGGATCCTTCGGCAAGGTTCGCCTGGCCATCCACAATGGCACCGGTCAGCAGGTGGCGCTCAAGATCATCGCCAGAAAGAAGCTCATCAGCCGGGACATGGCCGGCCGAGTCGAGCGAGAGATCGAGTATCTCCAGCTGCTGCGGCACCCGCACATCATTAAGCTGTATGTAGTTTGCTTGCTCAATTCCTTCTGCTTGTTGATGTCTTACTTATGTGCGAGCCGAACAGCTATACCGTCATCAAGACGTCAACCGAGATCATCATGGTCCTTGAATACGCCGGCGGCGAGCTTTTCGACTACATCGTTCAGAACGGCCGTATGAAGGAAGCCGAGGCTCGGCGTTTCTTCCAGCAGATGATTTGCGCTGTCGAATACTGTCATCGCCATAAAATTGTCCATCGAGATCTGAAGCCTGAAAACTTGTTGCTGGATGAGAATCTCAACGTCAAGATTGCCGATTTCGGCCTGAGCAATATCATGACCGACGGCAACTTCCTCAAGACGAGCTGCGGCAGCCCCAACTATGCTGCTCCCGAGGTTATTGGCGGGAAGCTCTACGCTGGCCCAGAGGTCGACGTGTGGAGCTGCGGTGTTATCCTCTACGTCCTCCTTGTTGGCAGATTACCCTTTGACGATGAACATATTCCTAGCCTTTTTGCCAAGATTGCTAGAGGCACATACAGCATGCCGCAATGGATGCCGCCTGGCGCAGCAACCTTGATTAAGGGCATGCTGGTAGTCAACCCTGTCCAGCGCATCACTATCGACGAGATCAGGGCTGATCCGTGGTTCAACACTGACTTGCCGGCCTACCTACAACCGCCCGTCGAAGAATTCTTCCACACTGGTGTCGATCCTAACAAGGCAATCAAGAAGAGCGACATTGCGCCGAATGCTCCGGAAAAGGTCCAGGAGAAGCTGCACAACGAGGTGACAGAAAAGATCAGCAAGACCATGGGTTATGGCAAGGACGATGTCGAAGAGGCTCTTCAATCCGAAGAGCCTTCTGCCATCAAGGATGCTTATATGATTGTCCGAGAAAATAAGCTTATGCTGTCAAGTAGTAAGATTCCGTTTTCCTTCTAATTTTCTAGGGTTGCGTGTAGGCCGACTCCCGTCAAGATAATTACTGACTGCCTCCCAGATCCAGAATCTGGCCTTACTGGTGAGGAAGGCAGCAGCCCTATGATGAGCATATCGTCTGCGCGATCTGCCATCTCACCGGGAGGTGCCTCTCCTCGCCCCTATGTCAACAAAGTCGGCATCCTGCCTAGCAGTCTCCCAGCCTATCATAAAGATTACATGGAGAGGGAAAAGAATGGTGTTAACCACGACCTTCCTCCTCCAACCCTAGCCATTAATGATGAGGTGCCGGCTACTCGTACGGAAGCGGAAAAGGAAGAGGCGGCACGGCGTCTAAATCCTCACGCACGCTCTACTGTACGACTAGACGAATCAAGCAAGCGCCCGCAAGGAATGACGCCGATCAATACTCCAGCCAAGAAACCCAAGCCTGTGCGCTGGCAGTTTGGCATTCGATCTCGCAATGCGCCCTGGGAGGCTCTCCTATGTATTCACAAGGCCTTGTATAAACTTGGCGCATCTCATCTCCGCGATGAAGGCTATAATGAGTTACATGGCATACGACACGAAGAATCTGCGAATGACTCGGAAAACTCAGCCAGTGGCGCTCCTTTACAACGCGAATCTAGAGATGGCGTTGTTGACCCAACTAGGTTATACAAATTACCCGCCGACCCATGGCATATCCAAGTTAGGTGGCCATCAACAGGTAAGTCTGCATCATTGTCCCGTCTATCATGTAAAATTATGTCAAGTATATGTTGGGCTAATGAATCTTGGTTCAAATGAATAGATATACAAAGAGAAGCGGAGCGCCGCAAAGAAGCTGAACCCGAAGCTGGATCCAAGAGCGGTTCTCTAGACAGTTTCCATGTCTACTCTCCGGAGGATCCGACGTCACGGAAGGACTTTGTCGCTCTACATATGGATATTCAGATCTATACAATGGAGCAAGGGGTCTTCCTTGTAGACTTCAAATGCTCTGGCTATGAAACCCAGGACGGATATCTACTTGAAGAGAAGGAAGTCACCAGCCCTTTCCCGTTCCTAGATCGGGCGGCGCAACTGATTATGCAGCTGGCAGATGCTGATTAGGTGTCCTAGCTGCATTGAGATTTGCCTGACCAGTGACTAGCTGGACTTCTCTTTGGTTGGCTCGTTTTCCGGAAATCGGAGGAAGACAAAGAAACAAACATAGCTATATGTCATTGCCTTTCTATGTCATGTTAGGCTCTCCATGGCCTACTCTTATCCTTGTAAGAGGCACCCGAACTTGGGTCCGCCACGCCGCGGCTTCTTCTTTCTTCTTCTCCCTTTTCTTCTCATTCTTCTCCTCAGCGCCCCCTTCTTCATTTTTTCCCCTGTTTTATACTGTTATTTAATTTTCAACGCCTGCGATTTTATAGGCAGGCGTAAATGGTTTTAGACTCGGTGTGCAATATCACTACTACTCCGCGTTGTGAAAGCGGAACAGGGGGGCAAGTAGGGACATGGACCATAATCTCGGGCTAGATGGGATTGGTGACTGTTAAACACTAACTAGTATCTGATTACTGCTGTTCAGTTTTCTTTTAGCTAATGGGATTTTTGAATTCACAAGATCAGTATGGAGTATAAGGACATATTATAATGTAAAAAGGAGAAAAGAAAAAAAAAAGTATTACTTTGTTTTTGAAATTGTGTGTTTTTTTTTTTTTTTTTTGTATTTGGATGTCCGGGCATGCCTTTTCGACAAGCTTTACATATAAAAAAACTAAGCTCAAGCAATGATAGCTTTTCATTCCAAATCAAGTAGCGTTACATATTACCAAAGAAAGAGATATCCAGATTGCTCCTGTCCTCATGCTCTCAAACAGGGTATAAAAATTGGCGGAGATAGGGGAAGAATGTAAATGAGGGAAGAGGAAATGCTCTTTCTCTAATGGAATTGATCCTCAGTCACACCCTTACCCATAGCTGCCGTAGAGCTAACGCCGCCAGTAACCATCTTTTGCAGCTCATCTACGTAATTGGCACCGCTCCACTTCTGATGTTTGACCACATCGACGCCCTGTTCCATCTCAGGTTCCTGAACAAGCTCGCCGTACGCGCGCATACCATGAGAGGCGTATGCACGGGCAAACTGGTCGCTGATCAGAGCGGTCGTGTGTAGGCCAGCAAGGGTGATGAACTGCCAACAGTAGCCCAGCTGAGCAAGTCGGCGAATGTAAGTCTCCTGCTCGTCACGAGGCATGGCAGTCTTCCAGTTGAAAGAGGGGGAGAGGTTATATGCAAGCCTATTTTATCCAGTCATTAGCATGAGTCTCGAGAAATCTCCGATTCAGTAGGGTGAAACTTACTTCTTCTCTGGCCAGACGGCGTGAACACCATCGGCAAACTCTTTGGCCTGCGCGTAGTCGGGCAATTTACTCTCCATCCAAACGGCATCACAGAACGGGCCATAAGCAATAGCACGGTTGATGGCGCAGTCACAGCCACCCTTCAAGCGGTAGTAACCTTCTCGTGTTCGGGGTGCTTCCCAGTCGAAGAAAACGTCCTTTCCGAGGAGACTCTTGGCGACAGCACGAGCCTCAGCGTTGCTCTTGCCCTTGGAACGAGCAAGGTAGTCACTCTTGAGCTTGGCAGCATTGGGAGAAGACCCAATAGCAGCAATGACGGCGTCATCGAAACGTTTTAGGCCAGCGGCGGCAATCCATTCATCTTCAATGCGCTGAAGCTCATCACCAGTCTTTCCACTCTGCTCAGCGGCAATCATAAGGTCGTTCAAGGGTTGCAGGCTAGGGTTGGTAGAGCCAAGGATAAAGGCATGATCACGAGGGTCAATTGTAGTAGTGATGAGAGTCGCAGCTTCAGCATCGGTACGAGCAACAGCGATCAGGTCAGAGCCCATTATATCGGCTTGCGCACGAATGGCAACAAGGCGATTAATGTGCTCGCTGATTGGTACGAGAACCTTGCCAGCCATATGCCCGCACTTCTTAGTGCCAGGAGCCTGATCTTCGATATGAATACCAGCAGCACCCTTCTCGACGAACAGCTTGGTAAGTTTCATAACAGCAGTCAGACCACCATGGCCGGTATCAGCATCTGCAATGATGGGTCGAAGATAGTCAATATTGGCCAGTTTAGCACGCTGAGCCTTCGGTACGCTCAAGCGCTCCTGGCGCTGCTTTCGATCATGGAAAAGTTGGGCGGTAAAGAGATGGCCAACTTTGTTGGGCACAGTGGTCTGGAAAGAAGAATATTAGCCAAGAAGAATAGTATATATGTATAGAATAGTACCATCTTACATAGGGGTAATCAGCCAGATCGGGACCAGGCTCGTCCGACGCAGACGCTGTTGAAGATGATTGCCAGCCGGAGACGTAGACTGTGTCGAGATACTTGGCCATCTGAGTGACCATTGTAGGCTCCAAGCAGCCATAAGTGTAGCTAGCATCTTTGTTCTATTTCTTCTTATCAGTAGCTGCCTTGGAGTGTAGACCCTCGACCATATCCAGACTCGACTATATCCAGAAAACGCTTTGTATGACTCACCTGGAAGCGGCTCTCCATGATGTTCCATAGCTTCTTGGCCTGAGCATTGCTGGGATACTCGATCTTCAGATGGCCTCGCTTGGAAACAATCTGTTCCGCAGTGAAGGGACGCTTGGTGTGCCTCCATCTTGAATCACGCCACCAGTCCTTGACCTGCTGGACCTCTTTCTGGAAGAGGTCGTCTTCAATGTCCGGGTTTACGGCAAGTGTGACCATATTGTTGGACGCCATGATGTAAAGATGTAAGTGGTTGATGCTTTGTTAGGCAATACAGCAGACTGGCCACATCAATTGAATAGAAAGTCGTATAATTGACTATCACACTACAAGATCACTCCAAGGGAAGAGAAAAAAAGATGAAGGAAGGGGCAGGAGGAGAAGAATAAAAAGAAGAAAGAGTTTAGGATGGCAGAGGAGCCGAGTCACAGGCCTCGAAACAAGCCATGCCGCTGCTCACACACGCGACGCATAGGAGGCGGCATCCAGTCATGGCTCCGAACCAGCCACAGCAGCTGCCTCGCCTTTTCCCCATTTGCACCTCGGATCTTGGGGAGTGGCCCTCTTACTCGCTGTTGTGAGCGCCGGAATGGCCCGACACTCAGCGTGGCCCAGCCACTTAGACGAGGTATGGGGAGCCATCAAGCTCGGCACTCGACACTGGAGCAGGTCACTTTTGCGTTCGAACCTAGCCTGTGGCAGCCAATATACACGGGGCGGGCCCAAACACCCCTGCAGCTGATACAGCGTGACGTGACCGAGCTTCAAATGCGAAAAGCCACCAAGAAGTCCAGAGCCCAGATGCGGCGCGGCTCCAGCTCGGCTCAAGGGGAGCTTGGATGGGTGACGGAGTGGGTTAGCCGCCATTGGCCGAGATGCCGACGAGGTCAGCCGCTGGCCCCGCGTCACTCGTACTGACGGGACGGCCTCCATGTCTCCGTATCTTTTCTAGAGACGGTTCAAGATGAAGATGTTGTGATGAAAACTGTTCAGCAAGGAGAAAAAGAAAGATTGAATTTTGCCTCCTTCAATTTCTCTTACTCTTGTGCTCTTTCTCTCCTTCCTATTTCTTCCCCTACATCGAGTCGTCTTTCCTCAACCCTCGTGCCTTCCATCTGACATCAATCGAGCTTGCCGGCCAATGGTACGTACCTCTGTAAGTGGCGAAATCTCTCTCCGCATCACTCTCAAATCGGCAACAGCCCAAATGAACCCACTCTTCCCCACCCCTTTGCCTTCCTCCTGTACTTTCACCCGGCCCCGGTGCACCGGAGCTCTTTTTGCATGTGAAGTGACGCATCTTGGATACATGCCATGGCTCCCATATACTCGCAGCATAGACAGACTGTTGAATTCGACTAATAACTGTGTATCTGTGCAGTTACAAAAGAAGAGATATCAAAAAAAATAAATAAAATAAAATAAAAGCCATCCGCACGCAAATAGCCTTCAGTCGGTCCTTGCAACGCGAGATCAATATTGTAGGCGAGAATACCCCAACCTAAGGCGTTCAGTTTCCAAGTGCCCTAAGCGTCTCGAACACGATAATCCGCCTACGTTATACGGAGTTGACTCGGTAAAAGGATCAGCCGCAATCAATGTCGTACAGTAGTATGGCCTGGCCCTGCGCCGGTAGCCAATATGTAGTATATCCATGCACTTGCTAGCTAGCGACCATGTATGACTCCTACCTCCGTTAAATATACGCTCGGCACTCGTCCGTCTTACTAGCAGTACCTACATATATCATAATCACATGGAATTATATCTCCACGGGAGGAGATGAACCGACGTGCAGCTTACACCATTTGTCCTTTCATGGCATGCTAGTGGCCAACACTGGGCTACTGACTTGCCTTCTCATCTAAGCACATTATCTGATGGATGAGATTATAGCATTTCAAAGTAAGGCATTGTACTGCTTGCTTTGTGTTTTACTTTATTATGAATTCCAGTTGGCTCAAAAGTTACCAAGACAGCAATTCGTCATCGCCATGCTAATTCAACTGGTCCGTCTCCAAAGGTCCTGGTCTATGATCATGCTCTCGTTTTTTTTGCGAGTGACGGCATTCCTCTAGCCGCACATGATGTCGTTTCGAGATGCGACCACTTCGATATATGTCCCCACAATCAGCCATGCCACTACAAAGTCAAATTGGCCAGGGCTCTTTCGTTGTTCAGCTCAATCGCCTTGATAAACGTTTCATATGGAGTTAGGGTTCCCAATGCTCGTCGCATGTGGGCATTTACAATCTGGAGTCCGTAAACATAGCTGGCATTGACCCAACCAAATCTGTCGCAGCTTAATGTTAGCATCTCTTTTGACGGATTATACGCTTACTCATCATATATTAGCAGAGACTGGAGTTGAAAGACTTACCCTTCCTTCGCAACACCCTTGAAATCCAAGCCTTGGTTTCCATACTCGGCATCAACACGATGAGGGTCAATCGGCCGTGTAACGTCGTACTTTTCCACCACCACTCCGTTGAAATCGACAAATGCCTTGGTGATCATAAAGAGCCACTTATAGGCGAGACGCTCGGCTTCCTCAGTGAAGCTGTACCGAAGCAGACCTGTCCAAGCCAACATCTGCTGCGGAGCCCAGCCATACGGGTAATCCCATTGTCGATTCGGGCGTTCCAGCCCAATTACACCCCGAGATTTCTCCGTTCCTGCTACTAAGCCTCCAAACATCTCAAACCGAGGCAGGCCCTTCTTCACCAAATCGGCTGCCTGCTTAGGCGTTGCAATACCAGCCCAAAGGGCCCACAAGGTTGTAGCAGTCTCGTACGTACACCTCCTTTTGTTGGCTGTATCGTAGTCAAAAAACATGCCCTCCTCTTCATCCCACATCAGCTTGTCCATTGTAAGCTTTCTCCGCTTGGCGCGTCTGTCCCATACTGCTGAAGACACTGTCTCTCCAGGCTGGTATGGCGTGCCCTGACAGAATTCAGCGGGAATGGTCAGCTTATCGCCAAAGAGGCTTCGAATGGTTCGTGCGATATCCGTCTCATATTTGAATAGCAGAGAGTTCAGATCGATTGTGGCGAGGTCAGCACAGACACCCTCGAGACGGTATGAAGTATCATGACCAGATTCGCGCACTGCACGGTCGTGCAAAAAATATGCATCCAACTCAGGCTCCTTGATCTCGCCGTAGTTATAAGCTCGGACAAAGTCTTTGAACTCCATCTTATGCTTCTCAATGTATGGTTTCAAGATGTGAACGAAGTGAGTAGCTTCCGTCTCAGGAGGCACTCCGAGGCCCTCTGGTCTGTATCTCGAAAGACCCGTCACCGGGTCTAGCCTGGGCTCGCTGGTCCAGACACTATGGTATTCTTTGATGGCCGCCAGGATCGCTCGTCTCAAGAATTCCTTCGAATCAGGCTCGTGCTTGATTTTCTCGTACACTCGAAGAGCCATATCCGTCAGGAACGGAGGTTGCGATCGGCCCAAGTAGTACGACCGAGTGGCATTGAGAATTTTGCCGTAATGCTCGATACAGAAGCAAAAGTTGAGGACCATTGCCTTGGCCAAGTCGACTCTCTCGTGGATTAACAAGCCGAGAGACTCCATGTAGCTATCCCAGCCGTAGAGTTCGTTGAAACGGCCACCAGGAACAACAAATGGCAAGCCCTTCAAGCTCTGCACCTTGTTACCTTGTTCATCTTCCTCTTCCACTTTCTCTACGGCCACGGCTAAGAGACCAGGCTTGTCATTCATGTCTCGAATCAGCTCCGGAGTAATCTTCTCTGGCAAAAGCTGAACGTCAAGACGAAGCTCCGGTCTATCGGCAGCAACCTTTGTATAGTATTCATACTGCTCAGGAGCTCCAATGGGAACGTAGATTCTCGGGCGAGGATCATCCGTCCAGTCCTTGGGATCACGAGCAGCAATCTCAATACTCGAGGCGTCAATTCGCCGTGTAAGTCCATCCCAGAAGTGATCTCGGATAAGGCGGGACAAACGGTCAACAGGGTTCTCGTTCAGACGAGCTTCATCAAGGATAATTTGCTTCCGCCCATACTCCTTAGCCAATGTCAATTCCTGCAGGAGGTTCGACAGCATGTACGTTCCTCTGACTTCAAATCGGTTGTATCCAGCCGAGGCAGCAGTTCTCAAGGAAATGACTTTGGGGCCGTTATCCTCAATCGTGATCTGCATGTTTCCGTCGGTGTCTTCTTGGTTCTTCAAAATTTCCAATGTGGCGTCCACCTGCACGAGAAACCGACGGCCCTGCTCTATGGTGCTCTCATCTACACAATTGCGATCAATACTTGCGTTCCATCCTCTCATTCAAATCTGGAGAGGCAACTAACCATGGCTTCCACGCCTGAACGGCTCCTGAGCCCCCATCCTCTCCAGCTGCTTCACCAAACTGTTCTAAAAAAAAAAAGAATTCAATTAGCATTTGGAGGCTGCTATAGCTTATATCTCTTGTTACGTAGTACCTACCTGAGAATAGGTTCGAGTCCGCACTCCATAGCGGTTGCTATGCCGCTCTTCTGAGGCATAGTATGTCTTCGCATCATCGAAAACCCCGTACTCCTCAGAACCGCGTGAGCGGTGACCTGATGCACTTGACATGGGGAATGTATGTGCTTGTATATGTATATATCGCTCTTGCTCGGATCGGCTGAATTGGTTGGGTTGTATGGTTTGAAAGCTATCGGGGTATCAATTGTAGCTGTCGTGGTGTCGTCGTCGTCGTCGTTATGGACCAGTAGCAGCAGAGCTGGAGTCGCAGCAGCTCTCGTCCAACGATCTCGGGGAGATAGATAACCTTAGGATTCTGGAGGTGACACCAGTGGCCAAGGCTAGAAGAGAGTCAGCAACAAGGGACGCAAAGTACAGGATACACGGCCTCGCATCAGGGGGGTCACGAGCGTGGGCGAGCTCCCATATCCGTCACCACCACCTTTACTTCATTACCATGACCGCCACCATTGAATGACAGGATGAATGGACCCTGCGGGGCAGAAATTGGGCGAGCTGGGGCGACACAGTACGTACCGGTACCTGGTGGCAAGGGCCTCGGCTGGGCTGGAATTGGTATCGGATAGTATTCAATACTGTTTTGCGCAGGTAGCAATGATTGTAACGATGATACAATAACGGGGTGCTGGAAACGAGTGTAGAGAACTTGGTCGATGCGATCGACAGAGGGGGGAGAGGCAGAAAAGGACGACGAGCTGCACCAACCCGACGTTGCTGCTGCCAAACCAGTTACGCAGCTGTGGGTTGTTTGTTGTGCTATTCGTTCACCGCCCACCCCACTGTGGCTCCTGCACGGGATGCTGCGCTGAAAGTGACGATATGACGCATGAGAATCAAACATCACTGGGCTGCCAGCCAACAGGGGCCCACGCAGCGCTGATAGGAGGTTGCGCCTTGGCATTCCGCCGCCCGAGGCCCCCACGTTTCTTCCCCTACAGGGCTTCAGCGCTGGCTGCCAGAGGGCACCCCTTTCGAAGTAAGGCCGTTACAGGGCTTGCAGCGCCCTAAGGACCCCCTTATTAATCGCCGTCTCTCCCGGGCTCAGCCGCTAAAAGTCTTCCCACCAGCAAGAGGCATACTAATTGCAATAACAACAAAACACCACTAACAATACGGAGTACAACGGCGTCTTGTCCAGGGGCTCGTAGCAAATTTACATTCGCCATCAAGCCACTTTACACAAGGGTTACAAACTCAAAGGACTAAGAAAAAAAAGGGGGTTACAGAACGAAGCTGAGGATCCTACAGGTACTGCCCGAAGACCTGCAGTACAGCGCATCTGACCCCCTTGCAGAGGTTAAAGTATCACGGCGACGGCCTCCTGAGACCAGAGCACAGCAAGCATTCTCGCCAAATCTTTCCTTGTTGTCAATGCTTGGAGTGAGAGCGACAGCCAGTTTGGGCTTCTGCCGCATCAGCTTACATGTATGCCAGCTACATGTCGTACTCGGAGGCTTTCCCCCACCGCAACGGTGTGGCTGACTCTCTCTACATTGAAACAGTGTAATACAAGGCGGCGATTATAGAATGAGCAATCACATTGTAATCGTATGGTGTTATATTACTCAGTGCAACTACTAACACCACTCGTAACTAATACCCAAGACGTAGACACCCCCCGCGTTCTAGATCAGGATGAAAAGCAACCCCCAAGTTGCCATCCGTATTTCGTGCAGGCTCGCTAAAGGGTTCATTCCCCCCGTTGCACAGACCTGGTTCACAGCCTCGAAATTCAAAGGAGGAGCATGCAATACCTACCTCAAGAACCAGGAGCCTCGGAAGCCCGGAAATTGATCCCGCGGCGTCTCTGCTTGATCATGTGTCTCCTGGTTTAGGTGCTACAGGACGCTAGCAACAAGAGCAAAAAGCATCAGTATAGGCTATTACAGAGAATAATAGATGATTTGTTGCACCTAAGAGCGCCAATCTCAAGGCTCCATGCCATTCGATTTAATATAGAATGTATGAATGCGTTCTGCATAAATGAAATAGAGCAAAGAGAAAAAGACAAGGTAGGAAATGCGATAAATGATAGACAGAATTGCTACTCCCCCAACAAAAAAGAAAGTAATGTAAACCAATGCAGTAGCAAAGTCAAAATGGTATCTCGTGAACAATAATCTCAAACGCCCAACACATTCAATCCCCATCAGTTTTTCTGCAGCTCTTTGCTCACCGGCCTCACTTACGACTCTGATGAGTCCCGCGCTGGCCTCGGCCTCGCACCCAAGCGGCTCCTGCGTTTGGCAGCGGTCTCAGCATCCCACAGACCGGCGAATACAGCCTCGCATTCCTCGTCGTCTTCGGAATCAAACTCAACCTCAGTTTGTCCCTGGCTGTCGCTATCGTTCTTTTCTCCTGATTCTTCATCCTCCATTTCATCCATGAGCTCCAGGCTCTCGGAAATGGGGACATCCTCCCAGCTACGGTGTGTCACCACCCGCTCCGTCTCCAAGATAAACTTGCCCACTTTGTACTTTTGTGATTCCTCTTTGGCGTCCACGTACTTCCAGCCAAGTTTGCGAGAGCATATCCCACAGAAAATGTCTGCCACAACATGCCACCCAGTGACAAGCTGTCGGTTCTCGTTCTTGCCAATGCGAACATTCAGCAGCGAGGCCGGTGACGCTTTCGGATCCTTCGAGTCTGCTGAAGGGGGAGAGATTAAGTACGCGCGGCCATAGCGACCGGTGAAGCCCTTGGAAATGATCTGCGAGGTGAACGCAATGTCTGTAGCACAGCTCGAACAGCGCAGCGTATCTGCCGCCGTCCGGGAGAGCCGTCGAGCAGTAATTTTATTCCCCAGTGTAGTGATTGCAGAATCGCCATCAGGAGGAGAACCATTTGGTGTGGTTACTGTTGATGAAGCGCCATCGTCACGGCCGCGAGATAGATCCGACGATGTCGAAGACGTTGAGGATGCGGAGCGGCGGCGACGTCCTGGGAGAATGAATTTGAAGCTCGGAAGCAGATAGCTAGGGAATATCGGCTTCGTCGCCGAGATGCCGCTCTCTCTCACCATGACGCGAATATCTTCCTCGAAAAAGAAGGCCTCCCAGATGCCTCCCGCCATGGATTCGGGAAAGAGAAGGTTCTCCAGCGTTTTTTCTTGTTTGGTTTGTAATGAGCTGTTTCAGCCCCCGTCTGCTAGCCAGTGCTACGTAGCTCGATGGGCTGATGGTGCTGTAAGGGAAGCTTTCCCGCGGCTCAACCCAACCGCCGACGCCGCCCAAACTCTCTTCTTGTCCTACAAGCACAGCTCAGCTCAGCTGCTGCTGAACAGCTGCTCCTCGGTAATTTAGTCCGTTATTAATATGGCGAGTACCGGTGTTGACGCGGCTGATCAAACAACCCCGCAGACGGCAAATCTGCAGTGTTTGCTCCGATGTAACCAGGGCATCAACACTACCTCTGCATACATCTTATGCTCTTAGCGAGTTAGGATCCGGGTCTACGTGATTCTCTCATTTGCCTGGCTCGTCATCAAGAGCCCAGCTGTGCGAGCTTTAACAGACAGGCGAGGCAGAAGCCCCCCTGCCACCTGAATAAGTCATGGGGCGTCAGATGCCATTTAGTGAGCGATTAGCGGCGGGCTGCATCGCCGGTACTTGGGCTCTGACGTGCGATTTAGCATCAATCGGGTTCGAGGCGCCACTAATTGGGCCACTAGCCTGGTCGCGCACGGATGGGGAGGGGGCTCTGGTTTACTGCTAGTGTTGATGCCCAAGTTGTATATACGGAGAACAATGCCGAAAGAGCAATATTTGGCCGTATTGCGGACAATAAATTATAAGCACATCGGACCAGGCCCCTAAAAGATATGTACACACATAATATCACATGTATGGGAAGACATTCAAGATGGAGAAGAGCAAAATAAATGAAATTTCAACACATAATGCGACGCTTATGCGTGGCCCAAGATCCTTGGATTTGTTATGTACACATTTTGTTTTTGATGCTTTTTTGTGTAATTTTTTCACTATTTTTTGCTTCCAACGCTTAGTTCTGGGGCTCCTCAGCGACGTAGTGCAGGTAGGCACCCAGCATCTTAATGCCCTCAATGTAGTTGCTCTTGTCAAGCTTCTCGTTGATAGAGTGAGCACCGTCTGTTGAGCTTCCCATGGGCAGCAGCAGGACGTTCTTGCCAGTAGCCTCCTCGAAAGTAAGAGTGACGGGGATACTGTGAAAATTTCATTAGCATTTAGCAAGGAGAAGAGGATCGAAAGACCATAAATGGTACTACTCACCTTCCACCCTCACGAGTGAAGTCGGGGGCAACGCCCCAGACGCGCTCAACCGCCTTAGCAGCGGCAGCAAAGTTCCAGTGCTTTGGTGAGGCAACCCACCACTTTCCGGTGTGCTGAGCCCAAACCTTCATGCTGTTCTTGCTGCCAAGCTTGGCAAACTGCTCCTCCACATACTTGTAGACCGCGGCGTTGGTTGTGTCAATGTCCATATCAGGGACAGTTCGGATGGAGAACTTGCCGGTGACCTTGGCAGGGATGACGGTCTTGGCACCAGGTGAAGAGAAAGCGCCCTCGATACCGTGGAGAGACAAAGAAGGGTATCTCCAGCGGGCCATCAGGGTTGGCTTAGTCTCATCGTGGATGGTGGTGGTGCTGCCAAGAGATTCGTGCAAGTTCGCCATGGTGAAGGCAATGGTGTCGTAGAGCTTCTCCTCATCAGCAGTAACGGGGGCAACTTGCTCCTTAATGCCAGGGATGTTGATGTTGCCCTTGCTATCAACCAGAGATGCCATGATCTGAACCAGATCAGTCATGGGTTCGTGGGCCTGTCCACCAAAGACACCGCTGTGCAAGTCGGCGCCAGGGCCAGAGACTTCAACAGAGTAGTAGTTGCAGCCTCGGAGGCCGTAAGTCAAGCAAGGCTTCTCGGTTCCGAGCCAGTAGTTGTCAGAAATGCAGACGGCATCGGCATCAGCGAAGAACTTCTTGGCCTCCTCTCGGATCAAGTCATCCAATCCCTCGGATCCGTACTCCTCCATACCCTCAAAGCACATCAAAAGGTTAACGGGGAACTCAACACCAGCCTTCTGGTGGGCCTCAATGGCGTTCAGCCAGCCCAGGACAGGTCCCTTGTCATCGGTTGAGCCACGGCCAAACATGCGGCCCTTGTCGTCGACGGTGAGCGTGAAGGGATCGGTTGCCCATCCATCGCTCTTCTCAGCGGGCTGGACATCGTAGTGGCCGTAAACCAGGATCGTTCGCTTGTTCTTGTCGTTTCCATATCGTCCGAGAACGACAGGAGGCAGGTCAAGGTGAGGCCTGTGAGGCTCCTTGCCGAGCGGTCGAAGTTCAACCTCAGCACCCAAAGCCTTCAATTCATCGGCCAGGAAGTGACCCATGCGCACAACATCGGGGCGGCGGGCATCCTCAGCGGAAATGGAAGGGATAGCAACAGCCTTGCGCAGACGCTCAATGAAGGCATCCGCAGAGGTGTCAACCTGCTTGAAGAAGCTGTCGAGTTGAGGCGCCATCTTTCTTGCTTGGTGGGCAAGGATCGAGTCAGTGAGGTAGTGTCGAAACGAAGGAGCAGCAATTCGAGGACGCTGGAGTAGTTGAGAAGAGAAAGGCTTAATCCTCGTCCAGAATTGACGAGAACTCATGAAGAAAGATGGTGCGGGGCATATCGCCCTACCAGCTGCTCAGAACGCGAAGATACAGCGCCTGCAAAAGCTTCACGTGGCGGGGCAGAGGGCAGAATGGAGGGGAACTTTTTGCTTTCCAGGCCGGTTACCAGCGGCAGCTGATGGTGAGACGCCGCATGGTACCGCGGCAGTACTTGATCAGACAGATGCCCAGACGGGCAAGCAAGCTCTTGTTGTGTGGACTGCGTGAGGTGGGGGTTCGACACCAGAGGTACCTTGCAAGTTGCCCTTGTCCCGCCTCAGCCTGCTGGGTACTTTGCCGTAGGCCGAATTCCAGCCACTAATACTGCTCCGTATTAGCCTTTTGGATATTCTCAAACAGGAAATCTGGGCACGTGAGAGGACGGCTGTGGAAAATTATTTCGCCTAAGCTGCAAACGCTAACGTAACTGCTGGCAAGTGGCCTGCGCTTGTTGTCAATACGCGCGCCTCCCATTAATAATGGAACTAACTGTCCCCAGTCCCTCCGCTTCTGTTTTTTTCTCCTCTTCTCTCTCATCCACATCAACGACCCATCATCCTCCCGCGAAGTCATCACCGAAGCATCCTCGACTTGCGCCCAGGTGACCGCTCCCTTGCCATCCATCGATTTTAATTCCGCTGGGCTGCGGCTTCAACGAGTCAAGCGCCTTGCAGCCTCCATTTGTGAGATCGAACAGTTCCGGTAGACCCGTACGCGTACCCCATCCTCCAACGACCCATTGAGCGAAGCGATTCTCGCATATCGCGACCCATCGACCTGTGATTTCTCTCTGTCCCGCATTAACAAATAAGTCACGGCTTATTTGTTTCTTTGTTCTATTTTGGAATTTTGCTAGTCTGTCTGACGTGGGTTCCTGAGACGGCTAGCAAAGGGTTGTTATCTGCTGGTGCATAGGCTGGTCTGTTATGGTGATCAGGAAGTGAGGGGGAACTCTAGGGTTGTCTTTTCCTTCTGGCTGCTGCCACTTGTACTCGATTATTCGTCGTACCCATTTTTTTTCCCTATTGTCTTTGTCTTTCCTCCAATTACAATCAGAATTGATTATTTTGAGTCCATCTTGAGTTGAAACAGCACCAAGGTGCAAAACCAAGAAGAGAAGAAGAATCAAAAGAAAAAAAAATTTCGCTAGCAGCAAGAAAATCAATACTCACTTAGTCAATTGTTTTACGACTGAGGTTTCCGACGTATTTACTTTACAGACTTATAGCCCCTTCGACCTTACATTCTTGACGAACCTAACGTCCCTGACATCTTTTATTCTCTCGCATTTTGTTGCTTGTAACCAAAGAATCTCCCCTCAGCAAAAATGTCTTCATCAGTGTTCTTCAAATTCAAGTCGCAGAAGGAGCCCACGAGAGTGGAATTTGACGGCACAGGTATCTCAGTCTTTGAACTGAAGCGTGAAATTATCAACAAGAGTGGTTTGGGTGATGGCACGGACTTCGACCTCTTCATCTATACCGATGACAACAGTGAAGGTGAGTCCCTGGAACTGAAACCGAAAATTATCCCTTGCTTCCAGCAACATAAATACTGACTTAGTATGATATAGAGTACGACGATGATACCACAATTGTCCCCAGATCAACGACGGTGATTGCTCGACGACAGCCGGCCCTGAAGCCTGGGGCTGGACGAGCCGCTCGATATGTCTCTGGCAAAATGCCCGTAGCAGCTAAGAATGCCGGCCGCAAGGAACAGCTAGGGAAGGCTTCGGCTTCCAAGCCAAACGCGAATGCTTTTAGCCAGATGAACGATGCTATGACGGAGGAAGATCGCATGGCTGCCATGTTTGCTGCTCAGTCCGAACAATGGTCAGCTCAACAAGAAGAGTTGTCTCAGTAAGTTGCCTTTTGATATAATTTTCCTCTAGTGTAGTGGATAGAGTTGCTTACCACTTGAATAGACAAGCACCAGTTTTCAAGCCTGGTGCCAAGCGCCCGGCAAACGTCCCAGATCATGACCCTCCCAATGGATACATTTGTTATCGATGTGGAAACAAAGGCCATTGGATTCAGCTGTGCCCAACTAACGATGATCCTGACTTTGATAACCGGCCCCGCGTCAAGCGCACCACTGGTATTCCTCGTTCATTTTTGCAAAAGGTGGATAAATCTGTCATTTTAGCTCAAACTGAAGGCGATGAATCCAAGCGACCCTCAGGAATCATGGTCAACGCTGAGGGAGATTTTGTCATTGCTGAGCCAGACAAGGCGTCTTGGGAGCAATTCCAGGCAAAGGCCCAGTCCTCTTCCGCCGCGGCCAAGACGGCAAAGGCGGAGGACAAGGAGGTGCAGGAGCGTGGTCTCGAATGTTCGATTGACAAGAAGATGTTCATAGAGCCAATGAAAACCCCATGCTGTCAGAAGACGTTTTGCAATGACTGCATCACCAATGCACTCATCGAAAGCGACTTCGTCTGCCCTGCTTGCCAGACCGAAGGTGTACTAATCGATGATCTTCAGCCTGATGAAGAAGTCTCCAAAAAAATTCAAGAATACATTAAAGAGAAAGAGGCCGCCAAGGTCACTCCCCCCTCATCCCCCAAGGCCAAATCGGAGGAAGTTGCAAACAGTTCCGAGAATGTCGTTCAAGCTGAAGACTCAGACAAGAATGAGCTAAATAAAGCAACAGACTCGGAGGAGGACAGGTCGAAACTCGAAAAGACTGAGTCCCAAGAGGAGAAATCTAACTCACCAACTACAGAACGCGCCGCCTCAGCGTCCAAATCTCCCTCAACCGAGTCCAAGAGTCTTGTCCTCGCTTCCCAGGCTGGGGATAACAAGACTGAAATAGTCAAAACAGAGGACACTGCTTCGAAGAAGAGGCCTGCAGAAGATTTCCTAGAAAACCCCAAGATACCCAAGGGCCCTCGTGCTATGCAAAATCAATCATCACAGAATATGATGAATGGAAACATGATGAATGGCATGCCAAACATGGGAATGAACAACATGATGTTTAATGGTGCCATGGGTATGATGCCAAACATGATGAACATGGGCATGGGGATGAATATGGGGATGAACAACATGGGCATGGGCATGGGCATGCCAATGATGAACATGCCGATGATGGGGATGCAGGGCTTCAGCAACATGAATGGAGGCTACGGAAATATGAATGGAGGATATACCATGAACAACATGGGTGGTATGAACGGCATGAGCAACATGAATGGCGGTAACATGAACGGGAACTGGGGGGCCATGAACAATATGGGTGGTATGAATGGCATGGGCGGCATGAACGGCATGAATCCCATGGGTGGAATGGGCAATATGAACAGCATGAATGGTGGAGGCATGATGAACGGCTACCAAAATGGCGGCAACTTCCCCCAAGGTGGCGGCGATGACGATGCCTATTTCCGGAAGCCGGTTAACCCACATCGACACCAGAACAAGCAACGTCGAGTTCGGCCAAGCGACTACAGAGAGCTCTAAGAGAAGGAGGTGAAAGGAGAGAACCAGAGTAATCTCTACTACTACTACGATATGCATCACACAACAGCCATCTGGAATGGCTCCGCGCCGAAAGCACGGCGGACGACAAGGGCGGCATTTTCTGCTCCATTTTTTTTTCCTATTCAACACACAGCGTTTAATATCGGATACGTCAACACCCAAGGGCCTTTATTTTTTTTTGCATTTAGCTGGCGAAACACTGCACACAACACACACCAAATATGACACAACTATACAATGTATGAACAGGGAGGAAATACCACGCATAAAATTAAAAACAGGGGAGGACGATTCTCATTACCAGAGCTCAAATTGGCTTGGATTAGGCGTTTGGTCATTTTTTTCAACGAGATGTGTTTTTGTCTCTTTTGTCCATAAAAGTAAAAAATATTCGAATCGCGTCGTTTTAGCCACCTTCGATTTTCTTACTCTTCACAAATCAGCGCCTTTTCCTCCTTTTCAGAATGCAGAATGATGGCAAAGAGAGAGGGGGAGGGGGGAAGAGAGAGATATAAAGAGAGTGTCCCCACGTGCCATTTTTTTTTTCTCACTACGAGAAGAATTCATGAGCGACTGGGTATTCCTGTATGTTGCTTTCAGGGCGAGATTGAGTTGGAGGCGGCTTTTTCTTTGTGGATGGCATGAAGGCGCAGGAGGATTTTTTTATGTAGAATAAGTGTCCAGAAAGGGAGCGTCAATTAAAGAAACTGAATTGTACACCACACACGCATATGTACTACTATTTTGCGTAGACTGTATGTGAATTGAGTGAATGAAATAAGTCCGGATCGAAAGTGACGGGTGAAATATGTAATGCTATGAGGGCTAAAATCGCCTGGACTACTTTATAGTAAATCTATTGAAGGAATAATATCTAGACATATACATAACCCGTAAGTCTTGCTGGTGACATAAGTTGGAAATTTTGTTTTCTTTTCTGAGTTTTTTTAAAGCATTCCTTTTCTTTCTTATTCTTCTCTCCCTCTCTTCTCCTCTATTGACCTCCCCCCTTCGTTACTGCGGTGGAACGTAGGGCTTCACCAGCATCTCGCTAAACTTCTCCAGCTTTTCCTTGCCTCGCACCTCCTCCACCAACAAAGGCATCTTGACGACGTTGAAGTCCTCAGCGTAAAGCTCCTCATACTGGTCAAGATACTTGCGCTGCATCTTCCTGCGGGCGTTGCACTGCTCGCAGTCGCTCTCCTTCTTGGGGAACAGCAGCTGGTTGACGACGATGCTGTGGGTGTCGATGCCGTAGTTGGCCAGCTCCTGGATCATGCGCTCCGTCTCGTACAAGCTCAGGAACTCGGCGATGCAGACGCACACAAAGGTGGTCAGCTCGGCGTCCTTGAACTGGGTGTTGACCTCGGAGATTGTGGCGCGCAGGGACTCGAGCTTCTCCATCATCTCGTTGAGATTCTGGCCGTTGGGGAGGGCACCGTTGGAGCCGAGGAAGCCGTTGAGCAGCGGGCCGTACTGGGAGGAGAGTTGGGAGACCTTGGCCAGGGCCTTTTCGAGGACGGAGGGGAACTGGAGGAAACGAAGGGTGTGGCCGGTGGGGGCGGTGTCGAAGATGATGGTCTCGTAGGAGAGGGACTTGACCTGCTTGAGGACTTCGGCGAAGGACATGGCTTCGTCAATACCGGGGATCTGAAACACGAGTTAGTTTTCTAGGTATGAAGCCAAACAAACATCAACGTCTGTCGGGGGAAAAGAGAAAAGAAACGTACAGCAAAGGCAAGATCCTGCATCATGCCTCCAATTCCCCCGCTCATGGCATTCAAATCCTCAGTGTTCTCGCCCTGGCCAGCCAGCAGGTCCTGCATGCTGCCATTGGGATCGATCTCCATGGCGCTGAGGTTGTCGAAGCCGTTGATCAGGCGGGCCTCCTTGCCAAACTTCTGGTTGAAGGCATCGGACAGGTTGTGGGCGGGGTCGGTACTGATGAGCAGGACGGAGCGGCGCACTTTGGCGAGCTGGATGGCGAGGGAGCATGACGTGGTGGTTTTGCCGACACCACCTTTGCCGCCGACGAAGATCCAGCGCAGTGAGCGCTGGTCGAGGAGCGTTTGGAGAGACGGCTCGAGAGCGTCTTCGTCGATGACGAGGGCCATGGCTGTGGAGCGCTGTGTCGGGCTGAGCGGTAGGTGAGGTGGACGAGTGGAGGAGAGAGAGCAAAAAAGAAAAAAGAGAGGGGACGGGAAGAAAAGATGGAGGAAGAGACAGACGAGGCTGAGACGGCGAGTGACGCAGACGATTTGAGTTGGCGAGGCTACAGATACGAAGGCGAGGAGTGGCGTTTGGAAGCCGGAAGAGAACAATAGAGCGAGATGGAGGGGCAAAAGTAGACAAAAAAGATGCGACAGTAAGTGGCGAGGCTACAGTGCAAGGCTGAACGTGTATTTAGTCGCCTGTAATTTTAGCGGGTGATGCGGTCATCCAAACGCCCCGAGGCTGCCAATGAGACTCTAGCGGCGTGAAAGTTGACAGCAGCATGATATCGACGAGGGCGGCGATGTCGCACTGCATGGCACGATAACCGGCCGGCTTCAGCCTGGTTTCAGCCTAAGCATCCCATTGATGAAGATGGCACAAATGCGTGTATGCATGCCGATACTTACTCCACGTATTGGCGGCAGACCCATTATGAGTTGTTAGTATGTACCTGACTGCCTCTACCTTCAGCGGCCATCTCCACCGACGTCCACCAACGGCGGCCGGCGCACAGCGTGGCTGAGCCTATGTGTGCCTCTGCTGCCGCCGATGCTGATTGGATGCGCTGTACTTGCCAACAGGTGTCGAGTCCTACACTAAGGCCTGGCGGTAGGCCTAGCACCGTCTGTGCCTAGCAACTGCCTGTTATCTAGCAGGTAGCAGCAGCCGTCAATCATGCACGTCGAACGTTCAAGAATAGAAACGGCGCAGCCTTGGTCTCCTGTTGTCCTCGTCACAGCCTTGATCTCGGTCTCACGCCGCGTGAGTTGTATAAAGAGAAGCGAGAGGGACCCGTTTCTTTCTTTGCTTTCCCCTTTCCCTTGTCTCTTTGTCTTTCTTCACTGAGACGATTGCACCTCGAGATTAAGTTGATTGATCGACCAATTACCCCACCACACATCCATCCATCCATCCATCCATCTCTCTCAGCCCAGCTGCCATCGCCATACCGCATACATACATACATACATACATACACGCCAAACGTCACAAAAACAAACATCCCGCCATGGCCGACAAAGACCGCATCACCTGCCACGTCCTCGACACCTCCGTCGGTCGCCCCGCAAAGGGCATCCGCGTGCGCCTCGAGGGCCCCGGCACCACCAGCAGCCACGGCAACGTCCTCAAGACGTTTGAGTCCCTCACCAACGACGACGGCCGCATCACCGTCTGGCTGCCCTACAGCTCCGAGACGTCGTCGGGCGAGGTCCCCGTCTACACGCTCGAGGACGTGCTGGGCGCCATCCGGGGCCCTTCGCGATGGACGCTGCGCTTCGACACCGCCAGCTACTTTGGCGAGGACAAGACCTTCTTCCCGGAGGCGACGGTGGTGTTCCGCGTGGAGGAGGGCCAGCACTATCATGTGCCGTTGTTGTTGAGTCCGTATAGCTACACTACTTATCGGGGAAGCTAAAAAGGGAGGCAGGATGGAGAGAGAAACTTGGAAGATGGGCAGTGACATTTGAGTTTTTTTTTTTTTTTTTTGTTAATCAAGCCGCAATCCAATGAACCTATGCATCTCTTTTCAGCCTTTTTCTTCTTACTCTTGCAATCTGCGAATGAGATGTAATAGATTATCCCTTGTTAACAAGAGGAAAAAGGAGAAGGAAGAGAAGTAGGAGAGTGCGAGTCATGATACCGCAACACTGTCGCTTTTATTACACGCATCAGCTAAACCCCAGTTTTTATGTGCCTTCTTTGTCGTAAAGTTACAAAAGAAAGTAGACAAGATAAACAATAATATGCCAAGCAGATCCCCCCCATATTTATAAAGACAGGATCCCCAAATTTCTCTCAAGGGGAAAGGCCGGTGGCAGCACCTATAAAACCAAATTCCAAGAAAATGCACGATCGTTCTGTTGCCAGGTTTCCAAAGATAAAAATCCAAACACCCCTTTTCTCCCAAAAACTCCGTCGCTCATAGAGTGAGAACACCAGCAGAGATCGAAAATAGGCTGTAAAGTAATATATATATGTATAACACAAAAGAGAGTCGTAAATTCGTTCAGGTTCTTTTTTTTTTTTTTTCTCTTTTTTTTTTTTTGTGTGTAAAATTGGCTGTTCCGTGGGGGTCTGTTTCGAGTTATCCGAGTAAGTCAAGGGAAATGGATGCGATGCATGCTATACATGCATGTCGATAATGTCTTCGCATCATTCTGTCTCTCCATTCTGCATTTTTCCATTCATGAAGATCGTCGCCACTTGCTGAACCGGTTGGTCTTTTTGGGGCTGTGCATCACGCTGTCGGGAGAAGAAGGCGGTGTCTCGTCGTCCTTCTTGATCGATTCGGCGCTCTCGCTGCCAGTCTTGGACTGAAAGCTGGCCTCGGAAGGGCTCGTCAGCTTAGGGGCCACCTCCTGCTGCACGCGGAGGCTGGTGCTGGAGCGGGAGTGGGAGAGCGACAGTGAGATGACGCTGCTGAGGAGCTCGGTCTGCGGGCCGACGAGGCCCTCCATGAGGCTTCGCTTATGCTTGTGTCGTCGGTGGAGGAATGAGAGGCGCTTGCGCTTAAGGGCGTGATCGCCGGCGAGTTCGTCGTGTGAGATGCAGGCGTTTGGTGAGAGATCGGCGTCGGGGTGAGGCAGGGTAGTGTTGCTCCCTTGAGAAGAAAAGTGTCAGTAAATATATATATATATATATATATATATTTATGTGTGTGTGTGTGTGTGTGTACTGTATGTATGTGTGTATATATATATATATATATTTATAAATTTTACATCGAAACATGTCCAGATAGGGAGAAAGAGAGAAGAAAATCAGCGTGATCCAAGGAGAGTGCTTACATCGATCAAAGGGTTCTGGGAAGCCCGTATCCCGGCTCGCACGACGAGATGCCTGAGATGTCGTCTGAGAAGCCATGGTGATGAGGTTTAGAGGAAAGGTTTGGATGAAATTTGATGAGAAAAAGTCGAATTATCTCCAGCCCGAGCTTCTTTCGAACGTGTCTTCTGCTCTTTAAAAGGAATAAAGAGACGTGAAAGCAAACTGGATGGGCCTGGTGGACGCAAACAACCGAATGACAGCTTGGCGCGTGGTCTTTGTAAGAGTGAGTCTGAGTAAGTTTTGGTGGCTGGTTGAGTGACCGCCCCGCCTGCAGTGCGTTTGGTGCTCGAGCAAGTACCCCTTGGTTGGCAGTGTTTCGAGGCGAGGTGAGCGGCGTAGGTTGTGGACGTGTGTAAATGGGAAAATGGGCAGCAGCAAGGTTTCTTTAAACCCCCTTTGGGTGAGAACTAAATCGGCCAAAGAACCATAAAAACAAATAAAAATAAAAATAAAAATAAATAGAACAATCCAGCAGGATCCCCCAGCAAGGGTCGCTTTGATGGTGCTTCAAGGAGCCGAACCGCCCGAGTCTGGGATGTGGGAAATTTCAGCGAGATGAGGGCGGCTACAACAAGATTATAAGCAACGGAGCCAGTAGTGCGTGTGTGGGGATCGATTGGAGGGAGCGAGAGAGAGAGAACAAGAGGAGAGAGTAACAGATGGCAGCTATTGATTAGTACAGATACTTTTTGCAGATTAGTCGCTATATGTACCTCTGGCAATGCACCCGCATGCAAGGCAAAGGCGATGAATCGTGCCAGCCGCAGCATGGGTGAACTGCTGCTAGTGGCCACTTTGTCGCTGTCTGTGCAGCACGTCGCGGCCCAGAGGCAGCTGATGGGGGAGGAGAAGTAGCACCACCTGGGCCAGCCTAGTCCCCCGGCAGCCGTAGCCGTCGCCATCGCCGATAACTCGGATTTAGCATCAAGACCATCCATTTCATTAACTCAATACCTTAGCACTATTGACTGATTGACTGTTACCTGCATTACGAGTACATTACCATTGGGGCTGGTCCATGATTGAATGGGATTCACCACCTGGCTGTTCCGTTACCGCGCCGCAGCACTGACGCTGCGCTTCAGCCGTCTGGCCGGGTCCCTGCCTCAACGCTCTCAGCAGGCCATGGGCCTAGAGCCCGATGACTGGACTGTTTAGCGGTATTCCGCACTCACTGGTCCTGCTGAAAGCCCCCCAGTGTCAGAAAGTCCTAGCGGATCTGTCCCAAGGGTGGGCGGCAAAACAGGGGCCGTTAGATGGGCCGCTGCACGGTATAATGTACAAAGGACAGCTAATACCTACTTACTACTACTAGGTACATGCCGCTCTGTATAATGCATTAGGCTCAATCAAAATGATTCTGGTACTTTGGCTCCGGGTCAGTGCTATCGATTGCTGCGCCTCGCTCCTGGGTGGAGCTGGGGGTGAGTATAAGGTAATGAAATAAGACGTTACGGAGCAGACAAGAAGAAAAAAGCTGGGGAATCTTGTAGGCGAGGGAACAAGTTCTGGCGACCGATGGAAGCTTCTTGGGGTTCGCGTCCGGTGTTAGTGGCGGTCCAAGGCTTGAAAAGCCAAGTTCTTTAGCAGCGCGCGAACAAGGCCCTATACAGGGCGGGGGCGAGCTTTGATGGCAAACCAATTCATCATACTGTAGGTACACATACTTTGTAGCCTGTGAGAATGGATTAAGTACGGGGTGGTGTGAAGGCTACATTGCATCTACATGAATTGTTTCAGGCCATCCAGTAGCACTTCGCATGGCACGCCAGAAATGACGGATGACGTTATCATTAATCTCTCCATGGGGACAAAGTCAACGCTTGTTTGCGAATACTAGTATGTCGCAGTAAGGTACATGTAGTATAGAAACCACTAGTAGGTACATTACACCTCTGAATATGACACTTGCGATGAGCCGGTCTTCAAGTGCACTTTGGCCTCACCCATAGCGTCGTTTACACCTATGAACACGCTTTCCTACATGCCAAAAGCCGCCATCCAGGTCGCCAATCTATAGGCAGAAGCAACCTTCCTCACGATCCGTCTACTGCCTAGCAGGGCAGGGTAGTTGACAAAACAAAACACATGTGGCAGCACGAAAAGCTCTCGTCAATTGGGTTCTCTACCTAGTCCCGTTGCGAAGCTTATTCACTCAGCCACCTCCTTCACCGTAACTGACGAAAGGCGAGAACATGATCAGCAAGAGAGAATAACCCTCACCAGATTTTTAGGTTTGTTTCTCCTAGCCGATATTTCTGAGCTGTTCGGTTCTTGGCTCTTGGCATTCGATCTTGGCGCTTGGCGGCTCTGCCATCAGCCAGCCATTGATTACAATATATCATACCGGCTGATCGCGTCTCTCTGGCGTATTAAGTTGTGCAACAGAATTATTCATTGGTACGCAAGGGAGCAACACACACAAGCTGGCTCGTGCCCACACCCCATCATCCCGTACTGCAGCAAGCCTAGCCGCTCGGACAGCGTCCATGCCATGTGAAGCGGCAAGCGAATTGGGATCGCGCCCTCAGAGCCAAAGAGGCCGCCCTATCAAACACAAGCCGGCTCGGGGAGCCGAGACGAACCAGACACACACCCAGTTTCGAGACCAGGCGGCCTGGACCAGTCAGTGTGCATGTCTGATCCATCTCATTCAGAAAAGGGCGGCACGGTACGATAGGCTAGCGGTTGGAGTTGGAGAAAGGCTCGTAAACACGATGCTACCTCTTTCATGCTGTACGATGCCACAAAACGACACGGTGATGACAAAAGAATGAACTTTGAAAGGGCAACCAGCACTAGTACGTACAGTGTTGCTGCTGGTAAGCTCGCATTCGCCTCTTTTCCTCTCTTCTTGCGTCTCTGGGGCTCGGCGCTGTCGTCAGCCGTTGTCACAGAAATTGGCCACTTCGGATGTGGTGTGCCGTCCGGCCAGTCTCCAGTGTATGGACCGCTGGCCCGGCGCGCACCCTCGAAGCGGATTTCCCAACAGATTGGATTTGGGGCTCCCAGGCGCTGTCTTGCCTGATGTAGCACTGACACAATCACACCCCATGCGCGTACTTTTTGATTTGTACATACAGGGCAGCATGTACTGCCACCTGCGCTAGGCGGGGGATCGGTGTATGAAAAACTGCCAAGGCGGTGCTCCGCGCTGGCACGGATGAAGTCCGAGAGGGTTTGGAGACGGAAGCAGACACGGCCGGTGGCTGGTCCCTGGTTCCGCAGTCTCAAAATTCTGGGACTGGAGTCGGTCCTTCGCAGCGCGGTATTTTCCCATTGACGTTTTCCTGTACGCAGCTGCTGTCTACTCAGTAGGTAGATACATAGCACTGCTGGTACATAAATATGTAGTTGATATTCATACAGCAGTAGTGAGCATCTAGCTTGATGCGTTAAAGGTACGAGTCACGTCCTGCGTTGATCTAACAAGACGAAAACGAAAAAGACTCTCATGACCTGAGCATCCATGCATCGCTCTGCTAGGCATGGAGCAGAACGATGCGCCATGTGCACGTAAAGCCACATCTACCTTCTCGGATTGGTCCGGGACTCTGCTAAGCCGGGCCACTTACAGACGCATGTCTCGCAGCCGCAGCTCAGCCAACCAGCTAAAATGATGCCTAGAGCCGCAATAGCGTCGCTCCCTTGTACGAGTAGCTTTGCAAGCAGGCGCTACGAAGTATGTATGTAGCATAGCTGTTCAAACACACTGAGACATACATGTTAAAAGGGAAGAAGAAATCCACTGTTAACACTCATACTACTACTGCTGCTACTCGGTGGCTGGCTGATGTAAGTGCTGTGCATGAAGCTAGCATCTAATGGCGGTGACGGAATTACAGCAGTGCACCAATACAGCATCAAGCATTTCTGGACAACTCATCTAAGAGCAAGATTAGAAGCTGGGAAAAGACCAGGGTTATATGCGAAGGGTCGATCCATCGATACCCGGGCCATGATGACGATGGATCGCCTTCTGCCACGGAACGCGGCATCAGCCCTCAACTTACACTTAGGCTACATGCCACTACGCCAAGTTCATGCGGCGTTTCCGCTGTTGCAGATGCCGGTGAAAATCCGGTCAAAACTACTCATCGTCGCCTTTTGCTGGGCAGCCCCATTTGCCATTGCAGCTGATGCCAATCCCACGTCGAGCATCATATTTGCGACTTGGAGTCCCTCCTGTTGATCAGTATTTGCCTCTCGGGACTCAGAACCATGGCCGACTGGTGATGGAGAGCCCCACGAGCCCCAGTATTAGGCGGTTCATTTTTTTTTTTAAATACTTTAATACAAACATACAGTAGGGACTGAAATGAGTGTCCGCTTTTGTCAATGTAAAGTTTCTCTCCGCACGGGCCACTTTGCGAGCCTGTGGCTGGTACAGTGCGAGCTTCTTATCATCATCATGTACTTGTTTTTATGGCGGACCTAAGGAGCTGGGGCTACTGTCGCTATTATCTTATAAGTTGACTTGCAGTATAGCAGAAGTGGCATAGTTTTACTTCATAGAATTGATCATAGGTCTGGGCCGAGTTGAATCTGGTGTTAAACTCAAGGAGCTTGGCAAGCATACGCTTCCTCGCTAAGTACTAATGGACTTAGGGGTCGTCTGTATCCAGGGAAGTTTCTTGTGTTACGAGATGTACCGGCGGACGACAAAGGGCCGACGGGCACGAGATGCCAATATGGCCGCGTTGGCTTTGACGTCGGCCAACGTAGGCGTGCCTATGATGCTATGGTTTCACGTTGATGATTAGCCTTAGAGGGTGTGATGAGAATGTATGTGCCCCAAGTAACTCTCCACCACCGCACAAGAGGGCAAAGAACATGTAGTGTGTGCGTCCACTATGGTCATGAAAGGAAGAAGAGGGAGATGATAGGACTTGCAGGGCGGCACTTAAGCGTCGTTATTCATTGAAGAAATTGAATGCACCATGCATATTGGAGTCGGTGTCTCCTGGATGACTCCAGTCGTTGAAAGGGAAAAAGCTCATGATTAGGATCGAGACTTAGTGAAAGGGGATAATATAAGCTTTAGCAGATTGATGCCGCTCTAATGAAGATGGTTGCTTGACGGCCATGAGAACGGAGACCGGAGAGAGAAAAGAGCAGGCTTTTATACTTCTCAAGAGTATAGAGGTTGGCAAGAGCCATTGCTGTGGATTTTCGGCTGAAATGGTGGGAAACGCAGAGGCATGGGGGCGGCACTGGAGCGCCGGAATGTGCAAACGGGTGCAATAACTCGGAGGAGAATCAATGAGTGAGAACTCCTGATCGTGCTAGATAGTATGGACAGAAATCTGTTTCTTTTGTCAAGAGGCTACATACATGTCTAGTATACACGTTTCAATCCTCTGGTCCCTGCCAACTTACTTACATCAACAGGGTACCTCGTCAACCTCACGGCTCCTTATAGACGATCCTCATCCATCACCCGTTAAATAACACTGCACACCGACTTCTTCGAAATATTCTGCACCAAAGCATCCCTATCGCGGAACCTCTGCGGAAACTTGGCCAAGTCGGCCGCCTTCATCACCCCCCCGCGCCTTGGACGCCTCCCCCAAGCTCTCCGTCTTTGGCAACTTCCCGCCGCCGCCCGCCGCGCCGACAATGAGCCCCAACATGGCAAATGGCGCAGACGTCGGGTCCTTGATGATGTCGGCAATGGTGACGGCCGCGTTCCCGGCCTCGCTGACGAGCAGCGCTTGCCTACCCCGAAACGAGAGGTGGTTATTGATTTTCAAACGGGCGTCTCCTCACTTCAGCAGAAAAATTATATTCAGCCTATAAAGTTACTTCATCTTAGTTAATACTTGCTTTAAGTGTAATCTTCTCGCACCAACAGTTGCTTCACTCCTTTATCTGCGACCTGATATTGAAATGATTGGCTATTTAACTCGGCTTAAATATCATCAAGGTTGGCTATAATCATCTTCAGAGATCCTCATAACTATGAACTTCAAAAAAGTCATTTCGAGCAATCGGATGCTGTACAGAAGGCACCGTGCCCACATTCCCATCCACATCGCAGTCGTCGGTACAAAGCATGAACAGGATTTTGGGTGTAACTCGCGGTAGCTCTTTCTTGGCCTGTATAACCCAAGGATTGTCATCGTCGAATCGATTCACGTAGTCTTCACCGTCCCCCATGTAGACCAACCGCCGGCCGTCTGGAAGCTCCTCAATAATTGGATTCCAGGCTGAAAATGGATCCCCATCAAAGGGTATGCAGTTTTCCCAGTTCATCTTTGCGCGCAGCCATGCAGTTGCCATCATGAGCCAGACCACCTTTTCCGTCCAGTCTTCCACGCGAGATCGAAAGATGGGCGACAGGATACGAGAAAATAGTTTGATGACCTCAGTTCTTTTGCGGTTGTAGATGTCTCTCTTAAAGAGGGCGTGGAAAGATCTGATGTTTTGCTCATCGTCAAAATCCACTAGTTGAACTGGTGCATCAAGCAGCAGGCCAAAGAGGCCCGACGCGACGGCGTGCCTTCTTGTTGCATGTACAGTGATGAAGGCCATGGTAGCGGATAGGGAGATATTTGTAAAGGGCCTCGGATCATGGTAAGCGTACTCGTTGTAAACCACGTTCAAATCTTCATCTACAAAGTCGTCTCTGATTTCAATGCGCGGAAGCCAGCGCATCCTGGAGACGTCTTGCAATCCCAAGTCAAAATTGAAGTAGTACTCGGAAGGTATTGATAACGGGACCGTGCCGAGCCAACTTAATCCGTCCTTGATAAACTCATCGACCAGCTCTTTATCCAACCCCTCCTCCAAAATTGCCTCAGCTGCCTCAGACGTAAAGTTAAGATGATAAGTGTCCAAACGAGGCTGAATCCATATAGGCCCTAGGTTCCAGGTATAGCCCTGCGAGACCATCTTGCCCCAGCGCATGGCGACCTGTCTTGATTCGCGACAGACTGAGGCAATGCGTGGCGGAGCAGCATTCTTGAGAGATGGCCGCACAGACCAACATTTGTGCTTCTTACGGAGGCGCTGAACTTCGTAAGGATCGTCTCTCTGGACAACTCGATGAGGCAGACAATGGAACCAGATAGCCAGGCGAAGCTCCACTGGCAAGAGTGTGAACTGGGGGAATGCGGTCGACTGTGTTTCCATAGTGGAACAAAGAAAATAGTTGTTGTGCCTGATTAGAGTGCGTTTATAAGGGTATAGTAAAAGGGAAGAGATTATCTATATGGTACATATAGAAAAGCAATCTTTTTAAGTACTTTAGTAAACTTATGTTGCAAAGCGTAACACATAAAATCAAAGCATTATTAAAGGTATATAAAATCCTTAATTATTAATAAAGGAAATTATAATTATATAGCTTATTTATAAATATATACTAACTTATTACCTAAAGGCTATACTATTAAGTAGTCTTATAATAGTAGAATATCCCGACCCAATGAATGTCAAACTGCTTATATACAATTATTCCGTATCCTGGGTAATAATATTGCTTCGACTGATGCAGGAGAGCGGCTATCTTAATAGTGCAGGGCAGTGCTATATTAATCGTGCGGTCGCTCAGCTACAGGTTTGGTTGAACTGTTTTGTATCAGGGCACGTTTCATCGAATCATCCTATTCATTAAATTATTTCGCAATGCATTGGGTTTTAGATTTATTAGCAATACTTATAGGACAAAAGAGCCTGTTTTAGGCGCTTCTTAGTGGCATAAATTGGCCGATTCTATTGCTGCCTACTAGGTGGCAGCTAACTAACGTCCCAAATAAAGGTTAGTTTCAGCTCCTAATATGGCCTGTTTTAGGGTACAACCTGCTCGGAAGCTGCGCACGGTATCAGCCACAATGCGCCACAAAAGTAGTCCGTGTGGAGAGAAACTTTTCATTGACAAAGCAGACACTCATTTCAGTCGCTACTGTACAGTACGTAGTATATATGTATGCGGAATCCAACCCACTAAATGCACACCTATCCTCTTGCTATCGATAAGTAATTAGCTGCGGGAGATCCTGTATGAAGCGAGATGGGCTGGTAAGGTTATCCACTATGCCATGCTCCTATTTAGCCTCCTTTCTTCCCGCGGCTGGGGGAATCAGTTTTAATGCGTCGAAATGCCAAATCTCTTTGCAATGATGATTCTCGGTGGCATCATATACCCAATGACGAGAGAAAGGGATGCAGTACACTCGGATGCCATAAACACTTCAACGTTTTATTATAATAGATTCAACCTGAGTGGGTTAATTGCCTACTACGACTAGCACTATTAGCCGTTTGTCTTACAGCTGTCAATGCTAACCATAAATCATAGCTTATATCACATAGAGAAAGAAACCGTTTCATTGTTCGCCCAATGCCGTAGCCACAAAATCACATGCTCTCAAATACTGTCAAAGACCGACGATTTTCCCATTGCCAAAAATGCCTACACTAGATTACATGTGTCATACATAGTAAGCGGGCGGTTTCTTTGATCTTTTTTTAACAACGCGTGGAAAGCCCGGATATGCTGACGAAGCACTAGCACCGCCACACACGCACACACGGCCTTGGCGAACTCGTAATGCCACACCAGCCACAGCCATGAACGCTCTCCAGCGTCGCTGTGTCGAGGACAATCAAACCCCTTGGAACGTCAACACCAACAATCAACATTCTGTAAACCGCCGGCCTTCCTTCGACCTACGCGCATTGCTGTGCCTGTCGAAGCCACCGACATGTCCGACACACCGCGCGGAGTCGGTCACACCGACTCCATAGACTCTCACGACTCGGCCCCGAACAAGCCGGACAAGAAGAAGAGCCGTCGTCCTGCGAGTGAGTGCCTGAGCGAGCGTCTGAATGTGCTGCTGGTGGAAGCTGGATCGCTGACAATCAGTTAATCACAGACACGGCCTTTAGACAGCAGCGACTCAAGGCCTGGCAGTAGGTTCCCCCTCGCTGGTCGAACCGGCGCAAAGTCGAACCTGGTCGATGCTGACACTTCGCGCAGGCCAATTCTTACCCCAAAGACAGTGCTGCCTCTCTTCTTCGTCATCGGAATCCTCTTCGCTCCTATCGGCGGTTTGCTACTATATGCCAGCACGCAGGTGTGTACAGATACTCCGCCCTGTTCTGATATTGAATATGCTGGTGCTGATGGGATTTGTTGTCATTTAGGTCAAAGAGATTCGTCTAGACTACAGCCGCTGCTCGCTCGATGCCCCAGAGTTCAAGGGCGACGATAGCTTCGGCTCCATGCCGAGCAAGGACGTAGAGTATGCGTTCAAAAGTTCAAACACCTCGGTCGATCCGCAGTGGGCCGTTCAATCCGACGTCAACATCACAGTCAACACAAACGTCCAAATCAAAGGCAACCGATGCTATCTGAGATTCACCATCCCCGAGGACATGGGCCCTCCGGTCCTATTCTACTACCAGCTCACCAACTTTTACCAGAACCACCGTCGCTATGCCGATTCGTTCGACGTTACTCAGCTTTCGGGAACCGCTAGGTCGTATGGCGACATCCACGGTTCCAAGTGTACCCCTCTGTATGGCGACACCGTTGACGGCGTCCAGAAGCCCTACTACCCGTGCGGACTTATCGCAAACTCCATGTTCAACGACACCTTTACCAGCCCCGAGCTCCTGAACCCTCCCGGAGCCAAGGATAACCACACAGAGACGTACTTCATGGAGAACAACACCAACATCGCCTGGAGCAGCGACAAGGACCTGTACAACCCGACTAAATACAAGCCCAGCGATATCCTTCCACCCCCCAATTGGCGTGAGCGCTATCCCAACAACTATACTGAGGAGAACCCTCCGCCTGACTTGAAGAATTGGGAGGCATTCCAGGTCTGGATGCGCACTGCCGGTCTGCCTACTTTCAGCAAGCTTTACCAGCGTAACGACACCCAGGCGATGACTCGTGGACGCTACCAAATCGTCATTGATGACTGTATGTTATAGAAGATCGCTACAAAGCGGCCAACTCTGAACCATTGCCACCCAATGTGCTAATACTTGATTAATAGTCTTCCCCACCACCGAATATAGAGGCACCAAGTCCATCATTATCACCACTCGCACCGTTGTGGGCGGCAAAAACAACTTCCTCGGCATCGCCTACATCGTGGTCGCTGGACTCTGCGTTGTCCTCGGTGTCATCTTCCTCGCGTCCCATCTTATTAAGCCTAGGTAAGCGCATTTCGAAGCACCAATTCAAACAAACTCCCCCATAACTAACATCTCAATCACCAGAAAACTCGGTGATCACACCTACCTGTCATGGAACAATATCCCTACAGCCAAGCCTGGCGCCGGTGCTGCCATGGCATCCGGCCGTGAGATTCGTCCTGATGCTTAGGCAACTCGCGACAGCTCCCGCGCCACGCTTCACATGGCCCCGATGTCTCCTTGTGGCGGCAGCAGCTCCAACTCTCGGATTTTTATAACGCCCGTGAGCCCGAGATTCCGTAACAAAATTTATGACTGCTTGAATCAAAGGAGCATCCGGAAAGGGTAATGTGCGGCAGCAAAGAGTAAAGAGAAAACAACACAACCCTTTATTTTACTCTTATGGCATTTTGTATGGATGTAATGCATTGTTTTTCCACCGTGCGTTTGCCGGTTTTTTATTCACTGTTTTTCATCTTGTTCTTTGTTCTATCTCTCTCTCCTTTTTTATGGGCAGTTTTTTAAGGCAGGCTGAACTTCTTTGGCTTGTAATATTTTTTTTTTTTACAATGCCATCCACGTTCTTTACTTGACCGCAGAGACGGGAAATGAAGCAGACGTTTATTGTCGCAGATGACAAAAAAAAAAAAAGTTCTCACAGGTAAGGGGGCAAAAGAGTCTACAGCTGGTATAGATCTTTTCTACTCCCTCTCGATGAACTTTGCTCAGGAGAAGGTCTTTTCTTTTACTTGTTAACCTGTCGGAGTTGGGGAGTTGGAACCTTTTTTTTTTTTTTTTTTTTGCCAACTTTTGTTTGTATTTCCCCCCCAGCTTCCCCTTCATTTGGGAAAAGGGGAGATCCCCGTAAGCTTTTGATAGAAAATGGTAGCAATGTTGTTCTTATAACCATGCTGTTGTTAATGTAACCATGTCAGCACGTCGAAATTGAGAATCCCCTTCTCTTGTTGCTAGATTCAATAACATTGTCTCTTAGATGCACCGCATAACCAATTGTATTAGATTTAAATCGTAAGAATCTCTCCTCTTGTATTCAGAACTTCTCAAACTACACTGAGCCTACTAGGCAAATAATCATCATAATACGCCGCCTCGACCCAAGATTTTCGTTTTTCTTTTCTGAGAAAAGTAGTGAAGTATCAAAGCCATAAAGTGATGGCTATTACACAGTCGCAAAAGCAAGCACTGGTAATTTTCTTTTTTCAGTAATAAGAGCTCCAATATTTAAAACACTTTGCCCAAGGAAAAAAAAGCCCTATTCACCCCCTTATTAAACGTTTCGGCTACGAGCCATGTTATCTGCTTTGTATCCCCCGTTATCCGTTCATTCATCGCTTGCGAGACTTCTTGCCACCGCGACCTTCGTCATCGTTCAAGTTGCTTTCGCGGTCGCGCTTGCTGGCCTTCCGCTCCAGTTCATCCCAATCCTCGCCCTCGTCATCGCTGTCAATATCGGCCTCTTCATCATCATCGCTAGCGTTGCTACCGAAGTCAGAGTCCTCTTCGCTGGACTCTGATACCTCATCCATCTCATCATCATCCATCTCAAAAGCAGATTCTTCGTCGGACTCATCCTCGGCGCCAGAATCGTCCGAGTCAGCCTGCAAGAACGACCAACCGCCATCAACGAAGAACTGGTGGGTATCTTGGTTGACAGTCTTCATAATGGTCGGCCAGTTGAGGTTAAGGGGACCCTCCGTATAGGCAATGTCGGAAGAGTCCAAGAAATCCTTGACTTGATCGAGGAATTCAACAGGAATAGTGTTTATGTGATACGGGGCACGCGTAAAGTCTTTGAAAACGAATACCATGTCAAAGTTCTTCAGACCGAACTGGACACGCTCCAGGTGAGCGACTTCAATATCTTCAATCGTGATGACCATGAATGGTGGCTCCACAACTTGGATCAGGCAGTCCGTAGTCGGTTGGATGAAGACGTTACTGCGGAAGGGCACACCGTTGAATCCGAGGTCTCGGATGGGCATATCAACCTCAATGTTCTCGCTACGGCCGGCCTCGGCAATCTTCTGAGCAAAGCCCTGGAATAGCCTATCCAGTTCGGCACGGCGGCGGCGCTCTTCTTGTTCGGCCTCAAACTCGTCTTCATCTCCATAGCGGTACTTCCGTTTTCTATTTCCAGTCTCGTCAAACTGAATGTCAGTCGCTTCACGGTAAAATTGCACGTCCTTCGTCTTCTTCTTGTTGCCCACGATGATGGGGTCTTTTAGATGAATGTGGATAATGACAATCAACTCATGCTGACAAGGTTGGAAGAAGAGGTGCTTGACATTTGAGAAGAGAATGTCCACGCGGTGCTGAGCGTTGAGAGGGGACTGGTATCGGATACCGTTCTGGTGTATCTCGACTTTTCCAGGCACTCTTTTGCCCTCCATAGCTGGTCGGATATATACGTTATCCAAAACAGCCGGGCGACGATCTTGATAGTAGTTAGTATTATCCATGCTGAAGCATACGTTAAGCTGAATGTGGACTTACTTCTTATTTCCGCCAACTTGTCCTGTTCCACGACATCTTCCATATCTTTCTTCTCCTGCTCTTTCTTCACCACGTCGCGCTTCAGGTTAGAGATCTGAGTAGCTATCTCACTATATCTCTCGCCATCGAGCGATCGGAACGTCAAGCTACGGACGAAATGGGCGGATGCGTCTTCAAAAGGCTGGTCGTCTTTTCTGCCAACACCCTGGCCGGGCGACAGGAAGTTGATTCGCAGAAATGCAAATTCTCCCTCATCGCTCTTGCTAGCATTCTTGATAGTGTTGATATGAAATGGAACAGGTCTTCCCATGATAGGAAGAACGACAGTGCTGTTCTTTGAGTCAACAACAATCTCAAGGTTCTTGATCTTCAATGGGAACTGGTTATCCCGCTTATATGATTCAAAACGCTTGAACTTTTTGACCTCTCCTCCATTCTGACCGCTAGTAGATTCAGAGAATCTAGCCAGGCCCTCCTTCTGTTTCTTGGAAGCAAGTTCTTTCTGATGCTCTCGACGCTTCTTGTCCGCATCTTCGTCTGTTTGTGTAGTACGCTCGGAACGAAGTCGGGTGCTGGTGATGTTCTTTGTTGCGACAGCTCCGACTCTTGAGTCTCTCTTCTCCTTCTTTGGCGTGGGCTCTGCCTCCTCATCATCTTTAAAGAAGAATGAGTTGGCATCGGCGCTTGTCGGCGCCTCGGATGTGAAGACCACCGGCTCTCCAGATGTCACTCGAATGGTATCGGTAAGAACAAGTGAGTAAGTTTTACTGTTCTTGTCCTGAGGCTGGGGGTTCTCAATGTCCTGGAAGCCAGTGTTGATGATCAAAGTCATTCCGTCCTTGAGAACTCGCTGATTCTTGGCATTTAGTGTGAGGGTAGGATCCCTGTTTTCCAGCCCAACTCCCCAGCCAACGTTCTTTAGGAAATGCTTCTCCATTTCTGGTTTCTTGCTCTTGATGACAGCCAGTGCCTTTGCGTAGACATCCTTTGCCGCCATGCCATCGCGGATTTCCTTGATGATGGTGTTGTGAACCATGTAGAGGAGCTTGTAGTTGCTTTCCTGGGATTTGTTGGGATCTACCAGGTAGGTACGTGCAATCGTTGAGCAGTATGACTTGTATCGCAGGCCAAGAGCAGCAATGATGATACCAGCATGCAGGTTATCATCATTGGGGTCAGCAGCAAATCGTAAGTCGTATTTGCCACCGCTCTGAATCGAGGGTCCCAGAATCCAATCCAGCTGAGTGGGATCGAGGTCTGAAGGCAGCTTGCCTTTGCTAGGAAGCTCGACAGTCTTCCAGAAATTATTGTCATCGAGTTTTTTATCAACTTTATCGGCCAGCACAGAGTGTTTAACTTTCTTCTCGGCATCGAGAATATTAGACATTTCGTCGAGGAAATAGGGAGTCATGAGGGCCACGCAAGCTTTGGACGCTGTTCGCATCGCTCGTAGTTCGCTTTCGTCTTTGATAGAGAAGGCGTGGGTGGACAGGGCGGTAGAAATGTCGACCTCCTCGATATCTTTGCACTGTTCGCTGAATACCTTCTTCCACTCGTCGACGAACGGTCCCTTGGACGTATCTTTGGAGATGATTCCAACTTTCTTCTGTTGTAACAATTGAGTTAGTTTTTAGCTACCAAAACTTCACCCCCAAAAAGGAAGATTTTGTAGATATTCAAGATAGGTATCCAAGGTAGCTTACCCCCGCTTCCTTGATCTTGTCTGCCACAGTGACAAACAGCTTCTCATTTTCGGCTGCGTCTTTGCCTCGCACAAGCACCTCAATAGGGAAACGGCCGCCCTTGAGCTGGTCAAGATGTTTGGCTGCCTAAGCCGTTAGTATCTAGATAGTCACAATGCAGCGCAGGCTGGTTGGCGATTTACGCACCCTTCTTCGCAGTGGTGAGGATGTAGAGGGTGTCGACAGTGAACAGCATCAGCGTCGTCGGAAACTCGTATCCCAAAAGCCAAAACTGAGAGCAAGAGGTAATTAGTTTTCACAGTCCGATTGTAGCGATCTTGATGCGCAGATCAGCACTTACGTGCACGGCGTTGTTCTTGTGGAATTCGGGAACCTCCTCGACCTTGCCCATCATGATAACGAAGGACGAGGCTCCGCCAAAGAGGCCATCTTTGGAGCGGAGATCATTCTTCCAGGCAGTGATGAAGTGCGAGAGGCGCTCCTGGAAGAGCTTGCTATCGATCTTGATCTCCGCCATTGTGGTTAATAGACGAGCATTTGGCAGGAGAGGGAGCTATTGCATGGACGACGGGCACTACGCGAAGGAAAAGTGAATGTCGCGTAAATGGGCCCGAAGCAGCTGCAGCAACGGGTCACGTGATCGTGCGCGTCTGAGATCTTGCACGCTACTACATGTAACTACATGTACCTAGGGCGCTCCTGGAGCTGCATACATGTACTACCTAAGGTATATACAGGCCCGCAGTATTTCAAGATGGTTAATCGTTGTGTACCTCAGCTTTTGATATATAGCACATGCTTCTGAATTTCCAATTTTGTCCCTACTAATTTGGGCATTGCCTCCATGTATGCAACTGCTTTGAATATTGTCGGTTCTGCCTAAATTAGGTACACTCAAGTAATACTGTAAGGTACTTTAGGTAGACGCAAGGTACCCATTAGTTTGACATCAAGTAGAAGAGGTCTTTTTACCTGCATGTGCCCTCGCCTTTCAATCCAGTATATACTAGACTAGATGCTATCATAGTAGGAGTAGGACTTATTTCCTCAGCACCTTGCCCATATAAGCTGGTGAGAGATATCACGCTTACATGTACCCCCTCATTCAGGTGCGATATCCTCGCTAATGAGTCAAGGGTGTCATCGGTCTATCATGGAGGGCCTCCAGCTAGTGGCACTAAAGCCTCCTATACACAGTGTCTTATGCATGTATTAAAGAAGTAGCTGGTGTAGCGTGCTCGCATTCTGTTGCATACGTTACTTTACTTACCTTATATAGCGAATGCGGCTCTGCGGCTCTTCTGCACCACTCACATCTGATAGGACAGGAGCATTCCGGCCCTCAAATCGATACCACACCATAGCTCCTATAAATCCTAGCAAAAAGCGTTTTCAACCAAGTTACTAATGCTTTACGTCCAACTTAAACATAGCCCCTCGCGCCTCGTATTAAGCTGAAAATGGAGGCTCTAAATCCCCAGCCGCCTGGAATGCACAGGCACTTGCTCTGTACTCCTCCAGCCGCCATAGCCCGCCATGACTTCCCTCACCGATTTAGCATCCATTTAGCCTCACCCCTACTCAGCATATCTATTTATGATTCAGTCTACGCGGAATTACGCGACCATTCACATACTGTTTGAGACAGGGGTGTATGTTAGACTATGTCACTTATCCCTGCTGAAAATGCGGCTCTCGAGAGATGGATGTAACCACCAACCTAAGACCCGCCTGCTGCCCACATGAGGCTCTTCTTCCTGTGTTCCCCATAATCCCCTACATACGAGCCTTTCTTAAAAGCCCATGCTTACCGACGGTTTCAGCAGCACACTTCACGAATGAGATTTCAACACGATCTCATTTATATACGTGTATACCCAAACATCAAGAAGCGCTGTCTAATGGCTAGTGACTGAGTCCACAATCACCTCTTGAGGCTCTTGGACAGTCCCAGGGAATAATCGGATGGAATGTCGAATTTATGCACAGAGTATTCGAGACAACAACGGGCCGGGACGCCACTGGAAAAGGAGGAGCATATGCCACCCTTGGCTGTAATTGCCAGCGAGGAAACCACTCGCCAAATTGCTCATTACCACCCTGCTCCTGCGTTCTCTTCCTCTGGACCATTTTATCTTTTTCCATAAACCGCAGCCATGAGTCTCTGCCAGGTACCTTCTGAAATCCTTCGTCTCATCATCGAAAATCTAGATCCAGATGATTTGCTTCAACTGGCTTCAACTAGCCGCCATTTCAAGCATATTATCCATGATAAGTTCATCTCCCGAAAGGTTCTGGAGGTTAGTTATTACGACATTTTTTCAGCGTCATCCTTTTTTTTTTTGGTCTTCATACCAAGCTGGATATCATACTGACTTTATCTGGAGAGTATCCCTTTCTCCTTGGATTATAAAGAAGGCCGTAAGACTGGAGATTACGACAAAGCACTAAGAAAGCGTGTCAAGCGACGCAACGCTCTTCGTATGGCAAAGCCGTTTCATATTTTGGAAGTCTCTAGCGAAGCTGTTCATTTTACCTATGCCAATGGCGCTCTATGTTATACTACGAAGCAAACCTCGCCTGGTCACGAGCATCGATTGCGGGTTTTGCTTCTTCAAGGCTCTCCTGTCCAGGAAATAAACATCAGCGTTCTTCAGCTAATATGCGATTCCGATATTTCTGATTTTGATGAAAATCGACCTTACCAGTTTAAACCACTGTATCACGCGGATGGCATTGTTTCATGTTTATACGAACAAAGAAAACCTCCATCTCGTGGTCGCTGGTTGATTATATATAGCATTGAGAAGGGAAAGATTCTTCAATCTAAGCGCTTGTGTTCAACTGCGAATATTTTTGTCCGCAACAACCATCGTTATCTTTACTACGGTACAAAGTCGGAACCATTTGACGGCCAGCGACGATGGGTGCTCCACGGATTCTACCTAGAAAAATCCGAATGGCTGCCCCGGAGGGTTATACTCTGGGATTTAGCTGGTTCTGATATTGGGTCGACGGTGTGCTTTGAGATTTTTGATGACCATCTATATGGCGTTTCTAGCCAGGAGCTGACGGAATTGGAGGATACCGAATGGACCGCACCGGGACACCCGCTGAATTCGTTTTATTATGCCTTTCGGTTCCGTTTAGGAGATCATTCTACAGTTGAAATCTTACCAAGATCTGCACTATGGCGGCGAGGTGCAACTGATGGGCCAATCGACGATCGCTGGAATCATCTCCAACTTGGGCAGGACGAAAAGTCCGGCCAGATATCCGTTTTTGAAACCAGAAAGGAATGGCTCTGTTCGTGGAGCCGACGTAGCTGTTATGGCAAACAGCTCCTTTTCCCCGCCAAATCTCACAGCGGAGGTTCAAAAACCGACGACCAGTGTTACGAAGGTTGGAACGATACGGCCCATCATGAAACGAGCCTCGAGGACACTGTACATCGGGGCGACAATGGTTTCTCCTCTTTGACTTTTGATCTCCGCAATTCTCCTGTTCGCTCTTACAGCCCCAGCTGCCAAGCCTTTGTGGACATTGTTAGTACTACCACAACCTCGACTGTAGCTACTAAACGCTTACGACTACGGGTGAGGAGACGGTTGGACCCAGCTTCGGAATCGGACCGTTCTTCATCGTCACCGAACGACACTACCGACCCTGCAAATACTTTGGATGATGAGGAAATTAGTTTTTGGCCAGCGGACCGGGGGAACATGCCATCAGATGGATCCCCGGACTCCCCTCTCGACCGCTACATTGACGGACTCCTTAACCCCCAGGCGTATTTCGATGAAGTCGAATGGGCAACGGATGAAAGGGTGGTGGTTTATTCTCCCAAAACTCTAAATCAGCTTAACGAGCCACGATCAGTCGTTTTGATTTCTTTTGATCCCGCTCTAAATTTTGAGGGGCTGTGTTGTTGGGACGAATACTTGATGTCACCGCATAACCGCTCTGGCAAATCGGATTTTCATGCGGAATGTATAATAAATACCGCTATGATGAATCCGGAATCGACGACATGCGGAACTCCAAGGGTCCACGGTCTAGATTTATCGCATACTATCAGATCCCAAGACTCTACCCGAAAGCGAAAGAGGCTCTCCACCAGCTTACCGAACGGTCACCGGCCTGCTGGATTCAAGTTTACCGAAACAAATGCGACCCGAACACTTCAGATGACTTAAAAATCAAGAGCCCAAAGTGAGCTATCATTATGTGCCCTGCGCAGCACGGGCGCAACGCAAATGTTGGCAGCACATCCAGCGGCTCTTTTGGTTGTTGATTTCACCACAACTGGCATATTTCAACCATCAAGCCTTTTTCTAAGGACACATGGCAGAGCTACTCTTGCGGCATTTTCCTCATGCATGAAAAATAAACTGAATGCATATTGATTTTCGCGGAAACGCCGTGCATCCAATCTAATGTTATTGGATTGTATAGCGTGGTTGTTATGCACGGCTGTCGATGCGGTTACACACGGGTAAACAAAGAGACAAGTCAACCAACCAAAGTCAAGTATAGAATATATGTATATATATATATATATACATATAGTATTAAAAAAAAAATCAAAAAAATCATGAAGAGGCGCCATCCCGACTGGACAGCCTTTCAGCTCTATCGGCAGTCGTCTACCCGGCACGCTCCTTTGTCTTATCATCGCTCACCATTTCATTTACGTCACCACTACTACTGCACGATGCATCACTATATGTACTCTTTCATTTGTCATTTTCTCTCAGGTAAACTATCACATGCTCGACAGCTACATGAAGCGCATGCACGTATGCTGTGCGTTGTTGCCTCCAACGTGGCCGATTTTGGGTCACTTGTTTATACTACTGGCCTACCACATACTTTCTACATACGAGTATTACTGTACATAAGAATACTAGATACTTTAATTCTTAATCTCTTTGGTAGTTTAATGGGAGCTGAATCTGCTGCTTATTGCATGGCGTGTCACATTTTCATTCGTACATTTGTCAATCCCGATAATTCCCTCTGAAAGTGAATGGTAGCCTCCTTTTTTTCTTGGTCAGTGATGCAACTGACGTGAGAATACCATATTGTGCAACTCCAAGAGAGTCAAATGCGTCATATGATGATGTGGTATTGTCTTGGATGGTAACATATCACAAAGTACTGACTAGTGCTAGACTAGTAATATCTGTTAAACAGCATCAATCGTCATCGTGGGATTATCACCGCTTTATTTTCGCTTTAATCCTGATTATCGAAGTACACTATAGATGTATGTAGGCTAACCTATTGATTCCCCGGTATGCTCTAATTAAAGCTAGGAAAAAAAAAAAGACTGAAATTGGTCGAAAGATTCTTCTACTTCTTCTTCGTTATCTCACTTCCCCATCCTTTCCTTGCGCCTATCAGCTAATACCAGTTATCCCCTTCTTCGTTTTTTGCTCTTTTTCTAATTCAGCTGGACATAATTTCCTGATAAAAAAAAAGTTCGTTAGACTCCGATGTGATACTGAAAATCATAATGTTCTTAAAAGCAAGAGAGAACATACCTGGAAACTGTCCCTGCTTTCCGTTTATTCTCCCTGTCCACCACTCATTCTCGTTCTTAGTTCGCTGTACAATCTCAATAACGTCGCCCGCCTGGAAGCTCAAATCACCGTCTGCTTGCGCCGCATAGTCGTACAGTGCTGTCACCGTCTCGGGCGGCGGGGCTCCGCTTAGACGGCCTGGCTTGGGCTTTGGTGGTGGCGGAGGCTTCGCCTTGGAAGCAACAACCGCTGAGAGGTTTGCTCCACCAGGCTTTGTAGCTGTGCTATATGGCGGCGGCGCCGCTTCACCTGGATCTTCCGCGTGAAAACTGCCAAACTTGGGACTCGTCTTCTCTGGCGTCACAGAACCTGCGGTGAGCAATCCCTGAGGCTTGCTGGCCTCAATGGTGGGGCGGGCGCCATGCTTGGGGGGTGGCCGTCGTTGTCCGGTCGTCTTGAATTTCACGATGGATAGGGCTTCAGCTTGCTCTTGGGCATCTCCTCGCTTCTCCTCGAAAGCTTCCTCAATATCCCTGGTCAGGTCAAAGTATCCAATATCGCACCGCTGCATTCGCTCGTGTAGTGTATAGAAAATGTTGAGCTGCATGTAGTAGAAAGACTGGAAGAGCGGCTTGATGAACTCTTGCTCCAGCAGGAAAAGCTTCGGCAGCTCATCTTTCAGCAGGTTGTTGTAGTATTCAAAATCTTGCGTGGCTTGCTCGACTTCACCCTCAGCCTTCCACATTGCCTTTTCATCCTTGGCGGAGCGATCCTTCTTATCCTGCAGCTTCTTGAGAGTAGCACGGTGTCGATCGTAGTCGAGTTGCTTGTGATCTCGCTTCAGTGCAGTCTTCCGAATGACCTTGATGACATCTAGCAACTCGTTGGCAGGCCGGATCACCCTGGTCTCTATCGTTTCTAACTCCGGCGCCAGAGTCTCCTGCAGCTCCTGAACCACAGCCTCGTACTCCTCGCAAGCCGCGATACCCTCTGGGTTGCCCTCGGGCTTTATGGAGTCGGGGTCGGACACACGCCCGGAGATGGGCTTGTAGACTTCGGTCATTGCTTTGCTAAATTCAATCTGGTGGGAGAGCATGCCATTGATGGCCTCGAAGTATTTCTTGGACTCATCGTGGAGCTTCTTCGTCTCCTTTTCCAACTCCTGAAAGCGTCGCTCGGCGTCGATGTATACTGCGTCTTTCGTGTGCTCGCCGATGTTGAACTTGGACTTGAATTGTTGCGGCGCCTACATTGCAAGCCCAGGTTAGCCATTGCATCGCATCGCAGCCGCATCTCCTGCGGAGGTTTTTTTTTTTTTTTTTCTTGTTGCTTCTCCCAGTTTCGGAGGGGCGGCTTTCTGCTGCAGCCGCGTGAGGTGAGGGGCAGGGGGAAACCAGAAGGAATATTTACCCTAATAAGGCTCTTCTGGAAGCCTTTGAAACTCATGGTGAAGAGGGTTTAGCGGGATATGTGTATGATGTAGAGAGAAGAAGAAGCAGAAGCCCTGGAGGCGACGTGAAGCAAAGTCCGCGCGCAAAAGCACCGGCGATCCGGGAGACGGACAGGTGCCTCGCAAGCTGGGCTGGAGGTCAGCGGCCAAAGTCTAAGTTAATGTGTGCAGGCGGACAGTGACGACTTCCGTGGCTGTGTCGGCGCAGTTGGTTTGTGGCGCAGCGGATATTCGGGTCGCTGGCAGAGCCCTTTTGACGCCGGAATTGGCCACTAAGCCGCCGAGCTGGGTTCCTGGTCTGGCCTGCGCGCTCCGCCGGATGACGTCTGGCCGTCTGTTTGGTAGTCTGTAGCAGCTGGGCGCCGAGCTTGGCAGGCAACGTTAGAGATCAATGATGATTACATAGCAGCTACGCCGTCATCCCAGCACTGCACCTTAAGCGCCCCAAGCAAAGGGCGGAAAAGCAGGGAATAGCAAATCGTTGAGCTCATTGGAGCAATATTGAGATTCTACCACGTCCAAAATCCGCAATTGGCTAATGTGATGCGCCATTGGTGGTCTGCGCTTGTTCCATTCGCGGTTCTGATATTTCTGCCGTCCGTCCGCTGGGCGCCGCATTAGACTAACGGGTCTCGAAGCCCATGGATGGCGCTGCAAATACGGAGTACAGTACGTGTATTTACAGCCTCGCTCACGTAAACGCGTCAAAGCGTCTTGGACCTCTACAGCGACAACCAAGCTGATCACCACCACCGCTATTCAAATCCCATATTTCAACACAAATCAGAATCCATCTTATCCCAAATAAAACAATACAGATTTCACCACTATACCCATCGCTAATAATCGACCGCGATGGCACCGCCCACAGAATCTGATATCCTCACAAACTACCTCCTCCAGCCGGCTCCCCTGCCTTCCATAACCACCTTTAACCAATTCGCGCTGCTATTTCCTCGGGCACTGCACAATTCGCCTCAGCTGCGGTCTCTATACCGTGATCTGCAGGCCCAGCGCAATGTGGTGGTTGATGCTGTTGCCGCGAGCATACAGGATGAGGTGAAGCGCGGAGCGGCTATGAGAAAGGAGGTTTTGCGGCAGAAGAGGGAGGCAGAGAGAGATGATATGGACGGAGAGGTGGAGATGGAGAGAGCGGTAAGTTTCATGCATATATGCATTTTATTGCTTTTATCCTGTCTTTCTTTGCAGCCAGCAGGGAGAGAAATATAAAGCTGCATTGTCACTTCGTACATCGGCGCTGAGGGTTTCATACTGACGAGAGAGTAGCTGTTTGGCCACAATTCTGGAGTAAAAAGGGCCGCACACAGCTTAAACTCTGTAATACCAGAACTCGAAGGCGCGGTTGGAACGCTCGACGCAGAAATCAAGAGGCTCGAAGAAGAAGAGGCTGCTCTCCAGGAATCCATTCAGCAGACCATTGGCGGCTTAAGCGATCTCCGTTACGGCAAACTGTCCAACGGCAATCTTCGCGATGACATTATTGACGGCTTGAAATCACTCCAAGAAACATGCGAGAGCAAGTCATGATTGAAAATTGGATTTTCCCATTTTTTTTCCGTCATAAAGCTACGTATCTCATACCCAAAAAGCCCTTAACCAACAGCCCTCATTTTGGTATCATTCATAAAAGATAAGCCTCCGGGGATTTATCCCCCTTTTCATGATATTGATATGCATCATTCCATCGAACGCTCTATGGCTTGATACTAAATATCCTACCCACGACAAATCATACAGACTTTTTACGAGCCACTTGATCATTTTCGTTGGGCGGCAGCAGGGGCTCCACGGGGAGCACCGCCGGGCTGTCGGTTTGGCTGCATGCGGTTGCCCCTAGATTGGCATTATTAGCTATGACCGCGAGAGCCACGGGGAGAACGGGGTTTCAAACTTACATAAAGCTTCGGCTAGCGAAAGAAACGAGCAGCATGAAGGCCCAGTTGGGGAGGAGGCCGAAAACCCACATAGCGTAGCCAAGAGGAGTGGCCAAGCCAAGCTCAACGGCCTTGCCATTAAAGGGGTGGAACCAAGAATCGAGGAGAACAAAGCTCTCCTTGTTTCCGGCCTCGTGCAGCTTGACAATGTCGTCAGAGGTGACGGTGGTCAGATTCAATCTCGTCTTGTAGATATCGATGGGGGCTGGCTCGGGAAGCATCTCGATAGCCCAGATGTTGCCAGGGTTGGCAGACCAAGCGTTGCAAAGGATGGGCTGGCTGTCACAGTTGACAAGGCCCATATGGGGAGTGTTTGGGAGCTCGGCAAACTTGGCAGCCGTCTCGTTGAAGGCAGCCTCAATTCGGCCACAGTGGCCTAGAGCAGGCAGAGTCAGCTGCTCAATTTATATCAATTGAGACAAATTTATGCTTAAAAGAACTTACCGAAGCATGTCTTGTTACCGCCGCTGAACAAAACATACCACTCCTCGGGCGTCTTTGAGCCGGGTGCCACAGGCTCGTAGAGCGTCTCCTTCCAGTTATCCAGGCTCAGGACAGACAGCTTCATAGGACCCGTCTTGGCCTCGTGAGCGCCAGCGGCATCATATGTGCCGGGAAGCGGCAGCTTAGAGCTGACCTGTCCCAGAATCTGCTGGAATTGGGCCACATACTGATCCAGAGGATTCTCTTGGGCGGCGGCGAGGGCGGGCAGAGCCGCGACAAGAGTAGCTGCGGAGAAGCGCATGGTGGTGCTTACTGTTGGGGGAATGCGGGGGAGACGTGAAAACCAACGCGATGAGACCCGGATTACAGAAGACGGAGGAGGCAGAGAGCAGTAGCAAGAATGGAAGAAGAGGAAAGAAAAGAAGGCTGGGCTACGGAATGCGAATCTAATCTAAAGCAAAGTTTGGAGAAATGTGCCGCTAGCTGCTGCCGAGGACCCTGAATAATCGAGTGCTCGGGTTCCTCCTCTTGATTTGTTGAGCTCACGGCGGGCTTCTGATGGCCAACAAAGCTGAGTCGTCAGTAGGCGGAGGCCTGGACGGGTCTGCGTTAGCGCAGCAGAAGCAGCAGAAGGATCGCCGAGCTCTTCCTTTTATCATGTGTCATCTGCGCCATATGGATGGATGAGTAGATGCATTGCGGAACAGGGGAGATGATTGGCCAGATGAAGAATACCAATGGCTGTAACGAGGCCTACGATCACTCTCATGTCATCAACCTACATGTGCCTAGGTAGGTATATATCATACTAAGGTGCCTGATGTGTGTCAGTGATGTCGATGGACCAGTAGATTCTACTCAATCAGGTGCTGAAAAAGACTGTCGCGGGGTTGCAGGCCGCTTAAAGCCGCTAAATTCTAGAAGGCCGCAGCGACGAGCCCCCGCTGGAGAAAGGTGCGTCATTGGACGACGACCGCTTGGAAGTCCGGCAAGCCCAGGTTTCAATTAGAGTTCGCGAGGGCTGCAGAAAGTGTGGACTCCAATGCCCGGCGCGATGCAGGCAGGAATCAGTAGTTTGAACAGCATCTTTTCTGTCTTGCCAGCCTAGTTTTGCAGGCTTGATTCGATTCACCTCGACTCTTCAGGCGCAAACATTATTTTTATCATGGTATTACTTGTTTCTCGCCTCTCTGTCACTTTCCCATCGTCGGAGCCGAATTGGCTAATTTAGTGATTTTTATCTACACAGGCGCCCAAAGCATCTATTCCAAAGCGCAAACGCGGTCGGCCGTCCAACGCGTCCAAGCTCGAAATCAACGCGTCGCAAGAGCGCAACGATGCCGCCGAAGCATACGAAACTGATGCGCCCGACCAGATGCGCCCGAAGAAGCGCGGCAGGCCAAGGAAAAGCGTAGGCTCGCCTGATGAGGAGCCTAGCCCAGCGCCAGAGGGTTCCAAACCTGCGAAGAAGAGAGGTCGACCATCAATGGGGAGTAAAGCAAGGGGTCTAAGTGCAGACCAAGACGAGGCGACGCCGCCTCAGCAAAAGCGAAAACGAGGACGCCCGTCGCTAAAGAACCGAGAGTACGAAGATGAACATACACTGCAGCAGAGTGGCGAAGAAACCGAATCACCAGCCAGTCGACAAGGGACCAGAAGAGGGAGAAACCACGCTGAGCAGGAGTCAGAAGAAGATCAGCTACAGAATGACACCCCAGTACCGGCTAAACGAAAAAGAGGTCGCCCCTCTCTGCAGGCTCGACGAGCGGAAGAAGAGGGAACTCCAGAACACGGCCCGACAAAGGGGAAGAAACAAGCATCGCAACGAAAACGGGGGCGCCCATCACTACGAGATATAGACGCCCCGAATGAGATTCAGCGCAAACCTAGCGCCAAAGGAAAGACGGTGGACGGTCCGTCGATTGCGGCACCGAGCAAACGCCAAGGCCGTCCTCCTGGAAGCACGAGAGCCTCAACTGGGGCAGCAGCGGAGGATGCCAGGAGATCCCCTGAGGCTGAAGTTGAGCCAGCAAAAGATACGTCTCTGTCAAAGAAGAAGAAGCGCCAGCCTCATCAAGACGCCAACGCCGATGTCGAAGACGAAGACGATGACGATGCTCCCCCTTCGCCTTCCAAGCCGTATCTCCACGTCTCACCTCACGTCCACCGAATCCGTCAGTCCACCATCGAATCTAAATGGACCCCCTTACCGGACTCTACCATCTCAGCCGCTTCCTCAATGCTTCTCGTCGCTCACCGCCCCATCCTCCAACGCCTCTCCGGCAGCGAGCAGCGCCACGCTCACACCTCGGCCGCGCTCCGTCTCATCTCTCACCGCATCACCCGCAAGCTCTCAAAGGGCATACCCTTCCCTCCGGCAAGCATGCCTTCCGCTCGGGTGCCTCGTGGTGGTCGACAAATCAGCGCCGCCTCAGCGGCTGCTAATGTGATGGACGGGCGTGCCATTGAGCTTGACTTTGAGAGCGTTCTTGACGCAAAGCAGGCTCTGGAACGGCAACTGGATCCAGCGATCCACGCCGTCGAGCTGCTGACTCGCGAGAAAGAGAAGCTGGAGAGGGAGCTGGAGCAGGACTATGAAGCGCTGCGGAATTTAGAATCGAGCGCAAAGGCCCAGGGAAGAGAGTATCGCGGCATGCTGAAAAAAGCACATGTCTTGGCGCCCACGCCCGAGCTTGTTCATGAGCGGCAGAAGCAAAAGGTCGAGCAGGACATATCTTTCAGCCACTCTAATAGCTCTGCCTCGGGGGGGCTCTTCAGTGTAAGTTTTTTTTTTTTTTTTTTTTTTTTTCTTTTTTCTTGTGTCACTCTCACCTACGTCGTTGTTTGATGAGGATCGCTGACCGGGGGAATTCGGTATCATTGTAGGACCTCGAGGACCCAGAGCTTAAATCTTTAGCTCTCCAGCTCAGTGACCACATGGAAAGCATCAAAAACAACCTCCAGCAAACCGACGGCATCATTCCGCAGCTAGCCCGGAGTAAGGCCGCTTTGCAAGATATCTTGTTTAAACAGCTGGGCCAGGAGCAATATGAGCGCGTAGTGCTTGGGTGAAAAGAACGACGGACGAAGCAGCACAAATTTGAAAGCAACAACAAGGTATTATTTGTATTGGAGATGATTATTTGTTTATATAAAGGGCGGAGACAGGAGTTTGTTATTTCTCACAGGGGCTGAGCAAAGCATGCGTTGACTTTTCTAGATTTACCGAGTTGGTTTGTGTTACATATATCCCTATTGTCATGATTAAACGAACGGCGTATATGTGTCAAAGATGGGGTACGATTTACTTTAGCAGTATTAACAAAGAATATCAAATGGTTTTTTTTATTTTTTATTTTCTTTTTATTTTTTTTTATTCATCATGGCATTACATTCACGCAAATTAACAAAGTCGGATTATAAGCGTCACAAATCATTCAATTCAGAAAGAAAGAGATTGCTCTCAAGTCATTTCCTGACAGCCGTCTCAGACAGCCAATATAAATAACATATACACACACGAATGGTAAGTCTTTCAAAAACCAGCAACAACAAAGTAAGTACAAATCATCTGCCTCGCCGGATATATAAAACATCCAACCAAATAACCATGAAAAATCCAAAAAACACGTCTATCATGCAACGGCGCAGATGAGATTCTCATCTGCGCTGTGATATATACGTCTTTCCTTGCTCGAATCCCGTAAAACCGTATCCTTTTCCCCTCCTTTGTTTTTACAATACTCTTACAAGGCTTTTTTTAGTTCCCCCCAAAAAAGGAAATTGAACCCTTTATCGGCGGAGCTTGGCAAAGCCGGAAGAGGAAGGAAGGGCAGCGCCGCTGGTGGCAGCAGTGCCGTTGTTGATGGGGAAAGGCTGGACGGTGACGGTAGAGCGGATGGTGGTGGTGATATCAGTAGGGCAAGGAGTGGTGGTGGTGGCGGCAGCGTTGCCAGCACCGTTGTTGCCAGAACCGTTGCCCTGAGAACCGGAGCCGTTGTTGGAGCCAGAGCCGTTGTTGGAACCAGAGCTGCCGTTGCCGCTGGAGCCAGAGCCGCTGTTAGCAGCCTGGCCAGTGACGGCGGCGGCGGAGGAGGAGCCGCAAGAGCTGGGGACAACGGTGACGAAGACGGTGGAGGCAGGGACGGTGACGGTCTCCTTGGCGACGGTGACAGTGACGGTGGGAGCACCAGCGCAGTTGCCGGAGCCGTTGCCGTTGTTGGAGCCAGAGCCGGAAGAGCCAGAGCCGGAGCCACCGTTGGCGGGAGATCCGTTAGCAGGAGGAGCGTTGCCACCAGTGCTGGAACCAGAGCTGCCACTGCCGGTCTGAACGGGTTGGACTGTAATGTACGTCGTGTCAGTAGTGGTCGAGTGGAGGGTGGTGGTGGGCTCGGGGTTGGTCCTACCGTTGGCGAGGGTGCTGGTGACAGTGATGGTCTGACGGGTGGTGGCCTGGATGGTGGTGGTGAGCACGGAGGCGCTAGCTCCCTTGCCAATGGTCATGGTCAGGGTCTTGTCGGTGACAACATCGGAGAAGGTGACCTTTGCGCCGTTTCCACCAGCGGGGGGGTTGCCGCCAGCCTTGGCCGGGGTGGTCACGGCAGGGGCCGAGGCGGTGATGGTCGATCCAGTGATGAGGCCGGAGGAGTGGGCAGCCTGGAGGGAGGAGGAGATGCTGGAGGCCTGCTCAACGGGGCAGACGGTGGTGGCCAGCACAACGGTGTCGGTGACAACGACGGTGGTCCTGGCAGACTCGGGCAGGCTGCCGATGGCAGTCTGGTTGGTGCGAGCCGGGCAGTTGGTGACGGTGGGAGCACAGCTGATGATGGTGTGGACCGAGGTGGCGATGACGGTCAGCGTGGTGGGAGCAGCGGCGTTGTTGTCCACGGCAGAGGTGATGGTTCCGTTGGCTCTGGGGAAGTGCAGGTGGCGGATGGGCGAGCTGGCAGAGGCCAGGCCGGCGAGGAGGGTAGCAGCAACAGCGGACTTCATCTTGAAAAAAAGACTTGTGTGTGTGTGGTGATGTTTTTATTTGTTGTTTTTTTTTTTGCTTCTTGCTCGGATAGAGACTGTAGGCGAAAATCAATCCCGCGTATATATAAAATGAGTGCTGGTGTAAGTCGACGTCAAGCCGAACTTGGTGTAAAAAAGACTGGCTTTTTTTTGTTGTTAAGGAGTGAACGTTAGCTGTCAAACAGACGAGCTGCAAAAAAATGCAAAGAGAGACAGAGCAAGATTTTTATTTGGTGACGAAGGAAAAGAAGAAGCAAGAAGAAGAGAGAGAGGGAAAAAGGACGAGTCAGGATCGGATGGATATCGAGCCTTTTTGTCGGAGAGCGGCACGGCCTCACTAGCTAACAAAAAAACATCATGAACATAAACGCCCCCCCCCTTCTACCACCAAGAAAGAAAAAAACGGCCCCATCCGAGCCCCTCCAGTCCCAGCAAACAGCATCAATTGATTTGCTGATTCCCTCACATCCCCCTCACTGCTGCTCCCATGTACCATGTACCGCCCCTTGATGGAGTCGCAAGCCGTGGATGGATGTCACCGACAGGCGGCTCCGAGCTCTGGCGCTAAGATTTGGCCGAAGAGGTGCTAGCGCCAGGGGCCGATGCAGGTACGCACAGCTCTGCTTCAGGGACCTGAGACGAGCCCAGAGCCAATCAGTTGGCCGTTGCCAAAAAGAGGCGCTTTTTGCCCTTTTGATGTTTCCGTTCTGTTTGGCCCGTGTTTGTCCTGTATATTGTATGCTTACTCGGTGCCTGGTGCTAGGCCAGCTCTAGTCGCACGCTCTGCTCAGCCTTGGCGCTGCTGCAATTTTGGAGTGGCTGTAAATCGACTCAGCCAGTTCAGCTCTCTCTCAACTCCCATGGATATACTCCGTAGTACACATCTCGCAGCCAGCCCTCATTTCACTCGGCCTCTTCCCGAATGGGACATGTAGGTAATATACTTGGCAAAGCTCCCGTAACCGATGGAACACACCGCAGAAACTCTAGAAGAGCAAGGAAAAGAAGAAACAAATAACGATGCAATCACAAATAAAGTGCCAAGCCCAATGCTCAAACCCCGGTCCCGAATCAAATTTCAGCCGCAAGCCCGTCCCATTGGCTCAAGCTTGCCTTCAAGGGCGGCCGCCGTAACCAAAACACCCAGCAGGGCCCTTAATTTTCGAGGAGCCCCAGCCAACATGCAAAAGTATGCGCGGCCTCACAGGCACAATGCGTTGATTTCTTCTTCTTTTCCCCCTTCCATTCTCATTTCCAAGTATTTTTTTTTTGTTTTTACTAATTTATATTACAATATCAGTGGTACAGTACTTAGCTGCTGCAGAACTATCCAATTTTATTCACTTTATCTCTCATTTCATTTCCATCTTACGGTACCTAGACTTCGCACGCTTGATACATACTGCACCGTTGTACTTTTTGTGTTGCCGTTTAATTCGCTCAACAGCGCCGTTGGTTTTGCATACATGACCTGATCTCAGCCATCTGCCCGCACGAGTTTGCGCGTGGGCCAAGCATCATGTTTGTTCTTGCTCTCGCCTGATACAGTCCGCCCCCTTGGATTGGATTGGGCAAAACCCCCGCAAGTCAAGACACCCCTCCGAACCCCTGCGGCCTGCGGTCTCGTTGTGAAACGACCAGCTGCTGACTGGGCTTGTTTTGGCTTGCCACCGAGAAACAGGCTCAGCCTGTTGGTTGTACAGCACTGTAGCACACAATCGCCGATAGTTGCGAGTTGCTCCATCTATTCGCTGAATGCTGGCTTCCTGGTACTGCATACTCCATACGTCGCGCAGCATCAGCCGCACCGTCAAGATCCGAACCGCTTTTCTCCGCAGGATTTGCGCTGTGCAGCGTCTGTGCCACTGGTGTTACTCCGTTATCTAATTGTCAACGAGGTTCCCCCTCCGCTGCTTTCTTCCTGTATACGGCATTTTTGCAAGGGTAGGCCCCGTCAACCTTATTCTCAAGAATCCGTTTGAGATAAGACAGACGAGAAACACAAGAGGCCCCTGCGTCAACTCCCTTGCTTCCAGCGTGCTGTTACCATCATACTGCTGGCCAATACACGTATAGTATTCACACTCTAGTCCCGCGTTAAGGCAAATTTTTGCTGTTGCTTTTTTTACTTTTTTTTCTCCTCTCTCGCTCTATCTTCCCGTCTTTTGCCATCGTGCACACGCCATCATGAGAAGGAAAAAAAAAAATGACAGCCCTTTTGCTTATTTAGTCGGCATGTCACGGCGCGCCGGAGTGGGGAGTCTCCGAGTCAGCCACGGCCTCCCAGAGTGCGAATCACGGTGCCACGATGACGACTCTAGCACCGCTTGCTGCTTGGCGGTGCCTAAAAGTAATATCCCGCGTAGACCATCTTCGGCTGACCGGCCTGGCCGCCCTGTAAACTGGAGATTGCGTCGTAACGGAGCGTCTTGATGGCGCGCCATGCATCTTAAGCATTTACAGGTAAGCGCCGCGCGTGTAAATGGACATCTTGGATATGTCGGCTCTTTACTCCGTCTGATTACGGCTGCACTACTAAGTAGGTATATGAGGTATTAGTAGAGAAGGAGAAAAGAAGAAATCGGCGTCCAGAAAACTTCCATCACTCCACCTCCTCTATCCTTGGTCGCGGCCGTCCAGCAGCGTCCACCAGGGTGCCTTCAGGATTCACATGCAATCCCGCTAATCTCGCCAAGCCAGGCGCGGCGTTCGCCTCTGCGTGACTCGGTAGCAGACTTGCCATGCCCCAGTTCTCAAGGCTCTCTACAACGTCGCGTGCGTGTTGTTGTACCAACCCATCGTTATCTGTTGCGGCAATGTAGTTTAGAGTCCTCTGTATGTCCTCTCGGCTCTGATCTGTCAAGCCGAATCCCAGTTTTTGTCCGGATTCCTTGGCCTTGTCCAGGGCTCTCACAAAGCTGAGAATGACGAGAATAGCTGCCCGCCGCAGTATACCCTTCTCCAGCTCCGGCTCCATGGCGAGGATATTAATGCTGAGGTCGACTCCTGCCGAGACCAAAGTCGGCCCCATGCCAAGAATGTTCGTCTCAATGGCATTTCCAAAGATGGATAGAGCCGATGTTCTCATTCGAATGTCTTCGCTCCCCCTTTTGCTTTCCCATCCTTGGACAATTTGGGCCAATATCTCATTCTTGGCCATCTCATCAGGTGTTGCCTCTTCGTCCGCCATATCAATATCCTCATCGGCATTCCCACTAGCTTCTGCTTTTTTTCTCTTAAGCTCGTTCAACCTTTCCTCCCGTGCCTGTTTTGCCATTGTTTTCGGCCTGTATCCCCTTCTGCCCGCAATCGAGAGCATACTCTCGCCCGCATTCTGGGCTGCCTCCCCGGTAAACGTTTCTCCCAGTCTCTCAATAACCTGGAGTATTGCCTCGCCAAATCTTAGCCGAGTATCTGTAGATGACTTTTCTTGCGCGTCCAAGTAATGGTCAAGCAGCTCTTGCATGGTGGATTTGGGGTGTTTATTCGCTAGCTGCGTGAATATCCGGATGACTCGTAGGTTGATAAAGTCTTCGTTCTCTTTTAGGAGATTAGACATTAGGACTGTGACGGCCGAAATATCCAACACTGGGCTTTCGGCCACAATCAAGTTAGATAAGAGGTTCAAGCCCTCGGATACTACTGGTGGTGGGTTATCGCTATCTCCAGTAATGTAGTTCATCGCCAGGTTGTAAGTCTTGCGATCTTCGATCTGACGAGCAGTAGGGGCAGCGGTTTTATCATCTGGCTTTTCCACCTCATCCCGGTATTTGAGCAGCAGAGCCAGATTCTTCGCCGTGATCGAGGCATCACCTCGATCCTGGTCCCCAATCCTCGCCAGTGCACCTTCCACAACCTTTAGCTCAGCTGGGTTAATATCCGACTTCTGAAAGGTCGGTGCTGTAATGACCAAGTTGAGTAGGCTGAGTACGACTCCGATGATATCATCTCCTAAGGGAGTCTGGCTATCAGCTCGTAGCACATGAGATACGAGCTCCAGAAGTTGATCGAAATGGCTGATTAGTTTTTCTGGAGCCTTGTCCATGAATTTTTGTAATAACGTTACGTCAATAAGGGCCTCGACTGCCGAGTCTGCTTCTTCATCGTGAGTGACTACCTGTATAATCAGATCACCACTTTGTTTGCCTGCCGACTGTATCCATCGCCGTAAGAGATACAGAAAGACTGAAGAGACTTCCTCTGTGGTACACACAGAGCTCACAAACTCGACCAAATCCGTCGACTTGCTCTCGATTTCCCCCCAGTTTAATTCAGCCTCTTGCTTCTGTTCGCCGAACGCTAGGTGGATGGCTTCTATTCCTCCTTCAGGCTGAAGGTGGTATCGCCATTGCAATTCTTCTGCACCATGCAGGGATCCTATGCATCGAATATTACGGATAAACGGGATGATATTATCCACGTCACCGAACAGTCTCAGGTGGGTCTGCACAAGAATCCGCGCAGGCCTGCAGAAGCGCTTGTCAATATCTTGAGAGGCGTTCATCCATGAAGCAAGCGCCCAAAGTTGAAAACGAACGGGCTTTAGAATTCGTTTGCAAAGACCAGGTGAAGGATTTGACATGATCAAAAGCTCTAGCCGGCTTAGCGATCTCTCCAGATCTGAGGCGGTAACAAGGATTTTTGTTCGACCAAGCTCCACGATTTCATCAACCTCTTCTGACTTGAAAGAAGAGTCCGGTTTTGAGGATTTCAGTGATGGGTCTATGCCCTCCACTAGAGGTTGCACAAAAGCGTTCCAACCAGGGGCTCCTGTTTACTTAGGTTAGTATCTGAACGGACACGGGGAATAAATGTCGTTGTTTTGGGTAAATTCTCGCTTCGTTACCTGGTGCTCCAAATTGCTTTTTACCCAGGATACCAAATCCGACAATCTGCGCTGCAGTCTTTGCAACATCAGGCCCAGCCTCGCCATCGAATAAAGCGAAAAGCTGCCCCGAGATGCCGTCGAACCATTGCTGGGCATTCGTGGAGGCTGGGACAGATGACAGCAGCTTCGTTGCAATAGCAACAGCTTCATGGGTGATGGCAGCCCCTTCTTTTCCGCGGCTACCCCCATCATTCGTCGGTCTTCCAGTATTACTTGGGTGAACGGCAAATACAAATTCCATCGTAGCTCTAACACCGTCGGACCGCAGTGGCAGGCTCGTCAAGCTCCTCATCAACGGCTCCCTTAGCCATAGCGGAAGCACATTTGGCTTAATCAAGGCATTGAAAGCGTGTATCAAGATCCATGTTTGAGTTCTGATTGCATGTCAGGGTTTTCGCTGTTGGCTGCTTCTCTGAAGGAGCCTCACCTACCTATCAACTAGCTCATTATACTCGTGCAATCCTTGCTCGCGGCTTTCAGCAGTTGCCGATGGATTGAATGCTTTTTTGGCCGCATCAACAATATCCTGGGTGATTTTCGGCTGTGACTGTTGAGCATTCATCGAGTCTGTCGTAGTAGCTAGACTCCCTGTTTGGGCTTTACAGACGTTGAGTGTATCAAACCGAACACCCCGGGCAAGCTTCTCTTACAAATGAGCTGCTGGGCATTGCCTTCTCACATCATACACTGTGCTTCTGCACTGTGCACATACCGTCAATGTTCCAAGCTGTTCGGTGGTGATCACGTGTCGGCGCGTCCCGATCGTGGCCCGTGCGTCAAGCTCTTTCAAGATAGAGCTTCTCCACGCGTTTCTCAATGTTTACTAGCATATGAACCATCGTCAACGCCATTTCAGATACGCCAGTTCCTCGATTTGCTGCTGGAGAGGCTACTATTATCCAAATATCACGTCCCCTTGAGCACGTACTGCCTCTTGGATTTCTTCTTGTATCTCATGATCGAGCCTCCTTCGCTGCCATAAAAATGCAGCGCTCTTCATCAGCACGTCGCCTCCCCCACAGTTTCCCGACTCTCGTTTTCCGCAAGGAATGTCTACTGCAGGCCCCCCTCCCCAGACTTGGTCATCCGCAATATGCCGCTTCCAAACCTGCTCCAGGATCTTGTTGAATGCTGCAGCTGGATCTATTGCGGCCCGTCTCTGCCCGGCACCCAGGCAGCCAAGTCGAGCTGGGGGAACGAGCTTCGGAACTTAACCCTAAGCATACATCTGGTTTAGTGTTGCGCTCAGTCGTCCAATCCCCTTTCTAAGTCGATCGCGTTTCTTGGTGCTGTTCCTGTCGAAAGATAGGCACGACGGCTGACGTGGAAACCAAGTGTCGATGGACTAGGGGAGCGAACATCCAGTCACTACATAGTGCGCAAGAGGAAGGATGCCATGAGTCGTTTTGGTAAGATCCTCTGGTCTGAGGACGCTCGTCAGCCCTGTCCGCTGGAATTAGCACTATGGTCAAGAATAGGCTGTCCTTGAGATGCCGTTGGCATTGATGGGTAGATTGATTGTCTGTTGTCTGTTGGGATCTGCGCTGGTGGCCTAATCACCGCCAATGCAAGGTCTACGGCATGGAGCTTGAGCATAGAATGGGCTTCAAACAGCCAGAAGTCGCATTTCGCAAACTGCATTTCATCCCTATGGGACCTTGCTGGAAGCCTGCTTTATATCAGTGCTGCGAGGGCCGTACGGAAATACACAGAAATGCAACGACTTCTGACCAACCCAAAGCAATTCTACGCTGCTCTCGGATGCTCTTATATGCCCGCCCTCTTTTGGGATTTGAATCAACATTAGTATCAGCATTATGATCTCTGCCTGTCAGCCCCTTTGCTCCGTGGACCACACCACAGCACCCTGCTCCCGGTGTGTGATGCAGCTGCATCTAGTCTGACCAAGCGCATTAACCTTCAATCGTTGGCTTTGTCCCTCGATTTCGCAAGGACGCCAGTCCCCAACTGGGCTATTGCCCAGTAGCTTCCTCGCAGATCTTGCTACAAGTCTGCCGAGATGATAACGCGGTTTTTACGGATGTGTTTTGTCCGCGTGTTAACGCCCTCCTGACTTTCAACGTTTTGGGGAGGAAACAAAAACAAGTCTCCGTTGGCAGTGCGAGACAAACAGAAGGAGGGTCACTCGACTACACCAAGAATATTTAGGTTGCACTACGCGACTTGGACTTTGGACTAGGTGAGCTCGAAGAAGGCAGCAGGCCCATTATGGAAATGACTGGAGGCAAAGTCCGGAAATCGGTCCATTTTCGGACACCACTGATGCGACTCGGTGTCGATTCTGGCATGGAGCTGGGACCCATCTCGTGTTGGAGTCAAAGTTTAGTGCTTGTCCAGTTCCTTGACCAAAGTCGCCTGCTTTGAGTTGGATCCGCGGACAGTCTTCATCTGGCTCGGCTCATTGACATGTGCTCTATACAACTATTGGCTTATAAGGACACACCGTGGATGTGGGAGGCAGTCCTGGTTGCCCTCTTCCCAGAAATGGCTGGAGGGCAACCCCCCGCTAATGAGGGGATAAGTAACCCCTGTTTCTGTGACTATGAGACTTGTCGCTAACAAAGTTGTGCAGGTGAAGCTAAAGTCATCTAGGGAAGCTGATACAACTCTGTCGTCATGCCGGAGACTCACCGCTGGTTGAAACGTTCATGTATGGCTGGTTGTAAAAGAGGTGGTATCAAGCCAAGATATACAGAATGCCGATTTGCAGACGGCATCTCCGGATTTGCAAGCTATATGTAAGCCATTAAGCACTAGCTGCCTTCGTTACTATCAATAGGCGGCACTGTCATTAGCCCATCCGACGCACCCCTGATAGCTCATCTGTTTGATAAAACTTTTCGTAGATGTATATCCTGACCAAACTTGAAATCATACTTTGTTGATCTGTAGACTAGACAATTCCCCGAATGGAGCAGCTGGTAACACGGCTAAAGTCGCAGGCATTATTGCCCTACAACTCTATTCCCTGGCACAGCATTGCGCGTCAAACTTGGCGATGCCATATAAGATTTACGAAGCAGAGTAGCAACAGCTTTATCAGTACTAGGTATGGGGGCTGATGCAACATAAAAATGAGAAATATTCTTGAATACTACTGTATTGGGCGATGGAGCCGCTGCGGCCCGTTGGCATCACCGGTGGGGTCAGACTGGCCGAGAAAAGACGTTTCGGGCATATCGTACCTGGCGGCAACGCATGCACAGTATGTAGCAGCAGCGGCGCTACTGCAACTACTTACTGCTTGCAGGCAGGCTGCAGAATTTTGTTCGACATTAATCAGCCGAGAAGCCCTCCAAAGAGGAAGTTGAAGAACATACTATCAAGCTTCGATTTGAGCGGATTCTCACAGCGGCACTAGCTCCAACGGCTTTGGCCGCGTTGATCAGCCCCACAGAATGCGAGAAAAATTATTCGCCGCTCCTCAAAACAAGGACGTATGGCGATGCGATGCAGGATAACAATGCAGGGGAGGCGGAGGAGCAGCCCTGGCTGGTGTCGCAAGAAGCATGAAACAATCAATACAGGGCCTAGAGCTCGGAGAAGGTCTCCTGGAGCGGCCAATTTGCGTCGGGCAAGCAGGTCGGTCGGCTGAGTGGTTCACCCGGAGAGTTGGCCTGGCCGCCGAGAATGGGCTGAGCTGAGTCGGGCGAGATGTAGGTGTAATTTGAAATGGCTTGGGCTGATGTCGGTGTGCCTGGCCATTCATCTGGTGTTATCGAATAAGCCTGGACGGAAGGGCTGGGGGTTCTAGAAAGCGCTGCGCTGCGGTGAGGTGATGTAATGTGATGGCATGGTGGTGGTGGCTTTTGAGTGCTTGATGTTCGGGTGAGATTGCCTACCTTGTCTAATACAGCGCGGTAGATGCCAGTGCATACTGTATGAAGATCAGTTGGCAGGCTGGCTAGCAGGACCAATGGGCACCGCTTGAAAGCTGCCCTGCCATTCTTTAACATCAATGCCAAACATCTCGCTAGTACCCAGGTAGTGTAGTTGTCCGATCAGTCGTATCGCGACCGACAGCAAGCAGGCCTTCTCCATCTCCCTAGTAATGAGGCAGGATTGGGAAGCTCTCTCATGGCCCTTGGAAGAGAAGGGCACCTCAGTGAAATATGATAGGTATCGTGCCTTAGCATTTCCAGGCAATACTAGATGCCTGGCCAGGGACGGGGGCTACATGAGGGCGTCATCATGCTTCACGCCTGGGTTGGGTCAGGTAGGTGCAGGTATGCAGTACCACAGCAGCCTTTGCTCAAAAGGTATTGGGGACCGCCTCAAAAGTACCCCAAAACGTGGATTTGGAGGACTAGAGCACCATTAATTAGGTAGGTAGGTGTTTTGCGGTTAGGGTGCGAGGTGAGATTATCGGCCAGATGCTGTACTGACCTCGAGGTACTTTGCGCGGAGTAGCATATACGGAACAGGCCGCGAGGCACGGAGTATCCATAGACACCTCGGCCGAGTGGAAAGTGGGCCTTCTAGAACGGCAGGCATGACTTGCATCTCCGGCCAAGGCGCAAGAAGCACCTAAAAGACAACAAGTCTATCGGCTCCACCTGGCGCACAACGTTCGTCTTGCAACTCTCAGCTTGGACGAGCACACGATACGAGACGAGGTTGGCTGCTGCTCACTCGCGAGCCAAAGAACTAGCAGCACTAGGCTAACGGCAACGCAGCCGACTCGCCAGCCACGAGCCCACAGCTAACGGGAAACGGGAAAAGGGATCGCTCCCCTCGACGGCCACTGCGCAAGAGGCTAGCATGAAGGGCCGATCCTGTTTGAGACTCTGGGATGGACGATTAATCGCTGCCTGCTTGCAGGTACACAGCCGAGCCGTTCTCTGGGACGCGCAGCTCCTTTCAGAGCAGAATCTCACTGCATCAAAGCTATTCTATTCGCAATCGATCTAAGCCCAGTAACGACAGCTCGGGGTAACGACAAAACAGATGCCGAGACAGCGCCTTGCAAACTCTGTTCCCCATGAAAGAAAACAAATAAACAAACAAACAAACAAAAAAGACAAAAACACACTTTTCCACCCCGAGGTTACATAATCTTGCCCGAGAACAAAAAGTCCCCAAATCCCTTGCCAGTTTCCAATCCCTTGTTTTCCGCCCTTTGAGAGGCAAGGTAGTCCAGTCTCTGGGCATCAGGCCATCTAATGCAGCAGCCAAGCTCTGCTGCAACAGGGTAGTGCAAATTTTTTTTTCTCGCCTTTTCCCTTCTTCTTCTCATCCGATTCTCCTTCTCTTTTGAACCAACGCCGAAGTTTTTTTTTTTTCTCAACCGTTGAGCCTAGCCTAGCCCAATCCCTTACCATATACTTTTCCAAACGAATGTGTGAGGGCAGCCATTTCAGAATCCGTGAGACCATGACACTCGTCGTGGAGGGGAGTCTGGCACAGGCCATGTCTGCATCTCCTACCTTCGTATTTGCAGCATCTGATAGAGCTGCTTCAGAGATCTGAAGTGACCCCTACCCCATCGTTAGCCCTTGAAATAAAATAAAAGCGGGCCTGAACATCTTGGAGCCGTCTTCTTACCAGAGTCAAATACATTTGTTACCACTAGAGCCACTGCCAGAGGACTTTCGGTCGATGCGAAAATGGCATGGCATTGCCCATCATTGGCAGCGCCTCCGGTGGCTCACCATCATCCACAATGCCGTTGACTTTATCGCGGAGGGCCCAGCTTTCTCCAGAGGCACTTGGTGCAACGAGTTCTGCAATTGTGTATTGTAGGATGCCGTCTCGGACACGAGGTGTGACAATTTCTCGGGACGTCATTGATGACGATTGTGACCGTTCACTGGCATCTTTGCCCTCAGCCTTTAGGAGAGAAAAACTCTACATTAGCGCGCCAGGTCTTATTGCACCAAACACTGCTTCAAGGAATATCCACGCTGTTGTTGGACGGCCGCCTCATTGCTTGATATGACTTACAATGCAGGTAGCACATGGCGAATTGTTCACCCACACCCAGTTCGGGCAGTTGTGTGAGTAAAAATTCTTGCAGCGGTATTTGTAAAAGCCGCCGCTGCTACTCATCTTCATTGATGTGACAAGGATAAAGTATGTGTGAAGGAAGGGTAAACTAAAAAAGGGCAGGTCAAGGTTCGCTGACGAGAAAGCAAGACCGCTAGCAAAAATGTTGCGTGGTATAACTTTTCGATTATTGAAAGAAAAGTTGAAAGTGTTGATCAAGATGAATGTGGGAAGAAAAGATTCTTTGACGACTTATATATCGAGATCGCGGACGACCGGCTTCATGAGGTCGACCCCCCGGACTCCTGGATGTACAGCATACCCATATGTCACGGAGTACTGCTTTACATCACCGAAAAATTATTCTCACCCTGCGCTACCCGCTTCCTCCGTATCTTAAAAACACTCTTTCCCTGGGGGGTGTTTGGCCAATGCTGCATTGCAGCCTCTGACCAGGTCTCCCATCCCGCTTGAAAAGACGGTAGCGCGGCCGGGGAGGCCACTGTTCAGGGGTGTCTGGGTCAAAGCCAAGGTCTGGTTCTAAATCCCCAGTCGCTTTACACATAGAAAACACACTAATAGCCGAATCCTTGTTTGCATGCTGCAGAGCACGGGTTGCTCAACGCCAACAAGAACACAGTATGTAACGCTGCCTATCACAGATGGATTTTGATTCCAACCCAAGATGCAACAAGAAGTCATGCCCGGGAAAGGGGTGTACTCAAACTTCATACCTGTCATTTGTGTAAGATATTCCGATAGCTGGCTTCGGACCAGGCAATGACCCTGCGCTGACATGTGAAAAATAGAACAACAAGGGGAAAAAATGGTTAGAGCCAGCGCGCTTTTTGCCATGCTAGCAGAAGCCTAGTAAATCACTACTACTGCTAGCACCTTCTCAGCTGCTGCTACCAAATATCCATGATGGCAACTCTGAGCAAGATTGCTCTATCTTTGATTTTTCTCTCTCTTCGTGTACCGTTGACATGTGTCAGCTCATACTGGGCGGCCGCCATATGGGACCGTCTCATCGACGGCTCGCCGGTCGAAGCGACCCTGAGTATCTAGTCGCATACTCCAGCATTCGGCTATATGTATGTATTATTGCAAATGGAGCAGTTTATACTCCTTCGCTTGTCTCGCCATCGCCCCTTGCATCCTGCAAGTGAGTTGGGTCTGGCTGTATACGCCGCTGGTCGACATGATGGATCTAAGACGTGGCCCACTACGGAGACACATGAAGCTGAAGCCGCCAAGTTAACTCGTCAACTACTTGAGCCTAAATATGAGGGATGTGTGAATCTAACGGGGGACGGGACTGTCCGGCCCGCACACTTAGGCGAGCAGAAGAGGATTTAGGCTTGTTTGTGCAGCTCTAGTCGATGGCGCTGGTCAACATTAGACACTTATTGACGGATCAGCGGTGACCGAACGTCATTCACTCTCTGAGCACACAACACTCAAATATGAGATGTAGAATCTGATGACCAGCCTATATCGAAGGAGTATTCCTCTCAATGCTATTCGAGCGGCTCGTCTCGCTTCTACAGGATACTGACCGACAAAATGTACATTCACTACAGAATCCCGGACGCATCTTGTTGGATTCGAGTCTTTCCCTTTCCCAAAAGTCTCAAGAGGTATCAACACTGTTTGTTCTGAGGCATTGCATGCTTGACGGCCTTCTGTAGAGTAAGTAGACAGCTATCTATCGGTAGTTGCTGCCGCTGCCGCTGCTGTTTACTACTACAGCTAATGGCGACTGGCATTCCTCTAACAGCAAAAATCATCGCTGAGGAAGGGCATCCCTGGTGTATGCGATTACAATACATCCTTGTTTATTTCATATGCAAACGGCATTTCCCCGGCGGTACGTTTATGGAATTTTGCCACGGGCATAAAACACGAGATTGAGGCGTTGCTTCACAGAGTTTGACGCGGCTGCAGCAGTAATGTGCATATTCGGGCTTCCACAAGCGTTGTCGTCTCAATGCTGCATGCGTTCAGAAAAAAAGAGAAGACAAGAGTTGTGATTGTTTGTTTGGCCAAGCATACTCATCCCACACGCTTGTTATGCAGCCTCTCATTGGCTGTACTGCATTCTTTGATTTCTCTATTTGGACTACGAGAGGAGGCTGTGATTGGCGAGTGTTTGGAAGTTCTCTCCTGAGGATTTCCTATAGGCTTTGGCCAATCACAGTGACCGAATTGACTGATGTTTTTTATTTGCTGCTTTCTCATCTGCCGCAGCCGAGCAGTAACAACAACTTGGGATCCGAACAAAGCCTGCATACGCAGACAGCCGCAAAACGCCGGAAATGTGACACGAGTAAGAAGGAAAAGAGTCTCTATACGAAAGTCCCGTCCCAAAATGCCGATGCTCTAATAGGCACTTGCAGCGAGGCATGCCATGGATTGGATTGAGACAAGAGCGCCCCTTAGCACACTGGGTCAAGGAACATCGCTGGTAGACTTCAGTTCGCTGCTACTACCCGGTTCCGCTTGGGCTTGGGTCTCGGTCCGCTCCGTGCAGCAATTGCGGCTATCTGGTCCGGCAAGCTTGTGCTGCTAATTCTGGAATCCTAAGCCGTACGATGGTACCGTTGTAGTTTGACAGGCCACGAGATTTTGACACCACTCAGAGCCCTCCATAGGGTTGTAATGGGGCTTCTAGGGCCATAGGATGTACAGGCCCGGTGGAGCAGTAGCAACGGCCCTGCGTCATTCAATGCCGTTTCAACATTTCGCCATTACTCAACTGTCATAATCTTTTTTGCCGCATTGACCACTTTGAAGTTGACAAGAGAGGGGGAGAAAGGGGCACTTGTACAATACTTGCGAAATACTGGAGTAGGACGGACACTTGCTCCTCGTACCAGCAATCTGAGGAGTCACATACGACTTCCAACTGTTTGGACGCCTTGGGCTGTCGCTCAGCCAAGCTTCCCTGGCCGTAATACTTCATAATATTAAGATGCCCCTCTAGTATCCGGTTGCCGATGCCTAGCCGATATTAAACGCCAATGGGTCAAATAGCTTTCTTATCCGTGCCATTCCATAAGCATTTTCTTATTGGGTCGCTATAACCTTCCTTGCTAACTCATACAGCCTTCTGGCCGGATAGGTGGATCCAGTGAATAATAATAGTAGTACTACTACGGCGGACTGCGGAGAATGTGCATGTACTCCGTGTACAAGGAAACAACGAAACGACGAAGCAATTTTTCTCCCACGCCTGTGCCGATGGCGTTTCAACCGCATGCTAGAAGCATCAGACGGGCTCCTAGAGTCGCGGATAATAACGTCTTTGGGCATGGCGTTTGCGGACTAGTAGTTGCAGAAAGCGAAGTTAAGCAAACAAGTCGGATTCGAGCGCGTGCCACCGACTCTAGCTGAGGCCCAATTGGAATAAGTTCCACGATGCCGGTCGGATGCTGTTTTGTCGCTACCAGCATGTTGCCCACTGTTCGCCAGTGCCATCAGGCAATCCCAATTTCGGCGAGCGATTATTGCGACATGTCCTTCTTATTAAGGAGTGGTATCTGTCTCTCCTCTGGAATCGCCACTGCAATTCCATAAGTCAGCTGTTCAAGGCGAAAAGGGACTCTGCAGAAGGGTGCCTGAGCACGACGAGGTAGCGCCAGATCCAAACCTCCGCGGGTCGATCCCTTGTTCCCGTTTCTGGTTTTGTGACGGCGCTGGCTAGCTGCTTTTGCGGCAATGGCGCACGCCCCTCCACAACCGAATATGGTGCAAGGCATATTACTATCACGTATCTGGCAGTGTCGTTTACAACGACATCTGCGGATAGGCGCAACACTTATACCGACGGGTCAATTTGCATAGTGCATACTAATGTAGCGTGCATGCCAGCCGGATTATGGGTTGTCGTTCCCCGAGCTGATGTTCCTCTCATATATGGCGTTCAGCTTGCAGGAAGGCTGCAGCCCAGCCTGACCGCTGTCAAGCGACCAACCAGTTCGTCTGCCCTTTCACTTGGCTGCATGCTCGTACATTAGCCGATAGTACTAGTATACTCTCCACGACATATTAATCTACTAGAGGGTGCGAAGGATGGTGAGCCATAGATTTGCTTGTGCTCGTACAGATGCCACAGCGCAGCTCCACACGGGTACTGCCGTCGCTAGAGACGTGTGTACGAGCCCACCAACACCACTGACAAGTGTTCGTGCCAGTCTCCGGGAATCCGGGCCGCTTGATAGAAGGATCTGTGTAGTACCTATCCACCTGGGAGGAGCATAAGGCAAAGCCGGCGGTGGGTGGTGGACCAAGGCTTTGTGAAACCATCAAGGCCTTCGGAGTGTGCGTCTAGGAGGCGACATCTCCGGCGCAGACATTTGTTGTCTCGGCGTGGCGCCTTGTTTATGCTCAAAGCTTCTCACCTAAGCGGCCTGCCCTATCTTAACTAGAGTCGTCTATTGGTTGCGGAGGGGATAGAAGAATGCGTCTGAGAACCTATTTGGTACACTATCCACCTCCTCTTGCTTACACACATTCCCCCCGTTTCTTTTCCTATCTTTTGCCCTTTTCAGCTGTGAGGGATGAAGACGAGTACACATGCACCTGGGCAAAAAAGAAGGAGGTGTGCAGTGCAGTGTAGGGAATATCAAGCTATCTCCCAAAACATTCTATATTGCAGCAGCTGAGAATCCTACTCATACGCTGAGCTGTACCAAAAATAAAAAATAAAAAAAGCAAACAAGTCTGCGTCTAGATTCTAACTGGTCCAACAAATAAAGTGACGCCAAAAAGCAAGGCAGCTACTAATGCAATGCCTCCTCACCAGCCCTGACAGAGTAAAAGCCCATTTCTCCCTCCCTCAGCTGAACATTCTAAAAAAGAAACCGAAATTCGTGGCACTTGTGAAGGCGGCAACTGGCTATTTGACAGCTGCGTGCATGTATCGTCTATGTATACTATTTTGTTCTTCTGTGGTAGTAATCTTTCGAGCCAGGGATAGTGGAGCCATTCGAGATTTTTAGACCCCAACTGCCCAGTAAAGGCCTTGGCAGGTCTATTTCGAATCAGCCGCAAGGAAAGATGCATGCATGAGAAGAGGGGCAAAAAGAGAGGGAGCGAGAGAGGCTCTGTCATCAAAGCTGAGCTGGTCTCCATGATGGCACGCGACAAGGTCTGAGCCAATCTTGGCAGTTTGATTATATGCAAGCAGCAAGCGCCATGTCTCAGATAAATGTCATCTTCTTTTTTATTTTTTGCATGCCCGCTCACCGACCAGCCTTTTTCATGGCCTCTTTTCTCCTTTTCTTCTCTGCGGCCCGGACTAATGACCGCCTGATGTCGCCGTCCTCAAAGGTGTCAAGGTTGAAGTATACAGGTGCAATTTCCTATAACAAGTTAGCGTCTCGCCTCACTTTTTATTTTATTTTTTATGCAAAAGGGTGGAGTGTAATGCTTAGAAAACTCACCAATAACCATTCTGGCCGGATGCCTGTGCAAGTGCGGATGTATTGCTTGGAGGTAAGGACGAATTCGTTGTACAGAACCCAGTCGTACTCTGTGCGAAGCACAGTTGAGGGATGAATCATGACGGCCTGCTCGTCCTTCACGGTGCGGTAAACCTTGCCAGAGCTCTCCTTCATGGCGACCTGCATGAAAAAGCCGGCCAGCATGGCCCTCCGGATGTTGGTGTAGTAATTCTTGTCCTCGAATGGCGTCGAGACTAGGTCGAGGCCGTGCGTCTCCATGATCCGCTTCAGTTGGGCACGAACGCTGTCTGCGCTGGAAAGGTGGCGGAAGGACAGGAAGTGCTCGTGGCACCACTGCTTGGCGTAGCTGGGATCCGCAGTCTCCTGACCCTTGAAGGCGTGGTAGGCATTGAGTAGTGTTAGGTGGTCACCGTCGGGGTGAGCGAAGTGTGCCTTCATCTCATCTGCACGCTTACGGCTATTGGCGGGTCGGACAAAGATCTGGGGGACTGACAAGAGGGAAGTGATGGAGAGAATCTCATTCGAGCAATAAAACTCCGGCGAGGAGATGAGCATGACAGCCAAGGCGGGGTCCAGGGGAAACTCGGACGCCAGACTGCCGAGAGTGGTCAGCTCACCGTCATCGTCGAGACAGGCAAGATAGTTGAGCTCTTCCAGGGCACGCATCATGGTCTCTGGGGCGGGAGGGTCCATGAGGTCGAAGTGAACAAGATCCTCAACGCCGAGCTTCTTCAGCTCTAGAACGGTGTTGGCCAAGTTAGATCGCAAAATTTCAGGATAAGTCTGCTCGATGAGCTCCTTCTTAAATGCCTTTTCAGTGTAAAGTCTGAAGCATTTACCAGGCTTTGTACGACCGGCACGACCAGCACGCTGCTGTGCCGAGGCCTTAGAGATGGGCGAAACCAACAGAGACTCGACTCTGATTCGGGGATTGTAAATCTTCTGCTTGCTGAAGCCAGGGTCGACGACGTAGACGATACCGTCAATAGTCAAACTGGTTTCAGCAATGTTGGTTGAAACGATAACTTTTCGGCCAGGTCGTCCTCCCTTCTTCAGCGGGCCGGGTGCCTTGTCAAAGATGCGCTGTTGCTGGTGAGGTGGCAGCGTGCCATATAGAGGATAAACCGCCAGCGGGCCGGCATCCACTTCTCGCGTCAGCTCCTCAGCCTCGAGGCCAATCTTTCGACAGGCATCCTCAATTTCGTCTTCACCTGTGAGGAAAAGGAGGATATCGCCTTCAGGTTCTGATGCGTGGATCTGAAGAACAGTCCTGATTGCAGCCTCGACGTAATCCTTCTCTGGCTCGGGTGTGTAGAAGATTTCGACAGGGTGAGTTCGTCCAGGAACAGCCAGGAGTGGAGCGTCGTTGAAGTACTTTTGAAACTTTTGAGCATCGAGCGTAGCAGACATGATGATGATTTTGAGATCAGGACGCCTCTCAGCAATCTGCTTGAGTAGGGCCATGAGGATATCCGTAGCCAAGGTTCTCTCGTGGGCCTCGTCGAGAATGATGCAGCTATATCGAGACATCTCGTGGTCGTGCATGGCCTCACGTAGAAGCATACCATCCGTCATATACTTCAGCATGGTCTTTTGCGATGTCTTGTCCTCGAAACGGATGCTATAACCGACTTCCTCTCCGAGCGAGACGTCCATCTCGTCGGCTACACGCTGGGCCACCGACATGGCGGCGACTCGACGTGGCTGCGTACAGGCAATAAGCTTGCCATTGAGATGCGGGAGTTCGTCGTATACGACGTACTGGGGGATCTGAGTGGTCTTTCCGGAACCAGTCTCACCGACGAAGACGAGGATCTGGGTCGAGTGGTACTTGTCGAGGAATTCTTGCCTAATGGCGAAAGTAAAAGTGAGCAATTCGCCCATGATAGTATGGGGAAGGGGAGCGAGAGCGATGCGGTGAATCCCACGTGACAACACATACCTTTGCTTGTGGACGGGGAGGTCTCGGCGTGTTTGCAAAATTTGAAAGTACTTTTGCGAATGCTCACGGCCTGTGAACGGGTTCGAGTCCGAATCTTCAGCCTTGGATGCCTGTTGCGCAGTGGTCTCGCGGCGCTTCATGCCGGCCAAAGGCGAATTGGCCGCCGGCTCGCCAGAGCCCCAGCCATTGTTCTCCTCCTCGTACATGTGAGCCAGGTACGGATTAGGCTTTCCGTCGGTCTTGGACTTCTTGTTGGAAGCCTCCTCGTAGTCGGAGCTCGCTCGTTTCACTGCTCTGTCCGCCATGGTGACGATGGTGGGCTGCCGCGCAACGGAAAAAAGATTGGTTGGCGCTGTATCAATATCTGTCAGTCGCGGTTGGTCTAGAAAATTTTGGCGGGACTGGTAGAATTACTCTTATCGATAACGATTAGTCTCTTACGGTGCATCGTATGGTGCTATTTGCACTGTAAGCGTCGAAGTCATTGTTTCCTTCTGGCGTTTACGAAAAAATTGCAAAGGCAGAGTATCAATAGTCTGAATATATTCTGGAACAAACATACTACTATTTAGCATTGTTTTTGAACAAGTATCTTCTATTATTATGAGAAAATACGGCTTTATTCCGACAAGTCATACATTCTTAGGCAGCTGGTCACTAACAGCAGTAGTGAGCATGTGCAGACATTGCGCACTGTAGCGACACTGCCCTGTTTCTCCCACTGAGAAAAGCACTGACAGCAAATAACCTGTTTTGAAATTCAGGTAAGAGGGGGCTGAGCATTGCTGCCCACTCACGAAACGAAGAGAGTCATCTGGCTATCTCCTGTATATTACGGGCCACTTATCGAATATATATATACTTTTTATTGTGTAGATAAAAGCGACTCCAAGACTCTACCTCACCAGCCAGATAGAATCTTCCAGGTGAAGCATCCAGGCTTCCTGCATAACTTTCGTTCAAGAAATGGCAACAGAATCAGATGCCGGCGGCTTTTCGCTCCAGGCAGACTACCGGGAGAATCGGCCCATCTTTACTCTTGGGTACCATGACTCTAAAAGAGAAACACCGCTGTCAGAGCTGCAATATGGATACCTGCTGAATCAAGATGCAAGTGAGCTGATGGTACCGCATGGGCTATTCCTGAATACTAACCGAGTTTCAGTTTTCTGTGGCTACTACGCCCATCACTAACAGTAACTTTAAATCTAGAGTCTTCAAGGTTGTATCGGACCATCTGGCAACTCTCAAGGCAAATGGCGAGAAGGGGACCAGCATCGCTACGGCGAGCCGCGCTGACCCTATCCTTCTTCCCCTCACCCCGGAGGATACCAGCATGTTCCCTTCTCAGGCAGTGAATACTTATGTTGCATACACAAGCCCCTGGATCGACCTTTGCTCAAATGACCCTGTCATTGCCAACATCTCTCGCCAAGTGCTGAACCTGGAAGTAAACTATGCCAGCTGGTGCGGCGTGAAGAGCATCATCATTACTGGACCAGACCGCGATGCGTCCAAGGACGGAGGAAACCAAGGCCTTGCGCAATACTCTAGGGCTATTCAGGAGGTCTTGACTATTGCGCCCTCCATATCTGTTTTGATCCATATTCCCATGTATCGCGAGCCGCTCGCTGGAGCCCAGAACGAGACACTCTCCTCGTTGAATGGACAGGAGGATTCGAAGACTGTTGGAGGCGACATTGATATCTTTACCAGCTGGGATTCCTGGAATCAAATCAGGTCGGTTTGCAAATACAACCCTAGGCTTCTTGTTGGTATGCAGACAACCACTTCTTTCTCGTTCTTTGCTTCTTGCTGACTCTCACCCCCATAGCGTTGAAGGTGCCGAAAGTTATGCCAGAGAAAGATCTGCAAAACCGCTGGTTCTGTGAACCCCTCCACTACTTGACTCTCGGCCCTGAGGTCTTCCAGAAAAACAAGGCAGGCTATCCCAGTCTCACCAGAAATCACCAGGATATGATTTTCGCCTACATGCGCTTGAAGAATGCTCCGTGGCTTCTGCTCTGCGACGTTGGCCCTGATGTGCGACACATTACGGATGGCAAGGATGAAAAGCTGCCTTTGTCAGAGGCTGATTTCCCCAGCTTAGAGGAAGCCAGTAGACCCGCATTTCGCGTGTCTACCGATTCTAACGTCTACTGCGAGTACTTGCGGTGGTTGGAAACGCAACAGGCTCCATTTTCAGTCTTAGAGACTCCTATTCTTACCAACTTCCAAGATTGGCTACAGTCGCCGTTGCAGCCGCTGTCAGACAATCTCGAATCAGCAACCTACGAGGTGTTCGAAAATGATGCCATCAAATACGACCAGTATGAGCTGGCCATAGCTGAGGCCCTGAAAGAATGGAACGAGCTTAACCTCCCCACATCTAAGCCTGGTGTTATCGTAATGGCAGTTGCCGGCTCTGGCCGTGGCCCTATAGTGACCAAAGCTATCCAAGCCGCGGAATCTACTGGTTCCAAAGTGGAAGTCTGGGCTCTTGAAAAGAACCCTAACGCATATGTATACCTCCTCCGGCAAAATGCCCAGAAATGGGGCGGCAAAGTCAATGTCGTTAAGACGGACATGAGAGCATGGAAAGGCCCATTGTTGTCGAATTCACCTGAGACTGGACCAGTTTATGGTAAGATCGATATCCTCATTTCTGAGCTACTCGGCTCCTTTGGCGATAACGAACTTTCTCCCGAATGCTTGGACGGTATTCAGCATGTTCTGGCAAAGCCTCACGGCATCTCCATTCCGCAGTCTTACACAGCGCACCTGAGCCCCATCGCCACACCAAAGCTTTACGCAGATATTTACTCAAGGGCTCAGACGGATGCCACCGCATTCGACACCCCTTGGGTGGTGAGCCTGTTTTCACTGGACTTTGTGGCTCAGAAGGTACCAGGCCACCCGAGATTTCAGGAAGCATGGGAGTTTTCACACCCCATTCCTGAATCCACACTCGATGCTGTTGTAGCGCGACGTTCCGGAGGAGTTGTCGGCGGCACAGGAGGATCCATGGCAGGTGCTGCAGGAGCGAACGACCACAACTCTAGATTCTGCCATTTGACATTTGTTGCTCGAACTCGTGGAGTGACCCATGGATTAGCAGGATATTTTGAATCCACCTTGTATGAGCGGAAGTCAGGCCCGAACAAGGGCAAAAAGTGTGAGATTAGCATTCACCCGGAGCGAATTGACGAGAAGAGCAAAGACATGGTGTCTTGGTTCCCTATCTTCTTCCCACTGAAGGTGAGTTTTGCTCTTCGAATCGGTCATTTGAGAAACGAGCATCTCCTAACATAGGTAATAGCAACCCCTTTACTTCCCTGCGGATACTGAGCTAGAAGTAAGCATGTGGAGGCAGACCGATGACACCAAGGTCTGGTACGAATGGCTCGTGGAGGCGTGGACATGGGTTGGACCCTCTGCACGTGTTAAGGTGGCATCTTCGGATATCTGTAGCAGCCGCAAGATAGCCTGCCTGATGTAGATCACGGCTAGCTAGTCGCTGGGCCGCATAGTTGCGGCATTCTGTAGCCTCAAGATTGCGGCAATCTAGGCCTAGAAAACTGGGCTTGTCTCTGACGGCGGTTAAAAATGTAGCCGATTTACTCGCAAATTCAACGCTGAAAAAAATCCGAAATCGGTCTAGAGCTGCATGCTCGGGAGAATGTTTCCTGCTTATTTGATGGCGAACTTAGGCTCAAGTGCACTGAGACATGCCGGGCGAGTGTTTTTTTGGCAATATGTTGATGCTATCAGCATCATAACGTAGCTTACACGCCTTCCAATGGACCCCGAAGCACCTCCGGGCCTCGCCGCGTTCCACGGCGGGGAAGGCGGTTGACCCGGCACCGGTACCGGCAATCGGGCAATCGCTCAAGCGCAAGCGCCGCATATGTGATATACAAGCACGTACTTGTACCGGGACTCCTTTCCAACCCCTGGTGATTTGTGTCTCTGGAACCGCTCATTGGCGTCTTGCTTTTCTTCCTTTATTCAGCCCCTCGGCCTTGCTGCGTGGAAGTGGGGATAGAAATTCGGCGCGGAGCCATGGCCTCTGTCCGATCGGCTCTTGGGGGGATGCCCCGCAAAACCGCGTTGCTGTCCAGCTATTACCCCTCCATCCCCAGACCCAGGACATATTTATCTTTGTCTTCCTCATTGTCTTCATCTTCGCCTTGTTCAAGCACCGAGTCTCTCGCATCTACCCGCAGACCCCGCCAAGTTTCAGCCCAGAGGCGCCAACTAGCCGCAATGTCAACACAAGCTTCACACCCAGCACTGCTCATCCCTGGGCCCATTGAATTCGATGATGCCGTCCTCCAGTCAATGAGCCACTTCAGGTAAATGTCACCGTTTCTTGGCCCGAGTTTACTGCATGCTAATTGGGATAATAGCGAAAGCCATGTCGGCCCTGCCTTCGTGAACACCTTCGGCGAGACCTTGAGCCTGCTTCGCCCGCTCTTCCAGACCACCAACCCTGCTTCCCAGCCTTTCGTCATCAGCGGCTCCGGTACATTGGGCTGGGACTTGGTAGCTGCCAATTTGATCGAGGCCGGTGAGGATGCCTTGGTGTTGAGTACCGGCTACTTTGGTGACAGCTTCGCCGACTGCTTGACTACGTATGGGGCCAAGCCTACCAAGCTGGAGGGGCCAGTTGGCGGACGACCCCAGGTGCCGGAAATCGAGAAGGCCCTTTCGGAGAAGAAGTATAAGATTGTTACCGTCACCCATGTCGACACTTCCACCGGCGTTGTCAGCGACCTCAAGAGCATTGTCCAGGCTGTGAGAAAGGTTTCTCCGGAGACGTTGGTTATCGTGGACGGTGTTTGCAGTGTTGCTTGCGAAGAAATTGCATTTGATGACTGGGATCTGGACGGTGTTATCACGGCTCCTCAGAAGGCTATTGGCTGCCCTGCCGGCTTGTCGATTTCGATGTTCAGCGGACGCGCGATGGAGGTCTTTAAGAACAGAAAGACTCCTCCAGGATCTTATTTTGCTTCGTTCAAGAACTGGACACCCAGTATGTAACCCAGATTCATATCCATTGCAAATTTCAGCCGATGCTAATGTTGAATCTTCTTCTAGTTATGCAAAACTACGAGGCTAAGAAGCCCTCATACTTTGCCACCCCATCACCGCAGCTTGTACACGCTCTAAATACTGCCTTGAAGCAAATTCTAGCCCGTCCATTGTCGGAACGCTTTCAGAGGCACAAGGAAGTGTCTAACAAGGTAAAGAAGGCGGTTGCCGACCTTGGCTTGAAAATTGTTGCAACCAAGCCCGAAGATCAGTCTTCAGCCATGACGGCCATTTATTTGCCCGATGGCGTTCAGATTGCAAATGTTCTGCCTAAGCTGGCCAGCAAGGGCGTCATTTTCGCAGGTGGCCTGCACAAGGAGATTGCGACCAAGTACATTCGGTTTGGACACATGGGTGTCTCAGTTGTAAGTGACTCTAGCTTATTCGCTTGACGATGATGAGACGATGATCATAAAAGTGCTGACAATTTCACACTATAGACGGACCCAACGCGGACGGATATCGACAATGCTCTTGAAGCCCTGAAGACCAGCTTGGCGGAGTGTGGATATACAGCCAAGGCTTAGGATGCTGGAGGGCGGTGGCGCTGGAATTTATAATGGAGGGATGGACGGGATGTTTCAAAAGCTAAAGCATAAGAAGTAAGTATGGAGGATGGACGAAAACTACAGTCTAAAAGGATGAGTGGCGTTGGTGGTGTTCCTAGACGAGATAGGAGTGCTAGCTATTTTGCAAATCATAAGGTTATGACACCCTTAGCCAAACAAGCGCGTTCTCATTAATAATACGCGACTTCACTTCCTTTGTATATGCGAGGTGAACCTGATGCTCATGCCTGCTTCTGGGCTCCTCACTTCAGAATTAGGCGCCCAGTTATCTATGAACTACCTAAGCTCGGCGAATGAAGTCACTTGCCTGCGGCAGCGCTTGTTCACCTAGACTTTGGGCTTGCGCCTCGCATTGAATCAGGTGGGGGGAGCATTGAGGTTGGAAGACAAGGCTGTCATATCACATCACACAGTAAAGTACTGCTACATGACCTCGGATGGTAACGTCATGATAGCGCTAAGTCCGGCCTAGCGATAGCGATTGCGTAGCAAGGATTGGTTGCCCAGGGCGGCTCGATGCAATATCTCCGGCCAGCAACGTAGGTACCTGTTACCATGGCCTTAGAGGCGAGCTGAAGCTGAAGTTGGGTTGGGCGGTTAAAATCAATCAAAGGAAGAGCGAGGAGTGGCCAGGACGGGCTGACAAAACAGCGATGGAGGGATTAGACCAGCGCAGCGTTCAGCCCCGCCATGCTTGCTGCCGACATTGGTGTCTTGGACTCAGGCATCGACTTGCTGTAGCTCGCTGCTGTAGGCGCTGTGCGACTGTGCGGCCCTGCTGACAATTACTGCTCCAGCCAGCTTCCAGGCATCGAACCGCCTGAAAGCCTCCGCCCTCTCCACTGCAGCAACCACGCGGCTCTAGCTCATTTCCCGCTCCAGCAAGCAGCGAAAAAAAAGGCTCCGCTGCTACTTGTTTTCTTTAACCTCGTCTCCCCACCGCGCCGCCCGCCTTTTCACTCTCCCTCACTTCCTTGCATTTTTCTTTTCTTCCACGACCCGCGCGCTCTTCTTTTTCGCTGTTGCCCGAGTTTCTCCTTCTCCTTCGCCTCCAAGAGATCGCAGAGAGAAACTCCCGACATACGCCACCGACGCACCGCACAGCCGCCACTTTGTGCGCTGCGTCGTCGACCGGATTTCGATTTGGTGATCTCGATTCCCTCCCCCGCCTTAGAAACAGCCCCCCCTCGCTCGCTGGTCTGCCCACCATGCCTACCATTGAGGAGCTCGACAGCACGGTCCGGGCCTTTTACGAAGGTCGCGGCGAGCAGGTACGCTCACCTGGCTTGTTGGAATTTCTTCTTATGGCAGGACTGTATTGAAGCTGACCCTTTCTTTTCGTGTTTGCTCCATGTATAGCAAAAAGCAGCTCAAGCCGCCTTGAACCAGGTAAATCCTCCTCCGCGTCTTCGTCTTCTCCACGGCAACCGATCTCTGTGCTATGGCACCAGGCCGCAAGCCAGAACAATCTTGCTAATTATTTTGTCAACTGCAGTTCAAGGAAGATCCCGATGCCTGGCTCATGGTCGACAAGATTCTATCCGACGCGCAGTATCCCCAGACGAAGTGTACGTGACCCCTCCTCTGCCTCTCCTCTACCCACCCACGTTCATGGCGTAACTACCAATCCAAGCTAGCTTTGGCGGCACAAAATCCTTTTTCCCCTTCCTTTTGCTAACGTTTTTGGACCGAAAAAAAGACCTGGGTTTACAAGTTCTCGACAATGTTATTATGACAAGATGGAAAGTTTTGCCTCGGGAGCAGTGCCAAGGTAAGCCTCTTGCTGCAAGCTGCTAGTCACGCAGCTGGCGTTGCTAATATCTTGGCTTCACTATATTTAGGTATTCGAAACTTCATCGTCCAGTTCATTATCCAGTGCTCCAATAGCGAAGAGACTCTGCGGGCCCAAAAGACCCTCCTGAACAAGCTCAATCTCGTGCTTGTCTCGATCCTTAAGCAAGAATGGCCACACAACTGGCCTACGTTCATCAACGAAATCATTTCTTCTTGCCATTCCAGCCTTTCGATCTGCGAGAACAACATGATCATTCTGCGCTTGCTGTCCGAAGAGGTGTTCGATTACTCAGCGGAGCAAATGACATCCACCAAGACGAGGAACCTGAAGCAGACCATGTGTGCTGAGTTCTCTCAGATTTTCACGCTCTGCCAAGAGGTTCTCAACTCTGCCAACCAGCCAAGCCTCATCAAGGCCACACTCGAGACGTTGCTCCGCTTCTGCAACTGGATCCCTCTGGGCTACATCTTCGAAACACCCCTTATCGACACTTTACGAACCCGATTCCTGTCCGTCCCGGAGTTTCGAAACGTCACGCTTCAGTGCCTCACAGAGATTGGTGGTCTTCAGACCGGTGGGCCTGGACAACCCAACTCATACGACGAACAGCTGGTTAAGATGTTTACTGAGGTTCTGACTACAATTGCTGACATTATCCCGGTCTCGCTCGACCTCAAGGCTACCTACCCGAGTAGCAACTCCAAGGACCAAGAATTTGTCCAGAATCTTGCTCTATTCCTTTGCAACTTTTTCGGCATGCATCTTAATGTAAGATTTTTTTGACTCTCCATCTAGCCCTACTTCTTGACGCGCTTTTTTACTAATTACTCTTTGATAGCTTATTGAAAACCTTCCCAATAGAGATTACCTTATTCACGGCCATTACTATCTTGTTAGAATATCGCAAATCGACGACCGAGAAGTTTTCAAGATCTGCCTGGACTACTGGTTGAAGCTTGTCCAAGAGCTTTACGAGGAGATGCAGCAGCTTCCCATTACCGATCTCAATCCTTTACTCGCTGTGGGAGGTGGCATGTCTGGAAGCGGAGCTCCGAACCCGAGTCTTTTGATGAATTACCCTCTCCGAAAGCACAAATACAACGAAGTCCTCTCCAACCTGCGAGTTGTCATGATCGAGAAGATGGTTCGTCCTGAGGAAGTCTTGATTGTGGAAAACGACGAGGGAGAAATTGTTCGCGAGTTTGTCAAGGAGGGTGATACTGTGCAGCTCTACAAGACCATCAGAGAATGCTTGGTTTACCTTACACATCTGGACGTGGTTGATACCGAGAACATCATGACTGAGAAGTTGGCCCGCCAAGTAGACGGTTCCGAATGGTCATGGCACAACTGCAACGTCCTTTGCTGGGCCATCGGCTCCATCTCCCTCGCCATGAATGAAGAGACAGAGAAGCGATTCCTTGTCACGGTTATTAAGGATCTTCTAGGCCTTACCGAAATGAAGCGGGGCAAAGATAATAAAGCTGTCGTCGCCAGTAACATCATGTATATTGTTGGACAGTATCCCCGTTTCCTCAAGGCTCACTGGAAATTCCTTAAGACGGTTGTCAACAAGCTCTTTGAGTTCATGCACGAGTCACACGAAGGTATGTATCCCCCTTAACGACTTCGTCTCGCTACCACGTGCTTACCCAATGAGCAGGTGTTCAGGATATGGCTTGCGATACATTCATTAAGATTGCTAGGCAATGCCGACGACACTTCGTCGCACTTCAGCCCAGTGAGACGGAGCCCTTTATTGAAGAGATTGTACGAAATATGGGCAAGATTACCTGCGATCTTACCCCCCAGCAAGTCCATACATTCTATGAGGCCTGCGGATACATGGTTGCTGCTCAAGGCAACAAGAATCAGCAGGAGAGGCTCTTGGCTGAACTAATGAACATTCCCAATGCTGCTTGGAGCGAAATCATTAAGCAGGCCAACATGAATTCTGCGATTTTGCAAGATGCTGAGACCATCAAGGTTATCGGAAACATCATGAAGACCAACGTTTCGGCATGCTCTTCCACCGGCTCTTACTTTTACCCACAGATTGGTCGAATCTATCACGACATGCTGCAGATGTACCGTGCCACAAGCTCGTTGATCTCAGAGGCCGTCGCGCGAGATGGTATGTTTCCAATGTTTCCTCTCTACTTACTTTCTATCCAACGCTCTTCTCCTTCCCCTTATGAATCAATTGGGCACTGACATGTATTATAGGTGACCTGGCCACCAAGATGCCCAAGGTTCGCGGTCTGCGTACGATCAAGAAGGAGATTCTCAAGTTGATTGAGACTTATGTTGAGAAGGCCGAAGATCTTCAGGCTGTCCGAGCTCAGATGGTGCCCCCCTTGTTGGATTCAGTCCTTGTCGACTACAACCGAAATGTGCCAGGAGCCCGTGACGCAGAAGTTTTGAAAGCCATGTCAACCATTATTACGAAGCTTGCTGTATGTGATCACATTGTTATGAACTCTACTTTTTTTTAATGTAAACTAACGTTGCAACAGGCGTTGATGGAAGATCAAGTTCCTACAATCATGGAAAATGTCTTTGAGTGCACTCTGGAGATGATCAACAAGGACTTTTCAGAATTCCCGGAGCATCGTGTCGAGTTCTTCAACTTGTTGCGAGCTATCAACCTGCACTGTTTCCCAGGTAAGTCGAGGACGCGTTCACAATACGAGGATATTGAATAAACAGAAACTGACTGGTAATATAGCTCTACTCAAACTTGACAACAACCAGTTCAAGTTTGTAATCGACTCTTGCTCATGGGCCTTCAAGCACGACAACAGAGACGTCGAAGCTGCCGGTCTTAACATGTGCTTGGAGCTGATCACCAACATTGCTGAAAAGACGGATCCTAATACCGCCAATGCCTTCTTCCAGCGCTTTTTTGTTACTATCCTGCAGGATGTGCTCTTCGTTGTGACGGACAGCGACCACAAGGCGGGTTTCAAGACGCAGTCTATGCTGCTGATGAAACTCTTCTACTTCATCCACCCGGCTGATGGCACACCACCGAAGATTCAAGGACCCATCTACACACCGGACCAGGCCCAGGCTGGAACTGGCAACCGAGAGTACCTGTCTGCCTCTGTTGCTACTCTATTACAGAATGCATTCCCTAACCTTCAAGCGTAAGTCATGATCCTTTCTTTCTAACTCAACTTGATGCTTACAACTACATATAGGGCCCAAATCGCCAGCTTCGTCGAGGGACTGTTCACACTGAACACACAGTATGACAAGTTCCGACTCAACCTCCGTGACTTTTTAATTTCTCTGAAAGAGTTCGCGGGAGATAACGCCGAGCTGTTTATTGTCGAGAAGGAGCAACTGGAGCGCGATGCCCGAGCTGCAGATATGGAAAGGCGACAAAAGGTCGGAGGTCTTGTGAAGCCATCAGATCTGGATGACGAAGAGCTTTGACTTGCGCAAGAGCTTCGTGCGGAAGTTGCGCCAAAACGGGATGCCGAAACCTCGCTAGGCTCAGAGAAGACAGAGGTACAGTATGGAGCTCTAGATGGGTGGGAGCTCTACGGACTGTGAAATAAGCCATCCATCCGCGTGCTTCAAGCCTAGCCTTGGCTTCAATCGACAGCGAGGGTTCTTGGCGCCGATTTTCTTTTGTATTGATACCAAAAAAACGATAGAGTCGCATGGTCCCATTTATGCCTTGACATTTATTAACCCATCGCCAAGGTAGGATGCCAGATTCTCTTTTTCTCTACCGTTTGAGATTCTGTCGATTCTGTCTGGCAGTTGAGCAAAAGCAGAAAAAAAAAAGCATGTCAAGCATGAGAGGGCTGGTCGTGTAGAAAATGGGAAGATCTCTTGGTCGTGTGAGGGACACGAGGGACAAAAAAAGGTTTCAAGGGGAAGTGAAAGAAGGAACTCAGAGAGAGGAAGAAAGGATGAAGATGACAAAGACAATTCTGTTATGAAATGTAGGATTTTTTTCCATACTATGAGGGGAGGACATAGATTTGGGTGCAGAAGAAAGTCGTGGATTGCTGCGTACTCGTCAGTAGGACAGATTATGAATAAATAATTCTTTTTTTACACATCCGTCATCCTGATTTTTCAAATGGGAGAGAAAGAGACAAGAGATGAATAGTAACAACCAACGTTGACTGTAGAAAAAAGCTACATGTAGTTATGCCAATAATGCTCAACCAGTTCATCGATCTTGTATGTCATCATAACTGCCCTTTGCCACCCCTCTCATACACCCAAGTCCACTCCGTAAAAAATGCCCATGTTAGAAACTTTGTAAAAGATAGTAACTAATATACAAAAAAAGAAAAAGAAGAAGAACATTGACGCATGCTCATATGCCCCTTTTCTCTTCTCCTCTCGGAGTTCATAATAAAAAAAATTTCCCGTATATCCCTTTTGCCTGTATCGGTTTTCTCCTCCATTCTTTGCTATAACAAAGGAAAAAAAAAAAAAAAATCAAAAAAGCAGATTATCTGGCAATGCATATATAAAAGACAGCATACAGTGCATCATTCTTCTTCTGCTTCTGCTTCTTCCTCTTTCTTACATGTAATATGCTTATTGCACGAGAAAGAAAAAAAGTCTTCCTTTCATCTTTCGCAGTCAAAATTCTCTCCTTCTATCTCGTTACTTCATTCTTCTTATCTTCTCTTTTCTTTTTTTTTTCCTTCAGTCAGTCTCTTCTTCAATCACTTTTAGAGGCCACGCCAGCGATTCGCGCCAGTGGGAGCCTAGGTATCCGGCAATGGCTCGGATCAGGTTTGCGCCTGCATTGCCAAACGTCCAGAAGCGACGGCAGCGATGTATCAACACGCCCAAGTACGCCAGAATCACCAATGCTTCGGGCAGAAGCTGCCGTAGGAGATCTACGTACTCGGCCTCCACCGTGACGATGAAGGCAGAAGGGGCATGAGGGACGTCCTGTTCGGGCAGAGCTCGGTGCATGTCAAATGCCCACTGAAGCGAATCAATGGCGATTCGGCAAGCGTCGGCGCTGGTTTGGTCAAGGCGGGGTGAGACGTCTCTATAGAGGGACGCTGCGGAGGATGGCGTCGATGCGATCATCTGGCGGAGAAAGACACACTCTGTGCCGGACTTGAGAGATATTGCTGCTATGTTGGCGTCATGCGTGATTCGTAGCAAAGGATATAGCTCAGACTGCATAAGATAATCCCATGTTGGGCGGATTTGGGCAAGGATGCCCCGATGCAGGTGGATACACTCAACCATTCGCTCGACGAAGCCGTGGAAGCTGACGACGCTGCCGCCACTGCCATTGCTGCCACCGTTTCCTCCACCGTGGACTCCCATAACATCGTGGTGGTAGGGAGGAGGCTGTGGCTGATGCTGCAATAACGTCTCAGCCAGAACTTGGTTGCTCAGCAGACTGGCAAACAGGAACCGCGGGACGCAGGTGGCCGTATCATCGGCGGGAACAAGGGAAGCGATGCGGGCGAAGGATGACAGAGCACGCGTCTGCAGCTCGGTAGCCTGATGGCGGAAAGACACAGCAGTCCCGAGTAGAGGGTTCTCGCCCGGCTTGGTGGTGAGGGACACGTGCAGCGCCGACAAGGCCAGCAGCTGGTCCATCAGATAGGGCGCATCGATCAGATGCTTCACGGCAACGTCCAGGACGATCTTGATCTGGCCGCGGGCCAAGATGCAGTCGCCCATTGCATCGGAGACATGGTGGAAGAGCATCAGGTGCTCGGCCGTGAAGAGCGACGCCGGAGGAACAGGCGGGTTGTATGCCGTGTTGGTGAAGGACTCGGTAAAGGACGGCAGCGTCTGCGGCCCTGTGGTGGGCGCCGGCACGAACCTGCCGCGGCCGGCGCTGAGGACAGACTCTGGAGAAGTTGACGATGGCTCATGGCCATAGACCGGCCACGGTCCCGGGTGATCCGGTTCGCAGGATGATGGCGAATGCTGCGACTTGCGGCTGAGATGCGAATCGGCCGGGCTGTGCGGCAGCGGCGGCTGCGGTAGGGGCGACAGCTGGTTCTGGCGAGAGGGCGGAAACGAGCATGCGCGCTCAGCAATGGTGCAGTTGGTGCAGGCTGGACGCCGCTCGTCGCATCGAATGTGCCGTCGCTTGCACTCGCTGCAGCCGTTCCTGGATTTGCGGTGCGAGCGTCGAGTCTTGACGACGCCGTTTGAACCGGAGCTCCCGTTGAGCTGGTGGTGCATTGTCATGGTCATCGGGGCGGCGGGCTGTGCTCTATCTATGGCAAAGACGGGAGGGGAAAAAAATAAAAGACGAGTACAGGGACGATGGAGAAGGGAAGAAGAGGGAAGAGCAGGTGTTTCGGACCCAGAGGCCCGGATGCTCTGGGTGTGTTTGTGTCTGAGTGGTGTTGTGGTTGTCTCTGCTCAGCCCGAGCTGAAGTAAGGTAAGGTTAGCACACCAATACAGCACCCTGCCGTGCACTGGCAGGCCTAGGGGACCGTCAGGGCCACCGCAGCCGCAAGATGACAGGCGCCCCGGCGGCATGTACTGCCTGGGTACTGGTCGCACGCACCGTTCCTATCGGCGGTACCTGGGCTGTACTTTTCTCGCTGTAAGTGGCCGTGGCTGCCGTAGCTGCCGCACAGGCGTTTGCTCCGCCACAGGCCCTCGGGAGCGGAGCCGAAAGGGCCAAAGTCCGAATACGAGAGGGGCCGGATTTGACAGATCGTCGCGCCTTATAAAAGTCCGTGTCCGACGTCCTGGCTCTGCTGCCGCTGACTGAGAAAAGCTGCCGCATCCAGTGCTATAACGGAGCAATCTTCAAGTTTTGAATCGCGTCCATGCGGCGCAGATGCGGTGGACCCAGCCAGTCTCCCGGCAATTGTCTAGGGCAATGAATGATATAGTTGCTGCTGCTGTATGGGGTAAATACTAAACACGTATAACAAACCCCCGAGTCAGCCGTGCGTCACGGAGCCATGATTGGCCAAAAGCACCCGATACCGAGAACAGGCTGAGCTGCATGGACAAGTCAGTGCCAGGTACTGTGTTAGGTAACATCAAAGCACAGAATATACCCTGCAAGAGTGATGTGTCGCAAAGCAAAAAAAAAAAAAAAAAAAAAAAGACTGCACGCATGCCTACTTGGACAAGAGATGCCCAACCCGGAGAGACGCAAAGCAAATGGCTCGAATGTGCACCGATAAATTGATAAATCGGGCCCCGTAGTCAATTGTCGCTCAGCGGCCTCGGTATCCGGCAGTTGGGATCATAATTCCACAATTTCGGGCAGCCTGGAGAAAACTGGGAGCCTGCATCTTGGTCCAGAGATGGAGCCACGTCATCGAGCGGAGTGGCGGGTGTGCGTCGCAGTATAAATTCGCTCTGTGGACATCAAGTCTCCGTAAAACTCCGCATCGTGACGGGCACCGAGTTGATAAGAGAAAAGGGGACGAAATCAAGCAGACAGGTCTGGCGAAACGTCCAATGCTGGGAAACTCGCAGTATTTATACGATATGCTCCGCCACATTGCACTCGAGAGGGGTTGATGGTACGAAGCATTTAGGCGTTGGGTTACCAGAGATCGGGCGTGGGTCGTCTATTCTTAGTGGAAGATACAGATCATATGGCAGCATGACTATTTCGCACTAGCAGAAAATACAGCGAGCTAGCTCTGGGAAATACGCGTATTGTTCCGGCGATGCCTTTGAGACAGCCGTAGCTGTCTTGCATGTGTGTAAATGTGTGTGTACTCAATCTCCCTTGAACAAGTGCGCATCGCGCTGGCACCTCGATTCTCTAATTGCTTTGTTGACATATTAAATTAAGAAGCTTATGATTCTATGCCTTTTTTTTCTTGCCAATCCTGATACAGCTTTGTGGAAGTCTTTTAACATATGGGAACCACTTAAATCTATATTTCATCCGCAAAATATCCGCCTCGCTTCCTTCTCATGAAAATGGCCCATCCTAAGACCTGCTTGCAAAGTTATAAATACTGTAAAGTCATTAGCCTCTAATAGCAGAATCAAGGGATTGTTAGCATCAGCGTACCTGACATCTTCCCGATACTCCGGACCCTTGGGGACAGCCTCATCCATCGACCTGCGGGGGAGCTTCACGTTCACAGGGCCGCTGCTCGCAACCAAAACAGCGTCTGAATCTCCTCCTACTTCTGTAATAGCCGCGCTCTTCCTCTTCTTGTTCCCATCAACCCCATTCGCATGCGGGAAATAGTCGTCGGGCACCGGGGTCTTGTATTGGCCGCAAAAGACACCAACTTCAAAGTCATGAACTTCGCTCTTGTCGTCTTTCGCTTCTAAACAAGCATCTTTCAAATCCTCAAGCGTTTGGAAAACCAAAGTGTCGCATTGGATGAGGTCGGTCATCTCTTGTAGCGTCCTACCGTGTGCGAGGAGTTCTTGAGAGTGAAGTATGTTAGTCTGATATGTTAAGCTGAAAAAAAGCATATGTTTGGGACTGCGCTTACGAGCTGGATCGGCAAGATCAATTCCGTACTACAAAAGAAAGAAGACAAAATGTTAGCACAAGTTCTACTGAGAAGCCCGAACTCGGCGCACTTACGACGTGAGGATGAGTGATCTCTGGACAGCAAGACACGATGATAATCTTCTTCGCCTGGCATTCCCTGGCCATTTGAACCTGAAAAATAAATCAGTTAGCTTTGTGCTCGCTTATACATCGTGTTCTTGAAATAAGTTGAGATGGGATGACATACAATCTCGCGAGAAGTAGTTCCGCGCACGATACTATCATCGACCCTATTATATCTAGTTAGAGAATTATGTCACAGGAAGTAGATTAAGGTTCATTCATACATGCAAACGATTTTGTCTTTGAATTCGGACGCAATAGGCGAGAGTTTCCGGCGAACACTCTTTTGTCGTGCTTTTTGGCCAGGGACCTGTTGTTGAAAGGAAGATGTCAGTCATCTATAATCCGCAGCGGTATAGAGGCGGAAACGAACAATGAATGTACGGTATACGTATCGGTTCTTGATCCAGGCATTGGAAAATGGCTTGTCCAGCTCTTTAGCCAGCGTAGCAGCAGCTGTGTTACTCGTCTATCGGGGAAAGTTAGTCAACGATGGCGCATCGTCAAAACTGTGACAGCGAAAAGTACTTGCCTCCGGGATCGGGATGACTATACAATAATCCAAGTTAGCAACCATACCCATACGCGAAACATAAAAGGGAAGAAAGCTTGTTCAAACAGTCTACAAAGTGGCTGGGACCATTTTATCACTTACCAACATCAATGTTACGAATCTCCTCTTCTCCCAACACTTGTCTCATCCTCTTTGCCAGCTTGAAACCCATGTTCTGTCGGCTATGGTGGACAGACATTCCATCAATAGTGCTGTCCGGTCTCGAAAAATAGATGAATTCGAACAGGTCGGGCGTGTATGATTTCCTCTCCACGACTTGATGGAACTGGGGGCTTCCTCCTTTCGGAATGAAAACGGCCTGTCCTGGCAATATGTCGACAATGTTCTTGAATCCAAGTTGGGTCAGGGCAATAGATTCCGAAGCCATGAAATAATCCATAGCACCTTCAAGCGTTTCGGAGGGTCGGGATCCCAGGCAAAGTGGCCTGATGCCGTTTTCATCGCGGAAGCCCAAGATTCCAAAGCCGGCAATCATGGCAGTACAAGCGAAGGCGCCGTGGCATCTCTTATACACTTCCTGTAGCGCGGTGAAGACATCCTCGACGTTCGCTCGGACCTTGCCAATTTCGCTGAGGCCATGGGCAAAGATATTGAGCCTAGGTAACAGAGTAAGTCAAAAGATTGAACTAAAGCGTAAAAGAGGAGTTTGACCAACAAGAGTTCTGAGTCTGAGTCGGTATTCACATGTCTTCGAGCCTCACAGTCCAAGAATCTAACCAGCTCCGGTGTGTTTACCAGATTTCCGTTGACGCTCATGGACAGGCCGTACGGGGCATTAACGAAGAATGGTTGCGCTTCGGACCTGCAAATATTTAGTTAGCGTCTTGTCTGGGAGCTTCCACGCAGAGATTAGGAGACGAGCATACGCGGACGCGGTGCCCGCAGTCGGGTACCGAAGATGGGAAATTCTAATTCAGAGCAGTTAGTACAATGGTATATTTCGCAGGTTTCGAGGTATATCGAAACCAATTTTGGTGCAAGGAGTGCAGCTTACCCCATGAAGCCGGGGAGCTTGTAGTCCATGAATTAGCATTCGCCTTTCCAACGTGATATAAAGGATACACAAAAAGTAGAAGCAGAAGCTTCATAATTTTGCTACAGACAAACAACACATTTGCCGGAGACAGTCGTGTAAAAAGATATGGAGCCTAGGCACTTACATCGACTGTACGCTTTCCCTCGTCAAACACCTTTGCGGCCATTCCATTTCCTTTGCATTGATAGACTCTTCCGCCCTGGCACACGGCAATACCAGCGGCATCTTGACCGCGCTGTTACTAATATTAGCATTCTCTGAAGGCATACTGGGACGAAGTTGCTCGATCGATCGAGGAAGAAAGGGTCGGGATGGCGGCTGAGCGAGTAACTAACATGTTGTAGGAAATATAAGGATTCGTGTAGGTCGACCGCAGCCGTAGTGGCTTTGGAGTCACCCAACTATCAATTCAAAGTCGTTAGCATGGTTGCATCTCGTTGTTCGTCTCGGTGTGTCTCCAGCATGGTCTTTTCTGCATTGTCGTCTTGCGGTGTATGCAGCTTTCTAAGTGGTAGAGTTTCATCGGGGCTCCGGGGTCGGGGCTCGAGAAAAAAACTTACCAATATGGCCGAGACACCACACATGGTGCTACAATGGACACTGCGTCTTGGCTAGGGATTCAACGTTGTATTCCCTTCGTTTGGAAGAACCTCCGCAGTGAAGCGTGGATGGTTGATCGAAATTCCAAAAGAGAAAAAAAAATTCAATGCAGCGCATGAGCATTGGAGAAAAAAAGCCGACCAAAGGAAAGTTCGCGCCCACCCCACGTTCCAACCGCCTTAGTAGGAGTACCTGCGCTATTACATCAAGCCCCTACTGTTGCAAGTACTCTGCAAGTGCTAGCATAGGTACCTAGTAGGCTCTCCACACTATCCGCAGTCAGCATGGCGCTCTGATACCGCTATATCGACCACTATCAATGGCAGCCACTCTATTTTCTCGGGGGTTCGCTATAAGCTGCATTACTCAGCATAAAAGTGACTCTGCCTTAAGTCGCCACAGGACCATGGGAGGCAATATTTGTTTTTACTTGGCCTCAGGAGGCGGATTGGATGTCTGCTAGATGCAATTATAGTAGAGAAATAAGTTTACGCTGCCGATATATCCGTAGCTGCCTATATCTATGCTCAACCGGCGTTAGTAGAAACGGTCTCCACAGACGGCTGGATAACACGAAATTATAGACTACGAGATAGCGCATATAGATAGGATCAGGGTTGCTTGTACGCACCATCTCAAGAGACCTGGAACATGAACAGAAAGGTAAAAGAAAGAAATGCAAAAGGTGTCTAGGTTACTGTTGACGTGGCAAGTCCCGTCATAGGATGCATGTATTAATAAAAATATGATATCGCTACTACATACTCTAATCAAATCCTTCAAACTCATCGTCCTCCTTTGCCGCTTTTGCCATATTCTCTTCCCTGACTTTCCGAATCAGCTCGTCCAGCTCGGCTTGCTTGACCTTCTCATCATCCGTCATCGTTGACAGCCTTTTAGCCTCTGACTTCTTGTGCCGCTTCTCTCGTCTCTCGGTCCGGTGCTCTTCCTGCTCTTGCTTTCCGCTCCATGCCTCGTTGTTCTTCCTCTTCCGCTTGGCATCGGCCGCCTTCTTCGCTGTCTCTCCGCTCTTATCAGCTGCCATAGCCTCTCGTCTGGCCTGCTCCCGTGCCTTGTCCTTATAAGCAAATTCGTCCCAGTCCATTTCAACCCCCAGCATCTTATCTCCGTCCCATGATCTCAACTCGGGCATCCTAGGCAGGCGAAGCAGCCCCCATGCGTTTCCAAGATCCGCCCAATCCAAATCACTGACTCTGAAAATGGATGTAGCTTGGTGTGCCCCGTAACTTCGTACCCAGCTAACGAAAGCTTTCTGTGCTTTGTCGTGGATCGCTCTGTCTGACTGAAGGAGTTTCCGGAACTTTGATGTCGTATCTCGGGCTTCATCTTCTGTCACAGAGATTGAAGGTTTTAATAATGGTGTGATCGGGGTTTGGCGAATCTCCAGAAATCTGGCATAGTCTTCCTCGTGCCCTGGGTGTAACATAACCACAGCCAGACCTTTTCTGCCTGCACGACCAGCTCTTCCACTTCTATGTATGAATACTTTGGGGTCGGATGGGGCATCAATCTGAACAACCAAATCAACCTGTGGGATATCCAAACCACGAGCTGCCAAATCTGTTGTCAACAAAATTGTAGGAGATACCGAGGATAGAAAGCGGCCAAAGTTCTTTTCGCGCACTTTAGCCGGATGCTTGCCATGTAAAGGTACCAGCGAAAATCCTTCAGGCAATATCTGAGGAAGAGTGTGTTGAAAGTAGTCTACAGCGGCGCAAGTAGATAGAAAGACAATACTCTTTTGGGGCCGTATAGGCAGGCGCTCCAGCAGCTGCGCTAAGGCTGGCAGCTTCTGGCTAGCCGGAGTAACCAGGTATGACATCTGAAGACTTGCAGGAATCTTTCTGTCTTCGACGATTCCGCCATCCTTCATTTTCACCTTGACTTCGATCTTTACCGGATTTCGTAATCCAACTCGAATGATTTCGCCAACAGCTTCACTAACACTTGCACTGAACAGACCCGTTCGTCTCTGCTTAGGAAGATGTGAAAGTATCGTTTGGAGATCCTGCTTGAAGCCGAGATCAAGCAGTCGATCAGCCTCGTCGAGGACAAGGGCTTCGAAGGACTGGTCGATGTGAACATGGGGTGATGCTAGCAGCTCTACGAGACGGCCTGGGGAGGATATAAGAAGATTCGGGCTGTGTCGGACAAAGTAGCTGAGATCTTGCGCGGGTGTGGTGGTTCCTCCGACCAGCAGCTGGGGAACGATGACAGGCACATTAGTGCTAGGTCTCTTATCTTCGCCTTTCAGGTGTGGTAGTATCTCGGCAGATGGCGCATGGAACTCGAGGAGGGAGAGGAGGACTGTATGGATCTGAGCGGCGAGCTCTCTGGTGGGCGAGATGACGATTGCGCTGACATGGTGCTTCTTTGTGGGCTCCCCGAGGCGCAATAGTCGTTGAACAATGGGAATTAAGAAGGCTAATGTTTTTCCACTACCAGTCACAGCCTATGATGCAGTCAATTGAGTTAGTATAAGAGAATTGCGCAGAGAGGAAACGGAAAATGCCAGTAAACCCACCTCAACTACCACGTCTTTGTTCCCCAGAAACTGAGGCAGAGTCGCAGCTTGCACTGGTGTCATCTGCTTAAAACCCATGCTAGATACGGCGTCAAGGATCCATTCTGCCAATGGAGGCGTTAAGCCACCCCAAGCCCTAGGATCCCTCTTGACAGCGACTTTTCCAGGAGCCATGATACCTGAATTTGCTGAAAATGCTTGCCAACGCTACATCACCACGGCTATCGTCGATATAATCGAGGCCGTCTAAGAAATTATTTCGACATCTTATCTTATCATCACGTGAAGACATGTCCAAGCTTTAAAATCTTGGCGCTCCGCAACAGGCCAAATCTAGAGCGACGTGGATGGCATGGCGGCAAAACCTTGATCTGCCTAACCGTTAGCGGCAAGCCGCGCATCTGGCCATGCAGGGAAATTTTCATCCAAGCGAAAGTTAGACAGCGGACTTCTGCGGCTCCGAAAACCGCCTTGCCGGCCAAAAAAAAAAAAAGACAAGGCGCGACAGACGACCAGAATCGGCACGTGAAAGTCCAACAAAAAGAAAAAAAGGCAAATCGCGGCCCCAACAAAGAAGGACCCCGGATGACGTTTGGTGCATGGCGCAAATTCTCTCTTTCTAGCACTAAATTGATCAGATTGGCGGGTCACATGTTGCCTGGTTGACAACTTTGCCTAGCAAAGCGGCGGCGCCACGTCCGAAGAAAAACGCACACGACACAGCCGAAGTGACTTTGTGTGGCAGTACTCTTTTGGTGAGGCTGCATGCATGACGGGGGAGGGAGAAAAAAATTCGCCTTGATAGGACCGCTATAGCTCTTCATGTACGAATGTAAAAAAACGACCTAACGCTTCGCCGACGACGACACGAAACACAGGGCATATCGCCTGATCAACTATCTCTTTGCTCTAACGACGAATCAAAAGAATTGATCTCTAAGCCCACCTCACTTCTTTCCCCCTCCCTCCTCTTTTCTAATCTTTCGAGCGCACTATGTGGCAGAGGACCTGGCCTCTACCGCATCGCTGCTAAAACCATCATTCATCCTGGAGACCCCAACTCGCCCCGTCAACCTGTCCCCTGTCAGCCCCTCGTCATCGCACAGCAGCGGCCGCAATCTGTTTGAGCTTTTCAGCCCGTGCAGCACCAGCGACGACAGAAGCGACAGAAGCCGCAGCAGAAGCAGCAGCAGCCACAGCAGCGTCACCGCACCGCGCCTCTCGCGCAGGGACAGAGACGACGCGCAACACCGCTGGTCCCTGTGGCCCTCGGGCTTTGAATCGCTGCGCCGCCTCGTCGTAGGTGCTGTTTACTGCCCTGCCCTGCCTCCAGCGACCTTCACCATGTCGCTCCGTCGCCAGTCAGGCGCCCGCCACGTCCCGGACATGCCTCGCATCATCTCGCCGAGCCCGACACCGTCAGAACGAGACGTGCAGGATTACGTGGGCCCAATGACCCGGAGTCGAAGAAAGGCCCCGACGCAGCAGGCGGTGGAGGAGCTGAGCGACGAGGAGGGCTTCGACAGTGCTTCCGGGATCCGGAGATCCCGTACAAGAAGCCGCTCCCCCATCGACTCGCGCGGCGTCCCTCGCATGACACCCAAGACGTCCAAGGCTTCAACATCGCAAAAGCCCGAGTTGGACGGCATCATGGCGACCGCTACGGCCACCAGACTGGCCACCACGAACGGCCACTTGGCGCCTCCTCTGCCTGCGACACCGACGGGATGGAGCTGGCGCGACTTCAGCCGGAGTCCCAGTCCTCTCGGCCTTATCCCAATCCATCGACACTGGCGGACGTTTGTGCACAAGCACGAGGTCCCGCGCAAGGTCCTCCACGTCTCCATCGGCTTCTTCGTCGTCTGGCTCTACAGCTCCGGCACCCAGACCAGCGCCGTGCCGCCATATCTGATGAGCGCGCTGATCCCAATCACAACGGTTGACTGGCTGCGGCACCGATACGCATCCTTCAACCGGCTCTACGTCAAGGTACTCGGCGCCCTTATGAGAGAAAGCGAGTACGCAGGCTGGAACGGCGTCATTTTCTACCTCCTCGGCGCCTGGATCACTCTCTACTTCTTCCCCAAGGACGTTGGCGTCATAGGCGTCCTGCTGCTCAGCTGGTGCGATACAGCCGCCAGCACATTCGGCCGACTCTGGGGAAAATATACCCCGAGACTGCGCCGCGGCAAGTCTCTCGCCGGATCGCTGGCCGCCTTCATTGTTGGCGTGGCCACTTCCTACCTCTGGTACGGATGGCTCGTCCCCACCATCGGACCTATGCCCGGCGACGAGAACTTCATGTTTACCGGTACTCTCTCTCTGCCACGAGCACTGACAGAGGCAGTTGGCCTGCCAGAGAGCTTGACCTCTGTCTCTGGCCCTGTTGCCCTTGGCATCATGAGCGTCTGGTCTGGCTTCGTCGCTTCAGCCAGTGAAGTGGCTGACCTCTTCGGATGGGACGACAACCTGACGATCCCAGTGCTTAGCGGACTCGGCATTTGGGGATTCCTTAAACTGTTTGGCTAGGTACATACTGTATAGAAGGCGGTTCTTGTTCTTTTTTTTTAACCACTGTTCATTTTTTTTTTCTTTATAATATTACACATGTATGCTTATATCTTTCCTTGCTATTATATAGCGCAACACATTCTCCACTTGTAAGGTATTTGTTCTATATTACGACGGTCTGGGTCTTTGATACTTGGTTTCCAAATGTTCACTAGCCGGCTACGCTGAGCAGGTAGATTGATTTACAGCTGCTGGGCACTTAAGATAGAGTAGATAGACACCTAATCCAACATATTCAAGAGCATCAATCGTACCAGTCACGCGAATTGTAGCACAGAGAGGCGTCATCCCGAGCATCTGCTTGTTTACATGAAAAACTGCCTCCTCACTAAGAATTCAGTCAAGTAGGAGGGCCCAAAAAGGACATAGCCGCAGACCACTCACTCTCAATGAGCTCACCAAACATAAAAGAGCGACCGCCTTTGTTTTGGCTTGGGTTGCGTGGGTATGCAACTAGCCGGCTTGCAGAAGAAAAAAAAAATTGCCCGGCTCACATACACACACACGCTAGTTACACGAGGTAGTCGTGCGGCAGTATTACCTCATGCTGCTGTGATGTCGTGCAGATATCACAGCAGCTGCACTGATGCCCATTGATGAAGTATGTAGCACATGCATGAATGAAGGTCCGAGAGAGCTAATACAAGCAAGGATTACTGGTACGCGAGATGATGCCGAGTAAAATGTATTCATTGGTCCTTTTATTTTTCTCTCTTTTTTTTTTTTGTCTTCTTCTTTGTTATGTCTCCTTTTGTTGTTTCATGTCCGCAGTATCACAATGCCCAGTGAACATTTGCCTTCCTACCCATTTCAATTCTGCCAGCCCATTCCTTTGCTCTCGTCCTCTTTACTCCTTCTTGATAAGAAACCCACCATCTTCTCATTAAAGAAAAAAAAAAAAAAAAAAAAAAAGAAAGAAAGATAATAACCACCCATCTTCCCGTACGTTCTCCGCATCCTGTCCCATCCCTCTGTCGCGGAAAACGAGTCTGACAGGCCAGAATTGGCAAAGGTGGGGCCTGCCACCTCAGCGTGCACAAACAGCGCCTCAAACGAGTTAAATTTTGATGGTGGTCCGGTTTTTGTCCTCTCTCACGATTCCTTCCATGTCAGGTTAATGCGCAATGCAAAAAAATTTTAAATCTTTTTTTTTCTCCCCTTGATATATAGTTTGTTTGAATATGGGATGTTGGCTTGGGAATCCTTTGGGGCATGATGCGTTGTCCTGCTGGCTGTTAGAGGCAGGGGTGCGTATTAGCCATTGTGAGCTCAATGGTAATACAGGCCAGCATTGGAGATCTAATTCTTCTTCCCACGTCCTTGTTTCCATCTTTTCTGATAGTTGTACTATCTTAATCATCGACATGTTTCATATCATCCTCCTCTCTTTATTCTCTCGTCTTGGCCTTTTTTTTTTTCTTTTGCTCAGCCCTCCTAGGTGGTTTTCCCAGTTCACCTTGCCTGTTCCCACCGTATCATTCTTGCAACGTCGGCCCCTGGTCGATGCCACTATCCCCGCTTGCCATTGACAACACATACTTCTTCCCAGGCTTTCGGGAGAGGCTCCTGGAGCTTGAGGAGGGGGCGTGCGGGAGGGAGGGTAGAACTACAGACTGCTACTCAGTTTCTTCCCGTTTCGGCTGGTTCTTGGGAATTTTTTAAATGTCCTAGCAGACCCTTGTCATGTTAAGCGATTTGATCTTCCCCATGGATTTGCGCGGTCGTAGCCTATGATGATGTTATTCAAGTACGTATCTCGATACATCGCCCATTGCCTTATACGCTCTTTACAATGGCGTCAAATTTGCTATTCGAAAATTTTCAGGAAGAAGATCCTTATTTGTCTTAGTTGTGAAGACGCTATGAGCAAATTAGAACCATCTAGTGGCATCTCTTCCAGGTCGTCGGCCGACGTGCTGTGGTATAAGCCCGCAGCTTCATGCATAGAAAAACTCAATCGCCATCTCCATGACCAAGTTTTGTCAGGCCATGATCTGTCTTAACAAGCCACATCCATGCACAACAGAACTATTAGCCCTGGTTAGCGTGACGATTGGGACTAGAATTATCAAATTCTTGAAACTAATTACCTGCTTGCGAGGCAATCAGAATCCACCATAAGGCGCAAATCCGCCTTCGCAGGGCCGTGGCTTGAGGTTGGCGTAACTGAGTGACAGAGTAATGTTCTAACCGCAAGTATCATCATTGTACATGTCAAATCATCTCCAAAAAGCGCCGTAATAGTATGTGCCTACTAGTATGGGTATCAAGCCAATTAGTATCACGTGGAACTGGTTTGTCTCACCCAGACACCATGTTCCAGATTAGCTTTGTGTAAGAGCTTCTCGTGGCCGTGCGTAAAAACATCGACATGAGCAATGAATGAATGGCATATCAAGCCATCGGAGGTCCGATATCAACGTCCGCTCCTCCAATAGCCCAAGTACTACCATCTATCACTGCATGCTGATACCCGCTACGTGCTATAGCCAGCATGTAGCAAGTCCATCCATGTGTAACATGTAGTGCCTACTGCTGCAGCATGGCAGAGCGTGATGTCTGCTCTAAGCGGCGCTGCAGGGACGGCCAGGGCACGTCGGGCGTGCATGCTGCGTTAACCCGGAGGCGGATGAATGATGATATCTCGGGAATCTTAGGCTGGTGGCCTTTGCTTCTATTGGGCTCCTTCAGAGCGGCCCCCATCCGCGGCATCCACGCCTATCCCACTACATACAAGAATGTATGTATATAGGCTGGCTTGCCTGATGCGCTGGAGCTGCACCACGACTGGCAGCCCCCTGCACACACACACCGAAAAGCGACTTGGAGCAGACGAACTCATGTTGAATCCACCCATCTCCACTGGACAGGCAGGTAGGTGTACGCCCAGGCGTCGGCCAGGGATCTGGGGGAAACGAAAGGGCCATGCCGCGGCAAGCATGCTGGCTATTCGTCTATTGGACGTGGCGACTTTGGCAAAATAACTGACGTGGTCGACGATTCTCGACTTCTTCCGGGCGACGCTGCAATGCTGGTCTGGCCCGTAAGAGCTCCCAGACAGCCTGGTTATGCCATAGCGGGGGAGGGGCAAGGCCATCACGACCATCTTTTTCACCGATTTCCAACAGAATGCGGTTGATTCCCCATTTTCGGCCAATGGCCATCGGGATGGCCAGAAGGCCTGAGCGAATTAGGTTCGCCTGGGCTTGTAGATGGTCCTTAATATCCAGTGAGAGGGCGGCGGGGTCCGAAGCCTGAGTGCAACCCAAGACGTTGGAAAAAAAGAAGCGGCGCTGTAGAAGCTGCCACTAGCATTTTTGCGTTCAGGTGGCCCAGGTCCGGCCAGAAAAGGTTCTGTAAGTTGTGTGCTTGCCTCAGGTGCTGCAGAAGATGGTGCTCCTGGCGGTGAGCAACTAGGTACCTATGAATCTACATCTACCTACAGGTAATTAATTGACAGGTAAAGATTTACTAGATACCTAGTACTATATAAAAGTAAAGTGCAGTTAATTAATTAACGTTTCTCTTCCCCAGTACCCCATGCCTGTATATGGCACCGAGCACCACCTGTGGCAAGGGATACGCGGCGTAATAACGCCTGTAAGCTGCATATCGTATTTGCCAATGCCGGCAGCAGCACAAGGTAGCGTTCAGAGGATGCATGTTGCTGCTACTGCTGCATCAGAAAGAGCTTGGGAACAGGTCCAATGGGGATCTTTTCCGGCACGAGATTATTCATTTTGTTTTATTTAGCAAGAAGCCGAGTGGCATCGTGTCTGAGTAATATCAGTGTCGAGGCAGTTACTGTTAGCCATCGACATGAACACCAGCAATGAGTCAAAACATGGAGTCTATTATAGTACCTCTTAATGTAGGTACACATCTGTGGTGGTAGCACGGGGGTAGCACCTTGGTCTTACTGCAGCCACTCCCACCCGCATCAAATCTTCTCCCTTTCGGAACATGCTCTGGCGGATATCTTGACAACGCATCACCACCACCCCAGCCAGAAGAAGCGCGGAAAACGGACGCGAAGAAGAGCAGAAAACGAACAAGAAAGAAACTGCTGCACTCCTGCCTGACCCGCTGCCACGCCTTGCCTAGATCGTCCTGCAGTCCGCCGCACTTCTTTGCAAAAGAGAAAAAAAAAATGCACAGACGCTGTGATCCGATGGGGCCCTCGTGGCGTCGTTAGAAAAAGCAGCCAACCATCAGCCTCTCGGGATGCGCAGGGGCAAGACAGAATCCAGCGCTGCTTTTGGCACCCGCCTTGTTTCGCGTGGAACTAGCGTCGCCGCGCTTGTTTGACAAGGTCTGTCTGTTTCTGTCTTGCTGCTCTTACTTCTCCTACTCCCAGCCAATGCCGCAGCATACACCAGCTAACATAGCTCCAGACCCAGAGCCGCTTGAATCGACCGTTCTGTCATAGGTAGCTTTAGCAGTCCACCCTCTTCACCAGGTTGCCTCTTTTTCGGCTTCCCGTCATCTTCCCTTCTCGTCTACGGCATGGCGTGTCCTCGGCCTGCAGATATCCTGCCCGCCTCTCCGCCGCCTTATCCTGACCGTGTCTGGGTAGTCTAGCACGCACTTTGCCTCGCGTAGGCAAAAATCATGGCTTCTTTGATGCCCCCCCCCCCCCCCCCCCCCCTGAGAGCCCGTGTGTCTGTCTCCATCAGTTCCTTGCTGTTGGACCCAAATGCTTAGTGCTGCCACCCTTTTCTTCTTCGCCTGGCTGGGATACTTATCCGGCCATGGCCATTTTATTTACTAGCACCTACCAGTAAACAATCTAGCTATATCCCACGCTCGGATTGACTCTCCGTCATGCTCCGTCCCACACCCATCCCTGGCCCTTCCTTGGCACCGCTGCTCTTTGGATATCGATATGCTCGGTTTTCCCACTTATACACACCGCGTCTAATCTAACAATGGCACTGGCTCCACAGATCGGGGTCTTTACAGCTTTGCCTCTTCCCGGCATATGCGGGTATGGACAACCTCTAGTGTATTTTTTTTTTTCGAACCTGAAGCGGTACTCGGTCTAGTCCAAGTTGTTTCTCATCATTGCACCACCGCACCATGTAATGCCTTTACCTCATCGAGTTCACGTTATGTTCTATTCCCACCCTACCCCTTCTCTCACCTTGCCTCTCAATTCCTTATTCTGGTTGGTTGAACTAACAATGGCAGCCTGGGTAATGCGTACTCGGCCTCTATAGAGGATCTGGCCCACAGCCACGCCTCCCCCCTTGCCAAGTACTCCCTCGGCTTACACTCTGCAAGTCTCCATGGTCGTCTCGTCCGCGATAGCGCCATTGCTTCATGCTCGTCTGCCTGCTATGTATTCACCACAGGCGGGGTCGAGGATAGTCGGCCCCGGCGAATGATGGCATGTTCTCTTATCCCTTTGACTAGGTTGACGTGACCGGGGAGAGTTTGAAAAAGTATAAAAGGAGCCGTTTTGTTCAAGTCGAGCTTGATTTTTCTTCTTCCTTTCGCATCACTTTTCTCCAGCACTCTTCACTCATCTTGCCAAGTTCATATATTATACCATTCGAGGATAAGACCGTTGTCTTGAACCATATCACTATACCAAGTCTTATACTTGACTCAACACTCGGACACTTCTCTGCTTCATCGCCTCCTCTAAACAAGCTTCAACCATCTCAACACTCATCATGTCTGGCCCATTCCAAACTGCTGCTATGCCCATGGCCGTTCCTTCAAAAGCCACTCAATACCCCACTTACAGCCAATATTCCAGCTCTCCACCAGAATGCGATGAGACTATGAGTGCAGCTTCTGGTGTTCCCTCTGGGTATTCAGCTACCTCTGCTGGTTACGTCGGTAGCTCTAGTGGCGACTATGAAAGCACCGGCTCCGCTAGCGGCGTCGATTTCCAAGAGTATATGCAAGACCGCTTCTCTAACTCCTTCGACCCCATCCCTCTTGATCGGAGCATGGCCGTTCAAGCACAGACGTAAGTACCTGAGCCCCAATGTGATCGGCAACTTTTTTTTTTGTCAGGTCAAAGAGGCTTTGTTTTGTCCAGCATGGCCTTTCGGACACATTGGCAGAATCGAGCTAAAACGGTGGCCTCAAACTAGTTCCGGCAAACTTAACGCCAAGCACCGCGAACTCCTGGAGCTGCAAAAGCAGGCCCAGGCGCGCCTTGCAAGAACTCGTGAACGGTTCTCCGAGGGAATGCGCGATGCGCGAGAGGTCCGCAACGACCTTGAGTGGACCCAGAAGAAAGTTTCGTAAGTCTCTTCACCCCCTCTTTCTTTGTTTAATGAAAATCAAAATCTCCCCACGGTGGCGACGGAGCCGCAGAATCAGATCAGATTTAGTGGTCCTCTTTATTGGAAAGAATTGTAGCTAATTTCTCTACCAATAATCAGGGCTTTGAACGCAAAGGCCGCGCGGAAGCACCCCAAGGAGTACACGAAAGCTCGCCAACGCTTTCCTTCTCCCGAGTACAACTAAGGAAGCATTGATATGCAGCCTTTTTTTTTTCCTTTTCTTTATTTCTCAATATTTGGGGTTTTCCGGCGTTTCAGAAAAGCGATTTCCATCACCCTCAGCGATAACGGCTATCTATATTCACGACCAAAAGTTACATCTTTTCGGCCACATTTTACATTCTGGGCAGTTTTAGCTGTGGAAACGTCCGCTCACGTAGCATGAACTGACGTTGAAAATTGGCGCGAACCGCGCGGCAATCTTGCAGGGTTGGATGCCAGATCTCCCGCTGCTTTACCAGCCCTACGACCGGGCGGTTCTACCCACCACAAGCCCCGTTTTGGCGCTGCGACGGTGTGGGGGTGAGAAATGGGAAACTTACGACAATAATGATTTATGATTGGGTAATTTGTGACAATTGGCAGAGCATGGCCGAAATGTACACTCCTCTCTGAGGGCTGCAGGAAGATCAAGGGACCAAACCAGCCATTTCGTGCCCACCACGAGGGCTGCAGGGTCCCTGGGCCTTCTTGGAACTCCCTTCTCCACTGGGGGCGTGTAATGACCTGGAGCGAGCAAACAAGCAGAGGCAGAGAGATGTGAGCGTATATGGAGGCGCCTTTCCTATTGGGGATGATATATTGCTGCATTGGGTATCGGCGGGAACTGAAGGCAAGGAGGTACTACTCTATTTGGCGGCGTTGGCGTATCTTTGGACACCCTGGAGTCTATCGCTAGATCATGACATCGTTTGTAAGCTTTTGTAGGCAATAAAATACCCTTTGCGGTCTTCAAAGACATGATGATGGCTCACTCAGCCGGTCTCCAAGGCGTGATGGTGTCCCGTATCCCTCGTACACGCCGTGTCGTAGCCGTAGTGGCCGAGACCGTCCCGACGTAGATACTGAAGCCATCACCAACCCAAGCAAAAGGCCTGTCGTCATCTCACCACGGACGACGAAAGATCCTGGGTGGTTGAAAGTTTCTTCCGTCTTAGTTGAAGACATCACGTGATTGTGAAACTTGATCAGTAAAGGATGATAGGATGGGAACAATAAACTCTGAGCTAGGCCCGCAAAACCAGGGCGCCCGAAATATATGCGATAGATATTGCTGTACTGTTCGCAGGATAGGTCTTGCAGTGTTGGGTTTGTTTCGAATGCAATTGATCCCCGAGGTCAATATAAATATGGCGCCTGCACACCGTAAACCCGGTTGGGATAGCTGACTGGCTTCATGTCGAAGCACTTGCTCAATGACCGCTAAGAGAGATATGTGCCCATGGGCTGTAGGCCTTTTGATCCCTCCAGTCGTTTCCACGGATTCTCATTTGACTTGGGGTCGTAATATCCCTCATACCAGGTGTGATTCCGTGAGCCATCCTGGTGGTGCCCGTGGCCACCCTGATGACCGCCTGGTGACCCAATAAACCCGGTCCCTGGAACAGGGCGCTCCGGTAATCCATGAGGGCGCACTAACGCCGCCGGGGTCTCTGCAGGTTCGGGAATCTCAGCTGGATTTGACGCGATATCGTCATCGTCATTGTCAACTCCATCTTCATCCTCGTCCAAGTCAATCTCATCAGCATTGGCGGCGGCCTGATTGGGCTTGCTGCTTGGTACACCGAGAGGTGTGGAGTTTGAGCCCGTGGCGGAGGCTTTGGCAGCGCGCTGGGCGGTCTTGGAGTCCGACCTTATGACTGCGTCGGCGTGAGGGTTGTATTTGCGCTTCTGGGGCCGGTTTTGGTGGCCGAAAGATGAGAAGCCCATGGCCTGGGCCATGGCTTCGTCGTCCAGGGGCGTATCCATTTACCGGATGTGGGAGCTAACCACGCTCTATAAGGCGAAAAAGAACAAAGAAAATTGCGGCTGAATGGTGTGGATTGCCGTGAGAGGGGATATTAGAGGTGAATTTATCTCTTGCAATGAGATTTTTTTCATGCCACGGTGACAGAAAGGCTCGTGGTAGGTTCTTACTGCAATCTAAGGTCACGCGTCGTGGACACTTTTCAGCCTCCAATAGAGATTTGGCACTTCGTATAAAGTGGGGCTAGTAGGTATGCTCTGATAGGTGAGACGGTGATGCGCGGCTACCCTGGATCAGATGGAAGAAAGTGTGGCACATGTACTTGGATTGTAATTCTCTTGTTCGGGACTGTTTATTGTATTTCTAACGAGGTTATAAACAAATTTTCTACGGTTGGTGCAGCTGGGTAACTATCTGCAGTGGCTAATATGAGTTATCAGCTGTGTTTATTAAGCGGCGAGTTCCTCTCAGTTGGACATGTGCATTGACGCAGCTACCGCCAATGGATCTACCATGCTTACCGTTTCATATGAGACATCAAGCTGGCATACATTACATGGCCCTTTCTAGAATTTTATCTGGACAATCTTCTGTCCAATGTCGATACCAGGACTCTACACATGCAAACCTCATCAAATCCAATGGAAACCTCAAATTCTACAATTCAGCTCACGCTGCCATCCAGATACTCCTCCGCCAAGCCTGAGCCTGCTACACAAACCACACCCCCTATCGAGTGGTTCATCAGAACATGGACCGTGACGCACTCAACCCTCTCCATGTGGCGCACAGCGCGTAACGTGCGCATCACCTACAAGGCCCTCCCTCCTAAACCAGACGGCCGCGTGCGCATCGACGATCTCGTAGAGTACGAGCCCAGCAATCAAGCCGACGTGGTCAAGTCCGTGGCCGGCATAGACACGCAGAGCCCCGACGGCGGCTGGGACTGGCGCGGCAAGAGGTGGCTCTTCTTCGTGAGCAGCCATTGGGAGGTTCTGGGGTCCGGCGAGGAGACGACGGCGGATGGCGAGACAGAGAGATGGGTGGTGACGTGGTTTGCGCCGACGCTGTTTACGAAGGAAGGATTGGATATTTACAGTGATCGGAGGGAAGGGCTTAGTGAGGCGACGTATAAGAAGATTGATGAGGCACTGAGGACGTTGGATGCGAAGGTGTTGGTTGATATGGTTGCGCAGGATATGAAGCCTGTTGAGATAAAGTTTCCATGGAAGGAGATTTCCTAATGTATCTGGGATAATGTATGTGATGTGATTTATAGAATTCAATAGCTGGAGAATTTGTATAATGGTATAATCGTCATAATTCATTAAATAACATTTGATATAATCCGTCAATGAAGCCCGCCAATAGTTTGCGAATTTTAATCCATGTCTCACCTTTCATCGTGTCTATGTCGGTGCCCCCTCCAATCCGGTGAGCACGACCGTGAATCGCGATGCCTCTTTCGCCGCTCCTCCTCTTTATGCCTTCTTCTCTCACGATGATCGTCATGGCGCCCACGCGAATCCGTATCTCTCTCTTTTGACCGCGCCCTTCTCGACTCATGCCTCTGGGCATCTGAATAGCCTCTCCGTTCTCGTCGCTCTCTTTCCGAATGCCTATCTCGATGCCTATCACGATGGCTTTCTTTGCGCAGCTGTCTGAGTTCCTCATCCCTCTCCTCTTGTATTTTTCTGCGCTCTTTTTTCAACTCTCTAACCTGCATAGCCCCTTTCTTCATCATAGCTAACGGATCGTTGGAATTGATTCGCTGAGTGTCGCGAGTCTTGCGATCGGGATCGTTTTGTCCCCAGACGTTTTTTGCAGAGACATCTGGGGCGACTCCTTCGCCATGTGAGTACCAAGGCTGACTGATTCCATCTTTGCCAGCGGCGTTGGAGAATCGCATCGTATACTGGTCTTCATATTCTCGTTCTTTCTTCTTCCTCTCCGCTTCTGCCTCCTGGTTCTTCTCTGCATGCGCTCTGGCTCGCTCGTCGCCAAAGAGGTCAATGTGTCCTGCATGGTCGACTATCGGGGCTGAGCTCGCCAGTTTGCGGCCGGATTCCACGACTGCGTATGCCGCATTGTTCCTCTCCTTTGCTAGGCGTAGCTCGAACTCGGTATCGTTCTCCCCGGGCCGCTTTCTCCTCTTGCGACCGCTGCCTGTGAAATTTGAGCGCGCATCACCAGAGGTATCTCGCGCTTTTTCTGATTCGGCCTCGCATTCGTCTTCTAATGGGGGTGGTGCCTCGCCACGCAGAATCGCTAATCGTCTTTGAGCATCGACTTCTTGCATGCGCTGTTCTTCGGCTTGCTCTGCGGCCTTGGCGGCCGCCTCATCTCTTCGGACGCGTGCAATGTTGTCGGCATTGTAGACATTCCATGACTTTTTACCTAGCAGATGACTGTAGTCACATTCATGTTAGCGACAAAGGATAGATGGGAAAGAACATGTAGGATATCGTACAGTGGCATATTGAAATTTGCGATGCTCCGTCTCTGGCAATCAACGAAGCTTGTGATCGCCGCTCTTACTTATCAGTCTCTCAGAGCCCTTCGATAAGGCCGCGAGAAGCAGGAACGTGGGGCTGAGTGGCGGCGATGACACTACCACTAACCTTGATTAGGCAGTGTGGCGCCCCGCCATCAAGCTCCAGCATGTCTTCTTTGCCGTTACGTTTACCCTTACGCATCGCCCAGTGCTGTTTCAACATTGCGCTCTCTTTCTTTTTCCTCCCATGCCCACGATCACACACGATTTTGTCTTTGTTCCTCCGATTAGAGATTTGAAATACAGCAACAGAATCGTTTTGTTTTAACCACTTCCTAATTAACCCTATCCAAACCTTCTGCCACCATGTCTAGAGCCCCTCCATCAGGCGGTAACCCCGGTCGGTCCATGTTTGGCGGCATGGGACTGCCAGGAGGCAATCCTCGAGTCCCTCCTAGCCAAGGCCAGCGACCGCCTTCTTCCGGCTCATACCAGCCCTATGGAGGTGCACCGCAGGCAGGATACGGCGGACCTAGCTCACCAGGCAGGTCGCGATTTAGCGAGAAGGGGCCGTCTGGCGGCGGCCGAGTAGTCCAATTGCAGGTCGAGAAGGTTGCGGACAAGACTCTGCAATCGAGACTTATCTACGGAAACGTGTAAGTGACGTTGTATATTCCATGCTAAGAATACCATCTGATATGCCGGACTAGTTGTGCTGTGTCTGCCGAAGACTTCCCTCCCCGACCTGACCGCTCCGATTATTATATCCTCCTCCGCGCGGGCCAGCCTCCTGGGGAGTTCGTTGTTACCGCCACGCCTATCCCTGGATTTCCGCGAGGCTGCATCAGCTTATCCGACCCCCAGCGTACATGGTGTGGCGTTGCTATGAGAGACGTCTTCACCGGCGAGGTCTATGATCCTTTCGCGTCTGGCGGCAAGGCATACCTGGGCTCTCTAGATTTAGAGATTGGGTTCGCTTCCCCAACGAAGAAGACCGAAGTTCCATACGATGAAGACGAATTAAGCAAAATCTTTCTCAATACTTTCCAAAATCAGATCCTTGCTCCTGGGCAGAGAATCCTAATGGATGTTCGAAACATCCCGCTCATGATCGTTGTCAAAACTGTTGGATTGGTCGACTTGTCCACAGCAGATGACGCAGGCAGACAGGTTCAGCGGGAATCTCACGCCAGAGGAATTCTGACCAACCAGACCCGGGTTTTATTCCACCGGGATGCAAAGGGAGAATTTAACCTCAAACCATCGGCCACGAAGCCAAACTCCAATGCCATCTTGGCACCGGATTTCAAATTCGAGGACATGGGAATTGGTGGCCTGGGAGATGAGTTTTCTACCATTTTCCGTCGTGCATTTGCATCTCGTGTTTTCCCGCCTGGCTTGGTTGCCAAAATGGGCATCCCACACGTCAGGGGAATGCTTCTTTACGGTCCTCCCGGAACGGGAAAGACGTTGATCGCGAGACAGATTGGTCACATGCTCAACGCCAGACCGCCAAAGGTCATCAACGGTCCTGAGGTATTGAATAAATATGTCGGTCAGTCCGAAGAGAATATTCGCAAACTCTTTGCAGATGCCGAAAAAGAGTACAAAGAAAAAGGAGATGAGAGTGGCCTTCATATCATCATCTTCGATGAGTTGGATGCTGTCTGCAAGCAGCGTGGATCTGGAGCCGGCGGCGGTACTGGTGTTGGTGACAGTGTTGTCAACCAGCTTCTTTCGAAGCTGGATGGTGTTGACCAATTGAACAACATTCTTTTGATCGGAATGACGAATCGAAAGGATATGATCGACGATGCCCTTTTACGACCTGGCCGTCTAGAGGTTCATCTCGAAATTTCTCTCCCTGATGAGGAAGGACGACTGGAAATCCTCAAGATTCACACCTCAAAAATGAGCACCAACGGTATCTTGGACCCGAACGTCAACTTTGAGGAGCTGGCAGCGCTTACCAAGAACTATTCCGGTGCTGAAATCAACGGTCTTGTGAAAGCAGCAGCCTCCTTTGCCTTCTCACGACATACAGAAGTGGGACAGCTTGCGGCAGTGAAGAACGACGTTGCGAACATGAGGGTAAACCGTGATGACTTTATGAATGCCTTGACGGAGGTTCGTCCCGCCTACGGAGTGTCCGAGGCTGAACTTGAAGAGGCGGTTAGATTGGGCGTGATTCCTTATGGTCCGCATATCGAACCTACTATTCAGGAGATGATGCGCGTTGTGGGTATGATCAAAGAGGACCCCAATAAATTTAGCACTTCCGTGCTTTTCCATGGTCCAAGATCTTCCGGAAAGACAGCTTTGGCAGCGCATATTGCTATGCAATCGGGATTCCCCTTTGTCAAGCTGGTGACGCCGGCTGACCTAGTGGGCTACCGAGACGAATTTGCCAAGAAGGACTACGTTCACAAGGCGTTTGCGGATGCCTACAAATCACCCTCCAGTATTCTCATCCTTGACGATTTTGAGCGGTTGATTGGCTGGAACCCGATTGGACCGCGATTTTCCAATGTCATGCTCGAGGCCCTGACTACACTCATCGTGTCAAAGCCTCCCAAGGTAAGAAAACAAACTACAATACCTGATTTTTGTAGAAAGTTCTTTTGGCTAATCTCTATTGGTAGGGACATCGACTTCTTATTTTCGTAACAACATCAAAGGCTTCGGTGCTCAAGATGCTCGAAGTTGATCAAGATTTCGCCAAAAAGGTTGCTGTACCAGCAGTTTCAAATCTACGCGAACTGGCTGTTGTCCTTCACGAATCCAGAGTTTTGAGCTCAGCGGATGTCAACCAAACCATAAATATCATCCAAGAGCGTACAGGATCAGAGTCGGTGGCTGTTGGAGTCAAGACTGTTCTAGACTGCATCTTCGAAGCCAGAGCTGGAAGTGGCACCAGCAACGTAGTGGAAACACTATCAGATCTTTTGGTTGAGAATATACAAGAGATGAGACTTTAGGCGTCTTTACATACATACACATACAATGGGAGGAAAATATTTATAATGCCGTAATGGCTTGGTCATATAAGACTATATATTGAATAATAAAGTATAAATAGATAGAAGGTCTGGACAAGCATTTCTCGACCTCCAGCGCCCTATAACTACATACTCATTTCGTTTCTTTCTCTAAATTCTATGTCCTGCCTTGTACGCTTTAATCTTTTGAACTGGCCCTCTCCTTTTGACAAACGCAGGGGGCCACTGCGAAGTGTGTAGATCAAAAATTTCCATGGCAACAGCTGCGCGGAAATGTCGGTCGTAGCTTTCATCCATTGTGCCACATCTCTCTAAAATGGCAAAAGTTATACCTATCAATGCCAGTAAGAAGAGGCAGGCGCTGCAGGGCGTTGAAATAACTACATGCTCTGCCCCTTCATCGGCATGCATAATGAGATCGGTTCTCTAGGTATGGAGGGGCATATAGCAGCCCGAACGAGGCACGGGAGGCTAAAGCCGAGCTTTTAGAAGACTGCGCAGCCACGGGTAGCTGGGTGGCCAGGATCGTTTGAGGACCCGTGCAATTGGTTTGCCGATATGAGGGTGGGCACGGAATCTGATTACCGTGAGATGGGCTCCGCTTAAACTCTTCTGCAGCGCAGACGGGCACTAGCTGGTTATCGTATCTGCAGAGTGAGTACGGTAATACTAAGTTACAGTGTTCGCCGCATGGGGCGGCAGTAAACCACTCTTTTTCATTTTCATTTTTTCGGCTTTTGTGAAGCAGCTCTGATTTGAGACACACATCTTCAGAGAACCATACGAGGATGCGGTGATGGTGGTGAGACATTTTGACAGCTAGAGTAGCACTGCTAATTGGAATATGGAGGCCTGGCCAGGGTTTTCCTTTGCTGTTGCGGTGCTTGCAGCAAATTAGACACCGAATACTTGGGTCTTGCAAAGCAACAGCATGGAGTTGGGGCTACCGACTTGGCATGGTGTTGGTATTATTCTGACTGATCACAAAGCTTGAGCTCTTCTCCCTACTGGGGAGGGGGGCCATCGTATTAGAGTACAGGTACGGAGGAGTGAGAAAGAATGTCACGTATGGAGTAGCGTAGCAATTGCTCATCTTATCGGAAAAGAAGGTTCTCAGTCGATGCGCGTATGAACTTTTTTTTCCCTTCCTTCCTAGTTCTTACTTGGGATTGCTCGCAACTCTTGCCGTGGGGGCCATCTATACTCGCCCGGGCATTTATGGTTTAGCACTTCGGTCACGTAGTCGGTATTAGTAGTATACTGTTTGAGAGCGTAGCATCTAATAAATCTGGAGACAGAATACGGACCGGGCCTCGTGGACTAAGGCCCTCAACCCCCCTGCTACACATTCCCTGAGAGGGAAAAATAAAAGGGAAGCGAATTTCCCACTGTTTCGGATTCAGCATGGTTGCTTTGCTAGAAAGCCAAAATAACCCGGCATCCAGTTTCTCGGTGCTGGGATGTCACTCGTGCCTTTTTGTCGTTTCCTGTACTAGTCTAGTAAAATGGTGTTCAGCAGAGAGGCAAAATAGGAAACAAAAAGAGAAAAGCCTCATTATCTCGCTTGATTCAGAGCTGATCGGCTTCCCGGTAGGTTGGCCACGGTCTCAGTTGGAAGGAGCATGGAAGAAGAGATGCTGGTAGGGATGCCATGGACCTGCCCCTTCTTCATTGGCTAGACCGGTTTCCACCGTTGGTGGTTTGAGATGAGATGTGGGGCTAGGAAGACGCCGGGTGGGTTCCCGGAACGGTGGCCGGGGAATCCGCCGGGTGCGTGCGAGAAGAAGAAGCATGCAGAGATGATTTAGGCCTCAGTTATTGCTACTGTTAATGATACTAGTATCATTACGGAGCACGGAGTATACATACATACATACACACATACAGTATATGCATGGTTTGGGAAGAGAAATCCAACTAGGTGGGCCGTGGACGCGTATAATTTCTGTTGGCGATGCTTCTCTCTGCGCGCATCACCAGATACCGTCGCATAACCTGCTTGGTGGGGTTATGGCCTGACGAGTAGTACGTAGCAGCTCGTGAGAGTTATTGTATAGACTCTATGCTTCCATAATTGATGTCACTGGTTTCGTATCCATAGTGCAAAAGCATAATCTGCCTACCTATGGAGCTTACACTCGTTCTATAGCGTTCTATAAGAGTGGCGTTGGAGAACAGAATTTACGCCACTTCAGGACCCAACCATAGTCCAACCCCCTCCTTTTCTACCTCAAATCTTCCCCTTTTCTCCCCTCCTTCTCTGATATATTGCCCGATGTGAGATTTGCTTACCGCATGCTCGTAAAAGACCACCTTGGACCAGCTCATATATCGTTTTTGGAGTTCTCCGTTTTTTGCCGCATTTGTGTGCCTCGCGTGCTCGCCAGCTCAGCTGCCGTCGCTACCAGCGCCATTTTCTACCAACTACGGAGCACGCGAGGAGCTGCCACCACTGCTTAGCAGTGCTTAGCACTGAGTAGCGCCACTACTAGTAGTACGCCATTCGCCTGTAAATCCTCTCATTAGCCTAGGAGGCCGCGGAAGGCGGTCCGCGCATGGCACGGCCAGGGCGAGCCGACCAGCTGGATACCGCAGGACGCCTCTTACTGGCGGGAGCTGGAAGTCGACGAGTAATGTGTCCAAGAAGCCAAGAATCGCGCCTCGTAACGCACAAAAGTATGGTATGCTTCTACAACTGCTAGTACTACATAGAGTATGAAGTATATAGTATATGGCAGCACTAGGGGTTGTGAGATGGTTGCCCTGGTGTGCTATCTAGGTAGCAATTTGGCTTTTAAGCTTTGGCGAACGCTAACCGATGGTTTCTCCCGGCGCTCTGGGCCGCTGTATTCTGGGTGCGTCAATGCTATTGTTCGGCTGGGATCAGGCGTCAATGGTGCCAAGCGCTACCAGCAGAGAGGCTCTGTCTCAATGCATGTAGCCGACAGCTGGGTGGGTGTCGTGCCGCTGCGACACAAGCCAGTGATATGACGGCATCTCATCTCATCGATGTGCTGAAGGTTTATACAGCACTCGTAGAGTTGCCGCAACGATGTATGTATGACGTTGCACCAGCAGCTGCACACGCCGAGCTTCTGCGACCATCACCATGTACAGTACATATATTTGTAGTACTAAGGTACGCAAGCGGCAGGCTGTCGTGCGGAGCGGCAGACGCTCTCATCCGCTGCCATGTCGGAAACAGCCCTTGGCAGCGCCGATCCTGGAGTGCGAAACGCCTTGGTTGACGTGCATTGACGTCCAACACCTAGTTGCGTCGTAGAATTGCGAGGGCAAGCGTGCATGGAGTATTACGGAGTGCATGCACTCTATCCCAGGCTCTTGGGCCGCGGTTTGCCTTGCCCCTTCCGGGATCGCTAGTTACAGGACGTCGGACTGCGACTGCGACTGCGACTGCGACTGCATCTGCGTGTTTGCTTATACAATCGCCGCAGAGCATTGTTGCTTTTATACACTGCCGCATCCATAAATTAGTGATACCAGAAGTCATTGCTGTGCCTGCATCTGCACGCACATTCAACGGCGATGCGACCTGTAGCAAAATGCGGGCAGTGCGGCCACCCATCTGGACGCAGCGAGTGCTTGCTCGCATCTCATCTCAATCGCACATGAAGGTGCATGGCCGGCCCCCGCCTAGACCGGTCGGGGGAGGCTTCGACCGCTAGAACCTAGACCTCGCCCCCCCGTCAGCCACTAGACGGACAGGCCTCTTAGCCAGGGTCAGGCCCTGAGCGCGCGCCCTGACAGGCCCAAACGCACGCGGCCTGCCCACTGTGCTTGGATCCTGCACGCACTAAGATTTGCCGGCGCAGGTACGTACCGGCCACGATGGACTGCACTCCCTCGCAGAGACATCGCCCGCCAAATTCTCTTCTCCCCCCCAGAGCGCCGGCCCTCGCGAGGCGGCAGGGCAGAAACCCATCGGTTTGTGCCATCCCGGCCCCAACGAAGAACCAACGCACGATACTGCAAGATTGCAACCACCAGACATTATTTCGCACCTACGCTTGCACCAGCGCCTCTGCATACTGCCTGATTTGTATATCCACGACGAGGCCCCGGAAGCTTCGAGTCCTGGTCCTGATCGCATCGTATCCCTGGGTCCCTGCCTAGCTCTTTCTCTGCTTCCGCCGCGGTGATGCCTGTCTGCAACTGTCGTGCCCTGTGCCGTGGCTTCGCAAAGTTTTGACCACTCGCCGACTCAACCTCCCGATCCAAGACACAAACAGGAGCGACGCCATCGCATTGACGCCGCAACCTTAACTTGACCTACCTACGACATACGATTTGATTCGATACGACACGATTCCCTCGATACGATCCCGAGTCACTGAACGCACAGCGGTACTGGCCAGGCCGACTGTCTGCTCTCTGAACCATCCTCCATTTCGTCCCTGCATGGCGTCAGTCGGTAAGTACAAACATGCCTCGCTCGCTCTGTCCGTGAGCTTCTGCCTTGACTCGTCTCTCGGCCTGTTTGGCGCACACCTGTTGCCACCACCGATTGCATGTCCTCCGCCATTTGCGCCGGATTGCCACGCTGTGGACGCCGTGCCATTTGTTGTCGCGACACGATTCGACTGTCGTCTCCCTGCTTCGAGAATTTTCTCCTCACGTCAATTCCCAGTGGCTGACAATCTTTTGGTTATTTTTTCTTCTTCCCAGGAGCGATAGCTTTGAGCAGCACGAGCTCTTCCCTGTCATAGCATTGGATGGACCATGGATACCGCCGAGCCTCCCCTTGCGGCGGCCCGGCCATCCTACGGAATGCGGTCGAGGCCGTCGACGAAGCGGCGCAAAGTACCACCACTAAAAACATTACAACCCACAACTCAAAGTGCTGGAACACAAGATGATAATAATGGGAAGATACTGCCCCCTGGGAAGATATCAGACGCGAAAGATGCGTCGCCGCCGAAGCCACCAAGCAAGGTTATGCGAAAAGCGTCGACTACTGGCCGACCTATTGTGCCGCTGACTGAGCAGAAATCGCTGGATAGGACACTGTCAAAGGGAAAGCGAGATGGAGAATCTGATGGTTGGGACGTTGCGCCAGACGGCGCTTCTGCCGGTCGTCAAGGGCGCCAGTTCACCGTTGCCAACGTGGGGAATAACGGGAGGCTTTTTTTACGGTATGGAAGTAGCCGAGTTTGAATACTATATCGAAACCACATGGGCTAACATTGCTATTTCTAGACCATCTGTCCGGCGTGCAAACAAGAGGTACCCCCAGCCAAACTTCACCTTTCCCATAACACCACCTGGAACTGCTGGGCTGGAGGGAGTTTATCCAGACAACCTAGACGAACCGCCTAGATTGACGACGGATCATCACGAAAATCAATTCACCCCTACGCCCAGAACATCGATTATTCCCCCACAATACGCCCCCGATACTAGTGGCTTTGTAACGACTACGCAACACCGTAGAGCAGTGTCGGATGGTACGATCCGTGACTTTAATTCTCCCACAAGTACCGATGCGGACGGGTACAGAATCGTCATCACAAAGCCGCCTCACGATGACGGCCGGCCCAAAACGGCGGAGAACCCAGCCGATCTGGATATTGGCGGTATTCCGACACTTAATATTAATATCCCATCCTGGAAGCTAGGGACGCCACGGTTCTCTATGAGAGGTACCCCGATGCTTAGAGGCTCGTCCTATGCTGCTACCGATGAATACCGATCTGCCAGTCGCTCGTCTATGTACCATTCTTCGGAGAGGAGCCTCGGCGGACCGCTCTCTAGCACAAGGCCAAGACCTAGCCATCTTGTCATCCCGAAGCTTCGCTTTCCGCGAACCTCACATGCCTCGTCGCAAACCTCAACTCGCGTACCACGACCTGTGCCCTCTACATACGCATCTGCGCATCTTGTCATCCGGCCAGCCATGTACGATGAGCTCACATTCAAGCCCGCTTGTGATGATAAGTCAATAGTGCGATACTCGCCTAACGGATCCGTGACTGCAGCGACGCCCTCTCGACTTGTTGCCGAGATCACATCTCCAAGCTTCCTGGACTACGAACTGATCTCGGATTTCTTCTTGACCTACAGATCCTTTCTTGAGCCCCAGATCCTCCTCCAGATGCTCATGGCAAGGCTCGTATGGGCTTTGGAACGCACTGACGAGGTTGGAATGATTGTTCGCGTTCGAACGTTTGTCGCCATGAGACACTGGATCCTCAACTACTTTGTGGACGACTTTGTCCTAGACTATGATCTTCGACTCCTCTTCTGTATCTTGCTCAACGACTTTGTCGATGAGCTATCTCAGGATATGAACCAGAGCAGAGTTCAGCTCAAGATTTTGGCGGAGCTCAAAAAGTGTTGGCGACGGATATGTGCTCATTATTGGGATGGCCCTGAATTTAACGATGGCCTAGAACCTCTAATCCCAATTGCTCCAGGAGGCATCGCTGGATACAGAGATCCCAGCTTGGATCCCTCTTTTTGGGAAATACAGGGAATGGATCAGCCACAGTGGCGTGCCGTGGCAGGCATCCCGCAAGGATTGAGCGATGAGACCAATCCAAGTGAAACAGTCCCTAAGCCGGCCAGTATCGACGAATTTATCACTATGGACGATCGTCCGGAGACTCCTGAACATCAGATCATCACCACCACGACACCAGCAAATGGGCCGTCTTCGCCTCTTAGCATAGCAAGCATGGATATCGTGTCTTGTTCCTTTCCAAGTAAGAATGTGAGGTCTCTGAATCCAAACTCCAGTCAGCCTCTAGCAGCCCATCCTGTGTACTCAACGTCTCCTATCCTCCCGCCCGGAGCTATTGCTACTACTCCCAAGGCGCTTGCTGGCAAGCGCGTTCGTCCGGCACAGAGCCACAAGCGCAATAACAGCACCTCTGATTCTTTGAGGGAACATGGCTCAGATCATTCCTCGTCACATGATGTCGACTTGCACATGATTCTGCAGTCTGCTGGAAACCTTGTTCGAGGCAACATTCTTCCACCTGGCCAGCCTTTTGTCGACATCGAAGCTGAAACGCCCACTGGTGATCGCAACAGGCAGACCACCATCTTTCAGCCTGTGTCTCGCCACGCCACCAAAGACCGGATCTTTGGGGTTGCCATGTCGGGATCTGGGATGAAGAAGTTCTTGGGAGGCGTACGGCGCGCATTGAACAATCGGGGCCAATGGTCGTCCGGATCGCATTCTAGTTTGCCCGCTGTCACTTCTCTTAGTGCGCACACCATCGCAATGGACCGATTGCCTGCAGCGACTATTATTGCCCAGAGTGGCCATGGCCCGACCAGCATTCGGCCGCAAGTGAGAATCGATCTACTTGGGGCTGAAGTTGCTGAAGATTTCAAGAGAGCTATCCGTGAGGAAGAGGAAGCTGCCGAAGCGGAACGATTAGGCGCACCAAGACCGGCTCCACCCGCTGTCCATGGTCCTATGGAATATTCCGCCGCACATATGGAGTCTACCACAGTTGATAATTTGCTTCAGGATCGAGGGCTACGGCCCATGAGCGATATGGGTCTCACCACCGGAAGCAAGTCTATCGTTATTATTGACGATACGGTGCCGGGCTTACGTGATAGACTGCCTATGACCACTTTTGATCCCAATCCTCCTGTTGTGGGATTATCAGCGGGCTCTTTTCTAACTGTCGGCGGCGACCCAACTCCTCCTACAACGCCGCCCGCACAGCTTCTCGCCGGAACCATACGAAGGTCATCATATCTTCTCGATCAACTCATCAGCCCCCCATCCGAGGAATTTCTGCCACCTTTCGTACCGGATATGGCGACTTTGGGACGCACCCACAGCGTAGGGCCATCGGAAGATGCGAACCGATTCTCTAGTTCAACAATGCGCCGCGGCGGTAGTCTGCGGCATCCACCTCTTAGCCGTGGGGCGTTGCAGTTTCATAAGAGGAACCAGTCTACAAATACTCAAAAATCAGATCGCTCTTTTAGACGCCATGCCTCGTTTGGTAGCCATCTTGAACGACACTCTGCAGCTCGAAGTTTTGATGCCACCACAGACTCGTCCATGCTGGATAGAGAATATGACGCTCCTGCCCCTGAGCCTCCCCGTGTACTTCGCAGGCGTCCCGGTGGATATCTCAGAGCTGCTGCTAACGCGGGTGGCGTGGATAACCCGTCTGGGATGCGGAGATCTCAGTCTGTTGGGTCTCTTACAACTTATACCGAGTCGGTCCGGAGCTCCTACCTTCTTGGTACTCATCCCGAGCAGGACGATGAGGAATGCAGCTTTGCTGGAGCAGAAGAGCACCCTCGTGGGAGACAGGAGGTATTTTCTGTCGGTCAGCTGACCGGGAAGCCACCCAAGCGAAATCTGTCTTTGTTTAGCACACACTCGTCGAAGCCCATTATGCGTCCCTCGTTTGAGATAGAAGCTCGAAAATTGGCACAGATACCTGATGAGGATGACGGCGGCATCGAGTCTGCACTGTTAAAGCTTGAGGGCAGATATCAACCGAAGCCAAAATCATTTGAGCGGCTTAACCAAATGGCTCTGATAGACGCACAAGAATTTGGTGGAAAGGCGCCGGCGGTAGATCCCTATGTCAGCCAGGATGAAAGCCAACACAGTGAAACAAGCGGCATGGATAATGACTATTATCAATCGCAAGTTCAAGAATTCTCTGACGACAAAGGAAAGCAGCCACTTGAATTTGAATATAACCGGAACACCATAACAACCCGGAGCAGGGCAGCTACGCTTGAGGCGCGCTCATTCTTGAGTGGTGACTCAGACGAATCGTACTGCTCCATACCTCTACTTGAACGGGGCTTAACAGATGATGGTCGAAGCATAAAGGGAGCCTCGGAGTGGACTGACCGGTCTGTTCTTCGAGGCTCATCAGACGATGACGCTGTAGCTTCGGATATTCCAATAGCTCTGCACATCTCTAAGCCGCGTCTTTCTTATGACTTTGTCGAAAAGACAGATAGCATTGAAAGGATTAGACCTGGTACGACAACTCCTGCACCAGCTGATGACCGAACTTTCCTGGAAGACGCTAGCGTTGGCGGTTCAGATCTTTCTTCTGAACTCACCCCCTCTGAGGATGAAGATGCGGGTAATCTGGACAGGAGAGTGGGCGTATTTTCTGTCTCATCCCAACCACACCCATTCGGAGACCCTATTGCTACGCCTCGATCAGACTCTTCTTCTGCCCCCATGACGCTCGCTCAGGCATTAGCGATGAGTCCAATAATGATGAGTCCAGTGATGATGAGCCCGGAGAGAACTCTCGATCCGGATCAAATTTGGATCAGCAAACCCCTTCCTCTCACTCCAGACAAATATCAAGAATCTTCCTACACGGCTGAACCTAAGCTTGTCCATGAGACACCGCGAGTAACTACCGAAGCTCTTCATTCGGTGCCCCAGACAGAAGTGCCCAACACTCTCAAATATTCAATTCACTTGCCATTCATTCTGGCGTTTGACTCTGATACTTTGGCTCAGCAATTCACTCTTATAGAGAAAGATGCTCTAAACGATATTGACTGGAGAGAGTTGATTGACATGAACTGGAAGAATGCTACTAGCAACGATTCTCGCTCGTGGGTTGATTTTTTGAGAAAGACTAATGCTCACGGAGTTGAAGTTGTCATTGCTCGATTCAATATCATGGTCAAGTGGGCCATTTCTGAGATTGTGCTAACTCAGCACATCGAAGAGAGGGCTCGATGCATCATCAAACTCATCCACATAGCGGCACACTGCCGGCGCTATCGCAATTTCGCTACCTTGGCACAGCTCACAATCGCCTTGTCGAGTGCAGAGGTCTCCCGCCTTTCCAAGACTTGGGATCTAGTTCCAGCTAAAGATCTGAACACGCTAAGCGAGATGGAGGCTCTTGTTACACCTTCGCGTAACTTTTATAGTCTCCGGGCAGAAATGGAGAGCGGTTCTGACGGAGGATGCATTCCATTTGTCGGCATCTATACGCATGACCTTCTCTTTAATGCACAGCGCGCTTCCGAAATAGCCAGCTCACCGACCACTCCTCCGCTGGTCAACTTTGAGCGATGTCGCATTGGGGCAGCTGTGGTCAAGACAATGCTGCGCCTATTAGAAGCCAGCACTCGGTACACTTTTCAGCCGGTTGAGGGTATTACAGAGCGATGCCTCTGGATGGGCGCATTAAGCGACGATGAAATCCAACGACGCTCTAAGACGTTGGAATAGGCAAAGTCCCTTGATTTCTCACGTTCTTCAACAAATCGATTATTTCTTCGTTTAAACTTTGATACCACGGATTTTTAACATATAACACAAGCAGACCAATCCTCTCAACTGCATCTCAACTTCTCACCATACACACACAATACTTTCAATGTTTCTTATGCACACACCTTTGTCTTTTGTCAGCTCTGGTATAGAAGTTATACGACATCAAATTTGATCGAGACTTTACAAGACTTCTCATTTGTCACAGCAGCAATAGTCTGCAGAATAAGAAGAGAGAAAAAGTGGGATATTACTACCACCGACTACCAAATTTATAATAGCGTGGCATAATCCTCTTCGCTGCCCTTCATCTATCTATCCTTCTATTTGTTTTATTCTTGTCTATATAGGAGGCATTCGCAAAAGTGGATGCCCATAACGCACTTCAAAACCGGATGCGCGGCCAGCACCGCTGCTACCGTCACTATTTTTACGACTTTTGTCCAACAACATTGGCTACTACACCTTGAGCAAGACTCCATTTCCTTTCCTCTGTTGACCAGGTTGTTAATTCCTTATCTGTTGTGTTTTTATTAATCCTTTTCTTTTATGCCCTTTTTCATCTTCTTGCATGATGGCCTCTCTCTTTTTTCTTTTTCTTGCTTTGTTTTTTGGGCGTGGGAGTAATAAGAAGGATATAACAAATAGGAAGGGGGAAACTTTAGATACCAATCAATACTGGAGGGCACTGTGGATATATTTGGGTTGATTAGCGTATAAGGACACATATATACAGCTTTTTGTTTGAAAGATGAAGTATATATAAATTGAAACTCGACTTAGATCGGGTTGCATATAGAATATAAAGAGATTATCTTTTACATCTTTCGTGGACGGCAAGCTTGAGGTAATTGAAGTCGTTTGCCAATGTGGCATGATGATACACTGTACTTGGAGCTTATAAGGAGAACACATTACAAGATGCAGAATAAAAAAAAATAAAATAAAGGGGGATATCTTTAAAATCGTTTTTTCTTTCACTACCGGTCGGCTGTTTAAAAAAAGGCATCCTATATGCTACTGCAAAGAAACCAGGGACCTTGAGCGAGGTAACGATCAAGTCCACCCCAGCGGCCGCACAGGGCTTTCCCTCTTCCTCCTCCCTTTCTGATGAAAGAAGGAAGAGTATCTTTCCCTCATCAGTGCTGCGCACTTAGACCCAAATTCCGAGATCCTTCCACCGTTGCACAAAAAGCTTGCCAAAAACCCGCCGCCATTTTTTGTATTCCCTTTGATGATCAAATCGCCAAAATTACCACCCCAAAGAATAAGCTCCCGTTGCTTCTTCTTGTTCTCCTTGTCCAGATGCTGCTTCGACTGCCTCGGCAACTCCAGATTTTTCCTACCACTGGCTCTCCTTGGCGGTCTCAGCGGCCCACTCCTGGGTGCCAGAGGCAGCCCAGTCCTGAGTAGGGGCAGCACCAGCACCGTCCCAGCCGGCAGCGGCGTTAGCACCAGCGAAGCCGGGGGCGGGAGCGTCCCAGTCACCACCAGCGGCGGGGAAGGCAGACTCGACGGCGACGGGAGCCTCCTCCTCAGCGCCGGTGAGGAGCTTCTCCTCCTCAACCTTCTCCTCGGCCTCGGCCTCAGGGTCACGGTCTGTTTTTTGTCATTAGCTTGAGCTTCAATAGCTAGGAAAAAGTTTCAATTTTTTTTCAAAACGTACAGAAGTACAGATCAACCATGACGTCCCAGGGGGTCTCGCGGTTGAAGATGGTGCCACGGAGGCGGAGGACCTCACGGGCAAGGAGCCACCAGACGGTACCGATGGCGTGGCGACCCTTGTTGTTGGTAGGGATGGCAACGTCGACGTACTCGGTGGGGGAGTCGGTGTCGCAGAGGGCAATGACGGGGATGTTGACGTAGCTGGCCTCCTTGATAGCCTGGGCGTCGGTGCGAGGGTCGGTGACGATGATCAGGCGGGGCTCCTTGAAAGAGCGGGTGATGTAGTTGGTGAAGCTACCGGGGGTGAAACGTCCAGCAATGGGGGAGGCACCAGTGTGGCTGGCGAACTTGAGGACGGCACGCTGACCGTAGGGACGGGCAGAGATAACGCAAATGTCGGCGGGGTTCTCGATGGCGGCGATGATACGGGCAGCGAGGACAATCTTCTCCCTGTGAGTCGTTCGAGGCCGTGTTAGTGACAAACTCCAATTGCTCGACTTCTCTCCTTCTAGAGCTCTTTTTCTCGCCCCCCCCCTCCTTCATCTTCCATCGCGGAGAAAAACGCACCAGGTCTTGCCAACGTTGATGACGTTCACACCATCGACACGGGTCTTCCACAGGTAGGACTCCATGTGCACCTGGAGGTTCTTGGAACCGAGGTGGCACTGGGCCGCCAGGAGCATCTCGATGTCCTGGCTGGTGGCATTGAAAATGGACGGCAGGTTAGCGGGAGCCATCTTGACTGGAATTCTTCCTTCGGTGGTGGGGAGAAAGTTTGTCGTTGAAGGAGGAAAGAATTCGGCGATGGGGGGGTCGACGAGTTTCGTGCAAAGTTTCGCAAAAGTTCGCGAGGGCAAAGCGGACCTTGAATTTTTCCCAAAAATGTGTGCGCTGCAGCCCTGAGGGAGCTAGTACCGAACAGGACTGGCTGATTTCCGCTCGTCTCGAGGTACCGAAGAGGATCTTGAAATTTCACGTGAGATGATGACTAAGGGGATACTCGAAAAGAGTGGGGTGTTTTCTGTTGAGTAGTCAGCAAGATTGATATCGGGATGGGAAATTTTGAATGGCGCCGTCGAGGTGGGTTGATAGCACTTCATCCCGCAGAACAGAAGATCAGCTGCCGGAGCAACAATGCCGCCCAGAATAGATCTGCTACAGCGACTAGGCACAGTCAATTGTATGGCTTTCACACTCCCTCTCTCCCAAAAATAGAAAATGGTTTCGGAATCGTTAATGAGATATGTCGCTAATTGAGCTTGTTAGTGTGCCTACGACCTTCGACGACACCGGCAACACAGGCCTTCCTCCCCATCGTTCAAAAGGCCAATCTGTCTCTGCGCGAAAGAAAGAAGAAGCAGAAGCAGGATCCGTACAAGTGGGCACAGGCACAGCAGCGCAAAGCTGCCAACCTCAAGAGACAGGATGAGCTCTTGAAGAAGCGAGACGAAGAATGGGGTGATCCCGTACGAGGCAGACTGACGCCGTTCCTCGAGTCTCTCGATTCAGCTGGCCAGAACCCGGTGACCAACGTGCCCCGAGACGCCAGCGGAAATGCTCTCGAGGAGCCGAGAGAGCTGCCCACGACGCCTGGCCTGCGCAACCATTTCCTTACCGATGCGGAGCTCGAAGATGCCGTCAAGCACGCCTATGCCCTAACGAAGCCCATGGTCGGGGTTGTAGAGTCACAGATGGACCCTACTACGGAGGAGGAGAGGAAGCAAGCTCACAACCAGAAGCACCAGAAAGCCGTTGAGGCCCTGAAGCGGATCACAGCCCTGAGCAACGGCAGCGCGCGGGATCGATTCCACGCCAACGTCAGGCGCATCGTTGATGAGTTTGGACGCCACAACACAGACAAGGTTCTCAAGCCTAAGCCGCAGTCCATTTCACCAAATACCACACCGATGCCTGGTCGTGCTGGACCAGATACTGGCAGCTCAGAGGTACAGATTGCAATCCTGACCGCCAAGATCAGATCGGTGTCCGAAGCGCTGGCAATCAACCGAGGATACAAGGATGTGCACAACAAGAGGAACTTGAGACTGCTTGTGCACCGACGCCAGAAGCTGTTGCAGTATATGGAGCGAAAGGAGAGAGGTAGCGAGAGATGGACAAACATGATTGAGAAGCTAGGACTCACACCAGCGACGTGGAAGGGACAGATCGATCTGTGAGGGAGGAGGAGAAATTAAAGAGACAAGGCGGAAGAAAAAAAAAATAAAAAATGCTGTAGGATAGTTAAAGCATCTGTATATGTATAGTAGAGCCCGTTAGAGGATGCGTGATTGCCTATGTCAATCGTTCGCCTCTTCCATATGCGCCTAATCTGAATGAACCCTTCCCGTGCAATTGATACGAAACGAAAAAGAAGAAGGAAAAAAAAATAAAACAGCCAACATTATACTACACTCGCACGCTGCTCAAGACAAGTCCATTATTAGTCCATGTGCCGCTTAGAAAACGCTGATAAAGTTTCCGATGCGATCTTTCTGGTTCTGAGCTATACACTCAGCAATCCATGTTATGTTCCGGATTTCCTATATTCGGTTAGTATCGTCATCGCTTCTCAAAATGAGATCACAAGATCACGTACTTGTTCTCTAAGCTTCACCCACGCATAGACGATGGCATAGGTAAATTGTCGCGTAAATGCGTCTTTGGAAATCTCCATCTCCTTCTGGTAAAACATGTCCTCCAAGCTCTTGCCGTCGGTGGAACCACCACCCATATTGCCGGGGCCACCGGAGCCGCCTAGGGAGACGGCATCAAAGAAGGTCTTGTAATCATGAACACCATCAACAGCAAGACGCACGCCCTCAACATCATCTGCCCGAGAGAGCATCAAGGTTCCCTCAGGATACAGCTTGCCAAAGGTAGGGTACAGCTTGTTGCGGTCTGCCTTGGTCAACTCGGTGCCGAAAGAGTTTAGGGTGATGTTGATAGCTCGGCGGTCTGCCTCAAACTCAAGGATGTTAGACATGACCTCAGCAGTAGGCGTACCAGCCATCTCTGAGTGGGTGTTGACAAATTTGTAAAAGTCCTCAAGATAGTTCTTGTAAAGGGTGTTTCGGACGATTTCGATGTTGAGCTCGTCCAAATCTTGGTGGCTCAGACTGCCCTTGAAGTATGGGGCGAGCGGAGTCTCGATCAAGACGCTGTTATAGAGCTCTTCAACATTGGTCGCGACGCACAGCACGGGCATAGTCTCAAACCATCCCAACGGGTGGCATCTCTCCAAGAGCTCTCGGGTATCTCGTTCGTGCAGGGTGCCGGTGATTAGCAGGGCGACGTTATCAATCATGTAGCCGTACGTCACGTAATCCATGAATTGAGCCAAGGCACCCGTAGCATTAGCGCGAACATATCGGAATTCCGAGATGAGCTTGTCTGTTGTCTTTGAAGCAAGCGCAGATGTCGATGGGTTTGGAGGAAGGGATGCGAGGAAGTCGCCGTAAGCAGGGCCAAGCTGCAGCTTCAGGTCTGCGAACATTAACAATAGGAATATATCTAACACGAGCTCATACATACCATCGATGGTCTCGCATTGTGTCAGGTTGTTGTAGGCTGGGGTCGTTAGAAGGCTGTTGCGGTAACCACGAACAATGCCCTCGATGTAGCTGCAGACCCCCCGTCAATAAAGCTAAATAGCGAAGCGCCCCAACCAAAACTCACCCATTGTTCACGTTGAATAGAAGGCCTTCCATCTTGTTTTGCTTCGTATATGCTCCGAGTTACGTAAGACGGACGAAATTAATGGTCAAACGAGCGGTGACGCACGGCAGCGGCGATGTTATAGGAGCTGGCTCGGCTTGTCCCGACGTTTCTTGATTTCTCGGAACTACTTCTGCATGGCCGGCGAGCAAGGCGCAATTGCAGCAGTGACACAGCGTCGCACGTGAGTGGTCCAGAAGCGTTCCGGAATTTCTGTAGCGCCGGCGCCCGGCGGCCCATCCCACTTAGAGGCTTTAGCACCAATGCAAAGCCAAAAATTTTGAGTGGAGACTAAAGCTTCAACTGAAAAATTTCCCAAACTCACTTTTTATTCGGCCTCTTCCCTGAATCCTCACGCACACAACTCTCTCAATTGGGATTTGGGAAGAAGAAGGAACTCCATTAGACAAGCGCCGGAGTCCTAGAGGGAGATTCAATTATTCACCATGTCTCTCTTCGTTCTTGCAGAGACGCCTGCAGGGTCAGTCTTCGAAGCCTCTAGCTATTCCTCGCCATGATGGATGATGGCGTGTATTTGGACTTGGACTGACAGAATTGCAGCTATGGCCTGTTGAAGGCGAGCGATAAGAAGATGCTCAAGAATGCCGATCTCGCGGCTGAGCTGGGAAAGCCGGAGCGCTTGATTGAGATGTAAGATGCTCTCTCGACTTACCCAGCCTCTACGATAAATTTTTCTTTGTTCCTTTTTTCCCATACTAACGAATGGTCGCATACAGGCTCAAGCTGAAGAAGTTCGTCAAGTTCGACAGTGCCGCCATGGCTCTTGAGGAAGCCGCCGCCGTCAGCCAGGGTCAAATTCCTCCTCTGTTGACCTCACTGTTGGAGGATTTGCAGGCTGAAAAGAAGGCTTCCTTGGCCGTTGCCGATTTGAAGCTGGGCACAGCCATTTCCAACCTGCCTGGCCTCAATGTCACCCCGGTGGCTGGCTCCGACACGATGGACCTTTTCCGTGCCGTTCGCGAACATGTTTCGTCCCTCATTCCCGGTCTCGACCAGGACGTCCTGGACCGCATGACCCTCGGTCTGTCGCACTCAATGTCTCGACACAAGCTCAAGTTCTCGGCCGACAAGGTCGATTCGATGATCATCCAGGCCATCAAGATGCTTGACGATATTGACAAGGAGCTCAACGTTTATGCTATGAGAACAAAGGAATGGTACGGATGGCATTTCCCCGAGATGGCCAAGACCCTCAATGACAACTTGGCCTACGCCCGTGTCGTTCGATCTGTCGGCATGCGAGACAACTTCAAGGATGCCGACCTTTCTGATATCCTCCCCGAGGACGTCGAGGCCTCGTTGAAGGCTTCTGCTGAACTCTCTATGGGTGTTGAGATTACTGAGGATGATTTGAAGAACGCTGTTGAGCTTGCGGACCAGGTTATTAAGTTTACCGAGTACCGAGCTCAGCTCACATCTTACCTGGAGAGCCGAATGCGCGCCATTGCTCCCAACCTGACTGCCCTTGTTGGCTACCTCGTTGGCGCCAGACTCATCTCTCACGCCGGATCCGTCCTCAGCCTGGCCAAGGCTCCCGGTTCCACCATCCAGATTCTCGGTGCCGAGAAGGCTCTCTTCCGAGCTCTCAAGACGAAGAAGGATACCCCCAAGTACGGTATCATGTACCACTCTTCCCTCGTCGGCCAGGCTACTGGCAAGAACAAGGGTAAGATTGCCCGTATGCTGTCCGCCAAGGTTGCCCTAGGTCTCCGTGTGGATGCCCTCGGCGATGACGAGGAAGAGGATGACGAGCAGCGTGCTGCCCTTGGTCTCACCAACCGAATCAAGCTTGAGAACTACCTCCGCAGACTCGAAGGCAAGGCTGCCCTGCCCAAGGGCACCAACGTTACTCCTTCTGGAGAAATTGTTTCAGCTGGCCAGTTCAGCCTCAAGGAGACCGGCAGATATGCTGTTGATGCCGACGGTGTGGTCGACCATGACATGGCCGACGCAGATGCTGAGCCCGCCACCAAGAGCAAAAAGTCCAAGAAGCCTAGAATCGAGGTCGTCGAGGAGAAGGACGTTGATATGGAGGACGCTCCTGAAGACTCCGATGACGACTCCGATGAGGCCTCAGTTAAGAAGCTTTCGGAAAAGGAGTACGAGCGCCTGGCTGACCTCTCTGGCCTGTCCGTCAAGAAGTTCAAGCGAAAGTATGAGCGCGGTGACATCCAGCTCGGTGAAGATGGCAACCCCAAAGTCCTCAGCAAGAAGGAGCTCAAGAAGCTGCGCAAGGCCGAGAACGACGAGGAGCCCGCCGAAGCTTCACCAGAGAAGAAGAAGAAGCGAAAGGCCGACGACGTTGAGGCCGAGCCCAAGAAGGACAAGAAGTCCAAGAAGAAGCGTGAATCTCTCGGTGCTTAGAGTTCTTCGAAGAAACGCCGACTCTTTTGAATAAGATGTTATATACATGTGTGTGCATACATACATACACACACACGCACGTGTATATATAACATCATTAGAGAAACGGCATCATCTATCGAAGATATAAAGGACAAAAAAATCTAAGACGACGAAAAAAAAAATCTAGAGAGGGAAAGCATTAAAAAAAGCGCAATAATTTCTTCCGCTATCTCTGCGAAGCAGGTCTCAAAAAAAGGAAGACCCGCATCTGCTTGGATGGGGCTCATGATATTACCGATGAGGTGGTCATGTAGATATGTGATACCTGAGATTTCTTTTTTGAGAGGCTTCCGGGCTATCTGTCACTGTTAATATGGCTGGCGTTGGGGGAGGGAAACAAATCTTTTCTGGCACAGGCGTGGTTTGGTCTTTGTTTGCTACAACTGTCTGTTGTTTATTTCTTTTTCTTTCTTTTTCTTTTTATTTAAACTACGCTGTTACCATGGGTATCTAGCAGAAGGGAGGAACTGAGGAGAGGCATGGAAATGTTATTTCCAGGAACTTGCTATCTAGGCCTTCCAATCAAAAAATGTTCTTGATCAATAATGCTGAAATTTCACTGCATCCATCCACTTGAATTTCAATTGATACATGCCAAGAAGAAGAAAACCAATAGCGCAAAGTAGGTGTAACATTAAATTGTAATTACAACTGCCATTAACTGCCAATTTTTTGCCTGTCTTCTGTCGCTCTCCTCAGGGTATCTTGGGTATCATACAGGTATCATACAGGCCAAATATCCATCCTTCTCATCCCAAGATCCGCATCCAATCACACATGGTATCATAACGAGCGTAAAAAGAAACATATCAAACCTGTAGCAATCAAAGCGTTATGCAGGCAGCGGGTATAAACAATTAAATCGAAAACAATAAATCGAGTTGCGGTGTCGAAGACGCAAGGTGAGGCAAACGTTGTATGAGGAAGTTGCGATGGGGAAAAAGTCATAGGCGTTATTGAAAACGATGGAACACACGGGGGCATGTCGCTTCTCGAAATCAAGTTGACCACGCTAAACCACCAAAGCCACCTCAAGAGTCAGCAGCAAGCCTTCATGCGAGGCACGACACTAGAAATTTTCCACGACGCGAGCGTTCATGGCTTGTTGGAAACCTGGGTCCTGACCTCCAAAATCGCGAGTATTGCCGGCGGTGCTAGTGCTACCTTCACCGGATTGGGCGAAATCGCCCAGTGCAGCATTCATGGTAGCTGCGTTGAGGGGCTGGCTGTTGCCAGGCAAAAAGATGACCTTGCTGTTGGCAGACTTGGCCATAGCCTGCATAGCCTCGAGGTAACGGATCTGCATGGCTGGCGCAGAACTCAAGATGTCGGCGGCTTGGCGCATCAGCTTGGCGGATTCGACCTAAAGAAAGCGTCATTGTTAGTCACTCTGTTGCAACACTCTTCACATGTATATGAAAAGCCCGGTTTTGTGGAGAAGAATTGGCAAAATGGCCAAATGACAATCTTGTAGTTCTTACCTCGGCCTTGGCGGCGATGATCTTGCTTTCACCGATTCGCTTGCTTTGGGCAGCCATTGAGAGCGAGTCTTGCAAGTCCTGGCTGAAAATAATATCCTTGATGAGCATGCTCTCAACTTGGACACCCCAGCCAGCAGCAACATCCTCAATAATTTCCCCAATAGACTGCGCAATCTCTTCGCGGCGCTCGATCACGTCTTGAAGGACACGGGCACCAACAACGTGACGAAGGGTGGTCTGGGTACGTTCAACAAGAGCTTGGCGGACGTTGGAGATACCAAAAGCGGCCTTGTGGGGAGACACAATGTGATAGTAGATGACGGAGGTCAAACGCAAAGTAACATTGTCTTTGGTCATGCAAGTTTGCTCGGGCACCTCTGCAATCTGGATCTTGACGTCGACTTGGATGAGCCTTTCGCTGAGGGGGTTGACCTTGACCAAGCCGGGATCGACTGCCTTGTAGAAACGACCGAACTTGGTGACAAGACCGACTTGGCCCTGGTTGACGTGCTTGTAAGGGTTGGGACAGATGATGCAGCAAGGAATAGCACCCAAAGTTCCAATGCATGAGCCGAGAGTGTTGACTGTGAAAGAGGAAAAAGGTTAGAATAAAGAAAAAGAATACAGCGCATAAGAATGTAAATAGAAGTGAGTTGCGACATACTCATACTACCATACCAACCCTTGGGGTTGGCCTCGCTTCCTACAACAGCGGCATAGCTTTTCTGAAGGTCATCTCCTGTAGGTGGCTTGACTGTCATCTTATTCTGGGGCTGGAAGCCGGGAGCTGAGAGGCCATCGACGTCAGCAGCCTTGGAGGTGCTGCTGTGGCCAGCGCCGTTGACAGCAGACATGATGGCGGTGTTGGTGGTCTTTTGAGGCGGCGATACAAAAGTCGCGTGGCGGTTGGAGAGACGAGGAGGAAGAGTTGGCAGAGGAGAAGGAAAATGAAGAAAGCAATGCCGCGCAGATGCTATCCAGCAGGTGGGAGTGAGCAGTGGGAAGGGGAAGACGGCTTTTGGAAGGGATGCTGAGCTGATCTTATATACTGTAGCACTACTACCTACCTACTACTAGGTAGGTACTACCAGGTAGGTAGGTCTGCGTACTGTTTACTAGCAGCTTGTGTGGTGTGGTGGGCGGCATTCCAGGTTCACAGACCGCAGGAGCACCCCAGGAGTGGAGCTGGGCAGTTGGGGTAGTCTCATGGGAGAGAGACAGCAGATGGAAGTCGCGACGAACGAAGTAAGTAGTAGGTACTCTGTACAAGCCCTCGCTTTGACAATGGGAATGGCTTACCCGGTCGCTTTGGCACCGGTGCGTTCTATGGGCAGTATCCCGGTACCTGGGCTGCCTTGAAGTAGTAAAAGAGCTGCTCTGCCTACACACTGCCTGCAACTTCGCAAAGGGATACTGCAAGGCAGGCATGTACAGTACATACACAGCCTCATCATCGCCATCACATCACCTGGCCAGCGCTCACCGGTACCTCGCCCGCTGTCCTCTCTTCTCCTCTTTTGATGTGCTCCAAGCACCGATGCATGCAGGTAGTGGCTACTTTGCACAACCGCATCCTCGCAATGAGGAAACAGCCGATCAAACCCTGTCGAAATCGTTCCGTCGATGCGCGTGTGCGGGTGGAGAAGGCACACTCGGCACCGCATCGCCGTGCGGGGAGGCAAAAGCGCAGTGGCCTCAAGGGTCCAAAGCTCTGCTGTATTTGCAATTCTGCAATGCAGCTGCACCGCTAGCGCAGCGCTCCAGCACACCCTCTTGCAGCTTTCCTCTTTGGGTACTGACGCTGCGCTCCGCTTCGGTCATAGCAGCTCCCATGGTGTGACGTGATGGACTCGCTCCGGTCGGTTTCAACGGGTCTCGCCCGCGAGCAGCGCGGAGATGCAGCCAAAATCATGGAGTGCGACACGTCCTGTTTCGAAACCTCCACTAGGCGACGACATTGTTTCTTTCTCCGCGCTGCCTCGCCTCGGCTGGGGTTATTGGCGAGAGGGCCATCTTTGATCTTCAACAATAGTACTACTATGCAATGGTGCTATTCATAGAAGCTGGATTGGGACTGTTGCTCGACACATAGCACTGTGCAAATAGACAGCCATATGGTCAGCTTATGACGACGATGCGAAACCAACGATAATTCCAAAGGGAGCGAGAATAGCAGGATATCCTTCCCTGGTCGGCTCCGTAGCAGCCAGCACGATGGCTTGATCGCCCTTAATTCCCGCCACCCACCTTTTTTTCTTCCAGACAATCGGAATACGCCCCAAGAACTTTCTATTGGAGCAGGTCATAGCAGGCTTCATCCAGCACGGAGCAGCCAGGATCCGGGTCACAGACTACTGCGCCATCGAGCCGAATTACCCTAGACCAGGGCCTGGACGTCATGAAAGCCTCACTTTTTGGATCCTTTTCGATAGGCGATGGACGCAATTTGTTAGATAATTCTTGGCCGCATTGCTGCAAACCGCAGGCACCTGACGACAATTGCTCATTATTATGGATCCAATTCCACTCGAGGTAGGGCACGACCAAAAAAGAGCTCACTGAAGCCTCATGCGCTTGCACCCAAGCCAAGCTAGACTAGCTGTCACCGTATTTGATGCGTATCGCATCGCTCGTCACAAATGAACTGTATCGACCCAATAATTACACTGCCTCATTTTCTCCATATTACCGCTCTTGGAGACCTACACTCTCCAGCCGAAATAACAACAGGAAAAGAACTCACCGCTAGAGGGAAAAGAGCGGCTTCACGTGGTTGTTTTTTAACATCAACCAGAAGAAAATATTGGGGCGCAGAATCAATCTTTAGAATCGCCCCCCCAAGGCCTCTAAAACAGCCCAGTAAATACGGTAATACCCAGCTAGTATAGCACCCTTTTTAGCCCTCGGCATGATGAAGTGCCACCAGCAAGTGCTGATGCCTGCTGATCACGCACCGGATCAACACAAGTCAGAAACCCCCGATCCTACCAAAGCCATCCTCTGCAATTTGCTCCGGCGCCGCGTTTCCAGAAGCCTTCTGTTTCTGGCCAGCTCTATGTACACCTCTCTCTACGCCACTCTCCACCAAAAACCTGACATCTGGAATCCAGAATATTGCCTTTTGCTGCGCCAACTTGAGCGGTTTCGTTTTTCTTCTTCTCTTGCACCGTCTCTTTTTTGCCTCTTCTTTAATGTCATCAAAAATCCTTCGCCCGGCAAAGCCACACTCTCTTCCCCGTTTCTTATATTGTATAAGCCTCTGCCAAGCCTTTCAATAATGGGGCCAATGCGAGTTGCCGCATCTGGAGCTGGACAACCGGCAATCCAATCCACTTTACGCTGAATACAGAATCATCATCCCGGTTTAAGCTAACTAACTTATACGCGCACAAGCGGGGAGCAGCAAAATAAATGAATAAGAAAATCTCATAACCTTGAGCATGTGCAACTTTATTATTACGCTGCATAATGATTATACTATAAGAGTGAGTTTTATTATATATCGAAGTGCTTTTTCTTCTACAGCTGCTATTACCTGTGCTACTTACTACATCTATTTGTTGCTTTTACGCTGAGCTGAGCTGCTGTCCAAACATTGTTTGAGGCTGATTGCCAGATTCATGTACATTTAGTGTTGCCACCATGGCAATCTTTTGTGCCTCTCGTACCAGTACGTTGTATGTATATTGCATTGGCTTTTCGGCTCCTTTGTAGATCAGGCGTACCTATGTACTAAGATCAGCAACACAACATCATCACTTGACTTCAATGAGACCCACATAGATTACTTCCTTCGTGTCTAAATGAGCCTCTCTATATAGTTTTTGCTTTCACCTCTTCGCGGTCTTGCAGCTTGGTAGTTGGGTAGATATGTAGATAGGCAGTCTGCAAGGCATAAAAAAAATGCATGCCAAGGATGGCAGTGCTTTCAACAGATAAAGAACCGAATATCATACCATGCCATTATCCGTGCCGTTTACTCTGCCGCGGTATTTCACTGGGGCTCTCGAACGATTCTTCAAGGAACAACAAAGAGACTAGCTTGTGCATAGCCTTCTGATACAGTCAAGGGTACCAAGTACCTAGGTAGGTACCTAGTAAAAGATACGTGGATATATAAAGTACATAGAAAACAAAACTCTAATAGTCATTTAGCCACCGTACAGAGCAGGAAAAGCTAGCTACATATCCTCATGTTCAACTCCATCCATATCCCATTTCTATTCCTTCTCCAGATGATATCATCTTCGAGCGGCCCTAAAAAACAATCCGTAGGTTTAACACCAAGCTTTTGTGCCCTCCCCCCTTTCTACCTAGTTCAAAGCAAACAAAAAGGCATAATTGATCATATTCTCTTTCTCCCGTCAATGAATCGTACAATTTTCTATCGAATCTCCGCATCTCGCATGAAATCAGGAAGAGAGAAGCCCGTCTCACTACTCTCTAGTCTTGCCGCGGCCAGTATTTGGGCAATGTCGTCCAGTCTAGCAGCAGCTTGACGTTCGGCGAGACTGTCCGTATTGACGGTGTTATCCGGCTCGCTAGGCTGAACCGCATCGGCGTCAAAGGCATAAATCTTTATGCCGCGCAGGTGAGTGTCCTTGCCGTTTTGGTGATTTTCTAGTATTTGCATTTGTAACACCCAAGACACGAGGGTGTTGCCATCGGGCTCGCCACCGACACCTGCAAGTGGTACCTGTTGCCAGCCCACAGGGCTTTCCATATTCATGGCGGCGAATTGAATAAGGTTGTTCTCACTCGTGCCAGATTTGAAGATGATTTTCGTAGGAGTGTAGGATTCATCTTCATTATAGTCGACGTAAAAGCGAATGTCTCGGATACCAACCCGTTTGACAAAGTAGATGGTAAGCTTGTGAGGCTGCGGACCATCCGATCTAAAGAGACAAAAGTCAGAAACTGAGTAGATAGAAGGAAGACAGAAAGAAGAAATAGATGTAGGTCGTCTTACTGCCAGTATGATGTCAAATCATCACTTCGAAGCTGTTCAACCCCATTGCCCGGCTTATGGCTGCTCACTGTAAACTTTCCCAAGTTTGAAATCTCCTTGAGGCCGAAGACAGCTGGATCTATTATTGGCAAGGGCTCTTCCTCCTGCTCTTCTTCGACCTGGTCGTCACAGTTGTCTTCGGCATTTTCATCGACGTTCTCGTTCTCGCCTAAGCTCACCTCTTCAGCGTCGTATTGACCATGAGACATGGCATCGTCATCATCGTAGGTCATCTGATTCGCCTGCTGTTCTAGGACAGCTGTCATGCCCCGCCTTGTCATCCCCAAATGGCTGAGATCAGGCTCCGAGTCGGAACCAGAGCCAGAGCCAGAACCATCACTGTCAAACTGCAGACTTAGGCGATTATTGGTGCTTCTTCGAGTAGCTGGGCCCATGTTAGCGGCGACTGATTGACGGATTCTACTGCGCTGTCGAAGCTGTCTGCGGCGGCGCTTTTTCTGCTGGGATGAACACAAGAGCGAATGCAAGAGTGAAAGCCGTTTTATCTCCCTCGTTTGGTGAGCCACTCGGTGAGAAAAGGCCTGCACCGTGGCATCACGATTCTCCTTATCTGGGGAGGGGAACGGTCTGAGGACCGACTCTCTGCGATCAAGAATAGTGCCGGCGGGCGAAATGGAAAGCGGCTGCAGGGGGCGACGATTGCTTCCCGTTGGCCTGTTGTAGGGGGGTGAAACTTCACAAGAAGGCAGGTTTTCTTGAGGCACTTGTTCCCGAGGTTGGAGGGCAAGTGGTACAAGAGGCATAGCTGGAAAACGAGTGTAGAAAACGAGTGTGGGTAGGCGACTCTGCCTTGGTGGAATGCAAAGGAACGAATGAATTTATTGGTAGGTGCAGTTGCTGTGCTGCCTTGGTTTTGGAAAGGAAGGGCAAAAAGAAGGTAATTGGGGAAACAACGAGGGAATGAATGAATAAAAGAATGAAAATAGGTCAAAAGTAAATGAATGGGAGTCTTCTGACGTAAAGAAGGACCACGACGGATGCAGAGGCAAACACACAAAAAAAAGGAGAAAATTGAAATGCTAATGCACCACGACTCCAGACGAAAATGCCCCAAACATGTTGGAAACGCAGAGGTGGAGGGTATTTATGAAAGATGGGTAGGGGACTGCCATTGTAATAGAAGACGGAGAGAGAGAGAATAAGCCATTCACAAGTGACGCCAAGGTGAGCAGCCAAATGCTCAAATTCAACAAGTCCTCTTTCATATATAAAGAAGCACACTTGCTCCCAATCTTGGCCCAAAAAGAAGAGAAATTAAATAAAAAAAAAAGAAGAGGAAGAAAAGAAACTCATCAGATGATACAAGAATAAATTCCCACTCACATCTATGTAGCCGGAATGGATTCGGCGGTGGCTCCATCTCACGCCTCCTCCCATGATTGCTATTATTGTTGTTGTTGCTGCTGCTGCTATCTGGCGTCTGGTGAGCGCCAACTGCTACGGCCAGGGCAGCGTCGGGCGTTACCTGGACCTGCACGGCCCGTCTGCGTGGATGGTTTCGGCGGTGATGCGTTGCAGCCTCGAGCTCTAGCTGGGCCTGCGCCTGGAGCTGAGCTTCTTGGCTTGAGGCTGCTGTTGAGGCCGCATGGCGGGTTCGCCTGGAGCCGCGAGGGACGTCCATAGTGAGCCCGTCATGATAGACTAACAAGACGAGCAAGGCCCACGGCGCAATAGCTAGCGTTGCTATGTGCGATAGTCCAAAGTGGGTGGGAGGGAGCGCGTGATCACGTGACAGATTTCAATGTTGGCAAAGACGACTCAACAATTTGTATTCGATGCTGCATTCTCTAACAAACGCTTTGTAAGTTGATCTGTAAAACAAACATCGACGAGCAAAATAGCCAAATTTTCAATCTGTGGCAACGCTATTGTTCTATAATGCGGCTCAACTTCCCAATTGAGAGACTCCTCCCCTCTCTCACGGATAACCATGTCGCTGTTAAACACTCCCAGCGAAATATACAGTAAACAGCTGGGGAAAATAAACTATTCAAGTCGATGCTTGCAATGCTATTCCGAAATGACATATCCCACTCCAAAGCCCATCTCCATATGAATAAGCGGTTGCCAAAGAGTTTCTTCTGCGTCGTTGAGACAGGCATAGAGCTGGTTATGTAGCTCCTGGCTAATAGAACGCATGTTTCTGCTATGCCGCCTCTTCTTCATTATTTATGCTTGCTGGAGGTGGAGTCTGTGAATTTGGAGGAGTCGGTGGTACTCCATTTCCTACTGAGCTCGCGTCCTCGTTGTGCTGTTGGACTTGGGCCCACCGCTGAGCCTGCTGCTGGTTCTGTTGGATGGTCTGTTGAATGGACTTTGCAAGCATGTCTTTCTGCTGCAGTAAAGCATGATCGATGAGGTATCTCGCCTCAAGTCCAAGCCCCTCCTGAGGATCATTCAGCGTCAAGTCCGCAGAACTTGGAGCTGCGTTGCTCTGAGACCCAAGTGGTTGACCTGTTGGAGGAGCGGCTGCTTTGGCTCCCCTCTGATCATTGGCATCTTCTACGTTCCGAACTGCCAGTTCTTCGTCTCCCTGATTCTCGTCTCCCTGACTGCCATGTCGAAGCCGATTCAGTCGTCGCTTCATCTTGGCCCACCCCCTAGACACTCTGTCTGATATCTGCAGCCTTTCATCGAGGACCGTCTAGATCAGGAGAAAAACGAGCATGCCGATGAAGATGAAGAGGCCGACGCATGTCAGTATCGGATTCCGATAGCCTCTCACTTTTTTATCTCCACGTATCTCATTCACGCTCATTGTCATTTCTCGGGAGCTGCCCTTGTGGCTAGCACCTCTGTTGGCAGGCACCGGCAGCAATAAAGTATCGGGTGTAGCGAAAAAATATCTGATGATGAAGAACAACAAGCTAGTGGCTAACGATGATATGGCTGCGATGAATACCTTGGAGTTGTGGAAGTCAAAGGCCCACGATCCGCCTCTTCTTGTAGCCCTGCGGAAGTCCAGTGAAGCTGGTACGTTGGACGGGAGATTGAAAAGGGGGGCAACCCTATCACGATCATGATTGTAGTCAGACATTTCTAGAAAGCAAGTGTTGTCAGCAGAATAAATCTGAAGCGGTGAATATGCTGTAGTAATGGTTGGTTGCAAATGTCCAAAAACGAGACAACGGGCATCTTGTGAATGTTTATCTATCGCCTGGGGCGATGAGGGCACCTTCCTCGGCTATATCGCATCTACCATGTTCCTGCTTGTCAAAATCACGTTTTGTGAGCCAATCTTGCCTTAAAATCAGTTTAGAAAGAACGAAAGAATCAAGATTCGAGCAAAAATAAGAGCCACCCTTATTCATTTCCAAAAAAAGATGCTCCTCGCTATATACGCTACATATGTAATCTCCCAAGCAGCCCTCTTGCTCTACCTAACCCTCAGCCTCGTCTTTCTATTTAATTCCCGCGGACATCTGCAGGTAACGGCATCTGTCTCGTCCATATATTCATCCCAATCTTCTCTCCGCTCACCACCGGTAGTCCCGCATGCAACGTCCTCTGGTCTCCCCTCCCATCCGTCAACAAGTTCTCCCAGTAAACCACATTCCCCTCAATGGGTCTGAAAGTGACGCCCGAATCGTATTCTTCATCGCAGTCAATAAACTTGCACCATCTTTCATCCCGCGGTGCATCCAGAATCGGGAAATTGGTCCCTCCGCCCGTCACGTTGTCTGCTTTGACATATCCAAAGAATGAACTGATGCGGTTGCCACCCTGGGACGCTGTCGCGTGAGCTGGATTTGTGAACCAGTCTGTGTGGAAATGGTAACGCTCGGTGACTGCGTATTTGACGAGCTGGATGGGCTCAAGGTGTGATTCCGGCACATCAAAGCCCTGGAAATCGAGAGCCCGAGCCTCTATGCATCGCACCACGGCATCTCTGTCGACGGTGGTTGACTGTGAAGTGCGGACAGAGTGAATGGCTGAGTTTCCACTCTTGAGGACCGCAGAGTGTTTAAACTGGCCTTGGCTATGGTATTTTGTCAATGTTAAATGCAAAACTTCTTCTCCGTTTGGGTAGGCAGGTAAGGTTGTCAAGGCTTGACCTACGCGAGCTCTTGTAAATGGAGTCTCTCCGCATCGGTAATGAAATTCTCCATGTAAATAACCAATGGCGATTTACTCAAAAGGTGGCTTTTATACGGCGGGTGCGTGCATTCGTAGCCATTCAGCTTTTTCTGCGCCGCATCATCCCCGACAGAGGCAATTCCCATGCCGACGGCCATCACGGCCAGCCAGGGAAGTAAGTTTTGCGAGTACATCTTGATGTTCTGTGAGGAGCAAAGGATGGAAGAAGGAGGAGGAGGAAAAGTACAATGGAAGGATGCTATATTGATCACAATCACCACACAAAAGAAGAAAAAAAAAAGGCAATCGGCAATAATCAGACGATGAACAGAGCCTTGATCCCCCCCCGGAATCTCAAACGAAACGTTGAAACACGAAACGTAGTGTCGATGCAGACAACAGGCGATGGCGTTTTGGCCCCCCATTGCCCATTGTTTCGAGTCTAGCCTACCCCTGCCCTGCAATCTGACTCGGGGCACGGAGGAATAGGCGCGGAGCTCATGTAGAACATCTGCTGCTGCTTCTCGAAAGAGAACTTAACCTGCTTGTTCAACTCTTTTCCAATTTGAAGAGAAATAAATATAACAATTTGTCGCAGATAGTGCAAAATGGTAAGGCAGAGCTTATCGAGCGTCTTGGTACAATGCGGGCTGCTGGCCAGCTGCGCAAATATGGTGTGTGCTTCGGAATTCAGCGGGGCAACGGAGGTGAAGAAGCTTCTTGCGCATAACGAATATACTCTGCTGGCTTGTAAGTCCAATTGAGATGCATTCTTCTAAAGTCTGAAAAGCGCTAATCGGTGGTTTTTGCATGTATGATTTAGTTGTCGCGGTAAGATACGGGCTTTATCCATTGTGTGCAATATGAACGGTGGGATTGACTCTCAGGGGTGACTTGCTCTCCGCCCTCATTCATACAGCCCGAATTGTGAGTGGGCTGATCTACTATCAAATTTATGGAATGACGTACTAAACATTTATGAATTAAAACAAAAGAGAAAGCAGTAAGAAACTATTAAAGGAATGGAAAACGGTTGAGAAAAATGTTGCTTCTACGGCTACAATCGACTGTGCAGCCGCCTCCGGCTTCTGTCACGAGATGGACGTCGTCTCCTTGCCCGCTATCCGTCTGTATCAAAAAGACGGGCCAACGACACGATATCGAGGTCCTAGAAGAGCCTCACCGTGAGTCCCATTTGACCTCCATCTTTTTTTTTTTTTTTTTTTTTTTTTTTTTTTTTTTTTTTCTCAATATCTGACATTCCAGCTTAGCATAGAGGCTTTTGTGAAACGAGCCCTTCGGCCATCTGTGCAAGACATTGCCAAGCAGCAGCAGCTCGACGACTTCCTCACCAGCGATGACTACGTATTTCTCGCTCAATTGCATAGTGACGACAAAAGCCTCGATGCTAGATTCAGAAATCTCGCAGAGGAGTTTTACGATCGGTATTCGTTCGGCATGGCAAGCGCTGCTGATGCCAGCTCCAGTGGCATCTGGTGCTACAACAACGTCGATGAATCGGAACACACAGCTACAGATCTAGACGATGCAGATGCTTTAAAGAAGCTGGTTGATGTCTGTACCGCAGAAGTGATTCCTCAGCTTACTCGACGCAACGAATTGACACATCTTTCCGTGAGTTTCTGCAATGTGCTCTTTGCCTTCTTCTAGGAGTGCTCCTTTTTTTTTTTACTAATACCTTTTCCCCGTTTGTTTAGTCGGGACGCTCTCTGGTCTATTACCTCTCCAAAAACGAAGCACATCGCCAAGCTTACACCAAAAACCTAAAGAGCACAGCCCAACAATACGCCCAATTCCTCACGTTTGTAACCGTCGACTCCAACGAGTACCCGGACTTGGCTCGCAACCTTGGTATCCGCTCCACCGGCGGTCTGGCCGTGCAAAATGTCCACAACGGGCAGGTTTTCCCCTTCAAGGGAGACACCACTTCGTCACACCAAATTGGCCAATTCATCGTGGCCATCTCTGAGGGTAAAGCTGAACCGTGGGATGGAACTTACAATGAGGGCCATGACGAGCTTTGAGATGTTACTTACAGCTATTCTCGGTGAAGGATTTAGACGAATGGAACTGTACGTCAATGTTTTCTGTCTGTTTAGAAGTACTAGTGGGCTATTACTAGCCTATTTTACGAGAACAAGCTTTGAACATATTGCTTGCTGCTGCTAAATGAAAAAGAGAGGAAGAAAAAAACTTGAGCGATCGTCGTTAGCAATGTGGTCAGATTTGATTGGAACTCAAAGCATTCATATTGTTAGACACGTTTGCCCAAATTTCGCACCGTAATCGTCAGCATGTCTTACATCATGGGCAGCTGGACCACCCTTTAACCTGAGTTCCTGTTGACTTGTCTCAGAAGCACGCCAGTCTAGATGTTTCACAAATAAAGTAATGGAAGGGATACAGTAGCAATGCAATAATGTCACCAGGATCTACTACTAGTCCGGTAACATGAAAGCGGGCTACTATGGTTTTTCTTATTTAAGAATATTTTACCTTGTTAGTCGAAGCGAAGGGGTACTATAAATACAGCCAATTGTACTCCGTACCAACAAAAGATCTACTGATCTGTTTCACTGAGGCTTGCAAAGGCTATAAACATGATCTAGCGAGAAATGCGACGGCAGTAGACATGCTCTATTGATCGCATTGATAGGAAGAAAGGGAGCATCTCCCCGCCGGCACGTCGGCTTGATAAGAGGTAAGGCGAAGACCTTGTCAGCCTTCACATCTGACAATATGTGCCTCGTATTTGCACATTCAACTTCTGTGATTACCCATGTTATGTGATAGTGTTTGCTTTTCTCCATGGCTGAAAGCGGTATACTTGTCTAGTCCAAACTCAAATAAAGGAGTCTCCAAATCCTTCCCGAAGCCGAACTTGCGGACCAAGGGCCAAACGAGTGTCAAATACAAGCGGTCAACTTAACCATGCCATCTACGCGAGCCTTTTCCCTGGCGCTGGCCTTCAGCGTGTTCTTTATGGCATTGGTGATCACCGTAGAGCGGTTGGTACTGTCATGTACTGACGGGATTTACTGCCGAGGACAGCACCAGGTGACGAAACGGCCAGAAGCATTCAAACACGATCACTCTCAGCAGGCTGATGGACAGTCGGCACTTTTGTCCATAGAGGCGCCTAGCGATATCTTGTCGACGGCGTCTGCCCCGGAGCCAGCCGGTCGATCAAAACATGCGCCGGAGCCCGGCTGCGCGCAGTTCCCTGATACTTCAAAGGTCCTCCTAGTCATGAAAACAAAAGCCTCTGAAGCCTTTTCCAAACTTCCAACTCAGTTGATAACGAATCTGAAATGCTTGCCAGAATTTCTCATCTTCGGCGACATAGAACAAGAGATTGGAGGATATACGGTCCACGACAGCCTCGACAGAGTCTTAGATTCAGTGAAGACGGATAATAGAGACTTTGACGACTATTTTCGACAACGCCAATGCGCGACCCATCAAAAGAGCTGCAGTCAAAACGTGAAATTTACACAGGACGGATGGGACTTGGACAAATACAAGAGTATCCATATTGCCGAAAAGACGTTCAACATGCGGCCCAACTATGACTGGTATTTGTTCGTCGATGCCGGTGCTTATGTGGTGTGGCCAACGATGTTGCGCTGGCTAGAAAAAATGGATCATACTGGTCCTATGTATATCGGCAACAAAGCATCGGTAGGCGACACGCACTTTGGCGATGGAGGCAGTGGCTATGTCGTCTCTAATATAGCCATGCGCGACTTGTTTGAGGGTAAGCATAATGTGGCCAACCGATGGGACGAAGCTACCAAAAGCCATTGCTGCGGCGATCTCATGTTTGCAAAAGCATTAAAAGAGACCGCAGGGATCAGCGTGAATGACACGGTAAGGTTTAACTCGTATCTAGTGAAGTCCGATCTTCACAGATCTCTTTCTCTTCCAACTTGTCGTGGTTGTGAAAGACTCTATGCTGACTTGATATTCTGTGTTAGTGGCCAACAATGAATGGAGAGAAGCCGTTTACCATTTCTTATTCTAGCACGCAGTGGTGTCAGCCCATTGCTACCATGAACCATTTAGGGAGCGAAGAGCTGTCTGCCTTGTACGCCTTTGAACGAGGGCGAAACTTTGCCTCGCCTATGCGCATCAGGGACCTCTACCATCACTTTGTGGCACCGCAACTTGTGCCTTTCCGGCCAGACTGGGATAATATGAGCGACGACGTCTTTTACTTGAACATGTCTGATAATACGTATGACCATTCCCAGCTCCGTAAAGCGAAACTGGAAGGGCTGTCTCCTCTTGAGAAAATGGCCCACTTGAGCTTTGACAGCTGTCTACGAGCTTGCCAAGTCGATCCAGCTTGTTTGCAGTATAGATATCACGATGGCGTCTGTGGATTCAGTTGGACAATCAAGCATGGCTATCCGAAGCCGAAGGCTAGCCAAATATCCGACAGGTGGATGAGTGGATGGGACGTTGACAAGATTCAACCATGGGTGCAGGAGCACGATGACTGCGCTGATGAGATTAAGTGGCCCCTGGTCTAGACGCCGCAGCCTTGAGATGAAGCAATCGCAGGTTGAGGCTCGTGATGCAGAAACCCAGAGGGCAAGCATTAGATTTGTTGTCAACGTCAGAAGATGGAGGTTGAGCATGTGAGGCATGCGTCTACGCTAGCTGCAGGCCACGGCAATCCCTGATCCGATGTTCTCTCGAGTCAGGAGGACAGCCAACGCGGGGGTTGACCAGAGAGCAACCGCAGCAATATTGCAATTCTCCATATTCTCCATGAGGCTCAGAGTCCATTAGTTGAGTGGCCATGAGCCATCTCATGCTCCCTTGTTACAGAACACAGGCGTGTCTGAGGGCAATGCGAACCGCCCCTGGCAGCGCGAGTGAAGGAGAATCGAACGAAGTGGACATTGGATCGGCGCAACTCGGCGCATGAGAGATGTACGAGCAAGAAGGAGGAAGAAGGAGAAGGACACTTGAGCCTGTGTCGGGGAGATGGAGATGGGCTCAGAATTGGGCATGGAGGGACAAGGGTGGGTCTGGGGATGAAGTCGAAGAAGGAAGGAGCCGTGGAAGCCAATCTGCGAATGCAGGCGCCCGAAGCACGGCCTGGAAGACGAGTACGGGGTACACGGCGCCGGGCTCCATATGATACGAGGACGGAGTAGACGATACTCGTCGCTGATATGCCATAGCATCATCCTGCGGCTCAATTCCATCTCATTTATTGTTTTACTGTCACGTAATCATGTATAGGTAACCAGTGAATGCCTTATCATGGCTCTTCTGCTAGCAGGGCTTAAGCTCCTTTAATAGAGATAGCGGATACAGCCATGGTAGTAATAGTAACTGTTGGTGTGGTCTTGGATCTAACATTCTCCATCTATGGCATTTTGCCGCATCTGTTCTTCTCTTGTCCCAGGAAAGCTAAAGCAAGCACTGGTGGAGTTGTATCTGTATATGTTGTGTTGTATTAATCTCAGCGACTTACTATGTTAGCAGCTACTAGGCTATATTCCCGTCAATCAAAATTTGACCCTAGACGCTCCGAGTCAATGCCGCTCTGATCTACAAGCGTTATGAAGAACTACAAGAGCTAAATTTACCTACTAAAGCTACACCGAATATGGCGGGATGATGCACTCGGCCGGTACATGCGGAACTGGCAGCTCGGAAGAGATGGACGTTGGCTGACTTGAAGCCTATAAGATAGTTTCTTTGGTGTTTGGTGAGCTTGAAGCTTAATTAGTGCCTGCAACTACTGTAAGGTTACTGCTTCATTCCAGCGCTGCCGCATATTGCAGGCTCCTGCTATGCAGGCACTTGGGTTCCCCCCGTATTACAGCTGTCGGCATATCCAGCGGCCCTGCTAGCACTACCGCCATGTTTTACAGCCGATGCTACACTGCTTGTTGCCGCTGCTACAACCCTGGGGACCCTTATTAGCAGTATCGCCAATGCCGCCAAATGGGGGCTCTGAGGGGCCCCGAATATTACCAGTTGATGTCATGGAGACTGCTGCAGGAAGGTAGGAAAGATAGGTTCCAAAAAAAAAAAAAAAAAAAAAGGCAATGCACCCCTAATTCCAGCCTCGGCCTCCCCTAAAATGTTTCCTAATTTATCTCAATGTTCCCTTTTTCTTGGTCTTCTTCCGCCACTCACCTCGCCTTCCCTTTTCCCCCTTCGCGCTTCATCTGTGCTGATTGGTACGTGCTCTCGCACCTGTAAACCACCACCGCATGGCGAGCGAGATGATGGACAGCAGCGCAAGCGAGGGAGGTGATGCTGCGATATTCCCAGCTCCACGCTAGGGCTGCTTGGCGGCGCTTCCTCATGCATCAACTGACCCGCCCAAAGTATCACGGCTAGCGGCCTGTAGCGCGGTGCATAGATTGAATGAATGAATGCCTGACTGGGGGCAGTTGACTTTGGATTGATTAAAGTGTCAGTCTTTGTTAGGCTTCCAGTCTCCCAAACTCAACTGATACAGGCAGCCAGCCACGGCGTCCATCAGCAGACGTGGCCCAGCACCAATCACCAGGACCCCGGCATGTGATACAGGCATGATGCTCAGGTCCCGTTCCTAGAGCAGACGCCTAGAAGGAAGAGAAGGATCAAGAAGACGCAGAGGCGACCCGACCAGGACTTGCTGTATATTTTGTGTGCGACCCTCCCACAAGCATTGTATTGTTTCCTCGATGCGAGAAATTATGACGAGAGCCATGTTGGACATTTCGACCACTGCCCTCTTGGATCTATTTTAGCTGCGTTCCATCCCATTTCCCCCTTTATTTCATTCTTCCACCACCACTCAGGCGCAACGGCACTCGTATTAAAGTTAACCTTTTGCGAACCTCCACTCTCGCTTCCTTTTGTTCCGCCAGCGAATGAAAAGAAGGGCATGTCGTGCAGCTGGTGATGTTGATAGCACTGCCTGCATATATAATCACCATCAATCATCGTCATCGTCATCACCGCCATCACCGCCATCACCACCTCTCCGGGGCACCACCACCACCACTAATACCTACAAATACTGCTACTTGGGGCTATTTGCAGCGCCAAATATACCGGTCCCCAACGGACTAGTACCGTTTCGTCCGCCCCCCCCCCCCTGCCCACTTCGAATTTGGAGCTCCCTGTTGCTTCTGGTGCAGCTCTTTGGCCTTCGTCCCCCTGGTCGATTCGATTTCCCCTGCTTTGTCTCTGTTCCTGGCTCCGCCATCTGACCAGGATAAAGGGGAGAAACGAAGAAGTAGCTGCAGACGGAACATTCATCAGTTTGCAGAGCCCAATCTTTTTTTCCCTCCCACCTCCGCCTGCACTATCGAACTCGCCGATATCACTTCGTTGTGGTTTCTCGTATCTGCCATCAATTCCCAAGTTCTGTTCACGACCAACAGCGATCGATACCCAGCAACCGACGCCAGCGAATACTCTCTTCTTCTTCTTCTTTTTTAATCCTTACTGCTTCTCTTTTTAATCCCTTCTCCATCTATCCAGCTCTACCCCTCATTGCAGCTCCCACCGCCACCATGTCTTTCACCGATGAGGAGCTTGACCGCAACTGGCAGCCCAACGGCCGACGACCGCAGTCGTAAGTCTCCCGACCCAAATCGCAGCATCGCAATGAGACCGAAAAGCGCACTCTTCAGCGATGGCGATCTGCATACTACGCAGAGCCATATGCTGATCTTTTGACTTTTCTTTACTTCTTCTTTTAATTCTAACCGTTTACAGAACCATTGCCAGAAACTTTCAATTGGAACTGGAAGACATCTTCAACTTAGACGAGCATAAGGCAGAGCTCCAAGAGTCGCTCGACACCAGGTTCGTTCATCCCAATGACCCCTTCGGCCATTTGCTCTTGTTCCACATCCCTCTTCTAACCGGCGCCATTTCCATCTTCCTCGCAACAGGAGTTACAACATCGGCAAGAACAACGAAGAGCTCGCCTCACTCGAGGAGCGCCTCCGCGAAATGGAAAAGCGCCTCAACGCCGCCGGCATCACCTCACCCGCCACCGACGACAAAGACGAGCAGCACTCACCCAGTTCGACGCCCAAGCCAGAGGCCTCTTCTCTCGCCGCACCCCCAGCAGACGACAGTAAGTCCAGGTCGCGGCCAGGAACCGCGCAGCCGACCCAGCAAGCCCCCAGCTCTGGTGACATGCCTCCAACCCCCGGGGCCAGTGAAGGTGAATATTACGTTGTGACTCGCGAGGATTTAATGGACGACGCCCCCCGCTGACTTTTGGTTTCTCCTTCTTTTCTACCCATTGAAGATGGTGATCGCGAGTAAACAAATTTAAAGAAAAAAAAAACATATCCAAACGGCATTTTCTTTTTTTTTTTTCCTCGGACGCGCTTGTCGACGACAATACTTGCCTAGGCGATTTCTCTCTCCCCCCTCCGATTGGGCCCATCCACGACAATATGCTAGATGCAACTCTCACGGATTTGTCAACGCAACTGGTTTTGGCCCCAGGAAAACTGGTTTTACTCTCCGGCGGAAGAAGGCCATTGATAACGACGAAATGCGCCATTCACCACAGTCGCTCTTCTCGCCAAGCTCCCCACCTGGATTCGGATCCTTTCCAAGAGACGTCACCCGGCCACGCTCGCTACCAGACACGTTTTCCCACTTCCGGCGTTTATATATAAGGTTTTTTCCACACAACACAAACCACCGTTCTTCCGGATAGGAAGCTGCGTTCAAACCTTTTTTTTTTATTGCTCTTTTTATGCTTCCCTTTAGCCCAAACATAGTACCCTTTCGACATGGCATTTGTCGAGCTCTTTTTTCTTCTTTGTTTTACAAAGGCACTCATACACACACACACAACACACACACATACAGCAGCTATACAGCAGCTATACACATATATTATACCACATTTAATGCACACAACGCAGAGCATGTTTCCTTTTCTTTTGAAATGAAACGGGCTACTAGGACGCACTTGGAAATGGGATGGCTAGATGAATGGATGGGGGGGAAATGGATGGATGCGGAGGGGAAGCTTTTATGGGAACGGGAGGAAGTATCCACTGGTCTCACCCAATAATGACGGGCTGGAGAGTGCATTTGTATATACCAGCTCTAGGATGAATGCAATACAAAAGATTATAAACAATACTTGTTATAAAGTTCATGTCAAGTCAATTATAGTAGTCTACATACTATATCAACCTCAAGCCATCTCTCTATCCGAGATATGAAGCCCACTTTTGTTGTTTTTTTAATCCCCAAATATTATGTATTATACATCAAGCATTCTCCAAGGGTTCAAAACCCACTAAATCAAAGTAATTAGCATCTCTTCAACTAAGTCGCGATGCGGCCGAGAGCTAGCCATTCCAACGCGAACCAATCCTCAAGCTTGGCCTTTTAAGGAGTCATGAGTGTAAGATCCTTCGCTTCTCTTTTCATTCAGCATCATACAATTCCTTGTTGGCAAAGCCAACTCGCCCTCTCTCGAGATCAAACGCCACATACAGCGCCTTGAGCATAATATCTCCTATCACTGTGACGGATAAATCTTCGGCGCTCTGCATACCTCCCCAACAATAGGATGGGTCAATTTCAACGGGGCCGTAGTTGAGATACGGGCCAGGAATAGTCAGAATACGGTCACTCCCAGGTATTCTGAGCATAAGATTAGGCAAGTCCTTGGCAACCTCGCAGGGGAACGTGAATGCATTTGCTAGTCTTTGATCAACTTTCATGCCTGGGATCGTGAACCAGTAGCCACTCGCTAGATTGTCAGGCAGGAACATCAGTGTAGTGCCAGTATCGATTGTTGCCTTGAACTTCTGCGAGTACCATGGCGTCGTCTGCTCTCCCCAGGTGGTGAGATTGAACTCGACATCCCAGTGGGGGCTATCAGGATCTGTGTCAACCCATGTTATTTCCTCAGAGGTACGGCTTTCATTGAGATAGCCAAAGGTGAAGAGACCTGAGGCATTCCGATTCAAGTCAACGCCAAAGACCTGGTGCTCCAGTTGTTGGCGCAATAGACTAAGGAAAGACGGTGCTGGAGGGCTAATATTGTTCGGTAGCCTCTTAGCCAAGCCTAGGATACCACTTAGTTCAACTTCTTGTTCGAAACGGCTGGTGACCATTTCTGCCGACTGCACAGCTGCTTTTTCCACTCTGAAGTCGCCTAACCGAACTGTGTCATGGTACACAATACCATCAGCTGAGGTGCCATCCACTATTTACGCGTTAGAAGAAGCGTATCTAATATACCCTAAATACTCCAATGCAACTTATTTCCTATACTCACAGTACTCAACAGACCATCTGGCGTTTTCAATAAGGTGAGCAGTCGTAGAATCGTTAGGGTGATATCGGGGGGCCCATGGACCCTTTCGGTTTACGCGGTATGTCGTGTCAGTCGATTGGAGCCATCTTGAGTCGACGATATTAGAAACATAGTCCAGCTAGCTGTATCATGAAGCTCAAACTTACAGATCCGAGGACCCTGTATCCAGAGCCAACTTCAGGGTCTGAGGCGGACTCCCAATCTGAACATCAGCCACATAGATGTCGTCGCTTCCTATAGGTTCAACATCGACTTGACCAACTGCACGACCTCAGCATTCGTCTACAGAAAGGGCCACGCCCAATCAAGGCTTACCGCCGTCAATCAAGGCAAACGAAGACGCAATCTCTTTCGGCACTCCCTTCCCCCATTTGTGACGGGCAGCAGCCCAGTCGCGCACAAAGTTTCGAGACGCATTTCGTTTTGGATTCACAGCGAGTGCGAATCCATCGGGAGATCTGGTGGCGTTTGAAGAGGGAGAAGCCGAGACCAAAGGCCAGAGAGGAACAAGGAGGAGGAAGAGGATAAAATGCCACATCGCTTTGGCTTGTTTGATTCAAATTTTTCGTAACAGTGGGGGGGGGAGGGGGGGAGAAAACAAAGCCAGTGTGAGAGATCTCTGAGTCTGCGGGAGGCTGTCGCCAGAAGAGTCCTGTAGCGGTATATTTGCCAACAAGAAAGTAGCAGAGGCAGGGCAAAGAAGAGGGAAAAGGAAGAAGTGCTCCTCAAGGTGCCTCGCAGCTGGTGCACGATGAAACTCGAAAGAAATGTGCTCCCGATACTTGGGAGGAAGGCCCTGGATGATTCACTGTCGTCTGCAGTTTCCCGGCTAACACAATAGAACACAATAGAGCAGGACAAACGCATTTATTGCAGACTTTTACGGGAACGTAGCCGTCGCCTATTTTTTATCTTAAATTTGAGCTTAGTATCAATGAATCTAAAACTCCTGGATACCCGTCTTGTAATACATAATACACGGCTTCTCCCACCCTCGTGCGTACACAAGGATACCCAGATGCCGCCGCCCGTCTACCACGAACACTGCGTGACCATCTCAAACATGTCAAGATAAGAACAGGCGTTAGGTTCGGGTCGGGTAGGAGCTCGCCGTCGTTGCCGTCTAGTTTCCTTATTTGCGGGAAGAAGAGGGTTCCCTCTATCTCAAAGCATAATATATGGGTGTTTAATAGAGCTTCCTGAGTTGGGAAAGTAACTAATCAGAGCGAACGGTTTGCTTTTAAGACCTACATATAACCAATCACTAAAAATGTCTAACTGCTCGGACATAGTGATATGCAGTTTTATATTTCAAAATTCAAAAATGTCGCATTTATCTATCTGACCTTTTGTGTATCATGCATGCATCATATGGCCCAAGTATATACTTCATAAGCCCCCTCCGTTTATCAAAAAACGCCATTGTGCCCTTTTAGAGCTCATCATGCTCTGGCTTCGCTGAAGCTTCCGCTTTTGCGCTCGCCGCTTCGTCCTCCTTCATGTACTGCTTGAGAAGCTCTTCAATCTCCTCGCTACTAAGGGGCTTGCTTCCCTCGGGAAACTCAATGGTCTGGCCAGGCTGCTCCGCGCCCTTCGTCTTGTCCTTCTTTGACTTCTTGCTCTTAGTGGGCTTCTTGGGCTTATTTTTCTGGTATTGCTTGAAGCTCTTCAGTGCGAGATCCAGGCTGGCCTTGTCGAGCTTATCTCGCTTGGCAACCAGCTCGCTAACCTGGAGAATAGGATCAGCGGTGGGAGGGAGAGCTGCCTGCTCAGCCTCGAGTTTGTTGAGCCAATCCAGCGTCTCTTTGTAGAGAACATCGAGCCCATCCATCTCCTCAGTGTTATGCAGCGGAGGCACAATCTCCTCCTCTTTGGGCTTCTCCTCTGTATCTTTGGGACTATTGTCTTCATCCTCTAAACCTTCAAAGTCGTTGGTCTTTGTCTCGGCTGCAGCGCTGGAAGTAGCAGATTCTGCCCCCTTGGTTGACGCTGTGGCCTTCCATTCTTCATACGCAGAAATCTGCCCACGCACTGTCTTGATAAACACATCAGTAGTGTTGAGAATGTTTCTCAGTTCAGTAACCAAGCCAGGCCGACGCTCAGCTTCTTCAATGCGCTTCTGAATGGGCCCTACAAGGCCTTGAAGGGCCTTGAGCTTTGCCTTGAAGTCTTCCGTCTTGGCTGCATCTCCCTCTTCGTAGAGCCAATCACTTGCTTCACTGGATTTTTCAACCAGCGCCTGGCGTTCCACCTCTGTAGATGCGGCGATGAAGGCCTCGTTGTCCACAAGGTCGCGGATCTTGTATGTAAATGCTTCAAGCTGGTTCAGAGCTTCTTCGCGTTGCAGTCTGGCCATATCTGAGTTTGCAAATGCCTTCAGTCGATCCTTGGCCTTTGTCCACTCAGCCTTGGTTAGCTGTGGGATTCCAGTCTTCTCCAATGTAATCTCAACGGGGATGGAAACGATCTGCTTCTTCTTGACCTCAGTCTTTTCGGCCTCTGTTGATTGAGCTGCATCTCCAGTCTGAGTGCTGGTGGTGGAAGATGATTCAGAGGAAGAGCTGGCCTCTTCAGTCTTGGTCTCAGCAGTAGCAGCATCAGATGCGGCTTCGGCATTGTCTCCTTCAGCAAGGGGCTTCTGATCCTTCTTGCCAAAGCCAAACAGGTTCTTGACACCGTCAACAAAGCCTTCCTTTTCAGCAACTTCAGCCTCACATTCGATAAGCGCCTTGGTAATCTCAACTTCGCCATTCTCAGTGCGAAGCTTAACTGCAATCTTGAACTGGATACCAGTATCCGCACAAGTGGGATACTTCTCCTTGAGTTGAGCGACAGATGCGGTAAGGTTTTTAGTAGAAAATGACTTGACAAGTTTGTCTTCAGTATCGATTTGTTGGTAAAATGAACCGGAAAAGTCCTCCTGCTCGGTGAAAGTGATCTCCTTGGCCGGACCACCAAGGGGTGATGGGGCTGTCCAGAGTCTCTGGCGCTGTACTTTGCCATTCGCAGCCGTCCAGGTAATACCAGCCGGGTACATGGCTCCCTCCGAGATTCTGATTTCCTTCACGCGGAAACTGGGGCTAAGCTCAGCAGCCCGGAAGGCGGCGCCGAAAACAGCGGCCTCATCAGAGTTGACGTTTGTTCGGATTTTATCTCCGGAACCAATGGCTTTCTCAAGCGCCTTTTGCACAAATGGTGTGCGAGTTGCGCCACCGTGAAGGATGACGGAAGTGAGATCGCCAATATCGAGATTAGCGGTTTTCAGAGCATCTTTGATAGCAGCGCCAATTCGCTCGGCATGTGCCTCTGCCATGCTCTCGAAATCGGCTCGGGAAAGCTTGTATTTAAAGTCAACATCTTCGTAGAGCCCTTCAAAGCTAGCCTGGGTGTTCTGGTTGGCGCTCAGCACGTGTCGGAGACGCTCAGCTTCCTTGCTCAGCTTCGCAATAGCGCGGCCGTGAGCCTTGACTTGCTCAGCAGTTGCTGAAACTTTCTGGGCACCCTTTGATTCCACAAACTGGGCAACCATATCGTCAACGATCAGAGAGTTGAGAGAGTCTCCACCAAGTGTTCTGTCCCAGCCGCTGCCAAGAACCTGGATCTCTTGGACAGTCTTGTTATACTTGCCAATATCCTTGACAGTGCGGCTTTGAAATCTCATGACAGAGGCAGTAGTCGACCCGGCGCCCATATCAAAGACCATATGGTACTCCGGTTTGGCGCCTTCGTTGATATTAGGGAATTGGCGACTGGTAGCGTAGTTCAGGCCAACTGCCAACCCATCGCTGACCAGACTGAGAACCTTGAGGCCAGCCAATTCTGCTGCCATCTGCAAAGCACGTTTCTCCTCGGTAGTATAAAACGGAGGCACAGTGAGTACGATGGAGCGGACTGCAGAGTCACCACCGGCGGTAACCTCTGCGTTCTTCTGAATGCTCTGGAGCTCCATAGCCAACAGCTCTTCCACCATCCAGGCCTCCTCCTCAGGAGTCAGTGTTGCCGTCTTGAACGCAACAGTGCCTCTAGTGGCGTGCGCCTGGAGTTTCAGAGCAGGATGTCTGGCCGCGTATTCCTGGACAATCGCATCTCCCAGAGGGAGGCCGAGAAGAGGCTTCAGGTTCGGGTATACTTCGCCGGGGAATCGCGCGGAAATTGCCATTGCGTCGGCGCCATAGCTTCGTTCGGGGTACTGACCCTCTGCTACGGCGCCTCTTACGGGCTTGAAAGCGACGGCCGAAGTTTCTTTGCGTCGAGAGTCCTTTGTAAGTACAATCTCAAGTGGGATACCAGGCTTCACTAGAGCAGCCTTGATATACTCGGTTCCTAGATCAACACCGAGCACAGCCGCAGCGGCTAGGACGTTGGCTGAGAAAAAGAAGATGGCTCCGAAGAGCATCAGTAATGGTGAGCGCCGAGGCGACGCCATGGTTGTGTGGGTGTGTAAGTGTAGATAGCTGGCCCTTGTAGAAGACGCTGTCGAGAACAGCGAACCTGATAGCGAAGTCGCCGCCAGGCCCAGCAGTACCTAGCCGTCAATGCTGTAGAGGGGTAAGGAGTGGGAATCCAGTCGGATTTTATAACACAAAAGATCCAATGGCCTGCCAAGCCCAAAAAAAAAAAGAGAATACGGCTGATGTGGCCTCAAGTGACACCCTAGCGGGTTTCAAAGACTTGGCCGTGAGAAGAGGACAAGTTTCAATGAGGGCGGTTTGGAGAGGTTGCTTAACTACCTGCTAGTTAGGCCTCATCTGCGAGGCTGATGTGGATAAGGCCAGGTGGCGGACTACAATACTGCCTGTTTAGGACTAACGTCCCGATAACGGTAGGTGTCGGCACTTTGCGACGGGGGCTGTCAAAAGGTGGTGCTAAGCCGGGGAAGCCATTCAGCTAAGACGCGACGCAACAGAGCATAGAATATAGCACCGTTTGGTAGGTGCTTTTTTAAGATACTTTTATAGTTTTCTACTACCTATGAAATACCAGTAGCCTGCTTCAATGATGCCGCACTCCCTGAGAGTGAATGATAAATGAGGGATTTGCAAAGGTGCCTACCTATTGCAAGAGCCCGTCCCAACCTCCCTCCGCCAGAATGAAACCGAGACCTGCCATCTGACAAGTTCCAATGCAATGCCGAAAGTCGCCTTAAATCAAGCTCTGCCTCTACGGCTAGAAAAATCAGGTAACGCCATCATGTCGTAATGTACAAATCACCTCCAAGGGGTGTGCAGAGAAGCATGGGATCTGAATCTACCCACGAATTGCGAAGCGGAAGCTCTACGACTCGTTGCGACGAGCGCCTCGGAAAGGGGCTCCTCCACGATCACCTCCACGTCCTCGGCCGCGGCCACGGCCATCTCCTCGGTAACCACCACGACCGCGCCACTCACCACGACCACGGCCGCGTCCTCCACTACCCTCACGGTCCTGTCGTCCTCGGTTGCGCTGGACTTGATGGAAGCCATCACCAGCGTCAGGTGCAGCAGACGTAGCCTAGAATAGAGCGTGTCAGTTGAGTTCACTTAAAGTGCTAGCAAGGGGAATCAAAGGAATCAAAATGCAAAGAAGAGGCCTACCTCAGCAGCGGGATCAGGGTGATCATCCGCCCAAGACTGCTTGTTAGCATCAAGAGCAGAGGGTTCCGCGTTGGCCTCAGCTTCGGTTGGCCCGCTTGGAATAGACACGTCAACCCACTCCTGCGAAAGGGAAGTGTCTTGATTGCCAGTATCCCACTGGCTCTCAGCAACTGTATTGGCAGCCTCGTCCGCGACATTGGCATTAGCAAGGCCGTTGGAGGCAGGCTCAGCTTCCACATGTCCGTGTCCGTTGGTTAGGGGGCCATCTCCAGCTTCAATCTCAGTGGCGGCCTCATTTGCAATAGTCGGGTCAGACACTGCCTCAGCAGCAGGCTGTGCTTCTGGCTCAGCGTAGGACGGCGCAGTGTAGCTTTGTGCGAGCGTCTTAACAGTGGCATCTATGTCTAATTAGTAGCAGTTCCAGCGTGACCCCCTCTCGCTTTGCATTGCACATACAAGTTGTTTGGAGCTGGTCTCCAGGGACACTGACAATTTTGTCGTCAGAACCCTCAATCAACCTCTGCATGGCAGAAACAGCATTCTCGTCGCCAGAGTAGATAGCGAGTAGAACGCCCTCAATAGCCTGGCTCTCATCAGATTCTGGCTCCTGAGATTCCTCACGGCGGTAGGCCGCCAGGCGCAAGAACTGGGACAGAACAAGAAGTTTGGCATCCAGAGAGTTCTTAAAGTCAGCTTTAACTTCGCTGAGCGCTTCCTCCTTGGTCTTCTCAAGCGTCTTGGCCCATTCTGCCTTCTCGGCCGCCGCCCGAGTCTGGTACTGTTCGTGGATCTTCTGGTATTGAACAAGCTGCTCCTCGTACTGAGCTAGCGCAGCCTGAAGAGCAGGCTTCTTCTGGAGCTGGGCCTTTTGGTCGGCGTTGATGACTCGCTCGTCGACCAGCTGTTCGAGAGACTTTCCAGGGTGCTGGCTAAGGACCGAATCTAACTTGGCAGCGTTGGTCTAGAGATGATTGATGGTCAGTTTCCACACAGTTGATAGATGCTAGTAGGGTATGACGCAAGGTGGGAACTCACCAATTTCTTGGCCGTGTTGCGAATGTTCCTGCGCCACGCCGTTAGCAATTGCATTCGTGCCAGGGCAAAAAAGGCTATATGTAGCTCGCGGTGTCTTACTTTTGCAGCTCCTTGATGTAAGGGCTCTCGAAGACATCGTCTTGGGCGTCGGCGACCTTCTCAGTGGGGGCTGACTCAGTGCTGGGAGCTGGAGATTCGGTACGGGCCTGAGCTTTGGCAGCCTTCTTCTTGGAAGACTTGGAGGCAGTGGTCTGGGTAGCTGGAGCAGCCATGTTGAAAACAGAACGCAAGCTCGATGGCAAAACTAGCTTGCAGCTTCAATGTGATTTATTGTGCGTTGGTGTCGTGTGTGGTCGTCCAACAGGCGTCAAGGCGCGCAAGGCTGGTCGATGGAGGCAAAATGATGCGAGCGCGGGGTGCAGGGAGCAGTGTTCGAGTCTTAGGAGATGGGATCGCGAAGTGTGGGAATGATATCAAGTAGGCGTGCAAAGGATGAATTATCAAAGGGGGCGACTGTCGAGGTGTGGAGGAGGTTTGGCTTCGTCTGTGTCGGGTTCTCGTTTTTAGCTCTGGGACCTTTAAGGTACCAAGGCGTGGTGGCAGGCTGAAGGCGTAGTGAAGTCAATTAGAGGAACCCCACCGTGCAGCTGTCTGGTCACTGTCTGCCGACCCCAAATTGCTAGCGCTGTTGATTCTAGAACCGAACAGAAGGCTTCAGGCTGCAATTCAAGCCTCATTTTGCACAGACAGGCCGGTCAGCACTGCCAGGATCCACCTGCTGCTGCAAACACCTGGTAGGCAATGCTCAATTGCTTCCTGCTGCATAGCAAACGGGCGGTGTTTGTTGACTTTGGCCCATCCAATGCATCCTCACGTGCTCCCGAGCTGTCAGGTCAACCAAGTAAACAAGGAGGGGCGCAAAGTTGAAATGCAGCTGCCGGGGTTGTCCCCTCAGCTGCATTGAGGCTCAGAATGTGGCACGGTGGGATTCATTGAGAAAGACTACTATTGAGAGCCAAGTAGGCAGCTCTATTGCAATCGGTTTATATTGTCCTATGTGTGCAATATTCTACCCGTAGACTCGGCATGCCCTACTCTATGCGCATTCATGTAAGTTGTTCTGCTGGGGGTATCTAAGTAGCCAACAGACCTCTCAGAATGGAGCCCGAGATTCATTACAGGTCTAGCCGATGCCAAAAGAATGCATCTCGCACTCTTATATTAGCCATTGTTTACCCCAAGCCCAATACCTTATTCTCAACGAACACTTCAGGCGTCATTGAAGCATCGTTGGCAGCGGCAGCATGAGAGGATCTACACCACACAGCTCAGCCGCTGTACTCATTCCGCTCTCCAGGGTCGACATTCAGCCCTTGAACCTAGCCAAAACATCCTAACGCGTTGTGTTAGCTTGTGTAGCGCTCAAGCAAGGAGCCCAAATAGCATACAGGGAGTGCCTTCATGATGTTCCTGGGGGTAAATCCACGCTCTCCCGCCTGCCTGGCATGGATGGCGGCCTCTTTCACCAATCTGCGAAACAATGTCAATATTTGCACGCCTATTGCAAACTCCAGCCGTGCGGCTTATACATACGCATTCATGAACAGCGAATAGTTGAGATAGATCTTATGCTGTTGTTAGCGCTGTAGCCGGCTAGTCTACCGATGGGAGCCGCCACCAGGGCCTTACCAATACGTCGGCATTCTTCGAGAGCTTCATTCCCGCATGCGCCTTGACGATCTTCCTCAGGTGAGCTCTGGGGTAGGGTCTCTTGCCCGTCGCCATGATGACGATTCTGGTATCGCTTGCAAAGTGAGACGAGGGTATGGACAAGAATTGATTGATAGCGGCGCAGTGGGCTGAGACGCTAGATGAGATGGACCTTGACTCAGTGGAGAGGGAGGTGGAGAGGGAAGAGTTCAGGGCCCCAGCTCGGGAGGGGCACCTTCAAATAGGCCGTCAGAACGTCAGTGCGCTGCTGCCCAAGCCCAAGCAGCTGCAACGCGTTACAGCACGCACTTCGCGTTGGACATACAGTGAGTATTATGGAGCAGACTGTACCGCACGCACCGTAACCCCACTATCTCGACACCCCACCACTCTCTCTGCATGACCATCGTGTATCTTTTGATAAATTGCAGAGCTTCCCGAGTCCAAGGCCGTACATCTCTAACGCTGAGGTCAGCCTCGACATTACTGCGACCATGGCTTCAATAATGCAACGCCGCATGGTAAGTCGCACGTCCACTCAGAAGCAGTATGCAATCGCTCACAGATCCTGTAGCTCTCGAAGGAGGACGAAGCCGCAGACGAGGTCGAGGTCCGACGAGAAGACCAAGATAAGATCAACAAGTTTAGTCGGCTGCACCAGCGAGAACTTGCTCTGAAGGAAGTTCTGGAGCTCAAGAGCGTATGGGGCCCGCTGTATCACCTATTGAGAGCCGACTGACGAAGTCCCAATATAGAAGGAAAAGGAGGAGCTAGACGACATCTCTACCGAGCTTGAGCTTGCCGATGAGGATGATAAGATCCAGTACGATTGAGCAATACTTGTAATGATGGAATATGCCTGACCTTGATTTTCCAGATACAAGATTGGCGACGCTTTTTTCCACCTTCCCCTCGAACAGGCACAGGAGATGCTCAGCACGGCGACCTCAAGAATTGACGAAGAGACTGCAGAGGCGGAAGAGAAACTAAGCACCATTCACGAGGAGATGACACAGCTCAAGGTCGAGCTATATGCTAGATTCGGCAAGCAAATCAACCTGGAGACATGAGGGACAGACTCTCCATGATCAACAGTGCTTTTTCCTACCTCACCATGACGCTTGCGATTACTGTTAATGATCTCGCGAAATTCCACGACTCGAATCTGAGCGCGTTTCAATCTAATTGCTCTAGCATGGTGTGAACCCACCCTCTCGATAGCTACACGATAAGTCCTGATCCGTAGCGCCGCAAGTACATCATGTTTCCAACGACATCCTCATATTTTGTATATAATGAGTGGCATAAACTCTAGACTTGGAGATTCCATATATACAGTAATGATTTGTACAGGATGAATACATGTATCCTGTTGCTACATATCCAATATTCACGGACTAACCATTCCCGGCACCTATGTTCCGCTCGAAGATGTGGTGTCACGGTAACACCAAATTTATTTGCTTTCATTTCAAATGAGCTGATCATATTGGTGATCATATCTGCTTCAAGGCATGCTCAAAAGGATGAGCAGCACAGAGCATTAAATTAAGGCAATGAAATATATTACAGGGGTCATGATATGTTACCAATAGTTGACCCAGACTAGCTATTGATGCTATACAAACCAACTTAAGATTACTCCCCAGCCACTTTGTCCCACCAGAGTGTGTAACACAATGCTCCATAGAAGTTCTGTGTTCACCAAAACGATGGCGCTTATCCATCTCTTCATAGTATTCTTACAAATTGATACTTCAAATTAAAATAACAGAATCTGGTCATATCCTCCAGCAGCATTCCGTACCAAACCAAGTTCCTTGTGCAATATGATACCTGCTTGCTCCATTCGTCCATTCTTTCTTACTAGTCTCGGAGATCGTTCAAGCTATGAGATCGTGACATGGATCTGCCAACCCTATCTGAGGACGATCCCCAGTTTGTTGGGGCATCCTGCATTGAATTCCAGCGACGCAGAGTGCGGACTTCCCTGATTGTGGATATTGAAGCAGGCCTTGGCTCTGCTATATTTTCTTCTGAAAGCTGAAATTCAGTCTGTGACGGTGGAATAACATCAATTGGTCTGCTTTCCATATGGCTTTCATCATAAGGCTGCTTGGCCAATTCAGGCGCTTTCAATTCCCTATCAGCACGCAATTGCTGATGTGAAGACGCGGTACCATGTTCAGCTACTTCTTTCACCCCAGCTCTTAGGTGATCACTTTCCATAGATAATGTATCCGATCGCATTATCTTGGATTGTGAGCGCTTTTCATTTTCATCATAGCGCTGGTGATACTTTGAAGGCAGGCTGAGCTGAGCTTGCTTCTCATTATTATAGGAAGGCATAAGCTTTTTAAAGCCGGATCTCATGGCCTTTCCTAGCTTCGCAGACTGAAAGCGTGGGGCTGAGTCGAGGAAGAGAGTGCCTGAAACCGAGCTGCCTCCATCTAACTGCGACTGGCGAGGGTCAGCGGCGGCAGCTCTCTCATCACCCGAGTATAGAGGTGCCCTGGCCAAGCGATTCTGGGACTTTGAGGGTTTTGGTGTGGAGCTAGGTGAAAATGCTTCTTGTATGTTAGTCGTTAATTGCTGGAGAATTCGGCGGGAGGAGCTTCGGGTCTCGTCTGGCAGTTCATCCGAGTGAGGAGTCAGCCTAGAGGTTTCAAAAACAGCTGAATGGCGTTGTGTAAGCGGCGTCCGATTATTGTACGTATGTTTGATTGTAGCATCGCTCAAATCAGCTGACAATAAGCCGCTTCTCTCTTGGCGAAATAAGGAAGATATATCAGGAGGTATGTCTAAACGCATATCATTCGAACCTTCTCGTACAAGTGCCGACGACTCTCTCTCATTTCCGCAATGCCTATTTTGTGACGTGCCGGAGCTGCTAGAGCCACGTTTAAATCTCCTCAGGATTGAAAGGTTAATCCGTGACATAAGGGTCCGGCTGCCAGTTCCAGTAGAAATCGCGTGGAGTTCTTTTTTGGAATGACTACCAAAATCTAACGACGGTTTCTTCCTTGACAATGCATTACCAAGCCTTGTACCAATTGTCCGTGCCTTAGTCTCTCGAGGATGAATACACGCAGCTGCAGAGATGGCAAGGGGTGTGGTGTCAGCAGAGGTTTGGGCAGGAGGGTAAATGATTTGTGCACTGCTGGCGTTATTATCGGAATAAAATATGTCGTCTTCCGCTGTAGCATATGAACTCTTTCCCTCAGATGCCCGAATACTTTTAATGACAGAAAAGTCGCCTTGCCCTGTGAGTACCCACGTCAGTATAATTAAGGGGGGGTAGGGGAGGGGAGGGGGAAATACAGACAGCTAAAGGGTGAAAGCTCGAGACTTTCTAGATCTTCTGCGCTGAGATGATGAAAATCAGGCTGAGATCGATTTGGGCTTGGCTGAAAACTTGGAAATGTAGAGTGGTAGTTGGAAGAACTGTTATCAACGGGTTTTGTTACAGCTATATCCAAGACATTAGACCCTGAGGGCACATATCTCTCGGGTAAAATGACATCAGCCCCGCCTATTGTACGGTTATTGGACTTGTTAGAGGAAAATGACGCGCTTTCGTACGAATCTCCTCGGTCTTGAGGCTTCATATCATTACTGCATTGACAATGAGTCGGCAACAGAGCGTCTGCGGCACTATCGATCGCGCCAAAATTTTCGTGGTGTAAACAAGTCTGATCCTTAGCACTCTTATCATTCGACTCATTGTCTGCTGGGCGGATAGAGCTGCTTCGGGATCGCATGCCTTGGGCAGCAAGCCAGATACCAAGAGTGGACTGCTCCTCCCAAGCATGAGCCCCATGACGAATGTCAAATTCGTTATCCGTACCCAAAACGCGATCAAGACGGGATGAGTTGTACAAGCATCCTGCTATCTTTTGAGATCTATTACTGTGCGTACTGGGTGGCCGCAAGGGAGGAGCTTGATCTCTCTCGTCCGCGTTAAGCACTGCAAGTATACTTGGATACTTTATCTCTCCTCCTCCTCCTCCTTCTTCTTCTTGCGTAGTGCCGCCTACTTCTCTCTTCGTAGTATCAATAAGTGTTGTATTATCTTGTGTCGGAAGCGCCTGCATTGCGCTCGTATGGTGTCCGTCTGTGACTGTAAATTCGATGGTATCTCTGGGCCCAATTCTTGGTTGTCCAGCGTCAATCAGAGGGGATAGATAGGAAGTACTGCGATGGGAAGTGTTGCTTGACTCGGCATTATTATCTTCATTCTTCAGCTCTTCTTGGATCCTTTGATGCCGAAACCTTCTCAGCTCAGCTCTTCGAGCAACCTCTTCTTGGCTATGGCCAGCTGATACACGAGACTGGCGGTTTGTTTCATTCTCGTTTGACATATGGCGTATGATCCTTGTTCGGACGATATTCAAAGCGCTATTTGTGCTGCTTGTCTTTGCCAAACTGTTATTCGCTCTCCCATCACCATCCGAATCGTCCACTACCAGTTGTTTAAGCTCAGTCGGATTTTCGGGCGGTAGTTCAGGAGGTGGCACCGGGACATTTCGAAGGCGAAGTGGCATCTCGATAGATTCGCGCGGATGGCAAAAACAGCGCTGGATATCTGCAAAATCTAGCCGAGTGCAATGCTCTTCTGGTGATTCAGCCAAATCAACGTCACCTGCAGGCTGCCTGCGTCGACGTTGGGAGCCGCAGCAGAGGAAGACTGACATTCCGTGCACAGTATGGGCTGCTGAAGAAATCAGATGGCCAGCCTCCTCAGCCATTAAATAATCAGTGTTCACTAAGGGCCTGAAAATGAGAAATCAAAAGAAATTTTGGCTCGCATCGAAGTAGAGAGATGATAACGTTCGGACTCGGGCTGCTAACTGCGCAGAAACTAGAAGAGAATTATTGAATGCAGATTTCTGGTCTTCAAAACAAACAGAAGTCAATAGCGATTGCCATTCTAAGCACTTGGACCAGCATTCTTGTTAGTAGGGCAAGAGGTCTTGGGGTTGATAATAAACAAACAAAGTTCTTCCTGCCACGTTTGCACGATACTTCATCAATAGAGGCTCTTTCTATGATGGGAAGTGAAGAGAAGATACGAAGTAAAAATAATCGTACTTGCATATGTGGGTGCATGTACCTAGTAATAATTAACTTCATCTGACTTCCATATGTATTCCAACTGTACGCTCGTGCATGACAACTGATAACAGTCTCGCAGCTGCTCATAGAATATCGAGCCCAAAAATATTACACCCCCGTTTAGGTAGTAATTTTGAATGCACACCTGCTTCAATGATTGCCGCCAAGCATATACCAACTGCCATGCGTTTCAAGGGCGAAATATTACAAAGCCAGCATCCACAAAGCCCTTGAGCCAAGCGTTAGCCCTCTTCTGAATAATAAGCTACAGCTTATATGAGCTTTGTGCGACGGATGAGGCGTTGCACTCTTCCTTCGCGTTGATTAGAATGCCTTGAGGTATCTGAACCATAGGTAACAGATATTATGGTAGTGGATTTTAGACTACATATTCATAATCACACTTAAGAGCAGCGCCCAGCCTGATACACTATCAAGTTCCAAGCCCTTATAGGGAACGAAAACGGACACTTAAGTAATTATCTGTTTCATCAGATCAATTATACTTGGGTTCGAGAATAATTGAATGTAGGTTTTACTGTGGGTTGTTTTTTGTAGCCTATGAAAAGTCATTCTCTGCAGCCTCTTCTCTCGGCTATTTTTGCTACCATTTTAAACTTGATCTCAGCAAGCCAAGATACTTCTCTAGTTCGAAAATGCACTGTTGACAGGTAGGAGATATTAGAGTGAACGCAATGTCCGTGCGCAGCCCAGAACGGAACTGGTTGCCCCTTCGAGAACGTCGAAGGCGTGGCAGTGCCCCAAACAATCTTATATCCCTACTCAGATGTCTTGATTACTGCGGGCCTAGTCAAGTTTTCAAATCCATTTTTAGTACTTCGCACAGAGTAGCACCTCGCATTATAGACTACCTAGGTAGGTACCTAAGTAGATACCTACCAGGTAGTTAGACGCTTAGTATCGATAGGTTACAGTCAATACACTTCAATTGATAAGTGCTAAGCGTCATATCACCCTTCAATATCTTGATGTGGCTAGATTGCCACGTAATTACCTAGTAGATAGATAAGATTCTCTTGTCGAGGAAGGTTATGGCATCTAAGGACTAACTGCTTCTACCTATGATCGTATCTGCTGTGGGGTTCAATCCGTCATATTGATTGCATAGCATATACGTATCTAGGCATGTAGGTTCAAGGGAGACTCGGTCTAGAGGCCCCCTAAGCCTCGCTGAGACACTTGCTAATGTCTGTTGTCTGACACTTTGGAATGTATATTGCCATTGAGATAGCCGCTTGAATGCTTGTATACCTACATTAAGGCAGCTGCGCGTTTCTTTATATAGGGCAGGTGAACCCCAGCAATACTCGAGAGTACTCATATTCATTTGACCTCACTGCCTGCCTCACAATAGATAATACAAGACCTCAATATCGAATTGCACTGCGAACTCCCTAGACAGTGTCTTAATATCCGACCCCGTATCCTCTCAACAATGAAAAGCTTCGTCTCCACTTTGTATATCACTCTGCTTACCACATCCATTCTCACCGTCACCGCCCTCGACGGGCAGACATGTTTTGAAGTCTGCAATAAGCCGGCTATCGAAGAGCAGTGCCCCAGTGCAACCGTCGAATGCACTTGCAAAAATGAAGAATTTATATCTCTGCTCTACATGTGCATCCAGCGAACATGTGAAGAGTCGCTCAGTATGTTATATAGGCAAACTCTCTCTCTCTACCGGATGAAGAAATATACAAAACTTGACTTACTGATGCTTGATTGGCATGATAGATGAAGCAGAGGCTATACATACCAACATGTGTAATGAGAGCCAGAGCCTCTAATTGAATTTGCTGATATGCCAAGTGTGAGATGACCTAGATAGTAGTAGTTTTATGCAGGAGGCTGGCGGCTTTGTTTGTGCTGAGGTATGTAGGCATAAGAAATACTTGGTAGAAAGCTAGAATAGGCTACTACAAATAGTGCCTCACCTATGGACCCGGAATGAAGAATTGATTCAATTGCGATTCATGAGCCTTGCATGCTACAAGAACGCGTACTCGGTACTGCAGGTACTAGCCCAGAAGAGTAGCCAACATTGCTATTACCTGCATCGCCTTGGATGGGTACGGAGTGGTGCTCTATAAAAGCAAACTCGAAGAGCAGTAAACGCCGTGAGGTTGTTGTAAACTACTACTGCTTTGGGCACTGCTATTTCGTATTAGGTAGTGAAGCGCTACTTCAGTAGCAAGCAATTTACGGACTTCATCTTTGTATAAGTATAGTAGAGTACATGCCCGTTACAATTCCAAACGCTCTCTACGTAGGTAGGTGCTGTAGTACGCATGTGCTTTATAATGCTAAAGGTAACCCGGGCTTTTAAATATTCCGCCACGAAAGAGAAAAGGAGGACAAAGAAGGAAAGACGGGAGTTGCCGAGAACTGCGTGCCCCTGCCTGAGGAGATATGGCCAAAAATGGCCCAACGCCGATTGTCATTTCAATGCAACTGCATTTCGAACCACCCACCCACCTTCCGTGCTAGGGCAGGACATGGGATGCCCCCCAGCTCAGGCACCTGGCAAGGTAGCGCTTCACCTTGCCGGTACCAGGACTAAGCTGCCGAGTACTTGTACCATCTTGCTGGAGTCGGTGTCTAGAAGGTGCAAGGTGAGACAGGATGCTGGTACCGACTGGGCGAGATGTGGGTACTTCCGCGTACTTCCATAGCAGCCGTACTTAGGCTCTCGGGTGTCTGTAAACTCCCCGTCGTCTCTCTCAGCTTGCAAAAGTGCTGACATCTTACCTGTTCAGATATCTACCTACTTACTTGGTGGTGGTAATACTACTTTAATCAACGCTCTGTTTCTAGTACTACAGACAGTACTCCATGCAACCATCCTCCTTTCCTAAAGAGGCACTGCCACACGACCTTCGCGGGGATCGACGCCCGAAATACAATCATCGGTCCTTGGACATGGAAGCAGGCAAGCTTCGTTGCAAGTCAATCAATGCAGCGTCATAGTGCCCCTGCCGAGGTCGCCTGCCGAGTTATTTACGGGTCCTTGCGAGTCAAGCTAACCAAGCGACAGGAAAAATAGAATCGCAAATTGCTGACATAGCAAGGCTAAGGCGCTGGGAGAACGGGAAGAAGCAGAACTTTTTGAAGGGAAGTAAAGGAGAAGTGGAGAGAGTAAATGCCAGCTTTGCTCCCCGATACTTCCGATTACCATATCTGCCGTACGACGCTTCGATGGGAAGAAAAGCATTGTCGCTAGTCTTCGTGGCTGGCGTTATCCCACGCCCTGAATTCTTTGGTGGCTTGAGAGTGAGCCCTCTTTGCGGAGACGCGATGCCTAAGACGTCGCCAAGTCACAGTGTATGCATTGTGGACTATTGAATGCTTGCTGGTACCACTGGTAGTAGTAATACCGCCTTTATGGCGCCAGGGCTTCCAACGCGCGTTTCCCAATACGACCTGTCCGCACGCCGTGGAGGAGCAGGGTTCGAGATGCGCGATACTTGGACGAGTGCTGGTATGCGAGCAATACCTTGTACTGCTTACCTCAGAGAGCGCCTATATCCTGGAGGCTGCTGAGACTTGCTGGCGATCGACTGGACACTTCAATGCATCTGCAGCTTATATCGTCTTACAGGCCACTGCTGTTACGGAGCGTTCCCAGGACCAGGCTCCCTACAGATCGAACGTTTCTGGATGCTCTGGGGCAGGCCCTTGCTCGTACTCTGTCCAGGGCCGCATTGTGGTTGAAAAGTGTAATGGAAACAGGCGCCAAAACCGGCTGACAGCCCATGAAGGGCCGGGTTCAAGGGCTTGATGGGTACTAATAACAGCGAGTGCCGAAATCTCAGAACCACGCACGCACGACTCCACGGCTTTCTACTCCACGAGAGCCAGGGATCGGCCGTAATGTGGATTAATTTGCTCGCAACAACAGCCTTTGTTAGTCGAAAGGCTTTGGGGGGGCATCCTTGCTCAACTTGGGACTTTGTCGGGGACCATTACCATTCGGATTAGCCACATTGTCCGTGGCGCGCCTCCTCATCGCACCGTGATGACTATTATCTCAGCCGTCAAAGATTCGCTACCCAGTCCGGAGTAGCATTTCCTTTCCTTCTCCCGCCCGTTCTCCGTGGCGCCTGTCTTGGCTCCACGGGCCTCGCGCGAGAGCCGAGGAACCCATCCACTGGTTAGCCTCAGCCTGCCCCATCTGCATCTTCTTCCTGCCTATTCGCCGACTAGCTGGGTCCTCCCAAGAGGAAGACGGAGAGAACTTGTTTTCAACTCCGGGCAGGTTTTGACCGTTTGTGACCTCTCCATCTTCGCATTTCTCGCCTAAATCTCATGCCTTCTTTAACCCTTAGACGGGCATATGGATCTACCGCAGCCACACGACGCGGAAGGCCGTGTGCCGCCGCCGCCGCACAGCTCTTCCGCATCATTGTCTCCTCCAAGTAAACGCCGACGAACTACGACAAATACCGGTGACTGTTGTCGCACATGTCGGTTACGCAAGGTACGAGAGGGCTTTATCATTCTCACACAACTGTCGCAGGACATTGCGTTGCATGGCATGGCGTAGCATGGCATGGCAGACGCTTCTCCATGCTTCGTTCAGATTATCCTTCATCCATTATGTTTGCATCTTCGTTTCTACTGCTCTTTGTCATGCTCGCCAGAGGAACTATCTTATTGCGCAGTGTTCCTTATTTGCTATTCTTCCCACACTCTCACGACTAACTAAGCGATTCTCATCCTCATCAGGTTAAATGCACTGGCAATCCTGGGAATGGACCATGTAGCAACTGTTCCAGATTAGAGCTCACTTGCAGCTTTGCCGCATCTCCTGGTGCTTCCGAAGAAGGTAGGCTTTGAAACAGTACGCAGAGACATCGATTTTAAGGGGCTTCTAACACATAGATCCAGAGAGGGTCTCCCGAACGACACCATCACACAGCCATACCGAGGCAGGTACGCTACGGAAGAGAGCGCAAAGGGCCTGCAGTCAGTGTCATACGCACAAAACCAAATGCTCTGGAGACCTGCCCAAGTGTAAGCGATGTGAGGCTGCGAATCTGGTCTGCGAGTATACCCCGACCAGGCGGCGGTTTACCAACGTTCGGTTCCACAGCCCAAAGGCAGAGGACCAGGCTCCTTCTGCCTTGCAGCCTCTCAAATCGGAGGAAAATACAGCCATCAGTCCCGCAAGTAGTAGCAGTACCAGCATTCCCACTTATCTCCTCGAATCGGCAAATCTTCAGGCCGAGTACGCGATGCTTTCCTCCCCATATCAGCATAAAAAGTTGCACCAAGCTAATAGCAACCCGATGCAGAGACCTGCTACTCAGAAGAGACGTTATTCTTACACACCTAGATGCATACTTCGACTTCTTATATATGGTACCGAGTTTAGGATTTTTACATCCAGAGGTCACCTATCGAGATGTTCAGGTATGAAGGATGCCGCAAATGTGCCAGGAAGCCGCCGTCAGGCTGGCTAACAGAGTTGATTTTCAGGAAAATAGATTCCCCCCAGCTCAAGCAGCCGCCGTATGCTCCGTTGCTAGCTTCTTCGTAAATCCTGGTCCCGCCGGTCGGGAGTTTGGAAGAAAATGCAGCCAGCAGGTCGAAATGCATATTTCCCGTAACATCGACAAGTTCTCAGAAAACGCCCTCTTTCTATTCGCACTAAACATCCTTTTCCACATTCTCGCAGGCTCTCACGCGAAAGTTTGGCAATGTTTTGGCGTGGCTTCTAGGCTCATGATTGGCTTGCAGTTAAATTGGGATGTTTCGTCGAATCATTCGACATTTATCCAGCAGGAATGTCTTCGAAGGATCGCATGGCAGCTTTTCAGCCTTGATCGCCTGCTGGCGGGCGGTTACGACGAGTATATCGCTTGCCGAGCTGACTATATGAAGATAAGACTGCCTTGCAACGAGGCAGCTTTTAGGGAGAACCGGCCAGTCGTTGCAGAGAGATTACATGACAAGCCTTCCCGCTGTTCGCCCGCCCTTGGTCTGCACGGTATTCAAATCCTTCTTGTCGACCTTCGCCACCGGATACAAGTGTAAGTCTTGCGTTTGAAGAAGAATCGTCTACGACTATTCTTGTCTTTTGCTTACAATAGGTATAGAGCTACGAAAAAGCTAGCTGCACCTTCTGGATCAGCCATGGCAACCCTCGAGCCGTCAAAGGTTATGGCGGATATTGCCGCATTACAGAGCGAACTGACGAGATTTCACGTTTCCATACATGATGAACTACGACTGACTGATCAGAGCATGGCTCGATATGCGGCCTCGAACCAATGGAGAGGATATTGCTTCTTCCACACGCACATGGCCGTGAGCCACATTGATCTCTATCGATTCTCTTTGCCAGGTCCGCGAACTCCAGCCTCGATCGAGATTCTACGAAAACTCCCACCAGATTTTATCGCCCGGTGTCAAAAGCAAGCCGTCGCCCACGCCATGAGTCTAGCCCGGTTTTTAGATGCGATTAAGATCGAAACAGACAAGATGCCGAATCCTGGCAATCCTAAGCTTGTTGGCGACTACTCAGTTGCGCACATGGCTACTCAATGTATTCGAGTCTTGCTCATCGCTTTGCAATACAACTTGTATGAAAACTTAAGCGACACTACGGCGCCAACTTGGCGAGGCGCCGAGACTAGCGAAGCGCAGATCAAATCGTTGATCGATACTATCATGGAAATTACCGAAGCGTGGGCCGAAATATTTGATATGGCTAAACAAGCTGTACGTGGTACCTCCCGCTCCCTTTATTCATTCCTTTTCTTTTTGCTTCTTTCTTTTCTTTTCTTTTCTTTTTTTATAAGACAAAAAATAAGGGGGAAAAGGAAATTCCAATGGTTTGCCTTGTATTTGAATTACATCTAACAATTATCAATTAGCATGAGTGCAACAAAATGATGGTAGAAGACTTTTATAAAAATGGGAGGATACTCGATCGAGGTAATGCAGTCGTGATTGCCGGGAAGGAGCCTACCGAGGACAAATTCCTATTTGGATCCGATGTTCTTATTGAGCGACTGAACATCCCTGACGTGAAGGATGAACAAAGGACCCGAGCCGCGAACATGCCCGTATCCGACTGGTGGATGGGACCACCAACTCCAAAGCAATCGTCATCGAAAAGTTCATCCCCAGTAACGATCCCGTACCATAATTCGGAAGTGGGCCTTGATCATGACTATGGACCGCCCGGCCTACCCATGTTTCTCGCCCAGGCGCGCAATGTATCAATGGGCGTCTGCGATATATACGACGCCGAGACGGCAGCCGGCATGCAGCCACCAGAGATGATGGCAATGATGCCTAACAATTACCAGATGGTACAAACAGAAGTTATAAGCGGAGGCGGCGGAATGCCCATGCTACGTATTGAAGATGCTATGCCCGGCCAAGCCATATATCGACAGGATATCGCGCCTATGCAACAGCAGTCTTATCTTCCATCACATCAGGGGATACTGATGAACGGATACGTACCGCCGCCGTATCCTGGAAGCCATACCAATACGTCCGCGTACACACAACAGAACGGTTTCAGTTAAGGCTGGGGATCCTGGCGCTTTTTTACAGCATTAGGGAAGACGGTATTTATACGGATAAGCGTCGGCGTTTTGGGTATATAAGCCCCTGTGCAAAATGGGAATAGGGAGGGCAGTGTTTGTATTTCTAAGGCTCACTATTATATACGTGCATGTGCAGGCTCTTGCTTGTTTGGGTTTTAACGGAGCGCAAGGCAAAGTCGCTTCGTGGATTTACAAGTCGCATAATTGCTCTATCTAGAGTTGGAGAGATTTTGAATAGGTGCATAACCTTTTTAAAGCTCGATGGGTATAATGAGGGCTAGGGTGGCTAGATAAGGTCGGATTCTGTATGGAAGGTTCTCTGTATGAATACAAGAAGGGGGATCCTTCGCATTCGTTAATACTTCTAGAAGTGCTAAGTATGTATGTATATATATTATATAATAGTACCTACCTAGTATGTATGTTTGTATAAACCTGCTGCCCATACTATTCATCATCTGGCGCAAGATGCGGCAACACAGGATTTTCAGTCATGGCAATACAGAGATCGAATCAAGGCATAATTCTTCAATTATACACTACACAATATCCTATACAGCTATATGATAAAAGAGCCATCTTTGTTTATTGTCCCGTTCATAAAAAGATGGCTCAGGTTCGCTATGTACCAAGGTCTTGCGTCCCCTCTCTCCCTTCTTCGCTTAGTAGCCCCCTTTTTGTTCCCATAAATTTTCCTCCCTTTCCTTGACCAGAAACCTTTTTCTTTTTTTCAAAACATTTCCTTAAAATGGGAAACACCGTTAAGACAAAAAAGCCTATACTAGCTCCATGTCGATCTCCCTTCACAGATCCTTGACAAGGATCAGCAAAATGGCTGGAGAGTATAAGATGAGATTCTGATATACAAAAAAAGGGGGAGTATAACGAAACAGGAATAGGGAAAGAAAGCAGGAAGAAACAAAAAAAAAAAGTCAAGGGGAGAAATTTGACTGTGTATTAGACCCAAATCATTGCAGCTGTGTATGACAGTAAATATATGAACAGAGAAAAAAAAAAAGAAAAAGAAAAAAAAAAAAAGAAATTTCAAGAAAACCCGCTGCATAATAACCCCTCGCATGTCCAGTAGAGCGCCATGTGTTTATCTATATGTCATAAAGATCCACAAGGGAGAGAAATGATTAACCTTGCTCTAGAGAAAAGAGGAAGATTCCGGGATTTCGAGAATGCCGAATTGAAATTGTAGAAGAAGAAAAAAAGTAAAAGAAGAAGAGGGCGGATAGGGTGGCGTGGTATCGAGAAGTTTTTCTTTTGTGAGTTCCATGACTTTTGGTATCCAAAGAAAGTCGTTATACAGAGGATCGTTAAAGTCTAGGCTGAGAGTAATTGTGACGGCGGATTTATTTTAATTTTTCTTTTTTTCTATTACTGTCGTGTTCCTGATTTTTGGGCGGCCAAGAAAGCCTGAAGATTATGGATAGGACGTTCGGAGAGCGGAAGGTGGAAAAAAAGTTATCAATTTAACTACTTCAGTAGTGATCGAAGTAGGAATGGTCCTTCTCCTTAAGGCCACCAATCTGGTTCATATCGACAGAGTAGAACTGGCCGCCAGCCTCCTTCTCGTAGGCGGGCAGCTCTTCGTCATGCATGGGCTCGAGGCCGACCGTTGCGTTTTCGCCAACACGGACAACGACAACCCGGCCGCTCTTTCGGCGACCTTGCTCGTCTTGCTCATCAGGGAAAGTAATGTGAATCTCGGGGACGTTATCGGGAGAGTGAGGTGGTGAGCTGGGAGTGCGCAGCATAGGCTGGCCATCACGGCTGATGAAGAGCACGCTGGAGCGACCGTTATGCGTGGTCTCGATGGTAAGGCCTCGGTGGTTCTTGACGTCGTTGTAGGAGGGTAAAGCAGGCTCCTGGCTCTGCTGCTGCCGCTTGCGGCGGATGCGGCGAAGCACAAGCAGAATAGATACAAGAATGAGAATAAGGAAGGCGACGCCGAGCACGGCTAACAGGGCGTTGAGAACCGTGTCGGAGCCATTGTCAGAGTCGTCGCTTCGAGCGAAGACCTTGAGAGGGCCAATCTGTCCTGCAGGGCGGATCTTGTTGTAGATTTGAGAGACTGTACGGGCCACATTGAAGTGAGTCCGGGGCGTCTCCTCGACTGCTCGTCGCAAATGGGCGAGTGAGGGCATTGTGGCGCGTTCAAGTAGTTCAATGAATGGATGTTCGGCTATGAGGAGGCCATGGTCAGCACATCGATTCAGGAGACATCGTGCTACGAAGAAGACTCGGGCCAGCACAGAATAAGATATAGAAGGAGAGCAAGTGAGAGGGAGAGAGAGGAATTGATAGGATGGGTGGCCATGATATTCTTGTTGGCTTCGTCCCATCACCAATGTTCACGTCACCGTCACTTCACATAACCGCGATCGGACAGACAAACGAACAGACCATGCGTCACGGCGTGCCATGGAGGGGTTGACACCAGCAGATCGCCCAGCCTCTGTAAACGTCACACCATTCCCCATCTTCATACCAATCCGTGTCGCAGCGAAACAATGAGACGGAACCGGCGCAGTGCAACTCACATAATTTTTTTTTTTTCCACTTTTTTCTTTTCACAGTTTTAGGAAACGTAAGTCCCAGCTAATCTGTGAAACAGGAAAAGACAGAAAAAAAGGAATGTATATCGTAGTCGTCGTCGGTTTATCAAAAAAGGAGTGGTGAAGAACGCGGATAGGCAATGAGAAAGGACCGGACGGAGACACAGCTAAAAGAATGAAGACTGTGTTCCAAAGTAGAGAGTCTTCCTAAGAAGAGCGAACGAAGCTATAGAAAAAGAAGGTCAGGAGAGAGTGCGACAATGAATGAAAAAGACGCCTCTCTTCCAGCAAAAGAGATTTTTTTTTCTGTTTCTTCCTGGACCAGCGACGATGGTTGAGAGAAAGAAGCAGAACGGGGGGGAGAAAGTTCGAAGAGAGGTCTTGCCTTCCGCAGGGATCCCGTTCTGGGTGAGGCCACAGGGCGCCCAGGCGCTACAGCATGCAGGACAGCGGCCTGGGAGTCCCCTAAGTGGCCCCCCATGCGGGCGGGGTGGAGGCTGGGAAATTACCTACAGCGCTGTGCCCCTGGCGCTTGGACGCAGTGGCCAATGGCCGGGCGGCGCCGGAGCAGGGGCCATGCAGCCATTTATAGCGCCGTTGAGCTCGAACTGGTGCTTCCCCCCCGCTAGAGCTGCGGCCAGCGGGGCTCCCGGCAGCGCCTCGCAGCGCTATTGGCCGGAGCTTGCTAGTGCCGGCCGTGTTGGAGTGCTGCCATCCCATTCAAGATCCTTCTGCCCCTGTCAGCGGCGAACGTCTAAGCGACGACAACGGCCAGAAGCAAAAAAAAAATGAGCGCGTTCGAGGGCCTATTAAAGCTATCCTCGTACCCAATCAACCGACTTGCAAATAGTCGCTCGGGCTAGGACAGATCCTGATTAAAGGCCATGACCAGCGCCACGACCATGGCCACGGCCAGAGCAACGGGTTGATGGGTGGTGAGAGAGACTCGACAGGTCATGCCACATCCATTGCTTGCTGCAAGCTGCGCAACTGCAGCGCTTTGTGTGAGCCGCCCGCTGAGACGTGCGCGCGTTTCGCAATAGCACGCGACAGGTGCTAATGCGGTGTGATCTGTATTTTATTTTTTTATTTTATTTTTTTGCCTTATGGGCAGAGCACAGGCGGCAGTGATTTGTAGGATTGTGCTTGTGCTTGTGCTTGTTCTAAGCTCCCCCAGCACGTCGCAAGCGGCTTGTTTCGGACATCTCCAGAGTGGCGTGTTGGGGCAGCATAACAGGTCTTATTCAGCGAGATGCTCAATTACATGCCGTCACGTGTTGCATTTCATAAGGCGATGTCTAAGAATAGCCGCAACTGGGATATTGCGCTGAGACCACATCAAGGTCTATCACCACGGAGCACATATTATGTATACACAATGAACAGATGATCTGCGCCGTATGAACATACTATTTGTTCAGAATGTATGTTATTATCTGAATAACATAGCCCCATAAACCTTACTTTCAATGCTCAATGAGTGTAGTGCTGTAGGAAATGTCTTCTTCTTGGGTATGTTGTTATCATGAACGTCATTGCTAACCTACACTTGCTGTACTAACCCGTGTATTGATGATCTGCCCTTTTTATTCTCCTTGGTCCTAGCGCCTATTTGGAGACAAAGCACTACGGTTAAAAAAGGTGATGTATAGCTATATTCTACCATATTTCGCATTTGAACCATATTCCCATGATGACTTGTCCGGTTCGTTTGTGTTTAGGATAAGCTCGCTCTTAAAAGCTCGACTAAGAAAATGAGATATTGCGTACAGACAGAAGTGCAGCCATAGATACAACCAACACAAGAAGAAGAGCAGTCATAATATCTAGAAATGCAGAATAGAATAAACACCCTCATTACGACCCATGCTTATATTTCGGGCCGCCTTTTCATAAAACTTATATGTTACATGTCCTCCATCCTCCATTCTCCATCCTCCACCCCGGCTGAGAAGGTCTCAGTAAGAACATTCCTCACTACTCAAAAGAGAAAATATCCAAATAAAACCATCCCTGTATTATAACTCTTTTATAAAAACAGCAAATCAGGAACGAAGAACAGTGAATGCAGCTAATTCAAAAAGCCTAGTTCAACACAATGTCGTCGTCGGTAATGGTTCAAGAGAGCCCATTAACAACATCCTATTCCGGCTTCTTGTGCCACAAACCCCATGCCACGAAATATTCCTGAAATCCTTCTATTCTCGCCGTAGGCTATTCTCCCCTGCTTTCTTCTAACCCCCTGGTCCCTACGCAAGCCCTTTCCAGCTTCGTGAGATACCTATTTGGGCTCAGTTTGGTGGGACCGCATGACACGGTTTAACATGGATCGATTCGCTTTCCACCGAATGGCCGGAATACTGCCCTAGCTGTTGCTAAGGTTGGACATTGAGATCTCAAGAACGAAAGAAGAAGAAGAATACGAAGAAGAAAAGGAAGAGCAGAGGAAGTTGCCACGGGTGGCTCATGATAACCGGCTTCTCCCATCCAAGAACTCTGCCTAAGTCGAGCGTGCCACGCACTTTCTGTTTTGCACATGCATATGCTGCTTTGACTTTGCGTTTGTCCATTTTTTCGCCCACGCAGCATGCCGGCTTTTAGACCGATCGAGCAGTCCTGAACTCCGGCCGAAGAAGGTCCTTTAGTTTACATGTATGAATATTAACGAATCGTCGCTTCCGATGGCATAATGCGCGCCACAGCAGGGCCCTTTTAACCTAATAGTTTAGTGGTATGATACTAATCAAATCGGTAAATTTGAGTAGATAAGACTGCAAAATAATGCATGTCGTTGCAGATGGCTGGACTTGGACTTTCACTCCCACACTGCGGTTGCATTTAACCTCAACGTGCTTGAGCTTTGTTGCAAAGGTATAAGATCGATGTGGCCTCCTGGCGTATGCCAACATTCGACTCTTTCTGTATTACCGTGATAGTTGTGCGACAGTAAAGATCTGCTTCCCGATTTTCATGCCCGTGGCCCGTCGCATCTTACGGCTGCAAAATACTGTGACAGGCAAACATCCAGAGACCAAGCGATGCCGGTCCGCCATCACAGACTCAACCCACACTTTTTGGGTCTGATCAAGGCTTTCCTCGGACGGTAGCCCCAGAGCGTGTGCAGTCGGGCCGCCAGATGCGAGTCTCAATCAAGCTTGCCTGTAGTAGGAAGCCAAGATCGATGAAGCATCGGCGCATCATTATGGCTTATCTTTTAGGCAGAGGCTTAGGCAAAGAGGAAAGCCCCCCCGTGGACACCGTAATATTCGTGCTATGCAATGAGGCTATTAGTGGCCAAGGCTGGAAGATTCGATGCAACAATAAGGAGCGTGATAGTTTCTCGCAGGTCAAAAAGCCTGCCTTGTGCTGAATATTTGCAAGGTTGGCGGCGCAACGGTCAAAGCAGTGACCTAGTCCAAAAATTTATCCATCAATGAGGTCGATTTCTGTGGAAACTGTCAGACGACTAATCAGTGTCATGCTGTGGAGGGTTTGCTAACTCTGCGCACGGGATAGTAGCATTCCCATGAGAGTGGAGCAGCTCCGTAACTCATTCAGCCCCATAGCTTCTGAACAATGTCGTGATGCGATTTTGCCAGGCTGCTGCGGACCACCAGCGAGTGTATTTGTCTTGTTATATTCCAGCATAAGATTGAGCCGCTACCGGAGTGAATTTGTTGCTAGAACCACACCCGTATTTCTTGAGAACCAGCTAGCCATTCTTATCAAATAAGAAAGAGAAGGTGAGAGAATGGAGGAGCGCTGGCTGGTAACACGGAGCCGCTCGAGTAACACAAATGCATAATGTGCATACTATAATGCAATACCGTAGTGCTATTGGTAGTATTAAGTAGTCTTCAGAATTTTAGTTTCGCTCTCTCGTAGCCAACACCGTCGTTGCCTTCCAATGACACCTTGTGTTGCCCACATAGCTGCGTTTTCGCACTCATATAGATGAACGTTGCCTGAACAAGGCGAGAGGACTCACGAGGCAAGGCAATTTTTTTTTTTTAAACGTGGTCTAGAGATAGTATTAGTTCCTGAATCTATCCACCGGCTTTCTCAGGGAAGAATCAGCACCAATACTCTCCCCAATACTGATAATATATCCTTAACTACGGCAGTTTCGGAGAATTTCCCTTAAGGAACGCGGGATACGCTTAAGCTCATGGCGGGAGACCCAATGAAGCGATCCAGCACTGCTCGCATGCTATTTCTCATCCCTCCCCCCACCTCCCGATCCTGTTCGGCGGGTTCGTGTCAGAGTGAGACACCTGTTCACGAGAGGGATTAGTGGCAACATCGAGAGAGAGACAATAGCAACATTGCTGACTATATGTCTGTTGCTTCCGAGTAGGGTCTAGTCGGTAGCTAAAGGCAATACAGAATAAGTGAAAGAAGCGATTTCATGTCAAGACCGGGCTGAATGAGCGACATCGTCTTTCGCCATGCTGGGTAAAAGAAGCTACGAACTAATATCGTCAGCGAACGTTGTGGCAGAAGACAAGACCTGTGCCACATAGTCAATACGCGGTACAACCCCTTGTGTAAAGCTTTTGAGTTCTGTGATTCGCCGAGCATGGGATCTTATAATGAGACGACACAGGCCTTTTTAGACTAAGACAATTCCCGAGGGTATGCTTGGCGGAGCATTTCTTCCAGTGCTTGCCTCGCTCAGGCAGTCGGATCAATTCCACGGTATGGGAGTTGAGGAGGCGCCATCCCTGCCATGGAAACAGAGGTCCATTGTCGATTGTATCCAGCAGTGGCACTCCGTGCCCGTGCTGTTCGTGGCTCAGCATCAGCAGGAGGAGTGTTACCTACTACTCGTCTTCGTAGCACCGGACTCAGATGATTGAGTGAGAGACATGCAGGGCGCCGCCTCGAGATTAGCCCTCCGTAGTAAGCTAACGTTACCCCGTATACCAGACAAGGCAGAGAAGGCGGTCGAAAGAGCCGGCCAAGAGACGGCGATTTGCCATGTGTCTGCGAACCCCAAGCTCATCCTTGAGACGAGCTTGCGACCTGCATACATGTAGGTATATGCGAGAGGGAGTCAGCGTCGTCTACTGTATGAAGACTCAATGTATGAAGGCCATAGTCGACTATTGGGCACTACTATCTGCTGATAGTTGCTAGGCTTGATTGGGCATGTCCGATTTGGCCCTGGGCCAGCGGGGACACAGCTTGCCAACTCTAGGAGGAGAAGATCTCGGGCTAAGTAAGCCAAGCAGCCAGGCCAGGGGCAGGGGTCGCGGCACATAACGATGTGCGGCGCACTGACTACCTATGGAGTGCAGTGCCTGTAGCCTCTCAATCTCTTTGCCTTTTGCGTTATGCTTCGAGCTCTGCCCGTCTCCTTTTCCTTTTTGGCGTTGTGTGTTTGCAAGTAGTAGTAGGTGGATTGCGTGTCCGTTATTTCGTTTTGGTGTTTCGAATTTGCTAATATAACACTTATAGAAGGGTACGTGTTGATCGACATGTTTAGGTTTAGGGGAACGTGGAGGTGGAAGCATGAATACATGTACTTGGCGGCTGCTGCCTTCAATGCCATCGAACCAGACAAAGTGCCATGGAACGGAGAGTTGATATTACTCCGAACCATGACTCCCAAGTATTGTATCTGTCCCTCCTCTATGTTAGTACTGCCAACTAGGTGCCTTGGGTTAGCAGGTATTGATTGATATGTATTAGTGACATCCTGACTCGATAGTATTCAATTGATAGGGAAAAAAAAGAAAAGAAAAAAAAAAGAGAAGAGCAGAGAAAAAACCAGACTCCTGCACCGGTACCTACCTACCTGGTAGTTGCCCATCCGTCTGTTAGGTTTGATTTTGACTTCTTAGGTCATCAATGCATGTATCCCTGCATCTACATCTCCATCTCCATCTTTCCCGCAACGGTGACGGGTCGTGTTTCGTGTACTGGTAAAGTTTGCGCTTGGCCGCTGCTCTTCTTCTTTACAAGGTGCACCTAATGCAATGCAATGTCGCCATTTCTGGTGACGATGCGTGGTTATTACAAGTAAGTGCCTAAGGTATATGTGGACGAAGACGTGTATCCGTCTCCAACTGTTCCGTATTATGAGCCGCGCATCTTTTTCCTACCGAGAGAGGCTTATCCGGCACATCATATCTCATCTCCTCCGCCTCTCTCTTTCATTCTTCCCGTCTCCCCGCTAGATTCCCAAATGGCCACATTAGCGTGCCCCCCTCCCGTATTCCGGACTCCATATCCAAGTGCTATTTTGGCCAAAGAGGCAATTGGGAGTAGTAAAGACGAAACTGCTCACGCACGTAGATCACGGGTGGCCTCGTGGTTACGGGCCCTTGTTATTGCTACATGAGGTTGTGTGCTTCGTATTACTAGCTGTTGATCATCAATCTGCATCTTTGCTGCCTCCAGGTGTACGAAGTAGCATCTCGCAAAAAAAGGCCGGCCCTAGTGCTGCACCGCAACCCTCCTTCAGTCGTCTGCCAGTGTATTACGGAGTAGCATCGATATGCTTGATTGCTAGGTTGGTGAGCCTCTGCCGGCCTGGTCCTTGATTGGCGTGTCTCTGTCGGGCGGGAGGGTCTGATGAGAATGGAGGAACAGCCCCCCTGGCCCGTCAAATTCGTACCGATGGCGCGAGGGCTCCCCTCGTGTCTTGTCGATGGCCCGTCTATGCGCTATACTGGCATTGCATGGCATGCAGCGCATCGTATTAGCATGAGCCTATTTGGTTGAGTTGAACGACTATTTGGCTTCCCACTCGCCCGCTCTCTAATACATTCAATAGTAGCTGTCTCTATCCACCCGTGCTTTGGAACCTGCCAACACCCTTCAATCTTTCGGGGCCCCTTCTTGATCTTTCCAGCCCTCGGCCCAATCACCGCTAGTGTCCCCATCTCGATATATGTTTCCGTAACATCGAATGCCTGTGCAACAGCCGGACACACGCTGGCAAGCACTGCCTAATCTAAGCGTAGCAGTGGGCTGCACATATCTCGTAGATGTAAAAAAGAGAGCAAGCAGAGCACCCGAGAAGAGTTTCAGCCGTGACCACGCCCTTGTGCGCGCTCTCTGCCTTGTACTCATGCTTGCGTGTTTGTCCCCATCCACCTTTGCTGGGCCTAAGGAGAAGAGAAGGGCAGCAAACGGCAGTACATGTATACTGCTAGCACTCACTCACTCACCCACTCACTCACTCGTTTCACTGTAATTCGGCCTAATTCAGTTCATTTCAGTTCACCTCACCTTGCCTGCCTTACCTTGCCTTGCCTTGCCTTGTATTTTATTTTATTATTTTCCCCTCTGCTGTCTCCCTTTTGACTTCCTAGAGAGGCTGTCTCGCGCACCATTCCTCACTCCATCTCCATCCCTTGGCCTCCTGTGATTCGAGGGTCTCTGCCGGTTTGCTACATCTACATTCCGACCCAGCATTTCTGCCCATTGACCTCGCCTCCTCGTCTCATTGCTGCCGCCATACATCTAGCCCATCGAGCCCGCATCGTTAGGCCATCCAGTTCTTTCGTCTTCTCCTCGCTCTCATCTTTGTGTCTCTCTCTCATAAAAATCGTTCTTAAGCGCACTGGACATAAAAAATTACGTTGATTTCTCGATCCTTCTCTAGCAAGACCGCCAAACAGGAAGCAGTTGTCCATCGGGGCTACTTTCTATTCATCTCGTCTCGCTCTCAGTTAATGTTTGATCTTCCTTTTTGCTGCTCTGATTTTCATTGGTGCCCGAGTTGAACCGTTGTGGCTCTTCGCCTCTGTACATGCAGAACACAGCCCGCACTTACAAAATTCGAGCCAAGAACAAGCGTCCTCGCTGTGCCTATATTATTTCGAACGCATCAGCCAAAATAAGACATACAAGTACTGCAAGGTTGCCAACCCCTTCGCTCCAAGCCAAAGCGCCATCGCTCAGAATAAGACATCTGCAGTCATTGTGGTGAGTCTCTGTCGCTCTGCAACAAGCAAAAACATCTCCAAGGCCCCGCTGTTCGCGTCGAGATCGCATGGAAAACATTCATTTCGGACGTCTGCCATAGCGCCAGATCCCGATATCCCTTTATTTAAGCGTCTCCCTCTTTGCTCCCCTCCTCTTCTCCAATCCCTCTGGTCGTTGTAACTGTCTATAACATGCCTAATTATATGTATTGTACATGATCTCGACGCTGTGTTTATCCTCTCCCCTCTTGAACATAATTTCTCTTGAACAAATTTCGTCTGTAACGGAAAGCCAAGAAAAAGAACAAAAACCTTGCGCGCGCCCACTGCGACTCAACTTTCTCCACCGCTGACACGTATTGAACATCGCAGTGTTACCCCGGCCAAAGTCCAGGCAATAATCTTTTCCGTCGAAAACATACATGACCTGCTATTCCTGCTTGGGAATTAATTTTTCCACGTCCTGCCTCGGTTCTGCCCCGGTATTCTTGACCGTCTGAGATCCATAACAAGCATTCTGGCCCTTATCTCCAAGGGAGGGCCAGCTTCCGGAAGTACTTATTGCGACGCCTTCCTACATACGAGCATAGGCAGCTAGCCCAGCACGACACGGCATAACAAGCGCTCACTAAAGGCTACTAGCACAACCACCACTACCGGCATATCCAGCAACGGCCACAGGGGTCGGAAACGCAAAAGGCCCCCCCAGTCGGCTATCTCGAGGCTGTGAGTAGGCTCGACGCTTTCCCCAGAGTGCCAGGCCCGCACCTTTAGGCGTTCGCTGGGCGCTGATTTGCTTTGGCTGCAGTTGACGCTGGTCTGCTGGCACCAGCGCAAGCCTGGCAGTGGCTCTGCCGTGCATCTGCAGTTGTAGCTGCATATCTTTGCATCCGCACCTGATTCTGGTCGGTTCGGTGGTGCACCGAGCTGGTACCACCCGGAGGAGTGCATCCGTCCGTCTTAGCGAGCAGCGGTGGATAGGTTGGCTTGAGCAGCAAGCAAGCAAGCAAGCAGAGCGAAGCAACGCAACGCAGCTGAGGCGAGTCGAGTTGGGTATCCATTGGGACACCAAGACAAGGCACGACTTCGCCGGCTGGTCTTGTATCATCATCGCCTCTCGCCGCTGTTGTGCGCGCGCACACACACACACTCTCTCTGCCTCCTCGCTCTCTACGCCTCTCGACGCTCTCTCCTCTCGACGCTCCCCTGCCGTCTCCCGTCCGCCATTCAGCACAGGATGGCGACTGCGGTGAGTCAGCCAAAGGTTAGTTTCTAGCTGATCTCCCTCCCATCACTCCCCTTCCATGTCCGTCCCCTTCTCCTCTCCCCCCACTCCTCAATCCTTGCAGTGCAGCGCAGCGCTGCCAAAGTGCAAACAGCACTCGAACCCAGAAGCCGCCCAGCACCACGACGTCAGAGGGGGGCCGCTCAAGTGTCTCAAAAGGTTGCGCCAGACTAGCGCCAGCGGAAGGAGGCTTGATTCGCCCTTAGCGGGTCACAAAGGCCTGATCCCCACGCCTTGGCCCTCGTCCCAACCTCAGCGTTGTTTCGTCTTTTGCTCGTCCATTCTGACCGCCGCACAATCGCTAACTGTCATCTTTTGTTTTGCTTTGCTGTCTCCAGACACGCTTGAGGGTCTATTCCAGCTTTGCCATGCCCTCTGGATCTGCCGAAAAGGCCCAGCAGCCCGTGGGCTCGGGCTTTCCCGGCTCCAATCTCTATCCGAACAAAAATATCTGGTCGACTTTTCCCAATGCCAGAGATCGCTCTGTTGGCCCCAAAGGTGTGTGTGCCTCATCGCGAGAGACACGATGATGGGCAGCGTCGGCGCTGGCGCTCTCATCTTCGCTCCCGCTCCTCTCCTACACTATTTCCCCGTCGTCTCCATGCAAGCGGCTTACCACTCACCACAATGATGCAGAATCAGAAGAAAATCCCACCGGGTCCAGTGCCCTCCACGCAACCTCCGAGGCTGAGGGCTGGGTCTCAAACTCCAAGCCTTGGAACGCAGAGAACCCTGCCCGCTCCGTTAGCAACTCGCCCGGTCGAGCGCGAGATGCAGGTCTTTCGAACCCCTCAGTCTTTTATCCAAACCATCACCCGGCAGCCATTGGTGTGAAGAAGGAAGTTCTAGGTGGCTCCGGCAGCTTTATCGACGAGTCGGATACCTTTGCCTTTGCTGCGCAAAAGCGAGGCCCTTCAGATGGCGCCTTCATCGATCCTCTGGCAGTATTTGCTCAACCCCGAGATGCTAGCCTCCCACCTTCTCGACAATCTCAGGGCTCTCCAGCATTTACCGAGCTATACCACCAGGGCAGCGGCCACACCCCCAGCAACTCGATACACTCGACGAGACAGCTATCCAACCACTCGTTATCCTACCCTCAAGTCGCAAACCAGCGAGCATTCAGCCTCAACAGACAAGTCGATGACGACATCTCCCTTCGAATGGCCCGTCAGATCAACCTGAACAATGGCTCGACTGGTGGACAGCCCTTCAATCCTGCCTCGGTTCCCTTCCATTCCAACCCCGCTTCTGCGCCGTGGCTGAGCGAGAGCGGCCCTTCAAGGCTTGGGAGCTTTGAATTCGGCACAGATCCCCTCTTGTCGCAGCTCTCTGCCGTAAGGCGCCCTTCCCTCGACAGAGTGTCGCCAGCATCCGGCGCCGCCTACCGCCTTGACCCGGGCTCCAGCTCAAGAGTTTTCGCCCCGGGCGCAGAGGCTTGGATGAGCAGACCATCGTCACGAGGTCAGAGGACTGCCGATCATGAGCGAAGGCCTTCTGGGCAACAATTCGCTGCTTCGAATTTCCCTGCACAGTACTATCCGAACCAATTCGGTTACGCCCAGATCCCTTCTCAGTATTCGCCCTCCTACCCCGAGGCCTACACTTCAAACTTTCGACCTATGCTGCCCAACTATGCCGTCCCATCTATCCCTGGATATCCCCTCAACTCCATGACTCCAATTAGGCCCTCTCGAGACCAAGACCCTAGCAAGGGCATGCGTAGCGCTTTATTGGACGAGTTCCGCGTAAATGGCAACAAGTCTAACAAGCGATACGAGCTCAGAGACATCTACAACCACGCCGTTGAGTTCAGCGGGGATCAACATGGCTCGAGGTTCATCCAACAGAAGCTAGAGACCGCTAATAGCGATGAGAAGGAGCAAATATTCCGAGAGATTGAACCCAATGCCCTTCAGCTGATGAAGGACGTCTTTGGCAACTACGTGGTGCAGAAGTTTTTCGAATACGGAAGCCAACTCCAGAAGAAGATCCTAGCAGAGAAGATGAAGGGTAAAGTGGTTGACCTGTCCGTCCAGGTCTATGCTTGTCGCGTGGTTCAAAAGGTAAGCACATGCCCGCAAACAACTACCTATATTCACTTTTGGATCCCTGCTAATGCTTATTTCTTCAGGCTCTTGAGCACATCCTGGTCGAGCAGCAGGCCGAGCTGACCCGAGAGCTGGAGCCTGAGATCTTACGAGTAATCAAAGATCAAAACGGCAACCATGTTGTCCAGAAGATTATTGAGCTCGTCCCAAGACAGTACATCGACTTTATTATGAATGCAGTGCGCGGCCAAGTTACTCCTCTGGCATCCCACGCCTATGGCTGCCGCGTTATCCAGCGACTGCTGGAACACGGCACTGAGGAAGACAAGGCAGAAATCATGGGCGAGCTCCACGCTTCTGCTCAGATTCTGATTACTGACCAGTACGGCAACTACGTCGCCCAGCATGTCATCCAGAACGGCGAACTGGAGGACCGAGAGCGGATTATCCAGTTGGTCATGGGCCAGCTCCTCACGCTCTCCAAGCACAAATTTGCGTCCAACGTGGTGGAGAAGTGCATCGAGTTCGGCACGCCCGCACAGCGTACAACCATTCGAGAGCAGCTAACCACTGCTGGGCCAGATGGAAACAACCCCCTGCAACAGATGATGAGAGACCAGTTTGGCAACTATGTTATTCGTAAGTTTTGACCTGCTGTTGCGCAAGAAAATACTTGTTTCGTTCTATCCACGATTATATCGCTAACTCTTAGTAGAAAAGATGCTGGGTCAGCTACAGGGTGAGGAGAGAGATGCTCTAGTCGAGGAGATCAAGCCCCAATTCTACAACCTAAAGAAGAGCGGCGCTTCTCGGCAGCTCCAGGCACTGGAGAAGCTCCTCGGATTGAGTGGCTCCAAGAGCGAAACATCTACTCAGTCAGACACCAACTCCGTTGCCGAGGTTCCCTCCCTGACACATGAAACCAACAGTCCCCAAAGCAGCAGCCCGCCCAGCACTCACGCCAGTGCTGTCGGGGCCCCATCTAACGACACGGCAGACAAGGGCTCAAGCAATTCTATCCCTGGGGTGGCTCTACAGGTTCAAGATGTTGAGTCGTAGAGCTGCTCGCTTTACATATTCATTAAGCACATTCTTTGATTCGGCTTTTACTTCTTCGAACAAATGTATTACGACAACAGAGGAAAATTTGATCCAGCGTGAAAGAAACATAAACACACAACGCATTTGCCAGCCGGGGGTGCAAGAGGCTAGGAAGACGGCCAATAGACTTTTACAAATCACCCGTTTTCTTTCACCCGGTACCCCCTTTTTTACAGCGGCATGGATATGTGGTATTAATAATGTGCAAGTCTATTTTACTTTATTCTTTTATTATTATTATTATAATATTGCAAACAGAAGACGCATAGTGGCTTTGCCCCTTCTCGCTGGCATACTTACGACTGCATGCGGACGGTCGTTTCTGGATATTTGTCAGGACCAGCGAATATGAAGCTGCGGTATATTTATCCCGGAACTTGGCATTTTTCACGGACGACGAAACACAAATTTGGGATTTTCTTTTCTTGGGAATAATTCGGAGTTTATTTCTTCACGTTTCTCTTTACCGTTTCTATTTTTTTTTTTTTTTCCTCTTTTTACAAAAAACTTTCCCGGCTTTTGTGCTATCCTTTTCCTTTTGTTTTTATTGGTCTATCGACTTGGTCGTTTTCTATTTGGTCACTCCTTTTCCAACAGATGTTAGGGAACCAGGCAGCACTAGGCACATAAGGATGGCAAGGGATGCAAATGTACTTTATCGTTAACGGTTGGGAGGCGCTGACACCTGGGGTCTGGGATTTACGTCCATAGAGGAACTGTAGAGAGTTTTTGGGATACTCATTTGTCTCACTACAGAATGAGGACCAGTTGCTGATGCCTGAGTTGTTCTCCTGCTCGATTGTGTCTAATGAGGTAACGAATCGCCGTGTAGGTGATTGGAACAGTGACTGTATTTGTATGGTTCGTCTCAATTGCAACATATATCGAGTATACCAGTTCACATTGTTGGCACGTAAATTATAGTACCTACGTAATTACCGGAGCACTTTCGGAGTGTGCATCGATCAAGAGCGAGTATACAGCGGATCAACTTTTTAGCGCCATTCGCCCGCATCTTCTTCAACTGCGGCACTTGTTCCGACGATAGCCACTTTTATGGCACTTGAAGCTCCAGCGTCCCACTCACTCCTTTACCCTTTACCAATGACCTGGTCTCGTTCCTTGAATTATTTCCCAAGAGGAGCATTGTGTCGCACTCGAGCGCCGCACCCGATGAACCGCCCCGACTTATAACGTGCGCCTAGTCAGAATCTCCGGCACAGCGGGATAATTGGGCTTTTCCTCAAGCCCTTTTCGTCGTCGTTCTTGACCTCTGTTCTAGACCGCTATATCTACTGCATATTCCTGTTTTCCCATCTTTTTAAAAGCCATGGCCGCCGCGGGAAGACTTACTTTTTTGTATCCTCAATTGGTGCGCGCGGCTACGAGGGGCTGCAGCCCGACGTTGGGACGGGCGACATCGGCCTCGGCCTCGGCGACGGCGACGACGACGACGAATGCTGCAACGACCGTAAGATGGAACAGCTTGATTTCCAAGAGGCATGGAAAGGCTGTTGAGCCCGCTGAATGGGAGAAGCAGCAGCAGCAGCAGCTACAACAACAGAAGCAGCAGGAGCAAGATGAGCAGACAAGGGCAACGCAAGATAAGACAGCGACGGCTGGCACCACCGAGGAGTCACCAACCGAGGCCCAGGCCAAGTCTGACATTGGCAAGCTGTATTTTGAGAGCGGAGAGAAGAAAGCAAGCCAGGCTGCTGCAGCAGATGCCCCAGAGACCGACGCAGCAGCTTTGAAGAGTCAACAGCAGGGCCCCAAGTCGGCTCAGACGCAAGCTGAGCCAAAGTCACCAGAGCCAACGAGTGCGGAAACAGAAGCAATACCAATGGGGCCACCTAAGCCGCAGACTGATTCGAGTGATTCGTCTTCGACCGCAAGCGCCGAACCCAAGACAGACAAACCCAAAGATACCCCAAAGATGAGCGACAAGCTGGATTCCGTCTATTACATGGGCGCCCCCGAGAGCTTGTCGTCGTCGATGCCGTCCATGTCCCCGCCGAAATATGTTCATCATTTCGACAGCTATTCCCTGGTGAAGCAGCTGCAAGAGGGCGGATACTCGAGCGACCAGGCTACTACCTTGATGAAGGCTGTGCGAGCTATCCTGGCGCATAACTTGGATATAGCGCAGGAAAAGCTTGTTAGCAAGAGTGACGTAGAAAACGTAGGTGCCCTTTCGATTCCCGGCTATTCTCGAAGAAGAAGAAGAAAGTGTTGGTCTAACTGTTCGATATGTAGGAGTCATATTTGTTCTCTGCGGCGTGCTCTGAGCTGAGTGCTGAGATCAATAACAACCGCCGCGCGCAGGATGAGCAGATTCGACAGCAGCGCACGCATCTACAGCACGAAGTCGACATCCTAACGCAGACGTTGAATCAGGAGCTGCTGACTCTGAATGATAATGTGCGAGGACTCTTTAACGATCGAAAGATGACTGTTAGAGAGGAGCAAAAGGGAGCGGATAGTGCTGTAAGCCACCTTTGGCCTCCTTTATATAGGAAGGAAACTATATTTACTAACTGTTGTTCGCCAGATTCAACAAATCACCTACAAAATCAGCATCATGCTTAGCAGCGACTCCAAGTCGGAAATCGAAGGCGTACGGTGGATTCTCATCCGCCGATCCGTAGTGGGCATCCTCTTCATGGCCATTGTGACGTTAGGTACCATTCGGTATGCTACGTATGTCAGCCACGAGCGTCAACGGGAGCAGGATCGCAAGAAGAAAGAGGCAGAAGAGTTGAGGAGGGACGGCGGCAAGAATGATCGCACCTCTGCGCCAGATGCGGCTGCTATTTTGGCGGCAAATTAATTTCGACACTTTTTTTTCTTTCACACACACACACACACACACACACACATACGTATATATCAATGGCTTTTCTTTTTTCGGGATTGCAGACGGGAAGAAGGGCATGGGCGAGAGTTATAGGCTGGTTCTTCTGGGCCCTTGGTAGGAGAAGGATACATTGGGTGGGTTTTATGACTGTGTTATGAATTGAAAACTGATACCAAGCTTCGAGGAAGATCAAAAAGAGTTGAGAAAGAATTGGGTATATAGAGAGATAAAACTCGAGGGACGAGAAGAAAAGCGAGCATGGGATAGCATTTGTTTGGAGAGTTATATATATATATAGACACGGGATTATGGATCATAGCACTAGCGACTAATATCGTACGGTGCTCAGCTGATGTATTGTTCATTACAAATACTACTATTGAACATTTAAGACTGCGATACAAGGCCTCATTCTGGGTCATAGGTGCCGTATAAGTGAGTGCTATGACAAGCATTTGGGAACATCCGACACTATTACTCGGCAGATAAGCAGCAGTTTGGCAATTAAGAGTCTAAAGTGCTTGCAAGCAGCCAAACCGCATCAAAAGACCAAAAAAAGGGTAAATCGAACGATTTCAAAGGCGATAAAAAAACCCACTCAAAGATTAAATCAACCTTGCCTCCTCTCAAGTATTTTTGGAAAGCCGCCGTCACGTGCTAAAGACGTCAAGACGCAACCCCACGTTCGCGTCTCTTTAATGGAGAAGTTCAACGCGCTTAGTTTATGACAGCTCCAGGCATTTATTATTCCAACATACTTTTGTTTCAACCTTTCTTTTGAGCCATTCTATCCTAACTTCACACTTGTATGCACCACGTTCAATTGTATTTTCTCGCCGAGCTGTGCCCGGGTGATTGATACATTCTTCACAAATTGGAGAGGAGGGGGGCAATAAAAAGGGAAAGCATCAACCAAATGGCGACTACATCCCAAGCTCAAGCTCCAGCTCGAGCTCGAGCATCACAATCAAACACTCCAATGGAGACCGACGACACAGCGCCAGCTCAAGACACCCATGCCGACGGGGACAACAATAACAACCAAGCCCAAGCATCCGAACCACAAGCATCAGCACCAGCACCAGCACCAGCAGCGCCAGTCGTCCCCGGCCCCCGTGCAACTCGGTTCCAAGAGCTCTACGCGCAAAGCTTGAAGCGCACGCTGGGCAAGCTGAAATGGGACAACTTCGCGGCTTGTTACCCGACGGTGGCGAAGAAGGCGGAGCCGGTGCTGAAGCAGGTCCAGACGCAGATGGCGGACAAGTTGGCGGAGAAATGCGAGGTATGAGGGCCCTAGGGAAGGGACAAGAGACAGTGAGCAGAGGCAGTCTTGCTGACGGATCAATATCAATTGCCAGAGAGAATTCGAAAGCATCCTCATTGCGAGGCAAGTCGTGCCGAAGCTAAACGACCTCGAAAGCCTCGTCGCAGACGCCACCCACCGACGCTTATCATCAGCGCCCGACGCTCCTAAACCAACTCCGTACGAACCACCTTTCTCTTTCTCCTTGTTTTGAAGAAAAAAAAAAGAGTCCATCTCGTACAATCTACCACGTTACAGAACACAAGAAAATAAAAAGAGTCTACTAACATGAAAATGAAAATAAAAATATATAGACCCCATCTCCTCCCCGCCAAAGACATCCTCTCCGCCCATCTCGCCCCCTCTCTCGCCTCCCACCAATCCCTCCTCAACGCCAAGCTTCAGACCGCCCAGTCCCACAACGCCATCCTTTACGAGCAGATCCGCAACCAGCGCGCCGAGATCGAGGCGCTGCTCGACTCGCTAGAGGCCGCCGTCGGGGACGTCAAGAGCGCGAACGCGGCGCTGGCGCCTGTCGTGGACCAGCTGGCTGCGGAGGCGAGGGAGGTGGACAAGGCTGTTTCGGAGTGAGGTGTGATAAAACTGGCGATTGGAAAGCACCAGTCGATTTAAAAAAAAGAAATTAAAAATTAAACCCTTTTCTTTTCTCTTGTCTGGGATATGAAAGGTCAGTGTCCGAGAGCTATATATGCGCCTATAGCACAGGTTGAATGGATAGACTATATTTTGTCTATGTCTGTTGGATTGCACAAAAAGAGACTATAACATCTCAAGGACATGCTTGGGCACGATAAAGGGGAGCGAGTGGTAGGATATTGGTTGGATTTAGATTTGGTTACATGATACCCCATGAATACTGTTACTCTTTAAGCATAAATATATACGCAATATCAAGATTTCTCAAAAATGGTCATCTTACTATATCGTTCAAACGAGACATATGAATCAAATGTATTGCGGTATGTACAATAGACGAGCGATATATGCGTATATATGCGGATATCCCCAATGTGCCGCCGACACATGGCCTCTTGCCCTCATTCTCCGCCACTTGATATGCAACATAGACAAAATAAACATGCCTGAAATGCAAAAAGAACAATAACAAATGAAAATAAAAAATAAAACTCCGGTCCATGATCTTGTTGCCACCTGGTAATATATGTGCAAATGCTCATTCCTGACGCCCGTGTATGCACGTAACAAATAACACCTTTTCCAGTAGCTCTCATGACAGAGCTTGTCTTTCTCCCCCACCTCTCTCCCCTATGCTGAATTCCCATGCGGGAGTTCTAGCCCTTTACAACCAGGCTAGCTGTATAACTGAAGAAGGCATCAAACAAAAGAGAAAACGACGAAAGTCGATGTTGCCCAGATAGATCTAGGTAGAATAGAAGATAGTCCATATAGATGAGGACTATTGGTGTTTATGTCGAATTGTCAAAGATGACGAGGCCGCATAAATGCAATACTGGTGCTGAGGCAAAATTTACCTCTTCCCATTAGGCCAATGTCGTTGTTGGTCATACTCATTTTCGAATCCATTTCCCTCAGTTCAACCTCAAAGGACTTCTTAAATCCTTCTGTTTTCTGTATGAATGACTTGCCAAGGACCAAAGAAGTCTACCTCGCCGTAGGCTGGCGGGAGCACACGGACCATTCTACCCGTGCCCCAATCGACAAACCATTGCTTCCCTTTACTAATGATGTAGTTTGATTTGCGGGGGCTTCGAAACAGTAAATTACTGTAGCAGAGCTTGGCGTAGAGCAGGTCATGTGCAGACGTCCACTGATGCTCAGGAAACCATTTGCCCGTATGTGGGTCAATAGATGGATTTGGATCTGAAGTTGTGCTGAGGGGATGGAAGGGATCATTCCTGGGATCAATTCTTGGGTGTGGTCCTAAAGCCTCGCTACTCTGTGCCTCCTCTGTAGGGTGGGGTCGTGAAGGGGCAGGAGTCGGAGTAGGTAGCTGAGGAGACGAGGGTCGTCGCTCCGAGGCATCATCATGAGCGTCATGAGCGTCAAGAGCGTCATGAGTGCCGGAGCCTTCGGCATCTGGAGGGGGATCTTGGTGAATTTCCGGCTGGGTGCTTGGGTAGATTTCACCAGTGTGGGTGCGATACCATCGGATTCTCTGAATTCGCGGGATAGACATATCGCGTGGGAAATCTCGTTCGTCGATAGGGGCTGCCACATCAATAGCCGCAAATAAGCACTCAAGCCACTTGACAAAGGTGCTCAGTTCGATACAAGACAGGAGAAACTGGTCTGTTTCAACTCGTACTCGAATAACATAACGACGCCTAGAGGTAGATATGAGTTAGCACTGAGGCCTTTTCCCCCCATCCTTCCTTCTCATATCCTCCCTGATAACACCTCGTCTTCACACGCGGGGGTGTACAGAGTTCGCTTCGACGAACAAGGAACTCACTTTTTATAATCAGCGGCAATACCAGCATCAGCATGCAAAAGACTGTAGGTCTTTTCTAGTTTTGCCTTCCTGATCCAAGGCGGGTTGTCGGGACAAATGGATGGGCCATCGCGTGACTTACCCCAGCTCCAGTCCTTCTTGGTACCGTAGATGCTGAGGGCAGTTCCGTTGAGGGAGACAAAAACGGTATGCCACTGCCGATCCTCTGCTCTTTTGGTGGTGTTTTCGATCTCATGCTTCATGTGAAATACACCTTCGATAGCGATAGAGCTTGAATAGCTTGGCAAGTCATCGTGACTTAGGCATCGGCGCATGGTGCCAGGCCCACTGGTGGTCTCGTCATCCAGGCCATCTCCCGGCCTTGCCATCTTCAACTCCTTCCCTCTACTCTTGAAGCGGTTCAGCCAACTACTCTTGGCCGGTAACGAGTCCTTCTCTTCAACCTTGTCATTACTCTCCCCTCCCCTCTCCCCTCCCCTTTCATCTGGCATGCTGGTGACGTCGGCGTCTTCGTATGGTGGCGGGTGTGATGGACGCCGTTGCTGAGTTACGGTCATGATGTGCTGGTAATGCATATCCTCCTCCATTGATAGACGCCGCCGATTCGGCGGCGCAGACTGGATCGGTGAAAGTCCATTTTCTCCGGCCGAGCCACGGCGGTCCATGGGGACGGGCCCGGCTTATATGCCCCGGGGAGAACAAGATGCTCTGAGGCGACGGGCGCTGGCTGAGTCGGTGTGTTGACGTAGCACTGGCAATGCGATCTACCTCGAGTGGCGTGTGCGGCTCGTTACAGGGAACTCTATTCGTGCGCTGCTGACAGGAGGAGTCTCCGTAGATGGATCATGACGGTTTACGTTCATAACGACCCGCCCTGGCGCATGATGAACCCGAGGGAAGATCAGAAACCGTAGGTATCCAGAAGAAAGAGGAAAACGAGGTCTCGAGAAGAGCACGGTGGGGGGGTGGACAGTGAAATGGAGAGAGAAGCAGTAAAGACGGGGCCGTGGTCGCAAGACGCTGCTGGAGCCCTGCACGGCGGCTCTTTTGTTAGTGGCGATGAGACCCTCTATGGGCAGTTCGATGCGTAAATCTCGGGGTTGCAACAAGGCCCGGACGTATCGCAGTCTCTGGCGGTTCCAGGAAGGCTCGGAAAGCTTATGAGAAGCGGGTTCTAATGTTGCGCTGACACGCGAGGTGCTGTGCTGTGGTTGAGGAAACGTGCGGGTGGCGAGGCAGGGCTTGAGGTGGAAGCCGTCCGGAGGATAGTATGGGTACAGTAAGGACGTTGGCGGCGCGGGCGAATGAGCGGCGACGACGCAGCGGCGGACACGGCACACATTGGCCTTCATGTAAGTCAACGCCAGGGGTTTTTGGTCGTCGAAGGGGTGGGCCCAGCTCTGTGGGGATGGGCGTGGGCCGAGGGCTTGAACTCGATGGGGACCCAAAGGTGCGCGACCGAAGCAGCGCCACGGCGATACAGAGCATCGGATTTCACTAGATCTGACGGTTAGCCGCCTCTCAAACGAAGCCTGTTTCCTGACTACGGGCCCTTTTTGACCCAGCTGAGACGCCTTCGGGAGCCTGGCCCGGAAGAGCCGTACACAAGGCGCAGGCCAGCCAACCGCACGCGGGAATATCTACAGGTGCCTATTCTCTCGCCAACCAAAGATGCGATGGCGATGGCTGTGATGCGACGATCTCAAAGGGGGGCATGAGCATGATTGGTAATGTCGCAGAAAGGAGGCTGAGCAGCATCGCTGATGTTTCACGAGATTGGCGAAAGGAGAAGACAGCAGCAGATGCCTTGGGAACTTATGATAGACACCTGCTACAGCACCATCAAGGTATCTTGTACTCAGGAAGGCGGAGAATAGCGCACAAACCAGCGCAGCATGGAGCTTACTTGACGTACGGGGTACCTGCAAACGCGACAAATGCAGAGCATGGAGGCAGCCCAGACAGAGTACAGATACCTACCTAGTAGTGCTTGATTGTGGTGGGCCGTCGGGGAAAGAAGGAGTAGCCTAATACAGGTAGGGGACTAGGTAGTATTGGCAGGTACCACGTAAGCTCTTTGCAGCACCTGAGCGTTGCAATTTGGCGGCTGCTCCCTTGATCAAACTCGAGGCAAGACCGACCTGGCATGGTGCTGTTCCATGGCAGCGGTACCAGTGCCATGAACTTGTCTTGCAGAGCTGGGCTACTATACCTACTAGGTAGGTATCTACTTACCTATCAAGAGCAGATGCAAAAATATTCGAATATCCTCATCTCATCAAGAGCGCCGCTGGTAGTACCTCGCGTAGAAATGACCATTGACAGCCTCAAGGATCTATTGCTGCCAAGAAAACAATGGTCGTGCTAGAACAATAACGCTTCCTGGCCGGACTCCCACTATTTCCGGGTCGGGTTGCGCTGCGCGATCAAAAAGTTCCTGCCGTTCGTTGGCCAGCTGGGCTGTATTTTACGGGGCCTCGTCTCGAGCACGCACGGAGCACGGGAGTTGGCACCAAGAAAAGAAACGCACGAAAAAAGAGGGTCGCCCTTTTCTGTAAGAGGCCTGTTTACCCTAACGCTACCAAAGCGCGAAGTTACTTGCGAAAGAGAGACGGACAGACGGTCGATTGTTTATATTGTGTGCGCGCTAAGCCCTGCGCGGTAGGTGCCTCTCGCAGGATGTGGAGGGCGGGGTTTGGGGGACTCAATCAAAAGCCGGGGCAGTCTCTCAGGTGCTGTTTGCTGCTTTTCGCCGCGTTGCAGCGCTGGTGAGGCACTTGTGCTGTGCGCTGTGCGCATCACCAAACAGCCTATTACTCCGGCACAAACACCGCTAGTTCATTGGCGCATCTGATTGATCTCTGCGGAGGCCCTTTTCCGCAAAAGGCCCGGCGAATCTCGTGCAAGGCGCGGCGATGGCGCCCGTGCTGTGGCAGGCAAAGCTGGCCCCGAGTGCAGCAATGTCGGAATGGTGCCAAGCAAACGGCCATTTCTTCATGGGTGCAAAGGTGAGGGCCAGCGAGAGCCCAGTCAACGCTGGCGCGATAGTGCTGTTTTAGAACTGGAGGAGCGCGCGCCTTCTGCTTAAGCTTTTTTTTAATCGCTCCCGGCGGGCCGAACTAACTGCACGAATCTCGTGCTTGGTGGTTTTGTAGTTTGTATACGCTACCAGATATGTTCGTGCCGGACTTCACTGGCGCCTCGAGTAGGTACTTGTACGTGCAGACCTACCTGCAGCAACAACAGGTAGTCGGGTGCTAAGGCCGTATTATAGCATACCTTAGTAGGTAGGTAGTGGGCAGTCGACTTTTGCTTCAAAGGGTACTTACCTATTTGAGCAGTCGCCGATGAAGCCTGAAAGCTCATCTCGCTCCAACGATTTCTTCTCCTCACCTTGACGTGGAGGGTTATCGTCTCTTTACAGCCAATACTATGCTCTGCTCTGCTCTGCTGCTCTTCCGCTTCAGGCAAATGCGGAAGCTGTGCCAAGTAATTTTCCTGCCTCTGCCTCAGCACATCGTCCTCCTATTTCCTAGATAAATTACACGCCATCCATGACTGGCCTCATATACCCCCTTCTCGACCATCACACCCTCCCGTCCTAGCCCTTCGGAACTTTTGGGCGAGGGGGGACCTTTGAAAGCCGCATCCTCCATTTCCAGGAGCCCTGGCTGGCGCTCTGTGCCCTTTGTGGCGTCGCTGCTGCTCCGGGCCCCCGCATCGCTGCCGGCTTCTTACGAGTCATATATTGCTAACAGGCCAGCCTGCTATGCGCTCTGACTCCACCTGGCGAGTGCTCTCTCGCTCTGGCGGGCACGTACTACGCATGTAATGCTACCTGCAGCAGAACCGCTGCTGGTATTCATCACGCTTGAAACTTGCCTCTTCCAATGCTATTGGTAGGCTGGCCCGGGGGGATTTGTCGCCATGTAGCCCGGTGGTACGACTGGGCTGGGAGACCTGGTCTCGACAGTGTTAACTCCAGGCCATGTCTACTGTTGGGCTCAAGTCAGGCTTATGTCCGCATGGCCGCCATCATGCCCCTTTTGTCTTTGATTTCGCGTTCTGTACTCTATATACTGATCTCGATATATGGTACTATTACGACGACAACTGCCCAAACAAAAGTGCTAATGTAGCCATGGCCATAGGCGCAGCTTACATGTCACCAGCAGTTGATATACTTGTAGGTACGGCGCAACTGCTCAACCGGCCGTCGGCTCCGATCTTAATTCCCCGATACGGATAATGTGGTTCTTAGCATCTAGCGACGTGAAGCTTGTGCATAAACAGATCCGTCTCATGCCCGGCCGATTCGCCCAAGCCACAGCACAGTCAGTTGGCGCTCCATGTATGTACATACAAAACTTTTAGCCATTAGTCCGTTCACGGCGCTATCCAAGCGGACGTCTTTTTTGGCAGCGACCGATATCGCCTGGAGGAGGTAGTTGTCTGAACGTGAAGACACGCATCTACCGCCCAAGTGTCGTCGTCATCGTCATCGTCTGTGTTCTTGTGAAGTTGCAAGGCGCAGAGTGCATAGCCGGTAGCATGGCTTGGCTTGTTCGAGAGATGATCGGCCATACTAAGGATTCCGTAATTTCGTCGCTCCTTCTAGGGCCCTGTCAAAGCCAAAGCCAAGGCCAAGCTTGTAGTTACCTCTTTGCTTGGCTTTTCCTACTCCTCTTGGCAGGCACAGCGTTATCGAGATTTGTTGTATCCTTTACTCCATCTAAACGCTTATAGGTTGGTGATCAACGGCAGATGCAGTACATGAATCAGCTCATGTTGTAGTACAGCGCCGGATACGAATACTGTGTCGCTCGCTACAACGGCCCAAACATGCAAGCCCGCGTCTGATACGCATGTACTGCACATGTATTTATATGCTGCGTGAGGGGATTCCCTGCTGACCGCACCAATCCGTCCATGCTAATGCCAAATACCCTGCCATCGTCAAACCATATCGAGCGACGTTTGCACGAATCTGTCACTTGCGCCGGCACTTCCGCCGGCACTGGGCCTTGTGGCCCATCGTATCATGGCCCATCTGATTACGGTAGAACTACTATTACTGTACTGTACGTGCAGTATGTTAGTAGCATACACGAGGAGCAATGAATCAATCAATCAATCAATCACGCAAACACGGGGTTCTTGGATGTACAGAGCCAGACATGCCACTAATACTCCGTATTTTAGGCAGCGATTCACTAGCAATGCACATCCTCACCTTCTGGACAATCTGCCGTGCCTTGTGGAGAAGAGAATGGATAGCTGCGCCTTATTTTGATCCTCTACAGCTCGTTTTCCTCGGATAACTTTTTTGCCGTTTTTTTTTTTTTTCTTTTCTTTTGTTTTCTGGAAGTTCACACCCTCCCCTCTTTTTTTTTCTCCCTTGTTCTCCCTTTCTCCACTGCCAGAGTGTTGGCGATCATTTATTATTTCTGATGAAAAACACAAGAGTCATGGCCGTGCATTTAATTACTACTATTAGTAATTTTCATGCTTATCCATGTTTGACGGCCAGCCATAGATCCGACAAACTACTGTGCGTACGTTTACTAACTTGAGGCTTTTTGCGGGATGGCGTAGTCCGAAAGTCGCTCAACCGTAACACACAAAGACAACTAAGAGCGAAGAAGCAGAAGAAGAAGACAAAAGCACTTCGGACGTGTGTGACGATTACCATGTCGTTTCACGTAATGGTTGGCTCTACTATCTACAGCACACATGCATACTGTAGGGCTCGGAGGACACGTACGAAAGCGTTCAGGAGGAAAAGAGACGAGGCCGGGCACTGGCTTTTGAAAGAACTTTTGCACTCGGGCAGGATCCCCGTCCCTTGCACTAATAAGCCATTCGCCAGCCAGCTGGGAGCAAAGAGGCACCTGGGCTAAAAGCAGAGGTAGTCCAGCAGAGCTCCATCTTGTTTTGGATGACGCATCCGCCGAGGAAGCGTGCTTGGCAGCCATTGGCTAAAACAAACACGATGCCGTTTCGCTTCTTGCTCTCCACAAAGGCAGGTTCCTTTGTCTGCGCGCATCGCATCGTGAACGAGCCTATGAGCTTGCTGAAGCGCACCATGGCCGGAGCTGTGTCCTCTTTGCAGTGTGCATGTTGCGTCCATTCTTATGGCCGTGTAAGCGGAAGCCATTTACAAAAGGGCCTGACGGGCAGTTGTACGTCCGGAGCCCGAAACGGGTCTGTGCTCCCGGAAGGAATATTCGTATACGCAGCAGAAAGTACAAGGACTAATATTGTATGGACAATGTTTACAACGTTGCTTTATTTAGACGACACGGGGGCAGCCATCTTGCCGGGTCATCGGCCAACCGCAGTGTCCGCCATACGAGCATGCTTTATAAGAAGTGCTACCTATGTAGTAGTAGTTATTAGTACTGATGCTGTTGATGATCGTGATGCGGCCATGCCATGCCATGTGCCTTGCTTCTTGGCACCCAATGCCAGACTGCACTGCACTTTTGAGCGCATATGCATGATGAGCATCCTTCTCACCTGCATTCCAATAAACCAGTACAGTAGCGTTACCAACATTCACACTCATAGCTCATGGTATACTTGTAGGTAATGGGCGTACATAGGTAGTAGGAGCACCAGCACCGCCTTATACGCCATGCCAAGCATTTTGGCGTCCAGCTACACACAAAGGACTTGCACCCACAGCACAGCCAGCGCAGGCGGCGAAACGGCCTCTCCGACGCTGCATCTCCGTCGACTTGCCTGGTTTCGGGACATCGCACGTGTATAGACAGACAGTCGCCAGATTTTGAGTACGTAAAAGATTGGGCAGCCCAGCTTGACTCGGGGCTGAAGCAATAGTACCACGGACGGGCCGTGCGCCTCGGCGGGACTTTTTTTTTTTTTTTTTTTTTTTTTTTTCTCATCTTGCTTTCCCTTGTTCTATCGAATCTTCTTTTGCCACCGCAGCCACCAAAGCGGCGTCTTAGGATGGCTATTTCAACTCTAAAGCAAGGACCGTAGACCACATGTGTGTGTAGTATCAGCTACTAGTCTAGTAGTAGGTACATGTATGGCCCAAGGACGACAACATGCTCTCACTCGCCTTCTAGAAGCCAACCTGGCAATTTCCTATCCGAGCCATGCTGATGATCTAAAAGATCTGATAAACATTTCTCTCTGAGGCTGATGTTGCATAGCGCTTTATTTCCGCCATGTACGTACTATGTACAGCATTGGCTATGGCTACCGACGGAATTGGCGAGGCCAGGGGTAGCTCTTGGAAGAAGAGAAAAGAGGATCTCTAAAGATTACTTTCTACTACCATGTACAACTGTACTTGGGCGAGTCTTTTTTTAATTCGTAATGTCTAAAGGTTTCGGCCCCGTTGCCATCTTGGGCAGAACGATTGCTATAGTTGGTACCCCATTGTCCCATTTTAGGAGCCCAGCTCTTGGCTTTTGGTTTTTTTACGAAACCCTGGCCACAAAGTACAACCACAACTGCCAAAAGATCCAATGGGTTGATGGGTGTCCATTGAAATAAACTACTAACTAAAAGCGCAATCCGGCCAGCGGAGTATACCTAGTGAATAAAGCGTCCAGGTTCCTGATTCATTCATTATATGACAAGTACATGGTCAAGGTCGCCGTGTAAGTGGGCTTTCTGATGCTCCGGAAGCATCAAATCAAAGTCGCATACTACTACTTACTACCACGAAAACAAGGATCTTTTTTTTTTTTCACCTTCTGCTCTCCTCTTCGCTATGGGTCTTCACCGGCACGAGCTTTCTTCATTTTCTTCACCCCTCTTTGTTCCGTCGCTATGCGCGTCTAGCCCTTTTGATTCTTTGAAGCCATCACGACATGAAACCAGGCAACGTAACCGCAGCGTCGGCAGCGTGAGCGATGCCATGGGCAATCGTATGATGCCTTGAAAAGAAAACTGGATATCTGCCTCGCTTATTTTTCCACTCTGCTACAGTCTTCGTGCCCGTAGTTTGTAAAAAAAAAAAAAAAGTTCCCCCCTCAATGTCCATTACCTTGATGGCATCTCTATTAAAGAAATAATTTCGCCAAGACCATGCATATGTGAAGCGCCGCCACCTCATTTTTTTTGACGCTTATTCCAATGGTGCACATACTGAGTGTCACGGTTTCATTTCCAAGACTAAATTACATAAATGACATGTAACCTTTGCGGTCATGTTTCATCAGACTCCAGTGGCACATCTTTTGCCGAGTTGTGCAAATCATATTTTCTCAAGCTGTACTAGGGAATAAGTGTATTGACGATTAGTGAAGTAAAACTATATAGTAAGATATCCAAAATGAGTTGGGCCATACTACCCGTCTTGATGAGGCGAAGATATTAGCAAATAAGCTATTTTACGCTGCCTTTCTCAATGCCAGCTTCTAACTTTCTTTCTCTGATGTATACTCCTGCAATCATCGCCGTCATGCTTGCTTATAGTACAGTCACCACTATGACTTTTTAACCTAAAGTAATCATAGGTTCAAGTTGAGTTTTAATAGGGCAGTTCTATAGAGATGTCAACACAAGCGGCTTACAATAAGTGTTTTGAGTGAAAATCTTACAGGATTAAAAAAGGAAAAGGGAGAAGGGAGAGAAGAAGAAAAGAGAAAGGAGGTCAGTAAGAGCATTCATATCAATTTATTGCTTTTCTCTCTTCCTGGCATGGGGGATCTTGGAAGAGCGTTATGAGATATAGATTGCAACATATTTTCTACATGTGTTTGAAGAGCCTACAAAAAGCAGACAAGCGTTTTATGTCAGTCTCCTTCTCATTCTTCTTGGCCATTCTTGGGCTCTCCAGATGGCTATTTCTGAGCACTAATACGCTAATTGACCAGCGTCTTAAGCATGATTTTCTCATGGCTCGATTTCAGCGCTATTAGTCGTCATTTAGAACATCACTTCCCTCCTGCCAACTTCAAGATTAGGTGTAAATAGCAGTCTTTTGCTTTGCACCTAGATTTTAGTGACAGAGGTTTTAAATCCTGCCAATCGTTGCCCTATGACTTGAGTATTTGCAGAAGTGTATGGATGTCATCTAATATCCCCGACATAAAAGGTGAAAACCCAGAGGGAACACTATAAAATTGAAACACACTATTTTGCCTTACACTTGGATTTTAAACTTTTCAAAGCATTCTAGTCCTGCCAATCCATGCCACGACTTGAATATTCACAATAGCACAAGATGTCATTTAATAGCCCCCTCTTTCAACGTTTCATCGTAATACGAAAGAAATGAAGACACATATAGTTTACTTTTGAGCGTGGATATCGTGAGCTATTCCTGCGTCCTTTAGTATATTACTCGAGATTCCCTGACTGTGAACACCGCTTCGAAGGCCATTGGCGTCAGTTTCGGCGACATAGTGGCGCTTTTGTAAATCGGCACACGGCATTAAAAAGCTCTCTATAACGGCCCCCATAGAGGTAAGAGAGCTTGCAGAACAGGTGAAACTCTTCAAAGAGGCCGTCGAAACGCTCAAATACTGTGAGAAAGACGTTGAAGATTCGTGATAAACCAAACTTACCTAAAGACCGGACAGCTTATGTCACTGATATTTGGACATCTTCCAACTGTTTGAAGGAAATCGAAAAATTTATCCAGCACAATGGAGGCTATCATGAAGACGGTGAAATTAACAAAGCTTGAAACGCCATCAAGGCAGCCTATAACCAAAATGGCATCGGTAAATGGCTGGCAAAAATGACTTTCCAAACAATCCACATCAATCTATTACACTTGGTCGTAATGGAAACATCCAATTTAATCCAAAGGACGAGTACAAGCATTGGAAGAGTATTCCCGAATCTCAGAACCAAAATTTTTATAACTCGAGGGCTGTTCAACATGCCAACTATGGAAAGAAATAAGTGGTGGTTTAACACAGAAATCAGTGGTAGTATGCTAGACACAGACAACAGCCATTTAGCAACAAGTCTCATCATGATATCGCAAAAGTGCCAGTCGCACATGGAGCATATCAAGTAAAGCCAGTGCCATCGTAGTCATAACAACGTAAAGTCATGGCATACTTTATTTGCATCTCGCGTAACTGCCTAATATACATCCTTTTTTTTTCATGTCCCGCACACATGCTGCCAAGAATTCTCTCCACCAACCAAGGCCAAGTGGAAATAGGAAAATATCACCACCCATCGCCGTGCGCCGTGCCAACCAAGGACAGCTCCGCCCACCGATATGACAGCAAGCCGAAGCAACATCCAGAGTCCCCCTTTTCCCTTTGAAATATACATAAAACACGAATGATCCTCCTCCATATTATTTTTTTGCTCAGTAGACTGTCCTACTAGCCCCTGAGTCCCCTAATCGCAATGAACAGATGCAGCCATACCAATAAAGGTATGGTAAGATGAAAAAAGAAAAGGAAGAACAATGATGAAGAAAAAAGAATTAAAAAAAAAATCGACGCCAGCCTGGGCTTGCTTATACTCCACCACCAAAAACAAACCAGATAACTTTTAGGAGGGCCTGGGCCAAAATCCAGTCCCATCTCCAAGCTTCTTCCACTTCCGCTGCGGCAGCCCCCAAACCTATTTTGTACGCTTTTCCCACGAAAGTGTAAATACCATCATGCTAGCCATCCTCATTGTTGGGTATGGCATGGATAAAACTCGCAGCTAATTTTTTTTTTTCTGTTTTGATATGCTGTTGATGTTTTGTCTTATGAAAGGCTCAGACTCGTACGCTCGTCATCTAGACGTTGGCGGTTTGGGCACCTCCACGACCACGGGCAGCACCGCCTCGGCCACGGCCCTGTCCAGGGAAGTTGCCTCTAGTATTCTGGCCGCCAGGGCGGTTACCATCAAAGCCACCACGGCCACGACCCGAGGCATTTCCACGGCCAGCGCCAAAGTTACCACCGTAGGTGTTGGCCTTGGGTCGTCGGGGCTCGACAACAATGTTCTCGCCATTAACGGTAAGGTTCTTGCCGGCCAGAGCAGCTTGGTAGCCCTCAACAGTCTTGTACTCAACGAAGGCACAGTTCTAAGAAACATACGAATTAGTACAACGTACTTTTACCCATCGTCAAAAAAAAGGGAAGGGGGAGGCTTATCAACGCACCTTAGCACGGTTAATGTCGAAGTAAGTCAATTCGCCAAAAGCGGCCAGAGCACTTCGAAGGTCGGCATCCTGGACCTTCTCCGTAACGTACTTGACGTAACCCATTGTGCCCTCCTTCTCGGCATTCGCAGCAATAGACTGAGGTCGGTTTTGACGCTTGGAATCAGCGCCAGCAGTCTGCCATCCAGAAACTTCCTTAGCAGCCTCAGCAGCAGGGGCAGATGCCGGTGCAGCAGCCGCAGCACTAGGTTGAGCTGCAGCAGCAGCGGGTGCGGGAGCTCTGTTCTGGACTGGAGCTGGAGGAGTGGCGGTCTTGGGAAGAGGAACGACTGGTCGCGGGCCGGCAGCGGCAGCAGCGCGGCTAGCCCAGGTCATTGGCATTTTAGGAGCAGCGGGCTCGACAGGAGCAGCAGCCTCAGGCTTAGCAACGGCCTTGTTGGCTGGAGTAGGGCTTGGCTCCTTGGGCAGCTCAGCAACCTCCTTAGCCTCTTCCTCGGCAACTTCTTTAGCAGCGGTCTCAAGATCAGCTGGAGCGGGCTTCTCCGGCTCAGCAACGGTGGCCTCTGCAGCCTCGGCAGCTTCCTCAGCATCGGTACCGTTGACCTTGGAAGCCTCTTCAAGCTTCTGGTCCACCTCTTCGGCGTTGACAGGCTCGACCTTCACATCCTCCTCGACGGACTCAGGCGCGGCGTCAACGGGCACCTCAGGAGCAGAGACCTCCGGCTCGGCGGCAGGGGCTTCCTGCTCAGCCTCGGCAACAACCTGTTCCTCCTCATCTTCGCTGATGTATCGGAGCATGTCATTGAGGACGAAGTAGCCAGAGGGCTGCTGGGCAAGAACGAAAGTCTGCACAAATTTCTTGGGCTCGCCAGATTTGTTTGAGATTTCGCCGATGACCTGGATGACAATGTTGTCAAATGAGGCTTGCGAATCGACATTGGACACTCGGACTTTGCAGTCTTGGAAGTCAAGCTGCTTGATGCGCTCTTGGATTGCCTGGGTGAACCAATTTTAGCTCAGATCGTTTTGTGGGGAGGAAGAGGGGGGAAAGCCATACCTGACGGCCAACCGAGACGTTGGCAACCTGGGTCTCGAGTCCGGAAACGAATTGAGACTGCTTACCGTAGAAAAGCTATGCAATTTCGTCAGAATTTAATATACGTCATTTAAGTGCACTGGTAGAACTAACGTGCAGCTTCTCTGGTGATTTGCTCAGGGTAGTGTAGTATTGCTCAACAAAGTACCAGCCGACCTCATCCTTGGAAAGGTTGTTTCCAGAAGCGCTCGCGTCAGCCGGACCCGTTGAAACGGCCGGCTGCTCGGCGGATTTGTACTGGTCCTGGTTGGCGAATGATCCGTTGGTAGCCATGGTTGGAGGATGGAGCTGGGGTCAAAAAGGAATTATGTTGGAGATCCAAAGGCGTGGGAGCGAAGTGAAGTTATCGTGGGGCAGCGATCGCGTCGAAGTTGGGTATCAACGCAATCCAGAAGAAGGAAAAGAGGAGAATTAACAAAGCAGGAAATGACTGTCTCAACGAGCTGAATGCTAGTCCAAGAGAGAAACAATTCTTCGATGATTGAGAAGGAGGGGGGAGGCTGAGGAGATTCGAGTGGAGGAGCTGCGGGCACTTGTGGGATGACAAACAAATCGAAATCGATGCACAAGCACAGGTGGGAGGGGGGTTGAGAGCGGCACAGAGAGTCCAAAGGATATATAAGCTGGCGAAGCTCACGGGTGGAGGACGGCGATGGTCGAAGTAGCGGAGTCGTGGCTGATGGAGAGGAGAAAGGGGAGAAGAGAGACGGATTGCACGGGTGCAAGGGGAAGAGATTCGGAGCTTCTTTTGAAGTTGCCGTTATGATGTTTCGTGGGCGGGCGAAGGAAAAAAAATACCAACTTTTGGGGTCAGTCGCCTAACGCCGCATGGCCCGTGCGCGGCGCTCATTTTCGGAACGGAATTAGATAATATCGCGGGGGAGGTTTTCCCGGCGTGCATGCATCATGGCGTCTGCTCTTTGTTGATCTAGCGAAAGCTAGCGGCTAAAGGTGCTATCCATGGATTAGTACCTATAAAGAGACATGGCCCGCTAATGGCTGCAACTTGCTTGTTTCCGAGGTGAAAGAAACAATAAAGCATCGCGGTCTTCTTGTGCACGTGAATCATGATGCCTGAACAATGAGGAGCCCAAACAAAGCACGTGTAGCGTCCCATTTAGAATCGAGTGCTTCTTTGTTTCTGTCCCCTTGCATGCATACATACATGTATACAGCCTACAGTACATGCCTAGGTAGTAGACGGAACACGCAGAGCGAGGTATTACACATCACATACAGCGTGTGATGGTGTGGTAATGGGCAGCCATTCTGCCCCGCAAGTCCCAAGCTTAGTAGATCTTGAAAGAGATGCAAAGCCAAGGGGGTTTAGCAGATGCTCATCGTTGTCTGCGATGCTACTTTGTGGGTCCACTCCCCAGCCAATTGAAGTTTTATAGCGGACCAATCTTTGTGTTTGAGCTTGACAAGCAAGAAATCTTGCTAAAAATAAATAATGAAGGAGTGCAGAGATGACAATGGTGTTTTTCTTTGAAGTAGATGCCATCAAGTGATGCTGTTAAAGTGGGTAGCCAGATAACTGCTCCAAGTTCCCAATGCACAGTATGGCGTGCACTCCTATCACTGCCGCCAGCATGCCGCCATGATGAGTTTCACATCCTCATTGTCATCAAAAAATCATCAGTTAAGAAAGCAACCTCGTTTTTTTTTTCTCTCTCAATGACCAAAAGAAGAAAAAAGCTACAAGCACACGTGTAACCAGGTAGGGGGCGCGTGGTCAAGATCCCTGGCCCAAATTCTCGGTGAGCCAATGCGGGGTGTTGCCGCACACCTAGATAATTTTTAGTCCACCCTGATAATAAATTTTCTTATCGCCAAAAAATCTCCCTCTAAAAAAAAAAAGAGGCCTACCTACTCAAAGCCTCCAACGAATTTACGATTTCCCCCCCTTTGGTCGCCCCAATTCGCGATCTTTCTCAATTCACTCAATCTTAATATCGTTTACGCACTTTTCTCTCAAATCGCCAAAATGCCCAAGTCCAAGCGCGCGAAGGTCGTCCACCTCACCCAGGTCTCCAAGAAGACTCGTGAGCAGAAGGACCAGCTGTTCCAAAACATTCGCGACCAGGTTCCCGAGTATCAGCACTGCATCGTCTTCAATGTCGATAACATGCGCAACAACTACCTCAAGGAGGTGCGCCGGGAGCTCTCCGACAGCCGGTACGTCGTCACTGAAGAGAAATTATACAAGTCGAAAAAAAATGAAGGCCCTAACTAACCTGATGTTGCGACGAATCTAGACTCTTCTTCGGAAAGACAAAGCTCATGGCCAAGGCCCTCGGACAGACCCCTGAAGAAGCCATCCTCCCAGGCATTGAGGGCCTCGCGCCGCACATCACCGGTACCGTCGGCCTCCTCCTCACCAACCGCCCCGTGAACGATGTTCTCGACTACCTCAACGGCATCGTTTCCGTGGATTTCGCCCGCGCCGGTGTTACTGCCTCACGCTCATTCATTATCCCCCCCGGCGTCGTGTACGCTACTGGTGGCGAGGTCCCCAAGGAGAATGACATCCCTCTCGGACACACAATTGAGCCTGAGCTGCGAAGACTTGGTGTTCCCACGAGAATGGTCAAGGGCAAGGCCGTGCTGGGTGAGGAGAACGGCGAGGGAGAGGGCTACACTGTCTGCAAGGAGGGCGAGGTTCTGGATTCACGGCAAACCAGACTGTTGAAGCTCTTTGATGTCTGCCTGAGCGAGTTCAGAGTCAAGGTTCTAGCGTAAGTTTCTTGTCACAACCCCATCATTACCACCATATGGTGTTTACATCTAACAATTGGCAGATACTGGAGCGCTGCGACCAGCGAGGTAACAGAAATCGACCAAGCCGCCATGGAGGGCGTTGAGGAGGATGATTAAAGCACTTGGCCATCGATTTTTGAGGTTGTGGTTTTTGGTGGAAAATGTTCTGTGTGCGTGCAACATATACCAGCAACGGATTTGTTTGGGTATTTCGGCGTTTCCAAGGTTCTTCACAGGGTTTTCAAAAAATAATAGAGGACATTACACATTCACATATATGCATATGCTCCTAAAAATGATGATCAAGCAATAAAGATGGTCTGCATCTCAGATCTCTCATCATAGTTATAATAAAAACAACTATGCATCTGCTCTCGCATTGCTACAAATGCAAAAGATAATTGGCACATCAATTGTTTACTTTTTCTTTTTTTTCTCCTCTTTTTTTTTTCTTCTGCTGGCTCAATGTCCTTAAAACTCGATGCGAAAAAAAAAAAAAAAAAAAGAAAGAACATGAAAATGACGGAAAAAAGCAATTGCTTCGGTCTTGCAATCAGCAGGTCACAAGAGCTTACCTCGGACTTTACCTCAAGCTCCAAATTTTTAGTTGCTTTACCTGCCAAACGCCTTATAATACATTACGAGACAAACATTTCTCGTTCTGTCCCTATTATTAAGTGTTTCCTGTCCAGTAGTGACAGCTGGTTGATACTCAGTATTTGATAGTAGTGGCCTCTCTCTTAGCCAAGAAACCAGACGAAAAGAAGAGCATTACCCATAAATCAAGAATCGTGGGCTACAAGCTTTGAGAAGACGACAGGATAAGATGGATCGGGGGGTTGAACTTTGGTGATCTAAATGTCTGAGAACGATCTGGTGGCAGACGGCAGGCTTCTTACCCAAAAGAGGTGAAAGAAAGGATGCGAAGGAAATTCGTCAAGCAATTATTGCTTACCCACCAAGTGTCGCAATTTGTCGACTTGCACCGGTCATGTAACTTAGTAGCGGCGCAGCTTTCTAGGATCTTCGTAGCCACCACCTTCGTATCCTCGCTTCCGGCTGTCTTCATCGCGTGGGCGATCATAGTCCCTTTCCCGATACCCACCTTCTCTGCGGCCAATGGGTTCCATGTTACTACCAGTCCGACGTCCATCGCGGTCTCGATCTCGATCACGGTCGCGGTCACGGTCACGGTCTCGATCACGGTCGCGGTCGCGATCGCGGTCACGATCGCCATATCGGCCGCCATCTCGGTGGCCGCCAGATCTGTCATCATATGAGCGTCCGCTGCCTCGAGACTCATACCCACCACCAGAGAAGCCCCGATCTCCGTTTCTTCTGTCGAATCCAGGGCCGGACGGGGCTCCATTGGGTGCTCCAAAGCCGCTTCGGTCGCCGCCTCGATCGCCGCCTCGGGGGCCAAAGTCGCCGCCACTGCCTCGGAAGCCACCTCCACGGCCACCACCGAAGCCGCCACGGAAGCCGCCTCGACCTCGGCCGCCTTCGAAGCCTCCGCGGAAGCCTCCGCGGAAGCCCCCTCCTCCACCGCCTCCTCCAAAGCCTCCAGGGCCACCGGGTCGAGATGGCATTGCTCGAGTATATCCTCGACCACCTAGACCACCACCTAATCTGCGGGGCAGCCAATTCTTAGCAGTCCTGCCGCGTTCAACGTCCACCTTGATGCGCCTGTCCTTGATGCGAATACCATCGCAAGCGTCCAGGGCAGCTATTCGTTATTGCGTCAAAAGACGCCAATGTTAGCCACTCTTACCATAAACTTTGCGTGATTCAAGATTCATGAATTGGGAGGAATGAGACAGGCAAGCTTGAGGGCCTAGTGGATGTCTCTCCGGGTATGCTTCTACAGATGGGCAAGCCTGAGGGCCGCATCGTCGAGGTATATCCACCGGAATTGGATTTGGAATGGTCATATAGCATAGAAGGATTGGAATGGTTTACCTCTCATATCTTTCTCGCGCTCAAAAACGACAAATGCGTAACCTCTGTGTGGTTTCTTCTTCTTATTAGGCTTCTCGTGAGCATGGGTATCAACAATGATGCGAATCTGGAGAAGCAAGTCAGTTATAAATCTTGAGCAATAACGTATGGATCGGTGGGCACGAACACGTTCAATGGGGCCAAACCGCCCAAACTCCCTTTCCAGATCACGCTCGTCGGCGTCATAGCTGAGACGGGCAACAATGAGAGTCTTGAAGGCATCGCCACGGATGTTGGGATCCTCGTTTGGTTTAACTATCAGCACCAATTAGTAACGTGACAAAACTAGCATCAAAGCTGCGTTATCCTTACATTGTTTGGGCCCCTCGGTAACCAGGTTTACAGCATTCTCCTTGGCCTCTCGCTTTTTCCGATCGCGCATCTCCAGCCAGCTCTCGGTGGGCTCATACTTATCCGTCTCCTTGTACTTTTGAAGTTCAGGCAGGAAAGCAGCAACGCCGCTGATGGGAGCTGTCCTGCGCTTCTCAGGCGCATGGTCAGAGGGTTCTACCCATCGTAGCGGAGGTCGCGCGGCAAAGAGTGCCAACAAGTTAGGGGGTAGCTTGTCGGTCATCGCGTAGGATCTGGGCGATTGCCGTCGTCGCTATCGATGTACAGGCAGAGAAGAAGATACAGGACGATCCGGTCGAGAGCGACCACGGGTTCTGGCGTCCAGATATCGAGATGCCCTGTTGCGACGGGTTATTGCTTGCAGCAAGTAGCGTGAGACAAGCTGTCGCGCGCTCTGGCAGCAGTAAATTCGTGTAGCTCGACTGCCACTAATGCCTGGAATTGAGTTTTGCCGGGGTTGTGCCTTCGGAGCTAGTCCCGATCCGTCTGGCCTTCGAAATGTTACAATTTTCGATGCTGCGCTAGACGTGCTACGAGCTCGATCATGCGAATAGCGGCTGGAACATTCAGACCACATCCAAAATGACAGTCAAGGCGTTGCGAGCCATTGCAGATGGCAAGGTATGTGGCCGATTTGCACAAATCATCAGCGGAAACGAACTGACTTGGGGTTAAGAATGGCCTGGGGGCGTTTGTCCTTCAGTGCAGAAAGCTGGATCTGCATTACTGCGACTGGGCAGGCAGCTCAAAGGGAATGAAGTAGGCAATTCACATAAGCCGAGGGCATGATCTATTAACTGTTGCTAATCTTATGCACAGCGGCTTCATCAAATCTCTGCTCCCCAAATTCGCAGCCGCCAACCCCCAGATCGAGTTCGCCGTTTCCCCACGACCCGGCAAGCACCCTGTCGTTGTTGGACACTACATCAACGGCCGTACGAAGCCCATCTGCGTGCGCAACCTCTCGCCGTACGAGATTCTTCAAAAGGTGGAACTATTAAGAGATGCTAGTGGAGAGAAGTTGAGACGGACGAACAAGGCTGTTCTGAGCACCAAGCCCAGTGTCAGAGGTATCTGGTCTCCGTACCACGGCAAGGGCATGGCTGTATGATTTGAGCGATTTTTTTTACTACGGTTTTTATGTATTATGCCTGTGTATTTGTATTAGGATGGAGCACATAGATAAAACTGGTATTGGATTGCTGGTGCATATAGGACACACCGCTACACATATTAGCAATGATACCTTCACATTTGTAAATCAGTGCAACCTGCTGGGAATACCGTCCCTATCATTTATGACTTTTATTGTCTTATCGGAAGCTTCATTACTTTTTTTTATACACTATATTTAATTTTTGTCGAGTTACGTTTTCTAGGTAGGAGAAAGCATTTACTGCTTCTGGCAGTTGATGATGTCGACAACTAAGGCTGGTTAGCAAATGAAAGGCACTAAAGGGCAAGGCTAGTTGATTCAACTTACAAGCAGGCTTGAGAGAAGCACCGCCGACGAGGAAACCGTCAATGTCGGGCTGCTTGCTGAGCTCGCCGCAGTTCTTCTCGTTGACACTGCCACCGTACAGGATGCGAGTCTCCTCGGCAACCTTATCGCTGACGTTGGCCTTGAGCCACTCTCGGATGGCCTTGTGTACCTCCTGAGCCTGCTCAGTGGTGGCAACCTTGCCGGTGCCAATGGCCCAGATGGGCTCATAGGCAATGACAATCTTGGACCAGTCGGAAACCTGGGCCTTGAGGGCGGCGAGCTGCTTGCTGACCACGTCGATGGTCTTGCCGGCCTCGCGCTCCTCCAGGGACTCACCGCAGCACCAGATGACGCTGACGCCGTTCTCAGTGGCGTACTTGGTCTTGAGGGCAACAACCTCGTCGCTCTCGCGGAGGATGGTGCGGCGCTCGGAGTGGCCCAGGATGGTCCAGTTGATGCCGCTGTCCTTCAGCTGGGAGACGGAGACCTCGCCGGTGAAGGCGCCATTGGGCTTGTCGTAGACATTCTGGGAGGCAACCTCAATCTCCTTGCGGAGGTTTTCACGCACAAGGAGGAGATGCAGGTAGGAAGGAGAAACGACGACCTCTAGAGAGAGAAAAACAAGGCGGTTAGAATTGCTTCATCCCCCTTCACCAGAGCACAAAGCGAGCACATACCGACGTTGGGGTCGAGAGTGGCGTTGTTCAGGTTGCTGACAATCTCCTTGATGGACGAGATGGACCCGTTCCTAGCAGTACGTATCAATCAGCCTCGTGGCGCTCCCAATTGCAATTGTCCCGGCCCAAAGCTCTGCGCTGTTTTGGAGGCGCGGGGCATGGCGGGGGAGATGGTACGACGAAAAGAAAGAAAAAATAGCAACGCAACTCACATCTTGAAGTTGCCGCCGACGAAGAACTTGCGAGCCATGGTGACTGGAATAGAAGGGTATTGAGCGAATACAGTTACTGGGAATCAGATACACAGTCAAAGGAGAGATGAAGCTTGCTTCGATGATGTAGATTACCAGTAGCACGAGAAAACGTTCGAGCTTCGGGTGGAGGGGCAGAGCAGCTGTCTAGCTCCCAAACATGTGCCGCAAATGCGCCGAAATCCGGTAGACGGCGCTCTGTGCTGGGATCGGCCCCACCATCGGCTACGAGTACTGTACAAGAGACCAGACATTCTCTACGGGCCTGTTTGATATGGCACAGCCACCAGAGGACTTCAAATATTTATTTACATCTGATAACATTATATAATAATTGAGGCATTTTTCCTTTTTTTTTTAACGTTCTTCCTCTGGCTTTCCCACAGTGAGAAGATCCACGTAGCAGGCTACGTGTGTGGCGTCTCGATACATGATTCATGAACCTACAAGTGAGTATGAATGGAATTGTTACAACACCAGTGACTGAGTTCCAGTTTGGGTGAAATAAATCGTTTGAAGTGGACTGAATCAACTTCAAAGTTGAAACAAATTACCAGACGTTGAAAGTGACACACAAACATCCTGCCTGTATATATGCACACATCGCCATGCCATCCCGCAACTCATCATGCTACCCTAGCACACATATCATGGGTTTCATTGCACCTTACACTCGCTATAGCAACGCCAGTCGCGTCTAGACTATTTCCCTCAGCGCTTTAGTTAAAAAAAAAAAAAAAAAAAAAAAAAAAAAAAAAAAAATCTTTAAAATTCCTCAACATGTCCAATTTCATAAACCAATTAGATCAGGAGCTAACAATGGCCCATTCAACCATCATTGCCATCAATGAAAGCCTCCTGACTTTGGACACGGCGATGCAAACCGCAGCGCGGGGCCCTGAAACAGCCTTGAAGCCAGTTCGCGAGACAACGACGTATGCTATCAACTTGATTCAAAGCTTGTATCCGTTGATCATGAGCATGAAAACTTCTCTGCAAATACTCAGACAAGCTGGATACTAAGTCCCGCTGCGGCAAATTAGAATGTTAGTGACATTTTACTTTTGAAGGGCATCCATGTCATCAATTGAGCCTCAGTATATAGCTGATTGTTCATTAATAGTGCCCTGTAACGCTTTAAGCACGGCGGAGACAGCAGCTATTTACAGGGGAGTTAATGGGCCAAAGACATTGATTAGCAAGCAAGCAGCAGTATATGAATTGTCATCATGAATATATATACCTAGATTCCAACCAAAAAATATTCTAAGAAAATCATCACCAGTGAAACTGGCTGAGCGAATGCCGGCGCCCTAAAAGAAAGGGCATCTAAATCTAAGTACCAAAATGAAACCGAGGGTATTGACAAAGAAAAAAACCATGTGTGAAGACAAGAATGAGTATCAAATCAAACGCTGTTTATCCCTTTCAAACCCAAATCCTAGCCTAAATCCAAATCCAAATCCAGGTCCAAATCCAAACCCAAGCCCATTCCAACCAGTACTTTTAGCATCCCAGAAAGAAAAGAAGAAATAAAGAAAAAAAAAAAAAAAAAAAAAAAAAAAAAACAAAACAAAACTGTGATGCTTTTGATTCATCCATAAACTCGATGGAAACATCGCTCCGGCTCAAACCGCGAAGGCGCATGATGAGCTTTGCTCAACAGCCCTTCTCTGAGGGAGATTTTGTGGTGCGCACAGCCACTATTCTGCTAGGCTTAGCAGTCTGTGATGGACGTAACCCACTATGCGAGACTGTGAACTCGCGGGACGCCCCATGGGATTTATATCCCGATAAGCTCAGCATCAGAGGATGCTGGCGTTCATCCTCCTATGTGAGGGGTTGTATGTATGATGCAAACAGAAAAAAGGAAACAGCCCAGTGTGGTGCTATGTCATGGTAATAAACGAGAGACCAAAACAAAACCTGTCATCAACACTTCAAGGCAAATAGTGTCGGCCATTGGGTGCCAACTCGGTCTTGATGTTCACTTGGGTCGAAGTCATCTTGAGCATAGCCTCAAGGTGCTTTTGGGCCTCAGAGATGTGCTGGAGGTTGTGGACATCGTTGGGCTTGGTCATGCGGCTAAGCATATCAGTTACCACCTTGTGGTGGTCCATCCACTGTTCAATAAGAGGCTTGACAGGGGGCTGCTTTGGCTCTGGGGCAGGCATCGACTTGATTGAGGCCTTGCGGCTAGTGGAGCCTTGGGCATCAGAAGCATCAGACTTGCGCTTGCGTCCCTTGGCGGCTTGCTGAGCAGCTCCAGTAGGGGAGCTACCAGCGCTGCCGTGATCATTGTGAACTCGCTTCATGTGGTCGCGCAGGTTCCACTGGCGCGGGAAACCGCTGCCAGGAATCGATCGCTCACAGCCTTCATGCATGCAGAGGAAAGGCTTGTCGCCGTGGCCATGAAGACCATGAGCCTCACGCTCGTGGCGAAGAAGGCAGGCAGTAGAGGAAAATCTGGCGCCCTCGCAAGCTTCAGCCTTGCATCGATAGGGTTTCAAGTGGGAGTCAACAAACTTGCTGTACAGGGGATTGTTGGTTAGCAATTTGAATCAGATAGAACTGGATCACCCAGGCTTACTCGTAGTTGCACTTAAGCTTCTCGGGCTTGTGGTTGCAGTTTTGCTGGCCCTCCCAGGGGCAGTGAAAGAGACCGTCTCCCTTAGGAGTGACGTTCTTGTACAAGGCATGGTCTCGGGCAGACTCTCCTTCGTTTCCCTGTCGGCGAGCTGTATAGGCTTGGGGAAGAGAGGAAGTATCTTCCATCTGGGATACGGCGTGTTTGTGAAGGTCCTCTGGCATCATGGGAAGTTTTCTGTCTCTAAAATCGAGCCGGTAAGAAGATAGTTCATCCACATAGTGGAATATAACATACCTAGGCGATTGGCAAAGCTCGGGGGAAGAGGCAGGGCTAAAAGGAGCAGATTGCCATGAATCATCAATGGTAGCAGGGGAGGAAGTTCTGGAGATGGAGCTAGAAAAACAATCCCAGGTGCTGGGGGATGATACATCCGGAACAGCATCATTGGCAAACTGCATCTGAGATGGAACCACGTGGAGCGGGTTCACGTTATGGACCGGAAAAGCAACGCCATCGGCACCCAGGCCCATTTCGAGAGAGGCGTAGTCGGACCAGTAAAGGTGGGATGAAACACCGTGGGCATCTGAGTTCAAGAGGCAGGAATCCATTCCGGCCATGGAGCCAGTAGATTGAGGTCCACTCCGGAAAGCTTGTGCATTACCTCTAGTGCTCATATTAGACATCTGTGTCGGTGAAACAGCAGAGCCGTTGGAGCGGCTCGAGCTAGCTCGAGACATAGCCTGGGCTCCTATGTGGATGGACATGGGCGCTTTGGGAGCGGCCCATGCCACCTCGGCGGGTTGGGCCTGATCAAGTCTGGGTCCCCTAGGTGAGTTATGACCAGATGCAAAAAGATATTCCTCGGCTTCTCCTGAGTGCGATGATCCATTGTCCGGGTAATCATGTAAGTTCTGTGGCCCTTCTGCATTTGCACCCCACGACGAACCGTTCATAAGGTCCGCCGTTGGTTCTGTATGAGAAAAAGAAAACATGGCAGGGGTAGGCGCAGCCATAGATGACTGAGAGTAGCTGAAGTTGCTAGGTCAGGTTAGTGTGCTGTTCTCACCACCAAGATTCATCAACGCAAAAGAAGAAAAAGAAAAAGAAACAAGACTAGGCTTGGGATTCAACTTTGATCCTACGAGGGGGGTCAGTAAGCTAATCGTAGAGTCAATAGGGGAACATGGTCACACAAACCGAGCCATATACAAAAGAGGTAGTTGTTCTGACAGCAAGTCTTCACAATCCCAATGAAATGTATCCATATTGGGCTCCGGCTTCAAGAGATGAGTTGGCGTGGTCCAGTGTAGTCCTTGTTTTGGGTCGATGTGGTATTCCAGGTCAAGCAGGGCAAAAATGGCAAAGCAAAAGAACAAAGCTAACGGAAAAATCATAGTCGCGTACATTCATTTCGAACCGAAAGGCCAACAAGGTCCGGACACGTGAGTCGAAAGATCCATGAATCTTAGAGTCGGTGAAGGCTCAGAGTAAGGCCAGTTGTCAAAGATCCGCTTCTGCAAGTTTGCGTTCGCAGTCAAATTAAACTGCTTTCCGTCCAAGTCCACGTGTAGACCGCTTAGGGCCAGCTGTACAGTCGTTGGTCGTGCGGTGAATGGTCATCCCGAGATCTAGAAAAGCAGGTCCGTACATTCGCTGGATGGTCCAGAAGGTCCTTGGGCTCCGCAGGTTCTCCGTAGCATATACGTGGCTCACGCAAAGATTTGGCCAATGGAAGATATCGAAAATCTGTCGCTTCAATTCAAATAGCGGGCCGATACTTACCGCTGGCACAAGGCCAAAAAATTATATATTTCATTGATTTCTCATTTGTTTCCTTGTCCGGCTGGACAAGTCCTGTTCCAAAAAAAAAGTTCTGTTCCGCTCAGAAGGTCCGCGTGGCTATTCCAATGGCTTTTTGGCATCCTGGTGTATCCTGTGGCTGGTTTCAAGGCGGCAAGACAAGCTGACAGAAACAAGAGAAAAGGAAATTACATGATATCTCGCTCAACATGAAGCAGCTTGAAAGCAGAAACAAAAAAGAAAAACGAAAAGCAAACAAAAGCAGAAAAAAACACACGCAATATCCTGAGCATAAAGAAAACAGTACCTGGGCAGCGAAGAGACCTCATCAAGGTCAACAGTATTGTAGCTAGGCATGTTCGCCTGGTGAGGCAAAAGAGCAGCTGTCATTGTATCCCGGATGGAATCTGTGAACAGGGCCCTGGATGGCAGATCCGGCAGGTCAACTTGGAAGAGTTGACGGTGAAGATCGAAGTAATGGTGGCGATGGAAAAGTCCCTTGGGTTTACTTGCAGTTCCTGACAGCTGACTGATGAGATGGGGGCTGCAAGTGGATACAAATGAGAAGCGAAAAGTCGGTCTTGGTACGATGATAAGGGATTCAAGGATGTTTTGGGCAGAAACCGTTGGGCAGAAAGAAGAAACAGGAGCGGAAGTTGGGCAACGAGGGGGCCCTGCGGGTTTTATCATTGCCGTCCAGTCTGACTCTTGATCCGAGTAGGCGCAATACCCCCGCCGCAAGCGTGTCTCACCACTCAGCAATGCCAATAAACGGCCGCCGCAATGGCCTCTGTGCTGGCCGCAGGAGTGCGCTGGCGTGTTTTCATTGAGGATGATAGGCTCGCTTTACAGGGGCCTGCATGGTGTGTTGGCGCTGGCCGGGTCTGTTCCTTGGTTGTCGGATGGATCTAGTGGAGCACGAGACCGACGGAGGACCCTATCATTGACGAGCATCGTCGTGCGAAGTGATGGGCAGTGGTGATGGCTGCAGGACAACACAGCAGTGCAGAGTAGGCGGGCACCAACGAAAAAATTTTCTCTGCCGTAGCTGCAGCAGGAGGAGACGGTCGGTGAGGCGGTGCCGCATGTTGTTACGTTTGGTCTCGTTTGACATATAATGCCTTCCCCGGTAAAAGAAAAGTGAGGCGAGCCGTGAAGCAGCAGCTCGTCGCCAACAAATTGCGAGTCTGTGGAAAAGGCACGGCGGCTCAGTATCCCCCTGGTTGATAGCTAGTAGTTCTGTAACTAGTCATAGCTACGCTGAGCGAAGAAAACAAGTCGGGTCTGGCGTTGAGCAGCTTCAGTTCCGTCTTTGCCGGCGGCCGCACCCCAGGGCCGGCCAAGTCAGCCTACTGTATGTGTTGTACATGCTGTCGGCGGCTCGTATCAGACGACCAAACGCTGCGCTCTGCATGGTGAAGCGTAACATGGTGGACCGCGCGAGGGTATCTCGAGCCTCTCGTTGGCCGCTTGCAGAGTCTTGGAAGCGGGGTTTATCAGCACCGACGTCCAAAATGCCGCCGGACGAGATGCGCTGGCATGCAGGCAGGGAGCGTCGCAGACGAATAAAGAGCGTTGACGGTGATCACGCAGAAACGCGATTATGCACCTGCTCAGCCATTTCGTCACCGCGCGCGAGCAGGTGAGCCATTGAAATAAAAGAGAAGACGACGTATCGACTGGTTGGAGGAGAGCGACTGAGGTTGAGACAGCCCAGACCGCAGTGACGGCTGCATTAGCTAAGCCGCCTGGCAGTGGCATCTTTCGTGCTCGATTATTCCCCCCTCCTCGTGGAAGAACCAAACCTCTCGCGACGATATTTGATATTTGATATTTGATATTTACCGCATTTATTTCTGGAAAACCTCATATATACAGACGGTCTGAAGCTGCCTCTGATGCTGTATCCTGTATCCCAAAGGAAATGGTGGTTATCCCAGCGGCAATTCTCACATATCTGGTGCTCACGCCTGTCACCCATCAGCGCAGGGAGGACCGGTTCTTTCTCTGCAGGTTGCTTCATTGCCTGACAACCGATGCAATCCATCAAGGACCTATCGGATCTCTCAATTGGTATAGATTCCGCCCCCAGGTTGGAAACACAGCAAGTGCTGTGCGCATAAGTGTGCTCAATCTCGTTTGCAGGAATCCTCAGCCGCAGGCTTACACCGAACCTAGCCTTCAGCCGCGGCAAGGCATTATGATGATCGCCCAGGCTTCATAGAATCTTCCATGCTGCCTGAAGATTAATATCGGATGGGCTGATTTCAATTTCCGTCTGGGACACCGGTAGTAGGTATCAGCCCGTTGGGCTCGGCTGGAGTGCTATTGCAGCGAAATGCTGCCTGATTTGATCATAACCAGCCGTTACGCTATCTACCCCCTTTCAACTACGCCCATTCTCTTTTTTCTTTACTAATAAGCCATTTATCCTATTCCCTACATACTGAAATTCATCCATATGACGAAATCTCCAAATTGCCGGCGTCGGTTATTGCCAGTATTTGGAGAATAATCTGGCATTAGGTATCAGCTCCGTTTTGGACGGCGATGGGAACACATCGTTCTCTGTTTCCTTTGCATTGTTTTGCTGCTCAGATTTGCCGATCATTTTGAGTTGGATCCACTGTCCCGAGCTCCACGCTGAAAACAAGGTTTGGCGGATGTAACCGGGGCGGTAGATTGAGGCCTGACAGATTCGTAATGCCCAGCTCATGGTTTGCTTTTCTGCATGCTATGTTTAGGAGTTGTGCTAGCAATTTGCACTACGTCCGAGTATAACACACAGTAACATTCTAGAAAAGCAAGAATACTTGGCAGTGCTAGCGCTAGTGCTACAAGTACGGCGCTTGTGCTCTGTAGGACCGACCTGTGATTGACACACCCGCAACTTAGTATAATGTGGCATAAAGCCACCCATTGCTGCTTTGGGACAGTTGTTGAAACTGTCTCGGCTGCTTTTACGCCGCACTCCGTATACGAGCTTGGCTCCCAACGTCTCCACGCACTCCGGTGAGCATTGCACTAGAGAACGGCGACGTAGGTGCGCTCAGTTTGAAGCAATCTCAAGTTGCTCACTCCTGCAAGGTACTAGAGCATATACTCCGTGATCAGAGGCTGCAGTAATTCTCGGAAACAAATGCATCTGACGATATATCGTAGAGGCAGGTAACTATACTCTGTAGTAGGAGAGGTACCTTGCAGAGCGCCCAGATTCGTGTTAGCTCGCTGGTTTGTTCCAGGTACCCCGTCGACTCCAAGGGCCATCGCGAAATTGCGATCGATATTGTCCAACCCATGAAACGGGAGCGCCAGAGGTTCATCCATGTCATCGGGCAAGCCTTGCTCTCGCGTGCTCGCTTATCCCCGATCCAGCTGGTGCCGCCAATCTTCCAATCCAATTGCCCAATCGACCGTGATCCTGACAGAGAGCTCTAAGCTTGGCTTCGAGCTCTATCCAGCTCTTCAGAGCTCCGAGGACCTTCAATGTGCGTGCGAAATGCATGCATAAACACCGACCAATGCCAATGTGTCTCTTGTACGCCGCCTAGAACGCTGCCAAATGCTACATGTACATGCCGACTACACGCACCCCAAACCCACTGGAAAGCTCCTTCAAACGCTCACGGCGTCTGGAATCTCAGCAAAGCTCGAGCAGCTCTCGGCATATGGTACGGGCGGATCGGCTGAATTCATCGTCGAAACCTCCTCACTTGCTTCTCTTTCGTGGATCCGCTTGTCCTCGCATGAATGTTTCCAGTTCTGTGTGGCCCATGCCTTGATCTAAGTGGGCAGCTTGTCCGGATCAATGCGGTTGGGCTGGAAGCAGACGCAGCCTAATAACTCTCATGTTGATGCCCAAACGGACATCAGCCTACCACATGCATTGACCGCTCCCCTTGCCATGTTCCCTGCCTGGAATTTCCGGACCCCCAGCGGCCAGGATGACCGCGGTTACTGCTTTGAGCTTTGGGCAACAATCAGCGGAGCCCAACCGAAACCTGCCCTACCCCACGATCGTGTGCTTCGCTCCAAATGTCCTGCAAGGCGACGAGATCCAGGAAGCAACTCTGCTCTTCCCTCCTCCAAAAAGCAGGTTAGAGAGCATCACCCGCGTCATGAAACAGCCTCGGGGGCTTGCCACTCTGGTCCTGTCTTTTGCCGCAAGTCGCAGATTGGTTGCACCATTCCAGCCGGTAGCTGTCGGCTCGCACCCTTGACCTTGATACGGCATCTCGTCCCACCGAAGGCTTCCGCCGACGTCCACAACGTTCCTGGAGCCCAGCCCGCGCTCCACCAGCAGCGAGCGAGAAACAAGACCAGTATGAAAGAGCTTCCCCTTGCACCTCTCAAGCGCGGGCCGTTGACCCCGGATCTAGTCGTAGGCGCCCGATTACTTGGGACGAAACAGGTGGCCTCGACGTACCGAGACTTGGCTGTGCCTGTCGATTTTTTTCTCCTCTCCTCGCGCCTCTCGATGCCAACCCGAGAATCAGTAGTGATCGACTGAGACCGGGGCCGCCCTGCTCTGCTCCAAGGACTAACGAGTGCTAAGTGCTGAGCCTACCGCGTGAGCTTGATCTACCTGCCTGTGCATAGTAGTACATAAAGCGTGTCCATTCCGGGGCTGACGAAGCTGTTGTCTTACAGGTCTATCTTGCCTAGACGAGCAGCGTCTATTCCTCTATTGCCTGGAATTTTGGATCCTCAAGGACGATTCGGGCCTTCGCACTGAATTTAGTGCCTGATACTACAACTTACATACCCGCCAGGGAGCTACAGCCCAGCTTGAAGTTGGCCATTCTGGATTGGTCGCCTTAGCTGTCCAACACACCGCCTATAGCTATAGCTCACCTTGTGAGAAGACCCAAAGGACCTTCATCTCCTTCGGAATTCTACTTTCTCCTTTGGATTTTCCTTTTCTTCTGGAAGCTTGGAAGTTCCTCCTGGATTGCTTGCAATAGGATCAATGCCCACGGTGCTGGCTGGATTTACTTTTGCCGGATTCTGCAGGCCTCTAACAGTGTTTTTTTGAACCTATCTGTATCTCATTTTCTTTCCTGCCTGTCTTTTTTTTTTTCTCTTGCTTCTTTCTTTCTTAAGCAAGTATTCATTGCTCTTGTTGCATCTGGTATCTGTTTATTTACCGATTTCCGGACGTATATCGCTGCATTATGAGCCCTGAAAACATGGCACAGCCTGGATTTGCTTACAACATGCCTTCCGCTACCAACAACCACTGGAATCCGCCTCGCAGGTGCGACTTGACAACTCCAGCCTAGAATAAAGAAGTATATTGACTAACCCGAGTATAGCCTTTTCGCTGAGCCATACAACGGCGGCAGACTTGCTGGCAGTCTGTATCCAATTTCTAGGTGAGAAAAGACAAGCTCATAACAGATCAGTTGACGAACGCCAAGCTTACCATGATGTACTAAAGCATGAACCTCACGACCAGCACCTATCCCTGGGCTGATAGCCCTCCCGCGCCTCCGAACGCAAACTTTTCGAGAATCGATCCTCCAGTGTCGGCCCAGCAATCCTATGTCCCTCGCTCTCCACCCGGGGCAAACAGCGGCTCCAATTCCATCTATCCCGGACCGGTATATGGATCTCACAAGCGCAGCAGATCGTCTGCCTGGGATGGACAGAGCAGATATTCACCAACAGGCTCAGTCGATGATATCATTGCCTCTCCAAGTCTGTCCGACTACTCTTTGGACAACGGGCTAGACTTTGGCATCCCTACCAACAAGCCAAAGCAACAAAACAATAAAGCTCGATCGCAGCGACGACCGTCGAATCGAGACGAATTTGATGGCCCCCATCAATTCTTACAGCGCCCACCACCTGATGTTATTGCTATGCAGGAGAGAGAACTTCCGCATCTGCCAACCAACCTTCACGTGCAGGAACAAGACAATGTTCTCAACCAGGTCAATGACCGGTTGTCTCAATGCGCCTATGATTTTGTGGCTAAATACCAGTTTCCAATCCCACTAACTCAAGACATGAGGCCCGTAGAGAGGCCACAAGATCGAGAGTGGACTGAGTGGGTCTACCTCTTAAAGAGACTTGCTACCAAACGACGCATTCCGGCTCGAGTGCTATATAACGGACAAATCAAGCAGTTTGTCACAATACTCGAGAATTCACTAGAGATGCGGCATGCTGCTAAGCATCAGAGCCGCCCTCTGAAAGATGATCGCAACATCCTCCAGCTCATTTCGGCTGGTATTCAGGTGGCTAAAATCCTGAAAGATGCGTCGGCGATGGACTATCTCGACCGACTATACGTTTCAACGGAGAAGCAGATACAGGAGCGTGCCAACGCGCGATTCCGATCTTAAAACTTCTTCGTCCCATTTCCACCAGTCTCTTTTTGGCATTAATGATCACGTTTATTATGAGACTGCAAAATTTGAAAATGACTGATGATTTTTTTTTTACGTTTTCCGTTCTACATAAAAGGAAATAGGAGAATATAAATATTTGTGTGCGTTACACACCCATCAACCCCCTTTCCCCTCTTCCTATACCTATCCACGCATAACTAACTAATTGGATTCAGTTTACAATATCTACTCATGGTACGCCATTACGAATAATAATGACGACACGTAAACCAAAAAAGTATGCTCTAAGGCGGCCTGCTTGAGCAATGTAAAATGACGGGCTGTATTGGGGACTAGCTATGATGTTTTCTGTTATTTCTGGCTCTTCTATTTATACTATTACAAACCTCCGATTTTGGCCCGAGTCATGGTGGCCGTTGCATTTGGAAGCTACAGGACATTCATTTTTCAGTCATCATCAGCAAACAAGCTGTGCAACTATACTTGGCCTTGATAACAAACCAGGCATCTTTCAATTGACCAGTCGGCATGAAACCCCAATACATTTTATTGCATTAACCTGTATTAAGTATCTTGACAATTAACCTTGCTACTACATATTATGTATTGCAATTGTTAAAGGGGGAAATAGGGAAAAGATAACCCTAAGAAAGGGGAGTTGGGAAATGCGGGGGAGGGATGGAAATGGAGCCATGCAAGGCAGCTGTGTTATTGCTCGGAACGGCAATTGGAACTATGCAGTTATGCGCTTTGTACCCTGTGCATTCTCTGAGGAAGGCGACAGGCTATGACTAATGAGCGTGTGCGATTGAAGATGTCCGTTGGAAAATGAGTAATTGTGGATAGTTGTTGGATAGGGCAGTTGGCATGCTTTGTGCTGCCTCGTGCATAATGTGCTCACGGCAGTTGAACTCATAACATGCTCACAGAAATTAAACTGTATAAAGTAAAGATCTGTGTATAGGGACTGTAAGTTGGCAGTTGCACTGAGATGAATTTGTAGTGTAACCATTGACTGCAGCATTTCAGCGGATTTGCTGTTGAGTCTCAGTACTGATATCTAATTATTTGGGTTGAAGATGCCTTTTTAATCTGCAAGTGGTGAAGATAATAGCCTGGGCTGGGGCTAACTGGCAAATTACGACATTGTATATACCCAGGTATGTAGTCTATATATGCTGTAGGGAGCAAAGGCGATCAATGCGGATTAAATGTCAACATAAAAATAAGATTCTGAGTGTGGCATGATGTCGGATAATGATAGTTTGATATAAGCGGAGATGTGCCTTGGAGTCTCTAGGCTGAATCGTAGCACGAGGCTGGCGGCACAGCTCGGTGTCTCGATTGGATGTCGGTAATCGTTGCTTTGTTTGGTGTCGAGAGCTTCAATGTTATAGACAGCAAGACTGCCTATTATATGATCCCTTTTATGTACTATTTTTATTGAGCAACTTATACCCAGGTGACTATTTTCTCTCCATCTTTGCAGTATCTGAAGCCGTAATGATATGCCAACCTCATGACTAAAGAGACCATTGTTTTCAAGCCCTCACTTATCCATCCACTAATACTACAATGGTATGTAGAATATAGAACGTGAAATCTAGCTTGGATAAAATACACATGCCCATATCCCCAATTGGGACCAGCCAATGCATGTGCTTCAGCCCAGGCCTGTGAGTGGCTGGATCGAGACTCGAGCTGCCGGGCCCATCAGAGACCGCCAATGACGGTGCCGCTCCCGATTGATAGCAAGGCGGTTCGGTGTTCTATTCCGGTTAGTGGCTGCTGGTGGTGCCGACGCAGCGATTCAACGGCATCAGCTACAGCGACCGTCAGCCTGGGTTTGCGACCGAACGGTTTGGTCTTTTTTTCAAAAATTGACGTTTTATTGTGCTTCAGTCTTACTAGTAGTATATTACTGTCGCTGATGCCGGTTTCATTTTCTGGCGTATTGGCACGATAGTGGGAGCAAATGGAGTGAGCCTTGAAGGTCAGCGTCGCAGCTATTGCTTGTACAATACAAATACGCTGCGCAACACGGAACTACACGCGCGGCGGGTTGCAAACGACTTTGCTCAAGGAAATTAAAGTCGACTAGGATCCAGCAGCTATCTACAGATTCAAGCGGTCGAAGCTCCGGAGCAGATATCTTGATATCACTTATTGGCCTTGGCAGGCAAGGCTTGAGTTGATATCATGGCTTCAGTAACTTCACAGAACGCATCCCCGCACTCTGCCTCAGTCTACGACTTCGATTCTACTGGCGACACCGACGAATCATGGCAATACATTGATTATTCGAGCGGCGCATCCGCTTCGGGCTCAATAGGATTCCTTCCTAGCCCAGCAAGCGGCAGTTTAAACGGCTTCGCCATTGTCGGCCATGTTTCTACACCACCTCAGGCCGGGCTTTCGCCTGGTTCTGTCGTGGATATGGACCCTACGGTCTTCCTCCCGGCCAGCACCACATATCAGCCGGATGCTGAGTTTATAACTTCTGACCTTTTCCCGAGCACTCTTGAGGGATCTACGGGCAGTGTGAACGCGGCGTTTCCACAGAACGATGCATTTTTGACGCCGCAGCAGTATCTGTTTATGCCGTCTGGTTCGTCGGATTTTCAGCCGCAAGATCTTAACGGTGGGTTACTTCGTGGATTCCTGGGAAGGCATTGATGTTGACGGAGATGTAGATCTAACAACACCTTTTCTGAACGATTTCCAAGCCGACCCATTCTCAATAATCAACCAGACAAGTCCGGTACAGCAGTCGCTGCCTCAGCGAAATGCGCTTCAATCACTACCCTCTGATCCCAGCCTCTCTTCATGGCACCAGTCAAGTCCCAGTATTGCCGCTTCCGAAAGCAAGTTTGTGTTTGAGGACATGATCTCTTCGCCGAGCCAACTAAGCATCGCCTCTTCCTCGAGCCCGAAATCGCCTGCTATCAAATCCGAGGGGAGCAGCAAATCCGGAAAGACGATGCGCAAAGTGATTAGCGGCAAAGTCGAGAAGAACAAGAGCGAATCCTCCAGCAAGTTTGTCATTATGACGCCGACAACAATTCATGCCCGTGCTGGCAAGCCGAATCCCTTTGAATGCTTCGAGGCTATGAGGACGACGCAAAAGGGCCGGAAAGGCCCCCTTGCGAATGAGACAAAAGAGAGCGCCCTGCAGGTTCGGAGAGTGGGCGCATGCTTTTGTTGCCATAGCCGCAAAGTCAAGTGTGATAAAGAGAGGCCGTGTAAGCACTGCAAGAAGCTCATGCTTTCAGTTCCACAAGTGGTATGCTGGCAGTTCCAGGATTTCCTGCCGGTATTATTTCCCGATTTCATCCGTGGGCACTTCAAGAAGGATGCTATGGCTAGTTTTATCACTGAGAATGTCGACGGCTTCACGGTGGATGGATCCGAACGGCTTTGTAGTGTTGAGCTCTCTTCAGGCCCACGATTTACGACTACATTGACACTTCAAGCCAAATTCTTCACGGCCAAGACATGCGATGTTTTACAGCACTGGCATCTAAGTAATGAGAAGAATCAGGTTGATCTCCAGTCCCAGGGATCGGCTCCCATTGGTATCGAATTTAACAAAGGCCCTCAGAAAGACGAAATGAAAAAGTTGACCAAGGGATACATTCAAGCTCTAGTGAATGAGCCGTTGCTTGCAGATCAGGTGACGGACTCATTCAGATCTACCAGGCTTCCTAACAAGATTCTAGCAATTGTACAAAACTTTGCAAAACAGTCAGATGTAAGTCGAGTGATGTTACAACAAGGAGAAACGGAAAAACCTGACGGGAAGAACAGTCCACGATGGTCAAGCGAGCTCTTTCGATCTATACCATGCATTATGTCATGACACGGCATCTCTGCCTAACCCGCCAGTCCATCATCTCTCTACAGCCAACGGGCCTTGTACCTCAGAACACCCCATGGGTCACTCCCCGAGTACTTGCCCGGCAAATCAAGTCCCTTGTTGACGAGCTCATTTTACGCGATATGCAGTCCCTCTTTGAGCTCTTCTCAAAGTCACTCAAACCCAAGCTCCGACGAGAATGGGCACCGTGCCTTGCGTCCTTCTTGGTTCTTTGCCTCTTCATGGAAGCTGTTGAGACGGCTGCGGATAACTTTGTCGTATCACAGAATGAGATTGATCAGAGGAATAAGTATTCTCCCAAATACAATAGATCACTTGCACAAGATACCTGCAAGGAGCTGGAGAACATGCCGTTCAAGCAGTTTGCATATCAATTCCACCACCTCTACCAGACTCATACAAAGGATGCAAATACAAGGAGCTTCAACCCCTTATTCGACGACGCCTTCCTTGAACAGGGTGAACTTGACCCTGCGGCGGTGGAAATGGTGCAGAACCTGAGAGAGCTTTTCCATGGGGAAGACTGTGAGTTTCCCACCATCTGCTGGATGACCCCATACCAGACTACTACTAACAGTTGCTGCAGGGCAAGACATGCAGTTTCTCGCTGATGATGAGCTCTTGCTCCACCGAGAGGAGCATCCATATCCTATGGATACATCGTTCCTTTACACTGGGCGCCTGGTGGCCAAGTTTTTGCTATCATTTACTAACGAAAGCGTAATCTTTGCAAGCAAGATATGACCTGATTTCTATTGCTTTTTCATAAATATCCGTTTTTATAGGTAGATAATGGGCATTTGATGACATAGTACAAGCGGCAGCAGGGTATTTGATATTTGGGTTATACGGAGTTATATCAGATCTTGTATGAATACACATATTATATCCGTACATGTACGGTAGATACTTTGATACAGCAGGCAATTTCAAAGTATGCAGTCACGGCAAGCTCACAAAGGCTACAGTATGATATGTTTGTCTGGTTTTAGTCCCGATGCCACACATTTTCTCAATGGTATCAGGGTGGAACAGACTGGTTGTCTAGACCGCTGGTTTCATCTCCCACATCGAACGATAAAAAAGTAGTTGACACGCTTGCGCATTGAAAAGCGGCGAGGTGTAGGCAAATCGTGGGTACATAACGCATCAAGAGCACGGCAAAGAGAGGCGCACAACAAAAGGTCCTCTCCAAACTTACCAATCAATTGATCTCAGGCAGTGACATCTGCCTACAACAGGCGTAGGATACAGAAGGCCATGAGATCATTGTGCAGTCGAGTCGAGAATAGCCGCGCCATTGCGGGCAGCTTCTCGAGCTTTTTGCTGCCTGCATCGAGCATGTGCCAGTGCTGATGCAAGGTTGAGAAAATTTGTGACTTGCTTGCAAAAGCGGAGCGTTTTATGATGAAAAAGCTCGGAGACCCTGATTTGTCACGTGATATCCATCGATTGTGTCTGCTAGTAGGTATAGACGGGCCGTCGCGTGCCTGTGAACTTTTTTTTTTTTCTTTCCTTTCTTCGATACACTTTTTATTCGCACGATTAATCAACCTAGAGCGATTCATTTACTTGCTTTGGGTCATATTTGCGTGCTAGATGGAAATGGATTCTTCTTCTGCCTAAAAACATGACGGCAAGCTGCGACTATTTTCGTCTTACCGTCTTGGTGGTTCTTCCCACATGCTCTCTCTCATACATACATACATAGTGCTTCTTAGTCTCTATTGCTTCCCACCCTCTTGACTGATTCATGAGGATTTTTTCTTCTTCGTCTTCTATCCGCAAGCGAAGCCTTCTTCCGGGGCTCCTCTGGAGGGGAGGAGAATGCAGCCACCCCTGCTCTTGACACATGATAAAAACCTGCTGTTTCTGCGTAATCCACCGCTGCCCAAAGGCGCGCGCGCTGCAGAAATGCAGCGTTTAATTAGTCCGTAGCCTGGCGACGATGGCCGAGGCGCCGGCCAAAGGTTAACGGCTGCATGAGGTCGCGTGGACAGTTGTCGCTCTTGTCCTTTGGGCCGCGATGCGAACGTCTGGCAGGCGAAGAGGGCACGAATATGCATGTCCATGCATGGTCCCCGCCGCTGCAGATTGACATTATTCACTCATTTGCTGCCCGCCGCATCACGGGCTCGACGGACGCGCCACCGCTGCGCTGTGCTGTGCTGTTTGCTGTGCTGTGCTGTGCTGTTTGCTGTGCTGTGCTGTGCCGTGCTATGCTGTGCCGTGCTGCGCTGTCTGTCCGTCTGCAGCTGGTCGTGGGGTTATGATTTGCGTCAAAGAAAACCGCCTGGCATCCCTACCTAATAGGTACGCCCTAGAGTAAACATACACCTATATATAACAACCACGTATAAACCGGCCTCATTCTCTTGCATATCCCTCTGCACCTCGACGCATTTGTCTTACGAGCTCATCCTCTTTATTTTCTTACCGCCTTGTACCCCTCCCGACACTTCCCACTCGCAGAAGCTCCCCCAGCTGATAAGCATACCATCCCCCCGGTGCTCCATCTGAGGCCGTTCCATGTACACACCGACTGTTTGGGCACCGGCGTCATCACAAGCTCCATCAACACACAAACACCACCAGCACAATGTCTGAAGCCCAGTTCCAGCGTTCTTTGGAAGACATCAGGCTTGAGATTGTCCTTCTCGCCGCCGAGGTGTTTTTCCTAGTGTCCGTGCTTGGTGCCATTATTCTCTTCAATCTTGATCTCTACAGCCAGTCCCGGAAGCTGAGAGTAAGTGCCGAGTCGTATAAGACTCGACCGCACTGCTTCGGGAGAGGCCGACCTCGATACAGAGGTGCCATCTACTGAGCCAAAGGGCCAAAAAAGACCACGACCACTTACCTGTGGATGAATTATTTTTACTCTTATTGCAATATTCGACACTTCAACGCAATTCCCTACCCAACGGACCATCTCTTCAGCAGGGATGGAGAGATTAAATCGAAACATTAGGAGCTATAACAGCTCCATGCATTTGACTGGCGTTTTGCAAAGGCCCTCGCATTGATGATTGGCGTTAAAATTGGCGTGTGCAAGCTTATGAAGGGGAAAGAAAACAAACCCCCTCTTAGCTCAGAGACGGGACGACAAACATGAATGAGAGAAGAAAAAAAAGGAAGGAATGATTAGCCCGCATAGCATATGATGTTGCTTGGAAATAGCTTGACAAAAAACAGGCACGAGCAAATAGCGATCGATTCGTGGATTTATGAACCTGTCTTCGGGATATTGAGCTTTTGGTGTTCACTTGTCATGGAGCTGGCGTTCTAGGGATCGGGATCGTTTGAATAAAAAATTGTTGTACATAGTTAAAAACCACAATATGAAAACTAGTGAATTTCGAATTGTCGCCAGAATTTTTGGTGTGGCCCAACCAGAAGCTCGTGATACAAGCTCTATGCCTCATCAGCCGGTGCCATGTTTCTATTTCTTCGACATGTGCAATTTATACATTGCTGAGATTTTTCTTTTCTTCTCCATTCCACCATTGTCTTCTCCCACCCCACGGCTTTCCACCTTTTTTTTCTTCTCCTGTCTTATTCCATTTATGCTGAGGGCTTCTTCAGGTCTCGGGCAGCCTGCTTCAGGTTGAAGTTGCACTCTTCGTAGGCTCGTCCAGCACCAAAGCCGGCACCCAGGTAGGCGGGCCAGGCTCTTCGCTTAAACAGGAGGACGGAGAAGACGACGCCGAATCCGAGACCGAGAGTGGACTTGACGAGGAGGTTGGAGAGGCAGCGATCCCACTGTGGTTGATTTCAACAAGAATCAATTAGTAAACAAAACACGCTGGAGAATTGGAATCTTGTCTGGGCTAAGCTCGGCTCGGTACCTTCTCGTTGAGAAGCGCTTCGCTAACAGGCCGGGAAATGGCGCTTGGGGAGCGAGGGGCGGTGGTCTCGGACATGGTGGCGGACGTTTCTGCGGTCGATGGCGTGAGATGTTGAATGTAGAGCGATTAGCTGCGAAGCTATACTTACGTGCGAAGTGCAATTGACGTCAGGGCCAAACGGGGGTCTTGGGAAAGGGAAGAAAAAGCTTTGGATACAGTGATGTCAAGCTGCACGAAAATCGGCCGGCCGCATCACGGTCTTGGACTTGAAGGGCGGTGAGAGGTGATTGCCAAATCGGGGTGGAGATCGCGGCAGAATTTTTATTTTTCGGAATTTTGGAGCTGCGACAGTGACGGCTGGAGCTTATACAATTTTATTCCTGCCATGTACAGATTTTTCTTTTAAAAGTATTGAGATAGCTGTGGTCAATTCAAGACGGCTATCATACAATCGTTGCTTCTTTCACTTCCTTTTCTTAATGTTTTCTTGATTTTTGTCTTTTCTGATAATGGTAAGATTTTTCCCACCTTATAATTGGTCGCGTTGAGATGAAGTAAAGCTCACATGCGCTGAGCAGGGAAAGTTGGATCTTGTCAAGACCGTACGAGGTCTTGACCAGAAGGGGTCTGTCGAAAATGGAAAGAATCTCCAGGAGCTGTGGAACAGCCTTACAGAGTCATCGGATCACCAATTCCACGCGGCAGAAGAGAGCGCGCTGAGGTGGCTGCTCAAATCTATGAACGGAAACTCACCTGAGGCGGAGACCATACGGCGTTACCCATTGACCTGGACGATTATGGATTTTGTGTTTCAAAAGATTCCGCTCTTCTCGCTTGCCAAATCTCTGGCGGATAGGAAATTTGTGGCCGTCCTGCAGCAGACTTTGAAGGAGGCATCAAATCCCAGCGAAGAGCCTGGTTCCTCAAGTCCGAAAAGAAAGAGATCGCTAGCTCCACGCTACGCCTTGGACGAACTGAAAGGTTTAGAAGGCTGTCTAGCGACTGGTCAGGCCGTCTTCAAGGCTCTGAAATCTCTGCTTGGGCGGCTGGGAACCGGCGGCGTTGGATCACGCGATAGGATTGGAGCTGAACATATCAAATCTCTCTTCAGTACATCTGCTCTCGAATCTGCGACATTAGCCTCTTCATTCTTCATAGTTTGCCTTCTACTACTGGCTAGCGATATCTGTGACGAGATCGAAGGCAAGGAAGACTGGATTGTAACTGTCTCTAGGATATGGGATCTCCATTTACAAGGAGAAAAGGACGCCCTAGAGATTGCGATTCATCTCTTCAGGCCAGCATCTGCAATCTTAAAAAAGGTAGAGCCTTCCATACAAGGCCAAACACCTACTGTCAACGAAGCCTTGGCTACCCGATGGAGTGCAGATCTTCAAAAGTTTATGCACCGAAATTTCATTCTCCCTGCCCGAACATATTTCTGGAATCGTCAAGATTTTGAGATCATCATGAAGGCGCTTGATGTATCAAATGACAAAACGAGAACGTCTGCTCCGGTACTATACTTTTTGGCTGCCGGAATCCCTGATCTTTCGACTGAAAGCGATATGCGTAGGATCAATACAATGTGGATGGATCGGATATTTAAAGCTGTGGAGGAGCAGGTTCGTCCAAAGGCAGACCGGAATATCCTGATGAAGCAGGTATTGGCACAGGCCATAGGAAAGTCGCTATCCATTGATGCAGGAGATTTGCGTCAAGTATGTCGCGATTATGGTATGGGAACGGAAATCGACTGGAGTCTACTTGCGAATGCTGCTACATGCAACCCGGATATCTTTCAAATGTCTGAAGAAGGCACCGCGCTTTTGAATGAGATCTGCGTACAAAGCATTGGCCAAGCCTCTGATTCGCATAGCCACAAAGATCAACTGAAGCTCATTGCTGCCATAAAGAAAAGCTTCCAGACCCGTAGAGACCTATCTGGATTTTTGCGACTATGGTTCTCTCAGCTCTGTCTGGCGGAGAAACAAAAGGTAGTCTCAAGCAGCCCTTGGTTCGACATTGGACGGAAAGGACATCAGCGCCACTCGATTTCGTCTTTGATAGAATCCGAACTATCACCGCAGCAGCTTGTTGTTCTCATCGAGTGGCTGAAGGAACAAGAGTCTGGCTCATCCCCCCAGTCTCTGTGTGTCTTTACGAGTATCATTGCTGAAGGATTGCATGGCGAGTCATTTGTTGATGCAGTCGGCCTGAAGCTATTCGACCTAGTTTCTCCGTTAAAAAGCTCCTCGAAATCGGCTTTAAAATGGAGAGTTGTGTCTAAGACAATCTCGTCAGCCTCCCCCGAAGAGCGGAACAATGTCTGGGCGCAAGTGAAGGATCAGATATCAAAGCTCCTCCGAAAAGGGACTGTTAAGTCAGCTGAAACATTCGAAGCTGTCAAGTGCTGCTACCAGGCTTGGGATTCGATGAGTCAAGAGAAAGAGTCTGCTAATGAGCCAGCCAAGTTTATAGAGAAATTCACGCAACGCTTAGTAGAAGAACTAGCGTCATATGACATCTTGGACTTTGCGAAATTATCAACCTCTCTTGACTTGGAGGCAGCATCAGAATTTGACGAAGACCTTTCGTTACAACAGTACCTGGCTTGGTATATTCGGGGCTCCAGTCGCTTCTATCGGCTATACTTTAGAAAAGTAGACGACATACCGTTGCTTGATTCAGTATCATCTACAAAGAACGTCAGCCCACCTGGACTGCATGCGCTGTGGAGTGCTCTTCTAAGCAATGACACGAATCTCAATGACGCGAAACTTTCGAGAAAGCTTCTCGACCGTCTAATCACGGCCCTTTCTGAGTCTGAGAAGGAGAAAGGGTGGCCTGGAGAATATGGACAACTGTGGATCCGGACGTTATGCAGCGTACCGTCGGAAGCCTTTAACCGCACACAACGTGAGCAGATCATGAGTATCTTGGAAAAAAGGAGAGAAAAGATGGTCAATTCTCCGAAGCGCGTGTCGTTGGAAGGCTGGAAGTTGGTTCTCGACCTGACGACCAAGATGATGACGCGACCAACCTTTCATGAGGAGATGCAGTTTTCTAATCTTGTTGATTTTGCCGATGCCATTTCAAGCCTCTCGTTTGAAGAAACATTGGATGATGAGACACTGCTTGAACTTGTTGAGAGGTATTTTGCAATGTCAGCAACGATTATAAGGCAAATGTCGGACAATTTTGATGAGCGAAGTACGAAATATTTCTCAAAAGGTCTCGAGTTCATTAAAGCATGCGCAACAGAAGAGGTGAAGAGTGATCCTTTGGGCCTTCCTTCGCTACATGTAACCCTATTAAAGGCTCTTGTTGTTGAACTTAGCCGGTCATCAAGTCTTCAGAGCCAATCCAGTCTCAGCCAGCTACAGCAAAATGCTAAGAATGCATTGACGCAACACGTCGCAGCGGTTTTGGGAGAGTTTATTACAAACAAAAAGCTATTATCAAAACATGATAACTCAAAAGATTTAGCCCTTTTTGCAGCAGTACATGCAGCAGAGGCCATGGATAGCGCCGCAGGGCTTTCACAGCATAAGTCATCGGCTGTTCAAAAGCTTGAGAAGCGGACCAAAGAAGCAATGATTACTGGAGACTTGAGAGCGTGGAAGATTCAGATTTTCCTTCATACATATCTACCGAGCGAGTTGGAGGATCCTCATCCAACTCAATTTACTGCTCTAGCAAATCTGCCGCCAAGGACCCGCGAGCCTCTTTTAAGAGAGTATGTTGCATCTATAATTGCTAAAGCTAACGTGGCCGAAGTGTCACGCTACCTTCAAATGTTAATTAGTGACTTCACGGGGGGCTGCGATACTGATGGCCAGGCTCTTGCCATCGGTCAAGTCGTTGGCCACCTGATTGGTATGTATTCTGAAGAAAAAATTGTTGGAAAGAATTGGGCTAACGGATATACCAGAACGCACTGATCTACACGGTAAAAGCGAAGGCGTCGATTTATCGGCAGCTCATAGCGAGCTAACACTCAGCTTATTAAAGAAATCCCCAAATGCAGGCTATATATGCCAAACTATCCAGACTCTTCTTGAAAAGAAGCCTCAGGCCATGGGACAGTGGAATATTGAAGTAACCCTGAGTACTGTCAACGACTTGGCTTCAGCGAAGCCCACAACTGGACCAACGGTGTCGTTTACTTGGCTGTGCAAATTAGTCGGAACAGTTATCAAGAAGCACCGCTTACGATTGGAAGGCCACCACCACTTGCTGCTGACTACTGTACAAGCTTTGCTTAACAGCCTAATCATCCAACAACCGAAGAGCACTGGAGATGGCACGACGCAAGAGTCAATGGCCCGCCTGTACGGCCGGCTCATTACCTTCATATGTGAGCCTACCGCAGGAGCCGTTTCCCGTTCACAGCATCAGAACGCCTTGGACTCAGCAACGGACGCAGCCAAACGCTCTGCCGGCTGGCACGTCTACATGGTGTTGATGCAGTACGTGAAGCTGCAGCTTGAGGCCGATGTGCCGAGGGAGGTACGAGAGGCTCTTGAGCCAGCAATGAATTCGATCTTCGACGTGACGCCGCCTGAAGTGAGGAAGATTCTTAATGACGCTATGGATGCTAGCGGAAGAGCTATCCTGAGAGAAATGTTCAAGAGATATGTCAAATTCGGCAAATGGAGCGGCGTATAATGCACTGGGCATACGGTATACAGAATTAACTATTAGGATATAAGTCTAGGCACTCAAATTGTATATATGCATGCATACAACTCATGTGGACGTGTCTGTACTATCAAGTTGTGCGAAAAAAAAAAAAGAAGAAGGAGAAAAGACCCAAAAAGGAAAAAACAAATCGATTTACGTTTGACGTTCCTGACGTTCCTGCTTGGCCTTGCTAGGATGACCATGTGTCTTGCCATACTTCCTGATCTTTCCATGAAGATCAGGCTGAATAAATATCCAAAGGAAATTAACAATCCATGCCATGATGGTATCAACAAACCAGTTATTACGGAACGAACCACCAAGCATGCCCCATTTCATAAGCGCACCAAGCCATGCCACAGTAACGAAATATTCACCGCGCTCCAGTCCCTTGATTGCAGCATCTGCGACTTGATCGGGAGTCTGTTGGGGGTCGCTAGATTCCAGGATTGTGGTGATCTCAGGCGTGGTGAGAATCTCACGGGCATATCCAGGCGAAAGAATAGTTCCAGGGAAGACCATGTGGACTTTGACGTTCTGCGGGTACATCATCACCTCTTGGGATATGGTATCCGCCAAGCCTCGCATCGCCCACTTGGAAGGAGAGTAGGGTGCGTAGCCAGGGATGGTATACAGCGCCAGGACACTACCAGTCATGATGAGATGCTTAGCCTCTTTCTCTACAGGAGCATCGACTGCCAGCCATTCCTTGAGGATGGCGTGAGACATTTCAGCTGTGCCGTAGAAGTTGACGTCCATCTGGCGGCGTAGAGATGACATATCCATGTCGACAAACAGTTCCGGAGTAGACATTCCGGCGATACACCAGACAATGTCAGGAGGATTGCCATTGTTCCATTCCCGAACCTCAGCAAGGAGGGGAGTAGCGTAGGACGGCGCAGAGACATCGGCAGCAATGTAGTGGAATCGCTGCTTACTCTTGTCTTTGGCGGCAGCCTAGAAAGACCATGTCAGTCGGACGATGTATATAGAGGAACGCATGCATTGCAGGAGCATACCTTGACAATCTTGAGAGCTTCTTCGAGCTTATCGACGCTGCGAGAAATAAGGACAACGTTGGCGCCCTTGAAGGACAGCATCTTCGCGGCTGATAGGCCCATGCCTTCTGAAGCTCCCGTGATCAGGACGGTCTGCATCAAAGCTCAGGTTTTCATCATTAGCCATGCCATTTAATTACATGAAGTCATCAAAAAGATCAAGACAACAAAGACCGAATACTGACCTTGCCTTCAACAGGCATCTGGTTTCCGCCGAAAAAACCCATGATGGTGACGATGCCAATGGCAATGGTTATACTAGCAGGCAAGATCCAGACCAACTGATTCAGCAGGCTGTCTGCGGGCATGACCCGAAGCGATGAGGGGATGAAAGGGATGAAAGGGAGAAGTTGAAGCGAGAATGAATGTTATTCTGCAAGATTATAAGAGCTGACAGCTCAATTGCCCCGTGTTGGCTAGCAATTAGGTTTCATGCGCCCCGATTATTCTTATTGCTGGTGCTGACGACGATGCGGTTCAACGGAGGTTTTAGTGTTTTGGTCGTGGCCCGATACTGCTATAGCTCTGGTGGGCCCAATCGCCGTAGCTAAACGATTTAGGCATTAGGTGCACCAACAATGTATTTATAGCACTATCACGTGCCCTGCTGGTGGATTGATACGCGACATGAAGGTACGAAGCTTTGAAGTACCTTTATATGCCTAATTTGACTGAGCTTCTTATAACTTGCATTCGACACTGCATTAGCGCAGCCATTCCAACGTCATATTCATTCACATACGGAGAATCTTATGAGCCATCAGTTGTATGCTTGCGGTGAATCAGCGCCATGTTGATTTTTCACAAACCAGGTTGAGCTTCATCAAAGATGGCCTCGCAAGACGGGCAGGACATAAAGCTTAGCGTGCCAAAATTCTCGTCTTTCAAATCGAAGGAATCCAGCAAAGAGGAATCTAAAACACTGGACGGGCATCATGAAATACGCCGCAAGAGGCAGAGCCGTGATGACGAGAGACCAAGTAGTCGCCGGACTGACGAGGACCGTGGTTCCAGGCGCAGTGGCCATGAGCCTCGCCGCCGCAGAGATCGTGACGGTGGTCGTCGAAGATCTCGAAGTCGTGAGAAAACTGCTGATCGAATCGAAAAGCAAAAGCCGAAGCCTGCTTCCAAGTTAGAGGGCGTACCAGGTCTTTTCATGATCGATACAAAAGGCGACCCCCTGATTATAAAATACGGGGGGATTGATAAATCTCAGATACCTGCCTACCGTCGCCATGGGGGCGGCAGGGTCCTTGGTACGGTTGGCCGCCTAGTAATCCACCGTGATGGGCCAAGAAACCAGTTTAGTCTTCGCATGCCTGGAGAAGGATTTTCTACTTTTCAAGGCAGGGATGGGCTCCGATCAAAGTTGCCAAAGGTGACATCCAGGCCGATTAGGGCCGCCACTCGGAATGCAAATTTGGATGCCATAGATGAAGCCGAGGGGTACATACCATTAAGTTCATCCAGAAAACGAAAGCGAGTCCAATTGGATGATCAATCTTCAGATGACGAACAACCCTCATATCGGTCTATTGAAGGCAAAGCAAAGCCACGGCAATACTCAGACAGTGGCTCAGATGAAGATTCCGACATGTTAACCAACATTCTAGCAACAGATCTAAACAATCCGCTTAAACAAAAATCCATCCAGCTGAGCAAACGAGTCAAGGACTCTCCAGATGACATTGATGCTTGGCTTGAGCTTGTAAATCATCAGGACGTCTTGCTCAGGGCTGGTGAAGATTTTGACCATACGATACTAGAAAGCGAAGCCCATAGCTTCGCAGAGATTAAAGTATCCATGCTTGAATCAGCTCTTGGAAACGTCAAAAACGCGGAAGATCGCAGACGCGTTCTTATTCCCTTGATGCGAGAGGGTGTCAAAGTGTGGACTAGCAAAACAACTGCTAAGAAATGGTCAGATGTGATGAAAGATGAAGACAGCGATTTTCTCTTGTGGAAAACACATCTCGACTTTTTGACTTCGAATATTGCAACATTTCAATATGAAGACATAAAAAAAGTGCTTCTGGATCGGTTACGCTTTGCTTTGTCTCGTCTTACATCAGACCAGCCAAAAGAAGCCATACAAGAAGCCATATTTGTATTTTTGAGGGCTACTCGCTTCGTTCATGATGCCGGCTACAAAGAACTTGCGGTTGCAGCCTGGCAGGGCCTCTTAGAGTTTAACCTCTTTAGACCACTTTCCGTCGAGGACGAGCAATCCGCACTGGAGTCTTTCAACGATTTCTGGGAAAGCGAAGTTCCTCGCATAGGAGACACTGGCGCAAAAGGCTTTCGACATTACGTCGAGACTGAAGGCGCCGGAGATGCGGCAGAGCCAGTAAAGGCACGCTCAATTGACTTGTCTTCATCGCGAGATGTCTACAAAGCTTGGGCTTACCTGGAGCAATCTCATTCGCAAGAGGCTAAGATGCCAGCGAGAACAATGGATGACGGAACTGACGATGACCCATTCAGAGTCGTGATGTACTCTGATATTAGGCCTTTTCTCTTTTTGATACCATCTTCGTTTCTAGCAGAGGTTTCAAGTCAGCTTATTGACGCATTTTTGCTCTTCGTCGGCTTCCCACCGGCATTTAGAGCGAGCAATTGGACTGAAGCAGCTTATGATGACCAGTTTATATCATCATCCCTTATCAAATTCGACTTACAGCCGGTTAAGCACAATGATGATCCAGACAATTGGCAGAGAATCGAACCTCGGTTTGATACGGGTGTAAAGGCGGCCACCTCTCCTTCTTTGCTATTTAGCGGCTTGAAGTGGTATCAGTATATTACCACGAAGTCACAAAATCCTACAGTCCATCCGGTCTGGGTATTAGAGGCACTAAAGCAGCTCGTTCACAGCGGCGGAATAGAAAAGCTAGCTCAATATTACCTTGCAGTAGCGTTTTCTAATGAGCCTACTAACATCAAGAGGCCTGCTAAAGCACTTCTCAAACAATACCCTGCTAATTCTGAGCTATATAATGCTTATGCCCTTTGCGAGTTCGCCAATGATCCAAACGTGGCGAGTAAAGTGTTGAGGGCCGCGATTGAATCACCTTCGGTAAGTATTAAGCTATTGAAATTTTTGATAAGAACAATTCAGCTAATTCTGCCTTTAGCTGTCTGAAAAATGGTACAAATTCTTGTTTTATAGAACCTGGGCCTGGATGGAGTTTGAGGAGGGAAATATCGGCTTGGCAAAGCTGCGGCTCTGTTCATCAGTGGACGACACCCCGAAGGTGATTGGAACAGATGTTCCTGAAGTTGGCAGTACTGCACTTCTCAAGTCCCATCAAACATTCACCTCAGATTTCCATCAATATCTAACAGGTGAAGATTCTGTTGGAGCGAGCACACTTGCGGAATGCATGATCTTACTGTCGTACCTCACAGCTTCGGGGAATGAAGAGCCAACATCAGCATCACAAGGCAATATTGCAGCAGCAATGAACACAGTTGACGCGATTTCTCGAGAATTCCAATCTCACGATCAAGTCGGTGCCAAAGCTCACGAGCGTATTTTTCAGTTTGCTGCACAACTTTTATACCTACATGCATCAAAAGGGTATGTGCTCATCTGCATCATTAATACAAAATCGTCGTCAAGTATGAAGCTAACTGCTACAAATAGACCCTTCAGGAAAGTGTACCTACGAGAGAAGCTCTCAACTTTCATTCACCACTTCCCGCAGAACACAGTTTTTATCTCCATGTTTGAGTGGGCAGATGCGAGCCTCCGTGTCATTGATGAGACGCGTGACCTCTTGTATGACCAGATTTTAGTGAAAGAGCATGACTGCATTAGTAGCCGCATGTTTGTCATTCAACACGAGCTTACACACGGCAACACCAACACGATAAAAGCTGCATTTGAGCATGCTCTGGCAAGCGACGTTTGCCAGAATAGTTCTGTGTTGTGGACATCCTACATTCGCTTCTGTTATGCTCAGAAGCAGCTACGTGCTAAGGCAAAGGATGTGTTTTACAGAGCTTTGAGGCACTGCCCTGGGTCGAAGGAAGTCATTATGGAAGCCTTCGTGACCCTGATTCGCGATATGGAGTCTGATGAACTCAAAGCGGTGTATAATACGATGACATCGAAGGGGATGAGGATTCATGTCGACATGGAAGAATTTCTCGACAAGCATAGATCTGAATCGTCGAAAGAGAAGAGAAGATGAATATGTGACGGATGCGTGCGCATGCGAATGCATATATAGGTTAGAATATGTAGCATAGCATATCTAATACCGTTTATCTGCTGTACCGTTTTGGGTATGGAATCTAATAATAAATGTGGTATTCATACAGTAGATAGCTCATTGGCTCTTGGTAGATGCAGTTGACGGACACTACCCACGCTATCTGATCCGCCATCGCCACGTCACGACGTCAAGGGAGCTTTGTACGACGTGTTGGCGTTGGTACTTTCAACGTATATGATTCGTTTATGTAAGTGAATGAGATATATAATTAATATAGTTAACATACCCAATTTTTTTGGAATTTAAAGCAACTCTGAGACACAATGTCACTCGTCTATCCATTTGAATAGGGGATTGTCAACCTATCAAAGCTAAGCCCCTCAATTCATGTCAGCGGTTTTTCGACATGCGACTCCACCTAGTCTCTATAGAGGGGCTTCTCCTTGGGCTATGCAGAAGCTGAGCCACAGTTTCATCTGCAGCGATTCAGCTCTTTTTTCCTTTGTTTGCGTAAGACGGTTTGCGACGATAATCTGTGATTGGAGATTCATTTGTTTCGTCACTGCAGGGTAGCAGGCAGACTTTCACGGCTTAGGGGAAAGTGGTCTAGAACCTCTGCTTCCTCTTGGCTCGGATTCTTAGTGCCCCTGCGGTTATTCTCAAAGGCGTCAGCTGTTATTCTGCTATATCCCACAACAGAGAAGCATCATCTCATCTCATATTCTTGATCGTTGTTCACTTCAGACCACTAAAGCCACTCTCACTTTTTCCCTCAGCTTTAGTCTTGCTTTCACTTTCACTCACTCACTCACTCTTCCTTCTTCTACATCCACCATGGCTACTGCAGATGAGGCCGCCAACGCCTCGCTCCAATCTGGCGGCGGTTCTGTCCCAGCCAAACGGACAATCCAAGCTCTCAGCAGCACCTCGCTCGCCTATCTAAAGCGCCTTTTCGAGTCTCACGCCACCCCCGAAGGAAAGTGGACAAGTGATCAGGTCAGAGTCTTTTCGCAAAAAGTCCAGGGCAATGGCACAACGCCTGCAACTTCGGATGCGCTACTCAATGCCCCCGAACTCGATCTCAACGGCTTCCTTGCCTACATGACTTCTTCATTGAGCGACGCCATCTTGCCAATGAAGAATGAGGACTTTTCATGGCCGCTGGCCAGCTACTACATCAGCTCCAGTCACAATACGTATCTGACGGGCAACCAGCTGTCGAGTAATAGTACCACCGGCGCTTACACCAACGTGCTGCTGAGAGGGTGTCGCTGCGTCGAAATTGACGTCTGGGATGGCGATGAGAGCGACGCAGAGACTTCGTCATCAGACAGCGAGACGAGCGATGATGAAGCAGCGGCAAAAAAGGCAGAGCTCAAAAAGAAGAAGAAGGAGCACAAGGACAAGGCAAAGTCTAGCTGGGGGGACCAGCTGAAAAGCAAGATGGAGAAGATCAACATTAGCAAGAAAATCGACAAGATGGAAGAGAAGGCAACCGAGAAGGTGGCAGAGATAGAGGAGGCCGTGAAGAGAAAGTCAGATTCACCCTCCGCGGCAGAGCCGAGAGTCCTCCACGGACACACACTCACAAAGGACGTTCCTTTCCGGGATGTTTGTGTTGCTATTCGAGAGAGCGCATTCGTCGTCTCAGAAATGCCGCTGATTGTGAGCCTGGAAGTCCACTGCAGTCCCAAACAGCAGATCGTCATGGTGGACATCATGAAGGAGGTCTGGGATGGTCTCCTAGTGACCGACCCAGACTGTGATGTCGAGGCGCTGCCCAGCCCCCACGACCTGAGACGCAAGATTCTCATCAAGACCAAATACGTCCCAGCCGGTACGCCCCTTGATAAGGTCGACACCATACGGAGCGAACAGGTCCCAACGCCCAGCGGCGCACAGCCAAAGCCCGCCAAGACGATCCAAGAGCTCGCCCGCCTTGCAATCTACACCCAGGGAGTGACATTCAAGAATTGGACGCAACCAGAAGCTACGATGCCCACGCACATGTTCTCGATATCCGAGAAGAAGTTCATCGAGTACCATGAAAAGCAGTGGACAACTCTCTTCAATCACAACAAGCGATATTTCTTGAGGGCTTATCCATCAGGATTCCGAATTGGATCTTCCAACTTGAACCCGTCCATTTTCTGGGGCGGCGGTGCTCAGATTATCGCCTTGAATTGGCAAGAAACTGACCAAGGCATGATGCTGAACGAAGGCATGTTTGTAGGAACAAGCGGCTATGTCCTAAAACCAGAGGGTAAAAGCTTAACCACCCCATTTTACTCCAGCTTTACTTGCACGACTTCCACCTGCTAACCAACATAATCTCCTAGGATACCGCCCTTCGCTCACATCGAAGGAGGAAGATGCTTCCAAACCCATCACCATCACCCGCAAGCCCGTATCCCTCGCCTTCACCTTCCTTTCCGCCCAAAACATCCCCCTCCCACCAGGCGACAAGTCCGCCAAGGGCTTTAAGCCGTACATCAAAGTCGAACTCCACGTGGAAGGCTCCAAAAATAGTCACGCAGAGAGCGATGGCCACGTCCATGAGAGCGAGTACAAGGTCCGCACCAAGACGTACAAAGGCTGTGACGTTGACCTAGGCGCGGAGAAGCTTGAGTTCAAGGGCGTTCCTGGGGTGGTCGAAGAACTTACGTTTGTGAGATTTACGATACGAGATGATGAGATTGGCAGGGATGAACTAGCGGCGTGGGCGTGTGTGCGCCTCGATCGTCTTGGCCAGGGGTATAGATTTGTCCATTTGAGGAATACGAAGGGAGCTGCAACAGACGGAGCATTACTGGTCAAGATAGAAAGGCTTTCAACGTAGACGATAAGACAGTAGATAGTTTGTAGCCGCCTTCTTCATATAATTGTTCTTTGTTTGTCCCTTTTCGGTTTTCATTGCCCTTAAGAGCACAAATATCCAATGTCCTGCGTTTCACATTCATTCTGATGTGTGATTATCAAATCAAAACTATTACATCAACATCATTTGACTTAATCCATTACATGCAATCTCTACTGCCTAGTAGTTATCGCCGCCTTGGTTCCGGCCGCTTCCCATGTGCATCTTATCCTTCACCTTCTCAAACAGACCTTGGCCGCCGCCGCCTTGACGCGTGTTTCCAGAGGTGTCAGAGGAGCCGAAGCCCGAGGATTGTTGGTTTCCAGAGGAACCATACGAGTCGCCGCCTTGGCCATAGGTGTTCGATGAGCCATACGAGTCATCTTGGCGGCCACTGGAGCCGAAAGTAGAATCATCATTACGACGATTTCCGGAGCCATATGTGTCACTGCTTAATCCGGTGTTTCCAGATCCATACGTGTCATTGCCGGAGCCGTAGTTGCCACTGGAGCCGTAGGTGTCGTTGCCCGAGCCGAAGGATTGACCTTGGCCACTAGAACCGAATGAAGTATCATCGTTACGGCGATTGCCCGAGCCGTAAGTGTCTCCTCCGGATCCGAATTGGTCTCCTGTGGAGCCAAAGTTGTCAGTGTTGTCACGGCCAGACTACTGATTGTTAGTGAATGTACTATAGCGTAGGTGTTGTTGAGAATCGTTGATTCTTAACATATTCAACTTACGCCGTATTGCTGCTGCTGCTATAAACCAGGAATGTGAATTAGTCCTTGTCCCACTGACGAGGAAGAAGTATGAAGGTGGTAAACTCACGTTGTCGTCGCCACGCCAAGACATTTTGAAAAGGTAGTTTTATTAGAAAGAGATTAAAATATTTGATAGTAGTTGTAATGGTGAGATTATAGATTTTAGTTCTAAAAAATCGGTAGGCTGAAATCGAGACGACTCACAGTCCTTTATATACAAAGAGATGGGGGGGCGCTGCAACTGGGTAACTGACCAAGGAATTCGTCTCTTCATACTCACAACCATTCGGATGCTCAGAATGTCTGGGAAAGCTGCCATGGCGCACGCCACCGGGTATACGGAGAAGGTCCCACTGAGAATCCGATCAGTAACCACGACTCCATGAAGGGAAAAGTACATGGCAGTAACGCTGCAAGGTACATAAAATCAAGGCAGCTTGGTCATGGCTGAATTCGTCATGATTATCTCCAATTTTCTCCAAGCGCCCCGCCCCCGGGCCACGCCCGGCAGCCCCATACTAGAGGCCTCCCCTTGTCTTGTTGCGGGAGCTTCAATTAATAAAGCTTCGATTTTCGACGCACGTTGACGCTCCAAATATAGAAAAGGTTTGTTTCGTACACAAACGATATCATTTTTGCTGATTTCCCGTTTCTTCTGGACCCAATCAGCTTTTCTTTCGTGAGATAGACCTCGTAACAACCTGACCAACTGTAGCAGCTTAAGCTTCCCCTCCATCCTGCTCCCGTCATGTCCGCCGACATCCAGCAAGCTTTGGATGGCGATAAACGTGTGGCGCTCTTAGTTCCTGATCATGGCGATTGGAAGACGCCGTCGTCATCTGAGACAAAAGCTTCGCAAGAGTTAGCGGCGGGGTAATAAATGGATTAACCAGCTCCAATCCAGCGCCTCATTTGAATACACGTCGAAAGTGATCTTTTGATGAGCGCATCTCGCAAGCCGGGCTAGTCGCAGATCTGGAGACGCTAGTTGGCTATGACGGATGAGCCATCTCCATACCTAGCTGCATAGATATGATGCCAGGCTTTTTACCAGGAGTGGCCGCATGCAATGGCTCCAGAATTGGCTGGTGAGTTGTGAGTCGTTGCGCACCACGTTCATTAAGTAGTGGCTGCCATGAGTACATGGAAATAACTGGATTGGAATGCCAATTCGCACGCAATGAGGGGCTTGCAGTCTAAGTGATGTCTGTTGGCTGCATCCGTCCAATTGCTATCCGGTTCCTCGCCAGTCTTGACGCCCATATACCGCACCACGATGAGGCGAAGGAGGTGGGTGTTGATAGTAAAAGGGAGGGGTTTACTTCGCTTTCCGTAGGAGCTCAGTAAGATATGACGTGCCATGGCATCATTGAAAGAGCCGGCGCTTTCTAACCAAGACGGCAACCATCCTTTCTTGAGGCTCCTGTCCCAGAGTAGGCACCCGTCGGCTTGATTTGGAAGCGAAAGGATGCTGCATTGCATCACCACCTTTCCCCGTGCTTCTATTCTGTGTTGGTAGTCGTCTGGTTGTTTGAGAATTGCAGCCGACTGCAGGTTGTGATTGCCCATGTCGCCGTAATCGTACTGAGTGATTGATATTGCTCGGGCTATGTATAGAATTGCCAGGAGTTGAAGTACTTTGCTGAAAAATAAAGGGAACGTCTTGATGGTGCCCAGCTCAATGAAGCAAAATGCGAGTGCATCAAAAGACGTTGCTCAAGAAAGAACAAATAGGCTTAGAGTATGGTAGGAGATTGTCCACATATAAATCAATTGAATTGAATTTAAAAGAACATTGAAAAGACAGAGGTCGAGGGAAGTTTTGACGAACGTGCTTTCCTCATTACGTCCCTGCCGGTACTTAGTGCTTAGACGGGTTCGTTCGAGGAAGGCGCACGTCGGGATACCAACAAATGGGAAGAGATACCTGCAGTTTATTAAGTCTCGTGAAATGAGAAGAATGCGTTTCAAAGGATTAACTACCTAGTACCTAGTTTCAAGAATTGTAAAACTGTAATGAATAAATGACGGGTGTTAATATCTGCCTGAACTATGAAAGTCTACAATTGGGGGGGAGCGGCAATTTCGTAACAACACAGCGATTCCAAGATGTTCCCAAACAGGTGTTTCTTTGAATCAAATAATTCACGATCCGCAGGTGCAATATCCATCTTCCGCGCCTCTGCCATCATCCCCGTATTTGAGACTACAATACGGCCTCGATCCTAATGGACTTGAGCCGCAGTCAACCAAGTCTTTGCATACCTCGTAATCCCTCTCATCTCCCGTCCGGGAGCAATCGAAATAACGGCATTCGCATCTTCCCCGAGGATATTGCGAAGCCCCCGTGCTGCAGTACGGAAACTCAGGATACAGTGAAAAATGCTTTTCCGTGCAGTTCGACTGCATCGCGCAGTAATGGTGAGGACTCTCTTGGAAGAGACAATCCGCGACCCGGGGCTGGCACCCACAGGTGCCCAAGCCATCGGTGCTATTATGATGTCTCTCCTTTATACAGGCGTGGTCGTCGAATTCGCGGCACTGGCGATAGGCCAAGCACGTTGACCTTCGAAAACATGCCATGGCCAAGCATTTGCACTCCCCGCGCTCGCATGTCGGATATAGACCTTGCGACGCGTCGCAGTCCAGCGTTACTCGGCAATCCTCCGCCATATCCGAGGCACCATCGCATGTGTCTGTGAAATTGAACTTCATGGCGGATCCAGTCTGGCCTGAAGGGCGACTCTGTAAACAGGCACTCGCACTTACAGCTGAGATTGGTGTTGATGTTGATATTGGCTGAGCTTCCGATTCTGGCCAGGGTGATATCGGAAAACAAAAGATATTATTACAGCTGTGAGATGTTTTGGTGCTCTGTGTAAGCTTTGGTAGCTCTGACTGTTCTGGTGAGGTATCCCAGGCGGTGATAGTCGGCGATGAAGCTTCTTCAATAGCCATGCCGGCAGAGACAGAAACAGCGACGAAGGGGTTCATCATAGTACCCCAGCTGCTTCGCGGAGGCGCAGCAGCTATGTATTGTAAGGATATTGAGAGGTATAAGCCTCCCAGAGCGAGACACGCATTGTTGAAGAACATGTTATTATATTTTACTTGGTTAATATCCAAGTATATTAACTCTAAAAAGACTTCTAAAGGCCTTCGATCAAATCCATGCCAGCCGCCTGCGATCCTCCTGACATTAAATGATTTCCCCATTGCAGTATATCATCGCTAAACAAATGTGCCCACATAGCAAAAGTTCAAGACTGTTTGTTCTCAATCACATTTTCACCCACAAGTTCAAATATCAGTGATCAAGTTTAACAACTCTAAATTGTGATAATGAAACCCATTGCCTGTGTTTCCATCGTACCGTTACACGTCAGTGATCCCTTACAGCTTGCTGCTAATTTGATCATCAGACACAATTGCGCCGCTCATCATCGCCGCCTCGGGCGGTGTAGGCCTAGAGAGAAACAGCTCTCTTCCACCTTGATTCCCCCACCAGGCGACTCCGATGGCTGCTCTTTCTACATCCATTTCGCCATTGATGAGAATATCCCAGAATCGCTTCTTTACCGGTGCCCTCAGCTTGGGATCTTCAATCGTATTCAATGTTTGTGCCGTAATGGTAAGCCATTCTTCCACTAAAGGCAAGGGCAAGAATGGCAGAGTATCAATCAGAGCCATGGTCAGCGTGCTCTGCTCGGAGCAAGGTTCTGGAGGCTGCTGAGCCAAATCTTCTGGCGATGTAGCATCCAATGAGACGGCATCTGGAGTTTGGAGCAGAAGTGCTGTGCCCGCCGTAGGAATGGATGCGCGAAGCATTTCAAGGAGAGTTTCTGAGAGATGAGGTTCCACAGCGGCGATTGGAAAAGGCGGAGAGACGGTCTGCATGACGGTCTTATAGGCAACTCGGAACTGCCTGGGCGATATTTGTGAGGGAAATGATTCAAAGAGCTTGACAATGTAGAAGGGGGTGATGCTGATGGTGAGCGGGCCGTGTTGTGGGCAGGAGAGGACAGAAAGAATGGCGCTGTGAGAAGACTCAAAGAGTTCGACTATCGAGGGAGTCATGGGGCCCTCATGGGAGAGATATGAAGTTGCGGGCTTGATTATTAAAGCTTCGCAGGCGTCCGTGGACAGCACCAAAGGCAAGTGCTCAGCAAGATTCAAGTAAAACAGATCCAGAGTCCTCGAGAGACACGTAACCGGGACCGTCGAATTCTCAGTGGGTCGTATCTCTTTGAGCAACATCTCACACGCAGGCGGATTTCGAGAAAGGGTATCGATAGATGTTAGGTAGGTGAAGTTGTACACCTGGAAAGCACTGTTGTTGTTCCGGCTGGAAATAAAATAAAAGTTTCGAAGGATATGCAATGATTTGGTGGCAACTTCCGAGGCCGTCACGACGTTTAGCATGCGATGATCCAGCAGACTGCGAGAAACAATGGCCTGGAGGACAGCCACGGCGCCAAACAGCAACTTGCGCAGGACTTGCCACAGCACCGGCCACGTCTTCTGGTACGTCTCAAGGCTCAGCTTGTTGGCTTCGAATGCTGGATCGACGTCATTGAATCTATTCAGCTTCCAGGCATCCACAACCTGGCGTGAGAATAATAGCAGCGCATCCTGTGCCGCCAAAACAGCGACGGTATCTGTGGCATGCAGTGCTGCGTAGGCGGCAAGTTTTGAGAGGGGGCCTATGTTTCCCATTAGGGGCCGCTGATCCATTGCCTGTAACAGGCCGAACGAGGGCGTTTGTGAAGTCCAGGAGAGCGTTTGGCCGGGGGCCTCGGTAATGCTATCTCCAATTACCTGAAGGAACTGGCCCTCGCAAAAGCCTTCCGGGCCCGTCATGGCCCACACAGTAACTGGTAATAACTCGTTGCAGTTGATCTGCGACTTGTGGAATTCTGAGAGCAAGGGAAATGAGAAGTTTAGAGCTAGTGCAATGGATGAGCCAGCAAGCGGTCCATCCTGTCGATGGGTATCCAGAGCCATATTGGCAGCCGTCACAATCGCCTGTTCCAGCGTCCCTCTGAGGCTGCTGGATAACGCATGCCTGTCGTTGCCTTCCATGCCCATAAGGACGCCCGTCATAACCAGCAAATGTTGCCATCTCTTTGAATATTCATCCGCGCCCTTGACCACTGCTCGTGTCCACTCGTCACACCCCAAAGCGCCCCCTTCAAGAGGTTGGCCGTCGAGAGTTTTCTTTTCATTCTCTATCTCGAGGTCGTGCACGCGGATCGCTGCGGTGTTGTAGATGCTGATGATGCGGACTGCCGTACGTAACCCATCATGTCTCTCCCATATAGCGGGAGCCGTCAATAGCTGCGACGTGAGAACGCCGAGGTTAAGAGGGTTGGAGAGCTGTGAGAGAAGGTGAGCGGTCGTGCCGATGATCTGCTCCGTCTTTTTCGCATCGTGGAGGTCCTGGAAATGGTGCAGGACCGTATTGAGGAGCTGGTCAGCAGGCATGATGCTGCATTTGCTGCGCCGTGGCTACAATGCTAATGCGCTGTTCGAACTGGCGTCAGGGCTGTTGGTTGAAGGCGAGGCTGGCCGGCTGTCGACGCGATGGCATATTATTAGGCGGCTGATGACTGAGCGCAGGCCGTTGCCGAGGTTCTGGTACCTCTCAGGGACGTCACCGATGCCGTGCTGAGCTCCACTAAAATTGCCGTCTCTTAGCGACTTGCAGCTACCTAGCAAGGAGAGCCTCTCGCCTTTGTCTCAAACGAGGAATACCATCACTGGCAACTCTCCCAATGCGGGAGAAAAGGGAGGTCTCAAGAGGTAAAGACGCACTTCTGCCAAGCGCCAACCCAGATCTCGACTAACAACAACTACAGTGAGCAGTAAACCAACGCGACCGCGCAGATGGCTCGACGCCTGATCCCTCCGAGAAACTACACCACTCCTCATTTCCCGTCCCTCAACGTCAACACCCTCTTCGATTCCACGCCCGACAAAAGATTTACGCTCTACTACATCAGTGATGTGTGGCGCTTCACAGTAATATGGACTCTCATCACGTTTGCGCTGTTCCACCTCGGCGCCGTATTCATCGCCTTGTTCACGCACGGGTGGAAGAAGTCGTCGTGGAAGTATCTTTGGTTGACGCCGATTATCTACCTGGGAGTCGCCGGGCTTGAGGCTTTGCTCTCTGGGACTATTGTCGGAGTCATGTCAGTTATGAATGGAATATAAAAGGCGGAGATGTGTGCTGACTGTTGGAGCAGGCTTGGGGCCGTATACCAGGCGGGATACTATGAAATGAACACTTGGATTCCCTGCACATGGGGATTTATCAATGTTCTTACGTTGGTTATCTCTTCCTTTTCGATACAAGGAGGACTATGATGCGGCAGTTCGAAAATTTACAGAAAAACAATTGATCAAAGAGACTCGGATGAAATCGTATGCCTTGAAACATACGCCGAGAATCTACACCATATTCAACACGCAGCTTTGGATACATATGGCAACTATGCAGCTAAACACCGCGACCCTTGATTATTGCTAGTGATTACTGCTACCACAGCTAAGGTCCAGCAAGTTAGCCTCGAAATGTGCGTGTATACCAAGAAATGTAGAATTACGTCAGAGGTAAGATACTATACACACACATTGCCACTGCCAGACCAGTTGTGCTGACGATGATTTCTCTTTCGAATAGTGGGTATGGGTCAGCACACATCACAGCTGAGATTGAGCGCCACTGGCATAACCAGCTCCATGAGAAGCAGATGGTTTGTTCAAGTTGTGTTTGCAATTGTACATATCGGATACCGAAAGCCTTGGCCATGTGGCCCCAAGAAGATGACGGAGAAACTTCGCCAAGAGACATCACGAAACGAGGCAATGAATGTACCTCGGTGAACGGGGTTATGAAATCCATTGCTTGGAAGACTCCAAGATACTGTCAAAGGCAAAATGGGTGTTCTCTTTTGTCAAGTAAGACAATAGTGGACAGCCAATTTTAGACCCGCATGTAGCTGGGCACATACATAGACATATACCACAAAAGTCCCGTGCCAGGTATCAGGATAGTAGTAACCAAAAAGCCCAATTAGTGTCAATGAAAATGGTATAACTAAGTGCTATGCATTATTTTCTATCGCCTTAACTATACCTGGGAGACTGTATAAAGCAGAGAAAGAGATATGTGGACCGCTATCTGAAGAAATATGCTTCGCGTTTCCAGAACTCTGTTAAGTTCCCCAACGATGGACGATCGCTTGGATCGACTTATCAAATCCTTTGAAGACAAGCGTTGATAGTTTCCCTGCATCTTGAAACTGCAGCCGTTTGGAGTAGCCTCTGCCGCCCAATACCTCGAGTAGGTCAATCTCGGAGATGTCAATAATACGAGAAGAATGGCCCTGGGCAACCAAGTCGTTTGGCTGGATATCATGGAGGAGCGTGAGATATTGATCAAAGAGTGATTCTTGGTAAGCTCTCCAGACAATCTCCGGGGTCTCTCCAGGAATGATATCAACTACAATGATAGGGTCGACAATTGCGGGGTCCATGATGCAATGAGATCAAGCCGTGGCTATGGCAGACCATAAAGCGTTTCGCATTGAGCTGCGATTCTGGAAAGTGAATGCCCCATCTGGCATCTCGAGGCTTGTCCTTCTCCTATGATTAGTCTAAGCGGATGAGAGTCAATATAGATCGGTCGAGCAAACGACGAAGGAAAATTTAGTGGGGTAGGTTGCTGGCCAAAGGAGCTGTGGTTAAGCTAAGCAAAGGAGATTGTGCGGGGGCAAGCAGCTCCATGTTGGAATAAAAATGAAGAACATTTTAAACCGTCAAAGCGCGTCTCAAGTCTTGAACATTGGATGTCATTGTCTGTCGTATTGTGCTGCATCTTAGAGTGCCTAGGCAGGTCTGCTCTGGCCGCTAGTTAGCCCCAAAGCTCCGCCCCTAAGCCACCAACTCCAGCCAAATCCCCGACACTCCACTGCAAAGAGTTTCTACGGCCACAACTTGCGGAGCCATCGCCAGTACTTTGCATTGTTCACCAGAGGACAATCTGCAAAAGGCAGCAAACTTTATAGGCACGACCTTTCTCTCTCTCTTTTACTGTATCGTGTTTACTCTCGTTTTATATAACTGGGCAGAAAAGCCTTGCCCCTTTCCTACCCGAGCTGCGCCTCATAAGTCCGTTTGCGCGTCCCCACGTGTAGCTTTTTGAACACAAAACACCACAGCCCGATATTTGCCATTATCAAGCATCGAGGCAGAAAGTCAGCATCACGAAGGAGGTCATGATATAGGCACATATCTACTGGCTGCTCGGTCACATCAACTCCTACCTCGAATAGTACTCATTTTTACACACTCTCATCCATCATGGCAAACTCATTCAACCATCAGCCTGACCATCACGATGGCCTTCCCCCTTACCTGTCAGATCCTGCCCGCAACTCTCCACTGTTGCGCGAACCCGAGAATCCTCTTAAACCGTTCTATCCTGGACAGCCCAAGTCGCTCTCTGGGATCGCTATGCGCGCGTTCTGCCTGGGCATAGTCTTCTCAGCAAGCATCATCGGCACAGTATCCATCTTGATCTTCACCGAGAGCCCCATCTGGCGCATCCCCTTCTTTCTCTTGTCTCTATCTACTTTCCATTTCCTGGAGTTCTGGACCACGGCCGAGAAGAACACCGCGGTGGCCACTATCGATAGCTTCCTCCTCACGGCAAACTGGCCGTCTTACGCGATAGCCCACTCCGCCGCCTTCATAGAATGCCTCGTCGTGACCGTCTTTTTCCCCAACCGCCACTGGGCACCTTTCAATTCCGGCCACCTGCTTCTCTTCATTGGCCTTTTTCTAGTCGCTGTCGGCCAGGCTATTCGCTCCATAGCAATGTTACACGCGGGAGCTAGCTTCAACCATTATGTCCAAACAAAGAAGGCCCAAACGCATCTCCTCGTGACGACTGGAATCTATGGATGGCTGCGACATCCGGGCTATTTTGGCTTTTTTTACTGGGGGTTAGGAACGCAACTTGTGCTGGGTAATGCAATCTGCTTTGTGGCCTATGCGGCTGTGCTATACATGTTCTTTAAGGGCAGGATCGAGATGGAGGAAGAGAAGTTGGTGCAGTTCTTTGGCGATGACTATGTGGCTTATAGGAAGAGAGTCGGCACACTAATTCCATTTATAGCGTAGGGTTACAAACTGAAGATTGGCTAGGTTGTGGACAGCTGAACAACATAGGTATTCCATTTACTGATACTCATTGGCATAGTAAGCATTTACAGGGTGGCAAAATTAGCGATCATCATTATGTATGTAATCCTTATAATATTCACCCAAAGACGTATAATCGTCATATCTAGTAAAACCTCTTGTTTTCAAAAGGCCTCTCTCATTAAACTTCCGTACACATCGTCTATGTAGAATGAATCAGACAGCTATGCATATATTTGCAAAAATCGCATATTAGTGAAGTATCGGCTGAGGTATCTTGCTCACACTGCCATACTTGGCCTGCCAGGCGTAAAAATACATTAAAGCGGCAAATGGCTGTCCGAAGATTGTGAATGAGACCCAGAAGATGACGTTTCCCAGAATGCGGCCACCGTGGCCGAGTTTCATCTTCTCGAGAGGGGTGGTGATGGCAATAAGAGGAAGTTGAAGGAACATGCCAAAGAAAGCGACACCTGGCGCGGGAAAATAGTCATTGTCAGTTTTGGATTGATATATTCAGGCTGCTTGAGTCTTTCGGAGGATCGGGACATACCAATAATATTATGAGTTGGAACACCAACAGCAATCTCGTGAAGCACGGCGGAAACAAAGAAAACAGCAAAGCTGGCAGCGGCTGGGCTCCAACCTCGTCCAATCATGGGCATATAGACATGACGCTTGAAATACGTGTAGACAGGCTTATTCCATGTCCTCCAGTAAGCACCTAAGCTTTCACTATTCCACCAATCGTCGTAAAATGATCTATCGCCAAATCGCGTAATCTCTGCAAGGGCATTTAAGAAAGACTGGAAAAGAGCAAAGAATCCTGCTAGCCAAATTACTAGAGAGATTGTAGAGAGCTTCATTAGTCGTTCCAAGATGGAGAATAAATCGAGAGATGCAATTTTGTCCAAAGAGTTGCGCAAAACGGGGGTTGCATATTGAGCGCTGGCAACCCAAATGAACACGCCGAGGCAGAAGATCTCTCCGAGTCGCTTCGCCACAAAGACCCATCGAATCTTGTCGGTGCGCGGATAAACGGGCTGGTATACCAGAGTCGGAGCCCACCAGAAGTAAACCAAATTCTTCATTGTCACATTTTGCGGGTACGGGCATGCCTTGTATAAGTCAGGCACTTCTTCTCCCTCTACCGGATGCAAATAGGCATGGCGAAGATCTCGGTTAGTAAATGCGTATGAAGCCGTCTTGAGCCACACAACAATGGCGTGCATCTCTGTCAGCGTGCCAATCAATGGATGATAGACATAAAAGTAGACCACGACGGTGGTGATGGCGAGAGCAAGCGTGATGTTGATGCCATGGGCCAGAGCCGCGAGAACCCAAATGGAGTGAAACTTCTTTCGCTCTGCTTCTGACGGACCAGAGCTGTTCTCTTTCATTCGTTTTCTTGATCCCTCGGCCTGCTTGGCTGCAACAAGCTCAATGACGTATGCTGCAAAGAGATGGCAAGGAATGAGAAAGTAGAGTAGAAGACCAAGCAGTAGATCCTGCCGCCTATAGTCGTGGCATCTTATGCAGATCAAGACGCCGTACTACACCAAAGCCAGACGTCAATGTTGCGTCACCTCATAGCATCAATTTCGAGGTAATCCAACGCACCTTTTGAATGTTTTCAATCATTAATCTGAGATTGCCAACAACTAATGATGTGTTAGTGAGAGGCTCTCATAGAAAATTGTCCATTGAAAAGAGAGCTATACCCAACACAATGACCATGAGATTGCGAAATCCAAGAAAGCTGGGCGCCGCAGTAGAGTCGTGGCTCAAGCACGACGGCCTCGTCTGAGAATGAACCGCCGCGACATGGCGATATTTCTTTGGCAGCGTCTTGGACAGCCGCTCCTTGGTAGTTCCATTGGGAGGCTCCACTGAGGTTAGATCTGCTTTATCGTCTGTGGAGGCAATGCGGCGAGAGACAGAGCTAGTGGAGGCCTCGACGCTCGTCGTAGTTGCGGATTCTGTAGGAGACGCCATCCTCAGTCTCTGTCGCACACTCTGTACTGCACAGAGGATTTGCAGGTGTAAATCGAGATATGGTGAAAGAGATGGATTGGGGAACGGCGTGGAAGAGATGAGCTACCGATCGAGCTCCAACCGGGATGGAGGGGCTTAGACTAACATTGAGTTTGCCTTCGACTCGCCTTAATTCTAGTCACTAATTCGCTCCCGTACTCGTACTTGTATTTTAGCAGCGGCCCGCAAATTGCCTCATAAGCCTCGGAGGATATCCAACGTTATCGGCGTCGACCGAAATTAAGACGTGACAGAGTCAGGATCCCTATCTAATGCAAGGGTGACGAGAGAGATGCAGTCAGGCCCAAAGAAAATTCACCCTGTGCCAAAAGCCACATGGGGGGGAATCAGAGTGAGATTCGTATTGCCAAGTGCCATGCCATATAGCGAGGTACCTGTCTCTGCAATCTGTGCCTTGATCGCTCCATCGCCAAAAATGACCAGTGGTGGCATAGGCGGAAAATAGCGGGCATGGAGAGCTGGCTCCGAACTGGGTGGGGCGCAGGAGCTTGAACTGGCCTTTTGCCTTAATTTTAGCAGCAGATTGCAGTGCCGTGGGAGAAAAAAAAGAGAGAAAAGCATGTGAAAACTGCAGACTGCCAAGGGCTCAAAGGGCTGCATTGATATTATCAGCCTAGCCAAGCAAGTCTCACAAGCCATCATATGGAGCACCAAATTCACACGTTGTCACGATTCATTTTGCATGCACGAAGACGAAGCGCGGGTTTTATAAAAAGTTTATGCTCCAGCGGGAGAAGGGCCGGGCTCTACAGTAGCAGATTACCACGCAGCTGAAAACTGATAGGCCAAAAATGTGAGACTATGCATCGCAGGAAGCGTGTCTGTTTTCTTCCTCTCGTGGCATAAGCAGCAGATACCGCAGAAATTGCTTTTGGCATTACAGCTAGCCCAAAAAATCAGTTCTATGAAATACAGCACTAATAGAAAAATAAGTCGTTGTAGGCTCAATATTAGTCCATGCTCTGTGGCTCTCCACCGCAATACGTGTATTCAAGCATTGCTGACTAAGATCGAGCACATTGCATGTATCACATGACCTGCGCCCAATCAGAGCATGCGTTTCGCCGGCGCTCTATCAGAGCTCTCAAAGCGCGAGCCTCGCAGAATGAGACTTTCATCTTCATTGGCAGCTCGGCAAGCTCTTTATTGAGGCTTGGTCTTCGCTAAAGTTTTATTTGCTTCTTACTGATAACAGTTTAAATTCACATTCCTGCTCTATCTCGGCTTCTTTATACTTGCCACGCTGGTGTATGATCATCAATTGACTGTTGCAACGCGACGATGGCCTATGAGCCTCGTGGAGAGTATGGCGATCGGGGAGGCGGTGGTCAAGGTCAAGATGGCGCATTTATGAAAGTACGAGGTCGAAGTGAGTCAGTCTTTGTCTTCATTTTGTAGCTCCCTTTACACTCTTTGCCTTTTGCTACTAGCGGAGCCTATTCGTCTGGTTCTCGGCATCTATTGTTCGGCTTGATCATGCGCTTCACGGCAGCTATTGCCTACTGCACTTTTATATCACTGTCTTCATGTCCTTGTGTCATCTCTCTACGCTTTTATAGCATAGTTATTTAGCTGTTAAACCTGCTTGGGCAAGTGTCCTATCGAGATATCTACATGATCATGATTTCATGCTTAGAGATAGCTGCGAGTTCGCCTCGACTCAGCCAATGTATCATACCCGGGGGACCAAAGTGGAGGATATGCGAAATCGGACAAAGATCATCTTATTCAGTGGACTGACCGGTTCCCCAACTAGGACCTGTGACGGATTATAGTGCCAGTGTCCTCCATTGGATGCGAGACCGCGCCCCCAACTACAGAGGTGGTTACACGGGTGAGAGGGAGCGTCCAAGCGCAAGCTATATTGTGGATGTGAGAGCAATTCGAAAAGACAAAGATGCCAATCAAGAGTAAAACTAACGCCCCTAGAGATGATCCCACCAGCAGGACGACCAGTGTTCCCAGCTGATTCTATTCCGGCCAAGCACCTCCATTCTTCTCTGAACAAGATTAAGCATCCTATCAATGTCGTTCGATGGACCCCGGAGGGACGCAGACTGCTTACAGCTTCGACTAGCGGCGAATTCACTCTCTGGAACGGCACCGGTTTCAATTTTGAGACTATTATGCAGGCTCATGATTCTGCCATCCGTGCCCTGGAATACTCACATAGCGACGACTGGTTGATCTCGGGTGACCATGATGGAGTCATCAAGTACTGGCAGCCAAATTTTAACAACGTCAAGAGCATCAATGCTCATACAGATCCCATCCGCGACCTTGCATTCAGCCCCAACGACTCGAAGTTCGTCACCGCCTCGGACGACTCCACTCTCAAGATCTTCGACTTTGCTCTTGGCCAGGAAGAGCTGAAACTTGAAGGCCACGGCTGGGATGCCAAGTCGGTGGACTGGCACCCAACTAAAGGACTTATCATTTCCGGATCCAAAGATCACCTGGTCAAGCTCTGGGACCCTCGTACTGCGCGAGCCCTGACTACTCTACATAGTCATAAGAGTACCATCACTAAGGTCCTATTCGAGAAAAAGCTCGGTCGATGTTTCGCGACCTCGGCACGGGACCAGACAGCCCGTGTCTTTGACTTGCGAATGATGCGCGACATTGTGCTATTAAAGGGTCATGAAAAGGACATTTCGACCTTGACTTTCCACCCGATACATGCCAACCTCCTCTCTACGGGTGGCATGGACGGTTCGCTCTTCCACTATATGCTAGATACACCAAATCCCCCAGCCGGCCAGCCCCTGACTGTCGCCCCTTATGATAGCCTTGACCCAGAATCAACTCCTGCCCAGTCAATATGGCCTACACACAAAGTTCCATTCGCTCACGATTATGCTATTTGGTCTCTAGACTGGCATCCCCAGGGTCATATTCTTGCGTCTGGGTCAAATGATCGTATTACTCGATTCTGGGGTCGTGCTCGACCTGGCGAGACGGAAATTTTCCAGGACAGGTACCATATTGGCGAAGCAGCTGCCGAGGCACAAGGGACCTGGGACCGCCGTGGTAATCGCCGCCAGCGACAAGAGGAAGAGCAGCGTGAGATGGAGGACGAGATGGACGCTCTGGTCGACCAAGATGCGCAAAAACCAACTGTTCCTGGCTTGACCGGTGGAATTCCTGGCCTACCTTTAGGCGGAGGTGCTGTCCCTGGTCTCGGCGCAAGCATCCCGCCGCCTCCAATTGTGCCTGGAGTTGGAGTTGGTGCTGGTTCAACGGCGCCGCCTCCACCTCCGCCTCCCCCTTTCGCTATTCCTGGCTTCAACGGAGCACCGCCGCCTCCGCTGCCCGGTCTGGATCTCCACAACCCTCCTGACCCGGCGAAGCTGCTCGAGTTGATGCAGCAGGCCGGCGTACCCATGCCACCTCCAGGATCTCTCCCTCCGGGTCTGATCCCACCTCCGGGGGGGATGCCTCCACTACCAGGCAACTTTCCGCTTCCCATTCCTCCACCGATGAATCCTAATGACTCGGATCGTCGGCGCATACCCCTTCCTAGCCAGGAGGAGAGTCTCCGACAAGAGCAACGACATGGAAAGTATACCCGCGCCCGGTAACAGCTTCTTTTGAGTATCTATGGGAAAGTTATTTGGTCGATTGGTCGAGATCCTCTTTGAATGGCGTTCTGATGGGCTAGGGATGGGATTATGAAGGGGCCTTTTTGTCGGGATAGCTAACTGCTAAAGAGATTCATCGTTTCAGACAGGGTTTATACCTTCTAATTGTTTTTCTTTTTCTTTTCTTTTCTTTTTTTTTTTTTTGTTCTTTAACTGCTAGCATTTTTACAAGAAGGGTTCCAAGGATATATACAGCGATTGGCTACGGGGAAATTTAAATATCTGAGTTCTATCTGATGTGCTATTCTAGTATATGATGTGCCATGTGATGCCGCATGGTGTAGCTATTTGTCGATTTATATAATCGTACTGATGTGATGAATGCAAATGATGACTGACTTTGTCAGTCTCTACAGCGATATTTAATTGCTGATGAAAGAAAAGCAAGCTAATCTATGGTAGCATACGTCATTTGTAGAGGCAGGGATAAAATAGAGAGCGTGTGCGAAGGAGGGGTGTTTCATAAAATTCATAACGGTCTCAGCTCCCAAATGCGCTTTAAAATAGCCAATTCTCATCAATGATAGTAACATCCAGGGTCTCGAACCTTTCCCTTGAGGCGATCTCCTAATCAACTAGGAAGAGGCTCATTTGGCGCTCTTGGCAAAAGTCTTTTGCCTATCGTTGTAATCCTTAATGACCAAAGCGCAGGTAGTATCAGCGCAGAGCCTCTTCCTGCGCTGCATGGGCAGCAGGTTCGCGAATTCAAGGCCGCTGGCACGCTCAACCGCCTCGAGGGGCACCTCGAAGTCGGTGATGGGCTTGGCGTTATCGATGCGGGCATTTGGCAGAACGAATGCGCCGACGGCGACGTTGCCGCCAACACGGCCGTCCTCGGCGAAGATGACCTTGTAAAAGTGCGTGGGCACAGCGACGGAGGGCGGCGTGCCAATCATCTCGTACTTGACGTACCACTTGTTGTCGACGGGGTCCTTCTTGGGCAGATACAACGGTCCCGTGACGATGCGCACCGAGGGATATCGTTGGGTCAGACGACGGCAGAAGTCCTCAAAGTGCGCCCAGTAGTCGCGGTTGAAGCCCTCGCCAACCTGCGGGCACATGTTGCTGAGGTAGAACGTCTCGTCCATGGCGGTCTGCGACCACTTTGCGTCTGCGGCGGGCACCTGGTGTCCTCTATCATAGCCGCTGCGGAAGTAGTCCTTGAGCAGGGCGCGGAACTTGGCGGGCACGCCGTCGTCCTCGAGGAACAAGCTGTTCTTGCGGTCACCGCCGCGCGTGGCCAGCGACTCGGGTGTGATGTGCTCGACGACCCAGTGGGGGTTGCGCGTGCGGCGGTCGTAGCTCGAGATGAGGGCGGCGCGGGTCGCGATGTCGGAGACGGGGCCTGGGAAGCCATATTCGAAGAGGCCGCCTGGGTTGACGGGCGCTGTGCCTGGGACTGGTAGAGGAGGACCGCCAGGACCGCCAAAGACTTGGTTGGCGGGGATTGCTGTGACGGCGGTTGGAGAGGAGACGATGGCTGTGGAGGAGAGTGAAGAGGAGGAGGAGGCCATGTCTGCGATCCTGTCTTTGGGACGAAGAGAGTAGATAGCGGCTGTGAGAGCGGCGCCTCCTCCAGCGCTGAGGGCAGCGATTGCAACCGATGTTTTGAACATGGTGAGAGGTTGGCCTTATATATATATAGTATATATATATATACTTGTATAACGGGGTATTAGCTATAGAAGAAGAAAGAAAGAAACCACCTGGAGAGCGCAACAGCAGCAAGTCAAGTGTAGTTCGAAAAAAAGACAAAAAAAGAAAAAAGAGCCAGCACGAGGCAAAGGCCCAAAGCCGCTCACGGGATTCGATGTTATCTCGAGGGGCACCTTGAGGGTCTAGGCGACTTCACAGCACTTGCGCATGTGCTCCCGTGAGAAGCCTCCCCATGAAACCACTGACGTCGTCTGTCGACCAGGCTGAGAGACCACGAGACCCCTGGGCAAGGCTGAGGAGAAAGACAAGACAAGCACAACCACGAGCACGGGTTTAAAAAAAGAATCGCCCGAAGGCAAAAAAAAAAAAAATTAGATTAAGCGCATGGGCTTTGCCGTCCAAAGGGTCCTCGGGTTCCACGCCTGCTAGCGGCCAGCGGAGCCTTGTGAAAGCCTCAGGGTTAGCGGCTTGCCTTAGGCGGTTTTGCCCCCAAGCCGGGCCAGGGGCTGCAACATGCTTATTGATCGCATTATGTGGAAGCCAGGGGGAGAGGTGCGTTTCTACTGTTTCTGGGTACGGAGCTGTTTTATCTTTGCCATGGTTCTTTATTTTTATTTTGCATTTCTTTTTTCGTACCCATCTGTTCTTTCTTCATGCTGTTTCTCCGTCCTTCTTCTCCTTGCTTTTTTTTTCGCCCCTGTGCTGGGAACGCTCGTTTCTGGAATATCTCGTCCCGTGCAGCCTCCGAGATCTGTCACGCCTCGAGTCTCTCTCTCTCTCTCCGTCAAACCTTCTGCTGTGTCCACCGCAAATCGGCCACTAAACACGGACAACGAGAGCACGCGGAATAGCGAAAAAGCGAGAGAGACTGGGAGGCAGGTGGAAGCGCAGCCTGCTTAGCTCCCCCGCGTGACTGGGCATCTTAGACTCGCTAATCCTGCTAGACCGACAGCTGTGGCTCTGGCCGCAGTGAGCTTGCTACAGCGCAGGCGGCACGCTGACGCGGGCTAGCCTCCAGTGGACCGGAGACGCTGGGAATGCTGGAGAGCCCCCTATAACGACGACGACGACGACGGCGACGACATCATGCATTATCCCCCCCTCAAGGCCGGCAGCCTCCCCAACGGCAACGGCTTCACGTCAGCGCCAAACTACTCGGCAACCAAGCACAAGGCCATCGAAGATGCGCGCGCCGCCCAGGCCCTCGTGCTGCGCGAGTGCGCCGCGGCCGACCGAGAAGCGCCGCCGTACCAGCTGCTGGAGCTGATCGGAAAGGGCAGCTTCGGGCGCGTGTACAAGGCCCGCGGCACAAAGTCCAGCCAGCTCGTGTCGGTCAAGGTCATCAGCATCGAGGAGGGCGACAACATCCAGCCAGGCGCGGCCGACACGCTGGGCGACATCATCAAGGAGGTCAACACGCTGAAGCTGCTGAGCAACACCGGCGCCAGGAACGTCAATGCCGTGCTCGACACGCACCTGGTTGGCCAGTCGGTATGGATGGTCACCGAGTACTGCGCCGGCGGCAGCGTCGCGTCGCTGATGCGCCCGACCAGCGGCCTGGCCGAGCGCTGGATCGTCCCAATCTTGCGAGAGGTGGCCGAGGCGCTGTTCTGGGTGCACAAGCAGGGCATCATCCACCGCGACATCAAGTGCGCCAACGTGCTCATCACCGAGGCGGGCGGCGTGCAGCTGTGCGACTTTGGCGTGGCCGGCATCATGGAGACCAAGTTCGACAAGCGCAGCACCATCACCGGCACGCTGCACTGGATGGCCCCCGAGCTCTTCGACCCGCACGTCGCCTACGGCATCGAGGTTGACATCTGGGCCTTTGGGTCCATGGCCTACGAGATTGCCAACGGCCTGCCGCCAAACGCAACCGCCAGAATCAATATCCAGCAGTTTGGGGCCTATCTGAAGCAGCATCGACCTCGTCTTCAGGGCGACCGATTCTCCGAAAACCTCAAGAATCTCATCGCCTTTTGTCTGGTCGAGGATCCCAAGCGACGGCCGCCTATCGAAGAGATTCAACGACACCCGTACATCTTCAACACGCAGGACAGATATCCCACCGTCTCCCTGTCGAGGCTGGTGGCTGACTACAAGTACTGGGAATCTCAGGGAGGAAGCAGGCAGTCTCTGTTCTCGGCCGGCGGCGCTCAGGGACCTCGAATGGATCGATCGCCCGTTCGTCAAAGCGGATGGGACTTTGGCAATTTTGACGAGGTGGACGAGCTCATGTTCCAAAACACTGCTAAGCCGCGCGTCCCTACTCCCGACTATTACCCCAGCGTCGCCTCAAGCCCTGAACCTGAACGTACGGCACGGCCGATGCAGCGTGGTCGTCGCAGGCGGCCACCCCCAACCATGAAGGAGCTCAAGGCTCCTCTGGAGAAAGTCTTTGACCCGTACACCATCACCAACTATGGAGAGAACTCGAGAGCCTGGTATGGCAGGATACCTATGCCACCTCCAACTTCAGCACCGCCGACACAGAGGAAACCAAAGCCCCCTACTTCGAATCCCACGTCGAATCCCACTTCGAATCCCAACCGGAGTATCAGTCCGAATCCCAACGCGGAGCCTCCAGCCCCAGCTCGCGAATCATTAATTGATCTTGATCTTGCCATGGATGATATCGGCGCTCCATCTCTACCTAGCCTTGACGAAGAGACTATCAAGCCAGCTGCGCGGCCCATCTCAATCGATCTGAGCGGATCCGCTGATGAGCGACGAAAGACTCAGGACTGGAACTTTCCAACCAAGCGCGCTACTCAAGAATGGTCGTTTGCTACGTCAGATAAACGGGAGACGCAGGAGTGGACGTTCCCTTCCAACAAGCGTGAGACCACGGAATGGAAATTTCCGACTACTGAGAAGCGAAGCACCCAGGAATGGACGTTCCCTACAGAGGAGAAGCGAAACACACAAGAATGGTCATTTCCCACGAGCAAGCGTGACACTACGGAGTGGACTTTCCCTGCCATGACGCCCACCTCGGCTACCTCCACTCCTAATCCAGACATGTTTAGCGATAATGAAGATTATCCGACTATAGTTCATCAGGACGATGACATGGGCCCCTCGGTCAATCGTGAATCGGCCATGAGTCTCATTGATCTCGATGCCTCTCTGGCGGATGACATGAGCTACGGCGCTCCCGATTCGTTCGTGCCAAGCTCTCATGTTCGATCATCTGGTTCGGTCCACGGCTCTCTAGCGTTCGACCTAGAGCTTGAGGCGGACGCTGCGGACATCAACACAAGAGAACCCTCGTTATACATTGATGATGATATGGAGTCGGTTCCTTCCCTCACGCGGCAGCCGAGCGACCTACAGAGCACTCCCACCACCCCTGATGAGAGATCAAACATTGCGTGGGATTCATCTGGCCTGGGAATCATGACGAGCGCTCGAAATTCCCTCGTGAGCTCTATGCCGTCCCTTCCTGCTGCCCCTTCACCAAATGTCCTGCAAGGACTGGGTTCCCAGGAGGACTTGAAGAATGAACTACACCATATGATATCGAGTATGAGGGAACACCTCCTATACGCGAATGATTGGTTGAAAACGTTTGATACCCCTACAGAAAGAGAAGAAAGAGAATACGACGAAGAAGAGGAAGAGGAAGAGGCAGAGGTAGAGGCAGAGACAGAGGTAGAGGCAGAAGCATAGCCAGCGTTGCATTGCATTTTGCGCTTTTTCTTGTTATTTATTTTATTCTAGTGATGCGGCTTTTTTTCCGCTGGCCATATGATCGCCAAACAGCAACAGCTCATGCCAGACTGGAGATCTATTCACGCATAAACACGCCTATGCATATACCCTTTTTTGCGTACCGACCGATGATAAGAAGAAAAAGAGGAAAGAAAGGAGAGGAAGAGAGAAAGAAAAGGATGTAATGCCCATATTTTTGTAATATTCCCGGTTTCTCGTTTTCTAACGAAGCGATCTCTTTTTTTTTTTCTACGACATATATGAAGTAAGAGAGGAATCTGCTTGTTCTCTATTCTTGGTTTCTTCTCAGGAGCATATAATGCTTGCCTTTTTTGTTTTTCTTCTTTTTTTTTCTTTTTTGGCTTTTTTTTTTCTTTCTCTAATGAATTCTGAAGCACATCTATTAGCATCAGCATTATGATTGTTTTAACTTTTTTTGTTCTACAGCTGTTGTTTTTAGCATGATGAGAAACCTGAATTTTTTTTTTTCTTTTTTTTTCTTTCTTTTTTTTTTTTTATCCTCACTTTTGATTGTATTTTATCACTTTTTTTTTCCCCCTTGGAATAGAGAGAAGAGAGCGTACGCATTGGCGATATAAGAGCGTTGACTGCTGGGTCTGTTTTCATGTTCGGGGCTTTTTTCTTTCCTTTCTTTTCTTTTTCTTTTTTCGCATGCATTCATGGCACCAAATCTATTAGCATTATTGAAGCATGAGTTGATTATTTGGCTTGATCCCAGATACCTAGATGGCTAAAATATGAAGATATTATCATTAATTACGGCGTCTATGGTGATGTTCACGTCTCCCATGTCCATTCACAGCATCCATTAACTTGTAGAGCATTATCTTGCCAACACCAGCCGTAGACTTCAGCAGCAGCAGGAAGGTAAAGGGAAAACAAAGACCCAGCATCAGATAAGGAATTAAAATTTGAATTTCACAGCCAAAAGAAAAAAGAAAAAAGTTTCGCCTAAAAAAAATAGAGTATGCTGAGTCTCATAAAATAACTCTTCATGGCCCAACGCCTCTTGCACTCCTGCTTTCTCAATATATCGTATCATCGCCGGGAGTCACTACATGCAGATGACCTCATTTCCTCCCCACCACTGCATTCTTTCTTTGCACGACATACACGCTCCTCGCTTCTCTTTCCTTTTTTTAAACGTATTGAGACAGCCATCTGATACCGTCGCCGTATCCCTGTCGCATCACCACGGAGCACATGAACAGCTCGATAGGTCGGATTCCCTCCAGCTGCATCTTGCCCTTTCCGGTCGTCTGGTACAGGCCCAGCTGGTGTCTCAGCTCGTCCTCAGAAACGGCGTCGGGGTGGTCGATCTTGTTACCCAGGATGACGAAGGGAACCTTGGAAAGCTCCTCCATCGACAGGAGGGCGTCGAGCTCGGCCTTGGCCTCAGGGAATCGCTCGTGGTCCTTGGCGTCGACGAGGAAGACGACACCGTTGACGTCGGGGAAGTAATCTCTCCAGATACGACGGGCTAGAAGTGACGGAGGTCTTGGTAAGCATATATAAACAAGATTTATGCAGATAGAGCCTAAGATTTGAGGGGAAAAGAGGGGGGGATTGTAGATTTAATAACATACCCTGCTGGTGACCACCCAGATCAAAGGTGTTGAATCGAACGTTGCCAATGGCAAGCTCCTCAGAAGCTAAAGATAAACAAGTCAGAATACAAAGCTCTTTGGAGAAGGAAAAGGAGCAAGGAGCGAACAAGGCCGTCGGCGCAAATTCCGCGGCGGTAATGGGCGGCAGACTTACTAGGGTGAAGAGTAGGTTGCAGGATAGCAACTCGGTCGTTCTACGGCAATCCCATCATGTTAGACCATCATCTCTTCTCATAACCTCAATTCATGTCCTGCATCTTTGGAATCGATCGCATGCGCAGCGGCCTATCCACTGTAAAGACTGCAGTGATCGTCCCTTCAACCATCCCCCTGTCTCAGAACCCCCCCTTGACTTTCTTATTGGCAACGTACCTTCAGCATGTGAAGCAACGTGGTCTTTCCGGCATTGTCGAGACCCAGGAAGAGCAGCTTGGCGTGCTTGTTGAGCAGGCCCAGGGAGGACAGCACATCGTAGACTAAAGTGCAAAAACACGGAAAGAAAAGTCAGTCTCCATATTTACCGTCGCTGCAATGCAATCACGCATGTGTGCAAGTCGTTGGGGGGGAAAAAGGTGGCGGTAGTGGAAGCGATAGACAACGCTGACGGGGGGGGGGAATGAATACATACACCAGTTAACAATCCACATGTTGAGCGATTGGTGATGGAAGTATCTTTATTTCTTATTCACAGTTTGGAGGCCAGAAAAAAATGGGAGTGAAAAGGCAAGGGTATAATAAAAGGAACAAGATACGATTGCCCGGCTGAAGTTCGCAGAGCAAGAGGAAGGTGTTGTGATGATGTCGATGCGAGCTAGATCGGGTCCGGGAAAGGACAATCAACCGATGTCTTTTACCGCCTGTTATTTTGGGGGGAGGGGGGCATTTAGACACGTGACATGCGTTGTTGCTCAGGCACCAAAAATACACTGCGGAAAAGATGTGGCGAAAGGTTGCGCCCTTGATAGGTACCTTGTGAGAGAAGTCTTAAGGCTTACGGATACCTACAATTATTGATCATTGATCAGCTGCCATCACGGAAATAGAGGCCAAAAATAAGAAACAAGACAGTATCGTGATTGTTATGGCGTGACGTGGAAAATCTCATCATGTGACATCGCCGAAAGATAAAGAATCAGATTGGAAGCAAAATTGGCCGCATTTTGGGGGTTGCCCTCGCTGCTAAGATAGGCGGTAAACTGTACAGTGGCTGAGGCAGGTTCAAAGATTACGTGGCTTCAAAGCGCATCCAAGTTGCTCTGCAGAATAAGCAAAATTCTACACACAATACATGTCACACTCAAAGGCATAGATGGAATATAAAGTTTGAGTTTGAATCTCGCTTCGGAATCAGTATTACTATCTAGTAATATCAACCGACAGCTTCACAAAGAAGCGTCTTGCCGACCAACGCCAACTGAGAGGTCCGCATTCCCAAATGCGGCCTCCTGGGTGTATCCTAAAAGCAGACAGATAAAAAACAAAAAGCCTCCCCTGGGTATGGTATCCCTCTGTAGCCACAGATGATGTGTACTGTTTTCGGTATATACAGGAGTCTCTATTTATCTAGAGGCATCTCCGGAAAATGAAAGATCACGTAATTATGTGAAATAAAAGTCGTCATAAAATCGTGAGAAAAATAATTAAAGAAAATAATGGAGCGAAAGAAGAGAAGGTTGTGAACACCTTGGGTATATAGGACTCGGATGTAAGCGACTGCGTCAACGGAATGTAAAAACGCCGCCCAACAAACGACGGGACTGTGGAACCCATGCCTATCGGAATGCTCAAAACTCTTCTTCAATGTGTATGTCATTTCCATGCGTGAAAATGTAGCAGAAAATTGTTTGGCTTAGCAAGAGAGGACGTAGTCTGGACCCTTCTTACCAGCCATGAGCAGTCCAAGCTCTCGCATGCGCTCGGCACCAAGGCCAGGGAGCACCGGCTTGCGCTCAGGGATTTGTCCGCGTCTGGCACGATCACAGTACTTCTGGAAGAACTTTTCCTTGCGGCGCAGACGCTTCTTCTCAAGACCCTTGACGATGTCGATTGCGCTGCGAATGTGGGCATCGGTGTCGGATGACGTCTTTGAGCCCTTGGGCTGTTTCTGGTGACGGAAGATAGCCGCAGGTCTGGGCAGAGACTTGGTATGAGTAAGGCCAGGGCGACCAGCCAGCTGGAAATGAGCGTGTGCACCCTGTCTGGGAGTCTGGATCGGGGTTGCAATGGCCACAGCCTTGGGAGCAGGGGAGCGAAGTCGTCGAGGCGACTGGCGGTCAAAAAGAGGTCTGGGGGAGCGAGCACGAGGCTTGGGAGCAGGAGAGCGAGCACGAGGCTTGGGAGCGGGAGAGCCGCGTCGCTTAGGAGGTGGAGAACGGAGACGACGGGGAGAGGTGTTCTCATTTTTCCGTCTTCTCCGGGCACGGTCGGTCTCGCTGCCGAGATCTTCCATGACACCCTGCACCCACGCGTGGTCATCGCTGTCGGAAGCGGCCACGTAGATATCCTCCTCATCCTCCTCGTCAAGATCCGAAGCCGGGAAGCTAGGGTCAATGTCTTGAGGGATGATGCGACGCTTCTCGTTTCTGCGGGCAGCGAGGCAAGACAGGTAAGCATCCTCGACAGGCCGGTCCTCATCCAGGGTGCCGCACACAAAGTCAGTGCTGTCGGGCAAGTCAGGAGCTTCAGTTTGTGGTCCAAAGGGTCGAGCCTTGGAGACACGGCGACGGCTGCGTCGGGAGCCAATGGAATCATCCGACTGCTGGTCGTTGATGGAGAGTCGGCGGGCCAAGCGAGGAGTGACCTGGCGTGAGACAGATGGAACACGAGGAGTCCACATCATCATGTTCTCGTCTTCGTCGTCTTCCTCATCGGAGTCAGCGAAGCCAGTCTCCTCGTCGGTATGGTAACCATCAGAGCCGTCGTCCTCTTCGTCCTCGTCCTCGTCTTCCTCGTCTTCCTCGTCTTCCTCATCAAGTTCATCGGCATCGTCGTCCTCGTCCTCGTCCTCATCCTCATCCATGGCTGCCTCAGCCTCCTCCTCTTCCGCCTCTTCCATTTCGGCTTCCTCCTCAGCTTCAGCTCCTAGGCGGCGGATCAAGTTTTCCTTGACCAGGATATCGGAAATAGTAAGCTTCTTCTGAGTGGAATTTTCTTGGCGAATCCAATCATCCTCACGAGCCATGCCACTGGCAAACTCGTGGAACTGGGAGCCATCCTTGATGAGCTCTGTGGAAGAAGCACGAAGGAATCGAGGTCGAACGAGGGAGGCCTTGGAACACTCTGGTCCAGCAGGGGCTGGTCGAGGAGAAACGGGGACAGGATGTGTCATGCTCCTCTTGGGAGTGGAGGGCTCAAAAGGCTTAGGAGAGGTCTTGTGTGAAGAAGACGGGCGGGCAGTGCATGCGAACTTGATGCAGGTTCGCTTTGGTGCTTGTGCCACAGGCGTCTTGAGCATGGGAGCAGGAGGGGCGGCTGCAACAGGAGCAGCTTGTGGCTGAGCCTGAGGCTTAGCACAAGCAAATTGGATGCATCGCTTTCGAGGAGCTTCCTGAATGGGCTCCTCAACTACTCGTCTGGTGCCGAAGAAGTGGCCAAAGAAACCGCTCTTTTGCTCGCCGGCACCATTAAGACGAAGCGTCGACAGCTCGGGGAGAGGTGGGCTGGGGGTGTTGGTTCGTGAAGGGCTGGTAAGACCAGTATCACTGGTCAAATCGGCGGTAGAAGCAATGCTGGCATTGCTGACCATGGAACGGCGGCGTTGGCTGTAGGATTTGGAAGGGTGGAAGACGTGACCATCCTCTTCGTCTGATTGTCCCAAGATTGCCTGAGTAAGTAGCGAAGACGCAACCTGCTGGGGACGAATCGGCGCTCTCTGGAAAGGAAGAGGCTTGGTGGGAACGGGCATATACAGCTGAGTTTCTGGCGGCTCGTCGGGGTCCTCAATGAGATCTGACCCTTGCGTCGCCCACTCGAGGTGATGTGATGTTGGAAGAGTTGCCATGATCGATGTTGTTGTGAGGTTGAACATTGATGTCGGTGGTTGAGGCTCCGGTATTGGTGAGTGAATTATAAACCAGTGAGTAGGAAACTAGATTTCGAGATTGAGAAAGAGATCCAACAGTGACAACAAGAAGGATTTCGTCAAATGCCCCGTTTTGGTATTGAGCCAAAGAACGAAGACACTGTGAGGCGAGTATAAGGCGGCGTCGTCTCAACTCAAGAGGGGCGAATGAAGGATTTGTGTCGTAGCAAGGCAAAGCGTGTAAGCCGACACAAGGCTTCCAGCTCGTGAGAACAAGTTCTCTTCAAAAAGATTGTCCCTGAGGACCGCGATGCTATAACATCAAAGCCAACATGTTCAATATCCAGAGAGTCAAGTTGAGGCAGTGGATGTGAAAAAGACTAAAAAGGCTTTTGGGGCCCGCGCGGGTGGTATAAGAGTGAATGCGAAGAGCGGATGGTAGGCCCAGTCCACTTTTAGCAACCCTCTCTGGTGATCTGGGGGGGACACTCGCAGGTCAAATCAACGTAGACCAAAAAAGAAAAAAAAAAAAGGGTCTTGGGGGTGTGTGATTATAGAGCAGAGGAGGCTTCTTGGCAGATTCCGGATGACGTCCGTCCAGATGTGGCGTGGCGGACCTGACACGACAGAACGCCGGGAGGTCGGTAGGGGTGTGTGTAGACGCCAATGCAGGGATCTCCGATGTTTGGGAGATGTTGGATTTGGAAATAGAGGCGACCCAAGGTCTCAGACATGCAATACAGGCGCTGTGAGGTGATGCGATGAGCGCTGCGTGCCGTTGTGGTGCGGGAGAGATGGGCATTGGGGGTGGGAGAAAGCAAGAAGAGAAGCGAGACGCCGCCACACACGCGTAGCAGGAATAGGAAGAAGCCAAGAAGAAAAGAACAGGCGCGGGCGGGAAGAAGCAGTTCGAGCGTCGGCGAAGGCAGCGAAGAAAAAAGGTGAGGGATAATTAATTGATCTGCCGCCACTGCAGACTAGCACAAAAGCGTGCTTCTGTTCATACGGAGTACATCGGGAATTTGGCGTACAGCAGGCGATGAGTAAATCAGGGCCCCAGAGCAGCGCAGCACCAAACCTAGCCTGTACAGTGTTATTTCTAAAGCCCGCACGCGCCCAGACCATCCTGTTCTAGGGCCTCGTGCCGCTTCTGGACGGCTGCGACGCCGTGCAAAGCGCACCTGGACCAGAAACAACGCGCAGAGAGGGGGGTCGGGCACAGTGTGCGGGCGCTGCAGCCGCGCAGCCAGAGGCATGGGGCTCGCGCACAGTGGGCTGCACAAGCACAAAGCGCAAGGCACCTGAGCACCACTCAGTCACAGTGCAGCGATGGGTGGGCGCGCTTTGGGGGGTGTGGGCGCGGGTCTTAGGGGGGTTCCGCAAATCAAGAGCCACTGAGTGGTTTTTCTTGGCTGGCGCTCATCAGCCTGCGATCAAGCGGCCGATCGATGCACAGGCGCCAAATTTTCTGCGTCCAGCGCGGGCAGGCGAAATTTCCACTCCGCTACAGTCAGTACAATCCAGCACAGCACAGTCTGGCAGCACGCGCTGCTGGGCCGGAAATAGCCCATCGAGTCGAATCCAGCCTGCGAGCCTGCGCTAGCCCCAATCCAGACGCATCCATCCACATCGTCGGTGTCGTCATGATGCGGCCAAAGGGCCCTTTCTGCTTTTTCCATTTTATTTTCCTGGCGAATGCAATGCGCATCGTTTGTGCTAAAATAGGGCATCCGATGGTGGAGGGTGAGCTGGAGGGTGAGCTGATGGCCCTCCACTAGCTAGATTCATTCCCAAGACCTCTGTCAAATGTCGATAGCCTCGACTGCCTGAGGCTCGAGAGACTGGAGGGGGGCAGCAAATGAGAGAAGAAACAAGGGATGGGCAGCTCTTCTTTCGATGCGCCGCTCGCTTCCCCGCTTGCATCTGCATCAATAAACAACAAACAGAGAGCAAAGCGTCGATGCCCTTGTCAGGGGAGCGCGCAACGGCCTGCACGAGAGCAAAAGGAGCGTCTCCGTGGGATTCTCAGCTTCAGCTCCATGCAGCACTTACAAGTACTGCACACAGACAGGTATCAGACGTACCTCTATATGCGCATACTGGCGTTGTAATCGCTATTTCGTGTCCATAATCCACCATATTTGCTCCGTAGCCACTCCCGGGACCCGATCGGTGCCAGAGCTCGTATGTACATGCTTCGTACGCGTGCAGGCAAGGCACTACAAGTAGGGATCGCGGTATATGCTCCGTACCTTGCAAATTTCCGCCTCGCCTCGCCTTGCATGTCTCACAGATTGTCGCTTAACTGACCAGCAGCCCTGGTACTATGGCTTGCCTGTTAAGCATATATCGCGCAAGACATGTCCCAGACAGCCGTCCGTCGGCCGAATATGGATCGAAAATACGAGGATCGAGACCCTGTTGCTCTGCAAGTACATACTTTACAGCTCCTTCCGGCTGCTACGTTCCCCATGCCTCAAGTCACCTCAAGTCATGTACATCCCAGCACTTCTCCCTCTCGTGAGCATTCATGCATGTATGTACAAGTATACAAGTAAGGGATGTCTGTTTATAGCAAATCCCTTTCCCACGGCAAGCGAGAAATGATCCATCCATCAATTTCCACCGCTTGACAGAGATCTTCCTTGGCAAATCTCATACCGGTGATATCCAATTGCATGGCAGCATGGGTAGCACAAGAGGGATCAAGAGATTGAAGGGAAACTTCACGTGCCAGAAATGCAACTAGGTAATTGCTGTCGTGATGCCCAGCCAGCGAAGAGGAGTGAAGTCAGTTGCTGCCATCAAGCGTTTAAGCGGCACTGAGTGCGCATAAACGAACATAAAACCAGTTCCTTATGCAACAGTCTAGTGCAGCATCATGATGATGACGGGAGGCTAGCTTGCCAAGCAACTCCCTAAATTTACTTCTCCATTCTGAGAGAAAACCACATACAGAAGGCCTAAGCAGCGAAATATGCCTCATAGTAAAAAGCCGCTCCAGGAGAGCTTAGCGCGAAGCTGCTGGGGTCATTTGGCGCGTGAGCTTGCTTGCGTGCTGGATGGAGCAGAATGGAGCTGGAGCTGGGGCAGCAGCTGTGCACCCATTGCTCAGAGAACACCACAAGCGAGGGCGAAGCTCCGCTTGCAAGGCGGATGGGGATTCTTCTCATCTATTCACCGCCCGCTGGAAATGGACCGTGCTGGTACTGTGCTGTACTGTAGGTCAGCCCATTCGCCCGCCTACATTTCGAACGCTGATGGAACAACAGAACGCAGAGAGATGATTGCTCCAACAAGGATGATCCTCATTGCGCTCAGGGGACCGTCAGCAGGCGAAGCTCACATTCGCGCCTAAAAATACACCACAGTGCCGTCATATATCGCAAACCTGTTGATTGGCACCCCGTATTTGGTCTTATACGTGATGAGTTCGCACCCCGTGCTTCAAGTACATACCAGCACAGCCAGTGCTCAGGGCCAGATAGGAGACCTCGCTGCTGCTTGTATAATTGACCAAGGAGTCGTGGCCTGAAGCATCTGGTTGATGCGGCAGTAATGTCCAATCAGATTGTACTCAATACTGATCCAGGTCCAGCCGCAGTCCGCGGCAGCACGATAATCATACCCCATATGCACAGAGTGCAGATGGGTTAGCAGGCATCTCGCTTCACTGTGAGGCCAACTGTGAGGGACCGTCGGGGCCACAGCCGAGCCAAGGCCGTGCAAGCCTGCAGCTCTTGCTTGTGGCTATGATTCTTTGGGGCGGGCGCTGTCCGCACAGAGCAGCATTCTGCGTGCTTGTCCTGATGCGAACCGCACTGTCTTGGAACGACGTTGCTCTGCAGCCGACTTTACCTAAATCGAGCGTTCCTCTACAGTGCAAGTGGAATCAAAATCATGCCGTAGAAGCGAAGCGCGAGCGCCACTAACCACGGCCGCATTCGGAGAGCCGTGGCAAAGACTCCAGCTGCTGTTGCGATGGCCTGGCCTGGCAAGCAGAGTAGCACACGGTCGAGTCCAGACCTGAGTACAGACAGACACGCTTCACTAGCTCGAGACCCGTAGGAAGCGCAAAAAAAAAAAAGATTTTTTTTTTTTTTGGTAGACCGCTGAAGCCGCTGGCCTCCTCGGAATCTCGCAATGGCTCGGCCTTTCCGGTATTTGCCCGAATTCTCTCTACGGCTTCCACCTCATGGACAGGAGACGTTTGATTGCCAATTGCTCTGCCGAGTCGACTGCCGGAGGCGAAAAGAGCATTGATTCCGTGACGGTACTCGGCTGCCGAGGCTGTTCAGCGTTCTGCCCCTTTACGCGCATTGCCTCACTCCCACCGAGTGCTGTACCTCGCCTCACGGGAATCCCGCTTACAGAGGTAGGGAAAGGGGAGGATATTGGGTTAGGGCCGTAAAACGCCGATGTGCATGAGAGACCCCTACTTGATCAGGTCTCGTACATTAGTACACATACAGTAGTAGTATGCACCAGCCGCTCCATACCCCATACTTGCACTTGCAAGTACAAGTAAAAGCACAGGAGACGTTGGATGCGCCATGCATTTTGTCATCGCGTGGCGCGCTGCCCACATAATTGACATGCTGTGCCAATTCAGGCTCGAACTGCCACACGGCGATCACCAGCAAAACTGCGCCATGACGCCAAATTCCTGTCAAACAATGGCAACCCTGATCTGTTGCTGGCAGATCGGGGAACGAGGCAGTTGCTTTCCCATGACTCTAGAAGGGTCGATCAGGCTGTTGGAATGCTACCCCCTTAATCAAGAGACAATCCATGTTGCAGCCAGTCAGTTGAATGCATGCGAATCGCAAGTGACACACCAGCTGGAACCACCACGTTGCCTCTGCCTCGCCTATCATGCCGCGGATGTATGCCGAGCAGCATATTCCCATCACCCGGCTGCATGCAGCTTTCTTCCTGGTCCAGAGTACATGGTGGCGAGTGATAGCTGCAAGTTGGGTGCTGCCTCGCTTTGCAATGGACATGGATGTCATCCAAGGTGCAGACTGTAGTATGTACTGTAATAAATGGGAATCCCCTTCACGAATATCGCCCATTTACGAAAAAGGAAAACAGCCAGGAAAGTAAACCGATTACCGTCAGAGCCGGTGTATGCAGCTGATCCCTTCCGACCTGCAATCCGCCGCCACATCCGTCTTCGTTTGGGCACGTTGAGATCGGCAGGAGGGCTTGAATGTAGGTGGTATACTCCGTACATATGTTCCGAAAGTGGGCAAATCGTCATACAGTACATTAGCTTGAGCGTGTAAAGTACAGATCGGAGTCGGAAGGACAACCGTCAATAGGAGGCCAACCGCCGACTGGCTTGACTGGGTAGCAAGTCGCCATCATTACAACAGGACTTGCAATGAATGTAAGCCCAACCGTCGCCACATAACACACGATGCAGCCGAATCAGACAGCAGCGCGGGGGGTTGGAGGGCAGACTCGCATTGCTCGTCAGCGACGCTCGGGTCAGCAGCCATTGGGAGGCAGCTCTACGCCAGAATCGGCCGCGAGCCCGACACGAACTGCCAGCCGCAAATGGCTACATACCACGTCGCTTTGCGCGGTATCGTCAATTCTCGCACAGTAATGTGGCTCAGAAACCCCACGGCTTGACGCACAACCCCCGCATCATCTCCTGCTGAGGTCTTTCGACAGCGACGGCCCATGACCACGAAAATAAAAGGGCCCTGGGCCAAAGGAAGCAGCTCTTCGTAATTGAGGAGATGGGCTGCCCGTCGAGCTGCAACTGACGACCCAATCACCAGAAGGGCTGCGAGAATGACGCCACACTTGTAAGCGGTTCAGCCGACACGTCCGTTGCATGCTGCATGTTGAAGCCCTTCCCAAAGCGTCCTCGTCACTTCGATCCAGAGGCCGCGATGTATATTGCCAGGCACATTCATGCGCAGGTTAGGTAGGGCGTTTCGCAAAGAGGCGGCCAATTGGAGGCGCATGCGTAAGCCATCCAACAGGCACAGGTCGCGAATGAGAGCCAGGCGTTTCGCCTCGCCGTTGCACGTCTCGAAAAAGAAGCCACAGGCCGTGGAGGTGCGGGACGGGAAGTCCACGGGTCAACGTCGGCTGGAAGCTGCCGTGGAACGCAGCGCCTTGAGCCTCAGGCATGTCCGAGTCGTGCTCGTCGACGGCGCATCTTGGCTCCCGTCGGCGGTGAGAGTCAGAGCCGTGCATGAGCAGCCAAATGGCGCCAGAACGGGCCATCAACAGCCCTTTTCGGCCACGGTAGATAACGATGGGCTGCGGAGCTGTGCTCCGTGCTGTGCTCTTGGTCTTGAAACTACGCGCCCTGCAGCAGCCAATGGCTTCATGGCCAAATACGGACAGCTGCTGCAAGTCCCCTTAATCTTGTCACATGCATGTATGCACTGTAGTCGCCAGTCAATAAGGGACCTGCCGTAGCATCCTCAAAGCATCGATGCAGGTCTGCTAAAATAAATTGACTAATTTCTATGAGTAGTACCTCGCTGCTGCTGCTATTCGTACTGACACATACAACCCGGCTGTGCAGCGTCTGGATATGGCAATCTGGATACTCCGCATTTGTGCCCCATACATAGCTTATGCACCTTTATCTAAGAAAGACAAGCCCGTCGTAGACAGTGTGCTCCTCCTCCACACATGTCTTTCAATGCTTCTAAAACAAAACCAAGGCTTTGCACAATGAGACATAGACACAAGCAATCTCAAATTGGTGAAACATGCGTTCTCGTGCGCTCTCAGTCAACGCCAAGGCTGAGATGTCTTATTACTTCTATGTGTAAGCTTAAAATAGGATGACCAGTCTAGGCCGGGCTGTGAACCAATTCCTTCAATCATCTTAGACATGCTTGATTTTGCAATGTTCAATTGCCCTCCAGCGATTGGCCCAGACTGCAAATTTCGTTGAGACAAGCCAAGAGCAAATTAATCACTTTTACGAAGCTAGATTACAAGCTCGTAGATGTCAGTGGGGGTTCCTCAAGCTTGGAGATTTGACGGTTGGAGAAACACCGGACACCAGCATTAGCGGCCTCGTCTCTCCTCGGGCTGTTTTATTATTTCGTGCCCCCAGGGGGGCAGCGATAGCAAAAATTCCGCGAGGTACACAGTGTATCGTCAATAAGTGGCAGACTTTTTGGTTCTAAGCCAGCCGCTAGCTGTCTGGTCCGACTGTTTCTGGTTGAAAATTTGTTCTAGCAATTTTTTTTTTTCTCGCATTCTCGCTAGTAAAACGATCGCTCCGATAATGGGGGGCCCCAGCTCACCGACGACAACCGCCCTCTTAGCGGCTAAGCGGACTCTAAAGAAGATGGAGGGGAAAAAAAAAAAAAAAAAAAAAAAAAAAGTTTCGCAAGAAGGAGCGAAGAAATAATTGGCCCACGGGGACGTTGGGGTTGGGGAAATTTTCCCTATTGACGAAAAAAAATTCCTTTCGTGGTGTCCACCTTGGAAGGTGAGGCTGCGCGTATCCATGCCTTGGCTGCTCAGCTCGTTTCCCTTTTCGTAACTACATCGATATACAGTTTGGCTCATCAGCACGTATATTACAAACTTTCCGTATATGCATGAATTGATTGACTCTCGCGCCCGAGGCTCTCGTATAAAGGAAAAGGGGGCTGATTTGAATCCCGATTCACATAGACTTCTTGTTCTGAAACACGTTTCTCTGAGACGTCTCTCTTCATAAGTCTAGATCTCTTGGCTTCAAGTCTTGAGCAATGGCAACTTGACGCGAAGTCACACCCCTCTCTTGGCACTTGTGAACCATACAGGCTACACAGATGAGTTGACATACCGCGCTGTCGCACACAAGCTCTGGGCATTTCTGGTGATGCACAGACAGCAAAGCAGCAGCGATAACGGAGTTATGTGAGAGAGTTTGGCGGCAAAAAGTCAATTTGCTGCTGGTGTGTTAGCCACCCTTGCGGCCTTCTCTGCAACCCATTCCAAGTGAAAATCTTATAGGGGCCGAATTATGCTTCCCGAGCGCTGCGAAAGGCTAAAGAGGAGATGGCCACACGGGATTCTAGGCCTTGTCAGCTGCTTGTGGCACCCTGCAGAAGCTGCCCATTCCTCGGATCTCTGGATAACACGGGCCTTGGACTCGCCCAGACTAGAGGGCTAGTGGAAGCCATCGTCAAACAAAACGGACTGACATTTGAAGATGTGAAAGGTAGCTGGAGACAGAGGTAAAGCTGCTTTGCCGCATTCCTGCAGTGTAAATGGCATATCCACGCCGGAGCTTGCCTTGCATGTGGTTTCCTCTTGCATGTCTAATGTGCAAGCAGTTTTGATGACGTTAACTTCATCAAATATTTACACAACGTGAAGCAGTCTCGATCCCGGGAAGTTTTCTGATTAGAAGCCGTGTAGTACCAATTCGGTCATGTAGTTACCATGTAGCTTCCAATCGGGCTTCTCGGGCTCATTTTCTTTTCTATCTCATTCGAAATATCCGAGCCCGACTTCACCAAATTGTGAGTCTGTTATAGGTTACGGTAAGAGGCTCTTCAGAATTTGCGGTAAGAGACTCTTTAGAAAAATAGAGTCTCCCGGGCTGTTCATCTTGCAATCCAATTATTGAATCTGCCTAAGCTGCTTCGTAACCGATATCTATGTTCACTTTCTGTTTGAGATAATGAAAAAGCGTAACCGGCAGTCGAAATATCCAAATCTATCCAAGGAAACTTTACGGTTCCGTTATAACATGGAAGCCATGCATGACACTCATTCGAAAGACGGGTTCGCATGCTCTCAGTCATGGATTACAACTTGAATGCTTACCCAAACTTCCAAACTTAAAATTATAAGCTACATCATGATCGATGCCTGCCTAGAGTTTATTCGAAGACACAATTTAGCAGCGCCTTGTCAATGAATAGCTTTAGATGTAGAGTCTGGCTTCTCTAAGTTGTAAGTAGTAGCACCCCTTTATTGCTCCCAAGCGCAATCTTAGTGCACGGTGACATTGATTGCAACGTTGAGGATTTGGATCGCCATGTACATAACTCATTCAATGCAATTATAGAACTTTGTATGCCTTTTCAAAGCCTTGCAGGCTTGAGCCAATATTCAGCCCGGCCAGCGCCGAGTCAGAGCAGAACATCGTCATAAGGTGATTTAATCACGTGCGATCTCACGTGCTGCGGCAACGATTTTCCCGCTAGCCGAATTAATGACTGCAGTCCGGTAAAGATTCGTGCCAGCGACCTCAATTGAGCTCACCACAAGTAACGACTCAATCGTCCTCACAGTCACCATGAACTCCCTCCGTGTTGCCCGTGTGGCTCTCCGAGCTCGCCCTTCAGCCATGCGAGTGGCCTTCCAGCGGAGAGGATACGCTGAGGCCGTCCCCGACAAGGTGAGGGATGTTCCGGAGCCTCGCATTCAAGAGGCATGCAATTTATATATCGCTAACTGAAATTTTTATAGATCAAGCTGAGCTTGGCCCTGCCTCACCAGGTATGAATGCTGCGCCCTGAGAACATCGAGTTTTACTGGAAATGCGATCCGATTGTGCTGGAGTGGAGGATATGCGACGCTCGACAGATGTTCCCTCGATGCTAATTACCGCAATGCTTCACAGTCCATCTACAAGTCCCAGGATGTCGTCCAGGTCAACATTCCCGCCGAGTCCGGTGACATGGGTATCCTCGCCAACCACGTCCCTTCCATCGAGCAGCTCAAGGCCGGCGTGGTCGAGGTTATCGAGGAGGGTGGCGCCGCCAAGCAGTTCTTCCGTGCGTTGATAACCCCTCCGAATCTACAACTAGAATTCCGATAGCAGGACTGACGATGAACGCGCATATAGTGTCTGGTGGCTTTGCCTCTGTCCAGCCCAACTCCGTCCTGAGCATCAACGCCCCCGAGGCTTACCCCCTGGAGGACTTCAGCGCTGACGCTATCCGTGCTGGTATCGCCGAGGCCCAGAAGGTCGCCAGCGGCAATGGAAGCGAGCAGGATATCGCTGAGGCCAAGATCGAGCTGGAGGTGCGTCAAAATACGACATGGCTCTACTCGTCATTAAACAAGCGCTAACATGCTGTCGATAGGTTCTCGAGACCCTTGCTGCCCATGTCAAATAAACGATTGTAGAAATATAAATTCCTGTACAACTTTTCTACCTGTCTTTAGCGCAGAGCCGATACAATTGATTCCAGTTGCGGTGCTGTTACATAAAAAAAAGATTGCATCTCTGCTGCTTTTGGCAGACTCTTGGACAATATGCGTTGCTGTATGTAGCCGCGGTTCCTAGACATAATGAACTGAAATCATACCCCTCCTTCCTCCTTGTCTCAGTAGGAATCAATCATCCTTCCCATTTTGACTCGATGGCAAGGCAACTTCTCTCTTGCTTGTTTTGAAGTCTTCTTCTTTTCAGAATTGCTTCTCTAACTTTCTTCTTCTTAACAATACGACCCCATTATATTTTCTTAGCTCAAGTGACGCTTTTTGTTGGACGAGCAACATGGCTTATAACTTCTTGAATGATCCCATGACTCCCTCCAAGGATCCGATATCGTTAGACGGACCGCCGCCGGACAATCTTGTGCCCTCTGGATTTGTCGAGTCTCGAATACGGCAACTCAATATCATGTCAAGCAAAGACCGCCCCAAGCTTCAGAATTCGCTCCATGTCGCGAACGTGCGTGAAGGCGAAGAGGTTTGCAGCCCGGCTTGCCAGGGTACACGGCTTGAGGTCACTGCTTCACCTCCAGTTGGACATTCGTATCCGGGCTTGAGAATTAATGACAGTCACAGCGATGACAACGGAGTTGCTTGGGAAGCGACATCGATAAGTGCTCATATGTACAATGTAAAGCCAAATTTGAGAGCATCAAGATCAACCAATTCTATGGGCTTACAGAGCCCAACTCGGGGTCCTAGCAGATTCCAGGGCTCGCGCAGGTCAAACCGAGCCGGCGATTCAAATTTGGACTAGAAGTCTTCTGGGCGTTCCCAGGCCAACCCGCGAGCATCACTTTCGACTATCCAGACCGCACAGCCGGCTCTAGACAACTCTGCAGAGGAACAGAAAGACGCACTGGATATGTTTGACATGTTTGGCGTCTCACGGCCTGAAGGTTGGCTATCAGATGGCCGAGAACAACAGCAGGTTTCACGAATGAAAACTATCCAAGTATGTCATTCTTGTGGTGGGTTCTTGCATGCACGATCACGCTGCGCAAGGTGCGGTCATGAATTTTGCTTCAAATGCAAAACAGAGCTGGTGAGTGCTTTAACTACGCCCCTTCCGACAGGTCGCATACGTACGCAAGAACAACAGAAGCCAGAGCTAGGGGCGCGGCGCCAAGGGGTAGCTCACAGCCAAAGCCTTGGGAGTTTATCTGAGCCCCTGAGTAGGGAAGGCAGAAGTAGGCGACATGCAGCCCCAGATCACAAGAGCAGGACTAACTTTGGAATGCAGTGAGCCATCAGCTACCTCAATCAAAGAGCCGCGACTCAATCACTTGCAAAGAAAGTCAACCAGAACGCAGTGAGATAGAAAGGCAGGCACGTCACCAATTTCGATATGAACGCCGACAGCGTCTGGAGAAATCCTACAGTGACATGATTAGCCATGAACAACGCTCCAGCTGCCCAACTTGTCATACAAATAGCGATCCTGCAAGGCATAGCATATGTTGCCTCGCTCACCACTCTCCACTGAGGCGACAAATGGTTGATCGACCTAGCTTGAGCAAAGAAGAGGCGACATACGAGAGTAGCTCAAAAAACTCCTTCAAATCCATATATAGGCCAAACGAAGCTGAAATGGATGTCGTTTTGTCCACTTCACTCTCATCTAATTATAAGACTGCAGAGCCTTTCTTGTCTCAGCCACCGGAGTATGAGGCTTTGTCTGAGGGTAGAGCAGGTGAGTATGGGACTAGCATTGCTATAACGTCACTGGAGTTAAACGATGCTGATAAATACCGATATATATAAGACGTAGTTGTATCACCCTCGCAAGGACTTTGTACTAATGACCAATGGACTGACAATACCTTGCGAACTTCACCTCGCCAAAGAGCACATGATCTTGCCGACGATGTCACTACAAATACTCAGAGGGCGCCTCATAGCTTACACAGCATTGACGAAGATATTTTCTGGACGAAGGCACAAGGTCCAAGCACGTTTCAGCGAATTATTATGTCTGAGAATGGTGACGAAAACACTTCAATGTTGAGTTTGGAAAAGGCTGAGATTGAGAATTTGGATTTAGCAAATTCAGGGGCCTCTCCACTAGGCAAGGCTGTTTCAAAGACAACCGTGGCCTCGCAGTGTACACCACTATCTCGAGAAAATAGCAGTCCAGCAGAGCATCAGTATGAGTCCAAGCATGAGCCGACAAAGGATACTGAGGCAAACGAGCAACAGGAGTTACTACAGAACACTAGAAGCTCGCCCACCAGAAAAGCAACCGATTTAATCTCAAAAACGCCAGGAGCAGGAGAAGGAGGAGGAGCTGGAGAAACGATTGGATTTCAAGATTCGCTGAGGAAGGCCGCCGTCGCCAATTCAACAAAGAGTCCCAAACAAAACATTGAATCTTCTGACGCCTCAACGTGGAGACAACAATTGAGAAAAGTCGGAGATACATTACTGTCGAGGAGCAACTCCCTCAAAAAGACACATTCGCCATCAACTCTCGGATCTCAGTTACACTCTCCCCAATCTCCAGCTGTATTTCTTCATAACGAAAGAATATCCGCCAGCTCATCAAGACGACATGAAGTAGAGACCAAAGAGCGAGCATTTGGGGCACACAAGCAGATGGGATCTATAGACGACAACATGGAAAATGTTGTGGAAGAAATTGCTGAAATTGCTGAAACAGAGCCAAAGATAACTCTTACAGCCCCTGATGAGGATCCTGAGATGCCTATCAGTCACCACATCTGTGAATGGCGCTCACGGTATTTGGGGCTAAGTACTGCATTTGATAAACTGAAAAGCGAGTTAGATATCGCGCTACAACACCAATCAAATCCAGATAACGTTGAACAAGGGCTGGGGACGGCTTCGCGTCATGATCAATACAATGACTACGGCATCGAGGGTCTAACTATTATCGTGCACAGAAGATACAAAGAGGATTTAGTTCTCAATACAGATTTGAGAGAAGAAGAGTTGGGCGATATTGGAGAGTAATCAGCGAAGCTTGTTCAGTGGCTAGCAAGGTAAACAGTGGGGTTTGTGTCATGTCTAAGATGCATTATATGAAAGTATTCGTTACCTGTATCACGAGGAGCTGTTTTGATCGACGATTTGGTAGACCAATGTCTGAATAATAGGAAGTCCATGAGTAAAAAAAAAAAAATCAATATCAACAACTATTAACTACAGAAAGCCTTATAACACACACAAAGAAAAAGCTGAACTTGGTGATATTCTAAAATCGCGAGCTACTTCCTGCGGCCCAAAACGAGAAGTAAAATGAGTTGAAAATGAAGAAGCCAATAGCTCCCTCTCCCGCTGTTCCACGCCAAGCGGCAGGTATTGCGCACTATTGACGTTGATACGCAACTAGACCGACGCTGCCTAATGTACTAGACGGCCTGCGTGCTGTCATTCGCTACACTAGATATTGGATATCACTTTCAGGGGAAGGGTCCTACAATACACAAACTCTCTTGTCTATTGGACAAACCAAGGGGGTGTATGTCTCCATCTGAGTCAACGCGAGTGTAACGACGGTACGCAAAGGAAGCAAAAAGATTGGGCTGGGTTTGGACACTTTTGACTGGACGAATATACGAAAAGCACTATACATAGAGCCATTGTCGATCTTTTTTTTTTTTTTTCTGGATAGTCATAGGTAGGTAGTAGCTATCCCCAACCTGATTCTCACGTCCCGTCATTCCTCATCCGACCTCTCACCGCACAAACCAAATACTTACTACATAATACCTACTGCTAACTAACTAACTGACTGACTGACTGACTGACTGACTGACAAGACGGAGAGGGCAGGTCCATTAGAAAAGACAACAAAGATTCGTTGTCATATGCAGCATGTGCGTGGACTATCCTCAATGCCAAATCACATGCCTTTTTATTACCCCATTGCTCGTTGTCACAACATAAGTCCCTTGATAAGAGAGAGAGAGAGAGTGAAACAGAGAGAAATAGACACCCCCCATTTTCTCCATCAAACCCCCATGGGCAAGACTTTCTTTCTGCCCAGCCCCCTCGTTTTTTTCTTCCTATTCTTTTCTTAAACTCCCCCCTTGTCTTTCCCTTCCGTGTGTGCGTGTGTGTTGTACTGTAGTTTTAGGCGTATGTCTAGGTGGCGGCCATAGCAGGATCATCCTTCATGGGTTCTCTGCCTCTCTGCCGCGTCTGCAAAATGCACTTATTCCCAAATATGGGTTGATTCGACTTCGTTGGCGGCCCGGGCCCCCTCCCCATATTCCCCCATCCCCCAATCCCCGTGATGGATGGGCCGGGTCCTCCTCGTCTCGTGGCATCGAATAAGCGCAAAAGGGAAAACGTGCTAATGCCAAAATGCCAAAATGCCAAATATTAGCTGCTGCGGATGCTATTCCCAGCGTGGCTTTGCGTCAGAAGCGGGCATCTTTGCAGTAGACGACTACTATCTGTATGTAGGTATACATACATATGACCACGGAATATCATGTACTCCATACTACTGTGCTATCATGAACAAAATGCCAACATGTCAATGGGGTGTGAAACTGGACTATCCACACGCATGAAATGTACCTTGTTGATGCTACAAAGGGCCTCATCTGTTGGCGAGGCCGCTCGCCCTGATGACACCGCACTCGCTTTCTGCGCACCCGCTGGCGGTACTACTCTAACCGTAACACGTGGGAATGGTCTTATTTCTGCTGTTCTATCTTTTGGGGGCAGCTGGGGCTTCGGCACGGCCGCGGTTAACGAACCCGGGGGAAAAACCAATAACAATAGGTAGGTATTACTACTACTGCGTCTGTGCGTGAGAAAGAATGGTATGCTTTGCGTTATATCGGTGTAAATTAGAGCAAAAAGGCTCTAACAAGTTGGCGAGACGGACGAAGCAAAAGGAGCGGTCTGTAAAACAGAAAAAAAGAAAAGAAAGGCATGGTCTTGGCGGCATGTCTTTGAATGAAAGCATGCTTTGTACAGCTGCAATGCAATAGTAAACCGGGAGAAGAAAAAGCCACTACTATTCTTAGATGCTTATGCTCTCATCTGCGACGATTGCTAGGGGTGAAAGACAGAGCAGCGGGGAAAACCAAAGATGAAGAATTGCGAGACAGCAGGGCAGCAATAATGGTCCAGCGGAGGCATCAATCGGGTCTGCGAGGACGTCCTCATGAGGCCATCGTGAGACTTGAGCCTCCCTTTCCCCCAATTCACCCTCGCAGCTTTCTTTTTTTTTTTTTTTTTTTTTTTTTTTTTTTTTTTTCACCGACACGTTCAAAAAGAGACGAGGGCGATGGAGCAAGTTGGTTAGGGGAGCCCGGTCAGCTATGCCAACACACCCATGTCAGCCCAACAGCGGGACAGCCCTTTTCAGGTTGCCAGCACGCCGGGTCCATTCGTCTGCCTCGCAGGATCAGCAGGGTTCGGCCATGGGCAACATGGACGAGGTGGGGAGCTGATACTAGTACAGTACGTATGATACTAGGCAGTACTACCTAGTCTGAACTGACAGCACTTCGAACACGCAAAAAGGAGGGAGGTCTGAGGTGGCAGAGTTTGACAGGATGGAGTTGCTGTGAATGGCGCTCTGTGATGTGAGCGGGCATGAGGCCAAACCCACAATGGAGACGGGCATGCCGTTTCGAGCATATCAGGCATGGCATGAATGGAACCAAGTGTCTAAACTGTCCACAGACACTCTGTATATACTGGTACTCCCTGTGTTCGTCTAGATCTGGACTCGCATGCGTCTCGCCGTTGTTGAAGACAAAGAGTGCAGAGGGCCGATGATGGAGAGCCACGATTGGCCACCGTGATCAGCACGCCCGACACCATGTTTGCTGCGCTTGTGGGGTTGCTTTCGCGCAAAAAAGCAGAAGGTTGGGGCCTTGACGAGCGCGTTGACGGGTGAGTGAGAGGCGGATGAATGGACAACGAAACGAGGATCAGCCAGCCAAAGGACTTGACTGGCTGGCTAAGCACAGGCGGGTATCCGTGACATGGCCGGGCAAGGTCCTCTACCTGCATGGAGGCATACGGCGTGCCTCGTGTATTCCAGCAAAGTAGTATTTCATACCTGCTCCGTCACAAGCATCTGGAACGGGGTTTGCTGCGCGACAAAGTACGTACAGCACGCCCTGCGTCTACCTCAGGTCAGCATCTTATGGCTTGCACAGCAGCACTTTGATTCTTTTCCGTAATAGTCGTCCCAGCTAGATCTCCCTGCTCTCCCTTTCTCCCGTGAGAACGCATTCCCCGTGAGAACACCAAGACAAATAAGTCGCAGGCTCACGACACAATAGGCGGCCCGCTAATGCTTTCGTGCTGTTCCAAAGCCCAAAGGGGGTTTAGAGAGGCTGGGAACCCCTGGCCCCGGCTCTACTTTTCTTTTCGTTGTTCTTTTTCTTGGTTCTGCTGTCTTGACCGGGGGGGAGGTTAAAAAAAATTACCCGGAAGAAAGCGGTGTAGGAAGCGGCAGTAATCCATCCGCGGCGCCTATGTGCTTTTGTCGATGGTTGCATGCAGTAGTAGTAGCCACAAATGAGGTCGGCAGATAAAGCAGGAGAGAGAGCAGCATTGTAATCCCAAACACCAACCAAATAGCTCCAGCTTGGCCCATAAGAAGGCCTTCAGAAGGCTGAGAAGGCTGAGAAGGCCGAAAATCACAGCATCACAAACACGCTCTCTCCCAATCGCTCTCCCCCTATCGCTCTCTCCCTCAATCCATCCGCCCTTTCTTAGAAGGCAGAGCGTAGCAAGCGAACATCTTGACCGCATCAATGCTAGCCGAGCTTCGTTGTCTCTTCTCCCCCCCTTGCACCAACGCCCGCTCTCACGGCCCAGAAATCCCGTCGCAAGTCTTGGCTCTGATATCCAGATCGAGATGCCTGCAGCACGCACTTGCTTTAGTCTGTGTATCGTATGCATAACGATAGCGCCGCACGTTTTCCTTTTGCATCTCCCCTGTTCCTTGTTTTTGTGTCTCTGCTGTTTCCTACTTGTACCGCTACTAGTAGTTCCTGCAGGCCAAGTGGCCCTGTGTGTGCATTTGCGTTTGCTTGGGAGAGAACTGCAGCCGCATGCTACGCTGGCTGCGCTAGGTGGCCTCAGGGCGCCGAGAGACGCCCCGGTCGTTCTCAAACTTGCAGCATAGTGCTATTTGGGGGCCGTTTATCGGCCAGGCTTGTGCCTTCTAGCACGAGTAGCGCTCCTACTTGTATTCTTTGCACGTCTGCGAGCTTTCGAGAATACGTTTCCCCTGTCTTCCCGGCTCTGGTCAAGGGCAATTAGGCTAGAGCCGCCCATTGATCTCCACTTTGTTCTTTTGTTCTTCTCATGACTCTCTGCAGCCATTGCCTCTCCATAATGGCGGCTCATCTAGTGGAATGCTAGTACAAGAGCTCCGTAGTAGTTGGGCAGATGCCCTGGTCCAAAGCGACGTGACCGAACCGCCCCGAGCGTGCGGGGCCGGGAATCCGGAGACCGGGGCCGGGGGTCGTAGCAGGCGGTGAAGCGGAACCAGGGGTTTAGAATGGGGGTCGCTTGAAGTCGGGTCTGCAAGTCAGGCTGGCGATGAAGCCAAGGTTTGGGCAACGGATAGCAGCGGTGAGCAATGGCTCTCTTACTCTCTATCCCCATCCTGCTTCAAGACTGTTTACTGTAGGAGTATCGTATGATGGCTGGGATGAGCCAGGCTTTGCATTGACCGGATATATGCCAGCTTCCTATACTGCTGACCGGTTCTTGAGCTTTGACATTAGAGGGGCCCTCCTCAGTAGGACTGAAGTAGGTTTATCCATGTCAAGCTCAAGCCACCAGATCGATCTGCATGAACAGATGGAGGATATTGTGGGCTTGATGTGCCATTAGCATGTACCAGTACGTTGTTATGCCATATTGCCATCTCAGAAGATGCCCATTGTTATCATCTTCCGCAGCACAGAGAGAGCAGAGGCGATCATCGAAAGCGAATGCTTCAAAGCTGCTGCTGGCCATGTGACGAAGCCAAGCGTATAGCATCCTTTGGTAAATCTTTTTTTCTCAATCGACCACTCCTTACGTCTATTCGTAGACGGCACATCTATTGATGTCACAGTACGGAGCGCCTACCTATCCGTGTATGGTGTATGCATCTTGGGCTTCCTTTGCAGGCGGTCTGTCCCAGGATTGCATACTTGGCGTCCTGTAGGCGGGCCTAACGCCCATTTGGGAATATCTAGCTTCCTATTGTTTGCTTGCTTCCGTAAAGCAAACAGGGCGTATGAAAACCCGGCAGTAGTAATAGTTAACAATTGGGCATGCTTCAGGATTTGTATTTTCGAAAGAAGAGTTGTTCGACTATGGATTGCTTTGGACCAAGTTGAACATCTCCAATTGTGTCAAGGGTCTATGTAGTATCAGGCGTATATGTTTTCCGCTAGTCAGGCTCCTCTCGCTCGTAACCAATGCGATGTCGGCGTTAAAGCTCCAGTTGCAAGGGCAAGTGCTTGTTACTGTCGATGCCCTTTGGTTATAACTTGAACTTGAAAAGCTCCAATCCCGTAGTCCCCACATCAACCTTAAAGACACTACCGCCATACTTCTTACTTAGATCATCGCCCTCCTCGTCCGCGGCTGAAGTGATGACTAACTCTGTACCCACAAACTGCACACAGGTGATGTGTCTTGTCGGTAAAGTTACCTTTCCAATAATTTTACCTTGGGGGTTAATTTTGAGCACCGTGCTCTCTCCCCAAACGGCATGCCACACGTTCCCATCCACGTCAACACGGAAGCCATCAGGTTCTCCTGGTCCTTCATGCCGATACCACAGGCGTTTGTTGCTGACAGCTCCAGTCTCGGGAGAATAGTCAAATGCAAACACCTCTCGAGATGCGGAGTGAGTAAAGTACATGGTTTTATTATCTGGTGACCATCCAATCCCATTGGGAATGCGCAAGACCGTCAGGATCTCTTCTTTGGACTTGGACGAATCAAAGCGCGCAAGGAATCCTATCAAAGATGGTTAACGTCAGCATTAGATAGCTAACCACTAGAAGAGGAGCATAAAGTAGGCCAGTGAAAGGCCGCCATACCTTCTGGCTGGGGTTCTCCGTGCTCAAAGTCAGTCATGCTTCCTAGCCACAGCTTTCCATGGGGGTCTGCAGCTCCATCGTTGGAGCGTATACGCTCGTTATTTTGTTCATTAAATTGCACAAGCATTGTGTATGTCCCAGCCCGGCGGTCCAGCACAGCAACTCCATGTTTGACACCGATCAAGATACGATCCTGAGGGTCCACTCCCTCGATATCGACTGTGACGGTTGGGCGCGTATCCAGCTGAATTACCTTCAGAGAAGAGCCATCCCCGTTATCAGCGGCGGATACAGTAAGTATCTGACGCTTTTTTATGTCAACGAGGCGCACTGAGTTTGTCTCCTTCTCGAAAAATGGCCCTTCACCAAGTGCGCAGTTTAGCTCAAGCCAAGGCTTGATCACTCTCCACTCTTGTAAGCCGGGGGCTGCCATTGTTCTATTACACGGTCAGAGGAATTTGGAGCTTTGATTTTTTGAGAAGTAGTTGGAAACATACGTCCAGATACAATAGTCGGATATTATATCTGTTGCTCGAGCGATTCCGGAGTATCTCTGAGGAGCAAATGGCGGGGTAGGAGTTAATGTGGAGTTTTACGGAGAAATTCCCGGTAAGGTAGATTGGACCCCATAACGAGCAATATTGGCCAAGCTACCCGGTGGTGTTGGAATGATCAAGTCTGATGGTTGAACATGAGCCAGTCTGCTAGCTGTGTATAAAAAAACGACGTGGTAGCTACGTTTAAGACCAGCTCGATTGCTTGTGCCAAACCGTTGAACCCTTCCTCTATAGCGTGGAGAATCAGGTAAGGTGAGCCGCCCTAGGATCAAATGTTGTAGCAAGGAAAGTCTATTATAATGCCCATGGTAACATGATAAAGAATAGAGATTCCAGTTATTCGCCACATGTAAACACAAAAACGCTACTCCCTCAACAGGCTTCTCTCGTTTGTTGGCATATTCACATGTTAGGGGTGCTGTTGTGTCATCATACATGCAGCGTACAACCACCACACGCATGGCAAGCTGCCAAAAGAATTTTATCCGACATGACGAATCACATCCCCAGCGGTTACCATCAGACAAGTTTCACGTGGCCGCTGGCCAATGCGGATAAGCGCTGGCGATTATGATGTCTCAAATTGCATCTCGTTAATACAGCTTACTCCGTACTTGTAACCGCTGTACATAGGTGGTACCCAGAACCAACCGGGCTCGGTACTCGTAAACCGCTAGATGCTTGCATTTAGTAGTATCCGGGCTGGGACCTTGCCCCTGCTATGCCACATCCCGTGCAAGTATTCTGCCATGTGCATCCGATGCGGGAGTGATGAATGATCCACGTACTTGTAGGTGATATACTATACGTGCTGGTAAGAGAAAGCAGCAATGTTGCACCAGAGAAGCAGCCCATGATGCTAGTGACGGTGAGAATAGTGGTATGTCTCAGAGCCGACATGTGCGGCCCCGCCTGCGTCAATTGCACCTTTTAGTCCGGTGAAAGTAGGCTTCGCTTCGACTATGGGCAGCCATTGAGGCCCGGAAGCAGCATCATCCATCTTTCCTCCCCGACCATGCACCTGCGCTTGAGCAGGAGTAGGTAGTACGCAGCTCGAGGTCTCCTCGAGGTTGGGCATCTGCTTCTAGCCTACTGTTAACCACCCAGCGATGTGGGGGACAACAAGTCCACCGCTAGTCGGTTGCCACGTCTGGTATGCAGCAAGGCTTGTGGGGCTGAGATGCGCAGCCAACCACCACCACCGCTCACTTTCTTCTGTCAACACACTGGAGCTTCTCGTATTGTTGTCAAGTCAAAGCGACCATTCGCTCCACGTAAGGATTCTGTGATTCGGGTTGGTCGTTTGATACACGTTCCATCACATTCGATAGGACACCGTTGGGGTAGCGCCAGCCCCAGGACAGGCGACGTTCGCCATCTCCCCTAGCCCCTCGCTCTGTCGGCCGATGCTATCGGAGAACAGCCGGGCAGCCTCTCCCTTCCATACTGCGGTTTTCGTGGAAGCACCACGTCGGACTGACAGGCCCACCGCAGAATGCTGCATGAACCGGGTAGGCGGATGGAGTCAGTAGTCCACGGTAGTTTGCAGGGACCGGTTGCTGAGCTTAGTCTGCATGCAATGCATGCCATAGATACATACGTACGGAGAACTCGTCGCGTCATCTGGAAGGCCCCTTGCTCTGGCCTGCTCCATTATCCCCATCTGATGTGTCCACCCGTCTGCACACAAAGTACTGGGAGCGTTCTCACATGTACTCTGTACCATACTTGCAAAGGTTGCTGGTTAGTTCACCCATACCATGAGCATGGGTGGCATGGGCCGTGAAAGATCTTGTTTCTCTCCCCAAGGCAAGTGCTCTAGTATTGCGGTGGCAGTATGTATGTACTTCGCACGCACCCGTAATTTCTCAGCCCCAACTAGGCGCAAAAAGCAGCCCGCAAGATATAGCGCATCCAGATTAAGAAAGATGGAAGAAAAAGAAAAGAAGAAAATACGAACGGACATCTCGGTGGCGCTGCGCTACCAGACCTGATGAATGCCAGCCACCGCCTCTTTGTGACAAAGCTTACACAGCGCCAGCCCATCAGCGCAAGACTCTGTGCCCTTCAGGAGATGTTGTGCCGCTATTGTAAAATCACCAAAGAGTCGCAGCTTGGCTGAGCTAGAACTAGGGACGGGCCGAAGCAAAGAAGTTTTTAAGGGTTGAGTTGGCGTCCTATGATTTCTGCCCTCGCCGTAGCTGCGATTCGTCGAGTTTCTGGGTTGATGGTTGGTGCCTGCGCTAGAAAGCAGATAAGACAGCTCGCATGTGCATTGTACATACCCTTCATCTTAGCCGTGAATCAGCTAAGGGCTTGTGTTTAATCTCAAATCTTGCATCCCACATACGGAGTAGAGTATGCACCATTCGTTTTGGAGATCTACCATGGCAGAGCGCCATGCTGAAATTCGGCACCAGCAAGTCTCTGGCTCCAAGTTCAAATTGGGTTACTCGCCTTGGGTGACAACCACCTGAGCACTAGTGATCCAAAATTGCCAGCTGAAAAAGCGCCATGTAATGGATCAAGAGCATTCCGCACATGCCTTGTCCTTGCTAGTGTAATGCTAACGATAGTACAGAGTAGCGGCATTGGGTTGTTAGGGAGGCTCAGACGATGCCCGATCATCGTCACCACCCCTTACGGAAGAGGGGGATCCAGAAATCAGCCACTCATATCGGCGCTTCATCATGATGGTATCCTTTGTGACGGGTGACGATGCAAGCCATCGATTCGCAGAATTGTGGCAGAAGCTCCGCTTCTCTAATATCCTAGTCGACCTCATTTCTCGTCTCATTTCGTGTTAAATTGACCAGGCGGATTAGCAATGCTAGCGCTATAAAGCGCCTCGCCATGTTACTGAGCTCTACTCTGTGCATCCCTGCGAATACATACCTACATGAAGATGGAATACTGGTCCTTGTATTCTGCAAAAACAGCGTGAAAACACTGGTACGATTACCATAATGGAATGCTGTTGCTCTGTAGCGCGTTCATATTTGAAGTGGTAGCGAGACGAGAGTATGTGTGGTGTGCGTAAATTAGTGAGCTACCCAATATCTCAAGACGGCGAAAGCACTTGAGACATCAGGTGAGACTTGGCGCTGGCTGAATTAGATTGCTTGAATGAATGTGGTCAGTAAGTAGCATTGCCCACTCCACATACAGAAGCCTAGATTGGTCAGAAAAAAAAAAGCTCCCCAGGCGCAACAGTGACCAAACTTGGCCTTCATTGGTACCTACTCCGGTTTCTGAATGCGGGCTCCCGTGTCAAACTCGGCGATGGTATTTTTGCGGTAGTATAGATGCAAGTCGGCATCCAGAGTGTCTCTCTGTCTGTCGTCACAGAGTGATAGGACAAGTACGATCATAGGTAAAGACTTCTACTAAATTCATCATCCCCCAATGCGTCTTGATGCATCATGCCCCCGGAAGTTTTTTCCAGCAGTTCCGCATCTGACGGGCGAATAGGTAACCACGTCCCGCTGCAAAAACCACAGAGCCGGGTCAGGTGTAGGACAGCGTCAACACACATGTGTGCAAGCGCATGTGTGTGGCGAGGAGCGGCCGCATAACTGGCCTCAAGGGGAACGTGTCTCGGCAGGACAAGTTGGGATTTGAGCCCTTGGCCCCCGCGTCGTGACCATGGTAGGGCCCGGGAGTCAGGGACGGGCGTGGACACTAGTCGAGGCCATGCATGCGTGATGCGTGATAGACACTACTAGCCGCCCTGACGTTCTGGTTAGAGCCAATGACATGCAAAGCACCCGCAGAGACGGGGTACCGTTCTATCCAGTAAGTAATCTTGGTGATGCTTCCCTAGAATGTAGCGTGTGAGCACACTCGTAGCATATTACTACATACATCACGGCCAACGCATGCACACATATTGCTAGTACGTACCTACTCCATATCGGCTTAAGTATACCCGTAGGGGAGTGGCCGTCGTCGGTGTGAAATTAAATGACGGCATGAAATGTTTAATTAAAAAATGTCGAGATTTGTATTTGTGCACGGGGTACGAGGTGTGCAATACTTCTTCTCTCTTCTCTCCCCTCAGCTCCGTTGTGCGCCTTTGTCATTTATCTTTGTTTGCCCACCCTTGTACTTCATATCTTACTGCCACAGCAGACCGGCCATCGAACTGTATCTAGTCAAAGGTCAAAGGTCGAAGCCAGCGCAGCCCGGAGCTGCCTGTACGAGACAATATGAGAGACTTTGAGGTGCATAAGCATGAACGCATTGCTAGGAGTGCGACTGCTTGCGACGAATCTCTAACTAAAGTAGATTTACCATAATTTGCGGCGTTAGCAATGAAACACAATGGGAGAGTAGTGACTGTAAATACCATGAAGGGCTTCCTTACCCTGGATCTACGAAGTACAGTGTACTTCTAATACTACAAGCAGTACCGGCACATACAGATAAGTAGGCAAGATGGGAAAAGAGGAAAACGATACTCCGTAGATTTGAGCTCTATGACATGTCGGCTTCAAGTGAGCGCCAATTGGCAAGAGTGGTGCAGGGTATCCAAGCAACAAGGGTATAGACATGCCTGACATTAGGGCGGGCGGGGTGTTCTGGTCTGTGCAAGTGAGATCATCCCATCGAATCGTAAAGCCTTATTGCCGATAAAATTGGTGGTTGGGGTGGTTGGTCGCCTGCAACTAAGTGATGAGCCTTCAGTTGAGCGGCGATGACGAGCGAGACCCGTGTACTTCGAGCAAGCAGGCAAATCCTTCGAGACGTAACCGGGGTTGGATGTACTCCTTCGTATGTGTGTTCCAGGTCAGCCGCCATCGATTTTGATTGAGACACAAGCATTATGTATTACGTACCATCAGTGCTCAGTAGCAGCAGGTCAAGGTCCAAAGTGAGAAACTTGCATTAAAGGGAGAGCCTGAGACATGGTGGATGCTTCTTTTGTTTGGTTCCGTCAAGTTAGTTGCAGAAAGTACTTGTACCAGTATGGATGCCCGCGACGTGTCCAATGCGAGATTACATGAAAAGGGAAAGGGTTCGAACGGTATCTTATTTTTCGGAGTGTGTGATAGCCTGCCTGCACTGGGTGTTGTTGTCATGAGGCACAGACTACCTAGACAAGTGCAGATACTAAATGACAGGGTAGGGGTCGAGGCTACACCGCCGTAAGTAGAGCGGAGAGACAAGTACCGTACCGTTGACACGTCGATAGTACCAACCTCGAATTTGCTACGCTGTAGGGCTCCTTGGCCTTGTTAGCAGGGCTCGTCAGGATTGATACTCGTTCAAGTAGACACCCATCTTCCCGTGCTAGTGCGGTCGTAGCTCTCTCGGGGTACCGCTGTGCTGGTATACAAATGTTCCGCACGAAACGAGCATAGGTATGGGCTGCCTCTAGTTTTTGGGTGACCCTTGTCAAAGCCGACGAAACTCTCTAAGTTTCTTTTAGCTAGTATAGTTTGGCCACTAGCTGCCAGTAGCTTGGTGAGCTTGCTCAGATAGCAAGGGGCACAGTTAGGAATAAGGTGCTAAAGCGCTGAGTCCTAAGCATAGAGGTGTGGTAATATGTTGTTGCACTCTGTACCTGGCTCGCATAGTGATTAATTTCCAGAATGAGAAGTATTATTACCACGTGCTGCAACTTTTCGGCTTCGTCTCCTTTGCATAATATCTGCTCCCAATTTCCTCGGTTTCCCCACGGGTTGCCAGCACCGAAAACCCAGGAACTGCCCACTCCCTCCCATAATAGTCTGGGCGCCACAGACGTGGGATAGGCGAAGAGAATTGGATTGTGAACAAAAGCCACCCATGACCTCAAAACCCGACGCAGTGGAATATACGCAAGACATGCACCAAGCCATGTGGGCGAGCTCCGTATGAGTAGTAATACTGGCCGTAACTAGTCGTAAAAAGAACTAACACTCTGTGCTTAACTGAGTTGGGTCGGTTCTACCGTTCTTGACTGAGATTGTTCGAGTAGTATTATTGGATGCGGCTATGGTTGTATTTGTATAGTAGATTCGGCGCTCTTTCGCCTGCCAAAGGCCGACATACCGCTAGTTATAAGATTGGGCAGCAAGAGAATTGCAGAAAATTGCGCCTTGTTGAGAGTATAAGACAGGTGAGTAGTATATACAGCAGCTCGACGTACGGGCGTGACGCGCACACACGTTGGACTTTGGTGGCCGCCTGTAAGTAGTCGGATTCCACTGAATGTTGTCGATCCTCTCTAGTAGTACCTACTTCTTTTAGCGTATGAAGTACGGAGTACACGGTACGATATACCAACGTATTCATGAGTGTCTTGTCGTAACATCATGCCTTCTTCCATTATTCTAACCTTCGTTGATGAGGCTATGACGGCATACATAAATAATGTTCCCCTCGCCTCTTCTGAATAGCTAGAGTCGGGAGATCGTTATAACTATACCCCAGGATAGACAAGAGAAAGGTTGAATGTAGTCATAGTAGGTAATAGGAACAGCTGTACAAGTGCGACAGCAGGGGAATATTGAGCTGGTACCAGTAGTGATTATAAGCACAAGCACAAGTATGAACAAGCACCTGCTATAAGTCCTCTGCAGTCCTTCTCGTACTATACGTGCCAGCGGTGCTAGTGGTGGCAATATTGTATACTTTGTTCATTGCCTAGGGTATAACCTGAGCTCGAATAAAGCGTTTAGAGATTGAATTTGCCAAGTGTGCTTGAGCTCCCCAGCAGCTAGTGTGCCTGTAGCCTCAATGATCCTTTTGCTGCTTACGGCTGGCTGGCTTAGGTGTGTCTTTGTTCTCATTCTGGTAGTCGACACTAGAGCACGAGGTGGTATCAGAGGCCGTACCAGGGTCAATCGCCTTTTGTGATGAACAGCTCGTACATGTACTGTAGTTGCATGACAGGCATGACCGTATAATGGTGTGTGTTAACCGTATATTTCTCCATTCTACCCGCGGGCTGGCAAGGCTTCGGAATTACGCACTAACTAGGGAGCCCTAGCTGTTCTTTCTTTCCGAGCATGTGGACAATTTGGGCTCCATCATTGAGTGCCTATTCAAGGTAGACAACGATCCACTCGGGCACCCACCTTAGTAGATGGCCCACGGTAGTCTCGCATGCAACGCCGTGCCATGCTAAACTAGCGCTGTCTCTGCAAGGCTTGTTTGGCGACCGCTCAATTGGAAACTCATTGCCGCTCAAGCTAGCGCGGCCGATGCGACTTTTGCATGTATGGTCGACGTGTCTGTGGGCTCCCCAAGCCTAAGTGCCCGTAGTTCAGTCTGCATATGTGCGCACCGCCTGTTTCTACGCGACACCTCTGAGCCGGGGTGAGTGATGCTTGCTTAGTGAAGATATTGCGACTCATTGTAGAGTCGAGAAGTAACGTAGCGATGTGGTTGGTGTACGAAGTGTGGCATTATGTTGCAACCAATGGCTTGGGTATTGCTTGAGATACGGTAGGACAGCTCGACGTGTTAACTTGGAGGGCTTGGAACTCGCGCTTTGTCGTGGGGCTCTTTTACAGATTTTCTTTTCGGCTGTGGCTGACTATTAGCCCCGTCTCTGTATATTGCTTGCTCGTATGAAAGTGCTCCGTTTGCTAGCCGACTAGCCAGCCAGCCCGTCGGTGCTGACCGCCCTTCTCATTATCATGAGAGTTGGCAGCCTCCATCCCAAAGCGGGCAACGCCTATGCCAAAACAGCTAATCTGGCCCAGTTGGCATCGCCTTCTCGCCGCGTCGGCTCGATTCCGCCAGAGACCAGGCACCCGCACCTACAGGTCACAGATGCTACCTGTATGAGTGCAGGCTACAGATATGCAGGCAGGCCACTTGGCACCCCTTGTTCCTTGTCTGCCAACGTGGAAAACGTCATGTGGCAGCGCGTCATAACTCTCAAGGCGCGCTTAGGGGAGCTGACCATCGTTTGCTCTACTTCCTGGAAATCGAAATCTTAGGCCGGTGCGGACGATGGACGAAGCAGCTTCCACAGAAAAGTTGTTTGTTAGCCGTATGAGAAGTAAATTGGCTCTCCTATCATCTAGACAGACAAATAACTTTCAGAGAAAAGTTTTGCGTAGATGCTTGGGTAAGTTAGTAGACTATTAGAGTAATAGAAATAGTAATGCAGTTGTGGCCTATCCAGCCTCAGCTGTGTATATGCGGGTTTTGCGAAGAAGGATGATATAATTCTCAGGCCATAGCAAGAGCAGCCGCCGTAGCCAGGGATAATGATATGGGGTGCCGGAGTACTCCGTATATGCATGCCAATGGTATTGAGATGCATACACATAGTAATTGTAGCCCACACTGCAGTTGGCGTCTCATAGTAGAGCGTCATGTATGCATTCGCCCATGCTCACAAGCGACTGTTGTCACCGCATTGGTGGGGACGGGAAGAAGAAGAAGAGCAAGGAAGGAGGCTGCTAGGACTAGTAAGCTTGAGGGAGATGAGCGTTGCCCGGAGGTACCATCATTTGTTGTTGTAGGTTTACAAGTACCTGGTACACACAAGTCTGTGATGTGTGGCTCATCGACCTATGATCGTTGGTTGGAAGAGCTAGTCGCTGCCGGAAGGCTACCCGGCGATATTGCTGAGAAAATGAATGGAGGGCTGAACACTGGGGGCTGCGTGCCAGAGAAGACACAGCCTGGCGGCTGGTGATTTTGCACATGAACCGTGGCGCGCGCCATTCTGCTAGTCCGTCCACCTTTTTATTCCCCGTATGCCAGCTGTACAGCGTGCTTGCACCCCAGTCGAAATGTCCATTCACAATGCTGCAAAATTTTCACCAGTCACAGCTCACAAACTCGAATGGCGGCAGTGCACTCGTAAGCCCGCCTTTGTTGCAGAGCGAGGTAGCCCGGGACCTGTCATGGTTCACGATGGCAGCGAGCCAGCTAGTCATTGCGGTGATGCCAGTCAAAGGACTCTGTGCTCATATTAGCAGCATATCAATCGATGCTAGCAACTGCTGGCTAGTCCCGGTGCTAGAGCAAACCAACCTTCTGTTGCCCTGAGCCCTGTCAGTAAAAAGGGTTGCTGGAAGGTCAAAAGGGGGGAGGGGTGAACGGGTGATGGATAGTAGTGAGCGCACACCGTGGCCTACCTGGAGACTAAGACGCAACTCAGTATCCCTGCTCGCCGACTCCAACACCGTCGTGGACCCAGAACAGAGACAAAAGCTGTAATGCTACTAGCGGGCTCTTCAAAGTGGAGAGACCACGGTTGACAGCGATGGGTCGTGCTGCGGCTTTCCTGCACCTCTACCTGCTTGTACAAGTAGCTCGACTGACGTTTCGCTCTCCCTGGTCCGGCTCGGCATGGGTCGAATCACTGATGGCTCTATCCATGAAAAAATCTCCATTTACTTGTGGCGCCTCCACCCCCATGCTCGCTCAGAAACCCTGGCTGTGGGACAGACCATTGGGCTGGCGTGACCATGCGAATGCTTTCGCAGCAGTACTGGGTCTTTCTTCATCGAGACGACGACAAGGGGTCGGCGTGGCATATTTCAAGACGAAGCTGTGGGCGGCCGAACCGTCAACAGCCAATGCTTCCAGTGTGGCTTGCCATCCTTCGCCAGCCAAAAGCTCTGTTGTGAACCCTTCCATCGCTTCTTTTCTCGTCACTCAACTTCCCCCTTCTCTGCTTTATTCTTATTGTCGGTGCCACGAGTGATTCCTGATACTGTTGAAACCCCCGTCTCTCTCTCCAGGCTCCTTCCAAGTCTCCGAGGCTGTATCCGAGATAGAAGCTCCAACGTCTTTTTGATCTCTCGCCTGGGAGTTGTAGGACTTGGAGTGCATCTAATTGCCCAAAAGGCACCGATTTTCTCTTTGGGTCAGCGTGATTGTACAAAGTACAGAGTAGTGTAGTCTGCTCTGCGGTGGTACTTGCCTCACCAAGACCTCACTTTTGTTCAGGTAAGCGGTTCCTTCCCTGGCATCGTCTCTCGACTCCATGTCCCAGTCTTGGCCCTTCTGCCTTGTGCCGATTCTTTTCTTGACTCGTGGCTTCCTCTTTCCCTTCTTTCACTGTCACATCCTTGACTCACGCCCCTCATCCCTCCTTGCCTGGCCTCCCGCTCGAATCCCTCAACATGCGAGTGCCATCAAGAGGAAACTGCACGCAATCCGAGATCCGCGGGCCTGAAGACTCTTGGTTTTCTTTCGAGCGCCCGGATCCCACCAGAGCAGATTGCAGGCTTCTCGAAAGCAAGGTGTTGAGCCGTGAAATGCTCTCTCGGAGGCAGTTTGGCGTTTAATTCCCCTCTTTCCCCTCCTCTTGTGGAGGCAAGAAAACTGTGTATACCGGGCAGATTCCTGGCTGGGCCACCTGATCATCCGATATCTCATACTTGCCATAAATATCCGCCAACAGGACTTGATATTTCTTCATTGCATCGAGAAGAGCTTTCCAGTCGCCTGAGCTAACTTTGATAGCAATACGTCTGGACTCAGCTGAAATTCTAAACGAAACCCTCGTTTCAGCTGACGTTCTGGCTGCATAATAATTAGCGGACTTTTCATCCATCTCGAGTCTGGTCGAGGAGATTATTGAGCTAGATAGAAGAGCGAATTGTATCGTGGACAGTCGGCTCGACCGCCCACCGTCCGCTCCAATTCTGCAGCCGGATCTCTATCCGAATTATTTACCATCGATTATCATTGGGGCTGTTTGGGTATCAATCCCAGCCGGTCCCCAATTACACCACGGTCGCCCTGGCGAACTCTTCCGTAGACGTGCGGCAACAGGCGCTGCCTCTAGTCAAGGACAGCCCTGATCCTGCCACCGACTCCTCTGGGGCGACGACGCCAAATTCCCCCAGCACGCCAACTACTCCCTCGTGGCTCTCTAAGACCCTGTCCCGTATCAAGTCTCCCAAAATCAACAATTTGCGGTTCTTGCTTGGAAACGAAAAGAGTCGATGCACTGATCCTCGAGATCAGGAGTGCGCAGGTGATCAGGCCTCAATGTCTCAAAGGGGACCTGGCCATCGCTCGCCCTCTCGTCTCTCATCGAGATCTCCTGTCGGTAATGACCAAGTCCCCTTCTCTCAGTTCAAGTCGCAACGGTATGAATCGGTTGGAATATCCCCTGAGATCGGTCGTGCTGCTCAGCATTCAGCCAAGGCCTTTGGAGTCCATAATATTTTAAACCCTTCCGAGGCACATTCCATGGGCTCTGATGCCAGAGGAGGGCCACCTTCGCAAGCAAAGGAAACAGAGCCTGTCTACCCAGCATCTTCAACTCCTTATGGTGTTCCGCGTCCTTATTTCCCTGGCCATGCCGATTCCGGCTCCGTACCAACGACTCCAGTTACTGCAGGTGTGATGCCTACAGGCAGACATCCGATATCCGAACGAAACTCCCCATCGACAGCGTACCCTTTCCCTATAATGGATAACCCGAGGAAGATACTTAGCCCGAGGGCCCCCCGAGTCTCGAGCCTAGTTCAGACTCACTCTCCAAGAGACCTAGATCCGCGACAACCCTTAGCTCCCAGCATGCTTCCCACAAAACGACCCTATGAGCAGGACACTCCCGATGAACCCAGACATGCTCCGGGACTGCAACAGCCGTCAAGAATTGCGTCCGGCCCGCATACCCCGATGGTAACGCCACCAAGATCTCTTTCTCAGCCTTTAGCCCGCCCCTTGGATGCCCCCTATGTACAGCCGCCAACAATCCCGCCGCCAGGAGAACTTCAGAGTCGATCGCATGGATTGCATACAACTTCGCAACTGCAGCATGGAATCACCAGTGTGTCTACTAGTCGACCGCTTTCGGGAACGGGAGGAGCCCTAACGGAGGGAACATCGACATGGCCAGATATATTGCGCCGACAAGCAGGTTCGTTTGTTGGCATGGAATCCCAACAGGCTTATATGACTTTGCCTGGCAGCGATACGCCGATTCCGGTTCAAGTAGACTACTCCCAAGCATCAAAGAAAGCGGATGAAAAGAGACAACGAAATGCAAAAGCCTCGACACGTCACCGCAGAAAGAAGAAGACCTTACAGGAGGAGAACATGAAGCACCTGCAGGAACTGAAGGAAGAGAGACAGCAGATGCTGCAGCAAATAGAGGAACTCGAAAATCAGCGGGACTTTTACAGGAACGATCGCAATCGACTCAGAGATATTGTGGCCCGGACGCCAGCTGTAAGCAACCATGCAGCCGGGCCACCTAGCCCGGCACTATCGAAGAGTATCAGCTTTGTGGATAGAAGTCCCCTAATGCAGTCTCATCACATTCCCACTCCCACTCAAGGTTATCTGAGCGAAGTGTCGTCGGCAGAACGGCCCGTACCGGTTCGACGCACAGACGATCGTCCGGATTTCTCGCCTCCAATGTATGGTGCTTTGCCTGGTGGTCCGCCGCACGGCCTCCCGTCGATGCACAGCCAAGCTTATGGCGCGCCTCCGCCGAGGCCCTCGTCCGCGGCTTCTTCAACGAGCGGAGAGAGACTGCCGCCGTTACGAGTGATGGAGGGGCCGCATCCCCCCATGTCTGGATTGGTCCCCGGGCAACCTCAAGAACAAGATCTGAGAACCGGGCAGTGGAGGGCAGCTCAGCCATCCCACCTAGAGACGGGTTGGGCAACTGCACCAAGAAAGCACCAAGATAACCCCCGCTGGTAACAATATTCAGCCGTCTGCTGTGCGACTTCGAACATGGCTCTCTTCCTGATAATATATTTGTGCTAGCATCGGCAATGATGCGGCACCCCACAGACCAATCTCACCCATACTTATAATATCTTGTCACTTCCATAAGATTAATTTTCCCTCTTTGGATTTGGACACAGCATTTAGTTTTTTTTTTTTTTTTTTTTTTGGGGGGGGGGGGGGAGTTTCTGGCTTGTACCAGCGCAAATACAATCTACGTCGGGCGACCGACACTTCTGATTTTACGCATAGTAATTCGCCTTTACCATACAATTCCTTTCTCTAATTACACTCTTGATACTATCATTTTATATATTTCTGCTGTTCGGTTCACCAAGCGACCGGCCTCTATCTATGCTTGCTTAATCTGTCTGTGGACTTGGGACAGCGGAGGGCTTCCCTTCTCCTCCTCGTTCTTATGAGAATGATTTGCTCAACCACAAAAAAGTCGAAAATAAAAATAGATCGAGTTGAATGAACCAACTTTTTGATTCAACACCACATTCGTTTGTCTATCTGTTTATTTGTTATGAAATATTTGCCCTGAAGGGTGTCCACCTACGACCAGCGAAGAGATACCCCTAGTGGATCAATGCTACACATGGAAGAATGCTTTTAAACCTGGAGAATAATGAAATTGGGGGGAGCGTGGGTGACGGTATTCAATAAAGGCTATATTCAATCATTATATGCCACCATTTGCTCTTATCATATGTCCTTGAAATTTGGTATTACCTTGGTAATGAGAATCAGGCAGATATACAATGAGATTGGTGAAATTATATTTCCTGGAAATAGTGAAACACTTCTCGTACGTACTTATTGAGGCAAAGGAAAGCCAGTTAATGTAACAACATAACCACCTGGCGAATAAAGAAGAGGCTGCGTAGGAAGTTGCTAGGGATAGGATGAGCATACCTGTGCCTTAGACCTCTCACTTGGGTAACTAAAATAATGCATTGTGGTCAGGAAAAAGAAGGGGGGGGGGGGGGGGGGTTAACAAAATATGCATGGATTTAAAAGAAAAAGAAAGAAAAAAGAACCTTGTTTATTTTTACTTTGACAGCCACCTAAATAAAGTCCTATGATATCATGAAGTTCCAGCTCTGCTCGAAACATGTTAGATTTGCCGCAGTCCAGCATGGCACGTACCATATTCCACCGGAGACAACAGATCCGATCTCCGAATAGTGGGGCGATAGGCCATATTCAAGCGTACCTCGGATATAGTAGCTTCGACCTAGCTCTGGATATCTACCTATAGAGCTGGGTGAAGCATTGTATTTCATAAACTGGACAGCAGATGCGGCTTTATGTAAATGTGAAGCCCAACGTAAAGTATTTTTTTTTTGTTTGATTATGCAAAATATCACGCACCAGAGAACTATTTCAAGATGTTAGGAAGGAGATGCACGCCAGTAGCAAAGCTGATGAAGCCTGCTCCAAATGTCGTGTATCGACTGAGCTACACTCGGCAGTTTGGTCATTCTCAACGGCTGTCATCGCCCCATCTCGAGACTGAACTATCCGCACCAAATGGGACAAGATGGACACAGCCATTGGGCTTGTTTATTAACAACCAATTCAGCGAAAGTATTAGAGGAGATAAAATTGCCACGACCAACCCATAGTGTGTATTGCCGCCTGCTATACTCTTCCTAGATGTGGATGAATGCATTTGCGGGCCATGATTCGGTTACTGACTCTTTTCAATCCGGCGCAGCACGGAACAGGAGATTTGCTCTGTATTCGCAGCTGGGGAGCCCGATGTAGACAGAGCAGTTCAAGCTGCTCGAGAAGCACTTAAGCAACCTTCATGGAGACTACTATCTGGTACTGAGCGGGGCTGCTTGATGAACCGGTTGGCAGACTTAGTAGACGAGCATAGCGAAACACTTGCTGCCGTCGAGACGCTTAATAATGGCAAGCCGCTATCCACATCACGAAGCTACGATGTGCCGCAGTTCTCCGAGGTGCTCCGCTATTATGCCGGATGGGCAGATAAAAACCAAGGCTCGGTGATTGATATTGGAACAAAAAAGATGGCCTACACAGTTAAGCACCCTGTCGGCGTATGCGGCCAGATCATCCCCTGGAATTATCCCCTTGACACGGCAGCGTGGAAACTTGGCCCTGCCCTATCGTGCGGAAACACGGTAGTGCTCAAACTGGCTGAGCAGACACCACTGTCCATGCTTTACATGGCGAAACTCATACGCGAAGCGGGCTTCCCCCCGGGAGTTATCAACATCATCAGCGGACGCGGCGGAGAGGCTGGTTCTGCTCTGGCACGTCACCCAGAAGTGGATAAAATCTCCTTTACCGGCAGCACAGCGACGGGCAAAGAAGTGATGCGTATGGCAGCTGGCACACTAAAGGCAGTCACTCTCGAGACGGGAGGCAAGTCACCGCTGATTGTGTTTGACGACGCGAATCTGGAGCAGGCTGTGAGATGGGCGCACGAGGGAGTCATGGCCAACCAAGGGCAGATGTGCACGGCAACGTCACGGTTGTTGGTGCAAGATGGAATCTACGATAGTTTTGTGGAGAGATTCAAGGCTTTCACAGAGAAGACCTCGGTCCTGGGAGACCCATTTGACCCCAAGACGTATCAGGGGCCCCAGATCAGCAAAGCACACGCAGAACACATCTTGTCATACATATCATCGGCACAAAGCGCCGGTACTGAAGTTTTCCATCCCCGTGGGAAATTGCCTTCAAAGGGCTTCTTCGTCCCGCCGACGGTCCTTACAAACGTCGACACCAGCACAGCGGCTTTTCAGGAAGAGATCTTCGGCCCAGTTGCAGCCATTGCGCGGTTCAAGAGCGAGGCAGAAGCTATAGAAGTCTCCAACGCGAGTCGGTATGGGCTTGCGGGTGCGGTTTTCACGAAAGACCTGGGGAGAGCACATCGCGTGGCCCGGGATCTGGAAGCTGGGATGGTGTGGGTGAATAGCAGCAATGATTCCGATACAAGGGTTCCCTTTGGAGGGGTCAAGGAGAGTGGATTTGGCAGAGAGCTTGGTGAAGATGGATTGAAGGGATATTATACTGTTAAAGCGGTGCTTGTGAACCTGACGGATGAGTGAGTTGATGCCAGCCACCTACCTAGGCAGGCATCGACACACGAGCGCCATCTTATCCACAGCTTTTTTGAAATGGTATAAGTGGAAACACTTTTAGATTTACAGAGAAATGTGGCCGATGGAAAAAGCCATCACCTACCTATGTTATCATCGTTTAGGAGAGCATGTAGTTGATTTTCATGCGGCTGCTAACAACAACTGGGGGTGGAGGTACCGAGTTACAAAGGCGCATGGCGCTAAACCATCCCTGTCAGCTACAGCTCCCAGCTATCCTCCCCCGCCAAATCTCGCCAAGCTCCCGCCATTCGACTATCTGGCCACAAACCGCAGCCTCGTGCATTCGTCGCTGGAATCATCTCGATGGCTTCCTGAACCCGAACGCGCCCAATTACAAATCAAAGGCCGCTCGCTACCTCTTTTGTCCAGCTCGTATTGCATTCTTTCCTTTCTTTTGGACTTGGCGAAAGGAAGCGAATAAACAATTCACACAATCGCGAGACCTAATCCTGACATCATCGATCACCATGGCGCTGCCATTCCCACAAGCCAACATAAAGCTCGACTATCCGCTGTACGCAGTCAGCTTTGATCCTCAAGATGCGAATCGTTTAGTTGTCGGTGGAGGCGGCGGCGCTGGGCGCTCTGGCGTGGCCAACAAGATTGTGCGTGACTCTCTGTGGTGCCTTGAGCAGTTGTTTGTCCACCCCGAATACTAACCACCCTTCGCCATACAGTCTGTTGTTGAGACCGTTGACCAGGGCGAGCTACGAGTATCTGGAGACATAGCTCTTTCCCGCGATGAAGACTCCGTAATGTCGCTCGCCGTTGCCGAGAGCGCCAACGACAAGCCGTCCTATGTCTACGCCGGCATCAACTCAAGCCCCAAAGAGATGTCCAAGGGCAAGAATAACCATCTCCGAACGTTTTCCGTCGAGCAAACCAAGTCGCGAGCCGCCGGTGCTGAGAACCCCGATGTACAGGTCGCAGAGGTGTCTCGAAGCGCCTTCTTCACGAACCCGGATGCCGACACTTACCAACCCGTACTGCGCATCTCTGGATCCATTGGCGCCGCCGCCACACGCATGTGCAAGGAGCCTCAGCTGGCCATCTTTGACGCCTCGGGGCCGAAACCCAAATCCAAGGGTGTCTTGGGGCTGGACAAGGATGCGGAGGACCTGGACATCATCCAGTGCGAAGATGGAGAGTACTTGCTTGCGTACTGCCACAAGTACGAGCTGTACCTGGTCAAAATCGGCAAGAAGAACAGCGATCCAGAGCTCATTTTCACAATGACAGATGACCATGGTGAGCTGGCTGCGTTCCGCTCGATTCGATTTGTGACACCCAGCTTTATCCTTGCCGCTGCCAATCTACCAAAGTCAAGCGGTGTCATCCTCCAGGGCTTCCGATTGCCCACCCCAGGCCACGACAAGGCGCGGATATCTGCGACAGTGCGTATCCCGAAGAATATCTCTGCAACGGCCCTCGCTATCGCAAACGCATCGCCTCCTTCGTCTCCATCGACTCCCGTGGGCAATACACAGTTTGTCATTGCGGTGGCTGGCAATGACTCCTCCATTTATTTTTATAGCATGGATCACAAGGCTCTTGCCTCTATAGAGCTTCTTTCCAACTTGAACCCACTCTACACTTTGAAAGACGCTCACAAAGGTGATAATATCACCGGCCTGGCGTTTTCGAATTTCATCCCTCCCAAACAACACCTCACTCAGCAGTTCCTCAAGCTGGCTAGTATTACTCTTCAGAGTGGCGTGACTGTTCATAGCATCGCTTTGAGGCGACATATTGACGTACTCCCTGGAAAGCCGATCGATGAGACGGCAGCCCGATATGTCACTGCCCTACGTGCCAAGGCGCCTTCTAGACGACCAGTCGTCATCACGCTTTCTATCATTATCCTCATCATGGCCGTTATTGGACAGGGTATCATGGAAATGTATGGCATGAGCAAGCCCATCATCAATGCGCAAAAGTTCCTCCCGTCTTGGCATGGCACCTTGCGCGATCCGACTCACCCACCAGCTGCTTTCAACAAGGACTTTCTCATCTCAAGGCTAGCTGGCAGTGACATTAACACTGCGGAGACTCTCGTTATGTGGGAGGCGGACCATCCTGCTCTGGATGCTGAAGATAGCCCTGGCGGTAAGAAGCTCTCCTTGGATGTCCACGATGAAGAGGTTCACGGCCCCGCCAAGACTTGGGACGAACTACCTGCTGCGCAGAAGAATGCCTGGAAGCAGAGGCTGCAGAAGGCAGGTGCATGGACGCAGAATATGGGCGAGAGCGTGTTCAGGGGCATCCTGTTTGGTGAGCTTGCAGGTGCTGTTGGCCATGCTGTGGCGGAAGGGCTGGCTTAAAGGGCCTTTTTTTTTTTTGCCCTGCGTCTATCCCCCTATTTTGTTCCCTCCCATTGTAACGATATTTTAATGCGGTGGTTAATATCTGGCTTTATGAATGCAGCAGCTGGGAGAAAATTAATTAATTGCTACGCACATCTATTTCTAAGCTAAACTTGGAGGATCTGGGCAGACGAAGTTCCGGACCCCTTATTACATTTAGTCTCAAAACAATAGGTCTATAGTGAAGCTGTTAACTGTACATGGACAATCAATCTTGTTTTCAAAGTTCATCTAGACTTATATCCACGTCGCGCCGCAGTTACCAGGGATATACTTGGCTATATCCATCGCCAACGTCATCTTGATTTCCGGACAGTATTTCCACATGTGTTCCCTCAGCTCTGGCGATCCCCAAATAGGACTATGAAGAAAAGAACCGCTACCACCAATGTGGTATCCCATTGGCTCGTAAAATCCTATTCTCCAGTCATCTACTCCCGACATATACTCGCCATCGCCGACATGGTCAAGGTTGGAGCTACTTGAATTATTCATAGAGTGCTCTGGCTGCCCGCCGTGCATTTCCCCAGAAAACGTCAGTGACACGGATCCATTAGCCACTTTACCGTTGGGATGATGGGCAAGACGTTCGGATAGCCAAACATCTTCGGGTTGCGAGCCGTTGGCACGTCGCTGGTTGCGCAGGATGTCGATGATGCGGCTCACACGCCGCAGCGACAAGCCTCCATTTCCACCCCATTGCCCTCCAGGGTTCCATGGCGCTCCAACCCAGTCATATTCCAAAAACTCGTTGAGGTTCAGCCTACTACTCGCACAGAACATGGAGTCTGTTTGGAAAACCAGCAGCCACTCTGCCGGTTGAAGCACAACCTCGTACAGCCATAGCGTGGTGAGAAACTGGCTAATTTCTTCTTGTCCGTTTGTGCTCATGTTTTCGGGGATGTATGTGAGATCGAGCTTCCCGGAGGCAACTTGGTGCCGGATGGCGGCAGAGCGGTTGATCGAAGCCACTGAAAGGGGAGATCCCATGAAGCGGAACTGCCAGTCGGGCGGTACGACGGATATAAAGTGTAGCAGGATCGGCGCGAGAATGGCACTGGGGCGGTTTTCGATAAGGAGGGCGACTTTGGAGGCGTTGTATGGATGGATGCGCGGCCTGTCTGGGTATTCGAAGCTGATGCGTGGAACGTAAATTGAAATTTTGGAGTTGGAGGCGAGGTATGTGAATGATGGGAGGAAGAGACTGTATGCAGTTAGAGGGCTGGGTGGGCAAGGTATGTGAGAGGCATTGCAAGTGTAAACCAACACGATGGCTATCCATAACATCACGAACAGTCGTCGTCTCGAGTTGCAAAGAAATGCCATGACCCTATTTCGGAGAAACTGGACATAACGATGGGCGGGCATCCCGTTGAACTCGTTCGCTGAATGTTGCTATAGACTAATCGGCGGTGAGGCATCGCATTGAGCTTGTGTGCAACGTCATTTTTTTTCTTTGTAATGTCCCTTCAGCAGGTTGTTCATGGTTGCTCCAAATCTTGGGTCACCTCGGAGTCGGTCAGGAGGCGGCATGTTGAAGTACGTACCTCGATCCTTCCCGGCACGGGTGCTTGCAGAAACTCTATCTTCACCGCCTTGATCAGATGATGGATGATTTTTGGTTTATGGCAGCGATCTGGATAAGTTATAGTTGCTGAAGCGCTTCAACTTGGCTCTCTTAGTTGATTTTGAATGCTGCAATTGTGGAAAAGGAGCTGGTACGACTGTATCAGCAGCCAACCATCACCGCCACCATGTCTGGATTCAACAGTTCAGGGGTTCTCTCCACCTCCCCTATTCGGATCCTCTTCCCAATCCTCTTGGTCTTTATGTGTGTTCAATAAGAGTCTCAAGATTCGAATCCAGTGCTCAATCGACGCTCAGCTGCTAAAAACATCGGCCTCTAGGTGGTATCTCGGTCGTTTGCACTCTCAATATGAGCCCGTCATCACATCCAAGTTCTCCTCCAGGCTTGAGGAAACACGAAAATTGATTCCCAACGTCAAATTAGACTGGCCAACTCCACCCACCAAAGATCCTCGAGCCGCTTACAACTCGTCTAAGCTTGCTCTTCTCATCGAAGCCAGGCCAATACCTCACCTTTCCCCTCTGATACTACACATGATAACGGTGGTGCCACCTGACTGGCGATTCCTCTTTATCGGCTCGCGCGAGAGTATTCACAGCGTCAGTCAAGCCTACTCGATCAAGCACCAGCAGGTCATTGGTAAGCTGGATTTGATGCAACTTCCTTCTCCATGGAGTGCCGCCAGTAAAGAGGATGTTTTCAGGCTGCTTACCGATTCGAGATTTTATGATGAGTTCCTGCCAGGCGTAGAGTGGGTCTTGAAATATGAGCATGACAGCATTCTATGTGCAAACTCGGAGACAAGTTTGAATGACTGCCTTGACTGGGATTGGGCTGGTGTGTCGCGGTAGGTCCCTGCCTCTATCATGTAAAAGCAGAATTCATTTTTTTTTGACGCAATATGCACGTGTAGCATCGATGACGACAGTTTCTCTGGCAATGGGGGCGCCTCTCTCCGTAGAGTATCTGTGATCAAGCGAATTCTCAGCTTCCAGGCACGTTTCAACGATTCAGAACCTGAAGATGAGTGGTTCAGAAAACGTCTATGGGCGTTGCCAGGAGCTAAAGTCGCATCCAAGCTAGATGGTGCCATTGCCGTTGAAGGTGTCTACGTGGAGAGACCCATGGGCTATCACGTTCGTGAGGGCGGGGGAAACTTGAACGAAGAGATATGGGGGGACGCAGCTCGCCGAAGGGAAATACTCGAATACTGCCCAGAGCTAAGGATGATTATGGATATGAAGCTAGAGCGGGAGAGATGCCCGGATGATAATGGCAATGGGGATAGAAAACTCTCTGATGTTGAGGTAATAACCACAGTTCGGGAGGGAAATGGAGACGCCAAGACAATGCCGAATGATATCGAGGTTATAGCGCGGCCACCACAACCTCCTCCTTTGCCACAGCCTTGGAGGGCTTCTATAACCACAGTAGCGGCTTCAATCACTACAGTAGGAGCTTCTGTCACCACGGTTGGAGGCCCTCTTCGTACTGGTATAGATTAGAGGCGGGGAGATTACCATGTGTTCATATACGCAGCTGATGAGCGGTTTCAGAGCAAATTAGTTCAAGCACGAATCTCATTGAATTGATGGCCCGAGTGTGAATTGCATCCTATGGTAGATCATAGAGACCAACTCGATCTCCCCAGATATGATGATTCAGGTAACTTGGGGTGGGTGGAGGTAACTCTACTATAAAAATATAAAGTCGTATTGTATTTCATCAATCTGCATGAGTATATACTGTAATTGAATGACTATCCCCGTAAAACAAACAAAGCAAATCTTCATGTATAGCTGTAATGCAATTTTAGCTCATCGTGGTTTGGCAAAAATTCGTATTGGTGGTTTATCCCTCGCCTAAAAAAGAAAAGAAAAAGAGAAAAGAAAAAAAATAGACTGTCCGCCATTTCAATCGTTCTCCAAATAAATTGTCGATCTCATGTCAACTCGGAGATGTCGTCCCTCTAAGCTGACGCTCAATTTTGCACGTGTTGCGATGATGATTTTGCAGTTTATCTGCCCTCTTGAAGGGGATCTTGAATTTCTTGCACTGTGGGTGAGGACAGGGATAATTTCCCGGTTCATGTGCCTCCCTCCTGTGGCGTGCATAGCTATCAGATCTCGAGTTGGTGAAATCTTGTTGGCAGGTAGGGCATATTAATGGCCGGCTCCTGAGGATGGATTTGCTTCTTAGGGACAGTTTGATAGATGAAGATTTATCTCCAATCTTGGCTTAGGCTGGCTTACCTTTGTTCATCTGATGAGGTAGCATTATCGGAGGAGTGTCTTCCAGATTCCATGATTGGCTGAGGTTGATTGTTGGTCACATGTGGTAGCTGAGGAGGCTGTATAGAAGAGAAGCCCAAACTAGGCTCATCCGTATCATGACTCCCGCCAGTTGTGTTCTCGTAGACATCTGGTAAAATCGCCGTTGATGTATTGGTGGCACTTGGGACTGCAGTGGCGGTAGATAGAGATGGATCTATCCAAGTACCCGACGAGATAGTATGTGTAGATTGACGCAGGTAATCTACTCGTGGTTAGCAGCTCGTCGGCGAAACACCTTTAGCAGTTCTTACCTTGAAGAAGAAAATTCCTCTCTTCTCTATCATTGAATGAGGATGGCTCAGCTCTTAGGTTTTGAACAAACATGTTATGGCAGTAGTCCGAATGTTGTTGAGTAGCATTGTCAAGGAGCAGCGGATACAAACAATCTGGACAAATGCCGACATACTCCCCCTGAGTAGAAAACTCGGCGTCCAACGATTGCTCCCTGGGCGACTCCTTCTGCAGTTCATCCGAAGATCCGAAGCTCGCGGCAGCAGCATCGCTAAACCTGACGGGACGTGTCTCGCTGGCGAATTCATCGGGCAAAGAGCTGCCTGTATTATCTGCGGGGATGGTAGGAAATGCCTCCTCATTGTCCATTACTCTCTAGTAGATTTTGGCCAATTCACAGGGTTTGCAAAGAAGGGGGACTTGAAGGTGAGGCTCAGATGTTGCGGGTATATAGCAGCGCATGCTACTTTATATGCTTCTATCGCTGTAAGGATACAAGAAGAAACAGGTCCGGAAAAAAAAAGGACATTATAATGCACATAAAATCATGATGAGGTATTGCTCGCTCGCTTGAAGAAACAAAATTCAGAATATGAAAAAAAAAAACGACTGAGCTTGTGGTGTTGAAGCAAAGAGTGGTAGCCACGCCGATTCTAGATCCAGAGGATTTGACCTGGGGACGAGTCTGGGGTGGAAGCCAATGCAGGGTGGAGGGGCAATCTGTCGGGGTGGAGGAGCCGGTCGGTGCATCATGCATGCACCGCAGCATCAAGGAATACATCGCTGGCTGCGTGTTGATGGGCGGCTGGGCTGGTACCTGGATGATGACGTAGAATTGCACGAGGACCAGATATCGGACGGACTGAATACAGATGGAAGCGAACGTGCTGAGAAGAAACTTGCACTATAAAAGGTGCTGCTATATGCTTTCGCTTTGCTGGGTTTCTTCTTGTTGCGCGGCTCCTTCATTTCATCGCCAGCTTCAGGGGCTTTGCGGCTGAAGGATATAGAGTCAACATCATTTAGACCAATAGATGCCGGCGGATAGTACCTCGCGGCACAGATCCCTAGGGAAGATCCCCCAAAAAGGAGCACGCGATCTTGACAAGGTTGGCGCCTGCACATCAATTACGAAAATCGCTTTTTCTCATTTTTGTCTTCACTTCTTTTTATTTATCGATCCAGCAAGAGAAAGAGATGAGACTGTACTTTGGAGCTGAGGTAGGTAGGTACCTACTAATTGGCTGCTAATACCATAATCAGGTAGTACCTTACGATACCAAAGGTATGATAGCTAGTACTCATAGGTATATACACAGCTTGCGACCAAAAGTTTGGAGATCCCAACACCAGCCACCACCAAGAGACTCACTCTCACTCTAATGAAATGAACCAGCAAATCCACAATATATCTCCGCGATATATGAGAGCGCTGTGCTGCTGTAGAAAGCTTAAACCTCAGTATCGATTATGAATTCTCGCTACTACCCGTGCTCCGCGGGTGATTTGCAAGTCCTCTCTTCCAAATCCAATGGTTTTAATTTAATTTGGCGCCCTCAGGCGATTTCCAACTTCATTGCATGCCTATTTTCCGCTGTCTATATATATATATATATATATATAAAGCATTTTCGTTACATCATATAGGTACCTAGCCCTCTTCAGCATCTCCTATACATTACAAGGAGCGTAATACTCATTCCCTTAGAATAAGCACTCTCCCCCTTTTCAACACACGTTGTGCTTTTAAGATTCCCTTAGTGCCGGCTGTCAACCCGGCATCTACCAATAACCCTTTTCCCACGCAATGTAGACTTTTTCTCAGAAAAATCAGCACAAGCTTCTAAGAGGGAACTCGCGAGACTACCAGATACACACAAATTAAAAAGGAAAAAAAAAAAGAAAAAAATGGCGCGCTGTGGCGTTTGGATGCCTCGTTCTCAAGAGATCTGATTGGAAAGGGAGGGTTCAACAGGGGACGTTGCTTTCTTTTATTTTTTTCGTTTAATAATACTCTTCAAACCTAACCCCGACTAACGTTAAAGTCCATGGGTAAGTCAGGACGAGATTTATCTCTTCTCTTTGATGCTTGATAGAAAGCGGAGATACAATGAGCCATCTTACAAGAATCTTAGAGGGATGGAAATATCCCCTTCAGAACTATCGCCAGCGCACTATTCTACACGCTTTACACGATTGAGTAGCCCTACTTTCCTCTTCAATTGCTTTCCTTTCCTAGTCGAAAATAAAAGGGAAGGGAAAAAAAGATAAAAAAGACCAACACACCCAAAATCGAAAGATCAAATGCCAAGCACGCCGTCATAAGTAAAGCTTCGCACATCGTAGAGTAATGCATGTGCAGTGAGAAGCTAAACCAATCCTAGAAATTGCCAGCCGAATCATGACTCCGCAATTAACGGCACAACACATAGTCAAACATACAATTGGAAAGCGAGAGAGGAAAAAGAAGGAAAAGAAGAATGCACTTATGCCACATCGAGTCCGGCTTTGTAAGTCAGCCATTTAAGTAGCCTATCAATTCTTCTTTTTGTCTCATTTCTCTACGGGCGTTTCTCGAAGGACAGACGAGGGCACGCGCAACAAAGAATGTGCACTATCAAGCAAATGCCACAGAATAAACGCACGCCACGACAACCTAACTGCCATGAAGCCCTGCTGCTTGGGCATGCTAACGACAGCTAATCGCCGTGGCAGCGCCCACCTTTTGCCCCAGCCCACAAGGCTGGAGAGGTTTGGCATAGCCAGGAATCAGTTGGGAAACGCCACGCCAGGTCAATGCAGTCGGCGCATGATCTTCTTCCACTCGAAAGAGCCGTAGGCTCGATAGCGCTGCCACTTAAACGTCAGCGCTGCCGAGGGGGCGTCCAATCAAAGAGTGCAGGCCCGCTGACACGAGGCAAGAGGAGCAGAGTCGGCCAAATCGGCAGAGCGAAAAAGAGCAACATCTGTGCTGTTTCGTTTGGTGGAAAGAGCTCAGAGTGGTGTCCCATCCGGTGAAGGCTTTGTGCAAGGGTCCTGCTTGTAATCGCGAACAACGGACGATGTAGACAGTACCAAACACCAGATGTCGATTTGTTGGTGCGTAACTTCGTACATACCTGGCTAGCGCAGCCTCTTGATTGAATCTCGGTATGAGCAATACCTAGCACAGTAAGCCCAGTCCATCGACGTAGTTTATTGGGAGGGGGATACCCGCCGACCAGCCTAGCCCCGGCTCATCCATTCATGCTTGTACTAAAACTGCTACTAGCAGTTGTCTGTGGCCCGGACCCCGGTAAGGGTGTGACACAGTAATTTGCAAGCACATCTCCATCCGCCGATTATCACCAGGCAAGATCTTTTCGAGAAGATCAACAGAACGAATTGGTACCAACGTAGTTTTTAGCAGTTTGTATCGATCGACTATAGGCAGTGAGTTACTAGCAATAATTTGTGAGCTGTTACTTGTACTGCGAAAAGCCCTCCCTTGAAGCAACGGGGATATAACACTAAGAACTAGAGCGGTGAATGCTATATGACTCCATAGGGCGCTGTAGAACATTGAATCACAAAGTCAGTGCCGCCTGACAGCTAGCTCAGGTCCAAGAAACGCAATTCGGAGGCCGTGTCAAAGCAATTCTGGGGAGATCGGAGTGTTACGGCCTGTTGATCTGAGAACAACAGTCATAACGCCGTGGAGTGATAGCTGCCAGATAAAACGATTCGCGAGTCAGGCTGGAGCTGAAGCAGCTGGTTTCGGGTGGCGAATAGCAAACCGTCGAGCCCGTTCGGAGTATCGGTAGCCAGGCCCATTGACTTTAGCAACATTGCTGGACCCATGGGCGCCCTCTTTTGCTGCTGCTGTATTCTGACGCAGGAGAGTATACTACCTAATCCTAGCTCCTCAAGCGGCACGGTAGTATCTGCCTTGCAAATCGCATGTTCCATCCATCGGTCTATGCAATGCTTCTGACACACTTTCAGACCCATTTCCCTATCCTTGTAGGTTGTAAGACCGAATTAGCCAAACTAATAGTAGGATAGTCAGTTTACAACCAAGAGGGGAAGAGACACCCCCAGGCAAACGATGCAAAAGATGATGGGATAATTTTCCGATGGATCTTTGCTATTTGGAAAATCCAAGGTATTCCTCGACCTCTGGCCGACCTCGCGAATCAATCCATAGCCCGTCGTGGTGTGAAACCTCGGCTTTACCGTCCTCTGCAGTGCCACGATGCAAGATGGCGCCAGCAGCTGGCAGGTGTTTTGCACACACACTGAAGCAGCCAAGATTACCTAACCTGAACCGTGAATCTCCGATGCAGCCAGCATGTTGACACCATGGCTCCTCAAGTATGCTTGCGGGGACTCGAGCGGCAAGCCTCGTATGTCTCGGAACTGCCATTGCGGACCCTTGTGCTGCTGAAGCCTTCTTCGCTTAGCTTGGAAGCCACTAGCTCTGCTAGATATAGGTAGGTACTTGTTGTACCTACTCGTACTGTAGTAAGCGAATGCTGCTGCTAGCACGGCGAGTGCAAGTAGCCGGCCCGCCAGATGCAAAGAGCAGAGTCGCAATTTCAAGTGTGCCCGCAGCAATGTGTCATCAGTCAGGGCGAAAGTGTTTGCGCTGCCAGCGTGAAAATCTCATGCGCTCTGCGGATGACTCTCATAGCAGCAGACCAACGTCCCTCCCGTTGCTCAAAACAGTCGAGTCCAGTCGCGGGAGCTAGTGACGCACAGACGAGTTGCCACCACGCAAATGAGCTGCCCAAGCTACGTGTATGTACTTGGCAGAGAATGCTACTTGTACTTGCAAGCATTGGGGCACGCCAATATCGCTACTCCGTATGAGTTCAGTGAGACGGGCGGAGGCAGTGGCTTGGTCAAGGCTCCCAAGGCTCGGCCAATGGGCGCTGATTGACTCGCTGCAAATATGCATGTACTTGTACGTGCGTGTGCCTGTCCTCTGCGTCTGGCAAGATGAACGGCGGCCCTCTGAAGCCACACGGAGGTAAGGTAGTCTAACATGTAGATGCCTGATGCGATGGCCATGGTGACTACTAAGGTAGGAATCTCCTCGGTGCCATTCCTGTACTCGTACAAGGCAATCGTGTACTGTATGGCATGTATTATGGAGTATTCTCCGTAATAAAGGGTACCGTGGGCGACCTGCCCAGCATGAATCCACCACATGCTACGGCGCATCTCAACCGAGAGAGTGGACCCCAGAAAATGGTGGTCCAAGGCTCAGACCAGGCAGCGGAAATCGGCCGGGGCTCGACCGCTAATCAGTGATCGAAGAGTACTTCTAGATGAAATCCGCCGGGATCCGAGCGTTGGTACCAACAACAACAATCTCCCCTTTCCTCGTCCCTTAATCCTGGCTTTGCAGTACCGCAGCGTTGGGTGCGAAATATCAAAACGCTCCAGGGGCAAAGCCATCCGCTGCTGTCAGCCTGCTTGGTGAATCGACACTTCTCGTAGGGCCCCGGTCTTACTGCTGGTTCAAAGCAGCCCCAGGAGCAGCAGCAGCTGGGCAACCCTTGGGGCTGTGGGCGGCGGCTGACATTGGTCTTCCATCTTTGCACATGACAAGCGCCGAGCATAGAGCAAGTAATGCTACCTGGAAGTATCACAATACGAGCGAGTTGCGCATTCTTGTCCTCGTAGTCCTGGCACGGTGTGTGTGCTCTGCGCAATTAGTCTCCCCTGCTGTTCAACTTGTGCGCACATACAATTGGGGCTGCCCCTTTGATGCAGCTCCTGGGCTCCTTTTCGCACCCATCCCATAGAGGCAAGATCAGGGCCAAAAAGGCCAAGGCGGCCAGCCCAGCCAACCTTCCCTTCTGGCTGCCGTCTAGGATTGGTAGGCCAGCAGAAAGTTGAAACAGTGGGAAGAAAACTCATGCATGGAGGGTTTTAGCTGCCGAGAACTTGCAGTCCAAGGCGTGGGCGAAGCAAGCTAACACGCGTGGGGCTCGTCCTGATCTCCTTTCGCCTCACCAAAACTTGTTCATTGGTTGATCGCCAGCCTAGGAGGAATCACTGTGCTACGTCTGCACAGCCTAGACGGAACGTACCGCTGCTAGCGATAGAGGGAATAAACATGACGGCAATGTTCCCATACAGTAGCATGCTCAAGAAGAACTGCTTTGTACAACATGCATTCGCTCAGCTCATCGGGTAGATTGTCCGTTTCTGCCGCGGAGCACAGGCACTATTTCCTAGAGCGTTCAATGCACACTCCGCAGCCGCATCAAGGGCTCAGGAACACGGGTGGCTTGCGAGAACGCAAGGGGAGGCCGACCTGAATGAAATGAGAACTGGGGCAAAGACACTGCTAATTTTCTGCCGTCTCTTGGAGCTTCGAGAAGACGCAGGTGAAGAGCTCAGCTGGGATATTTCGTTAGCAAAGAGATCACAGAGCACGGGCAGCGGCATCAAATCACAAAGACATCGAATGTTTCTTCGCCCCGATGATGGTACTGTAGTAGTACCTTGGCACGGAGTGCCACGAGCAGTGTTTTGGAGAGGAGCTTGGCGATACGTTGGATTCGAGAATGGAGATGGCCGTTGGTGGGTCTAGTCGCGGCTGGTAGCACAGTACTCCATACTCCATAGTACATGCTCCCAGGTATTTGTAGTACTGGTACTCCGCAGTGTCAGGTAGCTGTAGTAACTCAGTTTAGTACTAGGTAGTACTAAGATATACTGTATAAGGTACCTGAGGTAGTAGGTAGGGTAGAGTATGTGCCTAGTAGCGGCTGGCTCAACGTTGGTGGTTACAAGTAATTCTTGAATTAAATCAGTAGTATCGCCCCATTCAGCTGCTTGGCTTTTCTTCTTCCTCTCTGCATCACACTTTGATGCCAGGTTCCAAGTTGTCCGCGAGGATTCTTTAGGCTAGTGCTTGCCTGGAAACCTGCATCTGGTCAAATTTTTGGGGCATCGACAAGGTTGCTGCGCACCGGGTGGGTAGAGGTGAGGTAGCAATACCAATGCACCTCTAGCGCCCAATATAGACATCTCTTGCCTTGCAGTCGTAAGCCTACAATTTGACCTACCACCTACTGATGTACTTTGCGGGTAGGTATAGTAGAGAATAAATGGAATTCTCCTTCAATTGCCAAGAGCGCCATGTAAGGCCGTGTGCGAACATCAGCCTCCAAATGTGTAGGCGCTATTGCAACCCGCGCTGGCTACTGTGTTGCATCTCTGCGCAATGTACGGCAATCTGGAAGTGCCGCCAGGTTGTGAGCATCAATTAAAATTGCTATTCTGACGCCCAGCTCAAATATACTTTTCCATCCTCTCCTGTTTTCTCTCTCTTCCCCTGACCTCTCTTCTTTCTGCCATGTTCCACCGCTATGGCTCGTCACGAGGAGAAGCATCTCCGCAGCTTTTCCAACTAGGTGTATTTGCGTCTTCTCCAGCTCCAGACCATGATTGCGCAAAATTGTCGCCATTGCCATCGATAGAGATGACTTCTCCAAGACCTCTATAGCAAGAGGGGGGGTTAAGCAAACTAGCACCCGTACCATATGCGCTAGACATGGGTAGTCCCAGGGCAAAGCGCCCACCATTGGGGAGCCTGAGTGCCGTCTCTTTTTGCCATTTCCCCAGGCCGCGGTATCATTGATGCTTTGGCGTCTCAGTTTGCCTGTCAAGAAAATCTCACGGTTGCTTTTGTATAGCGCATACATGCAAGATCAAATCCACCGCCTGATAGACGACAGGCTTCAACGCATTACATTTATCGAGTCATGCAGAGGGACAGGCGTTATTTGAGTTAAGCTGTATGAAGCTGATAGTGTACCAGATAGAATCACGCTCTGCTCAGCGTTTTTTTCGGTCTATCTAGCGACGATGGAGAATCTGACGGGCTACTACGTATGTATTTGATAGAGAGACCCATATTTGCTGCTGAACGGACGCATGGAATCCTCTTGGTCCGCGGCACGGCATTCTCACGCACTCCTCTCCAGCAACCTTGCTCACGGATGTGATAGGCGCCTCTCCCGTGCCAGACTAGGTGGACATGCATGCAGCGCTGATACGAGTACATTGTGTATGTAGGCGACTGTTACTACGGATATAGAGTAAGTCTCCCAGATGAGTGAATAATTTCAAGCAGCACTTGCCATCTCATATAATCTATAAACCATTGGCATCAGTGCTTACTTGTACGCAAAAAATGCTTCGATTCGGCCCCCATCCCACTGCCGTCTTCGTGGCCGTGTCTACTGCCTCAAGCGAACACAAGTACTCTTACTAGCAGCGCCGGGCAGAAAGCCTACCGCCAGTTGGCCAGCACCGCCAGCCATCCGTACCGGTACCTTGACCCAAGCCGCGACCTGGTGGCTGCGATGGCCTCGCTAACTCGAGCTCGCAGCTTTTTGCAGACCGGGATGGAGAGAGGTGGATGGCAGGGATTGAGCGCCATGTGGGACCCCCATGCTAGGCATCCCTGGCCAATCTACTAGCGTTTCCACCCAGAACTCGCCGTGAGAGAGCCCTACCTGGCCTACCCACGGCCGAGATCAGCGATGCCAGAGCCCAGGCGCCGGACAGACAACTGCCAGGCCCAAGAGGACCCCCGAATGATCCACCGCCAGTCGCCAATCCCAGGCCCATCCATGCCACGCCATGGACCTGGATGTCTCTAGTTGAGTGAATGCTGCAGATGTCTCTCTGTGTCGTCGCCCGTTGTCGAAGGTTAAGCTTTGGTTCTTGTGCTGGAGGCACCGTGTTTTGTTTACCATCCCCGGGCGATTCACAGGGCAGTGCGTGAACTTGCAGGTACGGCAACGGCCTACTGAACGAGTTGTCAGCAAGATAAGAAACACCGAGACGAGAGATGCTCCTCGCACATGCTATGCTTCCGCAAAGCTCGACTGGAAAGCCACCTGTCAGTGTGGACAACTCTAATACAGCGCTAGTGCTTGGATGTATGGGCTCGCTGCGCTCAAGAGAACACTAAATCTAAGCGGCACCGCGCGACGAAGCTCAGTCAAATCTTTTCGTCCCTTCCAAAAGCCAAAGTGGCATTTCCCGTCCCTCCTCTGCCAGCGCTGCACAGCAGAGCAGAATCCATGTCGTCGTAGCCGTCCTCAAAGCCGCAGTCGGTACCTGGTACGGCCGTGCAGGTACTGCAAGCTCCATCCTCTTTCGTCCTTGATAAACCCCCCTCCCTCTGCTAGTGTCCGCCTGACTACCGTATGGTACACTTCGCTCGTCCGCCAGCACCGTTGGCCACCTTCGCCCTGCTGCCAGTTCTGCCGTGCTCAACGGTGGTCAGGCGCTGTCTCTGGCTTTGTGCTGTTGCGAATGACGAGCTGAGCCGCCTGTCTGCGTATCGGATACCTGGGACAAAGTCAGCGCGCTCGTACTGTACTTGCGCCTTGTCTGGCGCTGCCTCGGGCTCTGCTTGTTAGTGCTGCGCAGGCTGGCGTCAGGTCGTCGCAGTACCGCACACGCACGTATCAGGTACCCTTCGTCCCCCCATCAGGCTCTCCTCAGCCAAAGTACCCTTGTACCTTTTTCCTCCCAGCCCACCACCCCCCAAGCCCACGGTAACTCTAATCCGCTTGTCTTGCCTCTCTCTCTTCTCTCGCCCTCACTCTCCAAAACACCCTCTTCGTCTCTCCTCTCCCACCTCGTGCCGGCCTGTCGCTGAAGCGATTTCGTTCTCTCGCAGGCTTTTTGAACGCGCGGGTGCCGTTTTCCTTTCCTGTTTCGATTCTCGATTCAGCGTGGAGATTTTGGTTCCAGGCCTTCTCGCATCCTGAGCCAGGCTATCCGCCCTCGTGTTTCGCCGCACATCCACTGCTTCACCATAGCAATTTCTGCTAGTCGCCCTTCCTCCGCTTCCTTTTTTGTTTTTTTACGACGTCGACGACACATCGATTTTCTTCTTCTCCGAGCGCCCCATTGACACTCGCTCAGTATCTTACTGCCGACCATCGTCGAACCCTTTAGCTTCGCAGCTCATCCTTGCACCGGCTCTGAATGCCCGACCTGCGTCAACCAACCCTCATTGTTTACCACCACGCCGAGACTCTTGCGTTTGGAGCGAATCGCCACAACCACCCGCCCACAGGCTGCGATACAGGGCACGCCCCTTTTGGGCTTCGAGTTCGAGCGCATGGTTATATCTCAAGACCCCTATCAAGTGCAAGTGCGGCAAACGTATTTGCTTAGGTGCATTCCTTACGAAGCTCTTCATAGGCGGGCTGGGAGGTTGCTAGGCATATTGTAGCATCTACTGTGGCTACTTGCTATCTGCCTAGACTGCCGACAAACCTTTTTGGCTGGCTCGTCCGCTCGTCTACGTACTGAACTTCTTTTCTCCTGCGTGCACCGCATCTACCTGCGAAGCGTAGTCGACTGGCCAAGCTTCTCTTCAATTTTGCCCACATTACAGGATTCTGCCTTTTGGCGCTCGTCGATATACGAACTCGTTTCTATAAAAGGTTGGAGGGCGTAACTGGCGCAAACTCAAAGCGGCCATGGCCGCCAACATGCAGCACATGGCTGGGGCAGGCCAGATGATGCCTCAACAACTGCGAAAGCCCACAGCTAGCCAGCTGCAGCAGGCTGTTTATCAGAATATTCAACAAAACACACCGCCATTAAATGGCATGACTTGGCAATCAAATTTCTCTGTTAATGAGCGAATGGGAAAGACATTGGACTTGTACGTACTGGCCCCATAGCTTAGTTTTTCCTCTCTGGCTCCATTTACAACTCTAACGTTCTCTCGGTGTGAACTCTAACTGATATGGGTCGCAGAATCACAAACATCACTCTCGCCATGGGCACTCTTGACTACAGCCGAGCAACCGATTTTGGATGTCAGTTCGAACGAGAAGTGTTTCATAAATCACCAACCAAAGTGCGTCTCTGCTGCTGCTACTTTCTTTCCCCATCTTGCTGGTCAAAAAATTTACAAAGCTAACTTATTGATTCTAGGAAGCGTATGACCAGGCCATGGCAAGTAAGACTATGGATTTTTTCAAGAAACGACAGGCCAACGAACCTGGCCTTCAAAACAGCCTCAACGCCAGTGCCCAGGCCCAAGCGCATGCCCAGGCTCAAGCACAAGCCCAGGCACTAATGTTGCAGGCTCAGATGGGCCGTGGCCAGACTCCCCAGCAGGGATTTCAGCACATGCCGCATCCCATGCAAGCCACTCAGATGCCCCAGCAGCAACAGCAACAGCAACCATCGTTTATGCAACAGCAGCAGCAGCAGCAGCAGCTTGCCATGGGTATGGCTAACCAAGCCGGCCGCGGTATAGGTCCCAACCCACAAGCGATGGGCATGGCTGGCGGTCCTAATAGAAATATGTTCCCTAACGATGTGGCGAGACTGGCTCAGGCTGATAAAAACAAAGTCATGGAACTTGCGACCAAGATGATGGCTCAGGCTACAGAGCAGCAAAAAGCTAGCACACGGCTCCATTTACAATCAAGGCTCACAGCTCAGCAGCTTGCCGAACTCCAGACGCAGGGGAGAGATCCTCTTGTTTGGTGGTACCAGAATCAGGCATTTCAAGCCCTTAAGCAGTCTTCCACAATGCACCGATTCCAGCCACCTGGTCCTGCGAACCCAAACAACCCTCAAGCTGCTATGATGCAACAACAACAGAGCCAAAATTCTCTACAGCAACAGAGGCAAAATATGATAAACGCAGCCCAGCAGCCTGGTGCAGGCCATGATTTCCCTCCATTCACCCCAAACATGGATAGCATCAAGGATCAGCAGGTGGCCGGCCTAATGGCTCAACAGGCGGGCCAAGTTGTCGTACCAGCGAGCAATGGCAATGGAAGAAATGTCACTCCTCAGCCTGGTAACCAAAACATTTCCAATCAACAGATGCAAAATCAAACGCCTCGTACTGCTCAGCAGCAGCAGCAACAGCAGCAGCAGGCTAAGCTGAACCAAGCCGCTCAGCAGTCTCAAGCTTTACAAGCACAGGCACAAATGAAGATGCAGAACCAGCAGCAAATGACGGGAAATATGGCTACATCGCAGAGCCCAGCCATGAATACCCTAAACACTCCCGTATCAAGACCGGGCGTTATGAATCCCATGGCGCCGCAGGGTATGAGCCAGAACGGCATATCTCCATTTGGCGACCAGCGATTTCACCAGGGAATTCAACGGCCTAACAATCCCGCTTTCAACGCTATGCTCACTAACATGACCCCAGAACAAAGGCAAGCAATCAACGGTCTTCCTCCGGACAAGCTTAATGAAGTCATGCGTCGATGGCAAAATCAGCGACAGGAGCAGATAGCAAACATGAATGCAAATCCGATGATGCAGCAACAAATGGCTAATCGACCTCAGAACCAGTTCAACCAGGCAGGGAACATGGCCCCTGGTCCTCAGAATATGCAACAAGTGAATGCTCCTGGCGCAGGCAATCAACAACAGCCAATGCCAATGAACCGTATGACACCTCAGGGCTCCCAGCTTCAGTTTGTGATGGACTCGATGGATTTGCCTCCCAGCATAATAAATCAAATCAACGGCCTGCCTGCAGAAGTTAAAAAATGGAGAGATTTGAAGGTGTGGATCAGCCAAAACAATACGCTTCCACCAACTGTTCGTGGCCAGCTAGCTGCTTTCCAACAGAAGCAATTCCAAGTGCTTATGCAAAGGCGGGCTGCCAGTGTGCCCCAGCAGCCTGGACAGGCTATAAACATGAATCCTGCGATGCCAATGCAAGTGGCAAATCAACAACCTGGAATACAGCGACAGATGGCCAATTTACCACCACAATTGCTTCAAGTCTCGCCTCAGGAGATGATGCATATCCGAAGTCAGAAACCTGGGTTGGTCAACGTTCCTGATGAGCAACTTCGATCGATGATTATCTCGATGAAGAGGAGTAGCTGGCAGCAACAGCAACAGCAGCAGCAGCTGAGGGCCCAGCAGTTGCAGGCCCAAAACCAGCAGCTACAAGCTGCCGCCGCAAATAATATGGCTGGTGCCCAGGGCCCTCAAAACCCCATGCAGATCCAGCAGACTCAACCTAATCTCACACCTCAACAAACCCAGGCGCAGACGATGCCCAATGCCATGAGCCAGACTGCTTCGATGCAAGCGGCCAACTTAAAGCAGCAACCGAACGCGAATCAGGCACGCAATAACCAATCCCAAGCTGCGAAAACTCTTAAACGCCCTAACCCTGATGACGGTGCCGATGCTGCCAACATGAAGGCTTCCATATCTGCTGCACGACAGCCGCCGGCGCCATCGGCGGCAGCGGCATCGCAACCAACCCAACAGCCAGTACAAAGGCCAGGGGCGAAATTCCCGCCGCAGCTTACACCTCAACAAGAGGCTCAATTGAATCCCGAACAAAGAGCTAGGTATGAACAGATTTTGAGGATGCAAGGCAAGGCTCCGGCTCCGGCTGCTACAGGAGCAGTACCCTCAGAGTCTCTGATGCGCCTCAAGATGATTGGGCAAGAAGAGCAAAAGCTGTTCGCTCAAGAATCCACTCCAGACATTCCAATGGGCCCTGAGGAGTACGCAGAAACCGCAGCAAAGCTCAAACGAATTGTCCAGGACATGAGCAAGGTTGGCCGTGGGCTAAGCAAGTGGTATTCCCTCACGCAAGATGACGCGCGTGCCAAAATGTTCTTTAGAACTGTAAGTGGACGGAAACGCCGTAAAGATTTAATTTCAATATGCTAACTTGACTATAGCGATTGCGTCTCATCAAGCAACATGTGGACGGCGAAAAGATGGAGATAATCAAGGACGCCTTCAGTATCCGCTCTTCTGAACTGGATCAGGCTCGCGCTATGCTTGAGAGTATGGCTAAAGATCTGGCTGCTAGTGTGGCGGGCGGCCGGCATTTGAAGCCAGGCAGCCAGACACAAGCTCAACCGTTATCTCAACAGCAAATGCAGCAGGCACAGCAAAAGAATCAGCTAACGCAGCCAGCTCCTCTGAATGCCGCTAATCTGGAGAAGAACGCGCAGGCGATGAACAAATTGAACCAGCAGCAGAAGCAGGCCAATAAAGCAGGCCAAGTGCCGCCCCCCGCCCCAACAAGCGCTCAGCCACCCTTCCCATTCGGAGCAGCGACCTCGCCTGATGGTAACCCTACTTACATGAGCAAACCTAAAGAAATCAACTTGCAGCTACCGCCTGCTCGAAAGAAGCCAAGACTGACAAATTCTGGTCCGTCTTCTCAAGTGGCCACTCCCTCGCCACAGATTTCAAAGAATGCGTCTCCAGATATCCAACGCCAGCAAGGCCCACCGAAACCTTTACATCTCTGCACGGAGCCCGACTGCGACCAGTCTATTTCTGGATTCCCTAGTAAACAAGCTCTTCAACATCACATCGATGAAGAGCATACTAAGCCCAAAGCCGACCCGTACAAATTTGTGGGAGAGTCTCTTGCGGAGGCACTGGGTCTAGAACTAGACGGCACCATCAAAAAGGAGCAGAAGGAGGGGGCGCAAGCAATGAGTTTGTCAACTTCAAAACAGGGTCAATCTTCCGGAAATCTTGTCGGCACACCCATGTCCGTGGATGGTACTGGCATGAAGCGATCAGCCAGCGCCATGAGCAAGGCCCAAGATGTGAAAGCCGGCGTCAAGTTGGACGCGACTGCCAAGGCTGGCGATGGGAAGCAGGTTAACGGCACTGCAATGCTTGTCAATGCAACGGACCCATGGGCCAACTCGACTATTGACCCTCAGACACTCCTACAGAACTTGGGCTTTGAAAACGGGCTGCCAAATATCGTCAACGAGGCCAACATGTACAGGTCTTTCACGCCAAAGGATACCCCAGAGTCTAGCAAGGACGGTGCGAGCGAGCCTAATAGCGATATCTCTGAGGGTGCTGCGCTTGACATTGACATGAATTGGCATACCCTTGATAATGACGTTCTAATGGATTTCACCAACGCCTGCATTAATGGGGAGATGGACTCGACAGAAAACCTAAAGGCCGCTGTGGCTAACATCGATCCAACCCTTCTTTTAGCTGGGCCGCCGGGCGTTCCGGATTGGGATGAAATCCAAGTCGATTTCACAAAACCGTTTGAACTCGACATGAGTCTTTACTCTCTCGATGTTACTAGCGACTTGTAAAGAGAAATCTTTTCTTAACAGAACCAAAATTTTGCTCTTTTTTTTAGCGAAAAGCGAGTTTGGATTTGGAGTAATGGTTGAGAGCAGGCTGCTACAAAAGCTGAAAAGAAAGCTCTCTCTTGTTTTTTCTTCTCCTACTTTGCTCGCTTCGTCTTTTTTTATACATGTTTGTCTGTTTCGGTTGATTTACTTGTTTGGAGCCCAGGACAGGACCTAGGATATATACCCAGCATTACGTCATATCTGATATAACAGTGGTCGTTTATTGGACAACAGAAGGAGGAGGGAGAAGCTGAGTCAAAAACTAAAACAAAATTGATGGGATGAGACTGTTGAAAGAAGAGTCTGGTTGGCGTTAAGGCTAAGAATGGCAGCAATGGATGCTATTGCACAGAAGTTTGTTTTCTCTTTTTTCACTGTTGATGTTTTTATTTTACCACCTCTCTTTTTGTCACGGCCGTTTACGTTTTCGTTTTCACCTTTCTTTAGATGATGAAGCTGAGGTGATTTCAGTGTATGGGCGGGGTAATATATTGATTCAAATGACGGATTCGAGTTTAATTTGGAGTAAATGGAATTCTACAAAGCTGTATCTTATTTATTGTAACGTACATCCGTTTCAATTTCCATGTAGCGCAGGCTTGGTGTTCAAAGGCATCATCCGGATGGCCTCTGAGCAAATGAAAAATAACATCTATTTTATGACTTTTTTTTTGGCGTGCAGCGACGTGTCTAGTAGAAACGACAATAAATTTCATTACTGTGTACTGAATGATTTGGAATTGAGGTCTGGCTACGTAAGGATAGCACTGTCTCTGAGCGTGATTTGCATGTGACGAGATCTGATGCCGATGGATATGGGGATCAGATCAATGGAGCCCACCCAGTCTTGGTTTTTTTTTTTTTTTTTTTTTTTTTTTTTTGTACCTCATTATTAGCGTAGAATTCTTGGGGAGGGGTTCGCCCCGTCAAAGAAGCAATAAAGCTCTCCACATTCTTCTACTCGTGGTCGAATTCTACACTATTCCTTATTAGGTTTAGAATAGAGATGCCGACGACACGGGCTTTTCGTTGACGGGAAGGAAAAGACGCGGCGTGCTTGCTGAGAGCTAGTCTGAATAAGGCAAGGCTCGTAGGAAAGCAGTTAGAAAAGCTAGTATGGAGTAGCCAGTTCTTGGAGAAAAGAGCTGAAGGCGGGCACGAAGCGTGTGGGAGACCGTTCCTGCCTTTGCGGCGCAGAGTGGGGAACTTTCAGGGTCGGTCGCGTTGTGAGAGGCAGGAACGAAGGTTGAATAGCTCGTCAAAGTCCAAAGGCTGTGCGCGCCGGGGGGGAGGCATCAAGGCTGGTTTTAGGCGTTATTTACTTTTTCTTCTTTCTTCTTGGTGGCTTATTTTCCTATTCTTCAATTATCCAGTTTCGCGCCTCCCCTTTTGCTTTGCTATTGTGCCGTATTTGTGATCTGCTTGCATAAAGCTACTGCTACGGAGTAGCTCTTGCGTCTCTTGCTTTCAAAGGACACAATAGCCTGGCTGTTCAATTAGCAGGCATTCACCACTTTATAAGAAATCATCAATCGCGCTTTGTATTTTTGTTCACGTGTTCGCGCCAATTACATTATCATACCTGCTGTATCCATGTACAAAGTATATCGGGCTGGTAGAGCTTCTTATCGATTTATCTCTACACACGCGACCTGCCATCGCCACTAAACAACACACCCCACTACCACTCCTCCATCTCATATACATCTTTGCGCGCGCGACTCTTGCTCCATATTACCACACTTTTCATTCTCTCTCTCTCTCTCTCTCTCTCTCTCTCTCTCTCTCTCTCTCTCTTTTCCTTCTTTCCTTTTTACTGCTGTTCACTTTCTACATTCTATTGGGTTTTCCTTTGTGTCCTCGTTTATTTGCTCAACAATGGAAGCTACCTCGTCGCCCATGAAGCGACGCGCCGTGCTTGGTGCAAAGGACGCGAACGCGGCACTGACAACACCGAGTACACACAAAATTACCAGGATAGGAACACCAATGTTGTTAACACCTTCATCTCTCTTGGTGAGCAGTCCAATGGGAGGAACTGTATCAGAAAAAGGAAAGAAGCGAACGGCAGAAGAGGGGGGCGAAGAGGTAGCGGACGAGAGTCCGGAGACCAAGAAGACGTGTGTTGATGGGGTGAGTATCAATATTGTTGCTCGCCATTCAGTGATTTGGCCTTTTTGCTAATACATTTGGATCTAGACTACGCGGTCACGGTCACCCAGCATTGAAACGAGCTCTCTCTTCGATACTTCTGCCGGAGACGCTTCCTGGGCTACTGCACCAACAGAACCAGACACGGCCACGACAGCTGCAGATACGCTACTGACAGCTACAAGGCCTAGAGCATTAACGAGGGAGCAGGCAAGAGAGGTAAATTCTTCTCTAGCTCTTCCCTCTTCTCTTTTATCACCTCAAATACAAGAGCTAATAGCGGGTGTTACCCTCCATCTAGAAGGCAGAGATTCTCCGATTGCGACTTGGTCTCGCAGGATACAAGCTGCGCACCGGCCAAACAACGATTCCCCTCTCCAAACTCCAGCGCAAACCCCTCCCTCCATCAACAGTTACACGCAAACGAGCACATACCGTTACCCATACGAAACCGACGAATACGCATAGTAGGGCCCAAAGCGCGGATTCAATCCCGCAGGTGCCCGCACTGTCACAAGTGTCGACCACCACATCGGTAGCATCTGATGCTATGACTCTACCTGCCTCTCAGGAGAGTGTTATTGTAGAGACCAGGGGAAACACGCCTGACCGCATTGAGTCACAAGAAGAAGCTGGGAGTAATGAAAGAGACAAGACGGTTCTGCTTCCCATTAGCGAACTGGATTCTCCTTCTAAATTCTTCCAGTCGAGCCCGGCACCAGCGCCGGTATCATCTCTGAGGAGCACATGTACAGATACGGCGTCAAATGACGTAGAAAGGTCATGACGCGAGCGCAATTGAACTATCTTTTTAATTTAAAATATTAGAAGAAAAAATGAGCAGCCAATTTCTTCTGGCTTGATTTCCAATATCAAGATCACTCCAATGTATTTGTTATAATAGGTAAGACACAGCTCTTTAGATGACGATCATGACGCAATTCTACACGAATAGCTTAACGAAACTATAAAGAATAGATATAGAGTTACTATGATGACCATTTCTTCATTTCACTTAGTGGTATTACAGGCTATTTCTTTCATGTAACAGTCACATGAGTACCTTGGCATCAAATTTTGGTCTCATTTTTTTTTTCTCATTGGTCTCGCCCAGAGTTTCGTATCCTATCCTATCGCCACCCTATCAACGCCCTTGAATTGACACTCATTAGTGTCACAGGTAGTTTATACTACTACTATATGCATATACTAATCCTAACTTAACAATCTTAAATCGCTTTCTCCTCCTCCAAACAGATGCTTCCCCGCTTGACTTAATCAACCAAGATCTTGGGCTCAATCTCGCCGTAGCTCTCAAAGAACTGGTCAAACAGCTTAATAGCTCGTCCCACGTCGGCCGTTCCACCAGTCTCACGGATGCTGTGCATGCTGAGCTGCGGGTTGCCCAGATCGAGGGTACGCATGCCCAATCTAGCGGCCAGACCGGGTCCGATGGTGCTGCCGCAGGGCGAGTCGTTGCGGACGACGAAGAGCTGCAGCGGGACGCCGGCCTTGCGGGCGCACTCCTGCAGCATGACGATGCCGGGAGAGTTTGTGGCGTAGCGCTGGTTGGCGTTGATCTTGACGACGGTGCCGCCGTTCATGGCGGGCTGGTGCGAGGACTCGTACTTGCCGGCGTAGTTGGGGTGGACGGCATGGGCCATGTCGGCGGAGACGAGGAACGAGCGCGAGAGCGTCTGCTCAAAGGCGGTGGACTCCTCGCCCTCGTGGTGGACCTGCTCGTAGCTGCCGTCGCTGGCGGCATCGCGGTTGCCGGGGAGGACGGACAGGCGGCGCAGCACCGAGGGCAGCAGGTTGGAGTGGGCGCCCTGGGCGGACTGCGAGCCAATCTCCTCGTGGTCGAAGCAGACGGTCATGCGGATGGTGGAGTCGTTGTCGAGGGCGTCGGGCTTGCTGACGGACTTGATGAGGCCCTCGACGGAGCAGTAGGTCATGCCCAGGTTGTCGAGGCGTGGGGAGAAGATGAACTCGTCGTTGATGCCGCCGATGACGGATTTCTGCGTGTCGTAGAGGACGAGCTCGAAGTCGACGATGGAGGGGACGTCGGTGCCGACCTCGTTGGCGATGACGTCGAGCACGGCGGGGTGGTGGCGCACAGTCATCTTCTCGAGGGGCTTGAAGTCCTCGTCCTCCTCCATGGCATCATCCTTGCTAGGCTCCTCGGGCTGGGCACCCTTGTTGAGCTCGGCGGCGGCAAGGCCCGTGATGGGGAACAGCTCGATCTCGTTGTTGGGGTCGAAGTTGGACTGGCGGTGCAGGTGAATGGCCAGCGTGGGGATTCGCAGCAGCGGCTTGTCGACCTTGACCAGCTTCTGCACGACGCTGTCGCCCTCGCGGACCAGAACTCGGCCGGCAAGACTCAGGTCGCGGTCGAACCACGAGTGCCAGATGCCGCCGCCGTAGGTCTCGACGCCGACCTGCAGATAGCCGACATTGCTCTTCCGGGAGACGGGCTTGACTCGCAGGCAGGGCGAATCGGTGTGGGCTCCGACAATGGCGACGGGGTTGCCGGGGCGCCACTTGCGGCCGATGGCAAAGGCGAGGATGGACGAGCCGTTGCGGGTGAGGTAGTACTTGCCGCCGGGGCGCAGGCTTGATGCCCACGAGTCGCGTTCGCGGATGAGGGTGAAGCCGGCCTTTTCAAAGCGGGCGGCGGCAGACTGGACGGCGTGGTAGGCTTTTTCAGAGCTGCTGTTTCAGCACACGCTATGCGGTTTGGCAGGCAAGACAAGACAGTGGAGGTGGATGCGGGACGTACGGGTAGGAGACGCATTGACAAAGTCGACAAAGTCGAGGGCCTCTTGCGGGGGAGCCATGATGAAGGCAGTGGTTGAAAACGGTAGGGCTGCTGGGCTTGGTTTGGTGCTGGCGAGAGAATGGAGTGCTATCCTCGACGACCGTCTCGCTGTCAAGAGGCAGATCATGCAGAGAGTAGGAAGGGAAAAAACAACAGACTGGGGAGAAGGAGACGAGAGACGAGACGTATCCGTGGAGCTGCCAAATCAATCCAAGAGGTGCGGAGAAGCGACAAAATTTCAGCCAGTTGCTGCGTCTCTCGTCGAGTGTGGAGGGGCAGCAGCTCTGACGGAGGGCAAAAGTTCCATAGTAGCTGCGACTCGTCGCTGGAGCTTTCGGGATGCGGCACTGCGGCGCTAGAGTTTTAAGGCGGTGGTATCCGAAGGCGGGGCCGGGCCATGGGCCGAAGTGCCGGGTAGGGTTGATTACACGGACAGCATGTGTAGAGGCATACAGTAAGAAACGAACGGATGATGGGGATGATTATACTATACTATACTATAAGGAATACGGGGTACGGGGTACGAGGCACGATAACGAAAGAGTAATGAAAACGTTGGATTTGCATATTCATGCCGTTCTATACATGTACATGTATATGACGTTTTTTTTTTTTTTTTTTTTTAAATCTTCATTTGGTATAATTCGCTATTTAAACATGGATGGAAAATAGGGAACAAACATCTCTCCGTTGAACAATATCGTCAAACAGAAATAAAAAAAAAATCAAGCGCATATTCCTCATGTATCTTCCCCCCCTCTCCATTATATACAGTCTCGTCTATCAGAATTCCCATATCAAACTAGTAGTGGTAGTAAACTCCCCTCTTCAAACAAAAAAAAAAAAAGAAAAGAAAGGAAAAGAAAGGCTCGAGCTGTGATTCTGTATTTTTAATAACCCACCATCGCTTTCTTCGTAGTCGGAGCTTGAAATAAAAATAAAAAAAAAATACTCGCCTTACTTCCGTCGCTCAATGGTTTCCATAACAACCGTCTCGCTGTCATTCTCCATCTTTACCCGTGCCATTCCGTCTTCCTTCAATCCCAAGCCCGGGTTTCCGAAGCAGAGCATGCTCGCGGCCAAAAACACAAAGACGCCCTCAAGAACAATAAAGGGAGTCTCCTCCTTGATGAGCTTTCCGCTGTATCCGTCCCGCAGCTCGGCAACACGGTAGGCGCAACGGGCCAGGATGAGCAGCGTGGCCGACGTCAGGCCGGTGAAGAAGGCAGTGAGGCGCCAGCCAAAGTTGGAGGCGCGGCCGGATCGCAGGTAGCGGAACATGTAGTCGCCGAAGGAGAGGATGAAGAGGACCAAGACGATGACCTGCAGGCTGAGACCGGCCTGGGAGACGTCGACGCCGACCTTGTTGGAGCCGGTGGTGTTGGCGGACATGGCGCCTCCGGCGGCCTGGAGGACGAGGCAGACGATGTCGAAGGGGATGAAGATGTAGTAGAAGAGCTGGGGCTTGAAGCGGGACAGATCCGGGGCGAGGTAGAGGATGGATTTTGAGAGAGTTACGTAGATGGATGCCGTGTAGAAGACGGGAGCAATGGTGAGGCAGACTGCATCACGACGGTTAGTCTGAAAACGAACGGAAGCAAAAAAAAAATTGGGATAGGGAAGAGAGAAATCGTTCGCCCTTACCAATCTGAATCATGAATCCGGGGAAAGAAAAGGGATTGTAATGAAGCAGGATTCTTCCGACGTATCCGATGATCTCAGTCACGCAGCCGACGAGCATGGGGAAGGTGAAGCCCCAAACCCTCCACCGGAAGCCGAGATAGAAATGGACCAGGCCGACGGCGCCAAATAGGGCGGCAAAGACAATGTTGGCGGCGAGAGAGGGCTGGTAGCTCAGGATGCTCCATTCCACGGGGCAGTTGTGAAGGTTGCACGTCACATCGTGTCCGAATGTGATGATGGGGTCGGGAAGGGGTTCTGTAATCATCGAAGACATGGCGAAGGCGGTGATGAGTGATGATTTGCTTTGACACACGTCGCCTTTTTAGGTCTTTTTTCTTGTTTCTTGGTGTTTGTTGGAGGTCGAGGGTGGTAGAGGGCGTGTTGGTATATATGTACGTGTGATGTGTATTATCACCACTGAAAATGGGTATAACAGAGACTCTCCGGTCCAAAGGGGGGCTACCAGCTCCCTTTATTGTTTTGAACGACAAAGACAAAAAAAAAAAAAAAAAGAGAGAGAGAGAGAGAGAGAAATACTCAGCCTCAAACTAGGTAGATCCGCGTAATTGGCTCAAGGCTCACGGCCCCATAGTCGCTCGCTCTCGCTCCCGCACGTTTTATCTATCCACATCTTGGACAGAAACGAGCACTTGTTATGCGTCATCACCGGCAAAGCCCTTATCAACAAGCCTCCCTCCCCTCCCACCCCCCCCCCTCCGCTTGAACGATCTTACATTATCGTCCTCTGCTGTATGTCCAGGCCGGCGGGATGGAGCCAAAAAAAAAAAAAAAAAAAAAAAAACACGCCCGGGGCCCGGCCTCAGCCATTGGGTAGGGCTTGGCGGTTCACCAAGACGGCCGAATCCTTGCCGTGCCAGGGACGATACATGATACATGGCCGCCGAAGGCCGCTTAGCAAGCGAAAATCGGGTCCTGAGTGTCGATAATATCACACGTATAGACCCAGCCGGCAGATCGCACCTTGCAGAGATGCCCACAGGACGAATGTTATGCCCTGATTCATAGAGGCTGACCAGGAGCTGGTCAGGCTGAGCAAAAGAGAGACTGGCTACGGGTGCTGTCTACCAACACAAACAGGTGCTGGGCAAGGGGGGCCAGGGGTGGAAAACAATACACCGCTGTACATCAATGCAAGCTGTAGATGGTGGCAGACTGGCGGTGCTTCCTTTCCGTATTGGAGGGGGCTTAAAAATAGTATGTAGTGGCCTGGTCCCTGTGGCAGCTCCATATTACATGTGCCATGGGGGGGTGGCAGGCAGAGGCTGACAACTAGACCTTAGCAAAACCAGCTGTTGAATAACAAGGGAAAAGAAGAATAAATACATTTAGCGCTACAGGGATATATGGAGCGTAATATAGCTTCAAAAGTAACTTTATTAATAGAATAAATTTAACAGTTTTTTTTTTTTTTTTTTCATTTACTCTTTATTCCATCTCCCCGTTCGTGGTCAATTGTCCCAAGAAGCTTAACATCTAAGCCACGCCACTGCAATCAGCGCTTCAGCCACACACGTAACGCTCGATATCCGAGTGCGAGACGGAGCACGGAGTTGAAAAACGCCCAAAGGATCGCGGGAATGACGCGGCGCGGGGCCTGCGGGCGGTTAAAGGAAAAAAAAAAAAAGAAAAAGAAAAAGAAAAAAAAAAGCGGATCTTGTAGCGCTGTTTCAAGGCTCGGACTTTTATTTTATTTTATTTTATTCCTCTTATTTTACTATTTTATTCTTGATTATTTGCTTTGCTGATGGAGCTGCGTTTCGGGCCCTGGAACACAACACTCGCAGCCTCTTTCCTCTTGCAAGGCTTGAACAAGCCTTGAGATTGAATTTGCATCGAATCCACCCCCTGCGCTGCGCTGCGCTGGCGGATCTAGGCTAGGTATTAGGCCGAGAGAGGACGAGTCAGACAGAAGCGCAGGGCAGGGCAAAAAAGAGTTGGTTGACGTGTGGAAGGGATTGACGTGTTCCCACGCCATCCAACCGCGGTGGAGCTGCTCCAGCAATTAAGCATTGCGCTTTGCGTGTTTACATGATAATGTTAATCCAGACCTACGCGTAGGCTATTTATTTATTTATTTATTTATTTATTATTTATTTGTTTATTATTATTATTTTGGAGGGGGAAAGACACTGTTGAATCCTCTGAAAATCACAAAGTGTGTGTGATGAATAGATGGCTATTCTTCTTCTTCTTCGGTGAAATACATCCCATTGCAATATCGCAATACAGGTCCTGCTTGATGCCTAAATGCAGTCAATGAATCAAACCCGCGCGAAGGAATCACGCCAACATGGCACGCAAAACGTTAGCTCTCAGCCACTCAATATGCCAAACGACTGGACACCCGAACGCATTAAGCATCTCAGCCACCTTTTTTTTCTTTTCGTAAATAACAAACTTTTGCCCATTGCGCGGCCTTAGGGCGCCACATCACGCGATGGCTGCAGCAGAATGTTTCGAAAGGATTTCCCTATTCTAGTTTCGTGGCGTCTAGACAGCCAATACAATAGCACTACCTCTGGCAGGATGAAGTCCGTAGCTCTTTTTATCTTTTTTGCCAAAAATCACAGCAGCAGAGCAATAATGCGGTTAAAAGTATATATATATAAGTCATGACCTGTCATAAATCTTGTATATTCCAGCTCTCCGGTACTATTACCTAGATGCTCCCCTCCACTGATCTCGGCCCTTCATAATACCTAGATACCTACTAATCTAAATATCGGTTCAGTGGGTATGTATGTATGAGTAGATTGCGCTCAGTATTGAGTTGCATCTATGCATACCTCAGACACCCCTCCACCCATCAAGCGTGCCCATCTCCATCTCCCACCAACACGACGAAAGCGAGCATATACAATGTCAAAAGCACTGGAATTCGACCCCCTCACATCAATCCGACGCAGTGAATTACTCTGTAGCCAAGCCTGCGCCAGTTATACCAAGCCAAAGGCTGATATCATGATGCATACCTAGGTATATGATAGATAGGTACGTGCAGTCTTGGCATATAGGATCACCCGGAGTCGGCACAATCCCGCATAAAACTTTACGTCCGGGCGTCTATACTACTACTCAAATTGTATTAGAGCAAAAAGGACGTATGGTACTCCGTATTTGAATTTCATTTGCTGAAAACTTGCTCGTCCAAACATCATCTTCACATACTTGTAGTCTATCCCCCACGAAGAATAGGCTTTTCAGAAACATTACTCAAATCGGCGAATGGTCCGCAGCTGTTGGTTACTTTCATTTCACATTTAACCCAAAGAGGAAACTTTTTTTTCCTCTTGAGCTTTCTAAAGCAAAAAAAAGGGGGGGGAGTGGTCTAAGAATGTCTTATACGGCCGCCCCACGACTCAGCTTAGCCCCTGTTGCGAATCTTCGTTCCATCTCAGCCCACTTCGTCTCATTCACAGGAGAGACACCGAATGTTGTTGCCACGTGGGGTAACAATGCGAACGATGGTGTTTTCTTCTTCTTTTTTGTCTTACATTGTTGCACCTGCGTGGCTGTGGGTTATCGCATGTGCGACACGGTCACTCTACCTCTTTCTTCAACCACCACTTCTGTGAGTCCGATAAAGCCAACCTGCCTGGTACATTGTACCCAAATGCCCCTCCTCTGCTATAAAAAGCATGTCTCTAGTTCACCAAGCCATATTTGGAATATCCATTATCAAACACTTATTATCATATACGCCAGTGTAGCATTTTCATCGCTAGCGCGGGTAGTTGGAAGCCGGCAGTTGGCAGCAATCGACTTGCCGATTCCCGAATTAGGCAATCTGGGTCAATCTCAGGAACACCCCCCCAAAAAACCAACAAGAAAAAAAAAAACTTCCTCGTCCTTTATGGTGCTACAAAATACCGGAGCACGGAGTACAAACAATCATGTTGCCTTCCGCTCCGCTTCGCTGGATGCCGTAATACGGAGCACCGGCGCAAGTGGCCCCCCCGTTTCGTGTCATCTTGAGCTACTATAAAAGGAACGTTTATCGTCTTACGAAGGACAGGGAAATGTACCCGCCCCAGCTAGACTATCGCCCTGATTCATAGCCGCGGACAGGTTGTGTGATTTCTGATTCAAGCTTTTCGAAAAATCACTATTCTTGTTTTAGCAAGGATTTTTAATATGGTATAAAACTCGGTCAGTCAGCTTAACCGAGAATAAGTTTAAATAAGCCCGTTATAAGGAGAGAACTACGCTAGCCAGGGCTATATAGGTAGATACTCGAGAAAACAGCTAGTATAGAAAAAGCTATAGAATTTATACTAGTAATATATACAGCTATATTTTGATATAGTATTTATAGCAGTACCTATGATTACTATAAAGCACAAGTAAGTAAAATACAGCCAAGGTATTCAAGAAGAAAAAAGGGGGAGCTTCTCTATACACTGCACTAACAAAAAGTCCCCCTAGTCAAACATCCAATTGCAATCAGATTCTATGAATCAAGACATAAGAATCAAATCAACTATGTAATGGTGCAAGTGCACCTGATGGACGACTGGCTATTGCAAAAGCATGCCACGCTAATAAAACACGACATCTTCCTATATATAACTTACTTCAGTTCGTTATATTCTAGTCTAACAAGTAAGCAGCATAACCTCGCATGACTCCATCTCACCCCCTTGCGCTCCTACCAATCACACATCGACTCTCACCTATTCCGATTAAATTTCCGTCCCCGTGACATTCCTCTGCCGACTTATTATCCGTTGCGGCAACAAATCGAACCCGCACAAACAAGAACAAGAGCTTGGGCGCCAAGCGGGTACTGAGGAGCCTTAAGGGGTTTTTTTTGTGAGAGATATGGCGAGAGGAAGATGATGGTAAAAGGACCAAAAGAGAACCAGTCATGGATTTAAGCTGCTGGTGGGTGACTCTTTTTGCTTGAAAAAAAAAAAAAAAAAAAAAAAAAAAACCTCAGCAGAACTCTTGCTAGAGCATACTTCTTGCCTGATCTCTTACCAGAAAACGCCTCCGCCTCGTAGGTATCAAACAAACAGGGATCGCAGCACGAATATCCACGTACAAAGCAACAATGAGAGCACCATGAGCGTGGGGCTGACCTTAGCCTCTGAGTGCGTGGATAGCTAGTAGCAGCAACTACTTTGTGTGTTTAAAACCTCCTCAGTCCCTATTTCTATTTTATACCAGCTCGTGCGCTTCGCGAAATGAGCACCCTCTAACAAACGTCTTGCTCGTTTTACACTGATTTTATGGTGCCATTTCTACTGTTTTCAGAATCTTTACAAGTCCCGATTTCTACCATGATACCACAGCGCATAACAGTGAGATTTGGGCAATGAAATTTATAAAGGTAAAAAATATTCTTGAAGAAAAGGCTAAGAAAAAGCACAGTCGTTAAATAGTTTGATATCTCAGTTCGTGACCAAAAAAATGCTTCGTTCAAAAAAGACATCCAGGACAGGACCCGCAGTCGGTTGTCTGACGAGATCGTCCCCGCGAACGCCCGCGCGATTAGAATATTAAGTACACACTCCAAGGGGGTATAATCCCATGTTTGCCGTAAAACTCTAGTATTATTGAAAATAAGTTCTAGTCCAACTCTCTGTACATGTCCAACCAGATCTCAAGAGGGATGCCTGTCGTGTGTATGTTGCCATGTCCCGCAGGCCTTTTAACTCAAGAAAAAGTTACAAGGAAATGATTTAAGCAAGGAACAGAGCGACGGCACCGGCAACGGCGGCGAAAGCGGCGGAGCCAGTGAAGGAAGCAGCGCCGTTAACGGGAGGAGGAACAGAGCTAAATAGAAACAGTCAGCATATATGCCATTACATCTGAATATCAAAAGGATTAAAACTCACGTTCCGTTGCCAGCAGGGCCAGTGGGCTGAGGAGGAACAGCACCAGTGCCAGAGGGAGCACCAGCACCGGGGTTGCCACCAGCAGGGGCGGTAGGGCAAGGGACGGCAACGGTCTGGTACTCAACAGAGGTCAGGACGGTGGTGTAGCTCTTGGTAACGGCGACGACGGAGCTGCCGGGGCACTGAGCGGCGGCGGAGCTGACGGGGGCACCGCCAGTGGGAGCAGCAGCACCGCTGGTGGGGAGCTGAGCCGGGATAGAGACGGCGGGGACAGAGACGGCAGCGGCGGAGCTCTGGGGAGCGGCCGGAGCAGAGTAGGGAGGAGGAGCAACGACAGAGCTGTAAGGAGCAGTGCCGTTGGACCAGACCTGAGTGGTGGGAGCAGCGGTGGGGTAGGCAGAGACCGGGCCGACAGCGGTGGAGGTAGGGACAACCTCGGTGGAGAGGACGGTGCTGTGAGCCGGGCAGTTGGTAACCTCAGGGCCGCAAGAGGTGATGGTGTGGACGTTGGTCACGTAGAAGGTAGAGGTGGTCAACGGGATGTAGTTGGTCTGGACGGAGGTGGTCTGGTGGCGGGCCGGGCAGTTGGTGATGGAGGCAGCACAGGCAGTGATGGTGACCAACTCGGTGGTGTAGTCGGTGGAGACGGGCTCCTGGGCGAGGACCGAGGTGGCCAGAACAGCAGCGGCGGTGGTGAAACGCATCTTGAATGTTTTTTTGGTTTTGGTGGTTCTTGAAGAACGAAGTAGTTTAGTTTGGGTTGAAAGAGTGGATGAAAGCGTGAAGCTTCGTTTGCAGTTGTTTTGAAAGAATGGACGACCGAAGTCAAGAGCGAGCTGGCGATTATGCTTAGTGGGCTGGAGAGAAAAGAAGGGAAAAAAGAAGATGATGCTCGACCGAGCGTGGCCTCATATTAATAGGCATATCAACATCGACCGTGAGCTCTTTGCGAGCGCTCGCCTCGCTCCCTCCCATTGGATACCCCGGGAAATTGCGTCCAGAATGGATGTCCATCTAGGGGGTTCCTGAGTGGATGTCTGGGTGGAGATGCATGTCGCGCCAGTTTCATCCACCTCTTAGAATGCCCAAGATGGAGGGGTCCACGAACCATCCCGGGCGCAAGACTAGCCAACCCCTGTTGTGATTTCTGCAGGTACAACATCGCTCCATACTGTGCGCCAAACGGCCAAGGCCAGCGTTCGAATGAGCGCATGAGCAGCGCGAACCATGATGCTTGTTTGCGCTCCTGCAGCGGCAACAGATCAGCTCGCCATTGAACATGACCCTTGTTTTCCCATGTCTTGGGCCATGCTGTGCCAGGTGCTCTGTACGACGTAGACCTGCCATGGCAGTGAGCGATTAGGTAGCCATGGATGGTCAAGAGTGCGTATGTATTGTATTGCCATTCAATAAGATAGGCGGGGAGGCATTTAACAGTTGCAGCAGCTTGAGAAATGTATACCTACTCTAGTTATCTTGTTAGGCCAGTGCTAAAACTCACCGTCGTTAATGATTCAATTAAGAGATACGTGCCTTCATTTCAACCTTCTAAATTGGCATTCGTTTATGAGCTGGAGCTTCTTCGGCAGCAATACCGCCTTTGGAGATAAGACGACGGAGTACGCGAGAGAGTGCCCCCCCTCGACTCTGTGCTAGTCACCGGCTTCATCGTTCCGCTGGCCAAAAGTTTGAGCATGCTTGCATTTAATCTCTGGAACCAATAGTCTCAATTCGTACCTGTATTCCACACGCTCTGCACGGAGTACTCTGTGCTATTATTGTACAAGCATCGCCCTTCCAAGGCGCTTCTAAAAGCGACACCGCTGAGGATCTTGGCCGATCGCCTCGGGAGGCGGGCCTCTGCGCCTGTGTTTTCGAAGCTCGGTCTCAAGTTGATCTTTTTGTGGGCTTTAAGAGGACTGCCTTTGATGACAAGTGTTGGCTGGCCTGCAACAAACCCAGCAGAATACGCAAGGAGAAAAGAAGGGGCCCGGCAGACTGCTAGGACTTTCATGAGACTGACCAGATTGGCGAAGTTGGCTCACCTTCACCACCGAGCAAGAGAAGCATTTGAGGCCGTCTGTCATAACAAAGTAGCAGTAGAAGCGAGTACGGAATATGCGAAATTTCATTCTCCAGGGATATTTCCAGTGCCCAAACATGAAGGTAGTACTACTACTAGCACTTGCGCCGGCACCAGCAGTGCCTGTATTTGCTTTCATCTATACTGCCAGGGGATGACAACGAAGGCATCCAGCCGTCTAGCCCAGCATCTAACCTTCCTTTCCCGGACATCTCTTTAAGCGGCAGGGACGTCTTTAGACGCTATACCCAGCCCAAGTTATTCTCATCATAGCACCTTGCCTCTTGAGTAGAGAGTGCTGCAGTGTGCTGCTGTCTATAAATCTGCGCGCTTGGAATACATCATAAGTTCAGCCATTGAAGTCAGTGATCTTCATTTCCTCATAGGGGCGGACATATACTTATTTATTGTTCGTGTTAGTCTGCTTGAGCCATTTCTTGGCAAAGTTCCAGATCTTTCCAAACAAAACAGCATACTGGTACAAGCGATGCCATCGTATGCCAGGGGCAATTGGCCCCTGTCATTTAATGCTTGCAGCACAGAAAGGAATGAGTGCAGGCACCGGTACCAAGTACTGCCAGCAGCCCCCACGTATACCGTATTGGCCGAACACACTTGACACGTTACAGCACGGCTCTTCTACTGTACCGCACGCAATGCCATACTTGTAGTGTGTAGTGACAGGTAATATGGCCTTCGTACATAGTAAATGAAGATTGCACATTTGCCACACACTATCCGTACTCACCATAGTACCTAGTTGCTCCATATTTGTGTCCTTCGTTCTCCTGCTAGGGCATGCCAGGTCTCTTTGCTGACTGAGTGGGTCGTCAGACACTTTTCGAGCTTAGAGTGCTGCTAACATCAACCGAGTAGGAGGAATACTCCTGGGTAATAACAGTCCTGCTCCGTATCAGTACTCATGCCAGAACAGAGGCTTCTGCCAATCCAAGCATCCTTCTAGAAGAAGGCGTTGCAAGGGGTGAAACAAACAAGCGGTGAAATTCACACTGACAGCATGGATTCGACTAGGCCTGAGTTGGTAGGCAAAAAGGAAAGCCCATAGGCACCGATGTTTTCCCAGCAAGTAGCACAGTTATTGCAGAGTTGAAGTAGAGCATGTCACGGCCGTAGCTGCATGCTGGCACAAGAACATACTATGTACGTGCTCTCTCTGTCTTGCTGCTCAAATGCTGGATATTGTAATCAAAAAAAAGGATGGCCGACACACACACTTGAAGTTGGTCCGTTGGAACGCCACAAGTGCGCTAATGCAGGAACCGCTGTTCACCCGCCCATCTCAGAGAGATTCAAGCATTTTTGTGGCTTGCCTGAGCCAATCTTGCTCGCTGGTCGCCCGCATTTTGTGGAGTCGCCCCTAAGAGCAGCTCTCTTGGTGCTAAAGCAGAGCGGTGATTTGATGTAAATTAGCCGCGGCCACGGAGAGCTGCTAGCCTTTGGTCGCCCATGCTACTCTGAGAAGGTGAAATCGGCGGCATTCGCCTGGTCGAATGAGGGGGATTGCTTTGACGATTATTAGCCCGAAGCTACCTGGAGCTAGCAACACTTGGCTCCTCCTGCACCGAGATGCTGCTAAGGCGAATGGGTGCGGATTGAGGGGTTTGTTGGCCAGATTGGGCACCATTTCCAGAGCACGGACAGGGAACATGACTATGTGCCGTGATGGAGTATTCGTAGAGCGCAGCTTGCTGGTTGTACAAGCAGGGCGATATTGCGGAGGAGGGCAAGCAGGCAAGTTAGGAGAGTGAGGAGATGGATGCGTGGAGGAAGCAGCTGGAGGCGGTGAAAGAAGTACCGCATGCTGGTGCCAAACAAGCTGGCATCGCAGGTGCCCCGTCCAGCGGCATTATTCATACTGTGCGCAGTGGCAAGAGGCCTGCTCTGTGGCACGGCCTAATTAAACCCACTCCATTGATCATCGCATTGGCGCGTATGCTGAATGATTTTATCCGTCAATAGACCCAGCGGCTGCATCTGGTGATTCGTTTTGGCACCCGCTGGCCAGAGGCTGCTCCTGTCGATCGCTGGCAGCGCCTCTGCGCATTGTCTCTCTCTGTGCGTGTCTCGTGTTTTGTCTTCTGCAATGACGTTATGCCAATATCTGCGGCGCCAGCACGCCCAGCTTCAGCCAGCATGGCCTGTGAATTGTCATCTCGCGGCCCAGAATTAAGGTTGATCAACTTCAGCTGTATGAAATGAGAGATGAGATGGCCGAGTTGCAGGTTGGTTACATGCGCACGGTCACGAGGTGGCCAATGTTACAACCACTACCAGCAACAAATTTCGCCTCTTTTAGACTTGTGTCGCCTAAGAGATGTAACAAAGGCCATTAAGTGCCAACAGAAATAGTACTGAGATCGACCTGTCCTCCGGATGTTGATTGGAATTGCGACTTACCTACTTGTACTTTGTTGGTGTTTCGATTCGGCATTTCGTATTCTGATAAGGCCCCTGATTGAATTCTCCTTTGACCTAGGTCCTCACAGCAACTCCCCCGCCCCTCAAAATTCGACATTAACAATAGAGTTTAGTGGTTGAATTCAGCATCAAGGATCAACCAGGCTGCATAGGTGGAAAGATAGACATCGACCTGCCTTCATCATACATGGAGAGCCACATTCATCATAGCTTAATTTCTCTTCGGGAAATTCTAGCTCAAGCTAATTCAAACAGATACTGAGTTTGTTTCTGTTCTAGGGTACTGATGCTCAGTCCTATTGCTGAAAATAGCATGGCAAGCGATGTACACAGCAATGTGCCAAACGATGATCAACCTTAAGCAAGTACCTAGATATAGTCGAGCTACGTCAGACTGATCCATACAGTTTGACGTATAACCGTATCGTGAGACGGCAAAGCCCGAGTCTGCAGTGATCAGCCATTCATGCAGCAGTGACAGATCTGCCCTGCATCCATCAGGTATCTACGATGCCCGCTTTGTAAGCTTAGCTAATGGATAAATCAATGTGCAAAATCTCCAAGTACAGGTTAGATGGTGTGCTTTAAGCTAGCTTGGAAAGCAAGTTGTATGGGGCTTCATTGAATACACACGGAAGAAGTTATATCTAGCATTTATCATCCTCCATGGTCTGAGATGCCCGGCTTTTCTGCCAATATTGCTATCATTGGGTCACGCTTGGACTTATGTAATACCGTGTCAAGAATAGGCATTACCTAGGTATAATAGAATTCCGTACCTAACTTTGCTCATGTAGGGAGTCTTGGGATGCTTCACGTGAGCACGAAATTCAGTAATATTTTAGCAGCTGCAGTGGTTTAATCCGACATGAGTATTACAAACTGTAAGCTGATGTTGTAACGCTCAGTATCGGCATTTGTAGGTCCGCAAGATCTCTACTGCTTTATGAAAACTGAGCCTCTTCTGGGGTTAAATGGTTGAATGACTACTGCCTCTAGGCTCTAAACTTTAGGCTCTAAGGCTCTAAGCTCTAGGCTCCAAGGCTCTCTAGTGTGCAGTCCCTTATCGCAGCCTCACATGTGGTATGGCGATAACCGAATCTGGTGTAATTCATACTGTGATATTATAGCAGATGACTGCGGATAGACACAGTGCCATTCTCCGTGCCCACAGCACGGAATTTGCCCGAAAATCATCCGCACCAAACTTCTTCTCACGCAGCACCCCACATATACCATTTGAGCCTGCACCGACTTTTGAAATAGCGAATAAAGACGCACATTTTGTGTCCGAGCGACGATAAGAGGCTGACTTTGACGTCTGTGGGTTCTGCCTCTTGTTTTCATCACCTTCGATTCACGACCAACGCCCTTTCCAGTCGAACTCGGTACGACAAGAGCACAAGAAAAAAACCTTCCGACCTAGGCATGCCTCTGCGGTAGCCTTGTCGCCGCCTAATAATTATAAGCATGCTGGATGCTGCATGCACAAGGCTGCCAGAGTTATAGCAGCATCCCGTTTTAGCATACATTTCCATTTGGTGTTTTTCTTTGTTTAATCAACTTTATCTCGAGTATGGAGGCCCAGGTACGTCAGTTTACTGCTGCTTTCCTCTTGGCATCCCTGCTCTGCTGCCCCGCCATCGGAGCCTCCTCGCTGAAGCTGTCATGGATTGAGAGAGACACACAATAGAGACGTGATGATCTTTGGCACCCAGCCCCCCAACATCTGATGTGCCTTTTGCTTGCCGTTTGGAGGCTTCAGAGATAGCTAACGCCGTTTGCATTAGGTCGAAAATGCGGTTGAGATTCTGTCGAATCCTACGTCCGACCAGTCGGTGAAAGAGCAAGCATTTGAATATCTGAACCAGCTACGGAGCGACCCGCAAGGATGGCAGGCCTGTACGAATCTCTTTGCCCGGATCCCCCGAACGTCTGAAGTCGTGCGCATGGTGTGTTTGGAGGTGGTCAACTATGCGGTTCATACACAAGGTCTAGATGGAGAGAGCTTGGCGTTTCTCAAACACACCTTGCTGCAGTATGTCCGCCAGTCATACGGAGCGGGTGTCCAGCAGGAGCCGGACCCTGTTCATCTCCAGAACAAGCTTACGCAAACTTTGACATATTTATTCGTTTTTCTCTACCGTGACGGCTGGCAGAGTTTCCTCGACGACTTCCTCGAATTGACCGGCCTTCACCAGAATGTCGACAACGTCTCTGGTGTTCTTTTTTACCTGCGAGTCCTATCATCGGTACACGACGAGATTGCAGACATGCTCCTTTCACGGCAGAGCGGCGATTCCAAGCGAAATACCGAGCTCAAAGACCAGCTCCGTGCCCAAGACATGCAGAAAGTCGCCGAATCTTGGAAGCAGCTCCTTTCTAGATACAGTGGAAATGACGTCGTTATAGACCTAGTCTTGAAAGTTATCGGCAAGTGGGTTAGCTGGATGGACATCTCCCTGGTAGTCAGCCAGGATATGCTTAACCTGCTGCTGCCCGTAGTTGGACGAACGGGTAGCGAGGACAAAGTGCGAGATACTGCCATCGACACCTTGACTGAGATTTGTGGCAAGAAGATGCGTTCGACGGACAAGATGGATATGATTTCGTTCCTCAATTTGCAGGATATTGTCAGCCAGTTGGTCGCCAGCCCAATGCTCAACGATCTCAAAGGCACTCCGCAGTACGATACGGACCTTGCCGAGGCTATTGCTAAACTCGTCAATACCACCGTGGCGGACATTATTAGGGCTCTTGACGATGGCCAGGCCAGCGACGACACCCGGACAAGGGCCAAACAGCACCTGGACGGCTTTCTCCCGCTGCTTCTGCGATTCTTTTCCGACGAGTACGACGAAGTGTGTTCCACAGTCATTCCATCATTGACCGACCTCCTCACTTTTCTCCGAAAACTAGGGCAGCTCAACCAAGATTATTCTAACATGCTCTCGCCGATACTGAATGCAATTGTTCAAAAGATGCGATACGATGAGACGACATCATGGGGTAACGAGGATGAACAAACAGACGAGGCGGAATTTCAAGAACTTCGAAGACGCCTGCAGTACCTTCAAAAAACCATTGCCGCTATCGATCAGAATCTATATATGGACGTGCTTAGCAATCTGGTGGCAACCACTTTCCAGACGCTGGACCAGCAGGGGTCGCACATGGATTGGCGGGATCTTGACCTTGCACTGCATGAGATGTACCTCTTTGGCGAACTTGCATTACCGAACCAGGGTCTGGGTACAAAGAACCAACCATCTACGGAAGCTTCCGAGCGATTGGTTGTCATGATGCAGAAGATGGTCGAATCTGGTAAGTATCAGCGAAAAAAAAGCAGCTATTGCAGCGATGGTACCAGGAATTTGGCTAACAAGCGGATGTAGGAATCGCTAATTTCTCGCACCCAGCAATTGTTCTTCAATACATGGAAATTTGCGTCCGGTATTGTGTTGTTTTTGAAACCCATTCGCAGTATATCCCCCAAGTTCTGGAGAATTTTGTTCGTCTTGTCCACCACAACCATGTTCGCATCAAGACACGATCCTGGTATTTATTCCACAGGTTCATCAAACATCTTCGATCACGTGTAGGAAATGTGGCCGAAACTGTCATCCAGTCCATCGGAGACCTGCTGCCCATCAAGGCCGAGGTACCTGGAGAAGATGCCGACGATGACATGTCGTCGGATGAGTCCGACCACTCAGCGGATGCTCTTTTCACTAGTCAGCTCTACCTCTTCGAGGCTATTGGATGCATCTCTTCTACGCACAGCACGCCAGCCGAAAACCAGGCACTATATGCTCGATCTGTAATGGATCCTCTGTTCCAAGATATGGAAGTCCACCTTCCTCGAGCCAAGGGTGGTGACGCACAAGCGAACTTGCAAATCCATCACATTGTCATGGCGCTAGGTACCTTGGCACACGGCTTTTCCGACTGGACTCCAGGATCGACCGCAGCAAATCAACATGGGCCCCCGGACAAGCTTGTCTCTGATGAATTTTCTCGCGCTGCAGAGGCCATTCTCATTGCACTTCGCGAGCTAAACTCATCGGCGGAAATCAGGACCGCTTGTAGGTCTGCATTCTCCAAGTTGCTCGGCGTTCTGGGTGCTGCTGTTCTCCCACAGCTTCCAAAGTGGATCGAAGGATTACTTTCACAAAGTTCCTCAAAGGATGAGATGGCAATGTTCCTGCGACTTCTGGATCAAGTGGTGTTTGGCTTCAAAACAGAGATCTATGACGTCCTCAACATGTTGTTAACGCCACTTCTTCAGCGCATCTTTGGGGGCCTTGGAGAACCCATCTCTGGCACTGATGACGAGATTCAGTTGGCGGAACTAAGACGAGAATACCTTTCCTTCATTCAGATCATTCTAAACAACGGACTGGAGGGAGTTCTTATTAGTGAAGCAAACCAGGGCTTCTTTGAGCCGATGATTGCTTCTGTTCTCGAGTTGGCAAAAACTTTGGATGGAAATCTTGGCCCGAGCCGATTGGCCTTTACGATCATGGCTCGGATTTCCGCTCTTTGGGGCGGCCCTGACGTTGCCACAATTTCACGAGAACCAACAGCACCGACTGGTAGCCCTAGCCCAGCAATTCCTGGATTCGACCATTTCATCATGGAAAGGTTCCACTCAACGTGCTGGGAAGTTATGCGAAACCCCAGCTTCAAGCCTTCATCCGATGCACAGACAAAACAGGTGCTGACGGAAATTGCGGCATTGGAGCAGATGATATATACTAAAACCGGTAATGTTTACATCCACCAAATGCAGAATGAAGTCTTCCCCAGCTTGGGCATCAACAGCGACGACTTTTTGCGATCTTTGACAACCTCAACGGACAAGAGACAATTCTCAAATTACCTCCAACAGCTGTTAAGCAATAGGTAGTGGGGATTTGTGGTTCACTTGAGATTGATGACTTTATACACAATAGCATAGGCGGTGGTTAGGAGCGGCATATCAAAGTGCTAGATTGAAGCCGTGTATGGACACGACACAGAGTATCATGTGAGAAAAAAGAGGAGGTGGTGTGCGGCATATCATAGAAGCAACACATAAAACTGCAACGTTTATCCCCCTTATGGATTTTTTTTTTAAAAAAAAAATTAAAGACAAAAGAAGATCAGATTTTTCATTTGTTTGGTCCGCGCACATGCGTGGTGGCTTGGTATGACGGGTTTTCCGGTATCTGGTAGGAGGATATGTTGGGTAGGTAGGTAGGAAGCTGGGTAGGATAGCATATATATATAATGGAAATCGTGTAGACGATGGTTGAAATGATAACACGCCTACACTCTCTAGACTCTCCTTGAAGCACTATCTATCTATACGGTAACTTGGAAAAATGTGACTGCCCTCCTATATATATATATATATACAGATATGTTTCAACAGCACTGCAATAAGTAGACCGTATAGCCCTGGCGTATGAGAGCCATGATACTTACTATAGTATGCGTCGAAGCGTATATATAATTTTTCATGCAATCTATGAAAGGCTGCACCTCTTTTATAGTTATCCCTTGCATGGTCCTTTGAATTTCCTATCAAATCTATATTGAAAATACAAATATTAACAACGACGCTGCTTGCTGCCGCCAAGCCAAGAAGAAAGTCAAATAAGATAGTCGAAACGAAGAAAAGAACGTTAAAAAAAAAACGTCCTAAGTGCTCTATCAATTTTTTTTTGTACCTCGACTATCGTCGCCCCATACCTCTATCATATTCTCCTCCTCTTTCTTCCATATATAATACCTGTCTGTCATGAATTATTCACTTCTCTCTATCCGCTTGTTTGTATGAAAGTAGAGCAACAATTAGAATGAAAAAGAAAAAAAAAAAAATAGAAAAACTCGCCCATCGAATTATTTAGATTATGTAGCCTCCACCAGCAAGACTGCGCCAGTCCCGCACTCCCATGGCCTCTTCGAGTTCGACGCACCACCACAGGACTTCTTTCGCCTTTTCCAGCTGTCCATTCTCTTCATGAGCGCGAGCGAGTGCGAACCATGCATCGGAATAATCCCAGCCCGTACCGAGGCGAGTGAGGCCCGATAGTAGTGTAAAAGCGCGGTCACGCGCGGCCAGTCGATCTATAAGAGGCAGATGAGAGGCTTTGTATGGCGCAGGAAGTTCATCTTCGTCCTGAGAATCGCTGCCAGAACCCGCGGCTTTGGATTCCTCTTTCTCATTCTCTTCACTTGGGCTGGGGACTTCAACTGTAGAAGGATCGGAGGCGAGTCCCAAAGGGATATATGGCAGAGTTTTGAGGCCGCCTGATGAAGGTTCAGATTTGGGATGACTTGCGTCATCAAAAATCTCGTGTCCATCCAAAGGTGGAATAGATGGCGTGGGGAGCAGCTTCTCGCTGTAGATATCAAGCAAGATATTGGATAGACCGACAATGGCCCCAGGATGGTCCGGATAGTGCGTCAAGGCCGACTCAAAGTCGGTCCTGGCAGCGTATGGCGTCTGTTTAGCCAACGATATCAAACCCCGCTGAAACGTATGTTAGCAATCCATCTATACTATAAAGTGCAATCAAGAGAGTTGTGCTACTCACCTCAGAGTAAAGGTCCCCCCATAGCTCATCGATACTCTTCTTCTCGCCCCATGCCGGGCCTTTGGTAGAGCCTGGTCCAAGGGAAAGCTCCTTAGCCAAGTCGCTTTCTAGTGTCTGAATCAACTTCTGTGCCTCGGTCACGGCACCTTTGCAGTCCTCCAACATTCCCGCTCGCCGATAGAACCCAGCAATCATCAGCCATACTTTAACTAGAACTGTTGTCCGCTGGCGCCTCTCCTTTTCTCTTGGGAATTGGATAAGAGGTAGCAGCTGAGGCAGTGTAAAGCTGATGTCGATTGAAAGTTCTGAATCGTCAGTCATCCTGGAACTGTTGGTGAGGTTTGAGCTAAGTGAGGAAATTGTCCTTCCTCGGGAGGAGCTTGCCATCCGAGTCTGTAGACGTCGGCCAGATGCTGAGAAGAAGTCATGGCTCTGACTAGCTGAATCGGCATCTCCAATTATCGTAGCTTGATGTGACACGCCGCCTGCACTCGACGATCTACGTCGTTGGCTGCCGCTTCTTGACTTTTTCTTCAAGCTGTTTCTTCTCCCAGACTCGCTCCTGCGTGTCTGAGTTCCCAGACTGCCACTCCTTGACCTTGTATGTCCGTTTTCTGTTGTCACTTGGACCGCTGGAGCGATACTTGCAGCAGCAGTAGTGTGAGACGTAGCAGGGCGAACAGGTATAGTCGAATTTTCTCCCAAATTTTGGTTGCTTGTCTGTCTTGACCTATCAGCTCGCGACCCAAAAATGCTACCCTTGAATGTGCGCGAGGTCCTTGGAGGCTCTGCAATAACTGGGGGCCTGAGTGCCTGCTGTTGTACGTCGATGCTACCGAATAGTCGTGAAAACAAAGTCAACAACTCCAAACTGGCATTCACAGCAACATCTGGCCCTTCCATGAGCTCAACCAAGGCGAGTTGTGTCATCTTGACGTCCATGATATTGATCTTTTCCTCATCGCTCATGTCATCAATGAGTCCTCTTGGAGGCAAGTTTTTATTTTCGACATCCTTGAGATGCTCGCTGCGGAAACGGCTTTCTGTTTTTCCAAAGAGAACGGTTGGATCTTTGAACTGGTCCAAAGCACCTTCACACGCCCTTGCTGCCATTACATAGTCTTGTCGGGCGCTTAAGAGGATGGATAGGAGATGCCACAAGGGAATTAGAGACCTCTCTTGCCAGTAAGGCCCATAGAACAGATTGTAGTCTTCCTCGAATCCATGCACGGCTATTAATGCAGACCTGACAAGCTCTATAGCTGCAGTTAGCTCGCGTCGCTCAGCTAACAAAAGTCCAAGAGCGAAAAAGCTTCTGACATCTTTTGAGCGGCCATACTCGGGAGCTAAAGACCGGCGAAGGCATCTGATTGCTTTGGACTGTATCTCGGCCCTCGACCCAGCATCAGTCGTCACTCGAGACCAGTGAGCATGACTGAGTCCAATAGCTTGCCACGCAAGGGCAATGGTCTGAGGAGGCGGGGCGCTAGCTGGTACTTTGATCTCTTCTCTATCCTCTGCAATCGCGGGGGTGCCATTCTCTTGCAGATTTGAGTGTGGAAGTTTAGAAAGCCAATCTTCTAGCTCGGAGCCCAAATGTCGGGCCTTTTCTGCGGCTTGTTCATGTCCGTAGGAGCATAGGATCATTATAGCCTGTGATATAGTCTCTAACGCGGTCTTGTCGTCGTCCAAACTCGGCTCTAAGTGTCCTGTCTTCGCAACACGAGCTTTGCCCTTTTTGACAATATCCAGATATGAGTCGAGCGCCTTAAACCCTAGGTCGAACTCGGCAACCGATAAGTGGACGAGAAATAAGGATCTAAGAATGGCTGTCGAGTGGTACGTCCTTGTGGCGGCATTGTACAAGGTATCGAGCACGCTACGGCTAAGAAGATCCCGGCCTCCTTGGCCCAGATCTTGCTCACTCCACCCACGGCCACACAATATGGACCAGTTCATCATGACTTGCTTGATGAATGTTTCAATCTCCGCACGCTCTTCATCTGCCCGTGGAAAAGCGGTCTCACCAAGCAGGAGGGCTTGATAGGCGGCCTCCGCACGCTGGATCTCAACTCTCAACTGGCCTCGGGCTGACATGTCTTCCACCATCTTTTCAGCTTGCCCAGGTGGATAAGGTAAGTCGTTCTCCAGGATTCGAGACAAGGCCAGATAGTATTCGTGCCATATCCTTCTTCGAGGCACGGCGCCTTTGAAGCCAAAACCGCCCGTGACGGGGGCTGACATGATTTTCCAGTACCTTGCCCAAGATCGAAAGCTGGCAATGGAATTGGGGTCATCCAATGTAAATTCGTTATTATGAAGCGCTTCGCTAGTGAGCATACAGTGCTCGGTGAGGAACAGCTCCGACCAATACCGCAGCTGCTTACGGATACCATGGCCACACCAGACTCGGTCCAGAGATGGGAGGCCCGCCTGCAGTGCTTCCAGCGCCTGCAATCTGTGGCCATCTCTCATAAGGCAGTTAGCCCTGAGGTAGGCAGCCTTTAAAGCACACACACTGGTCCATTCCGATGCTGTATTGGCCGGGTCGATGTCCGGATATTGATTGTTAAGACTTTTGGGTAGCCGTTCCAGCGCCAGCGCGTATTCTCCAACGACCCAATGCATCCATCCAACACATACCTGGGCCTGGAATCGTTCTTCGGCAGAATTAGTCTCGGCATCAAGCACAGCCATGAGCTTCGGAAGTCTATTGGGGACGTCGAGATCGGCAAGCTGATCGCCGGCGGCTGTTACTTTGGAGATGACGCATTCTGACTCGGCCGTCAACGTAAGGCCTGTGATGGACCAATCGTTGGCAATTAGCTTTCCTGTGTACTCGACGACCGGATCTTGGGGGGCAACGACGCACATTCTCGCGCTGGATCGTGTTTGCGGACCTTGCGAACCAGCTCTGGGACGTCTGCCCAGGTGCCCTCGCAGCGGGCGTCGTCCAGCGATTCAGCATAGCGAGCTGCCTTTGTCTAGATTTGAGGGCAAGAGAGAGATTTAGGTCAGCATCATGGAATTCTCCATCGTTTTGGCGGCAGTGCCTTACAGTCATTTTGCGACAGGCTCAGGGGCGGGACAAAGGGTTCTGGGAATGGAGGCTCGCAGCTGTTCAGCCTCCCCGACGCACGCATACGTGGAGCTCTGGAGCAAACGCGCAAAAACAGACGCTGCCGGTGTCACTGATGGGTTCAGCACAAGCTCTGACAACCAGCGGCCGCGACGCAGAAGAAGGAGTTGCGATCGCAGGCTTCGAAAAAGGGGAGATGAACAACGTCCAAAGGGAGAGAGGCAAATCCTACCCTTGACGTAGTGCAGCGGTCGAGCTGTACGACGACCTAATGCAGCCGGGCAGTGAATGGCCTGCTAAGATTAGGCCACGCTCTAGGTGTGGTCCAGCAAAGCGGCACCTAATTGGCAGCAGTCGAGCGCCTGTAAATTGGCCTGTGCCTTGTGATTGCGACGTGCACTAATACCTAATCCCAATCGCTGCGAGTCCACAGTGGGCCAATCAGCGGCGCAGCACCGAACCCCACGGCGACTGACAAGGTACCTGAACCTTGCCTGTATGGGCAAGGAAGAAAAAAAAAGTTCACCGTTGGCAAGCAGCACATGAGAGCTGCATGTTGGATGTGAAGCTTTTATAAGGCGATGCATCTGGGAGTCAATTGGCGATAATTTACTGGGTGTATTCTTTTGAAGATATCCAATTCGTTTCATCTTGACCCTCCAAACGTTGCCTTGAGCGAGTGGCGAGCTTTGCCTGCGCCTACCTCTGTCTTATTGTAGGTTGATTAGACCAGCTACAAGCAGAGCATCTCGTAAGAATTCTGCTACGACGACCTCCGATACCTCCCTCTCGCCTCTTCGCCGGTAACACATCGCCGGTGCATCTCCGTACAGAATGTCTTCATCAACTTCCGCCATAGACCTCCGGGTCCTTACGCGGAAACTCACATCCATCCCGCCGGCGCAGCTGCCTCACTCCCTCCCTTCTCTCATCCGCCATGTGCTGCGATGTCGTGATGCTTTATCCGCCCCTCAAGACCCCAAAGCCAAGGGCGATGGATCTCAGGCTTCTATGCTTGTCCACAAGCTAAAGACGAGCATCACGACACTATTGAATGGCCGCAGCCGCGAGGGCAGGTTCGTTGCGATTGGCCTAGTCAAGGCGGCTGTTGACGTTGGCGGCTGGGAGACTCTCCGAGGTTCTGCTGCCTGGGTATCAGGACTGCTCTCAATTGTACAGGTATGGTGTTTGGCTCATCATGTAGATCAATTCATTGTTATGAAAGCTTACAATGTTTCCAGAAAGGAGATCCTCCGGCTTCCAAGGAGCTGGCTATTGTGACTCTCACAAAAATCTACATGCTCGTTCATCCTTACCAAACCCTGGTTCGAGAGGTTGCGACACCCACGCTCCCAGCTTTTGCAACGGCCTGCATGCAGCTTCTTAAGCAAAAGGGTGAATCACAATCAGTACTGGCGCCTATGGACCTGATTGAAACCATCTGCGAATCGTTCTCGACTCTGATTCCCCTCTACCCACCTACTTTCCGCCCTTTCAGCTCCCAAGTCCGCACCGCTGTCGGACCATACCTTGCGCCAACTTGCTCGGATGAAATCAGTGTGCCGGAATCACTGAAACGGGCTGCCAGGCGCCTCGTAGCCTCTCTTCACTTCGTTGCGGCCAAGGCAGGTGGCAGCGATGAATGGGCCAAGCTCGTTGATGGTATTCTTCAGGAGTTTCACACCACCGCCGACCAGGTCCTCCGAGCCGTTGATGAATCATGGGAGGCAACTAGTGGCCGTACGCGATCCAAGGTTGATGTTGATGGAGAGCCGCACGGCGAAGGTAGCTCTGCCGAGCATCTACCTCGCTGGTCCGGCCTCGCTGCCGGCACTGACCGACTAATTGGCCTCTTTGAGTTTTTGGGCGACTTGCTGAGTTATCCCACCAAGGCCGCCGTTGCCATTCCCATCAGCGGTCTTGTGGACACTATTTCTAGGGTCTGTCTGATTGCTCGACTGTCAAAATCCCAGACCTGGGAGCAGGCTGTCGACACCAATGCCTCCATCGGCAGAGAAGAAAAGGACGAGCTATGGAGTTTGCTGCCGGATATTCACGTGGCGGCAATGAAACTCATTGTTTCTCTCTTCCAAAGACTTCAAAGACATATGCTGCCTCTGGTCCCTGAACTCTTGGACCACCTCATCCGTGTCTTCAAGTCTGGCATCAGCATCCCCTCAGTTCGGATAGCAGGATACACAACCCTGAATACCATATTGCAACTTGCGGGACCGACGCTGTCCAAACCCGCCGTGGAAATGCTGGAACCTGTCATGGGAGCATGCTGTAGAGACCTACAACAAGATACCGGATTCTTGAAACCTGCCGACAAACCCGCTCCCTCCAATACGACCGGGAAAGGCACAAAGAGCGGCGCTGCCCCAGTCAACACCGATCTCTTCCTCCAGCCCCAAGCAGCCGCAGCAGCCAGCGAGTCACCCACCTTGGAAACCGACCACAGAAACACAGCCAACGAGCTCCTCACAGCCATGCTGTCCCTGCTGCCGCAATCTCACCTCAAGCCCTCCTACCGCGGCAACCTCGACAAGACGGCCATGCTCACCGGCAACCGCGACGCCATGCTCGCCAGCGTCCTCAACCCTTACCGAGACCACCACGGCAGAATGTATCCCAGCATCCTGCCTCACTTGGCGCAGCAGTTCCCGCACGACCAAGGCCTGGAGATCCTCCGTAGCAACCTGCGCACTAGCGGCATTTCGGGCAGCGGAAGCGAAATGTTTGCCTCGCTAAGCGAAGTTGCAGAGCTGCAGCAGATTGACGAGGAACAAGAGGAAGAACAAGACCAGCAAGATGAAGAAATGCAAGATCAAGACGCCGAGAGTAAATCTCCGGAGAAGGAGGCGACATCATCCGGAGCTGATCTTAAAGCCGGTCTACCAATCCAGAGCACCACCGCTGCCGCCGCCGCCGCCGCTTCTGTTTCCGCGCCCAACCCCTTTGAACCCCGGGCTTCAAACAACACGGAAAGGGCATCATCTCCGCCCAAGAGAAAGCATGAGGGCCCTGATGTCCCCCTTAATCCCAAGAGACAGGAGATTGAGAAAGCAGAGCCTGCTGTTCTCCCTGCTGTTGTACCACAAACAAAGGAGGATGCGGAAGATTCCGAGAGCGATGATGATGCAAGTGTACACTTGAATATGGAATTGGAGGATGATGATGATGAGGAGGAGGAGGATGAAGAAGAGTGAAATCATGTAAAATGTAAAAAGGAAGATATTCTACAAAGGAGAAAGGAAAAAAAGGGGGAAAGCTAGAGAGTAACGCGGCATGAGCCTTGTAATTGAGTATATTTGGATATGTAATGTACGAAGTAATCTAATCCATCGTCCCAAGCCTAGTTGAAAGAACTGGTTTAGTTCTTTCGAGAAAAATTTTAAGAATCTAAAGAGGTAAAGTTAGGTATAAAGCAATAAGTTATAAAGCCGGACGTAAACACCACTGGGTAATCATACACGAAACATGATTACAGCCAAAAAAATTATAATATGCCGTCCGCACCCCCATTCTTTTTCCAACGCCGCTGTATGTTTCGAGAAAATTCAAGCCGACAAGTCTGCCAAATTAAAAAAAAAAAAAGTAATAACCCCTAAAGTGTTAAGTAGATTGGGGGTTGAAAAGACCAATGCCATGCAAGAGAACCAAACCAAGCAAGTAGAAATCCTAAAGTCCTGTATCAGAAAAAAAAAAAAAAAAAAAAAAATCTAGAGAAGATTGTTTTTCAATCGCGCAGCCAAGCTCTGCGCTTCTCTTCCTTTCTGGCCCGGCGCTTCTCTTTGAAGGCTTTCAGCTCATTCTTAGTTGGCTTCTTATTCGAGCGTTCAGCCTTCAAGCTGCGGCCACCATGAGCATTCGCCGCGGCATCCACGTCGAAATATGCGTTCATCTGACGCTTAGCCTTGGCCTCGTCCGAGTGCCGCTCAGGGCCCGCATCACCGGACTGAAAGGCTCCGGTGAAGCGATTGAAAGAAACGGTAGCACCATAGATGGCAGCGGGGTCGCCAGAGAAGCCGGCAGACGCACTTTCATCCTCTTGGTCATTCTTGGCATACCATGCATTTGGATCATAGTCGCCGTGTATGGCAGGGTTGTAGCCGCCCGCAACAGGCTTCTCATCAGAAGGCGGCTGCGGCTCTACCCTTTGTGAGGTGGTCGCAGCGCTTGCGTCTGGCACTCGAGGGTTTTCCCACTGAGACTTGCCTGTGAACCGGTTGTAGAAGAACCACGACTGGCTATTCGGATCCCACTGGCAATCCCATCCGTCATCTTCTGGCTTCTGTGGCACTGGTTCATTTGGCAGCGGTGGGCCATCAGGAACAGCTTCGTTCGGCAGCGGCGGTGCTTCTTCAGCAGCATCAGAAGACGATGCCTCTCCTGGTGATTTGTCGGCAGATTCGGCACCGTTCTCTGCTGCTTCGGACTCAGCTTCTCCAGCCAATTCTACGGCCTCAGTTGTAGCGTCGTCGTCGTCAACGCGCTCATCCTTTGCGGCTTCATGGGCAGAGTCGAGTACTGCTGATGGCGACTCGACCTTTTGCTGCTCTACGGAAGCAGAGGCGGCACTTGGCGACGACATGTTGGATAGATAGCCAAGTGGCCTTTTGCTTTATCTTGCTCTTGTGGTATCTAAGGTCATCTGCAACCGTGAGTATCCTGAAATTGCCATGATCAACATGATACTTATGCACCTAAAGCTTAGCAGGCGGGGACAAAGAGGTGGTTCAATTGCTACAGGTCGCGTGTTGTTTGCTCCGCCCGTTTCCTTTCGCGTTACAAGAACACCAAAGGCAGGTGGGAAAGAGGGTTGTCGCGCTTCTTCCTCGCAAGCTCTTGTGCTGTTCGCCTTGAACGCCGCCACTGTGGATAGTTAAAGTGATGTATGTATGTAGGTCTGAGGTTATGCAAGGAGCAAGGCGACGGGTCGGCAGATGGGATCTGGGCGAGGCTCGGGGAAATGAATAATCCGAGGAATTGACAGCAAAACATACATGTGTCTGCCCATTGAGCTATAATAGCGCCACCGGACCTAGAAACAAGCTGCCATTATGCCGTTGCAATAGCGCAGATCTCAACGGAGTCCGATTCCTGTTCACTCCACCTTCACCGCAGCTGTAGTCCGAAATACGAGCCCATGCATCACGGCACGCCGTCAAAATGCGACAACCCAACAGCGATCAGTTCATCGGTAATCCGTAAATCGAAGAGCCCACATTATTGCATACAGGCCCAGGTACAGGCACGGTACACAATAGGCATGGCCAATTGATCCTTCGCGCTCCCTTTTTTCTTTCTTTCTTTGTTTTTCCTTGTTTCCATTTTCCCTCGTCGTTCTCGTGTCGTGCTGGTGTTGTGCCGATGATAACTATCTCGATGCCTCGTTTCACATGCTGTTAAGAAGAGCTCTTGAAGCTGCCTACCAGTCTACATCTGCCTCCTCCCACCCATTAAACAGCATCACTTTTCAATTCTTCTTTAGATTTGCTCATCCCCCGTAGTTTGAACCAACTCCTCCAAGTCCAACACCATGCATTGGCCCTCATGCTCTCCCCTTACACCACTAACAGCACTCGTAATACTACCCATCTTCATCCCATGCCTCGCCGCAGCCAGCAGTCCCCAGCCTCTGCCAAACGGCGATGACTCCGTCTGTGACTGCTTCCTCACCAATGGCACGCAGCCGGGCTACTTCTCCAACCACATGTTCTTCGACTTCCGCAACCTAACCAAAGACGCCGGCGTCCCAGCCCTCATCACCAACGAGACCCTCGCCACCATCGCCAAGCCGACGAGCGAGTACTTTTCCAGCCCCGAGTGGACGAGCGTGTGGCAGCCCCAGGGCTGGAGCAACAGCGAGGGCAAGGGCAAGGGCCTGTCCGGCGCGGCAGCCGTCCTGATGGTGTATTCGCCCAGCAACGTGTACATTCAGAAGAACAACGACAGCGACGCCGCGTCGGAAACGTACATGACGCTGCGCACCCAGCGGCTGCCCAAGTTCCAGTCCGCGGCGGCCTTCCAGACCAAGACGTCAGACTACCAGTTTGTGTCTCTGCGCATGCTCGCCCGAACCATTGGCGGGCCGGGCGCCGTCACGGCCTTCTTCACCTATCGGGACCCCAACTCGACGTCTGCGGTGCAAGAGGCCGACATGGAGGTCCTGACTCGCGGACCGCGGGAGAAGATCCAGTACACCAACCAGCCCTCCTTCACCAGCGACGACAAGGTCAATCCCGACGCCACCCAGAACGTCACGTTGCCGAATGGCATGATCTGGAGCCAATGGGCCGTTCATCGCCTCGACTGGACCGCCCAGAGCAGCGTCTGGTACGTCGACGGCCAGCAGGTCGCCAACATCAGCTTCCAAGTGCCGACGGGCGCTTCGGGCATCAATTTCAACGCCTGGAGCGACGGCGGCAGCTGGAGTGGCAACATGTCGCTGTATGATTCGGCAAATCTCCAAATCCAGTGGATAGAAATGATTTACAACACCTCCGATTCCAGGCCCTCAAAGAAGCGGAATCATCCCAGTCAGTTGCTATGGAGCCGAGATGTCGGTCCCCGGGGGCAACTGCTCCGGCGCAGCTCGGATGCCGCTGGGCAATGCAAGGTGGTGTGCAGCATCGATGAGGTGACCGAGGCGGGAGTTGCTACCATGCTGTGGAATAGCACAGCCACGCGGATGGCCGGAGCTGACGTTGGTAACAGCCTGGCATGGGCATGGGCCTTGTGTCTCGGAAGCGTTTTCTGGTTGTTGGTCGTTTAACGAAGGCCAGAGAGAGCCTTGGTTTCGGAGATGAGGGGGAGATTTTGTTAATATGGGATAATGGCCGTCTATAAGCAAGTCCGTATCTCCAGCCAATTCGGGAGGAGATGATGGTGGATCGTCATGAGGATCACGGATTCTGCTCGTTGAGTAGTAGTACTGGCGGGATTTCTTTCTCCCCCCTCCTTTTGTTTCCTCCTTTCCATTTCTTTGTCTTTTTCCTTTGGTAACGCACACGATGCCTCATGACTCATGTTAACGATTTGAAAGCCTTTTTGCTTACTTTGATATACCTTGGTAGCTTCTATGTATAAGACAGGTATCTACTTACTAAGAATAGAAATTGAACTAGTAGATCTCAATCATCTCAATTTAGAATCACTCGACACCACACTAGAATCTGTGGTCGGCCCTGTTCTTCATTCAGTCATAACTGATACAATCTGACACATGCAAAAAGCACGTCCCTACGTAAATCGCCAGTGATATTCAAGACAACCCGCCGATGCTGTAAGACATACTCCGCACAAGAATCCGTATTATACTAGTACTATTGCATGGGCAGTGGAGGTGTTAGCATTCATCGCAGATCTGGCTATTCCCCGTCTGAGCATTCGGCACTCGTTCTCTCTCATTTATACTCCGACACAGATCTATCTCTTTCGTCGGAGTTTTATATACAGTAGCAGCCACGCTAGACCTCCTCGGGAATTGCCTCAAACAGGAAGGAAGACTCTAAGTAAGTAGTATGTACAATTATGGAAATATATATTGGAATATAAGCAAGAAAAAAACAAAAACAAAAATAAAAAGCTATGATGCATACGCATCCATATATACCAAAAGGGAAATCCCCCGAGAAGACCCAAAAGGTAAGCTTACATGCATTATATTCGTTTAAACCATGCTATCAGTCCCAGTGCTCCCCTTGTTAATACGGAATTTCCTATGCCCTTTCGGCTGTGATTTTCTCCTCCTTCTCTTTGTATATCTCTTTTCAGATAAGTCGCCGCAAAAAAAAAAAAAAAAAAAAAAAAAGTAATACCCACGAAAGCCTTAAAAAGATAACTTTTTTGTACCAAAATCCCTTTTCGCTTTTTTTCATGCCTTGTTTTTTTTTTCATCTCTCGGTATTAAAATCTTTAGTAACATCAATCCAATGGTACAATGGGTATATCCACCACGTCGTCGTCCTCGGACTGGGCAAAGAAAAGAAGCCCAAAGACATGGGTCATGCCACCAAAGTGATGCTTCGTACATCATGAGCTAGAGTTAAATCATATAATTTTTCAAACTAAAATCAACGCCCGGTGATTCGTGGAATACGTGAGGCATACCCGCAGCCCTTGGTCATCCTGGTATGGATTTCTTGTCCCAATGGCACCCATGATAACAGGCATTAAGAATAGCCAGTGGGCCGTTAACCAAACAGAGTTCAACAACTCCACGGGACATCTCGATTCGTTCTCCACATTCCGTCTGACGCGGGACCGGGTACTACACCTTTACCCTGGATCGACCAGGCATAATGAGAGCCACCAAGCGTCTCGCGTCCTAGAAATACCTAGATCCGGAGCGTTTGGAGACGCACATCATACTAATCTTAACCAGGGGGAGTCCATGCTTGGCCATCCGCTTCGGCACATGACCAGCCTCCGCAGCGAGCTTCATCTTGAGATGTGAGGACCATCTCGCGCTAATGTACTTCAGAAAACCACTCGAAGTAGAATGGAAAGTATTTCGACTCCGAGGAAGTGTTGAGATTCAGCTCCAGGTGGGAGTCAACGATCCCTGCAGCACCGGATCGTTCGGGCCATCCGACGGATGTCACATAGCTGCCAATCACCTCATATGTCCCTGGTCGAACGGAAAAGGCTGAGCTGGAAAAGCCATGCTAGCACTGAGACCAAATGGATCTCCCCAGTCTGCGTTTTGGTCCAGAAGTTGAGACATTGAGGGATACTGGGAACCCGTTGTCACATGATGCCCGGGCCCTGTGGAAGCTGGAGAGAGAAGCATCGTTTGCTGCTCGCCGTTGAAACCGCCAGGGTATGGGCCAGGACCGCTTGGTGTCTCAATCTCTGAATCTTCAACCATATCTGCTTCGTATTCTTGTTCTGTAAAGCGACGCATTAGTAAACCCACCAACACGCAAATCCGTAGTCTGTATGTAATCTTTGTGTCTCTTACCAAGCTGTTCAATGTGATTTTGGAATGAAGGTGTTGGATAGAACGATGCACCAGAGCCCATTGCCGCCCTCGATCCGGCCTGTGCCAGTGGCTGCCTCGACGAAGGGGTCGTGATGGAGATGGGTGTCATCTGCTGACGGGACAATCCAGAAATCGAGCCTCTCATAGATAAGGTATCTGAGGCCGCGGGAGAGAATGCCGAGCTCGCCGTATTGGGGGAATTGGCATGAGAAGAAGGTGTTGGTCGATTTTTGGGTGATGGCGCGGTTTTATGGGGTTGCAAGGGTGGTGGAAGAGCCGTGCCGGGTTCAGTCTTGGGAGCAATGCTGGAGGTAGACTTGCGCGCATGGTGTCGATGCATCATGGTGCGTTGAAGAGGAGGTGGCTGGACCAAGTTCTGCGGCATGTGAGTGGGCGCCAAGTTGGGACTGCCGGTTTTGGCCTGGAGTTCGGCTTGAACATCGATGCCTTACAAAATGAGGAACGTTAGTTGATTGGTGACTAAAGTGGGAAAGTAAGGATACGAGGGATAGGGAGGGAAGGCAGCCTACCTTTTTCAAGGAGGATACGCTCGAGAAGCGAATTCTTGTATCGCAGCATCAGACATTCTTCAGCGGCAGTGCGATGGGCCGCCTGTAGATTGTGTAAGTTGGACTCATGGACACGGATGGTTTCCTCGAGCTGTTTAATATACTCAGTGCGACGCTCTCTGAAGGCAGCTTGAGCCTGTCTGTTGCGCTGTTTGCGTTCTTCAGAAGTGGCATAGATCTGTATAGTCAAGGGGACGTTAACGATGAGCGCAGTGATGGTTATGCCGTGATGTTGCGTGATGTTGTACAAGAAGCAAGCATGGGGTTGAAGCGAATTACCACAAAGGGTAATTGAAAGCCGCGGCCACCCGTGCGGCTGTCCTGCGGCAAACCGCAAGTTGTGTGCAACGCATTATAGCAGGTGTTATTTTACGAAATCGCATTACACCCAGCTGGTGGAAGCGAATCGTTGCTTTGCAGCTGCTGGTTTGGAGGAAGGGTAGGATGAGGGGTATTAGTGGTACTACTGCTAGTACTTGGCAGTAGTAGTAGTAGTTGGCAGCAAGGTGCATGATGGCATGCAGAGCAGGCACATAGGTGCTCATATACCCTGTTGATGGGGAAATATTTGGGATGGCGTGAAAAGTAGAGTATAGACAAGGAAGAAACGGCACTTACAGGCTTGCGGCCACCCTTTCTCTTGGGCTGCTGACCGTCTTGGGAGACGTTGATGATGGTACTGCCGCTGCCGGCAGTCATGGACGGGTTCTGGTCTCTCTCCGGGGTGGAACCAGTCGACTCTTCGCTCTCGTCCCGGTCATGAGGGTTCGGCGGCTTGGTGTCGATGGACATCTTGTCGGCCATGCCTTTGAGTTGGCCCTTGGAGACGACAGCCGCGCTGCGGCAAGCGCCCCAGTGATTCTAAGAAAACAAAACAGCGTCCTGTGACGTCGTCTCAGGGGTGGGACGTCGCCTGGATTCAACAAGCGGCGGCAAGCTATCAGAGGGATTGCCGGCCGGACGACGAAGGTGGTCTCTGGTTCGCCAGTGGGCGCTGAAGAAAACGCTGTTATCAGCGAGATTAGGCGGCGGGCGAATGCAATTGCAGGGTCCTTTGGGCGCAAGACGACGACCAGAGAGATAGGCGTTCGGCAGCGCGTCTGTGGCGCCTATGGGAGGCCGAGAATGCGCCTGGCGGGCGGAAACGTAAGAAAAATATATCAGCAGAGAGATAAGGTACGGTAGCCCGCACTTCCAGAAAGATAATTTGCAGGCTTCCGAGAGGGTCGTCGAAGATACAGGAGCTCGAAAAGCTGGTGGGAAACGGCGCCGGGACTTCTTTTATGTAATGGGAATTGAGAAGAGGGGAGCCAGCAGCTTCTACGGCGGCAACGTCTGCGCTGGTGCTGGCCCCCCGTCTTTATGGCCATTTATGGAGAGAGTCCGCGGCCGCTCTGCGCCTGCGACTCACGGCCAGCCACTAACTGTCTGATGGGTGCGCTGAGGCTGGGCCTGGCTCGTCGACGGGGTGCAGCTTAGGCTTGGACTTGGAACTTGGAGACTTGGGGACTCGGCTGGCTGGTGACTGGCTGGCTTGGATCGGCCGATTGCCAGGTGGAGCGGCGAGCGAGCTCGGCGTTGGCGCTGAAGGAAAGGATGCGAAGCAAAAACTGGCAGCGCGGCGGCACGGGTACCTGTGAGACGTGAGCCGTCCAGCTGCATGCACGGGGTACACCTCTCCCATCCTGCCTGGGCCGTGCCACCACGAGCGCGCAGACGATCCCCGGCTGTGCCCACCGGCGTCGCAAGGGAACAGCAGTCGCGGAAGCCTGCCATGGCCGGGCGACAGATGCGCTGCGACCGACGCACCGCGTACAGACAGCAAACTGCACCCCAGACCCAGGCAGAGGCGTCTGGCTGCTGGATTCCACGGCTGGCGTCTTTGGTCCGTATTCCCAAAAAGAGGCTGCGCCCTCGCAGCTAGTATCGGCCAACCATGTGTCCATGCGAGTGGGTGTGCGGTGGATGCGAGGACGCAGCGCCGGTTGGCTTTCGCCTCAATCCAGTCTCGCCAGCCGACGGTCAGGTGGTCGCCCGGCCCAGACTGCTAGGACTGTCTCTGGGCTAGGGGCCCTGGAGACGAGCACAGCGCGGAATGGCCATCGCCTGCTTATTGCTTCGTGGCCAGCGCCTGGTTGGACTGTCACCGCGCTCCCCCACCACCCTCACTCCACCGGGCTGCAACAGACTGGAGGCACGGCTTGGGATTGAAATTTTCATCGCCGCACCTGAGGAGCCAAGTCCAGCCAGCTCCTCCTTGTGGACCCGCGCACGCATCAATGGCCGTGCCGCTGGCGGAGAGGCTGACTGGGGACGCTTCTGATGCCGGCCAGACTCTTTACCCGCCTGGAATATCCGCATCTGCGCATTAGCTGTCACCTTAGTATTAGCGTACCTACCTTAGGCGCTGGAGACGTACATGCTAAGCCGTCAATTAGCCAGCCATGGTCGCTATTATTCCCTGTGATGCCAGGGGTAAGGCCAGCCGCTGGCTGCGTAGCGCACGCTCACGACAGCATCACCATTCGCTAGCACGAATGAGCGAATATTGACATGGCTGCATGCGACGCAGAGAGAAGAAAAGAAGCAGAAAATTTTTCTTTCTAGCATGGAATACAGCACGCTGATCAGCAGCAGCGACGTTTGAGGACACCGACAACCGGCAACGGCTGCCAAGAGCCATCCCACCTACATTGTACCTACTTGTAGTACCTACTACTTACTACTAAGGTAATGCCGCTGGTTACGGTACCCCAAAGGCGGCTTTGCGGGGCGAGCGATGGTCCGACATGCAGGCATGGCAGGCACAAATACCTACATCAGTCAATGCCGCTTACCTATTACACGATGACGACAAATCGATAGGATTTGCCCTGCTCGAGGGAATTCGTGCTTCGGATCGAATAAATGCACGTACATACGTACACACGGGCTTGCAGCGGCTACCGTTCTGCAACCTGCCGCCTGACAGCAACTGGCCTGCCTGCTAACCCTAGGAACCGCCTCGTAGACCATGTACGGAGTACTTAGTGCCGAATTGCAGCCCCCAAACGATGCACCGTCCTGGCCGAACTGCCTAGCTGCAAATCTCGAAGCGCTCTTTGCCCGTTCAGGCGTCTTTGCACGACCTGAGAAGCCTGGAGGTTGATGCAGCCGACATCATCTACGTTCAGCTGCCCAGCACTGGCGCCCTGGACATCCTGGACTCCTCTCCGTCGTTCTGTACACCGAAGCGATTGACGACAGACTTGGGTTGCCTTGGTTTAAGCTTAACCTGTCTCACCGCGCCCTTGGCGAACAATCATTCGCGTGTCGTGTCTCGCCTCTGGCTGCTGCATCTGCGGGATAGCAGCATGTAGCATTGATCAGCGAAAAAAATCCACCATCCGATGGAGAGGTTCGCATCCTATTGGTCGGCCTAGCCAGAGGGTTGCCCTGGTGCAGATCTGATGGACTTGGACTCTCGCTAACTCGCTCAGCCAGCCAACTGCCAGCTCATAATAGGCACTTGTTCAAGCCACAGATGGCCTCTCTTTCTTCTCTCTTCTCCAATAACCAATAATGCATGGGGCGACGATATGCCGCGCGGGCTCGGAATGCGCTGTCTCGGAACACATTTGCCAGCGGCAACAGAATGGAGACGAGGACGTGCACGAGGATGCGTGCGCCGTCGTGCCGGAAGTCCGGTCGAGGCGTCTTGCTCTCCTCATATTGGTCAATTGGTGGCGTTCGATGGCTCTGGTAGTCTGGCTTCACCGAAGACTGATCGCTGATCCCGTCTAATTTTTTCGACACCATCGCGGGGACGCTCCACGACATAAACTATGTGTATGTATGGGGGCAGAAAAAGTGGTGTTCCCCTGACCGGAGTCATCTTTCGACCAACCATATTGAATTCTTCCGGCAAACCCGCTGTGAGGCTTATTCTGGGGGGAGATCACGATGACTGTGCCGAGCTTTTCACGACGGTAAAAGGCATTTCTCACCTGATGCAAAACTTGAGCGAACGTAATCAATCATGTGGTGGAGTGCCAAAAGCTTTGTCAAGCTCTTCATCACACTGTTGGAAAGCTTATAGCTCGCGTGATCAGAGCAGCGGGCGAGAACGGAGGGACAGGCATGAACATCATGCCTGTCCATCGTAAATCTGGCAAATCTTGTTCTATTTCAGAGCTGCTGCAAAGAGGGGAAATGCCGAATTGATGCCACGCTGAGCCACCGTCCTCTCTAAGCACTGCTGCAAGGGGCTCTGTAGCTGTCAGCCATATCCCGTCGTTTACGATGCATGCTGCGGATAATGCACTCCTCTCTTATACGAAGCCCGGAACGCTTTGTTGCCTAGTACCTAGTAGGCTGAGGGGTCAATCAGCTGTAGCGCCCTCGGAGATGTGCCAATCCGCCTCTCCTCAAACGAGATGATCTCTTGGTTCTTGGAGCTAGTTGGAGAGGCGTTCGCCGCTAACGCAAGAGATCACACATCCTAATGCGTTTGCCCATCTCTGTTTATTGGGTTTGTTGAATTGTTGAGAATTACCTAGTTTTCGTCCAACTTTCTTGACGGGAGCTGATTGAAACAGCCACAGGCGACTTTTGTCTACTGCCCAGCCGAATTGTCGTCATATCCTTGCCGTGTAGCCTCTAGTAAATCTGAGAAAACTACATACATGCATGCTCGGCAAGGTAATCCTGGCCCTCGCATGGGATGGGAAACGGTAATCAAGATATTCGTGCATGCTGACACCCTCCAGAAATACCATGGCCCGTCATAGATGTGCATAGAGCGAAGATCATTTTCTCTCTGACGCTTAGCGGCCTACCAAACGCCACCTCGTAAACTCATTCATGCTCCGTCCACGCAATTCGTTCCCTTTCACTTCAGACGCCGTCGCCGACCACTTGGACAAACTTGGATATATCCCTATTTTGGCCCCCCTGAAGAGAGAAATAAGCACAGGCTGGAGCAGGCAGCCTGTCTGCTCAGCGACGGCGCCGTCATCACCTGAGCAGCCGCAAAGTTTCGGCCATGAACTATGACTTCTCGAAGGATTCTAGCGCAACCACATCATTATGCTGCCGTGTGCCGAGAGCGCTCCGTTGTCGCTTCGGAGTGCGGAGGACTCCGCAGCGTCGTGCTTTTAGGGATCGGAATTAATAGATCCTTGGTCTTGAGGGCATGATGATTGGGAGCTGGGAATCGACTAAAGTCTTAGAGTGAGCGCTTAATGAGGATTGGCATCCTGACAGCAGCCGTTCTACATTTAGATGAGAGGAATGCCATGTCCTGGATGGATCTCGGTGTAGGATGCCGTTACATGGTCTATCTAGCGCTAATAATCAGATCGAGTTTCGTGAAACACGTACAGCTGAAGATCTAGGCTGGCAAAAATAAACTGCGGGTTTGTGAGCTACCTATGATAGTAGTAAGTAATATCAGTGGCCGGAGAGCTTTATTGCCGGCATCAGCGGCTATTCATACTGAGGATACTGAGAGGCTCTTAAACGCGCATTTGTAAGACTTGGGCAAAGATCTATTATTATGCACTAGTAAATAAGCTTCTTGTACGAAGAGAATGAATGTAAAGCCTGCGCGCGGCTGCCCCATTGACCACCATCGCAAAGGTATAGAACAGGAGGTTTCTGGGAGAGAGAGCGAATGAGGCGCGACCAGCATCAAGAGATCCACAAATTCTTCGATCTTGGCCGGGGAGAATTACTGAGTAATCGACAAGAATGACGCTTTCTTGATACCTAGTACTCTGGCTATCTCCATACCACAAAGATCTTCTGATAAAGCATGTGATTAATTCGTCAACAGATAGAGAGCTTGAGCTGTTGCCATGGTCTCCATAGCATCATCATACCGTGCTAATTAAATGCTAATTTCGCTTACATTTACTGTATTGCGCACTGTCAGACCCACCGCGTGCCCTTTTTTCGGAGCTTGGACCACGAGAAAGTAAACAAACCCCCCTCCACTGGACAACCAGGTCGTGCCATTGTTTTGATACCATCACCTAGCCAAGTTGGATTCCATCACGACATTCCTCCTCTGGCTAACGAGACACTCCATCAAACAAGCTGCGCTTTTCACAGTACTGCTATCAATACCATCTTACCTTGCAGTTTTAGTCAGAATCAAGCGCTTTCCAGACCATGTCTGCGCCGCCGCCTCGCCGCTCGGCTCGGCTTGCTAAGGTGAGATTTTTCCTACCCCAACACGCTCTTCAAAGCCTGCTGTAGCCTGACAATGTCGACGCAGAGCAATACCGTGCCGGAGATGCTCGTCGAGCCGGAGCTCCCAAGAGAAACTGATCGTGTTGAGCCCGCCACCAGCGGAACTCCCAAGAAGACAATCACCATGGCGTCGCCTGCCACGCCTGCGACCTATGCCTTAAAGCCCCCTAGCACAGAGATGCATCCCAGCAAATTTCACCCGACGACTGCAGAGCCCTCATCCGCCCTCAGGTTGGGCTTCACAGACATCACCGCTGCTAGGAAGCGCGATAGCTCTCATGGAGCTGGACTTCAGTCTACTCCGACCAAGGTTGGCGGTGTGCCATCTTCCGCATTCACTCTTCGTGTCCCCAATGGGGGCGATTATCTGGGGCTAGGGCCCGAAGCCCTACGTGTCTTGGAGGGCCTCAAAGAGAAGGCTGCCGAATATAAGGCCGACATTATTGCTCAAAGGGCAAACGAGTCGACATCCGCATCAACCGACGGCAAGGGCCGCACAATTGCTACTCCCAAAGGGAAGTCTGGGAGATTTAGCGCAGCTCATATGGCTGAGTTCAAGAAAATGGACTCGATTGAGGGACACGCGTCTGCTTGGAGGGCACAAAATGGAAGGTTCCAGCCCGTTGTCAAGCCAGGAGTGAAACGATCACTGTCCAAGGCTAATCTCGACACTCCGCAAAGTAGCTTGAAACGGACTCCCTCAAAAGCGGAAGCGGGGTCACAGTCTTCCGTCTCGAAGAAGCTTGCGTCAGAAACGAAAAGCGCCAGCCAGCTCCCTTCCAAGAAGTTGGATTTCAAGGCTCGTGCTAGCGAAGAACAGGGCACTGCAAAGGACGAGCAGTCTTCGCTTCCCCCCAAGAGATTCAAGAAGAGTGCGGAGGACGATGCTTCGACAACCCGTCCGGTGATGCGAGAAAGCACTTCAGTTCCTCGCCCGGCATCTAGCGTCAAGAGACCTGCTGCATCCAGAATTGCTCGGCCTAGTCTCTCTCGCTTGATGAGCCCTACAAAATCATCACTCGCGAATGCGGTCAGTCCTAGAAAGTCCGAGGTGCCTGTTGCTGTACCATCACCAAAGCCAACATTTAAGAGCCGATTGGAGGCGCTTAAGGAATCAAGGGGACTCAAAGAGTCCAGGGAGATGAAGGAAACAAAGGAGTCTACGGAAATAGAGGAGCGTAAAGAACAAAAGGCGCTCACAGAGCCGAAAGAATCCGACGAAGCTGCCTTGAATCAGCCTGATACGCCTCTGAGGCGATCGGTGATGAAATCTGTGTTTGGAAGCAGCATATTCTCACCTAGGAGACAGAGTTCCATTCCACAACCGGTCGTTACACCACCGCGGTTCTCCAATTTGAACCTCAACCGTCTTGCTGCCACCCAACCCCTGAAGAAGGTGGTTAAGCATGTGACGTTCACACCAGAAGTTACGCGAACCATTTTTGACCCGGATTCTCTGACGCTTTATAAAACCAGTGCTATTAAGAAGATCCTACAGCGTTCCGAGACGAAGGAGGCCTTGGCACAACAAGATTCGGGAAATATTGCTTATCCTGATTTGTCTGCCTACAAAGACCTCCTAGACACGGAACCTGAGAGCGCAAAGTCTCCTACCCCTACTCCTTCGATTGCTGGTAAATTCACCTTCCGAAGCGACCACACAATCAAATTCGGACAGCCATCGCCCATTGGCTTCGGCGCCTCTCCTGGCCAGTCGAGCGTACGCCAAGTGCGTAATTCTATCAAATCCAAATCAGATATGCCTGGCAGCTTTCCTGAGCCGGTCTCGCCGAGCTCTCACCCAGATAAAGAAAATGCGGCACCCTCTCCACCAAAAGTGCTTTCAGGTGTTCCACATGGAATGTCTAACAAGAAACGCCATCGTGCCGACTCTGTCGATGGGGATACTGATAAAGAGGCGGCCGATCGTGCTGGAAAGAAGGCCAAGAGCAGCCATGTTCCAGAGGGCCAGGCTTTGTTAGCTCCTCGTTTGGCTTCAACTCCTTCTGCAAGTACGAAGAAGCCTACGATGGCTCGAAGCGTCGGTAAGACGCCCACCCGCCCCATTAACCGACCCGTTAGCTCGGTATCGCCCTCCAAGAAACGACCAACATTGAGTATGAGCCGCCTCAACATGCTCGCCCAGCCTAAAAATCGTGGTTAGGTAGCCAGATGGGCACTACAGAGGAGAATGGGAAAGTTTTACCCCAGTTCTCTTGATCGATTGCGGAGAGATTCTGGCGGAAACGGATCGTAAATCGTCAGACTGGTTGGGTGGCTGTTTTTATCAGGGTGGCTTTTGGGGGGGTATTATACTGGTTTGGCGTTGGAAAGTGCATCCCATTTGGTGCTTTTGCCAATGATGAAGGAAACGTCACAATGCATGATGGTATCCAGAGCTACGGATCCCTTGGTGTTTTTAGTAAGAGCTTTTTTTTTTTCTCTCTTGTTACTTTGACAAGCTTGTATGTTGGCTGGATATGGTTGGTTTTCAAGACCACATTTGCTTTCCTTTTTTCTTATGTTTGGCTTGGCGCTGGAAGGGAAATTGAGAATTATAGGGAAACGATGGCTTGTATTTTTGTGTCTGAGATAGGCTGACACGTAGTCGGCTTGTGTACGAGTATACTGCAGAAATTGCTGCAAATGCCCAATTGACGTTCTTTATAAGTTAGAAGGCTACTTTCTAGATGTTATCTTGCTTACTGATGATCCAGCTGCTCTTGCCATATTCGTGGAAGTCTCAACAAGATTTTTGTTTTTTTCTCCTGTAAAAAAGACCTCCCTCCAACTTAATTAACCAAGAACCCATAATCTTCAAGCATTGATATTCAGTAGACGTTTCTCACTAGTTTTATTGTTTAACCATTCGTCTTCGCCACGTCACCGTCATGAAGCTCCCAGACGGGTCAAACATCTTCACATGCTCATTTTGCTGCTGCACTTACGTCGGCTCCCCCTGCGTTCTCGGCCGCTCATCCCGTCTGGCGTGCCACTCTTGCTCGACGGCCATATTCGATCTCTCCATCTGCTGGGTATGCGGCGAGGTGATCTTCCAGGGGGGAGGGGGCGTGAGTCTGGGTTGGTGTTTCTGGCATGGAGATTGTTATGGGTGTTTATTGTGCGGGAATCGTGTGATTTATAGGGGGGTGAAGGCGATGGATCTTGCTGGGGGGAGGGGGATTGAGGAGGTTGCGGAGGTGCCTTTGTGTTGGGACTGTGTTATTGAGATGGAGGTTGGTGAGGAGAGGGGTGAGGGTGAGAATGCTGCTTTTTGGGAGGGATTGAGAGGAGCTGGGGGAGTGACTGGTGGAGGGTTGTTGAGGGATCGATGGGATGGGCGGAGAGCGAAGGGTGGGAGAGTTGGTAGCTTAATGTCAGGATGTGCCGTGCGTTATTTCGAGGCTGGAGCTGTGTATCATATGGGGCGATGCTAAAGTGTCACAGGTGCGTTTACCGGGCTGCTCGCGCAACAACAAGAGCAGAAGAGATTGCAGCACAGTTAGGAGGCCTTTGAGCTCGTTTGGGTTTAATATTCGGGCCAACGCGTCCGATCCTATTGACGGAGGGCCAGTTCGTGTTTACCCTATTGAACAAAAGTCGAAGCTGCCTCAACCATCTCGTGTAGGAGGGTCAAGTCGCTGCTTGCCCTTGTACCGGTCCTCAGAGCCAGGTTGATGATTCAGTTCCCCTCTCCTTTGTCCGGCTATGGTATATCGGACATGAATAATTACTGGCATGTCGAGAGAATGCTTCATATAGGTTAAGTCGTCAAGGAGTCCCTCTTGGCCTGGGGAATGCTTGCAGCTCGTTTGCCAGTGACCTACCTACTAGGTGGCCACCTAGCTAGATATACCCTCACTAGATGAGTCCCTGAAGCCTTTGGCCAAATTGTTCTGTACATGCAATTTCATCATGCCGTCCGCCTCTAATTACCATCATCATGGACTCTACGGCAGACTTCACTTTAGCTTCATATGCTTACTTCCACGCTTAATAAGCGCAGCTGCACCTTTGCTTCCACGCTTCTTCAACAGGGCCCATTATACATGTACAGTAGAACACCCATTGACAGGCATATGTAAAGAGTACCTACATGGAGCATGCTACATACAATACAGTCGAGCGTTTGCATCGGCAGCTTCGCACCGCAGATTGGCGATAACGTATTGATGACGTTATCACGGCCACCAAGTCACCTGCCAGCTCCAGCTAGAGTCGCACCTCAGCTGGACGAAGCTCCAACATGCTGCGCGCTAGGCTGAGGCTAGCAGTAACCGGTACTTTGTACCTCTGAGCTCTCTGAACGGCGCACTTTTAGTGAAGGTTTCAGCGGGCGGAAGCCCTAGTCTGCCCCTCGGCTGCGTCGTAGCTCGGCTTGTATCTCCCCGTAGCTACAGCTCGGCCACAGCAGAGCGCCCCGGATGCGGGAAATTGGCTCCCATGGCGCAGACAAAGAAGCTTTGCGGATGCCTCCAAAGCCGGTCGCTTGGAAGAGCTCGGATAGAGTAGAGTAGACAAGGTCAATTGCAGCTGGAATGCAGCAGATGGCAGACAACCGGAGCTGGAACATGCCGTAGACAACGCATCACCGCAGCAGCCTCCTAGGCAGCCTCGACGACGCGGTACCTGGCGCACTAACGGCCCAGCGCCCCGGAGCCCTAACAGCGTCACCACAAAACATTTCACGGGAATTAAGCGAGCCCCCCAAAAACAAGCAAAGCTAGCGCCAGCAGTGCTTTTTTTTTTCCGGAGTGGGCTCTGGCGCAGCACAGAATCAGAGAGAGTTTTGCCCGCCGCATTGAGCTGGCAGCGAACCCCCCCAAAACAGGCCGGATCGTGCATTTTTCTTCAACTGCATCCGCAGCACAGCCGCTCTGGTGCCTCTCCGAAGAACATCCAGACAGACCGACTCGCGCGCCAGGAGGGCCATGCGATCTTAACCTCTTCCTTTCCTCCACCACCAAGTAGCAACGACTACCAGCGCCGCCAGTATTCAGCCCCTCCGGTAGGCCAAAGCGACCAACATGTCACAAGTCGCCTCCCAGGTATGCCGCCTATGATACCATCTTGCCACGGCCGATGTCATGATGTCGTTGTCGTCGCTATTGTGTTTTTTTTTTCCCTGCCCGTCAATTCGATGCTCGGCCGCCGTCGTGTACCTGCGAAGCGGGCTCTGGATCCTTGCTATATACGCATTGCGCCGCCGGCCAAGCAATCCTACCCGCACGGATAGAGACGTCGCTGTCGCCGTCGCCCTCATCCCATGCCCTAATATTTTACTCTCTCATATACATTATATATTCATCTCTGTTTTGTGTTTCTGTTACTGACTGCTCGCCTCATGTAGAACCGGTTCGCCTATCTCGGTACTTACTCCCCCTCCTCCTCTTCGCAAACTTTGCTGTGGCTCTCAGCCCCTCCTTCTGTCAACGAAATGCCCCCGCCGCGATAAAAATCTTAAATCGCAGGACACTGACCCGAGCTTCACGCTGCAGGCAACGACTCCGACGGCGAGGAGAAGCCCGTCGTCCCTGTCAAGACCGTCGACAAGGCCACCTCCCGCACCACCAAGCGCAATGCCGAGCCTCAGGCCCCCCAGGCCCCTGTGAGGACTGGTGGCAACCGCCGTGGTAACCTCGGCGGCAACGAGGGCGGTAAGTTTGCGCCATCTCCGGTTCTTTTGAGACGGCAATGCCATCGTGGCGGTCCGCTTGGGGACACGTATGATTCATTGATGCTAATTGTTGTTGTATAGCTTTCCGTGATCGCGCCGCTGGCCGGGAACGCAACCAGGGCCGCTCCACCGAGGAGACCCCTAGAGATGCTCCTCGTGGTGGTCAGGGAGCTCGCGTCCGTGGAGGTGAGGAAATGCCATTTGAAAACTCCTGCCTTTTATGGGAGTCTTTGCAACTTGGAAGAGACATATACTGATGCTGAGATAGGCCGTGGCGGACGTTACCCCCGTGACCGTGACGACAGACATCCCCACAAGTCTGGTACCACCACGTAAGAACCATCCTCCTTCAAGCTCTCAGTCTCGTACCTAGTATTGACCAATAGTTACAGTGGTTCCGACAAGCAGGCTGCTCAGTCTTGGGGTGCCACCGAAGGCAATGCCGAGCTTAAGGACGAGCAGGCCGGTGAAGCCATTGCCGAGTCTGAGAAGAAGGACGAGGCCGAGAATGCCGCTGCTGAGGAGCCCGCTGAGCCCGAAGATAAGAGCATCTCGTACTCCGACTACCTCGCCCAGCAGGCTGAGAAGAAGGGTGCTTTCGACTCTGAGATCAACATCCGTGCTGCCAACGAGGGAAGCAAGATCGACAAGAAGTGGGCCGCTGCCAAGCCCCTCGAGAAGGAGGAGGACGTCTACTTTGCCGGCACTGGCGGCAAGAAGCAGCGTGAGCGTGAGCGCAAGGTGAAGCAGACCGTCGACTTCGACCCCCGCTTCGTCGAGCCTGAGCGAACCCGTGGTGCCGGCCGCGGCGGTCGTGGCGGCCCCCGTGGCGGCCGTGGTGGTGACCAGCCTCGTGGCGGCAGGGGCAACTTCCGTGGTGGACGTGGCGGCCAGGCTGCCTCTATCAACACCAAGGACGAGTCTGCCTTCCCTAGCCTGGGCAACTAAACTGCCAGCGACTCATGAAGTCCTCAAAGACCCTCTCCTTGGCTGACGGACCGGGCAAATTTACAATGTGCTTCCCACATTTAGAGAAACAAAAGGAGAATCCAATATGTGTGGAGGGCTTTAAGCCTCTTTTCTGTTTTGATAGTTGACCAAAAAAAAAAGAGAAAAAGTTTGATTATGTGGTTTCGCGGTTGGTCGTCGGAACTGACTTGATTTTTAACAACTGGGCTGAAAAATCTTTTGCTACTTTCCCCCTATTTTTTTTTTTCCTTTGATTTCTTTACTATTTCTAATTTAGCTATCTACAACGCCAAGTGGACTGCTTCTTTCATCTCTGATTCCTTCTTTTCCCATGTACGTAGGGGAAGATGGAGAGAATGAGACAGAGAAGAGAGAGCGACGAAAAAAAGAAAGCTTGTTTAATTCTTTTCTCGATGCCTCTTTGTTTTGACATTGATGGTACAGAGAGAGTAGGAGAATCTCCTTTGATACCCCTTTCCATTATTTCCCCCTTTCCCCCTTTTGTCTTTGCTGGTGAAGATGGATCCTGCATGCCAAGTTTCCCCGGGGACATGTATAATCTCTCTCCTCGTCTCTTACTTTCTGTACCAAAGGGGGCTTTTTTGATCCGTTGGTATTGAGTCAAAGGTACTTGAGCTGGGAAAGTGGTTAAGTGAGACGCGGGAAAAATTACTAGCCTAAATACTTGCAAATGATGACTTGCCTTTTTCTTTTTTTGGTCAGTTATATAATGGACCATGGTGCCTTGTTCTTGAATAAAAAAAAGTTAGGTACCTTGAGAGGCCAAGCTATTAGAGACCATCAACAATCTCACGGAAAATAACAATCCAGACGCCACTTTACTTTCCAGTATTACATTACTAAAGCTAAAAGCTCTTGATTGTATAACCAATAATTGATACACCAAGGGCTGCAATGCTGTAATGTAGAAAGACGGCTATATATTACTAGCCCTCAACGTACATCTTTATTACAATTCGATAGAGGCAGACTCTGGTTAAACCAAACCTAGAAAAGACAATACCTCATAGGTATAGGTAGCTTTTACAGTTTTTGTATTTGCTCTTCGCAAGGCCCTTTGTTATATGTATATATATATATATATATATATATACCCCTTTCCACTGCATGTATACTTTTCTCCGCAAACCACCCTTATGACTTGATTTTTTTATATACCCTAGAGCTTTCCGCCCTTGGCTTTAGTATGCTTTGAGAATCTTGATAAGCTCTTCAACAATCTTCTCACCCACTTCCTTGGTGGCTTTAGCCTCATTAGGCAAATCGAAGAGGAAAACATAACATTATTGCCATGGAAAGAGTTCGTGCATAGTAAGAAGTAGCATGGACATTAATATCAATCATTATATAGTATCGGTGGGTAGAAATGTCCAGGTATCTCTGCTATACTACGTCCAAATCCACCGTGTGATAATAACGGACGAGATTTCGAATTACCTGAAAAAGCATCAACCGGACCAAGTTCATGGATTCTTCGTGGACAGCAGAGAGACAAAAGTTGAGAAGAACATTGGGCGTTTATTTTCCGACAGCAAGATAAACCTCCACCACCAATCCGGTCGTCCCTTTTTAATATGCTATGAGATGGCAAAATCAAGTAGTAGTATCGCCAGTGTTTTCCGCACGCACCCAAATACCTGGGACCCTCCCTCCCAACAACCCCCTGCGCAGTTTCTCAGGCGTCGTTATCCGAATCTGCGGGCGTCTCTTCGCCATATGCGGCTGCAACAAGGCACTGGGTGCCCTTTCTATAGAGTCTAGCATCCTGGGCCATAGCGTCAAGCTTCTTAACCACTGCATCAAGAGTATCATTCATCGTGCTGATCGCCTTTCGAAGGTCTTGAAGTTCAGTCTGACAGGTGGTGCAGCTTGTAGGTTCTTTCATGGCAGAGGAACTCTTCTCGCGAATAATGGCGGCCATTTTCGAATAGAAATCGATCTTGTTCTCGGTGCGGCGTGGTTGGCCGGGTTCGCATTCTGTCAACTTGGGGCGCTTCCTGGCAGATGAACCGTCTCCTTCGGTGGCTGCGGGCGGGACTTGGCGTTTCTGTACGATATTCAACTCATTTGAACCGGGTTAACAGCCGTCATTGGGCCAGCCATCGAAGGATACACCGGGTTAGCCCTCAAAAAATACCGTGGTTCGTCTCTCGAAGGATGGTACGTTGGGTCATCCAACAGGCCATTCACAGAGTCCTTCAGGGCCGGCTGGCCGCTCTGGACCTTGCCGAAAGGCTTGGACACTGGGACGGGTTTCTTTCCTCCAGAATTCGTAGAAGACGGCACCGCTGAAGAGAAACCAACTTGCTTATTCTTGGTGCTCTCTCGCGGAGCTGCACTGCCCTCGACCTCTTTCTTCGTCGGCAGTGTCTGGGGCTTGTCCTTTCCCCCCCATGTCTTGACGATCTTGCGGGGACTTAACACGGTCAAAGGGGGCAGGTCGTCGATGGGGAATGTCTGCCAATTCTTTATTATTTTTGGGCGACGCCCAGCGGGTTTGGTGTCCTCGATGGCAGGATACTCCTTAGTATGGTCGTCCATTGTCGTCTTTCCGGAAGCTTCGCGGACGAGGTCTCTGTGATTTTTATTTTTGGGGACCTTTTCTTTTTATTAGACGCCGTTTATTGCGTCAAACCATCTGGAGTGTTGAAAGTCGCTCTGCTTGAAGTTATTCGCCTATAGGCGAGGTGCGAAAGCGAGAAGGGAGGGAGGTGAAGAAGGTGAGGGTAGGGAGGGACTATTGCCAGTGGAAGAAAGACTCAACGACAAACAAAAAAGACAGATGGATGAGCCAATCAAACAATGCAATTCCAGATGGCGCGTTGCAAGCTGATAGAAACATAAAGCGAAGACAAAACGACGCGCTCTGCCAGGTGGCGCTGAACAGAGGCCAGGTTGGTGGGAATGTTTTCTTCTTTTATCTTGCTTTCAAACTCAATCTCCGCCGACCAAAGCCCATTCCAATGATGGCTGAGGACCTTTCAGATCTATGAATAGTTTGGACTCTCCGTGTTGGATACTCATGACTGTTACAGATTAGAACCGTCCAAGAGAGACAGTCGGACTCAAGCCCCATTCAGCAACAACAATCCCTACAAAGACGGCATCATAAAAAAAGACGCTCCATGACCTGTGCTTAAACATCGTCCACTATCATCAGGTGATATTAGGATCAGTACGAATACGTTGGAACCAAGTGCACCAGGATGTGTATTATATATACACTTGGATTAAATTGATATACGCCATTACTTCCTATCCAACTCTTGCAGTCGGAATCCTTTTGTCTTTATGCCTCCTTTTACGTTTTCATAATCTCGTTAGGTATAATTCATGCTTTGAGGACCTTGACGAGTTCCTCGACAATCTTATCACCGGCCTCCTTGGTACCAGCATTGCCGCCCATGTCCTTTGTCCGCAGGCCGCTGTCAATAGCATTCTTGACGGCTGCCTCAACGGCCTTGGCCTCATTGGGCAGGTTGAGCGAATATCGCAGCATCATTGCTACAGAGAGAATAGTTCCGATTGGGTTTACAATTGCACGTCCGGCAATGTCGGGAGCAGATCCTATGTCCCCGCCGTTAGCTTTCCTTTACACCCCCTTTTTTCCATCTTCTCTTCCTGCAGATTGTATACGCACCGTGGATAGGCTCGTAGATGCCATTGCACTTGCTCTTCCCGTCAGGAATGCCACTCAAGCTAGCACTAGGCAACAAGCCAATGCTGCCGGGAATCACGCTGGCCTCATCACTAATAATATCACCAAACAGATTGCTCGTCACAACCACGCCGTTCAGGCCGCGAGGGTTCTTGACCAGGATCATGGCAGCACTATCAATGAGCTGGTGCTCGAGCGTCAGGTCCGGGAACTCCTTGGCGAACGTCTCCGTCATGACCTTGCGCCACAGCCGGCTAGTGGCCAGCACATTGGCCTTGTCCAGCGACCAGACCTTGGTGTCGCCACGACCTCTGGCCAGGAAGCCGGCCAAGCGAGCCACGCGCTCGACTTCGGCCCGGGAGTAGGGCTCGGTATCCCAGGCGTGGCCCGAGCCGTCGTCCTCCTTGCGCTCGCCAAAGTAAATCCCACCCGTCAATTCCCGGACGATGACGATGTCTGTGCCGCGGCACACCTCGGCCTTGAGGGGAGAGTACTCGACGAGGGCGTCGGAGGCGAAGAAGCAGGGGCGCAGGTTGCCGTATGTGCCCATCTCCTTGCGCAGCTTCAGCAGACCTTGCTCTGGGCGGACGGCGCCGGTGCCCCATTTGGGACCGCCAATGGCGCCGAGCAGGACGGCATCTGCGGCGTTGGCGGCGGCGAGAGCCTCGTCTGTTAAGGGAGAGCCGGTCGCATCGATTGAGCACTGCATGAGAAGAAAGCAGCCATTGTTAGCTTTGTATATGACGAGAGAGAAGGGTAGACGGCTTGTAACGATGGCAACAGAAGCGGAGAAGCAGAGACGCAGAGAGGAGATGAGAGAAAGACTTACGCCTCCCAGGAGATGCTCTTGTAGGTTGAATTTGCCGGCACTGGGGCTGTGTTGCTCAACTGCCTTGAGGACCTATACATTTTGAAACCAATAAATGTCAGCGTTTCGAGGCTCACAAAGCTTCCCAACTTCGTCGTGAGACAGGGCGCAAAAAGCTATGCAAGAGCAAAAAGCAATGGCATGAATTGCATTTGCGCTGCGATGTGCCCCGCGATGCCCCGCGACGACCTCGGATCGGATCTGTTACACACCTTGATCGCCTCAGCAACAACCTACAGAAGGGAATATCCCCAAGTTAGCACAAGTTCCCGGCCAATATCTCAAAGCTGCTCCTCCCCATTGCTGCACTCATAGACAAAAGACATACCTCAGGACCAGCATGGTCTCCCGCAAAGACAACGATATTGTGCTCCGCCATCGTGTGGTGCCCAAGAAAGCGTGTTAATAATGCCCGACAGAAAGATGGATCTTACAAGATGCCCTGTGAGCCTCGAAATGTGCCAAAAAATAAAATATAAGAGTCACGGGGAAAAAATAATAATAATATACCAGATGTGAAAAAAAAGAAGAAGAGAACAAGATGAATGTTTTTAAACTTTTGGAGAAATCAAAAGCTTGGTTATTTGGCTGCGCACGATCAAAGCCAAGCTAGTGCCGAAGTCGGAGCCGACCCGATCGGACGAGCTTTGCAATTGATTTTCGGACGGCTCCCCCGCTTTTCGGCGTCCATTGGACCTGATGTCCCGATTTTAATAAGAAAAGAGAGAGAGAGAGAGAGGCATGAATATCATGTGTTGGGCAATTGCCGAGTTAAGAGACATGGCAGTATTGGGCCGAATTGTGCCGGGAATAGCCAGAGGAACAATTGGGTGAGAATTATGTATGGGATTGGGATTTTAAACTACTTTTTTTTTTTTTACCAAGTCCCCCAATATTGTGTCACTTCCTGCTTGGAACTTCACCTGTATATGCAGAGCTCGTTTCTACATACACCGAAATCAATAGCTGAGAGCTGAAATATAGTCGATGGGGAAGCTCTACAGCATTCCGTGTAGGCTTTACATACTAATTCAACCCTTCTACACTGAAGCAAAATATCCTTGCAGCAGAGTCCAAAGACAGCTCGTGGCTTTCTCTAGAGCTTATGATGCTTATCCCCAACCTTCCCCCTCAGTGGAGCATCATCGACGTAATTGCTCACACCGGCCACCTCTATTAGCCCCCAAACTACATGTGCCAAACAGCTCACTGTCTAGCATGTATTGATACTCACATATACGAAGACAGCCTTCCTACAACTCAGTTCCTCTTTTTCTCACATTCAATTTCGGCTCCTCAGATATTTGTGCTTCAATAGTTACGCCCCCCAACAATATAATATTGGGGCATCTTCCCCCCTATGTACTGCTGCTCGTCTACATGTTTCTCTAGGAGTAGTAAAGTAAGTAGTGGCGGAGAGCCCTGTTTAATCTTATTCAACATAACGCATTAAAAAAATTCCTTTGCTTTGCCCAACCTGTGTCTCTGCTTGCTTGTTTTCTTGTTAAAATCATATATGTCCCTTGGGTTTTTCCTCATACATTCACATGCGCACACTCTCTGTGTTCTTCTCTCTCTTTTTTTCTTCTCAGTGCCTCTATCGAAGGGACCGAAGCGTCTTGCTTTGCAGAGATGATGACGCCGACTGCCCTCCACTGCTTCCCCGGCCAATGTTTTGCTGTGCTCGCCGTGCCGCAACATTAGGGGTGTTGGCACAATAGCCACAGATGTATACGCTCGGCATGGTACGTCTGCTAATGTTGACGCATTTCCCATGCAGCCACATCTCGCATGACTCGCTAGAAACGGCTTCATGTTAGCTGAATTCAGTTTTTACTCTCTCTCAAGGTTACTAGACATACCACTGAAGCATAAAGCCGTTGTCTTCATCGGGCTCATTTCTACTGCACACGCATCGAATCCTATGACCATCTGATCTGTAGTTTGAGTCTGCCATGCTGACTGGAGATATGGCACTGTTTTTAAAATTTCCAGAGCCGCTCGAGGTCAGAATACGCTGATGTGATCGAGTATTCTCCTGTATAGATCGCTTCTGTCGGTCTTCCACCACTTTACGCAGCTCGCTTGCCGCATCTCCTCCCCTTTCGTGATGATCTGTCATGATTGTCTCTGCCTCGCTCTCCCCATCGATCGGCGTCACGAGAGAAGGGGTTGAAGCACTCCTGCTCCTGTCACTAATGCTCCGCCGACCTGAATGAAAGATTGAGCCCACTGGCTTGCGTGGGTCAGGCAACGCAAACGATGCATTGAATGAATTAGCCCGGCTGGGAATGATGATTGGCTCCTCGTCCGTAGAGGATTCGTCATCAGAAGACTCCCAGCTTCTCCTCGTCGATGAGAGCTCCCGAGAGCTTCGACTGCGGGTAATGCTCCCAGCCTCCTCTACCACGACTGTTGTTTCCGCTCGAGCTCGTCCATGTGCATCTATAGTGAACCTTACTGATGTTCGTGGTCGATGAAGCTGTGGTTGAGAGGCAGACTCGGGAATAGACGCCAAGCTCGACAACCGTCGCTGGCTCTTGAGGGGTGACATCCTCCCAGATCTAGACAGCTGTGATCCCGACTTTCCTACATCTGTGTTTATACTCATGTTTCCGGCCTGTGACGATGGCCTTGAGGTGGATGCCAAAGTTGACAATGCGCCCCGGCCCATTGCCTTCTTGCCTCGGCTCTCACTTAAGCTGCGGTTCAATTCTGGGCGGCTCATGGCCTTGACGGGGGAGCTTGTATAGGAACGATCCGGCATCTTGCCTCTTTTCGTTTCCTTCATGCTATTAGTCCGGCGAGGTTGGGCCATCACGCGAGAGTTGCCACTAGCTTCTGCGATAGGCATCATATCCCCGGACGATGTGTTCATATGGTTAAATTCGGCATTCATCGAAGACGTCGGGGGCCGACTATATAGTAGTCCTGGATCTACGCCTTCCATGGGAGTTGCCAAGCCAAACGAGTCTTCCATGGACGTTTGAAACATGGTAGATGCAGTCATGGGAGCCGTAGACTGCCCTGTGATGATGGGCGGCTTGGGCGCCAGCATCCTCTCCCTCCGGACCGGCTGGTTGATATGTTGGGCATTTGGCTGGACGTTCTCTTGGTTCGATGATGGTGGGGGAGGCGGCGGCGCAGGGTCTTGGAAGAGTTGAATGTCGCTGTTCCAGTCGAAAGAACCGGTGTGGCGGTGCGAGGGCTGAAAGAAGGCGGCGCCTGCGGTGCTGAAATCCAAGTCCATTCCCATGGCGGGGTCCCAGAAGTTGGCCTGGCCCGGGGGGGCAGACATTGGGTACACAAACATGTCCTCGGCGCCGCCCATCATGCCCGTCATGCCCTGGAAGCCGTCGCCAAAGTCTGGGTGACCATAATTCTGGTCATCTTGCATATTGATCTTGGGAGCGAGCTTCTGGTCGCTCTTGTGAGCCGACGGCGGCGGCGATAGAGGCTGGGCTGCGTCGGATCCTTCAATTGTACCCCGGCGGACCTTCTTCGGCGACTTGGTATGCGAGGAGGAGGAAAAGGCAGGGCCCAGTTGGGCTTCGGAGTTGACAGCGGCCTTGGTTGATGATATCAAAGCTGCCGGTGAGGAGGGCAGGCGTCGAGAAGGGTCAACGGGAGGCGGTGGAAGATTGGGATTCGATGGCGGTATGTTGGCTCGGGTTGCAATCTCGATAGCAAGTCTCTCGACAGCGTGCTCGTCGGCGGACAGCTGTCGCTTGTGCCCTAGAAAGGCCGATGCGAAGGGAGTGGTGGGCACAAAATCTGCGAAGGGGAACTGCGCCCCTCGCAGATTGCCCGGCGTGGCGTTGAAGACTGAATACTCCTCAGCAAAGCGAGGCGTCAGGCCGCTGGTGTCGGCAAAGGATCCCTGGGGAGGTTTCGGCGTCTCGAAAATCGGGCTTGGGAATGCACCAGAGGTTGGAGTCTGCTTCGGCGTGGGCGGCGGGTGAGCGTTTGGATCTCCAAAGCTGCTGCTGTGCGGAGTCAAGAAAGATTGGTTAGCCACTGTTGGAGGGAGCGGAGGGCAGGCATTCTTCGGAGTGTTTGACAAGGCGGACATGCCTTGATACTAGCTGTTGATCCTCGCTCATATCAGCTCGAATTCCTGTTCGCTACGAGAAGCCAGACACAAGCATCCCAGTGCGTGCACCGTCAATTGGGGCCGTGGGGAAGCCCCGAAAAAAAATGCTGTGTATATGGGCAGATATATATGAATGTTTGCAAGGGAGGCCTTTTTTTTTTTTTTTTTTTTTTTTTCTTTTTTCAATTTCCTTTCCCTCGATGCAATCAACAGTGGTGTGTTTTTTGGTATTTCTCCGTTGAGGGGAGGGCGGTATCAGATCAGATCCAAAGGGTGCGCAAAAGCTGTTCGAGTGGGTGTTTGGTTGCTTGGGCAAAGAGTAGTGTAAAATCGCAGTGGCTCGTTTCTCATTATCCAAAGTGCTCGTGAACGGTCATGACAAGATGCAAAAGAAAAAAAAAACGTCGTATAAATCTGGCACTGGCTCTGCAAATGCAAAGGCGGTCAAAAAAGAAGAAAAACACAAAAAGCTGGTCTTATCAGCCTCCTTCGCTGCTCTCCGCGCTGCTGTTCCCAATAAACGGGCGTGAAAAAGGGAGAGGGAGATGTTTGTCTTACCGGAACAGCAAAGCCAACGCAGAGCAACGGCACAAAGCAAGGCAAAGGAGAGGGACAGGCGAAAACCAAGGGAGGCAAGTCTTGTCCTGGAGCTCCACTGGGCATCAACCAGCTATCCAAGGGCGGACCAGGAGGCTGTGCGGCAGACAATGGACGATGAAGCAGACAAGAGGAAGAGGAAGAAAGAGGCAGAGTCGGAGTCTATGGCGGCAGATGGGACAGCGCAAAGGCGGAGAGGAAGCCAAGTACATGTACAGTATGGCGACCGGCAAAGGTGGTGATGTCTTGTCGGTACATGCTCCGTATTTTCTAGGCAGAACAGGCCCCAATCGAGCAGCGCAGGTGCAGCTGGGTGGGCCGCTGGTGGTGCACGGCCGCATTGCAGCGGCCATTACAGCGGCTTTGCAGTGGGCTACAGGCGGCTTGTTCTGAAGAGATAGGGCTACCAGGGCAAGGGCCGCCGGGGATATAACCATCCGCGGGCCCTCTCTAGAGAGCTGCTTGTACGAGTACTTGTGCGAGTAATATCTTAGCAGTATGTGCTACTTTTCTGCCGAACCAACCCGTGCGAACTCAACGGCCATTGATGTTTCTCCCAGAACAAGACACGCTGCGTTGGTGCCTTGGTTGCACTCGGCAGATCAAAAGCAAAAAAGGGGGGACGTTGGGCTTTTGTTTATGGATGGACGTCCCTTACTTGCATATGCACTCCGTGTGTGTTGCTATATAAAATCTCTCCCGGATAGGCCTACACACTGCATGGATTAGATAAGAAAGGCAGCTGGATGCTGTTCTCCGCATGCCCAAAAGGAGTAAGTATAGCAGCTCAAATCTCTTGCTCCGACTCTATTTGGCACCATCAATGTGAATATGACGGTCTTCGTATTCTACTAATTTCGCAAGCGCCGTGGTACAGTCCACAGCTCCCACTGATAATAGCACGAGTATTACTACAACAACTAGGCACTGCTAGCAGCACGTTCGTTCACAGCGCTACTGATATATAGATGGGCGGTTCAGCAGCCTCTTTTGCCTAATCTGGGACAAGTCGTTCCCCACCATGGATCCCACGGGCGGATTAGCGCAGCAGAATGACATGATGAAAAAGACGCTGCGCAACTCTGGCTGGCCAAATGCTACGGCTATCACGAATGCCATTTAATATCATCTATGGGCGTGTTACGAGTACAAATATATGCCAGCCAGTTAATAATTACTGCTTAGGCACATGTAATCAATGGGTGGTACGGGGGTTGTGGTGTACGTAAACAAAGCTATCTAAATGCTATTGCCATGGCACCCTTATCTTTAGATCCGATAACACCGTACAGGACTTTGTGTATATGATATCTACAAAATACCTGCCCAACGTCACAGGCACTCTTGATATATGCAGCTTTCAGACAGATTAAATGTAAAAGATTTGCCAGTAATTAGCATAATTTCTTTCGAAAAACCTCAACAGCGCTCTCTTCTACTTCGATTCCCTTTTTCTCAACCCAGGGCGCTTTCTTGAGCTTTCACGCCAGAAAAGCAGAAAAAACGCACCACAACTCACGAGACACAATGACCAATGCTTATCTTACCTAATGCCGCCATAAACGTGGACGTGTAATCACAATGTTCAGCGGAATCTCGACCACTCTTGTCATTTAAACAACGCTGGGAATATACACATGTATAAATATATATATATATCCTGCAATACTCGTACTTCGTTTGCATCTTCGCATTCCGCATTCGAATAATTGCCACCGCAAGAAAAGTCCCGGATGAAAATCCGATCTCGATCTTCCCCAGACTCGGACCTCATTAACTACCTACCTAGGCAGCCACGCTATGGCCAGAACTGGCATAAGCATGTGCATGTCTTCCAATGCACAAAATAAAACACAAACCGCATCAAGAAGAAGCCTCCGCCTGAAAACATTCTCCAAACACATTGCTTGCTTTCTGAGCAAAGAAGAGAAGGGGGGGGGGGAAGCATTGCCGCCTACCCAATCGACTCAATGATGCGGCACATGCCAACTCACGAGATCCAATGGATCAAGAAAAATCTACAAGACGGGATAGCTGCTAGACTAGTTGGCCGATAATTATTAGCGGCCAATCTATCTTGTTTTGAACGATGCGCTTTTTCATCTAAGCTCGCATTAATCAACTTTATGCGCTCTGCTCTGCGGATCCTTTTGCGCCCACCCATACCCGGCCATATCCGCAAGAAGAAAGACACACAAAGCAAGAAGAAGAAAAAAGATACCATCAAGATACTGTTCAACATGATGGCGAATGAGCTGCTTGATAAAAATAGCCATCCAAAAATATCACCTCTTTTTTTTTTTTTTTTTTAAACCAAAAAGCAGGAGAAACATGGTCCGACATCTCCATCCCGTGAAACACCAAGCGGAAACCTTGTTAGCCCTTGTAACGTTTTACTACCATCTCATGTCCCGCTTCTGGGGAAGAAGCATCGTGTGGCCTCATGGGACACAAGATACCCTTGGCCCAGGCCCAATGTTTGGTTTTAACTGCTGTTTTGTACCTGCATTGTTTCAGCGCTAAAAATAAAAATAACAACATCGTGAGTTTTTTGAGTTTTTTTTTTTTTTTTTTTTTAGTGTTTCTGCTGCTCCTCCTGGCGTCTTTTCTCTCACGACTAATGCTCCATACTCAGATAGAATCACACACTCCCTCCAATCGGTCCGTAACAGCCGCGCGGGATACATGTGATGAGCCCATTACACATGCCATGATTGTTGATATCCATGTTTTCCCGTTGGTTGGGCGGCGACCACAATACCTCCACACCTGCATACCCCCCCTCGAAACCCGGCTTCTATGCCTACCCAAAGACAGCTGAGCACCCCTCTCAACAGAATCAGGTCTCTATTTCTTTTTTTCTTGCTAAGCATGGTGTAAATCATGCAATATGCTGGATAAAGACACAAAGGATCCTGTTTCTGCTGGGATACGTCCGTATTGATGCCGTGCTGCGGGAATATCAACAACATTCACGTTCCATGGCTACGTGGTAGCACACATACACCACTGTACATGCATACATGCAACCCCTGGCTTCAGCTCCCGCTAAACAGGGTGGGTTAATTGGCGCCTTACCGCGATATTCGTAGTAAGCCACATCAATATATTACTGCTTGCGTGTAAGTCGTACCCAGCTCCAACCAAACGCCTATTGCTCTACTAGAACTACTGTTTCTTCTTCCTTTTTACGATAAAGCAGTAGAGCAAAAAGGCAATAAGGGCGCGCGCAGCTGCTCAAAAGAACCATCAGCCCCGAGATTAGCTTCGCCCACACACCGTTGCAGTTTACCAATCCTGCCTCAGCCGCATAAATCAGCATAATATTAGATTACCTTTTTGGAGAGGGGAAGCAGACCAGGGTCTCCCGTCAAGGTGGTGTGGAACCGGCCTATGGGCCTTTTCGCCTTTTCGGCTCGTATTATCCTGAGCCTAGAACCGGACTTGCAGTACGGGCAGAATCACAGCAAAAAAACAAAGAGAGAGCGGGAGTGAAAAGGTGCAAAAAAAAGAAAAGAAAAAAATTGTTCAAACTATGTGAAAAAAATATACATCTTCCGAATGAAAATTAAACAACAGAAAAAAAAAATTCCAAAAAAGAAGCCTCTATTTATCCCGTGGTATATCCCCCCTTTCTCTCAGCTGGCCCGCAGCGCCGAATATCCCAGTCTGTTTCCTCCCGTTTGTTCCCATCTCGTTGAGATCATATCCAAAAATTAATCCTAAAGTATAAACCCTTTGTACTCGTTTGTTTCCATCTATGTCTATCTATATGTATAAAGCGTGAGAAGGCGTAAAATAATAATAATAAGGTATCAATGATTGGTGGTATCCCGTAATCGTAGTTCTTTGTTTTGCAAGCGTGAATAAACGGTGTATGAGGGAGAGACTGGGAAGGGAAAAATCTAATAAGGAATAACTGAAGCGAAGAAAGGTAAAAGGCAATCAGAAAAGGACAAAAAGAACTGAGAAAAGATAAGAAATTGTCTAGGAGAGGAGTGTAGAGAGTGACATAATCAAAAAACAAGAGGTTCGGGGGACCAAAAGTAGCCCCCCCAAAAAAGCGGTATTCGCGAGCTTGTCGTGTCGCATAATCTAAATTTCATGCGTCTCTATAGGCATTAGACTTCCAGAACGTGACGCATGAGTATCGAATCCAAAATTAAGGAAATTTCGAGCAGCAAGTGACTTTAATAAACGATTGTAGTTCCAGTAGATGGGGAAAAAAAAAAGAGCAAGCGAAAGAGTGTGTTTGAAAGATGTTGAGGAATAGCAAGTCGAAAATTAGATAATGCCGGGGTATGAGTCCATGGGCGTATTCTGTGATCGAACAGAGCTAGATCTTTGCGGCATCATGCCAATAGGCGCTTGTGCCTGCGTTTGAACCTGCATTTGCTGCTGTAGCGGCATGTACGATCGCGAGTCCATGGGTTGCGAAGGCATTGGCATCGAGGCTGCCATCGCTAGGCTTGGTACGTCAACTCCAGAGCCTGGAGAAGACATTTGGGGGGTCATTGATCTGTGTGAATCTGGTCGTGAATCATGCAAAGGTGGCAAGTGGCCACCAACTTGGCTTTGGCTGTTGTCTCGGCGACGTTTATGAGAATCTTTGACCTTCTGGTGTGTATGACACTATTTTGGCTCTGGTTAGTACTAACCAATACAGCAAAGAGTTTCTTGCTCCAAGACGCAGCACTTACCTTGTATGCGTGTCTGAACCAAGTTGTTCCCTTCTTCTTGCTACTAACGAGGGGCACCCACTCGTTACAGCTTCCGCAAAGTCCCTCCCAAATATCAGGGTTGCCATTCATACGTCTCGAATCCAAAGGCTCCTGAAATGGGGTACCGGTTGCCGCGCTGATGCCGTGCGAAAAGGATTTGTCGTACCAGAAAGCAGAGTTTTTCAACACCAGCCATCGTCCAGGTTTGCAGATACCACACCATCCTTCCCTCTTGTTGCCATGTCCTCGAACCCAGCGGGGGGTGTACAAGTCGTTTTCAAACCGCAACTCTTGCTCATAAGGCACCATCTCTGGGTCTGAAGGGTTCATGTCCTCTGGTGGGGGAGGTGCTTGCTCTTCGTGAAGGCATCCAAACAAATCCGGAGGGTCCGAAAGGTCTGCGTAGAGACCAGTCAAAGGATGCGGTTCGCCGTTGCTTTGAAGAACTCGGAGGAGGCCATGCGAGGCCAGGGTCGGTGGCGTGGCAACAACACCGTGCGTCTCGTTGTGGTTATAGAAATACGAGGGTATCTGATTAGGCAACTGCGGCTGCATTTGGGATGCAAGGACCATGTTGTTCCTGTTGAATCCCGGGGCGCCAGCCATCATAAAAGGCGGTCTGGCAGCAAGAGGATTGCTAGGATTGATTGGCTGTGAGTTAGGGAACATGGCCGAGGCGGAGGGCGCAGGCAATGATTGGTAAGAGTATCTCTGAGGAACACTGGGAGGCGAGTGATAGAGTGCGGGGGAGGGTCTTCTCTGTCCCACGCCATAGGATCCGGTAGACCAGCGCTGCTTGTTCCCTCGAGTGATGTCGTAAGGAGCAGTCCTCATGCTTGGCCGTGGAGACGGCGAGGCCCGGCCGCGACTCTGTGTTCTGACTTGCTCGGGGCGGGTCTGTGGCGTCAGGCGAGGAGATGCCACAGGTGACAGCTGTGTAGATGACATGAGGGAGGTCCTGTTTGAAGGAGGTGGGTAGTCAGAGTTGAGTGATCGAACGTCGGAGAGAGCGGCAGAGAAGTCCTCATACGAAGGCATGTCGGATAACCCTCCGGTTGTCGACACGGCATAGGACGAGCCAGACAAGCGATGGCTAGCCACGCTGCCGTCCAAATTCAATCGATCTGAGTTATCTTGCGACGGGGTTGAATACCTTAAATCAAGAATGGAAACGGCGTCGTCGGTGGTGTACGCTTGACCGATGGGCGCGTCTGAATCCAATACGGGAAGGTCGAAGTTCTCCCCCGGTGGCTTTTGAGCCCACCGATTTGATGCATCAGATAGAACAAAGCCGCTTGGATCTCTAGAGACTTCGGCAGTCATCATCGCATTAGCAGGGTATAGCCCCTGGGCTAACGTGACAGGCGCAGTCACAGCCTCGGTGGATCTATGCTGAACGGAAGTCGAGGAGGGCGGCAGCGAGTGTTCCCAGGTATTTACTGCATGGTTACCATCTCTCATGTAGTAGGAAATGCTTTCTTGAGCCGTTGCCGGCACCTGCTGCGGGTGAGTCGCTGGCGGCATCCAAGAAATCCCCGACGATTGCATTGCCTCGTTCTGAGGGATGTCGCTGATGCTTAGTGTGTTGATTGATGGCTCTTGAAGAGCAGCATCAGAATCGTTCTTGTTGTTTGCGCCTCTTGAATGGAAAAAGTATTTCTGAATATGTTGTCGACTTTTACAAGGGGTCACAAGTAAGTATCGATAGACGAGGATAGGAAGAGAGGCAAGGAACATACAATCCATTGTGACTAGGCTCCATAGCTAAATATAGACAAGTCGACAGACTCGGCACTCAGTGCTTTTTGCCTTAATAATTTTTAACGGTCGAAATGAATGGCTAGGCCCTATTCGCTGATCAGCGGCGCCGTTGGAGACGGTCATGCAACACCGTTTAGGCAAAGCAACCCGGGGTTAAGAGAGACTGTGTTGCTCATAGCATAGCCAGGGTTCCCTCTCTTATAGAGTTCTCACTTACACTAATCCGTGATGGTGTCAAAATATGGTTGCAGTCGTCGTGTTTTCGGAAGCCAGAAGAGATAAACGAATGTCCAGATTGCTAGAGAGAGTCGAGGTGAGAGAGCAAGAGTAGGATCGTCTGGTATAAGGAGTAGGTATATCCGGGGCCGGCGTCGTAGGGAACGAGGGGGGGGGGGTCAAAAAAGAAAAGAGAATAGGGGGGGTAAGAAGGAGGGACAGCAGCAAGAGACAGGCCAACTACTAGTGAGAGTAGTAGTAGTATATGATAAGTCGTGTTGTAAGATTATGCAGATGTTAACGGGTAAAGATCGTGAGCGCCCAGCAGGAAATTGATAAATGAACGAAATGCGAGTCGGTTCTCAATCTGCACTGGAAGGGGGGGGTTGCAGAGATTAAGAGCGATGGGGCATAGATGCGGAAGACAAAACTTAAAATCTAGAGCAGATAAAAGATTCCAGAAATTGGCCAGGTGGATGAGTGATTGAATGGTGGTGGCCTACGGAGAGAGCGAGGCTCTCGGGCAGGGGCCGTGTATAAGTCGTTGACAAGCTGCACCCTGAACAGCCGGACTGGCACTCGCCCCCAGCGAAAATACCACCATGCTATTGTGGTCCTACTCCGTGCTCCGTAGTTTGAGCCAAACCGACGGGGTCATGCTCAGAACACTGAATGCCGGCACCTGCACCCCCGGCGCCTCTCAAGATCCCAGGAACGCAGGCCATATGGGGTGCAGCCGGCTGGCCTGGGCTTGGCTTACTAGTATGTACAGTGCCTGCGTGCAGGCTTTCGGCTCTCTGCATTGGCGTACCCGCAAGGCACAGACAGGGAAAGTGGGCAATGAGAGGGTTAGGCGACAGGGGGTGGACAGACTGGGAGTTTCAAGGAGCTGGTTGGCCAATCAGCATGTTGGCCCTCAGCCGTTGAAGATCGGCCGCGACGCCTCTATCCTCAAGTTAGGCCAAAATGGTGTCACTGAAACGATTCAAAATATCGAGTGAAACCAATCAAGGTAATAAAAAGCCCCTTCTCGTTAGGTTCAGTCAATATTTCGCTGATAAACACGTAAGACGACGAGATCAAAAAGCCTGTCGCGTCTACTAGATTTTCCAGCCCGCACACCGCGGAGAGAAGGCTGAAAGTTGAGCGTTGTGAGCGGTGCCCAACGCCTCCCACTCAGCCTAGTCCGAGAAAAGGTAGTATCATCACCGGCTCAGCCTGGACCATCGGGCCATGGTGCAGCTTCACGATATCCGGGGCGAACGAGAGAAAGGATCAGCTGCTAGTCCGAGAAGCCCAGAGGAGCTCCCGCGCCGCGGCGACCGCGCCAGCATTCCCAAATATCCATGCTCAGATCAGAAACGCCATTTTCCAAAAGGCTCGACCAGGGATTGTGCGAAAATGACGCCACTAACTAAGCAGCCATCTAAGCGATGCAATTTATCTTTGTTACCTTTTTTTCCCTCTGCCCTTGGCTCGATATTGGGGAGAAGAATCCATGTCCGGGCACGGACCAGAAGGCCGGGTAAAGTAAAAGAGTCGTAATAACGGCTAGTCAGGGCAGCCGAATTGAGACCGAAAAAAACGATTCATCTCCCAGGCATAACCTGATCTTGCAACGGAGAAACAATCGTTGGAACGCCCTTGGACATTAACAGCTAGAGCTGTGTCATAATTGACACGGCACGGGTGAGGTGGATTAGTCGACTAAAAAAAGAAACTTTCGGAAAATAAGTGTCGGCCAGAGCAGAGCAGACTTCACGAGGGCCTATTGGTGCCTGGGAATAAACTAGGAGATATCGCAAGTAACAGCGAGAGTAGTATGCGTCACATAACGTGACATCCAGAAAGTCGAGACCAAGAGCTCACTTGAGGCCCTGTCTAGTGCCCCGTACCCAAATCGCTGGCTCCTTTGGTTTGGTTGTTAACGGGCAGAGTTGACTGTCTCGTCCACTCAAGTGCTCATCAACCTTGGATCTCCAGATTTTCATCTGCGATTATATCTGATAGCTCACTTCAATATCACCTAGTGACCAAAAACATAATAGTAAACAGCAAATATGGTGAAGACACAATGTCAAGGTCAAGGGTTGACGCCACGGCTACACTTGCAGCTCTGCGTTCTAAAGATAGTTCTCTTTGAGCAACTAGCACGGAGCACTTGGGTGTGCCACAGCAACTAAAACGAGGCTAGAAGTACGGGAGAACATTCAGGCTACGGAGACCCGCACCAAAGAAGAAAGAAAGAAGACGAGATGCGAGATAGTATCACACGGTAATCTCCAGTAGACAATCAAGATCCACAGAAGAACGGAGCAGATGCGTCACAAGCATCGGGAAGGCCGCCTTGGATATGGGGAGGGGCAGCAACGAATTCCGGTGTGGGGGGTGAGGCAGAAAGGCTGAATAGCTTGGTCCTTTTGTGTTCGGAGGCAGCTGGTTTGATATCAGATCATAGCAGTCTTGGCCAGCTCACCAGTGTGAGAGGGCATGTGAGCCAAACCATTTGCAGCATACATCACGAAGCCGGTGCTTCACAATCCATTGGAGGCCCCCCTGCTGACTGGAATCGCGAGAGACATACCAGTAGGACGTTCTCGAAGGCGTCCATTGTGTGGTAGCATCCGCCCGTGCCTGCGGCCCAACTAAACGGCTATTCTCCGACCAGCCGTGAGACAGCGGCTCAAGGCAGCAACCATACCAGTACATACGGAGTACGTATAGTATGCCAGATGTCCAGCTGCAAGATCACGCCTGCGGAACAACGGTGTCGCCGCTGCAAGAGGAGATGACCGACTCGGACTCGAAGCCGATCACGAGCTCGCTGCCCTGGCTAAGCGTGTGTCAAAAGCCATATACGGAAGCAGATAAAACGCTTGGCTACGAACCAAAGAGACCCAGAACCCCGCAATAGATTAAGGAGGAGACAAACGGTCGGTAGCTATTCGTAGAAAGCAGAGACGCTATCCGGCAATGCCCATTGACATGCAGTTGAAGTCGATCCACGGGTGTGGCACCGGAGCTCTCTCGCGCGCCCACAGGCCCGCATTGGCCTCCACGACTGTAATTGCGCATCCGCTTTGGCCTCGACTTTCTCTCGTTTCTCTCATCTGTTCTTCTGCTCTCCCAAAGGCCGAAGCCGTGGTTACTTGTCCAGTCGACAGGTCAGCGAAGCAAGCCGGGCCGTCTGCTCCTCGAGACGGACCCGAGATGGATATGGGTGGACGGGGAAAGCTGGTTATGGTGGAGCTGTGTTTTGAAGAGGTCTAAAGTGGGCTGTGCGACGTTGCGAGAGCTCTGATTTGCCTGGTTCCTGAGGCAGGATGCAGGGGCGCTGTCTCAGTTTAATTGCAGAGTCCGCAGCCTTACGGCAGGCTTACCAGGAGGTACACGCGACACGCTACGGCCACACGAGAAATCCGCGGTACCGCCTGGTAGCTCAGCCCAGGAGCCCCCGTCACTTATACGCGTTTCAGATGCGTCTGAGGTATCCCAGCTAAGCCTGATTTGCCAATTCTCATGCCACTTTTCCAGCACAAGATGGAAGGGTCATCCAAAGGCAGAAACGAGTTTGAAGTATTTCTGTCACTGCTACGTACCTCCAGAAAGTGATGGTTTCATGGCCCGCGATCAAAATTATAGACGCGAGACTCGAGACTCGACAAAATGGACCCAGGTCAGCTCAGAGTTGAAACATTCTCCAAGGCAACTCCGTAAACAGCTGATGGATTGTGTAGGCGAAATGAAAGGCAGATCCCAGCTCAGAGCTATATTTAACTCTGGGAGCAAATTGCGACTGCCACTACTAAAACGCCTAGTGTCGATCTCGTAACCCCTGTCACGGATCTGTACGGGTATATTGCGTCAGAATCTTGATTTGAGATCTTTCTGGCTCTTCACGGATTCGTCTTAATGGGCGCTCATGCATGACGCGCGACCTTGTTCTTTGCCTATTTGCCTCCCGAAGCTTTGACGAATCGATCGATCTAACTTCAGTGCAGTCTATGCGTAGGAACATGCAGATTCTCGCGGGGAAAAAAAGGAAAAGAAGAAGAAAAACATTTCTTATTTAGAAGGTGAAAGAGATCTCATTGTGTATCTAAATCTCGCTCGTATGTATAGATTGATTTCATTACCTATTTAATGTAGTGCATTGCAATATTCGTTTGTTGTAATCTACTGCTCAAAGCTTCTCGGATTGTGTCGTTTGGATGGCCATAAGCTCGTATCTCCCGGCTTATGCATGCTTTTGTCCAGGAAAGGGTGCTATTCCTTGTTAATTCTCTTCCAGACTTCATTCTCTGCTGCGGCGATGCTGTCTCCTGCAGCCGTCGCCCATTTCTTTGCCGTGTTCCATACACTCTCCGCTTCATGGGCCAGGTAGGATTCTTGATTAAAGGAAGCGTTGTAAGCCTCTCGTTGGTCGCGGTTAAATTCTGCAGCATTGACGTTCTGTTGATAGCCCGGGGGATGCGAGAAGTCTGGTTCGGAGACCTGCACAAGTCTTGGGTGAGGCACACTTGGCGAGTAGGCTGTAGAAGTGGAAGTTGATGAGCCGCCCTGAGTTGGGTGGACTGTTGTCGGCAGCTGGTAAGACATTTGAGGCGGCATGGGCACTGTTTGGGCCTGTTGTAAGGTCTCTCCAGCCTTTGGAGGAGGCGGAAGGTGGCTATTTCCTCCTGGGGGCGAAGGCACCGCACCAGGCTGTGGAGGAGGCGGGCTTGAATTGGCCTCTTGGGTCGACGATGGCTTGTAAGTGCTGGAGGGCTGTGGCGCTCCAGTCTGGATAGGCAGCGATGGCCGAGCGCCTGGTTGTGCAGGAGGATACGCTGTTGGGCTTCCTAGAGATGTTGTCGGTGGAGGTGGCCTTGCATGAGGTCCTTCTCCCTCTGGCTGTTGTGTCTTAGGAGTGATTTCTGTTGCCTTGGTCGCATTGATGGGACTCGAAGTGTACACCTGTACGGGCATGTTGAGTCGACGGGACAAGTCCACCTAGTAGGGGATGCTAAAAATATCGATAACTAAATTAGTATTTCTCGCAGCTTGGTGTAGCTATCACCATAGATCTTTCATGGGCTGAATATCCGTATACGTTCAAAGCGGTAGTGAGATGTTGGAGCTGAGGCGAAGTTGTCTGAGGTTGGCGCTGGCTGCTCTAGGTACTGAGGATAAATGCTGGCTACGTCATTCAGTGACATACTTGTAGCCTGTCAGGTGACCCGGCCAGCATGCATCATCAGCGCCTCCAACTTGCGGTACGCAGGTACCTCGTGTTATTCAGCCCTGATATTAATCGGCCGCTCAAATTGCCTTTCAAGCTCGGGCAGTGCAGGCACCAGGTCCTGGTAGGCTACTTGGCCTATAAGGCGATGATCTAGTTTATCAATGCGTGTAGGTAGCATATGCTACTAGCTGCCAATACTTGAAGCACGTATAAAGGCGGATTCCATGGTTAGCACAGATACATCCAGTCAATAATATCACTTGTCATACCTTAGGCATTAGCGTGTGCTATCATATGGCGTGCATACACCCATTTCTTCCATCTTAACTTTCTTTGCAAGCTTTAGATATCTGAACCTTCATTGCCATAGTGACTGCACCGGGCTCCAGGGTAGCAGTTCGCTGTGAATGGTGTTTTGATGGTTACTATAATTTCACTTATTCATGTAATGTTTGACAGGCACTTTTCCAGATAATGTATGTAATATATGGGCTGTCTATGCCTTGCCCGAGGCCATAGTCTTCTTGAACCTGCTGAGTTGCTTGATAATAGCCGCATGAGAGTTGACTGTTCATAGATAGTACTCTAAATACCAATGACATCTATTGCCGCTGCGATGTGAGTAGTATAGCGCAACGATAAAACAGTAGGTAAGATTCAAGTTAATTTAGCTAGCATCTCCCATTATTCCATATTAATTAAACGCAGTTTTTCTTTTTCTTTTTTTATTGTATAACTTTTCTGAATAGTAGTTTATCACGGCATAATTTATATGGGAGTACAGTACTTAGTACCCATGTACCTGACCCGGATTATCTAAAGTCCGCCAATTTCAGGTACAAGCTATCTTATCGGCTCGAACCTCCAGGATCGAAGGAAGTTTAATCGCATTGGCGTGTCAATCGCGTCTACAGCGAGGACAAGATGACGAGCGCACCATAAAATTGCTCCTGATTCATAACACTGCACAACACCACCCGCTATCCAATCCTGGCGCCAAAGGTGCTACACCGTCAAAATGGTTGGCAAAGTCTCAGAGAGAGTGCTTCTTAGAGAGGGTACGTAAATACAGCTTCAGCTTTGTGTCATGGGGAACTTGGGCTTCCTGTCAACGCACCGCCCGCCAAATGCTAACATCAAAAAACCGCGCAGGGCTGGAGAGAACTGACAATGGCATGAAATTGACATCATGGCCCGATGTGACTCCTATCAACCAGAAGAATTACTATACGTGAGAATTCGCAGCGACTTGAGTGGCTGGACGAGCCGACTAACTCCTGGCGGCAGAGATTATATGAAAAGGGATGACCAGGTCCTAGCCCTCCGACTCCAAAGCGATGCGACTCGCGATAGACTAGTACAGAGTGCCAGAGATCGCGACCGTGCCCTTTCGAAGCCCGCTAATGGCGAGCTGCCCCTACCACTGCCAGATCTCGGCGAAGATGACGGAGCCGCGACCCCCTCGGGTGGGATGGATCCATCCAGAGTGATTGTCATCCATCCTGGAAGCCAAAATCTGCGCATTGGATTCGCGAGCGATGCACTTCCCAAGACTATCCCGACTACACTAGCGACCAAATTCCCCCAGACCGAATCGGAGATGTACGAGGCTTTACCCCGACGCCAGTTTGAAGCAAAGACTACGGATCAGCAATATGGAGAAGAGTGGTCGAAGAAATACCAAAAGATGTGCAATGATCTCAAGGTAGAGATGCGCGCCAACAAGCGAAAAGTACTTCCCAACTCCAAGGAACTTGTCCAGACATTCAATCGCCGTACGGAACCCGAGATCATTCAGAGACATAACGATGTGCTGGAGGTTGAGTGGACCGACATAGAAAAATTGGAGGATCCAACGTCACTGGCATCTTGCTTTATTGGAAACGAAGCATTGAGAGTCCCTGATGATTCAAATCCTAAATTCAAGTTGTGGTGGCCCATCCAGCACGGATACTGGAATGAGGATGGATACACAAGCCAAGAGCATCTCTTCGACGATTTCGAAACGCTTTTAGACAAGGCGCTGCGCCAAGAGCTGGGTCTAAAGACAAACAGCGAGTGGCAGCAATACAGCTGCGTTTTTGTCATTCCTGATCTTTACGACAAGAAGTATGTGGAGCAGGTCTTGCGATCCTGCATGACCTGGTTTGAGTTTAGCAGAGTATGCTTTATCCAGGAAAGCATGGCAGCGACTTTTGGCGCCGGCTATACGCAGGCCTGCGTTGTGGATATCGGTGCCCAGAAAACATCTGTGACGTGTGTCGAAGACGGACTATGCATCGAAGACTCGCGAATCAACCTCAAGTATGGAGGATATGATATTACAGAGACTTTTATCAAGATGATGCTCTATGACAACTTTCCGTACCAGGAAATTAACCTACGGAGAAGATATGATTTTCTGCTAGCGGAAGAGCTCAAGGCGAAGCATTGTACCATGTCTCAAGCCAACATCTCGGTGCAGCTCTTCAACTTCCATGTTCGAGCACCCAACCAGCCTACACGGAAATATGCTTTCAAGACATACGACGAAGTCATTCTTGCGGCGATGGGAGTATTTGAGCCATCAATTTTCGACAACAGCACCAAGCTCAGGGGAAGGAGAAAGCTCGTCGAGCGTTCCTACAACGCTTATGACGTGGATATCCCCGACGATCCATCCTCTGCCGCACAGCTCGCAATTCTGGCGCTGGTAAAGCCATCACTCATGTCCAACGCAAACGGCTTCTCTCAGTCACAGCCTGAAGTGTCGACACCAAGCAAAGAGAAATCGCAGTTTAATTTCCTTCCCAAAGCCGAGACAGCAACTGGCACTCCGATTGCATCGCATGCCGGATCGCCAGCCCCCGAGGGCAGTAGCACTCCAGTACCAGCTCCATTTATCTTTGGAGCCAACAAGGACGGCGTCAATGGCGATAGCCCTGCTCCGGGCAGCATTCGAGCGGCTGGCACACCGGTTCCTGGACAGTCACAAGCCACGCAGCCGCCTCCAGGAATGTTTGTGGACGCAGCAGCACGCGGAGCAAAGGACATGGCAACTGAAAGAGATGAAGTACTGCCTCTGGCGCCGCTGGACATTTCCATTCTCACAAGCATTCACAACGCTGCTAAGGGCGATGAGAAGAAGGTCCGTGATTTGCTGGGCAGTATCATGGTCATCGGCGGCGGCGCCAAGGTCCCGCAGCTCACGGTTGTTTTAGAAGAGAGGCTGAAGGCGTTAAAACCTGACCTCAACGATAGGATCCTAGTCAGTCGAAGCGCGAGAGATATGGATGAACAGGTTGTCACTTGGAAGGGAGCCAGCGTCTTTGCGAAGCTGTCAACCAACGACTCGTGGATCACGCCGTTTGAGTTTGAGAGGCTGGGCGCCCGTACACTCCACCACAAGGTGCTCTGGGCTTGGTAGAGACACGAAATCACACACACACATACATATATACCCTGTGTGCGGAGTATGTTCTGGACACGATAGGGGGAGGGCTACAGGATCATGAGGGAGCATTGGAGTTTTAGTTAATTTTTTTTCCTGTTTAGGTGTTTGATATGGATATCAGAGAAACGGGGCATTTGTTATTAGGCAGTACGTCGATTGCTATTCAGCAAGATTGCAATAGTAGAGAAAAAGAAAGGGAATGAATCGTTTAATGATGCTATTGCACAGATCCGTGGCGTAGGTAAGCTGATAAGCGCTTTTCGTGAGAAGCTAAATAAGCCCTGGTAAGGTAAGGTATATTAGTGAAGCCGAGACGTCACTGCCTTGACTCACCATAGAGAATCGAGGAATCCAACCTTGTACAATCTAACTCGGAATATCCAAAGTAAATACAACCTATGCTCTAAACAGACTAAACAAATCAAGCCCAAATCGCCACATTGTTTGCCCTTTTTCTTCTTAGATTGGCCAGGGCGCGTCTTAAAGCGGTCAGTAGTTGAAGGGATGCCAAATGCCGACCAAATAGGCCGTTGATGCGCGCCGCCGATTGGCCCGAGGAGCTTCAAGGAGCCGAACCTCCGCAGGCGCTAAATGCTAAATGCTAGCGCAGAGGAAGCTCCTCATGGTCGTAAGACGCCAAACAAAATACCTACAAGCAGTACTTTCGTGCCCTTTGCATCGGTCATTTCCATCTTCGTCGTTTTAGCATCTGCCTTTTCTCTGCCATTGACTTTGATTCTTGCCCTGCGTTTATTGTATCATCATGTGAATGCTTTTCCGATATCTCTAGAAAGGCTGTTCATTTCTTCCAAGTTCCAGAAAGCGCATTTTGATTGAAGATCCGCTAGTTCGCGATAGCAACACCAAGAACCGAGGCGGGAAGGAAAAAAAGAAGCTACTATAGCCCGAGAAGCTATCTCTCTACCTTTTCCACATACATACTGCTTATAACAACGACAACAACCCGGCGATAGGAGGGAGAGAAAGACGCGCGCGCTGCCACAACAGCAGCCAAAGCCTCTCCTCCAAAATGGCGCTCTCCATCCAGCGCTTCCTGCCCTTCGCGGCCTCGACGACTCCCACGCAGGCCGCCACGTACCTGCTGGGCATCTCGCTCTTCTCCATCTCGTTCCTCGTCTTCCTCAACAGCTCCGTCTCCTTCGTCATCACCGACCTGATCGGCCAGAAGAACGGCGTGGGCGACGTCGTCGGCACGCTGGGCTTCGCCGACGAGATCGTCGCCCTGGTGGCGTGCCCTGCCTGGGGCCTCGTGTCGGACCGCCTGGGTGTGCGGTGGGTGGCCGTCATTGGGTACACGATTGTCGCTGTGTCGCTGGCGGTCTTTGTGCAGGCGAGGAATGTGTATCCGCAGCTGCTGCTGGCGCGGATCCTGTTTGCGGTGGGAGCATCGGCTACGTATGTGGTTTTTCTTTTTTGCCTTGGTTGATTCGGCGCTCTTGGTTGAATTCTGTGGGGATGGGATACGAGAGGAGGAGGATGGATATGATTGCTTATCTAGAGCTTGTGTGCTAACTTTGCAATGTTCGAAATCATTAGGGCTACCATGGTCACTGCCATCCTCCCTTCGTTGACAAACGAAGAGGAAGACATTCGTAACAGCGCTCTTGAGCGAGCCAAGGCCGCTCGCGCCCGCCGTCGCAGTCGCAGCTCGTTTGCGCGCTTGAGCGCCGCCTTTTCCGTCGATTCTGAAGTCACCATTACGCCAGAGGCCTATTCGCGATCGCTGCCCACCGGCGAGGGAGCATCATCCTCAGACGCGCAAGGCCGGTCGGGAAAATCATCTGTGCTGGCGGGTTACGTCGGTCTTTTCACTGGGTGCGGCGCGCTGCTGGCGCTGTCGTGCTTTTTGCCCCTGCCGGCTAGGTTTGGAGAGATTGACGAGGTGACTCCCGGCGAAGCTGTGACTTATAGCTTCTATGTTGTCGGCGCCATTGCCCTGCTCGTTGGCATCTTTGTCTTCTTTGGGCTGCGCAATCTCCAAGGAGAGGAAGGCAAGGGATGGCGATTGCTGTTCGGGCTCAAGAGTCAGGATGAATCTACCGGCGCAGGTTACTCTGGCAGATCTCAAAACAAGGTAACAATTATTTCTACACATATTCTCCTTTGGAATTCCCATTAACAATTATCCCTAGGTCATCCCGTACCTGCATCTCATGAAGGACTCAGTGCTCCTTGGCTTCACTGACTCCCGGATCGCGCTTGGCTACCTCGGTGGCTTCGTCGCTAGAGCTTCCACGGTTGCCATCTCGCTCTTCGTCCCGCTCTACATCAACACCTTTTTCATTGGCAACGGATTTTGCCAAGGTTCGCCAAACGACCCTTCTCCAGAGCTGAAGAAGGAATGTCGCCAGGCATATGTCCTCTCTTCCATTCTGACCGGCGTGGCGCAGCTTATGGGCTTGATCTGTGCTCCCATCTTTGGCTATCTGTCTCGCCATCCGGGCAGAGTCAACTATCCCGTCGTCGTGGCCACCGTCATGGGAATTGTGGGCTACATTGTGTTCCCACAGCTTTCAAGCCCAGAGATCAAGGACGTTGATGGCCGAGGCGGCACCCCTTACATCTTCGTCATCGTAACCCTCATTGGCATTAGCCAAATCGGATCCATCGTCTGCAGCCTGGGCTCCCTCGGCAAGGGCGTTCTCGCCGTCGAGATTCCGCGCGCTGCCCGCCGCCCACACGCCATCGCCCCTGATGCGGACGAATCTGCCGAGACGGAGCCCCTGATCCGTATTGTCACGGAAGAGGAGTTCGTATCGCGGCTGCGCCTCAAGGGCTCCATTGCGGGCGTGTACTCGCTTTGCGGCGGCGCAGCAATCCTGATTCTAACTAAACTAGGTGGCTACCTGTTCGATACGGTGTCTAGTGGCACGCCGTTTTATATGATGGCTGGATTTAACGGTGTTTTGCTTCTTGCGACGCTGCTGGTTGATGCGTCGCAGACGTTTTCGAGGAATAATTAGCAAACTAATTGGTTGATTGCAATTAGGGGGCTGATTGATAAAGAAGGAGATGGATGGGAAGCAAGCACGAAAGAAAGAAAGAAGGAAAGAAGTGAGTTTTGTTTCCGTGATATAAAGCAAAAACAGAACGATACAGCGTTTGTGATTCTCTTTGATGGATACCATTTTGATTATTTTCGATATACCTTTTTTTTTTCTGAGTGCCCCCCTCCTTTTTGCATGAGAATTTCCTGTGTCCCTTTATTTTTTCCATTTTTCTACTGATTTTGCTCTCACGTTGTGTATATATGAAAGTAGCGTTTCGTTTGTCTTGATGAAGCAAGATTGAATACAACAAAAATTGACAGATTATTATTTGCTAACAAAAGCACCCTATGATCCCATCTCTCTAATAACACGCTTATAAAATAACCATTAGCCTGGGCTTGAGCCAGAGTGCTTTCCAAAGAAAAAAAGGGAAGAATATCCAAATCCCCAAACAAGAAAGTGGAATAGAACACAAAAAAAGAACAAAACATTAAATGAATAAAAAAACAAGACTTGAAGCAGTCCATACACCTTTAGATGGCGATGAATCGCTCCGGGTTGGGCTCCGAAATCGAATCTTTACTTCCATCAAAATTCTCACCGGGCCAGTATCGTGGCTTTTTATACAGGAAGTTGCCGTTTACGTCAATCCAAATAAGCATTCTTCGCAAGAGCCCCCCCAGACCGAGATTGTTCAGCCCTCCTCTCATATTAACCAGCCTAATTGTATGCTCCATATGCAGCCTGAAATCAGCCTCCGTTCCGTGCATGGACTCGAAGCTCGCCATCTTGGCCACCGCACCAATGATGGAGTCGCTTGTGGCCTTGGCTTCGTCATCCATGGCATACTTGAGAGACTTGATAGCATCACCTTTGAGCTGGTGTAGGTTAAACCCCTGCTCTGCGGGCACGGCGCCTTTGACGCTGACAAAGTTACCCGCAGCGAGGAGCAAGACGACCTGGAACGTGGAGATTTCCGTCGTGGCCATGCGGAACCAGCGACTGCGAAGAAGACCAGCATTTCCGGGTTGGTCAAGTTCAGGGATGTCGACGGCCATGTGGACAATGTCTAGTAGAAGATGTTAATATCTATTCTTTGTTGTCGTCAGCCGACAGCACATAAAAGAATGAACTCACAGTGGTCCACCAAAGGAGGTATGTAAGACCGAAATGGTGTGGGATACGACTTGAAAGGATCAACGCGCCCACCTCCAAGTCTGTAGTCGATTGAAAGTGTCTTCTCCAAAGGCATGCGCCTTCCGCTGTTGACGAGGGCTAACATTGCCTCTCTGACATTTCCAGTTCCTGGAAATCTTGGATCGTCTGGTTCTACGACGTCCCAGGTAATGGCCTGCCGATGACGCCTGCGCTTCTTTCGCCTAGCCCCATCATCGGCTCGCTGAGCTGCTTCATCCACTAGGACTGAGACTGGCGCTGATGCTTTGTTCTTCTGCTCCAAGTAGGCCTCCCATCCTCTCTTGGATAGATGCGATCGCAACTTCTTGTTGGATCCGGCGTTAAGCTGGTCTGGACGTTGCCCAACGACAAATTCAAATGTCGCGGGCTTAGGAGCCAGCGGAGTTGCACTGAACGAAGACATGGGGGCAGAGTACCGGCATATAAAGCGGCCAACCGCGGCTCACGGTCGGAGAATAAAAAGCTAGGTAGCCGTCTAGCGCGCAGTATTTGATGCAGTGATGCAGTATCAAGTGATGAAGTTAAGTTTAGACCGATATCCCGTCTTCCACAGATGTTAATGTGTGGTAGTTGGTATGCGCGCTCGGGAGATGTACACGCAATAGGCTAAAGGATCGCGGCAGAGGGTAAGAAAGAGGAAGAGTCTGACAAGTCAGGCTGGCAAAGAATAGTCATGCTATACATACTATGCCATCTGCCAGGTCAACCAGCTTATTGCTTTTCTGCGCCGAGACAGGCTATTGATACAGGCTCGTACAAGCACCGAGCACCATGTGTATGGGCCCAAATCCTCATGGTGGGTGGGCTGTTATTTGCCTTGCAATACCGACATGCGTCTTTCAGCTCAACCACCACCTCCCACGCGAACCCCATTCTTGACATCCTTGGCAGGAAAGGCCATTGGCTCAAGATTCACGCCAACAATGCATCTTGATATTAAACCCGTAGAGCTAGACCTCCTAGGCGAGAGTCATGGCCCAGTAGCGCGGTGTGTGCGCGGATCGTTCCTAGCAGCCGGGGGACATGGATCGGACCCTGCTACAGTAGTTTGGCTCATGCCAGCGGGCAACCTACCATCTGGCTTGTCACTGCTCTCGGCTAAGAGCATTGGATTTGATCTTTCAAGTTTGATCCGAGGATTTGATCCGAAGAACATCTCTCTCTCTTTTTTACTCCAACCCAAGTAGATGAATTCTGCTGCAAGTACAAGAACCACCAAGTCCCGTGGAGAAAGAGCAGACATTCAAGGTTATTGAGGCTGCTAGGTACGGCATCAAGCCTGTCTGTTAGGTCAACCTTCTTCAGGCTATGAAGCCAAAGGACTGGACTCCTCGAGTCTACTCCGACACCCGTGTACAGTAATATTAGCGGCTGAACTGTCCTTCCACGCACCATGGAAGGCAATCAATATTGCCGACTTACCCAAATTAAGGCTACTCTTGCCACGAACAGGGGATATCGGCGCAAACGTCACAGCGACTGCCAGGCTCCCCCTTACGCTAGTCCTGCACTTTATACCTCAGACACGCCGTAGGCGTATTCTGTCAAGTATAGACGGGGAGCTCAAGGATGAATCCCGCGCCGAGGTCTTGACGGCTGACGTATTTCTTCGGAAGCTGACTTGGCCATAAAACATGGCCCGAAAATGCTTCAGGAGGCACAGCGCGAAGCTTTTGGCATCTGGTATCGGGAGGCTTATGCTCGTGTTACGTGGGATCAGCGTCAATGTTGTATCGATCCTGAGACTTCAGATGGATATTGACCCTGTACCATTGCTCCGTACACCCTACTACACACGGAGTGGCCAATATTGCGCCGAGGCTAGGATGCCTGCCATTGACGGCGTGTCACCGGCTCCACCGCCCTTCACTCGAAGAACTGTCCAGGTGCTCGGCCCCGGCCAAAACCAAGGCCCAGCTTCTGCCTGTGACGACAGGCACAGCATGATTGTAGAACCCTTTTCTGGCAAGTTATTTGAGCTTATATAATTGCCCATTTCGTTGCCCCAGCCTTTGCCCTGTAGAGATGGCAGATTAGTACCCGCTAGTTAATAGGCCGTTTCCGCAATAACGTATTACTAGTACTAATAGTGTTCGGTGAAGAGAGAGACAGAGATATCTTGGAACTTGGCCAGCTCGAGGTGTGGTAGAGAGAGCAAATGCTGGAAAGGCGTTGACATGTGAGCACCACTGGGTTGTTTCTTGCAAGATTTGCATCGAGATATTGCCAGCCATTGCGATTCAAGAAATATAGAGGGTGGTGTAAGACATGATGCTGCTCCTTCCCGACTCGCATTTAGAAAGCTGGCCTACACAACGTTGCTTTCACGTGCCGAATCTCTGGCCGCCAGTAGAACGAGGCTGAATACATTACTACCCAGAGGCTATTCGTACATATTAAGCAAATCATAATTGCATTTCCCAAGCCACAAGAAGAATATGAGATTGTTCCGCAGGGAAACAGCAAATGCCGTCTGCATCTCGCCTGTCCACAGTGATGTGTCGGCATGCATCCGCTAACACGTGCCCCACCAAAGCAGCATCCTCCATACTCCCCATAGCATCAACTTCAACCTCCTCTCTGCATAAATCCACCATACAATACACCTTCACCCACTCTCGCGCCCAATTTCACTCTTCACAACCATGGCGCCCGTCGATAGAATAGACCACGATGGCATTGAGCGTATGCACTGCTCCAATTTACAACATAAGAGGAAAAAGAAAAAAGAAGACATCGCTAACCCCCAGCCGCAGAACAGCTCAAGGACGTCATACAAGACTTCTATCGTGTCATGGTCCAAGTCTCAACATACGACTCAATGGGCGTCTCAAGCAAAGAAGTCTTATCCAAAGAAATGTACGCCGCCATACAAAAAAGGCCCGCCGCTCCCTCCATCTAAAGCTAACCCGACAAAAAAAAACCAGCAAATCTCTCTCCACCTCCCTCCAAAACGTCCACGTCGCCGCCTCCCCTCCGCACCTCCTCCCCTCCGTGCCTCCCGAACTTCTCGAGTACGTCGAAAACGGCCGCAACCCGGACATTTACACGCGCGAGTTCGTCGAGCTCGTCCGCCGCGGGAACCAGCTCATGCGCGGCAAGCAGAGCGCCTTTGCTTCTTTCCGCGACATCCTCGCCGAGCAAATGTCTTCCGCCATGCCGGAGCTGCGAGAGGACGTGGCAAAGGTGCTGGAGGCTACGGGGGGCAATCCGGCGATTGCGACTGGGGGTGCGGCGGCGGCTGGGCAGAGTGGCAGTGGTACCAGTAATCTTCCCGCGAGGCCTGCGTCAACCGTTCAGGGTGGGCAAACTGGCGGCCAGTGAAGGAAGAGAATTGGTGCAAAAAAAAAAAAAAAAAGAAAAAAGGACATGTTCCTTTTCAGAGAAAAGGGGTTCTACAGGTTCGGCACATCTAGATATTGAGAAATTATTGTAATCAGGCGTTAAGAGGGCGTATCATGATACCCAAAGGTCACTAAATAGCAGTATAAGGTTCTTTTGCTCCAAGTTTGCATTATTCATTGTCAACGTCTTCTTGATTGCTATCTACAGGAGGTGGCGTTAGCCAGCCATCACTCGAATCAAGTATCAACGCGAAGAAGAGGAGAAGAGATTAGAAGGAGGCCCGGTTGAGAATCAAAAGACACAAGGGTATCTGACAGTGGATTGTGGAAAAGACGGGTCACCCGCATTCATCTATATAAACCTTTGCAACTACGTCCCCGCCCTGCCCCTGACCTCCTTCTGAACAAGACGCTTTTTATTTCCAACATTCAAGCGTGGTCGTCTAATCAGTCTAAAAAGCCAACACAAAAAGACGAGCAATCCACGTCCTCGACGGTCCTCCTCTCTCTCTCTCTCTCTCTCTCTCTCTTTTCCCAATCCGGTTCCCACAAAATAGATATCTCTTTTGCTCCTTCCGGAAGACCGTAGTTAGTTTGTGCAAATGAATCAAAAAGAACGACTGTGTTTTGTCTTTCCACAGTTCTCTTTCTAGAATGTCCCAAAAACGCCATAGCAATGAGGATGCGCGTCTTTTTTTTTTCTGAATTAAAGAAAAAAACCAAAAAAAGACTTTGAACAAAAAAAGAAAAAAAAAAAAACCCAATGTCTATCCTGCAGTGTTGCGTCTGCTGTGATGACGCTGTCGGCCGTCTCGTCTTGTGCACAAGTATGCGAATGCCGTTATCACCAAACCCATTGCAACCAATTGCGGCGGGAGCAAGACAACTGCCCCAAGCAGCCACAAGCCATATCGTCGCAAGTTCTCAACCAGCTCATCGCGAGCTTCTCGGCGACGTTGCAAATCGTCTTGCAGCTTCCTCTCCGGTTCTTCATTTGGCCAAGCATCGTGGAATGAATACTGAGAGTCGGCTTCCGTCTTGGCATCCTCCCCATCATCGTCATCGTCAGTTTCTGTTTCTTCATTGTCGGCTGGTCACGAAAAGGGGAATCCAGCACCAGCACCTGGGAAGCCGCCTCGCTGTCGGCCACCAGGACCAGCACCGCCAAAGTTGAAGCTGGCACCTCCGGGGAAGCCACCAGCACCTCCTGGGAAGCCTCTGGATTGGAAGCCACCACCTCCAAATCCGCCCTGGTTGCCCATCATGCTGAAAAGGATCTCAGGGTCGATACCGCCCATGCCACCTCCCATGCCGCCGCCGAACATGTCAGCAGGGTCAATGAGATCATCGCCATTGTCGTAGCGGGCTCTCTTCCTGCATCATGTGTTAGCACAGGTTCTAAATTCGATATTAGAGTTCAGGGGCTGGATAAACTTACTGAGGATCGCTGAGCGTCTCATAGGCTTCCTGCATGTCCTTGAACTTGGCCTCTGCCTCGGCATCACCAGGGTTCTTGTCAGGATGCAATTTGACAGCCATCTTGCGGTATGCTCGTTTGATGTCGTTGGCATCAGCATCCTTTTCAATGCCCATGATCTTGTAATAATCTTTGCGCTGGCTCTTCTTCAGCTCCAGTTCTGCCTTGCGAATCTCATTGCGAACTGAGTTGTCCGTGGGATCAAGATCGTGAATAGCCTTCCATTCACGGACAGACTCCTCCCAGTTTCCAAGCTTGCCGAGAGCATTAGCTTTTGTCTTGCGGGCCTTGGTGTAGCTGGGGTCAAGGGAGACGGCGCGGTCCGAGTCGACAATGGCCTCCTCATACTTCTGCAGCTTAATCTTGCACTGGGCACGATTCTGTAGTAGCTTGGCATTCATGCTCTTGTTTGACGGGTCAATGTCCAAAGCATCGCTGTATTTCTGGATGGCTTGCTGAAAGTGGCCAGCCTTGAACTCTGCATTGCCCTCCTCCTTCATGCGGTCAAGCTTCTGGACAATTCTCAGCCACTTGACGGCATCTCGGTAGTCAGGATCGCAGCTGCAGGCCATTCTGAAGTACTGGATGGCCTTTTCATTCTCGCCCTGGCCATAGAGGACGCGGCCACGGAGAACCAGGGCTTCAGGGTCCTGGTTGTTGTGACGCAGCAGCGACATGGCGACGCCCTGAGCTTCTCCCAGCGAGTTCTCACGGCCCATCTTCAAGTACGCCTCGCCGCGCATTAGCTGCCACTTACGCGGCTTGGAAACGCCGTAGCCAAGGCCGCGCTCGGCCTGGTCCAGAGCATGTAGCACCATGGACATGGCTGAGCCTCGCTGGAGCGTCTCCTTGGCCGACTTGATGTGATGTAGCATCTCCCGGGTGGGGGCCATGTCCTTGGCGGACGGCTGTGGGACAATACGGGAGTATGTTGTCATGGCCTCCTCCGGCCGCCCCAGGCCGGTGTAGATCCGCGCCAGGCGCAACAGGACCTTGGCGTTGTTAGGGTCGAGGTCCGTGGCACGACTGCAGTCGTCCAGAGCGGCCTCATACTGGCCATTTGACATGTAGGCAGCCGCTCGGTTGCCCAGATAGGTTGCCGAGTTGGGAAACAGATCCACAGCTGCACGACAGAAGAAAGTAGGGAAAAAAAGTTAGCCACAAGCTTCTTTGATTCTTCTTTGTTGAATCAATGGTAAAGGAAACGCAATGGGGAAATAAGAGGATGTATATGGAGAGGGGATAGAAAGTGCCATAATGTATTTGCGCATACCTTTGCTATACTGTTCGATGGCCTTGGCATAGTTCTTCTCTTTGAAAAGCCGGTTTCCCGCCGTCTTGTATGACTCTGCATCCTCTAGAGGCGTGGGGATGGGGCTGGACGGGTTGGACTTGTGCGGCGGCGGCGCTGGGGCCTCATCGTTGCCGTTTGGCACCATGTTGCCATTGGGGATGGGCACGGCGAAGTTCTTTTGGGCAGAGGCATTCGATGAGCCCTTGGTGGGAGGCGGCGGCGGCGATGCCGCGCCGTTAACGGGCTGCGGGTCGATATCCATCGAGTTGGAGTTCATGGCAGAATTGGACATGGCCGACAGCCGTTTCCGCTCTCGCTCTTCAGGAGGCAGATTCAATGGATGGGTGTCCGGGTCGTACTTGCTGCTGCGGCGCGAAGAGCCTGCGTCAGTCGAGTGTCGCGAAAGTCGAGAGGACCTGGACGTTGACGACGACTTGGTGGTGTCTTTATGGTGGTGGGAGACGGGCCGTGCAGACTTCTTGGTGGGCGACGAGGACGACGGAGCTGCGTTGGGGCTCTGGGGAATCTCGCTCTCGTCAACACTGGAAGTAGAAGCGCTCTTCCTTGAAGCCTTGCTGCCGCTGAAGAACTTCATTAGGGTCGAGGCGCTGGAATCTTGGGTGAGGAAAAAGGCTGTCCCGACACAAGGTTATGCCGGATATTTGGAACCGCAGAGAAGTGTACAGAGGCCTAGGCAATAAGCGGGCATTAAAAAAACCCGGTGGTCTAGGTAGGGGGGAGCCTTTTTTTTTTTTTTTTTTGGTTTTTTTTTTGGCGCCACAGGCTGCGGTTGCACTGTGGGCAAAAGAGGGTCAAGCGACTTTGGCAAAAAGCAGAGGCTGGCTGACGAGGTGGAGGAATTGAGAAGGACGCGCGAAGTCGTCGGCTCAGGAGGAAGGGCCTCGATTTATCAGCCTGCACTGTGAAGGGCCGTCTGTGAAGCTAGTTTCGAGCCAGGCTCGCCAGGTTCCTGGGACGAATAAATAACTGCTGGGCTGGGGGGCACGTCAGAAATTTCAGCAAGCGTGGGAATTTGAACGAGCAGGCAGTGAATGTCTTTGGCACGGCGCGGCGGGCCGCTTCGCTATACTCCACTATGACTTTTGGGCACATGTACTGTAGCAGTCAGAGAGCCTACAAGGCAGTCAGTCCCGCCCTATTGCGGCCACCAGATCAGGTACCTTAGTGCTGTGCCTACAAGAGATGCATGTATCTACAGGTACCATCTCTCTGCTGGATGCCACCGTTGCTTTCATGTTTGATGAGCGCAGATTAACGATAATACACGTGCCATACCTGTAGTAGTAGTAGCAATCATTAGGTGGTAGTATTTGCTAACAGCAGCAGCAGCAGCAAGACAAGTCGAGATATAATAATAGGCCTGGCCGCCAAGGAGGCACCCAGCACCCGGGCGCGTAGTGAAGTCGATGAGCCCTCAACTCCCTGCAGCTCCCTGCAAGCCCTTCTTGCTAGCCAATGGAGTCCAGGTTGACGGCCGTGGTTGTTTACATGTGGCCGCGGAATCCAGCACTGCAACCCCCGGTCTCCAGCCCAGCCGCCAACACTTCCTTTCAAACCCATCACTGTAATACAGCCCACTCTTTCTTCTCTTCCTGCTTCCTAGCACGGACACAGCACAGTGCACCAAAAGCCCCAGAATACTTCACTCCCGGAGAAGGGGGCTTGTGGCGGCGGGACTTGCTGGGAGTCGATTATCGAGGACTTGCAGCTATCAGGACGACGGTTACATAGCGGTTCTAGAAGGTTCAGTGGGGCATGTTCCCGCCCTGACGGCTGCTAATAAGTCAGAGTTAATTGATGGGCAGAGCTAAGAGAAAGCGTCAGCCAGCCTTCCCGGATCCTTTGGCAGACTGACTGACACCTCTTTGTCTCGTCTCGTCTTGTCTTGTGTGTTTGCTCTGAGCACAGGGAGCCACTCTGCCTGCGCCGGGAGCTGACGGTGGAACGGATGCAGCTGAGGCGCCTCCTGCTAGGTGATGGCCAATAAGTGGCCCATAATATGAAGGAGGCATGTAGCTGTGCCTGTGCCTGAGAGGGCCAATTGAGCTTTGGCTGGACACACCCACGCCTTCGGGCTGTCAACTTATTGATACTAGTCGTATATGTAGCATGTAGGAGTATGCGACTTTGATGCATCATCACAGCCGCCACCAGCCGATATAGTACTGCCGCAACTACGTCTACCATGATAGGTAGGTACTAGGACTAGGAATATGTACAGCTCAGGCTCGGGTTCCAGCGCACTATTGCCGCTCTGCACATGCCCATGCGCACTACTACCCAGTATCTGGCAATACTAATTCTATGCTTATTATAGCATCTTTTTTTCACACACTCTGCGTAGAAACATACACGTAATGTATGTAGGCAGGCAGCCAGGCAGCCAAAGTCTCGCTCGCAACTTCACGGCACGGAATACGGAGCCCTTGCCGCTAAAAAGGTCTTACTTTCTCCGCACGCTCCAGCCGCCCACGGCCTGGGATCCCAGCGACTTTGTACGCCGTCATTGGCCCAGCCGCAGGCAATCCCGGGACTGCAATCTGCCACTGGCCCATTCATTTCGTCACTCGCTGCGCATCCCAGTGGCTGGCTTATCTTGCCAGCAGTCGTCGCCGTCGTCGCTAGCCGTTGTGTGTATATGAGTTGGGGGAACACAAAGGACATGGCAAAGTGGCTGATCACCCTCAAAGGTTCCTGGAGCGCCCATCACGCGGAGTAGGACCTCCTCCGCAATGTTGTTTATGTGGTCTTAGCTGTGCCAGCAGGGATGCACGTGTCGTTTCTTTAATTTGAAGATTAATCGTAACTTGTCAAGCTTATCCATAGGTATCCGTGTGCTACTACTAGTATCTCGTACATACAGCTGTGCAGATTAACAAACAAACAAAACAAAACAAAACAATCAGAATGTGAGACAAAGAAATATTATGCACCGGGCTGATTGCTTCACCCTCTATGATGACAGGCACGGCCGGCCCCAGGACCCCGTACCTGACAGCAGTAATTGCGTCGTGTCACTCGTGTCAACCAGAAAACGAAACCCCAGGAAAACACCAATTGGCGTAATACGAAGGGGAAGAAAAAAAAGACAGCAGGCCAATCATCAATCTCGTCACTGCTCCTCCCCTTCATGTGCCCCTCCCTCGGACCCGCCGTTGGAGCCCATGATTGAATGGACGAATTCCTGGTATTTAAACACTTCACCCCGTCGTGCCGATAAGTGCGCATTCATGTTGCGGTTGAAGGCTCGCCGGCCCGTGAATCCCTCGACCACCTTGTCCACCTCTGCAGCGCTGAGTGCTGACTGCCCGGCTTCTGGCGGTGTGTTGAGCAGAGCATCCCTCAGCTCCGCCCAGTCTATCTGACCGCTGTCGTCCTCGTCAAAGGCCGAAAACGCAGATAAGAGCTCAGTATTTGGTGACAGCAGAGCCAAGGACTCCGCCATCGAGTTGAGGAAAGCGGCTAGCGTGATGGTTTGCGGTTTCGATGGCGGAAAGAAGCGTCCTATGTCGGAGGAGCCTGAGGGGAGGCCTTGCTACCAGTTAGAATCCACGAGTTGGCATCACAGCGGAATTGAGCATCATTCGCCGGGGGTGGACAGGGTGGAACACAACACACCAAGCTGACTGAGCATGTCGGCAACGTCTTCTCTATTGACAATGCCGTCGCAGTCTCGGTCCAGGATCTGAAATCCATCTCTCAATGTCCTAACCTGAGTAGGCTGAAGCTGTGAGAGAGCATTGCTACCGCCCAAAGAGCCGCCCACTGCCAGCTTTGACCCAGCCTTCCACGACGGCGGCGATGCTCTTGTAGGAGTAGTCATGACTGGAGTTTTCTCTTCTTCTTTGGTCTCAGGCAAATCGTTGGTTGGTGTCGTTGGCCTCGCAAATCTCGACGTTCCGTTGGGTGTTGTGGCGGCAGCTTTGGTAGGCGAGCTTGTAGGTGTTATGTGTCGGAGGGGTGATGGCGAAGCCGGAGATTCGCCCCTTCGGAATGGAGAGTTACGAACGCTGGGAGGCGATCCGAGGCCCAGGGGAGAGGGCTTGAACGTTGTCGAGATAGACTGGGGATAGCAAAGGAGAAAGGATTAGCAGATAAGCGAAACGGCAGTTTCCAGACTGAACGGGGCCGCAGCCGTACCATAATGTAATGGGTAAGGGATCTGTGCTGTGACGGTGCCCGCAATCGGTTGGCCAGCAAACGGTAGGCGGAGCTGCTTTTGGTGCTTGACTGAGGCACAGAATGCAGATAATCGCGAAAATGTCGTCAGAGATATGGGACCAGTGGATTGGTCCTGGATATGCTGTGAGAGGGGAGGTTAATGCATAACGGCATCTGCATCAAGATGCAGCCAAGTAAACAAATCCAGCTGCTGGCTCCGTTGTCAGGGTCACTTGCAGCGGCCGCGGTGTGGTGTGGCTGGTGAATGTGGCGGGAGGAGCGCGCTTGCACGAGTTGGGCGTCCCAGACGGCATGGCGGGAGCGTCTCAGCCACGCGAGTAGCGTCACCACTAGACACCTATTTTTTCTGAACACGACCATCTTTCCAGGCGCTAACACAGCGCCTCACCCACCAGAAGAGGGCCTGGGATGCGCCAAGCGCCCAGAGAAACAGGTGCTGTAACAGCCACTAGTGGGAACGGCCCTCCAAGGCTCCAGGGCCTTGAATCACACAGCTCCACCCTGCTCAGTCCCCTACACCACATTTCCCCTTTTGGGTGACACTAAGGTAAATACAGCAGCCCCTGTCTCGACTTTCTCCCAAGAGGACTCGGCGCAAATGCTGCAGACGATGCTTCCAAGGCTCTTGCGATCGCTCATCCGTCCATTGGCCTCTCCATCCGCTGCTTGCTGCTGCTGCTGGACCCTCGGCGCTCGGGTGCCATTGCGACGCAGCTGCTACATGCGGGGTGGATAGCATCACCACCACCACCACCACCACAGAAACGTGTATAGACCACCAACACACCCTGGCAGCGTCCGCAACCATAGACCGCTCGAGCCAGATAGCTGTCCCTGCGCAATAAACGACGACGAAGCCGGACGGCGGGCGAATCCAAAGGCTCGGCATCGACGGCCTTTAAGCTACATCATACCATTGACGAGCTTCAGATATATTTGGGAAAAGCACGAGTCGAGACGGGCGATCTGGTATACGGGCATAGCATCCCACAACACACTGGCCGGCGGGGAGGCACTTGAACAATGGCGGCGGCTCTTCCCTACGCCTCTCGTTCAAACGGCGCCAGCAGCTCGAACGTTTCGCTGCCTCATCACCGTCGAACCTCTCTCTCCTCGTTTCCCCCGTCGCGCTCTCCATCGCAAATGTCCTTCCATTCGCGCCCATCAAGGTCACCGCAGCCCCCCATGGCCGAAACCGACCGGACTTCGGACCCGAGCATGAAGTCCAAAGCTTCTTCCATCGGGCCATCCTCACAGCACTCGTCCCTCTCAGCAGCACGCCGAACGAACGAAGGGTCGTACCCCCAGAGGCGAGTTCGATCACAATACCCTCGTGGATCAGACGCCAATCATGTCGAGTATATCTTGGTGGCGTCGTTTGACATTGACCGTGGTCCAGTCATGGAGCATCAATACCCGGTCGCCATCACCGGAGACGAGAACATGTTGGCTGAACTGATGCTTCCAGATCAGGCCCACGCGCGTAATCAGGATTGGACCATGTTCTTCCTCCACAAGGATACATCGCCGGAAGATGAAGACGAAGAACGCAAGGCCAAAGCAAGGAGGAAGGCTCGAAGGCAGAGGCGCCGAGACAAAGAGGCGGGGCTGGTCCCCGAGGGCGAGGCTGAATCTGAACAAGATTCGGAGGGGAGCGAGGATGATTTGGATGAGGACGATGACGAGTCCTCAGACGACGAGCCTGATGGCGGAGAGGGCCCGCCGCTCATCTATGTGCTCAATTTGGTCAATACCAAGCACGACAAGTCAGTGAAACGAGGAGCCATTGTCAAAGCGATGGCTATCTGTACGAGACACCCCTTCTTGCATATATACAAGGTATGTGGCCAATGTTGTCTGATGTTTTGCTATTTATATTGGAGCATTGTATACTAACATCAACTACTCTCATGTAGCCGCTTTTACTTCTCGCGTTAGAGGAGTATTATAAGTCCCCAGTGCCTGAGACTCTATCTATGTTGTATGACGCGGTCAATAACATGGACTTGTCACTTATGCCCAAGCTAAGCTTGCTCGAAAGAAATCTGCTACTAGCAAGCGACAACAAAGATTTGTTTGTCGAAAAGTTTGAGCGTATAATCCAGACGCGTATGGCGGAGGAAAGAGCCGAAACCGCTACTGAAGGATCTGGTGAGGTTACTGGCGGCATCTCGAGGGCCGGCACCAAGGCTCATGTTGAGGGCGGTGGGCAGTCGACGTATTCCGTGGCTAGAGACACCCACGAGTTTGAGAGTAAGGTCATGTATAAGGGCATTCCTATCCCTATCAAAGTACCTACCGCTGTCATGCCAGAGACTGTGGGCGACTTCTCGCTCATCAAGTTGATACAAAACTTTTCAGAGGCGCATGCCAAGTCTCCGCAGCCGTTTCCTCTGCACCCCCATTTGACGACGAACGGAGTCAATACGCATCCCATCATTGTGCTGATTAATGGGCTACTCACGCAGAAAAGAGTAATTTTCCTGGGCCACAATATGCCTTCCGGAGATGTGGCTGAAGCGGTTCTTGCAGCGTGTGCTCTTGCATCTGGCGGCATCCTCCGGGGCTTTACCCGGCATGCCTTTCCCTATACCGACTTGACCAAAGTGGAGGATTTGCTCAACGTGCCAGGGTTTATTGCCGGCGTTACCAACCCTACCTTTGAGCTTCATCCGGAATGGTGGGATGTCCTGTGCGATTTGCCCAGCGGCCGCATCAAGATCAGCAGCAAGATTGAGATGGCGCCAGTCACCGAAGGATTGATTTACTTTCAACAACAACACCCCAGTCTCGCAAACACCGCCAGCGGAGTCTCCAATAATGTGATAGACTTGACTGGCGACGCGGCCTTTATGTCGGACATTCTTAGGAGCATTGCGGCAAGGCACGGCGAGCGGGTTATCCGAGCCAAGTGGCGCGATTGGGTCAACAGATTTACAAGAATTGCTGCCCAGTTTGAGGAGAGCGTATATAGCGCATCTGCTCTATATATCGGAGGCCAAGATCAAGACCTGGCGTTGCCGGGCGCCAGTGGTCATGGATACGTGTGGGCGGATGACACTGCAAAGTTTAAGGAGCTGGCCGGCAACGTGACGAGAATTGAGGGCTGGCGTAACACACGCAGCTATTACAGCTATATTCAGGTAAAGAACCCCCCCTCCCCCCAACAAAAGCCCCCTTTACGCGCTTTGAGCTGTAACTAACTGAGTCATGATGTCAGGACCTCGCACGGATATACACTGTTCGCCCATTGAAGGGGCTAGACCTGGCTCATATGCATGACCGTCTTCGCATGCAACGCCTAACACCTTCGCAAAGCAAGGATATCTACCTCACACTATCCAAACATATCCACTCGTACGAGGAGATATGCCTGCTTCTCGATGTAGCGCCCGAGTCGCATGCCGGACTCTTCTACATCGCGCTGGGTCTGTTCCACAAAGACCGCGAAGTGCGCATCAAGACGGCTGATTTGCTGGAGCGAATCTCCGACCATGAAGCTGGGCAGCACTGGTGGAAGAGCCTTAGCCAGTTTGAAAAGTTGGCGTATAAGCGGATTCGTCGCGAAGCTGAGACAGAGATGAAGTTTAAGGCGGAGAAGGAAGGTCTCGTTTTGAGTCCTGTTATGGAGAAGATGATCAACTGAAGCTCTTAATGGAATTTTGCGTTGTGTGTGTGAGAGAGAGAAGGGGGATCGTTTGTGGCATGTTTATTTGGGAACACATATCAGCGTGCATTGGTGCAAGAGTATATGTTAGCGAGCAATGATGGGAGGGTTATGCCTACCGCTGTCTATTCTATTATGTTTGCTCCTTTTTACGATTCTTATTATTATTATTGAGTGTTTGGACGGGGATTGACGAGAGGCGCAACAGAATTGACGTGGGCACGATATAACGGAATGCGTTCCCTTTATTAATTAGGTGCTTGTTTCATTTAGTCGGGCTCTAAAGAGATGGAAGCCTTCTATGGATGAAAGATATTTGCTAGGGGTATTTTTTTTAAAGGCCCTCTTTTCTTCAAAAGACATAGAACAGACATGTGTGAGATAATTACAGGCATGCTCTTCATATAGCGCTCTGGAAATACGCAAGTCTTTGTTTTTGGAGATGTTATTTTGAGCGCTCTTATACCCAGCATGTGTTGCTCGTATACAACACCAGAACTTGAACTAACTCGTCATTTCATCATATTATACATACTTTTTTTTTTTTTTGTGACTGGTGGACTTTTTTTTTCCCCCCCTATCAGCACAGCCTGCTTCTTCAATGCTTTATACCTTTCGTAAACCATGCATGCCTTTTCATAATTCCTTTATAGGAGACCTAAATGCTTAGCATGGTGCTTAATATGATCCTCGCCAAAAGTCGAGATGAAGAAGTATGAGTGGTCGTAGCCCTGGCATAACATGTTAGAATCAGCGTTCACTCAGCAGCAGAAACTCTTCAAACTCAAAACATATAGTACCTCCTGGTATCGTAGCTGCAGGCCCTGAATACCCGTTGCCTTGGTAGCTTCAGCAAAGTTTTCGGGAAGCAGCTGTCTCTGCTTGTAAAAGTTGTCCGCAGTGCCCTAGAATATTATTTTCTCTCCAATTAGCAAAATCAAAAAACGTTTATGTAAAGGCCCCCCCCCCCCTCCTCTTCTCATACAAAAAAAAAAAAAAAAGAAAGAAAGAAAGAAAGAAACATACCACGTCAAGCAAGGCATTCAAAGGCCCCTTCCAGTGCTTCACCAGCTCCGTCGCATCGTGCTTCTTCCACTCCTCCCTGTCCTTGCCGAGGTAGCCCGTAAAGGCCTTCTCGCCCCAGGGACAGGCTGACGGGTTCGACACGGGCGACCACGCGCTGACGCTCTGGTACTTGCCCGGGTTCTTGAGGTACAGCGTCAGGGCGCCGTGACCGCCCATGGAGTGGCCGGCAATGGACACGCGCGCGGGGTCCAGCTCCTTGAAGTGGGAGAAGACGAGGTCGGGCAGCTCCTCTGTGATGTACGTCTCCATCTGGTAGTTCTTGGCCCACGGCTGCTGCGTGGCGTTGATGTAGAAGGACGCCGCGCTGCCAAAGTCCCAGGAGTCGTGCTCGCCCGGGTGGTTCGTGCCGCGCGGGGACGTGTCCGGGTAGAGCAGCGCCAGCTTGAGGGGCGCGGCGTGGGCGTGGAGGAAGCCCTTTTCGGTGACGTTGTCCGGCGTGCAGGTCAGGCCGGAGAGGTAGATGAGCAGGGGGGCCGGTTCGGACGGTGAGATGCCAGCGGGGAGGAAGAGCGTGAAGTTCATGGGGCCGCCGGTGACGCTCGACTGGTGGGTGAGCTTGAGGAAGCGGCCGCCAAAGGAGTGGATGGCGGCGTTGGTGGTGATGTCTGCCATGGTGTTTTGGATGTTTCTGCGATGAGTGTTGCAAACAAAAGTGTGTGTGTGCTCTACTTGAGAATGAGAGTGAGCGGGTGTTGCAGTTTTATATGAGATGAGCCACTCGGTATTACTTATAAGATGCTATTTGACTAACAGTGAGTGATCGAAACGGTTGATTGATTGATTGATTGATTGCTGCTATATAGCATTACCCCACCATAGTGGTTCCCCTCCAAAGCCTCTATAATTTCCATCATCATGACGCCCCGAAAAATGTCCGAAAAAGTAATCAAAAACGCAGCATCGGGTGATAGTATAAACGCCATATCATTATCCAAAGCAGAAAAAAAAAAGAACCACAAGAAAAAAAAAATAGATCTGTCCAGACTCATTACTAAATATCATTATGTATGTCATTTTTGCCCCCCCTCTCTTTGTTTTGTTTTGTTTCGTTGGATAAGGAGGGGCCGAATGTAAAAAGGGTTCCTCGCTATTAAAAGAGGCGTTCTGTCTGCCTCACATAGCTCGCTTAATTAAAGCAGAGGAGAAGGAGATAAAAAAAAAAAAAGTAAGGAAAATTCATTCAATAATTGGTCTTTTCTTTTCTTTTCTTTTCTTTTTCTTTCATTTTATTGCGTGGTCGGATGCGTCTTCAACTCGCAGTCAAAGCTGGAAATCAAGGTATTCCACTTAATAGCACCAAGGTCAAACTTGTTCTTATAGTTGAAGTCGACAGCGCCAAAGGTACATCCCGTCGGGCTGGTGCAGATGGAGCCGCAGTCGCCAATACGGGGGAAGCAGTTAAAGGCTTCTCCATCGGGCGCAAAAGTGCTCGTGTTGTGGTGGAAGGGCGCGGGCAGCTGGTGGCATGTCTTGAGCTCGTAGACGTTGTAAGTGCAGGTGCCGGTTGCGTTGGCGCCGGTGCATAAGAGGAGCTGTGAAGAGAAGAGGTTTTTCAAGTTAGATCTAGCAACTATAGCGGGAACAATTATAGTATGATGGTTAGAAGAGAGAGACGTACTCCGCCGACTTCGCGCTTCTCGATGGGGGTGCCGGACACGGCAATGGCTGCGGAAACAGCTGTGGCGACGATGGTTGAGAACTTCATTGTCAAGGTTGTCGGTGAGTTTAAAGTCAGAGTCTCTCAATGGCTCTTTTTCAATTTTGGCACAGATGAGAACAAAATGAAAGATCTTCAGGGTAGATCCAATGTCTTATAACTGGAGGACAGCGGTGTGTAATAGGTATCTGTCGATGTTTGTCTCAGAATATCTCGTGAGCTTCCTCTTCGTGGAACCAACCCGATCAATTTATACACAAGTCCGTTGTGCACCCTTTTCGCCTCGCTGACCAGACCGACGTAATGCGGCGCCCACCTTTTCTCTCCCTCATTCTCCCGTCTTTTCTGCCCCTCCCCCATTTGCCAGCAATAACCTTGTAGCAAAGATTCTGACGTCTGTCCACTCAGCAGCAGATCCGACAAGCCGCAGCACAAGTCACCCCGTATTTGGGCACGGGCCCCTAAGCAGCCACCCGAAGGTTAGCAAGTGTGAGATACACGGTGACAGGGCCAATTCTAGTGCAGTGCCAGGTACTCCGCAGTGCTCCGTGGCATATGCATACCAAGGTACACGACTTTTTGCACGATCGCCTCTGAAAATATAGGGTCTCGTTGGGAAAGGTCCGTGAGACATTACGAGGTGGTTTTGATCAGAGCGGTTCGTGTCACGGCTGTCGATCTTCGTCTGCGGGAGGCTCGACGTCATACGCCTGGCTTGGCAGACGGAGGACAAGCCGATCGCCGCAAGTCTCGCAGCGAGGATATCAATCAGCACGTCGAGGGAGGGGATACGAGGGAGGAATGCTGGCGTTGCGGGATGGCCATTGGCTGGCTTTGGCTTTTTGTCATCCTGGGGTCTAATCTAATCCAACGGGAGATGCGATATCACAGGCCCGGCTTGCCTGGTGGAGCAAAGGTTCTGCTGCCGAGATACTGAATGTAGCTTCAGCAGCATCTTTTAACTATAAAGTCCCGTATTCAATATCTGAAAAGGCTCGTCTTTCTGCGCAGCCCAACGCAGACTCGTATATGCATGCAGGAACCGCATTTTAGACCCTTAATTCTCCGCCGCCGGCTTATGGGGCGCCCGTGGCATGAGGTCATTAGCACACATGGCGCTGCGTATGTGAACATCTTAATCTTGTGCCACAGGCATAGCCAATGCCGTCTCGAGAAAATGTCCGAAACAGAGTGTTGATCTGTATTTTGAATAAACAACAGCAACAGCAACAGCAACAAACATGAACAAAGACATCTCGTGTCTGTGAGCCAATCTCATATGCCCCGAAGCGTGATGATGTCACTGAGCGTGCTCCCATATGCATGCGCATCGAGCCGCTATTTTTAGGGTGGGCTAGAGCCATAGCGGGGACTTTTAGCGTGTAGGAGCCGGACGGCCAGCGTGTTGATTGCATTGCAACTAATATGTATTGATGTATAATAGAATTCTGGAGACATCATTCTATCTACGGCTGTATTTCTGTAAAGTCGATTTGTATATCCCCTTAAGTATGGTTTCGTTAATTACCTAATCTGATTGCTGTTAATCATCACTTAGACCTTAATCTTGGCTATATTTAAGCTATACTGGCTTGAAAAGCACTTAAACCATGGAGAGACAAGCAGCCTGGGAGAAATGTACGTCAACTGTAAAGGTGACAAAAACACGATGATCCACACGGATGATGGATTTGTTTGCTCATGAGCCTAGAACTGTGTCCAAAATTACCAGCTATTTGCTCGTATGATTTCGGCTGCTACGTTACAGCGCAAGTAACGTATACAGTCCCCGGTAGATCGCCAGGTTGCTCTGTAACGTAGAAGGAAAAAAAAAAAAAAAATTCAATTTTACTTTTTTTCTTTTTGCTGACATCTATTATTGTACCATTATACTTTGCAGCAATCCATGTAATATAGCTTCCCTACCATAGTAGTTTTAACCAATCCATACAGTCCAGAACCAGGACTCACATCCGCGCAATCTAGATCTTGAGTGTTGCACCCGCATTGGCCATGACTCTTTCGTCCATTCCCTTAGTTATGCAGAGACCTCTTGCGTGGATGCATATGCTAGAGTGTTAAGGCTGGTGGCTAGAAAAGCCTCCGGCCCATGACGAAGATCATTTCTGGTGCCGCATTCATTGGCAGAATGACACAATGCTTGGCCGAACAACTTGCTGTCTTTTTATTTATCTTAAACAAGCGACGAATGTAGTCGAATCTCGAAACGCCACGCTGATGTACAAATTTCTTTCCTCCAGAAGACGAAAAGGTGGATGAGTCGCGGCATCGGTGCTCGTCGGACTCCATGCGTGGAGCCGGGAAGTGTCAACTTGAATCGAGTAACCTATGGTTTAGCCGCTTTCGTCTTTGCTAAGTCCTGTTTTGTTTACTGAAGAAGCTCTTCGCAAGTCCAGTCCTCGTAGCTTGAATAGTGTTAGACATTTGCACTTCCTTGGCCATTTTGGTCTTGTCAGTATTCGACTTACTATCCATCAGGCATATATCTCCGTACAATCAGAGGAATCTTCTTCTCGCGTAATTCCTTGATCGCAATTTGCAAAGGATCCGTTTCACCCTCGAGATCTACCAGCACAGGCGCGTTCATGCTGTAGCCACCCAGTTAGCATATCCGCAAGCCCACTACGCTCTCATTTTATTGGGACCAACCTGATCTGCAAGGCGCGTGTGCCCAGAATACGTGCCCTCTCGTATTTTGTCATGTACGGCGTTGTCGTGCGCTGGTCGTCGGGAATCTTCTTGTCCTTGACTGATTTGTCCTTGGAAGCGTTCGCAGCCGCAGATGGGTCTCCAGAGATGACAATGTGGTCTTGGTCGTTCGCATGCTCGTTATCATCATCCTCGCCAACTTCGGGCTCGTAGAACTCGGTCACCTCCTCTTCTTCCAACACCGGCTCGTCGCTGTGCATAAGGGGTCAGCCGCCTATCCAGGAGCTTTTCTTGAATCTTCGGCGCGCCTTATTTAAAGCGCATAACTATACTCACCCGCCAACGCTAACGTCATCATCGCCAAAGTCAGACATCTTGAAAACACCAAAGTCTTGGAACGTCGAGTGTCTTGGTAGGAGGAGGCTTGCGATTGTTGGCGGCTCAGTTTCTCAGCCTCGCAAAAAAAGTTGTTACAGCAGGGGAGGGTAGTTTTTCCGTAGCTTCCCCGGCTCTAGCTGATAGAACATTGGGCGGGTCGCTGCTAGCGCCTTCTCTGCTGGGTCCTGCCGTCAGTCGTGCAGTTTGTTTATCTTATCGTCCCGTGACCCACTCAAAAAGTTCCCAATTTCTGCCATTGAACAAGCTCGACGACATGACACAATTTTATAGCAATTGACAAGCGACCATGAGCAAACGAGCGGCTGCGGAGGAGGCACTGAGTACGCCTCGCTCCAAGAGGCTGAATGCCGGCGGTATTGGAGTCTCATGTACGTATATAGCTTTGTAAAGAAGCTCCATTGCGAAAAAAAAAAAGCCAATGTCACTGACGCAAAATTAGATATCGACGACGGCGATGATGACTACACTCCAATTTCGAGTCCGGGATCAAGTGTGGGAGTCGAATCCACAGCCACAGCTGCGACAACACCGCGAACCAAATTTCCGTCAGATTACAAGACGTTGGCGTGCTCTTGGCCGGGATGTACGAAAAGCTTTAATCGCCCAGCGCGATTGAGAGATCATATGAATTCTCATACCAACTCTCGACCTCATAAATGCCCTTACGACGGTTGCACCAAAGATTACATCGAAGATAAACACTTGAAACAGCACATAAAAGCCGTGCACACAAATGATCGCAAATACGTCTGCCAGAGAGACGGTTGTGGAAAGAGCTTCGTAACAGGCACAAGACTAAAACGTCACCAGCTAGTCCACGAGGGAGCCGACAGATTTCGCTGTCAGGATTGCGGTCAAAGCTTCAGAAAGAAGGAAACGCTCAACAAACATGTGAGAAAAGAACATCAAGGCTTGCCGGCGCACCAGTGTCCGGAGCCAGGATGCATATCTGCGTTCGATTCCAAGGGAGCACTCAATAGACATCGGGAGAGGGAGCATGGGCCGCTCAAGTATTGGTGTATGGAGTGTGCGCCACAGATGCGAGAGGATGGCACGACATTCAGAGTTGGCTTCACGACAGATCCACAGCTACAGTCTCATATGCGGCAAGAACACCAAAACTGCATGTTTTGCGATTACAAATCTAGTTCATTATGGGAGCTGGAAACGCATATTGAAATTCACCACTCTGGGAAGACAGTTCAAGATCGCAAGACGGTAGCCTGCCCATATCCCGGCTGCGACAAGAAGTTCACCAAGAAATCGAATTTAAATGTCCATTTCCGTACAGCTCACGAAGGATTCCGTTTTATCTGCGGCCAAGTCGAATTAACCGGTCCTGGGCTCGAGGCATGGACCAATGACCAAGGCTGTGGCGACAAATTCAGCACAAAGGTTCGATTAGAGGACCATATTCGCTTTATCCACCTTGGCCAAGAGCGGCCGAAGATGTCTAAAACAGAGAAATCAACCCCGACAGACGTCATTGACGAAATCTCCGGCGTCACCAACGTCAAGAAGCAAACCCTCCGGTGTTCCCAGTGTAATGAAGGCTTTATCCGCTACTACGACCTCAACGCTCACATCGCAGCCGTACACCCGATAAATACCGTTGATACCGCCGCTGATTCAATGCCCTTTACCAACCCTGCCATGTTTGATCCTGAAGCAAATGCCGTTGAACAGACTTGGCCAGAAGACTTTTCACAAGGAGAAATTTTCTCCGGCCAGACGGCTTACGGGGTTTCTCAAGAGGGCTGGGTCGACGATGATGCGAATCTTATGATGCTGACCCACGGGGAAGTAGGCTTAGATGGAAATATCGACCCAACGCTGGGTGGATATTAGACTCAACACAATCTGGTGTTAGATTACTAGGGGTAATGGAGATGAACATGTATATACAATTCGCTGGATGCATTTCTATGGCACGTAGACAAGTACTAGCCATGATATAGATAGATACTGCCAACCAGACATCACGACTGTAATGAACAACGACAAGAAATAAAGAAACAAAACATATTTTATTACCAAATGGTATTTTTAATTCATCTGCAAAAACCGTCCCATATCCTAAGTACTAACCAGTCCATGCAAAACAATGCTTCTGTGTCGCTTCTAATTTCTTCACTTAAGGTGCCCGCAGCAGCCATTAATGACCGCACGCCATATTCCGTTCCATTCAGTAACTGTCGTGAAAACTGCACTCGAAAAAAGAAACAACGATAAGAAAAAGTAAGGATATCCCATAAAAAATTCCCCGATTGACTCCTTAATCCATAATCTAGTGCAGCCAAAACCCCAATGCATTGTTAGACAAGACATAGGAAATATAGAGCCCCCGTATCATATTAAGAAAAGTGGCTATTTCAGGCCCTATGAATGATATATGCACACTCGACTATATCATGTAATTTACCGGAAAGCACGCATACATGAATAGGCGTGTTAGTGATCCGCAAAGAGGGCATTGCTCAAACCCAACAGCGACATGCCAAGGAATGCAAAGAACATGCACATATTGCGATCATGGTTAAGGCTGAGACTCTCCACAAAGAGCTGCAGGCCAACGCTAACCATGATGCCCGATGTCAAGGCGAAGAGACACCCATACGCTACAGCATTTAGAGTCATATGCGTCTTGTTGGCAAGTTTGAACCACAGCGCCGCAATGCCTGCTCCGAGGGGCTGGGACAGGCCACCTAATAAAGCCGACCAGACCATGGCTCGCAAGCGGGACCCAAGAGCCATGTAAAGGGGCAAGGCCATGGCAAAGCCTTCGGAGATGTTGTGGACGAATAGAGCCATGAAGACATTGAGTCCCAGGGCAGGGTTGGCGTGGTTTGTTGCGTAGGTGATGAAACCTTCAGGGAATTTATGCAGGGCAATGGCAATGGAGGTTTGCAGCCCTATAGCGAGGAAGGCATTGGCAGGGACGTGGTGGTGATGCTGAGCTTCCATATCGCCTTCGTCCATCTGGTCGCAGGGAAAGCCGTTCTCACTGGTGTCCTCATCCGTCAAGGTCAAGGAGTCGCGAGAGGCCACCCGGCTGGGGCTGACAGGTGCGTCGCTGGTATCTCTGCGAGTGTGATCGTGATCGTGATCGTGACCGTGATCGTGACCGTGATCATGGGTAGCATGAAAGGAGTGGTGAGGTTGGAAATGCCCAGTAGCTGTGCGGAGAGCCGGCAGCGGGCGCGCATTGCTGGCCGCGCGACTGCTCATATGCTTGAAGCATTCTTGGCCACAGGGATCAGTATATCCGTAACAAGGCCCAGATTCGTCACAGTTGGCTTTGGTGTCCTTGACAAAGGACATGACCCTCTTCTGAACCTCGAATATGGAAGGTCGCCTGCTTGGGGTTGTGGAATCGCCAGCGGTAGTAGTCCGGCTGCGGGTCAGCGTCAAGGGGCTGCCGGGTCGCTGGATCATTTCATCTCTCGCAGAGGTTTGGCGAGTCAGCGTCGTATCAGCATTACGGCTCTCTGAGCTGAGTAGAGGAGTTGATTCGCTCATGAGGTGCTGATCATCGCTACTCGTCTCGACAATATCAGAGATTTTATTGTCAGGGGCTCGAGAGAGCATGCGACGGCCGCGATTAGATCGAGAATGTGCTCGGCCCGAGTGCGCGTGGTGGGCATGGCCATCGTGAGAGGCAGTATCGTCGTGGCTATGGTCGCAGTCGACGACGTGGGAGGGCATAAACTGGTGGACGATTCGCGAGACGACCTGGATGCCAATAAAGCCTGCGGCAAAGAAGCCCATCATAACAAGGCCAGCAGCTTGATCGGTCCAACCCTCTTGCTTAAAGTATTCTTTGGACTCGGGGAGCATGCTGAACAACGAGGAGAAGAGCTAGAAGTAGAGAAGACAGGGGGCAGCGGTCAGTTGGCTGTACTATATAATTGGACAGGAAGTAGACGAGGGCAATGAGGACTCACCATGACGCCGAAGCTCAAGCTCAGTGAGCACGCAAGGAAGATGTTGCTGTCTTGGATACGGAAGTTGGACTTGCCCGGGATGAGGCGCACCAAGGCATCGACGCAGATGATGGACGCGCCAAAGACGCAAGCTTCAGGACCATGAGAGTCAGTAATTGTCTAGATAGTGGCATCGATGGATGATTGCTACATACCTATGCCGCTGACGCTGCTAAGAATCCACCCGCGGGTGTCGTTGTCGACACCCCTCGCCTCCAACCCCATGGCGAGTCTGTTTCTCGTTCTGTCTCTCCGCGAATAGTGTCAAGGTAGAGTCGAGGTCGGCTGCGGCGGCAACGGTGCTGTATGTCGGCTGCTGGCAGGTATGCGGAGTCCTGACGGATATCGACGATCGCGGGTGCAGGCTCGCTGCCGTCTTTTTGCAGTTGCAAAGCAAAGTCTGCGCTCTTCTCTGGGCGTCTGCCAGTTGCGGGTGTGGTGTGAGAGGCTGCTAAGAAAGTCTGAAGGACGGCGGCAGTTTATGCTTTCGGGAGCGCTGACGTAGGAGGGGCCTTTGATTTCTGGTGGCGACGGCACCCTGAAGCAGGCGCTAGGCCATTAATATAGTTGCGGTTGTTAGGGGATTGCAATCGATGTGATGGAGAACGCCTGGCGTTCAACAGCAGTGCTCTCGGTGTGTTTGACAGCAACGTTGGTTTCGTCTTGAATCTCCACTGTTCATCAGCTCTGCCTGGCCGAGTTTTCGCTCCCTGCTGTTGGCGTAGCTTCTTCATCGACGGCGTCCTGTTTTCCGGACTTTGTGACATGATGACAAACCCAAGCCTCACTGGGCCATCCAGGTTCTCCCGCGACACTCCGGCGCCTGGACACCGTATCACTCGATGGCCTCTCAGCTGTCTGCTCATCAAGGTTCTCATGTCCCCCTCCTACATGTGCACGGTTCAGACAAAGCGGCGCGTGCACCGCTCTATGTCTCATGTTTTTTTCTCGTTTGAAAGGAGGCAAGCGAAGAGATCTGCAAAGGGTTTCTGCAGCGGCCCATGCTTGTGGACCATAACAATGCCTGTGCGACTTATATAGAAGCTGGGATGCAGGAGATGACGGGACGATGCCCAACCAACACTTCTAAATACTTTACCGTGCGCAGAGATTAAAGAGCATCCAACAGGCCGAACCTATCGGTAGTAACCCAGGATAGGAAAAGGAGACTTTGTAGAGATTTTGAGCGCATGATCATCAGTGACATGTCGTGTAGAACCGCCTTCACGCATGTGGTTCAAAAGCACACCCCACCACTGATGGCTAAATCCTGCCGCAATCCCTGTGCGACGAATCACAGCATCGTGTTTTGTAACGAGACACAAGATTCTGGGCCATTCAGGTGCGAAGAAATCTATACGTGTAAAATGATTATCCCCCCCCCCCCCCCATCATTCCATGTCCAATCCAAGGCTATCTGATAGGGCGTAAAAGAAGTAATCCAGTATGAGGTTTGTGCCGCGGGCATGAACACCGAACCCAATACTACTGCTTCCCAAAACTAGCGAAAGCCGAGAAGACGCTTTTATGTCTTTTTGCTCATATCGACAAATGCTCCCAAGTTCAATCCATCTACTCCGTCATAATACACGTGAAAAAGACATTCAATGTACCTCCCCATATCGCATCCGGGCAAATGGTTGTAATGCATAGGCCTCGAAAATATTGGCCACCGGACTTTAGAAAAAGCATTTTTCATCGCCGCAAGGCTATAGCCCACAAAAGGCGGTGCTGGTCTGGGCTCGGATAGTTTCAACCCTCTCATAGTATTCACTAGAAGGCAGGCGGATGTTAAAGAGCATGTAGGTGAACACGCTCCGTTGCCCAGAAGCAAAGCCTCTGTTAACTTGTGAAGTGCAGTGATAACTTGGGAAACACGACTTTTCCTGTCATCTTCAAGCGCATCTAGTGATAGAGTTAGTCATCCGGCTAATCGAACTATCTTCAAGCATCAAAGGTATAAATCACCAATGAGATTTTGAGGAAATGGTAGTCCAAGAGAATGCATTGGGCCTCTGCTTTCGCGTATGATAACCTGCGTGCATCGTTGGAAATCGTCAGCATTGAAGAAGAGCTGGGATATGAAAAGCCTAAGCAAAAGCTTTCTTTTATAGCCACCACAAGAGAGCTCTCTCGAATCGAAGCTTCTCATCCATATATCCACGTAGAAACTGATTGCCTTAGTGCATTGGTAATAGTCGACAATGACAGTCATTTTCGCAACCATCTCAGAATCGATATCCTGGGGTATTTCCGAGGTTTGACAGTGTATAATGTTCATGACCATGAGCAATGCAGCCTCGTCCCAATCTTCAGCAGTTACAGTGTAAGCGAAGCCGCAGCTTGAGCTGGCTTCTTTCCAGCGGTTGGCCACTAGTGCTCGAAAATATTCCGATGTAAGCGTGAGATGCTTTGAAGAGAGCTGGAAGTGGACTTCTCGCGGGCCATCAGGAGTCGGGTGCTCGGCTTGTGCGATTAGTTCCAATTCTCGCTCATTTCGTTTCAATCTATCTGAGCGATATTTTGGCAGAGCATCAGGCCAAACGGTTGCATCTCCTGCAAACGGCGCGTTTGGGTTGCGGAGGATGAGCAGTGTATCTCCATTCGGATCGACTTTATGGATGGTCGGTTTCATGGCAAAAGAAACGCGATACGCATACGGAATAGTAGATGAATGCTCGACTTACAGTTGCTGAAACTGATGTTAGGAAGAAGAATCTTCTCATTGCGAGCAGGCGAATTGCATTAAACGAATATTTGCAGCGTGCCTGCCTCATAAGCTGGGCATTGCCCTGCATCAACAGGTACTTAAACCGTTTCTTCATCTGGGCTCAACGGCAAGTGCATGCCCATGCTATTAAGAAAACCACATTTAATTCAGAGCAGGAGGCCGACAACAAAGTCTGGGAGGCGTGGTTGAAGCGTGGCTGAGACGTCTGGTTGGTGTAAGTGCTTCGTCACTCAATACAGCGCACTTGGGCCTCGGGATTGGAATAGCTTGTACCACTTGGCGACTTGGGAATATGCAATCTCCCATTGAGATGAGTCTGAATTTCGTAAGAGTTGAATATGAATACTCCCTTCTAAACATGGCGGCCGTACAGGAGCGCGAGCCCCCCGATGTTCATTTCTCGGCAGCGCCTCAATCACCTGAAATATTGGCCTGCAGGCACACCTACCGTAGTGCAGGGTCTGGGACCCATCACGGAGAGCGGCTGCAAGTCGTGCATGAGAGATCCCTGACACTGCCTCTAGCGCATTTGAGCGCTGCAAAGTACCCCTAGTTACCCATGTGATATGCCTAAGGTACCTAGGTATGAAGCATTTTTAAACCGTTGCTATGTTAAAGAAAAAAAAAAAAAAGAATGCATGTGCAGTTCATAGGTACTTGCTTTGTGGGTAGATCAAGAGAATCGACGATATCGTCAATCCGGAATAGGTAACTGGAACTGCTCTCCAGCTTACAGACCAGCCACTCTGCCGGTTGTGGCAGTTTGCATGTGGGCCCCTGCCATCATTGACGCATCTTGGATTAATTGCCCCCCTCCGCTAAATATTAGGGAGTCTCCCCACTTGTCCCAACAAAAATCCGCTGTAATCAGCCACCGTAGACGTCATGCGCCGACCGGCTTGATGCATGTACGTATCTGGAGGCGCAAAGGGCCAAGCTTGACAGCACTTTAATCTTACGACTTCTTGTTAAGATCACACGAATCGCAGTGTATAACTGGTAGGCGAGCCGTCTATGGCTTCTTTTACACCTTCTTGGAAATGTATGAGCTCTCAAAAGACGTGAAACTACATCTGCATCTCCTTGTCAGTCGGCGCAATGGCGCAGCCTCTTCCTGAACTCGCTCCCTACGACGACTCCTACGGATTTCCTCGCGATGCCTTCGATCCGTCTGCGCTACCCAACATCGATACCGACTATCTCGACCCGGAAGATCTGGCCGCATTCGAGAGGGCACTACAAGCGCCCGACCCTCTGCAAAGCCCAGTCGACGACACCTCCAGCTTGAAGTCGCCCAGAAGCGTCAGCTCGGTCAACCTGACTAAGAGGGATTCGGTGGCCGGCAGTGTCCTGGAAGATGATGTCGCAGCTGTCGCAGCAGCCGCTGGGGCTGCTGGAGGCGATCTGCCTGTGCCTCCAACCCCGACTCTAGGCACGTTCGTCACGGCGCAAAACGACTGGGCTCCGATAAACCCAAACCTCTATCGAAGCAAACGAGGGACGAAGAAAAGGAGGAAAGGCGCTGCGGCGGTAGAGGGACTGTTAGGCACCAGAACAAAAGATGAGACAAGAGAGGGGTACCTGTACTTGCTCTCAAAGTGGCCGCTTCTTTTCTTTGTCTTCTCGTGGCTTATCGGACTGAGCGTCGCGTATCTTTCCACAAGATGGTATATATGGTTCTACGAACACTTTTTTACATGGCGCGGTCGCCGTGAAATACTGCGCAAAAATATGCGCAGAACATCTAGCTATGAGGGCTGGGTTAAAGCAGCGAAGGAGCTGGATGAATTCTTGGGTCGAAAAAATTGGAGAGAGGTCGACGATTTCGCCTACTATGATTCAAAGACAGTAAAGCGAGTATGGGGACAGATACGCAAGACGAGAATCAAGGCAGAAGCACTTGAAGCAAGCGGCAATCGCCAAGAACTGAGAAAAGCTGTTGATGACTTGAGGGCGCTATTGGAGGCTTGCGTCAAGAATAACTTTGTTGGCGTGGAAAATCCAAGACTTTACAGCCAAACATACTATGGAACCAAGAACTTGGTGCAAAATTTCGTTGATGATGGTGAGCTCTGCATTACAACCCCCCCTTAGAACGGTCCTCGAATGAGATGCTGACTTGCTACTAGTCGAGAAGAGCCTCCGATTCTTGCTCCACACGGAGCAGCTCGAAGCCGATGAAAAACGAATACTGTTTAAGCATTTGCATGCCAACTACGGCCGAACAGCACTCTGCTTATCCGGAGGAGCTACTTTCGCCTACTATCATATTGGAGTTGTGAAGGCGATGCTCGACGCAGACCTGCTACCCGACGTCATCACCGGTACCAGCGGAGGTGCTCTTATAGCTGGCCTTGTTGCCACCCACACCAACGATGAGCTGAAGCAGCTTCTAGTGCCAGCTCTGGCGTACCGAATTACAGCCTGCGGCGAGCCATTTACGACTTGGTTCTCCAGATGGTGGAAGACTGGAGCCCGCTTTGACTCGGTTGACTGGGCCGAGCGATGCTCATGGTTTACAAGGGGTTCAATGACATTCAAGGAGGCATACGAGCGAACTGGTCGCATTCTCAACGTCAGCTGCGTGCCCGCCGACCCTCACTCTCCAACTATCCTCTGCAACTACTTGACCAGCCCCGACTGCGTCATTTGGTCTGCCGTACTAGCATCTGCAGCGGTCCCCGGCATTCTCAACCCTGTTGTCCTCATGATGAAGATGCGTGATGGGACACTGGCGCCGTATTCATTCGGCCACAAGTGGAAGGACGGCAGCTTAAGAACAGACATCCCTATCAAAGCGCTGAATACGCACTTCAACGTCAACTTCACCGTTGTGAGCCAAGTCAACCCTCATATCAACCTCTTCTTCTTTTCTTCAAGAGGCGCCGTTGGCCATCCCGTCACTCATCGCAAGGGGCGAGGCTGGCGTGGTGGATATCTCATGTCGGCGATTGAGCACTACCTCAAACTTGACATGAACAAGTGGCTCAAGTTTATCAGACATGCAGAGCTGCTGCCGCGCCCTCTGGGACAAGATTGGAGCCAGCTCTGGCTGCAGGAATTTGGCGGAACAATCACCATCTGGCCCAAATCTATTCCCTCGGACTACTGGCGCCTTTTAACAGACCCCGATGCAGAGCGACTGGCCCGAATGATACACGAGGGACAGCAGAGCACGTTTCCCAAGCTCAAGTTCATATCGAACCGACTCAAAATAGAGAGATTGATAGACCAGGGGAGGAGAGAAACCAGACCGTGGGTCAGGAGGGGAAGCATGCAGTCGATTTATAGCGATGATGACTTGAGAAGCATTTTGCTGGGAGAAATGGCGATGGTGTCTTCCGCGACGGCGACAGAGGACGATTCAGATCTGGATGGCGAATTCACCAACGATGTTGACGAAGTTACGCCGCTACAGCAAGACGGCGAAGAGAAAGATGATGCTAGCAATTGAGAATTTTAGAAGGCGGGCTTACGCATAACTGTATAATAGTAGTATTTAGCACACGAGTAGCGATCCGTGTCAGCGAAGAAGACAGATTTGTCCATAGAGTTTATTGATTTTAGACCCAGGCCAGTTGCAGCAAATCATTGCTTGTAGGACGCGCGTATCGAGAAACATGGTGGCGTAAAAGTGATCAGTGATCATCACATGTGAATACTACCAACTCAAAACTGCACCACCGTTAGTACTTACTGCTAGTAGGTGGTATCATGATAGAAGGGCGTGGAATTCGTTGCAACGTATGCTACATCCATGTGTTTCCACGGCGCTTCTACGAGATGCTATTTCCGGCGTCTCACAATAGCAATTGACATGCCTATTTGGACGACGGCCTGCCCCAGACAAACTTGGCTACCTCTTAGACTCCGGAGTACGTACTGGCAAGGTTGCGGCAGCTGTTCGGTACCTCACTAAGGCGCAGATTAGCCCAGATTAGCGTGATAAGGCGCCTGTCCTGATTTTTTTTTCTATATCTGGCCTCATGAAATGTGGGGAAGCCGGATAATCCACTGCCCCGTTGCCGTTGGACCTTGCGCTTATACCATCATTCAAAGGACACTTTTGAGAAGGGCAGTCGCTCCAGTTGGCATCGTTGGCCATACTTTTCTTGTGTTTGCATTTTCCCGGAGCAGGCTGAGCTCCTCGAGGCCGTCAAAATGAGCAGCTCAGACTACTCGTACGACGAACAGGTACGTTTGCCTTGTGCCGGATTCTTTGCTCTGCCGAAGTCGTTTGGCCACCTCTCGCGATTCGCCTTGGCAGGGTGGGCTGGAGCTGTCGGGGCCGGGATGATGATGCTAACCACGATGTTTCTCGACCGTTTAGGGCCAGTTCTTCCCTTTCTTCATCTTGACCGTCACCGGCCTGGTCACCCTCCCTTTGACATACAGTCTTTTCCGCCGAAGCACCGACGACGATGCGCTTGCGCCGCGCATCTCGTCCGATTACAAAACAAAGCATGCCGATGTCGTAGTGTCGCTGCGCAAGGCGCAGAAGAGGAAGCAGAGGAAGATTAAGAGGGCGATATTCGTTGTTTTGGGATGGGCGCTCATGGCGGGCATGGTCTATCTTATTATTGTCACACAAAGAATCGTTCCCAAGATTTGGAATCCCTACGATATTCTGGGCATCTCAGAGGTAAGCAAGAAGACTGATGGCGGGGCCTGGGACAATAAGCCGGGCGACATACTCTTCTTTACTCTGCGCTTTCAAGGCTAACATTGATATGATGCGCAGTCATTTACTGAAAAACAAATCAAATCCCATTACAAGAGACTCTCTGTCAAATTCCACCCGGACAAGGTCAGGCCGGACCCCTCCAAGAATGAGACTCTGGAGATGCTTAACGACCGATACGTCGAACTCACAAAAGCCTACCAAGCCCTGACAGATGAGGACGTACGAAACAACTACATCCAGTACGGCCACCCTGATGGCAAGCAGAGCTTCAGCATCGGCATTGCGCTACCTCAGTTCATCATCGCCGAGGGCAACGGCAAATACCTGATTCTGCTCTACACCGGTCTTATGGGTATTCTACTTCCCTACCTTGTTGGCTCATGGTGGTATGGTACCAAGCGGATGTCAAAAGAAGGCGTCCTAATGGAAAGTGCCAACCGTCTATTCAGACACTACAACGAAGAGATTGACGAGGGTGGTATCATTACTGCTCTCAGCACTGGCAAGGAATTCGAGGCCATCCTCAAGGGAGACCAAGCCGAGTCTGGCCTTTCCAAAATTGAGTCCCGGATCTCAGCAGAGGGTGAAAGTTCGCCATTTGCGTGTGGTTTCTCTCTCAAGGACAAGGAAAAGCTCGAAGACCTCGATAGTGGCGTACGACGCAAGGTGCTTGCTTTACTGTGGGCTTATCTTGGTCGCGTCGAGCTCGATGACCCTGCACTGACCAAGGCCAAGTTCGAAGTTGGCGCGATTGCCCGGACACTGAACCAGTCTTTCGCAGCGATTGCATTGGCATTCGGCAACATTGGCCCCATCGCAGGATCATTCAAAGCAAACCAGCATCTCATCCAGGCAGTATCTCCCAAGTCATCTCCTCTCCTCCAGCTCCCTCACATCAACGACAAGGTTGCCGCGGCCATTGAAGGCGATTCAAAGATCCATCTGACTGTTCAGCAATTCATGGACCTCCCCGACGCCGAGCGAAGACAGCTCGCTGTTGGCAAGGATCTCCTTACCGAAGAGCAGTACAAGGAAACCATCAGTGTCGGAAAGCAGCTCCCTTTCTTCCGTGTTGCCAAGGCGTTCTTCAAGGTTACTGGCGAAAAGGTCATTATTCCTTCATCTCTTGTCACTCTGGTCATCAAAGGCCGTTTCATCCCTCCTGGTACCGAGAAAGTTCCAGCTATCGATGAGGTTTCCTTGGAAGATATTGATCCCGCTGAAGATGATCTGGATGCGCTTATGGGCCGCAAGAAGAAGATTGTCAAGGGCCCTGATGGAAAGCCTGTCGCCGTTGAGGAGAATTCTGCCCTGCCACCTTTGACTTTTGCCCCCCACTACGCCCGAGACCACTCGCCCAAGTGGTACGCTTTCCTCAGTGACTCCAAGCAGGACAAGATGGCCGTTCCTCCTTTCACCTTTGACAAGTTTGATCAGCCCATCTTTACCGAGGACGGCAAGCCCACCTTTAACATGCAGACTCTCAAGGCTCAGTTCGCCGCTCCTCCTCAACCAGGCCACTACACTTTCTGCATGCACGTCGTCTGCGATTCTTATGTCGGTTTCGATACCAAGATGGAAGTCACTCTTGTTGTGGAAGATGCTAGCAAGGCGGCCGAGATGGAGGCCGAAGACGAAATTAGCGAACCCGAAGAAGGTAAGCCATCTTGGCACCCCTAATAGGATATTTAAAAGATTTCAGCTAACATGTGATTGATGCAGACTCTATTGCTGGACAAATGCAGGCTCTCAAGGGGCAACCTACCGCCCAGGCTTCCAAGCCGAAGCGAAAGCAGGACAGCTCTGACGAAGAGTCCGGCACAGACGAAGAGGAGGATGACACAAGTGACACGAATACTGATACGGAAGATGAGAGCTGAGGTTCTTTCTCCTAGACAGGAAGTTGTCATGGAGTGTGTTTTATTAGACTTGAAAAAGAAAAGATTTTTTTTTAAAAAAAAAAAAAATTCTAAAAAAGAGTGAGGGGAGAGAAGAAATTTGCCTCAAAGCATTAGGTACTTTGGGAGAGTAGCATTCGAGGTTGACTTTGCATCAAATGTGTGTGTGTTGTTGCGGCAAGGGAAACTAACTTGACTGGGTTGGGTAGCCGTGTTCTCGTCGACGGCGTGGAGTTCTTTTTCAAATGGCATAAGGATTTAATTTTATGTTGGTTTTTGTTAATTTACTTGTATTACCTAGCTTTATCCTACCTAGAATCACATCATGAGGAACAATACAATGTAAAATGGAAAAAAAAAAAAAAGCTTGATCGGAAAATTGTGCTTTCGTTGCATGTGGGTTTGTAAGTGTGTGCGTGTGAACACCTGTTGTAATTACTACTGCTCCTACATCTATGTACGTCATGGAAATATCTATTATCGCCAGAGATTACTCCTTCGCCTTCATTTTTTCATTCCCCAATGGTAGTCATAAGATAAATCATTCAAGCCATCTTGCCAAAATAAGATATAGAAAGTAAAGGATAGGAAGAAGAAGAAAAAAAAGTAGGGTAAAACGGCAATTTATCAGCTCAACATACTCGTACGCCGCATACTTCAACCCCTTTCCCTTCAATGACGACCTGCCTGCCAAAGTACACGGCAACAAGCTCCTGCACAAACAGAGCATCGCTGGCGCTCCAAACATCGAGGCCCATATTCTCAATGGACCGGCTATCTATGGTAACAGCGGAGTCGGAATCATCACTGCCACTGAGAATCAAGTCCTCGGTTTCGTCCTCATCTCCGTCGGCACCTCCGCTATCATTGCTGTCGCGATACGATTCATCGGCAGCGTCGACTATGTCCACCAGGACAGAGAGCATTTGCGTGGTGAGACGATGGAAGTAAGTTATGATGGCCAGCTCGATGTTAGCTTCTCCGTCGACACTTGAGCGGCGGGCGGCAAGAGAGGCGATTGAATTACTGAGGGGCTCTGCTTGTGACGGCGACGAAGCAGGCGGGGGCATTGACATAGATCCGATATTGGGGCTGGTTGGAGATAATAGATCGGCAAGAAGAGCTGAATCGCGAGTTGACTCTTCCTGTTCTTCTGAGCGAATCTGCTCACCAGCGCTGGCCCACCACATGAAGCCATTATAGGCAAAAGCCGCCCAGGTGACGGGTTCGACGAGATTGTCAGTTGCTCCATAAGGTTCATCTTTAACTAGCCTAGCGGAATGGCTAGTAGATAACCTCACTGCCGAGGTCTCAGATTCAGGGGATCGGGGGTCTTGACCTAGAGTCGGCGTCGGTGGGCTCGCAGCCAAGCGTGCGAGGCCCGTACGTAGGGCGTTAAAGCGACGCAGATCACGCTGAGTAGCCTTGACTGGTTTTCCGCCAGGGCACTCTACAATCGGCCAAGCTTTTTCTTTAGCATTTGCAGAGTAATCTGGAGGCATCGTGATGAGCATATCCCAGAGAGTGTCCTTGGTTGCGAGGATGCTGTCAGTGGTGCAGGCAATCCACCCAGAGCCCGATTCATCAGCGTCGTCGACGGCGTTTTCATCATTGCGGTTACGTTTTGATGCCTTGAGATCATCCATGAGAAACGAAATGTCATGCACGCCAATGCTGAATAGAGGCCGAAGACGCTGAGGTGGAGAAGGTGTAGGTAGCGAGTCTGTGATGGAGAGTGGGATATTGGATAAGATGGATATATTATATACTTGGTAGCTTGTTAGTTTCTGTGAAGATTCAATTCCGAGGCGGAGGCTGCATACCAAAGTTGCAAATCTCATGTACCGGAGCATGGCACGATATTAATATACGTTGTCGAAGCAAGGCGGCTCGATGGATAGGGAAAATCAAGGGCCCGAATCTGTCCAGCAGCTCGGGAAGGCTCCATGCAGGATGGTAAGGAGAGAGCTTGTGCTCAGGCTGGAATAATGAAACGCCATCGGTGAGAGATGAACTTCGGTCGTGAGCCTTGCGCGACGAATCTGGTACCGGAGAGATGGGGGTGGCGATAGTTGAGAAACTCTCTCCCTCTCTGGCCTTGTTGGTATTCCAGTATTTTTCTAATATTTCGGTTTGAGTGCGATCCTTGACGAGGTTCCTGTTCGAAAGCATCTTGCTTAGCTCTAGCTCTAGCTTATATAAAGCGCCGAAAGAGTTACTACTTACGCCGCCATCTGCTTCAAGTTGTCGGCATGCCTCCATGCCCGCCCCAGCCTTCCATAGCTCAGGGGAACAAGAATTCCCACGGAAATCATTCGAGCATGGCGAGCCTCTTCTTCTTCGCAAGGCTCATTGACAAATGCGCTCAAGCCCGCATGCGCACCATCATGGACAAAGTATATGAGGTCATCGGAGACGGTGTGTAGGCCGGACGGCAGCGACTTATATTCGACGAGACCCTCGAGTTCGAGACCCGGAATGGCTTGTTTCCAGGCAATTGTGTAGCCGGCCTTGACGTCAAAGTCAATGAGGAACAGAGCAGAAATGGGCGGCAGATCGACGAGCGCGGCAGAAGAAGCGGGAAGAGGGACGGAGAGCGCAGACGGCTGGCCTCGGCGAGCTGGAGCCATGGCGAGATTCGATTTGTTTGTGCTGATCAGATCATGATACGGATTTGACGAATTGCGAGTTGCCGTAGCCGCAACAATGGTAGAGCGATTAAGCCAAGCAAGCGCGCAATCAATAGCTAATGCAATGCGGTAGGATGGAGAAGCGGAATCGTACGGTAGTCGTGAGCGGGTAGTATCGACACAGAGTGGACCTAGAGCACTAGCAGCTGCTCCGGAGTGTTGCTATAGCTGGAGTAAAAAGTTTACGTTTGACGGAGAGAAGACGAAGGCTTGATGTGATGTGCATACAATAGTGCACAGATGCAGGCGAAGAGGGGACCCTGCGGCGGTTCGCAGCTCCCAGCACTCCTCAAATCAGGCAGACAATTAAATCAGGTTCTCGCCATGGCGCTGCGTAGAACCGTACGTAGCTGGCTGGAAGCTTGTGGCTTGGGCGACAGGGATGATGCAGCTTGCATGGCGTGTCTTTTTTGGCGATGGAGCCTGTCAGTTGGAGGTCTGGTGAAGATCACGTGGCAGGCAGCGACATGATTGATGGGCGAAGAAGCAATACCTATTACTCTGTAAAGTCTTCAGTTCAATCAATGATTTCTGTGTTGGCGAAACTCTCGGACTAACAGATAAGGGATTGTCCTCTAATGGCTCTATTCTCGTCTTGTTGTAACGCTGTTATAATACGTATACTGGTGTTGAATTTTCGCTTTCAACCATACATGGTCCCGATATTATCATCAAACATGTATTCTCATTCTGATTGCACTGCATATAAAAATGACACCTTATTTAACCGCCTGGCTCCCGACATCTCGTCTCGATAGTTGGGCTCATGCAAGCCAGGGCTCGATGACTGATGAGATGCCCTAATTGGACCTGATAGAATAGCCCCCGAAATGATCTTCCTCAAATGTGACACCATAGACACCAATACCGCGGAGCGTTTCCTTGTCCACGCCCACCTCAACAGCAAGATATGTTGCAATCTCTGCTACATCCCTCCTCCATGCTTCGGCTCTACGTCTTTTATGGCGATTACTTCTTTGTCTCGTGAATCTTACCTTTGAGGGGTGCCTGCTCTGCCGCAGACATTCGATTGCCCGCTCCCTCCCAGCGGCGTTGACCATCATCGCCAAGAAGTCTTTCAATCCAAAGAATGCTGCAGCCGCAAGTGCGCTGCCATGTTCGCCGACATTGCAGGTCATCGCAGGATCAGCCCCGGCCTTCAATAGAAGTTCCACAATCCGTGCGTTGTGATTCTCGTCGATAAATTGGACCATGTACTGGGGTCTGTAAATTAATTGAGCCATGTAGAAGACGCGCCAGATGCACGATTCCAAAGCGCTGCCGTAGTTCCCAACACTTGGGACTTGGTTGACGTCTGCGCCGCTGTCAAGAAGTGTCACAATCTTTTTCTCGCAATGGTCCATAGGAGAAGCAGCTGCTGCTGCAATGAGAGCGCTCCCATACTTGCCGCATTCCGCAATGGCATTTGCATCAGCTCCAGCTCGTAGCAACATTTCAACTGATTGAGGAGTCCCTTCTTTTGCGGCCGCGATCAGGGCATTACCAAAGTTGACGCCGCCTTGTCTGTTCACGTCGACCCAGCCTTGATCCATAGCCCACTGCAGCATACCAGAAGCACCATGCATTGCCGTGAATTGGGTCAAAGTCCAGTCTGTATCCTTGTACATCGTGTTGAAGTCGACGTTTGCTGCCTCCACCAAAAGCTTGGCCGCAGTTTTGTTGCCTCTTGATATCGCTTTGCTCGCCGCTCGGCAATATCTTCCTTGGTGGCCAATTACGCCAATAACGCTCACCAAGTACCTGCAAATCGGCATGCATCCTCCCATTGCTGCAAGATCCAGCAGATTAAAAGATAAATAGCCATCGTCCTCGTATTCTAGACTTCCTTTGCCTTCTGTAAGAGCCAAGTTTTGGTCGATTTGGTCCTTCTCCCACCAATCACGCAAAGTGTAGTAGAATCCGTATCGACACATCACCAAAATAGCCATATTGGTTGGCTCTAGCTTCCCAAATACCAAGTGAAACACCCACCTTCTATAATAGCCACTGCTGTCTCCCGGCGAACCAAGGAAGCACTTGAGAAGAGCCGTGAGTTCTGTTTCAGGAGATGTGTCTTCCAATGAACCCAACCACTTGTCGTAGCGCTGGACGTGTTTAAACCACGTCCTAATAACATAGCTCTCGAACATTTCTGGGACGCTGGCCGTATCGACTGATTTAAATTGGCTATACCCATGCGTAATGATCACGTTAAGGCCGAATTCCGCATCCATGTCGACCGATTTAAATTTCGTAGGCCAATGCCACCTGGTCACTTTAAAGCCAACATCCGCATCTGAAACGACTGATTCTAGGTCAGAATCCCCGTCTGTATCATAAGGTTCCCCGTCTGTATCATAAGGTTCCCCGTCTGTATCATAAGGTTCCCCGTCTGTATCATAAGGTTCCCCGTCTGTATCATAAGGTGACTCCAGCTTCGGAGTCATAAGAAATCCGAGCAGAATTTTAGAAACAAATGCGTCACATTCTCCTAAAATCATGCCCTTTGACTCAAAATATTCAGCAACAGAGGCATGTGGTAGCATCCATACTCCTCTCGCTACATCAACTGTTAAAAGGTCTTGACAAAGCGATAAGATTTCTTGTTCAGCCCGCAGCTCAATTCGTACGAAACGATCTCCCTTGTGAGCATATCTAATTGCTTCCAAGAGAATTGTTGATGTAAGTGGTGTAAATGAACACAACACCCACTTAATGGCACGCACGGCGAGTGCCATATCGCTTTCATTATGCTGGTTTTCTAGATCATCCCAGAGCCGATCGTACGCCGCCATTAAATCACGAGGTATCGTCTTGGCCCACGTTCTTACTGCATCATCTGAGATACACTTTTGAAGACTTTTTGTCTGAAGATACACCCATCGAAACCTTGTATCCATTAATCAGTAAAATACTTAGCAAATCGTACTTCCGTTTGAACTCACATTCCGTCATTTTGCGAACTAAACGTTTCTTTTATCACTTGTTGAATTCCTGTTTTTCGCTTCTTAAAGAATTTAGTAGAATAGAGTACTTCTGCAAGATATTTCTCGATGTCGCCTTGCTGGTTGCTACTATTGACCGTAATTGTAGCCTTGGCTTCGAATGCCTCCAAGAATTCTCTATCTGGGCGACTTGATATAAATATCTTGACTGGCTTTAAGGCTTTATCCATTAAATCAATAATAATTTCTGCTAGATTATACGATGTGATGTCGGATTCATCTAAAGCATCGAGGATAATTGTCGTCTTTGAATAGAGATTCATGGACTCCAGGATGAGTTCTTTGCAGTCCGTATAACTTAGGTTTCTCCCTTCTCTTTTCGCTATTTCGCATCTTTGGATGACGTTGCTTTGAATATAGCTATAGTTGTTTGACTTATAGGACAGCTGACGAACGAAGCTGTGGAGGACGACAAGGGGATCTTGCATTGACGGTCCAGATCGGGTGCAATAGAAAAAGGCAAATCCTTCGTCATGTGGAGATGCTTCCAATGTTTGTTTAACATGATCAATGACACGCGATGTGAGATATGTCTTGCCGGTACCAACTGTTGTGTATTAGACTCAAAATTTGCAATTGAAATAAGTCTTTGGACCAAGAGAAACCTACCAGTTCCTTTAAGGCATAATAGCGTTGAAGATGAAGCAATACCCTGCCAGTCCCGAAAGCTTTCATGGTTTATAAGCCAATCGCCTGTATTTTTTATTCTTGTATCCTTAATTGTAGAGTGACCTTTTCCGAATTGTTCAGAGCTGATAAAGTCCATAAGCTTCTCTAGCTCATCACTTTTGACTTTCTCGAGCAGTTTGGCGACTCCTTCATCAATTCGTGTCAGGGGCGATGGGATTTTATCGAGTTTCGCCAACAAGGTGTTTAGCTTTTCGTCTATTTGTTTTGTAGCTTTTTCATTTCTTAAAGCTTCACAACTTTGGACTTCGTATAACAATATCTGCTCTTTCTTAAGTAGATCTGAGATGAGACCCGAGGCTTGCTCTGGTCGGAGAATAGTGTTCAATGTCTGTCTGACTATTCCGCTTTCAATTAAAGTATCTGACCGGGCCAGCAGCTCTGTTGCTGCAACATACAAGTCAATAAGGGCGTCATGTAGATTGCGTAAGGCTCCCTCTTTAGTCAATATTGCCTTATTGTATAATAGCTCGTACACCTGACCTCGGCGGATAATACGAGTGAACAGCTGAATTGTTCCAGCAAGGGCCGCCATTTGCTCAATTTGTTTGACTGGGATCTGAGAAATCATCAACATTATACATTTCATTTGTATCACGCATGTGAATACCGCTTACTTTCAGCACCGCCTTTGCGGCAGCCCAAGGGGCACTAGCTTGCGGCGGCGCGAAGTTGATGGCGACGTCCCCAGCCATTGTAAGAAAACCGATCACATCGGCAATGTACGCTCGGAAAATTATCTCTTGATTGCCAATCTTGATCTTCATTGGTGAATCTTTCTCTTCAAATATCTTTTCCTTTTCTTTAATGAGATCACTAAGCTGTTTTATCAGATCTTCCGGCTTTGCTACTGCTGAAGCCAGAGAATTGAGTCCCTGTTTCTGAATCCATTCTTGGGTTCCTTTATTGACTTTGCCGAAAACCTCCTCCCAAAGATTTAATGATGTAGTGGATTGTTGACCTGAAAGAGATACCGTTGGCGCTCCTAAAACCGGAAGAGAAGAAGGTGCTGAAACTTGAGGCGGGTCAGAGCCCAACGATGGTAAAGAGGCCAGTACAGGCGATAAAAGTTGCGAACTTGAAAGCTGCACCCGAGTCTGAGAAGCCGAAGCAATTGATGGAGGGCTTGCTCGAGACGATCGCTTGAATAAATCACGAAACCTCCTCCGACGCTTTTCCGCTCCTAATTGGCCCGTATCAGCCATATCTTGGTGTTCGTTACTGAGAAAATAGCAAAGAGTGTTGTGGCCCAACATCCATATTGCTTGGATAGTTCACATGATACCAAGTCGTATTCCTGTGAAGGGTCCTTGGTAAAGTACAGCTTGCATTGGTTATTGACTTTCCCCGCACTGATAGCAATAAGCCGAAGCTCATTGGCCTAGACTGCTTGTTCGTAGGTTAGTTGACTACGACCAACAACCATATTGGTTGGCTACTACCTCGGAATCCCGCGCTGCGATTTGTTCCCGAATATTGCAGCAATATGATTGCAACAAGAGATTCTAGATTCCTCTTCTCATTCTTTCATTGGACTGGTTGAGCCGATCAAATGGCCATGCGGCAGCTATCGTTATTCCCGCAGCGATAAATATTGGTAATCCCACCTTTGGAGGCGCCAGTATCACCCAACCTGGTAGCCCAGGCGTCTCTGGAATGACTAAACTACAGAGTATGGACCCAAATCTGCAGCATATGATGGATGTAGCAGACAGGAAGCGCTATGAAGCCTTCGCCTCTGATCTAAGAAGCCCTGGACACAAAACACCTCTCATCGACTGTTTCCCGGGAATCTCAGGCATAGTACGTCCATCAGAGTCAGGTTGCGAGGCATGTAGCATGTGATTCAGCTCAGATAACCAACAATGTGGGTCTGGGAGGTTGGCCTGGACTATCTATTCGTATACGGGACTGAAGCCAATAAATGCGAGCCAACAGCCAAGACGGGTGTTGAGTTACCTATGACCTTGGTACTATATGAAGAGGGATTCCTTTTTCAAATGGGGTTGTGAGGTGGGACACCTAGTGATTGCATACGACAATCAAGCGACAACTGCAGGGCCGCCACTATCTCATCGACAACTATTGTGAATATGGGGGAACGGATGCCATAGGTATATGCATCCGAATTTGTAGCAAGGCGGTCGATACCGAGGAAGATGGAGAAACGGACGCCAGTTATCATCAACGGTAGACAAGTTCCACTGGCCGCATAATAGCTGTGATGGGCGTGGAATTAGGCTATTGATATGGATTCTCAGATCGAATGGTATTTTAAAGGGAACACTTTGTGATTGGTGGAATGATGAAATAAGGTAACTGGTAATAGCCATAGAGAGACATACCAGAAGAAGACTATAGAGTAGGTGGTTTTGCCCCTGAAAAGAGTTTTATTCCCTATTAGATGCTAGCGCTACAGCCATGATATCGCTTTTACTTACATTTATAATCAAAAGTTTGGGAAAATCTACATATGTGAATGTATTACTGAGTTTCTACCTATCTCTCACTCTACCACGATCGGTCGTGTAGGACAATTTTGCCACAATTTGATGGACGGTGCGAAATTTATCAGTGAGATAATACAAATCACCACTTCCAACTTTGAGAGCAGCTTTTTGGGCAATCAGATAGTATTCTTGCCGAAGATGGTGTTCGACCGATCCCGTATTGTGTAAGAAACCTCTTTCGGCTCGCACGATGAAGAATATGCTTGGGTTGGATTGCCATATGTGATACAGGATTGAGTCGGATATCCAACTGCGAGATTTGTCTTTTATTATACCGAAAAGTCTACGACCTCTCACATCCTTGCCCACCTCGCCCTGTTGGTAGCAGAGCCTGTTGGTAGCAGAGCTTGGGCGTGAGAAGCACAGCCCCTCTCAGATAAATGTACCGTAACATTTCCTATTTCTGCAATCGGGTTAACATCAAGTGCTTTCATTCGCCGGCCAAGTTCTCGTCATTTACTTCGTACAGGTGGTGGCTCCAACAAGGTTATAGCCCATTCCTCCACGTGAGCACAGCTGCCGTGTTTGCTATATTCCTTCCAACCAGCGCGGGGACGTTAGAAATATCTGTCATGGGATGAGGGATTTTAAGTCAATGACAACTTTTCATGACCTACATACCTACTATCCAAGTATTCAACAAGATATATATAAAAAACAATAAAATAAAAAAACATTATAACACAGAAGCGCACACCGAATCAGCAAAGAGCATCTATAAGCCATTTATTCTATGATGAAAACACTTTCTGCTTTATTATTCGGTATGGCTTTAAATCCGTTTCGACCATTCGGAGATTCGCCAACCTATCAAGAGGAATATCGAGGCAACAACTATACACCAACATTCATAAATACCGAATACGGTCGCCAAATTATAGCACCAGATACTCCATATGTAGCAGCAGCAGGCAAAAACTTACTATACTTCATCGACACCCGGCTTGATGCTAAAACGGCAGGGCATATAAAACAACAATTAGAAAGGGCGTTCGTACCAAACATGGAGGAGATCATCTCTATCAATGAGTTTACCGCTACAGCAGAGACGGTAAACGCCGAGACCCGTGAAACAACATTTACATTTGATCCTGTTTATGCCAGAGTGCTATTCGCCAAGGGAATAAATAAGCGTAACCCCGAGATTAAGCTGGTTGAACATAAGATCGGTGGCGGTGATTGGTTAGTGGCCTACGATCTTGATGTTACATGTTCTTAATGAAGAGGCAATTTTACTGTTGCAGCTATTGGACCAAGATTGCGTCTGACAGGCAAATGGCAATGGTATGATATAGCGTATTTTACATCTAGTGGCTATAAGCCACTCAGTCTCAGCCGATTTCGTCTTTATGTTAATTATTCTGCCCTGCGTGTGTTCCATGGATTTCTAAAGCTAGCTTCTTATATGTACGCTTCTTACAGTTTGCCACATTCTCATGAAGCTCTCGATGCAGGGTCTCGTCTTTTAATGTGAGCTATATATATGTAGAGAAGCGATATTTAGACGCTCTCTCACGCAAGGTTGGGGACTATTCGACAAATTTGAGCGTGTTATGCGATTCCAGAGAGATCACTCTCCAAAGCGAAGTTATCCTCTAAATAAATATAGGAGCGCTTAGATGCGGTAATAGCCATATCATAAACCCTGGCCTGTGTTTACAGGACTTGGATATCGCTTCTCCTCGTGAGAGTGACATGCGCTATGGCAGTTGAAGCGTGTGTAAGAGTTTAGCTTCTGGCTTGGTTGGACGTGGAACTTGATATAACCGTTGTGTGTATTCATATTGATAATGGCCATTCTGGCTATAGAAGACACTGTGCCCAGACTCATGCCCAGCTTCTTGTCCTCTGTGAATAGTCTCATCAAAGGTATAAGAGCCCAGCTATGCATGCTTGGTAAGTCGTATTTGAAGCGTGCATGAACCAATGTCCTTTGACTAAAACCACAACTAGCACCAATAAATTTTAGACCTAGCTTTGCGCAATTCAGAAGTGCCACAACCGAAAGTTGACACTCGTCATTTTACTATAATACGAAATACACGTACATTGCTTCTTCCATACATGGTAGTGTTCCTAATTACATGTAAGTGAAGCGCTTTTATCTTCTTTCTTATATCCAGATGCTTGTATAATAGTCTCCGCCTGCATTTATAACTTCTTAGCTTATTCCCTTTATTTCTTGTTTCTTATTCTTATATCTTAAGCCAGAACATTGACATATGTATACTTTATAGTAAATCATTGAAAACCTCGTATTTAATACGCAGTTCTTGTTGCGGTAAAGTGACATACTGCGCTCACTCACTGTAATTCAACCCATGGTGTTCATACACTTTTATAACTTGTATTCAATTCCACCACAACAAAACGAGTACTAAATACAGCTAAATATACGACTTGATAACATTTTCACCGTCACCCGCTCTCACGCTCTCTACAAGCACTGAGAGTAGTAAGAGTTCAGGACCTGGCAAGTGTAGCCGCTAGCACACTGGGTAGGACCCGAGTAGCCGATTCCACCACACTGTCCATAGTGAGTCTGGGTCGCGCTGGGAGAGCTTCCAGTGCTGGTGGGGCCTGAGGGTGGCGTCGAGGTTGGGCCGCTGCCACCGGTGCTGGAGAGCTTGCTGTTGACAAAAGCGAGAGCCTGCTGGCCATACTCCTGGCCGTAACCTTGGTGAGTGGCAGCGTTATTTCCATTGCAGCAGTACGGGTCTGAGGCATCACAGTATGACTGGATCTTAGACGCGGCGGCGCAAACAAATCCAGATGGGTGGGCATCGAACTGGTTGAAGAATAGCAAAATTAGAAAGGTGGCCAGTTTTACAACGAAGCGAATACTTACACCCCCAGCAGTACAGTTTCCAACATTATATGGCAGTCCGGCAATATTTCGAGGATCTCCCATAAGGATTGCGGCCTTGATAGCAGAGGCTGCCGATGCGGATATCGGAACAGCAGTGTTGCTGTATCCCTCGCCAGGATCACCTCCTCCGCAAATTACATCGTCAAAGACTTGGCCACCCTTTCATATTACCGGTTAGAACTGATTCTATGAATGATATGAGAGATAGAGAGAGAAAGAAAGAGACAAACCTGCGAGTATCCAACCAAGACCAGCTGAGTATCTGGGCAGGAGTTGTGGAAGCTGTTTATTGCTGTGACCGCGGCGTTGATGCCGTCCACAGCAGAGGTATTATAAGGGATGCTGCCACAAGAAGACTGACCACCACAAGCTGGGTAGTCAAGTGCTTCAGATGTAGTTCCGGGATGGGCGGCGATGATCAAGTTTACAACAGTAGAGGAGGAGCCATATCCTGGCGGTGCTGTAGTTTCACGAGCACCAAAGACATGGATCCCCGGGCACTGTCGCTTAACGGTCGCTCCATTCGCTTGGCTATTGGTAGCCAAAAGAGCTTGGCTCAGTAAAAGAGCGAGGGAGTTCTTAATTGAAGGCATCTTTTCCTCTGTAATGAAGAGATTAAGGATAGAAGCCAACGGTGTGTAAGATGATGGTTGTATTCTAAATAAAAGATATTCAGAGCGAATAGAAGATTATATAGTATCAAGTATCAATTATTAGCCTTATGTATATTATCCAAGTCTTTCTCTTTGCCATCAGCTTATGTTATGCCAAAGCCTTAATCCGTTCTAGTTACTGTTGTATTCCTTTTCCCCAGATATTTATCCTCACAAGAAAATTAGGCTAAATCAACGTTTGTGACAGCTATATATCCTAATTAAACACTTGACCTCTATGGAATAGGTACTATTAAGATTCACTTTACATTTACATTTACATCCACATACAGATGGTGTAGTACGTGCGCAAATGGAGTACGTAATATGCAGGCGCCCGATAAGATCATACAGCATCCCCCAGCAGTGCTGCTTCGAATTGCACCCTTTGGACCGAAGAGCCGACAAAGCAGTTTCCACTTCCTCTATTGAATGATTAAAGAGACAGTCTCCGCTTTTCCGAGCTCATGCGTACGCATTTGCCAAATGTTGACTTCGGCTATTTGTGTAGTATGAATAAACAATATATCCATAAGAAGAACGACCGAATGTTTCAAAGAGTACAAATTCTGTCTCTTAGACTCGGAGAGTAATGCCACCACCGGTGAGAATTCCAATTGACATGCGACAAAACAGTCCAAGCATGACCTCTTAAAATCGCAAAGGCATATAAAAATGAGGAGGTTGAACATCTTTTCTCAATAATTAAACAGAGACGTTACACCAAACACCTAATAGTATACAAAATCTTACTGCATCTAGCTAGTATTTTCTCAGGACATGTCTATTTGGCATATCGGCTAAATATCTCTTTTACCAAATATAGCATCATAAATATCCTATCTGCACAGTCGCAGATGCCCTTGACAACCATATACGGAACCTCATCCCAACCTCGGCGTCATTCATCTCTATTCTTCAATGAATACAAGGTTGCCCAATCATATTCCACCATTAAAGATCTGTTGGCATCACCCGGCGACGTAATGGAAGTCTACACACCTACTATTTCCCCTTGGCAACTCGTCGTGATACTTCATTCCAGAATGCCCTTCTTATAATCCCACGGCTGTGTTGCACAGCCCAGGGATGGAGTGCCTTCAAATCCGCCTCTTCGAGCTCCTTGAGCAATACTGTTATTGATACCTCATGGCGCTTCAGTGCAGCCCAGCGCAGGAGTGACTTTAAGTCTGCCCCTTCCTTGAGCAATAATTTCACTGCTGCTCCGTTGCCTTTCTCTGCAGCGTATAGAAAATATGCATTTGGGCTTGCTCCTCTTTCAAGCAATGCCTTTACTACCGTCCCATAGCCATTTTCTGCAGCAAATGAAAGGGCAGTTCGACAGTTCATATCTTCGTAATTTGGGTCCGCTCCTCTCTCAAGCAATAATTTAATTATTGCCTCGTAGCGCCTATTTGGTATAATATTGAGCGTATTGTTATCTTCAAGTAAAGATTGCTGTCGGAGATTCCTTATTGTCGGTAGATAACCATTGTTTGTAGCATGTAGCCAGGGCGTTCGATAATTATGATCTCTGCAATTCATCTCTGCTCTTCTCGTAAGCAGTTCTTTCATTATTGTCGTTGGATAGCCTTCCTTTACAGCGTATAGCAAGGGCGTCCGGTGATTATCATCTTTGCAATTCGGGTCCGCTCCTTTATCCAGTAACAGTCTTACTATATTTGTGTAGCCTTCCTTTACAGCATATAGCAAGGGTGTCCGATGTTTGATATCCTTGCAGTTCGGGTCTGCTTCTTTCTCCAGTAACAGTCTTACTATATCTGTGTGGCCTTCCTTCACAGCATATAGCAATGGTGTTTGATGTTTATCGTTCTTATAATTTGGGTTCGCTCCTTTGACAAGTAACATTTTCACTGTTTTTAAATGGCCTCCATTCGCAGCCCATTGTAAAGGTGTCTGATTCATTCGATCCTTCGCATTAGGACCGACCTTTTTTGTCTTGAGCAGCAGCTCAATAACCTCCTCGTCGCCTTTTTCCGCAGCTGAGAATAGTATACTATTGATGTCATCTTCAACACCAGCTTCACTCCCATTCTGAAGTAGAATATTAGTTATTTGCTCGTTCTGGTTACAGACGGCGTAGGATATCGGTGTTCCGCCAAGCTCATCCTTTACGTGCACCTGTGCGCCCGCAATAACCAGGTGCTCGACCATAGCTATGTTTCCATTCCAAACAGCATAGAATAATGGTGTTCGACCATATTTATCTGGTAGGTTGACTTCGGCCCCTTGTCCATGTAGAAGAGTGATCGTCCATAGTCTAACACGAGGAGCGCCTCTGATCAGAAGCTTGGCAATATGATCAAAGCCATTTCTTGCAGCCCAAGATAGTGCTGATCGCTTGTATGTATCGTCTCGAGAATTTAACTCAATGGCGTCCACTAGAAGGCATTGAACTACCATGTTTAGTCCAAAATAAGCAGCAATCATAAGGCTCGTTAACCCTTTGGGAAATGTAGTATTTGTGCTTGCCCAATATACCTTGAACCATGTCTGGCAAATATTTGATTTCACATTGCATATTTTCAATATCAGCTTGACCTTCTCTTCTTGTATGTTTGCATCTAGCTCACGGAAGTGAGTCGCCCAATATGTCGCGGAGTAGCCGAGAAAGATGTTATCCTTTTCATGAAGACACAAGGTCCCGATTTCGTCGTGATCATTTGCATCATCCTCTAAAAGGAGCAGGTACCAGATGCAAATATCTGAGAGAATACGGTGGGATTCAAGCAGATTTAGCGAACTCTTCCATGTATATCCTTCATGAGCACCTGTAAGAGAATTTCCGTCATCCTGAAGTAAAAATTCCTTTGCAGTTTGATGAAGTAAGTATATCTTTGAATCGACAATTGTTATAAAGAGACCACAGATGTCTCGTAATTTTTGACGAAAACGATGTTCAGGTTCAAGATTAAGATCATTATTAGATCGGTGGCTACTTTGAATAAGTAATGCCAAGTTCATCTCTCTCAGTGTTAGAGGCCGTATTGCACCCACAATAATATGTAATATTTTCTTAGTTTGTTCGACGTCATGACTCTTTTGGAGGATCTTTTCATACGCCTCATCCACTGTTTCAGGGATGGAAGAGGTAGCCTTAATTATTCTTGCTTCATCAATGCCGATATCGTCCATAATTAAATCAAATATGAGGTATACCCATAAATATGTTCTGTTGGTAATTTGCATGAGCCTTTTGAGTAAGAGGTCGTGTTCTTCTTTAATAAGATGCAATCTTTTCCCAATGTCTTGAATTTTAAATCGAATGAAGATGTCAATTTCTTGAGAAATTCTCTTTATTTCGTTCTCGCTTTCTCCGCTCAAATGAATAACCGGCAATCCCGGAATCTCCAGAGGCCGGAAACCACGGTGAATTTTGCCGTAAGGCCGACTTGTAAGCAGGAATTTTAAATGGAAGTTATTTGCAGTTCCATAAAGCTTGCATAATTCTTGAGCCAGTTGAGACCTCCCCTGATCTTCACATTCGTCAATGGCATCGAAGACATAGATGATCTCACCAGCGTTCGGATCCTTTGAAACTTGTATAAGAATTTTCCAAAGCTCGCAAAACGAATTCGCAAATGTTTCTCCGCCCGTAATGAATTGATGAAGAATTTCATCAGAAAATAAAATAGGCTTCTTTATGAATAGCTGGCGTAAGATGCAGCAAAGAGCGCCAACAACGGTCCTCTGATCTGCAAAGTCATCTTTAAAGAAGAAGTAGCACACCGTTCTTGACTCTGTATTCTGGAGTACAGAATCGACCAAGTGTTTTGCTAGAACTGACTTTCCACATCCAGGGTCTGCCGATACCCAAAGTAATCTTGATGATTCGCTCTTTTCCCAGTCCTTAAAGAGCTCATGTGATAGGAACCATTCACATGTTCCAGGAACCCGATGCGGGTTACGGTCCTTTCGATCTTCGTATGGTGATGTGTAGAGGCGGCGCAGAATGTCGTCCTCTCTATCCCTCGTCTTCGAGTTGCTAGCCGGTAGTTTGTCATGAGTCCCAGGTGGCGCGCTGTAGTAATACGTTGTTGTGTCGCCCTGGAACGTCACATTCATGCTACCTTGATGAATGCGAACATCTGGTCCAAAATTATTGCCGCAGATGGTGCGATCATCACCCATTGTATCGTATTCTTCGAGTATTAGCTAGTCGGATGCCTATTCCGGCAGCAGCGCTGTTTGATCTCTTTCTCAAATATCAAAACTTGCGAGTTGTAGTGTTGAAGACAGTCAGTCGCGTCAGGCAGGATGCAGGATTAACGATGCCTAATTGTTTACGTGTCGCGGGGTCGTCAACCAATGACCAGCTACAGATCCTATATTAAATACACACCCACCCTACCGATTTCCCAAGGCAGAGTCGAACTATTGATGGCCTGGTAGGTAGGCATATTTTTAGTCATACGAGAAGCCTCAAAGTAGCAAAGTAACCTTGAAAAGTGAAGTATAGATGTTTACTGACTAACACTCAAAAGCAAAACTTAAATCTAATGACTTTGACTATGGACAGGTAGTAGTTGCCAACTTTGTATATAAGATATAGAAGGAGCATCGAAAATGGGTTTCGTAGTACATACATTCCTTGTTGAAAGGCATATGGACGAGCTACAATGTAGAGTGTACGAGAGACGATATCGAATTAAATTGGCCACTTTCCACCATTGGCTGAAATTGTGCTTCCCGTTACCCACCGAGACTCTTCACTGGCAATAAAGGCAGCAATCTGAGCAATGTCATTTGGTGTTCCACTCCTTGGGGCTGCTGCCGTAACACGTGCATTTTCTTTGCGGTATGCTTCAAGCTTCTCAGGAGAGAGACTCTGCACCAATTCCGTCTCAACAAATCCAACAGATAAAGCTTTGGCCGGTTAGCAATGATGCGTAGTCAAATTTGGTTATGGACAAAACTCTTACCGTTTACAGTGATCCCACGAGACTGTCCAAACTGATCCTCGTGTCAGATTTTCCAAACGCTTATTGAGAGAACACGGGGATTGTGCAAACTTACTTCAACAGCCCAATTTCTGGCAAGCGCCTCGATGGCTGCCTTGCTAATGGCATAAGCGGTTTGATGCAGTCCAAACGAGAACCGTCTGGCTGCAATGGATGAAATGAGGATAATGCGCCCTCCATGGGGGATGTATGGGAGCAACGTCTGAGTGAGAAAGAATGGGGCTCGAAGGTTTGTGGCCATGGTGTCGTCGTAAAGCTGTTCTGTTGTATCTTCCGTCGACACAGGTGAGCCGACAGCTGCATTGTGGACTGCCAGTTTTTCTCCTTTAGCTCATCATGTACAGCTTTCGTATTTGACCGGAAAACTAATCATACCGACAATATCAATGTTTCTGACATTGAGTTCCCGCAGCGTCTCGTCGACAATCTTTTGATAGTTATCAAATATCTTCAGGTCTGCCTGAATGCTCACAGCCTTTGCGCCAGAGTCAAGGGAGTGAATTTCTTTAACCGCTTCCATTGCTGCATCTTGACGGCTAGGGTTGGCATAGACCATGGCGACGTTGGCACCTCGACGAGCGAGCTCCAAAGAAATACCTCGACCGATTCCCCTGATGCCGCCGGTCACAAGAGCTGTTTTGCCGACTAGTGGTAACTTGATGGACGCCATTCTGATTATAAGTTAGTTGAGTGATTGTTGTTTGCCTCTAAGCTGATGGATTGAGTTTTGAAGGTGCTGCCATGATCGATAATTTCCTTGCATGTGTTTCTTATATACATGTCTTCAATCACAGGTAAACATTTACGGCCATTGTCTACCAATACTTGGCTGCCTATCGAGTTACATCATCTCGGCAGAGTTCAAATTACCAACTAGCAACATCAATATTTGACAGCGGGTCTTCAATATTGACTATTTATCACCGTCTAACTCCGTTTATATTGATTTCTATTCTCTGTTATACAGTGTATAGAGACTATCACAAGTTTAAATTCTCTTTAAATGCACATACATAACTTAGACAGGGAACGATGCCCCGGCTTTGCGGATTTAACGTGAGATGGAAAACAAACTATTGAAAATTATGTCAGCACAATCCACCTTTGTGCTTGATTTCCAGCAATCTCTCACGATTCTACGGAGATAATGCAGAATCAGCCAATCTTTATTAAAAATTTTGTTAACATGCTCCTCGCTATGATATGTGAGAAAATATTACTTACCTGTTATGGCAGTCCTGAGCAGGCCTTTGGCGTTGGGGTTCACATTATCTAAAGTAGTTCCACAGTGGTAATGGCTCTTATCTCAATCACCTATACCTGTAGTATCACCTTCTGAGAAGTAAACTATACTCTTTAATTATGTCCAACCAAGCAAGGCAACACCGTGCTCATTATTATATCTTCTAAATTTCTTCTTCTTGATGAAATAAAATTAGAGTATTTTCGCCTTCTTAAAAGCACGAGAATGATGGGAATTCATTTCTGCTTGCTTGGTTTGTGGGCATTTTGTCGTTCTGTGCCTGTCAGAGTGATTGTCTATTTCTTATTCTTCAAAGGTTTACAAACAGTATAACACTAATACTGGCAGCAGACCCGCTCCAATCTCATGTAGCAATTCACCACACATCTATTGTTGTGCATAAGATCTCAGCGAGTGTGGAATTTTACTAGCATATGATTGACCTCGACCTCCTGTCCGATGTCACTATTGAGATGGATTGGCAAAATCTCTTGGGAGCAAGAACAAACATTTTACGAGCTGTGAGTCAGCAACTCACAGATCCCGGACACAGCAGCTGGAGTGGTTGAGATAAACACTTTCCAAGAAGTTGTTCTCGTCGGCTCTACTGGCCAGCCCGAAACTGGTCTCTTTCTCATCCTCTTTTTTCGTGGGCGTCGATGCGACTCTTGCTCGACTCCAGTCCTTAGGCTAGGGACGGAGTTTCGGATGATCTCAGGCAGTACAAGCGCCAGACAATCAACTTTAGCTACGGTTCGAGATCCCGATAACGTTATTGTTACACTAACCCCGGGGTCTATAATGGCATCTTAAAGTAATTAATTGGCAGACAACTCACTGGTATAAACACACGGTATCTGGTCAGCTTAATAACTGCTTAGTGGTTATGATAGTGGCGCCTAACAATGACCAGGCTCCGGACAGATTCCGCGCAAAAGGGAACCGAAACACTCACCCCTGCAGATTTCTCAATAAAGTGTCGAATCTACAAAAGACAAGCAAGCATAGACTTGGTCACCGATACTTTGTCACAAAAGACATCCCAAAGTCGGCAGAATATGAGAACAAACAACGAGGTACCTGATGAGCTGAGCTACTGCTTAGAAACGAACAGGGCACATATCAGCCCGGCCAATCACACACAGCGACCCCTCGCCCCTCCAAAGCCTTCCGAGACTCTTAGCTTCACAAGGGCCCCCCAACGTCATTTTCCATCCCGCCGAGGTCCAGTCAACGTTGTTGGGTCCCGATTCGTCCCCGCTACCTGCCACAACCACCCACCCGCAGCCACCGCTACAGGTCACTGCTACAAACGCCCGTCACCTGTAAACCAACTTGCATTTCTGTCTCCAACAAAACTAAACCACTAGTTCCCGTGGCCACCAACTTTTTCGCCGTGCTTGTGATTTCCCCTTCCATTCGTCCCTTGTTTTTCTTCTCCTCCTGTTGAACCTGACCTGGTCACACTATCCCAACTGTGCACGCTATCTGTGTATCAGCAGAAGAAAAAGAGAGAAACGTTCGTTCTCGTGTCTTGTACAACAGGAGCATGGAACTATAGCGAAACCCTAGTCCACTCTTCCCTGCCGCCTCCATCAGCCACTCGACGACTCTCTCTCTCAGTCTCTCAGTCTCTCAGTCTCTTATATCCACGATCCGACCACCGCAGATAGCCTCCAGCGACGAGCCACCTCCTTAAAAAATGGTCCTCCTCCTCGACTACCTCATCAAATTCCTCCTCGGCTACGCCGCCCTCACAATCTCCCTCTACATGGCGTCCCTCGCCGTCCCCAAGGCCGGCTTCGCAGCCCGCGTCCTCGCCGCCTACATCTCGCTCCTCGCCTGCGCCGTCTACGGCGTCCTCGCCTCCATCCTGCTCGCCCTCGTCGGCAAGCGCCAGATCGCGCAGTGGGCCTGCGGCCGCGCCTTCGATTTCACCATGCGCTACACCACCGGCGTCGAGTTCGTCATCGACGACCCCAACAACGTCCTCGGCTCGACCCGCCCCGCCGTCTTCATCGGCAACCACCAGACCGAGCTCGACGTGCTCATGCTGGGCGCCATCTTCCCCAAGTACTGCAGCGTCACGGCAAAGGCCCAGCTGAAGCGCGTGCCCTTCCTGGGCTGGTTCATGAGCCTGAGCGGCACAATCTTCATCGATCGCAAGAACAGCCAGGGCGCGCGCTCGGCCATGGACGGCGCCGCCAACGAGATCAAGACCAGCCGCCAGAGCGTCTACATGTTCCCCGAGGGCACGCGCAGCTACGCCAAGGAGCCTATGTTGCTGCCCTTCAAGAAGGGCGCTTTCCACCTCGCGGTGCAGTCTGGCGTCCCCATCGTGCCCGTCGTCGTTGCCAACTACAGTCATGTCCTCTACGTCAAGAACCTGGTTTTCAACTCTGGCAAGATTCCCGTCAAAGGTATGCTACAAACATTCCTTCTTATTTATATAACTCGAGAGAAAGAAGAAGAAAATATATATACTAATGACAACTGCAGTCCTGGCCCCAATCCCCACCACCAACCTCACCACCGCCGATGTCGACGAACTCACCCGCTCCACCCGCGAAGTCATGCTCAGCGAACTCATCAGCTTGACGGAAAAGGCTCGCGGCCAGCCAATCGCCGTCCCGGCCACAAACGGTTCCTCCACAGGCAAGAGCACCGCCATCGACAAATAAATACCAAGAAAAAGAAAAGAAGGGGGAAAAAAAAACGCCATGTAATCAATGCACAGCACAGCACATCATATCACTCATAGACATTAAGCGAGCGAGAGAGAGACAAGAGAATAGCGTTTTAGCGATGGCGCAGCAAAAGAAGGGTTAGAAGAAGTCAGGGACTGAGCGCGCTTAAGAATAGAAGACAGGCATGGCAAAGGGTTAGAATACAACGGGCAGATGGGAAGCAAGGTCGGTGCGGTTTATATGGCGAATTCGGGACGGACAGGGAGGTTTGGGGTTTGGCATGTGATGTCAATTTCGAATTGATACCCATTAGATGTAAAACCCTCATATACTATAGCACAATATTGTATGCATTTATTATGAATGTTATTTTTTTCTTATATATTATAAGTATCTTCATTATCAAGGACGGCATCGTTGAGTACAATATTTTGGTGCCTCTTCATCTACACGATCAACTTGTCAAAAGCATAAATATCTAATACCTCTACGTGCGCTTTTCCCCGTACGCCTCTTAAAAATTCAACGATCCTGCCAAACCCAATTTGCCGCCGACTCTTTTTATGGCTGCCTCTCCTTTTTTTGTTTCTTCCATTCTACACATAACCATAAGATTCCCATATGTTTTTCTTCTTTCCGTCTAAACGCAACAAATTACACAACCTCACCACTGCCACCTAGGGGCAGCAACTCAGCCAGCCCCAAAGAAAAAGGACGACTCAATATTCTACTCCTTTAAAGCCAAGATTGCCTGAGTAAGGGGCACAACTCTGAGACTGCGGCCTCTCTTGAGGCCTGATTCACCAGAAGGAACTTGCAAGAGCGTCGGACATCGCTCGTCAGTCCACTTGCGGAACACTCGCTTCAAGTCGCGAGGCACGCCCTCAAGCACAACAGTGGAGATGGGAATAAAGGGGCGATCCTCCATACTCGCTGCCAAGACAGCGTATTCCTGAGCAAAGTCGAGGGCGTTGCGGAAGGAGGCATACTCGGACTGCGCCTGCGAGCCAACAATGATGTACATCTCAAAGAAGGCATCGAGCACGTAGATATTGAATGTCGACATGTCGGCCTGGTTAAATGGGCTGATCTCATAGATCTAAAGAGGGAAGAAATATATTAGTCATTTCAAACGTTACTAGTGGCCAAGAATAACAAGACTATGCTTACCTGTTGTCTAGACTCTGCATCGGAGCAAAAGAGTCTACTGTTATACTTCCCATAACTAGGCTTCAGTCTCCAGTGGTCTGCAGAATGAGGCTTGGCTTGGCCCTCCAACATGTCCCAGAAGGAAGCAGGCTCGCTACCCTCATCGTATTCAATCAGCTGCCCAGTCAACGTCAAGTCCATACCAATGAGACGTGCGCAGCTGAGCTCGTCTACATCGCTCCCCTTGCCTTTCCACAGATAGCAATTGCCAGAGTGGGTAATCAGGTAGGCAAATCCGGCACAGAGGCTGGCTGTAGTCATGTCAACCTCGTCAAATGCCACTTGGCCCTGGTATCGTCGACCACAGAGCATGGTCGGAGCGAGTGAGTCGTATCTGGTGCTTCCACCTCTTCGGATAGTGGCCACGCCGCCAAGAGCCTGCAAAAACTCTGACGTCTCTTTGCCTTGCCTAATCTTAATGAGCTTACCGCCCAATTGCCTTGCTTCTTGCTGTGCCACAGCCTCTGCTACGTCCTCATCGGCATCCGCAACTTCGTCACCAATCCAGAAGTAGACCTCACGCACTTTCCATCCCGCTTCGTTGGTGAAGTTGTGTCCGGCAACATACATCTCTTGTTCGAATAGAACGCGCTCGCGGTGAGCGGGAACGATAGTCTGTTTGCCACTTCCATCAATCTGAAACATGTGGAATGACAAAGTCTTAATCTTTGCACCAAATTTCGGGTAATTTGTGAGGATATCTGCGGGATCCATATCGCACGGAATTCGCTTATACGGAGGAGCAAAGAAGTCATGGAGAATGGCTGATACATCGCTACCGTGTCCTGTTTGCGGTCGTGCAGGTGATGGCGGTACTGGTTCGGCCTGTAGCTGAGGTAGCGGGCGAGCCTCAATCTCCTTTGGTGGCATATTGAAAGCTGATGGCTTGGGGCCTGGTAATGGGGCTTTTACAGCAGCAGACACTGGCTCCGACACAGCAAGTTTGACTACTGCGGGCTTTGTCTCGCCAACGTTCGGTGTAGACGACCGGGGATCGGGCAGCGAACGCTCAGCCTTCTTCACCGGAGACCACCCGCCGCCAGTCTTCTGTTGAGTCAACTTGGTTGGCTCCTTGGCAGGCTCAGATACAGGGGTAGCGGCCTTAACCGGCTCCCACGTGCCAGTCTTCTGAGGTGAAAGCTTGTTTGGCTGCCTGGGAGGTTCAGATGTCGCCGTATTGTTGGTTTGCTCAAAGAATTTTGACACGCGCTTCATGTCGAGCTTCTTTGGCGACTCTGCTTCAGGCTGTGCCAATATTTCCTGCGCCGGGATCTCAGGCTGTGTCATGCGTCTACGAAAGTTCAAGGGAGCCACATGCTCCGCAGGTCGGCTCTCAACTTCCATCTTCTTCGGCTCGATTGGCTTCGGCTTGCTTGGTACATCAGGCTTTGTAGCCACTCGATCTTGGGCTGGCAGTGGCGCCGGCTTCTTCGCTTCAAAGGGTGTAGGAAGGTTCTGCTTCCCAACAGCGGCGGGTTGCCGGTTCGCCAAAGGCAATTCTGACGGGATATTGGTGGAGGTGGTAGTAGCGTTGCTCACATTAGATGGGGCCTTTCTCTTGGGACCGCGCGCTCGACCTTTAGTCATGTGCGTCAACTGAGGGCCTGGTTGTGAAGGCTGGGGATCTCCGCCAGCTTGTCTCGACTCTTCGGCTCGGTTACCGCCGTTGAGTGCTGGGGGAGGTGGTCCTCGTGCCAGCATGCCGGCAAGCGCAGGGTTGAATCGTCCAGCCAGGCCGCCAAGCTTTGATGGAGCACTCTTCTTCTTCAAAAGTCCGGGGGAGTGTGGCGAGGGTTCGATCTTCGTTTGCGTATCGGTCTCCGCATCGTCTAGCCTGGGTCTCTCAGTTAAGGGGTCCTTCGTGGGAGTCAATGATGGGCTAGACTGCCTAGCCAAGTTCACTTGACTTGACTTTCTCTGTGGAGGATTTGGTTTTGGTGAATCGGGCTTCATCGACTGACCGGATGGAGTTCGCGTCTCCGAGGGGGCATCTTGCTGGAGCCCGGCTGTCGGCTTACCCAGCTCGGCCCTGATGGCGAGTGCTTCGGGGAGAAGAGGCTTGGGCTTCGTAATCGTGTTGGCGGCGATTCCTTTTCCTTCGGATTGGGCCTTCTTAAAATCATCTCTCTTTTTCTGTATAGCGTCCTTAAAATCATCCCTAATCGTAGACTTCTGTGGGCCGTCAGTCGCGTTGAGAGCCGCCTTGCCCCGGAGAATGTTGTCCTTTAGCTCGTCCGGTGCCTTAAAGTTTTGAGTTTTAGTCCTACGGAGAGTGCCAAACACAGCCTTGAACTCTGGTTCCTGCGTCTTTGGTGCCGGGGCCTCGGCAGCTCGTGGCCTCAGATTGGAGCGGAAATCCAAATCCTTCTTCGGGGGAGCTTCAGGTTTGACCCGGGCAGGCAGTGGGTTGGCCACCGAACTGAGAGATTCTGATCGCTTTTCTCTCACTTCGTCTCTCACGTCGGCGAGCGCACCTCTTGACTTTGATCTTGGCCGTTCCGCCAACACTTCGTCTCTCGCTTCAGCGAAAGCACCTCTCGACTTGGATCTTGGCCGCTCCGCCACTTCGTCCCTCACATCGGCGAAAGCACCCCTCGACTTTGATCTTGGTCGTTCCACCGCCATTTCATCCTTCGCGTCAGCAACAGCACCTCTCGACTTTGATCTTGGTCGCTCCGACACTGGAGGGAAATTTTGCATTGATGCACGATTTGGGGCTGCCGATTGCGTGCCAGGAGGCGAGTAGATGCCTCCCAGGCCAGTTGTGTTGAGGTTCAGCCTCGACCCCATTGGCGTGGACCTCATAAGCCCATCGATACTAACTTGGTGCTTATGAGAGGGCCGAGCTGGCTCTGGAGTGGGGTTGCCACGTCCTGTCTTGTTCTTATTGAGCTCGACCATCCATGCCGGCTGTTGTGAAGAAGCTGGCTTAGGAGGTAATTTTGGCGAATCCGGTTTGTTAAGCGCACTCTCAAGCCAACTCGATTTTTGAGGACTCCAGCGTCTGGGCTCCATTGTCTTAGACGGGCTGACTGGGAGGGATGCGTCATCAGGAAGCCCAGATTTTTGGAACGGGGGCGGACTCGTTGACGATGGTGTCTTTGGGCGTCTCTCACGAGGACTCGATTCAAATGCGGATTCTTCTCCCCCGTGCCGAGAGGCTGGACGAGACGATGGTCGAGAAGCTGATCTACTTGTCCCTGGTGTTGTCGTTGTCGTTGTCGGGTCGCGAATAAACATGCTCTGCGGTCTGGATAGAGTCCTGTCAACGGAACCACGATGCGTAGCCATGTTCTCAGGGCGAGTCAATCCAGGCGGGCTAGCAACAGACCATCGTTTTACACTATCGCTCCTCTTCATCATTGCGCTCTGCACAAATCCTCCCATGCCCTTGGTGGGAGAGGTCGTCCGTACTGGAGAGGACCGACCAGTAGGCGTTGAAGCAACAGGTTCCGTCTGCGGTTTCTCGGCAGAAGGATTGTCGAAGCCAAGTGGGTTTAGGGTGAAAGGAGCTGAAAGCTTGCTAAACACATTCTCACTACCCCGCGAAACAGGGCGTTCGGACGAGTTTTCGCTGGTCATGCCAGGCAGCTGTGAGCTGAGACTGGACATATCGAGTCGGTCATCGTCTTCAACCTGGTTCTTCCTATAGGCTGCGGAGTCTGCGCCTCGATCAGCGGTTTGACGGAACCACGATGCGTCCTTAGATGCAAGGCTCTTGGCGATTTGATCCTTGGAAAGAGGCTGCGTAGGAGAAGGCGGCTCGTGGGGCTCTTGGGTCTCAGCAAATGGCTTGCTCGTCGCGCTCTGGGCAGCATTCTGGGCCGCATAAACGCTCAGCGGGCGGCTGTTGGATCGATTCGTCCGTCGCTGCCAGGCGAGTGGTGAAGCTCGAGAGGCAGCTGCGGCATCGCCCCGCTTCGCGTCGAGATCCTCGGGGGCCTCGTTCTCTTTCGTCGATGGAGTGGAGTACAGCATTGCATCGGACTGTGAATCCGTTCCCAGGGGCTTTTCTGATCCGGCCGGCCTCTCACGTAGCTTCTCAATAGCCTCGCCAGCAGGAGAATCGAGTCTGAGAGATTCGGAGAGGTTGACGGTGCGTCGAAGTGTGCGGGGAGACGGAGTGTTGGCCGGTGATGATTTCTGCGGTGAGATTGATCTGGCGCGTTCTTTTGGATAAGGCGGGTCAGCATTGTTTCATCAGTTGGTCAGGTCCCGAAATTCATAAATACTCGTTGCTTAGGGTCCCCATAGCAGCAGTTGTGTTGGGTCCATAAGAAAGCAAAAAGTAAATAAACCATGGCCTGGAGGCAACCCTTCGATAGCTCCAACTGACGAGCACCACAGCAACAAGGCACCGCCGAAAGTCAAATCCGCCCACCAGCGGGACCGCGCCAGATAACATTTGTCTTGAGAACATGGAGCGTGCCGGGAATAAGGAATAGGGAAAGGCACGAGACAAGATAGAGACTCACCCTCTCTCCTGGCCTGGCGCTCTCGCTTCGCGGCAAGAAATTCCTCCCGCTCTCGGGCTCGCATTTCCTCATCTTCAATCTGCTGCCCGCGCAGGCGCTCGACCTGCTCGAGGAACTGGGATACTTCGTCCGACATGGCGGGTTCTGGGTTCACGATCTGGCTGCCTCTACCGGTACGTAACAGTCGTGGTCAATGGCATGGCACGGCGGGGAAAAGGAGGTACGAAGACAGGAGATGCGGCGATGTCGAGGTCGAGGATGTCCCGGTTTATGTCTGTTTGGCGTTGTAGCGGTGGGGTGGTTGCTGCTTAAGTTCAGGTCCAGCTGTTGCCTCACTGGGCGCTGGCAGGATCAGGTCGTAGTTCGCGCACTTGCGGTAGCAGAACCTGAGCTACGGGCAAACAGACGGCATCATCGGGGGGCAGAAACAGTCTAAAGGGACCTGCTACGCTGGGCGCCTTTTTTATTCTTAGCGCGTCGCCGCCAAATCGAGGCGGTTCAGGGCTGTTCTGAGGGGGGCCCCGTAGGCATTGATGGCCCCCTGTAACCAGCGTCCAAGCAGCTCGTGCCTCCCGCTTGGTGCAATATGCAAGGGGCGCTTTTGCGGTCAACGTCAATCAAATCGATATATTGCACAGGTGCTAGTAATACGGGAGCACAGGGCACGCATCTCCTTATTTAGACGAAATCGTCCATTTGCCCTCTCCCCTGAGCATGGCAGCCAAGCCCAAAGCACGGTCTGTTCCATCTTGTCACGACGGGCTTCTAGAAATGGGGGGTTTGTTTACTTTTTCAACTCTCAATAACAGTAAACACACACAACAGGGAGGCGAACACGAGATAGCTAGCACGCAGTAGCTCAGAGTCAACCCACCACCAACAATGCGTTTTAAAGCGGTAGAGGCTGCAAAACGGCAGCTATTTTGGTGACTCGACTACTGCTCCTGTGTCTCTAGTCTCCTGTCTTGCTTGAATCTGATCGAGGCATTTCACCCAGCGCGGACCAATCACGCTCGCAAGACGCTGGTCAGGCGAGTTGTAATCCACAATTCCACTCTTCATCGCCCTTGACAACCCGGTCCACACGAGGCTTATCAAATGCTCTGTGCGACGCTCATTTTGTGCTCCGTATCACCGATCGCCGATAGTGGCCGAAATGATGCTCATTACGATGTGGTGCCGGTGGCAGTAGCCAATACAATGATGCTCAGTTCCGTACATAACATGCGATATTACTTTCATAGTGAAGAAAACACTGCTTTGTAAGGTTCTAATACAAGAAAAGCCGCTTCTTAGCATCCTCCACCACCCAAGACAACCCCTCCTCTAGATTCTTGCCCGTCATAGCACTACACTGTAACACATGCCACTGGTGTGTACGAATATCGTGCAGCCGCAGCATCTAGTCAACTCCCGTAAGCTTCAATAGTCTGCATCCAATCAAGCCAATGAAAGTGATTCTTACCGTGACGATTTCCTCTTGGGTCATGCACCCTTCCACGTCGGTCTTGTTTGCAAATATCAACAAGCAAGCTCCCGCCAGACGCTACCCTACACATTAGCACTGATCGACCAAAGAAAAGGGGCTGGCTGGGCGGGCTCATACCTCTTCTTCTAACAGTCCATGGAGTTCCTCTCTACAGTCATTTATTCGCAGCCGATCTGTTGTGTCAACGACCCATATCAGGGCATCTGTTTTTTCGAAGTAATTCCGCCAATATGATCGCAGCGTCTTCTGGCCACCCACATCCCCTATAGAAGTTAGCAACGACCACAGTTTTAAAGATCTGCTGGGATCTCCGTACAAATATTCAGTTTATACCTATTTAGAATTGTTAGATTCAAAGCGCATCTTAAAGTGAGATCAAGAGGAGATAGTATATAGTTACCCTTGGTAGTCTATCGTCTTGATGATGAACCCGAGCGTCGGGCTCACCGTGTTCACATCTTCACCCATAATTTTCTTGACGATCGTTGTCTTGCCGGCATTATCAAGCCCTCTTTTGGTATGTTAGATTTATTCAAAAAAAGAAAATTAGTTTCACTTCAATATTTAACACTCACAGCATCAGAATTCGCATTTCCTTGTCCTTTAACCGTGCTTTGCGTAAGATCGACAACATCGTGCTGCCTAGCGACGTTTATCCAGAAAAGACTTTTCGTATGTTGACAGAACTTGATCAGTTGAGAGCCGGAGCCTTTGCAATGAATTATCAACGAAGAAATGGGTATTTAAATATATAATATCTGGTTAGGCACCGATTTTTAAGAGATTCAATTCCTGGTTATTTGTCTGCCTGATGCTGATAGATGGCTACCTATGATGTGCTGCTGAGCAGCGCAAGTATACGTACACGTGATGTAGAGCGCGTTCCCCATAGTTTTTCCTCACCTCACCTCAAACCTCCTCAGCAACATCCACCAAATATTTTCGTTCAAATGTACCTTATTCGCCCCCATGTTAAATACACTGGGTGCCCGGCGTAGAATCCATGATATTTGAGCGAGGTTGCGTTTCCCGTGCCCACAATACCAAGTCAAGCCATTGGCTCTCAATATAGCGGTTTGTCTTGATGGCGCTGGGCAGGCAGCCTACCTCTTTGAATTCGAACTTTTGGAGAAACTTGGTCACCAGCTGCATAGCTGGATCCCCTCTATCAGCGCAAAATGTTTCAATGTAGATCCAGGCGTATTTCCGATGATTCTGGTACGAGAGATTCTCATAAATCCTTGCGGGAATTTGGCAACGCCACTCGTAATCCACCATGCTTCGATGAAACGGCGCAGTGCATAGCAAGACCCTGTCAAGTAAGGCAGATCCATACAGCTTCCCTCGGTGATCAGGATGGACAATCACTTTTATCTGTCCAGCATGCCTTGATCCAGGACATGCAGTCCCAAGAATTCCAATCCTGGCTTCGGTTACAAAGGCAAAGCCAAATATGACCTGCGAGACCTCGGCCTGAGTTGAACGAAATGCGAGATAGCTTTGATAGGCCTTTGTGGCATTCTCCGGCCACTTGGAACGGTCGAGCAAAGGATCCTCTGCCGCAGTGGCAACGACAAATGGTCGCAAGTTGACTTGGCAGCACTTGTATATCTCTTGAATGTCTGCAGCCACAATTTCCTTCCATTCAAACACTTGTGGATTACTCTTTGCCTTTCTTTCCAAGTTCATAATGGTAGCAATGGTTTCGAAATCTTCAGACTTTACAGGTCGTACGATACACTCTGCATCGGGCCAAGCTGTCGGCTCAACAGGCACATCCTCCACTTCAGGCTTTATCTGCGATCTGAGCTTGGTTGCAAGAGCCTCTCGGCTCCGTATTTCTCGGTTGATTTGTAACTCGGCTGTCATATTGGCCTGTCGCCAGGCGATATCTCTATGATCACGGGACGGGCCATCGCTGAGAGTTTTGAATGTGTCGGGGTGGACCATTTCTGGTAGGAATTCCCCTGTGTTGGGATCGATATCCTTTTTGTAATGATCTACCGTAGTGGTAGATGCTAGCCAATCCACTGCCGCAGGCGGGTTAGAGATTTGGAGGAGCCATCCCATAGTACGCGAATCATTGACTTCCTCGGGCGTTGTATGCTGTGCCTGATCATTCTGATAGCCATCATTGTCTGAGAGAGCTTCGCTTATGTTCCATGACACTTTGCTTTGTTGAGACTTTTCTTCCAATTCAGTCAGGCCCTCGGTCACCTTTGATGAATGGATTGGCATAGCTCTGCGTTTGGCTGGTTCTTGCCCTGTGGGCTTTTCCGGGCTTAAAATTCTATTAATTGTGTCCAAAATAGACGGCGGCCGCTTAAAGCAGTAATGGACTCCATCCTGTTCCTGATGACTCGTATCCGATATGCCAGTAGCGCTTGGATGAGTAGGATCTTCAGTCATGCGAACTGAGGCGTCACTGAATTCTTTCGTCTCATATGAACTTGGATGCTCGGTGGTTACAGCCACACTCTCTTGAATTACTTGGTTCTTCAAGAAAGATGGAGTCTTGGGGGTCACGGGGGTCTTAGGAACACTGGAATCATTGCTCAGCCATGCTTTGAGGGTAGAGAATGTCTTGACGACCTCGCCATTCTTAGCCGGCACACTGCCAGACTTTCCAGATCCTGGAGTAAGATCCATTACTGCAGCTGCTTCAACAATTAGTAACTGACCGGTAGTGCGAGATGCTGGGAATCTAACCTTATAGCTACCTCAGGTTGCGCGTGGATTAAAGAGCAGAATAAGGTGCTGAAATTGAAAGTAAATGAATTGAAATCTGAGCAGATAGGAATAGAGAAGGCGAAGTATGTGCAAAGAGTTGTGAGAAGGAAATAGCAGAAGAGTGGTTGCCAGGTGACAGTGCAGCAGCTATATAGGAGCCCAGCAACTCACGTGCTGTCACGCTTTCAGGCAGTTTGTAGCTTCTGCAGCAAAGCTAGATGATATAACTGGTAGCATTGCAATTATCTACCTCCTTATATACAAATGAATTATGGAGTAGATGCCTTATACTGCGCAATGGAGACCCTCAACAGCGACGGTGAGGAGATACATGTAATGCTTGTTACTCTGGCTCGCTTCTGCTCTGCTAACTGAGAATATATAGCCAAGTGACTAGCTGAAGGAGCTGTGTCTAAAAAGATGAATGGTAGCATGGGGAATTTACGAATTGATATGCCAACCAAGTTTCTTGCTTCTGAATGCAATTGTGTTCCTACTACCATGCCATGCTATATCATTAGATAGTTATCAGACTGGCGAATAGCGAAATTTCTCTTTAGCTGACGTAGTCCCTTGTATGTCTAATAGATATGGGACTAAAGATTTATGCTGTTTCTGTAATTATAAGATTCAATAGGGGAGGGACTGTGAGCTCCGGACACACGTAGCTAAATGCTTGACATCTTTAACACAACGAAAGTTATCAATATGTGTTCAATCAACTGAAATATATGTACAGCCAAGAAAATGAACGAGAGTGTGTAGAATCTGACACTCTCGTCGCTGCAACTCGACAAGAAACACTGACTGCACGAAGGCTAGGTACACATCGATGGTGAAAAGTACAGTATTCAAGCAAATAGAGCCACGGTATGTTATAGCCAGCTCTGCGCGAAAATGTACAGTGCGCCAATGCTCGCCCTCCCCGCAGAAGCTGTGTATACCCAAATTGCAAGCCGACAAGCATCGGCCGCGTGGCCTAATGGCTAAGGCGCTAGATTTCGGTTGAGACTCACCTCCTCTAGAGATTCCAGGTTCGACTCCTGGCGTGGTCGCTTCAAAACGCTCCAACAGGAGCATCTCTTTTTGTCCATATACCTTTTTTTTTTGAGCACACATCTTCCTCTTATTCGCTGCGAGTTGGGATGGACGGTGTGATATATATATATATATATATTTTTTTTTTTGGAAAACCTGGTGCTTGCATGCGAATCAGATTCAAGCCACGTGCCGAGATCTGCCTCTTCCCTGTCATATTTGGCTGTGGAGAAGAGCATGGATTTGCTTAACTACAGTGAGACTGGCGCAAGTCGAGCCTTTTGTGTAATATCGACCGCTGCTCCTACTACGTACTCCGCATTGCATGGATGTATTGAAACGGAGCGCGCCCTAGGCGACATGCTGGGCAATTCTACATGTGCGCTTTCTGACGGCATCTGCTCTGCTCCCATCTTCAAAGGGCATCTCTACTACCAATATGGCTGTTTATTTGGCGTGCCATGTATTACCAGCAGTGGGGGCTCTTTCTGGACCACTAAGAATTGCCCAAATAAATCCTCTGCCAACGTAAGAGCCGAGATCGGGGTCGCGCAGCAAACACTTATTAGTACTACCTACCTAACAAAGAGCTGCGCTTATCGTCGTCTTGAGATTCGGCACAAGTTTCGCTGGGACGCTTTGGGCCAAAAAGTTGGACTTTGCGCACCCCGCAGGTGGATTGAACGTTGACAATTCGCATCTCTCACCAGCCCAACGACAACAGCTACAGGCATTGGCAGAGACAGCTGGATTGAATCGCTTCGACGTCAATCGACTTCTGCACGCCATGTCCGCTTCTTTGCCTGGGTCGCGGGACCTGCCTTCGTCCCAGTATGACCTGTCAACATACTATGGACGTGTGAGACACACGATGAGCATCACGGATCCAAGGTGAGTCTTGCAAAAGAGTGTCTACGAGTACGAATTTGATGCGGATATGCTGACCTTTGCGTGTTGCATTCTAGCACCCTGCTTGCTGGTTCGAAAGGACTCGAGAATGCCAAAAGACTTGTCACAGAGTATAAGACTGGAAAACTGCAACACATGACACCAGAACTATGGCACGCGAAGAAGATTGTAGACTCGACTCTCCACCCCGGTATGAAACAGCGGATAAGACCTTGGGAATATGCTGAAAAGAAGAAAGAAAACTGACTTTTGCAATCAGACACCGGAGAACCAGTTTTCCTGCCTTTCCGAATGTCCTGCTTCGTCCTATCGAACCTGATCGTCACGGCCGGCATGCTACAGCCTGGTCTGGGAACAGCGGGCACAGTGGCATGGCAGGTTGCCAACCAGTCCCTCAACGTTGCCATCAACAGCTCGAACGCAAATAAATCCTCCCCGATGACCACTGCGGATCTTGCCAAGTCCTACGGCATCGCCGTCACGGCCTCTTGCTCGGTGGCGCTCGGACTCAACGCCCTGGTGCCGAGATTGAAGGTCTCCCCCAGCACACGAAACGTTCTGAGCAGACTTGTGCCCTTTGCCGCTGTCGCTACCGCCGGTGCCCTGAACGCTTACCTGATGCGACGAGGAGAGATCGTCACGGGCATTGACGTTCGCCCTGTGCTCTCTGACGAGGAGAAGAAGAAACTGACCGAGGAAGGAAAATCCGAGGCAGATGTGCCTTCTTTGGGAAGGAGTCAGAAGGCAGCCAAGATTGCAGTGTACGAAACTTCGGCCAGCCGTGTCATTAACAACACACCTATCATGATCATCCCGGCTATGACTCTCTACCACATCCAGTTCAAGCAGGCTTGGTATAAGAACTTGATGGAGAAGGAGTGGATCAAGGCTCGACCGCGAGTTGCCGCCTCAATTCCCATTGGTATCAACTTGGGACTGATTGCGGCTGTTGGATTTGTGGCTCTTCCTCTGGCACTTGCAGTCTTCCCCCAGAAGCAGGAAATCAGCGCCGACAGCCTGGAGCCTGAGTTCCATGGCAAGGGAGGCAACGGTGGCAAGGTCTGGTTCAACCGTGGTCTGTAAAAGAACATGGAAACACTCTGGACAATATATATGATACCGCTTCTCGACATGGATTGGCGAGGAGATGGGCGCTTTTCAAGCGCTTCGGCCGGGCTCGTTTATTCGACGATGAACCCGGCAAGCATAATGGTGACTTGTCCGACAAATATGAAAATATTACTTGGATGGATGCTTTATTCAAGAAATATCTAACGGAGAAGTGGCTGGGCAAAGGCTTGGGAAGTCCCCGAGCAGACAGGTGTCACAGCCACTGGGTTGGGCTGAAGGAGAGGTGGCATTGGTAGACAGCAGGAGGCTGAGCGCATAGAATTTATGCCCAGACGTTTATGCAAAGCTTCATTTTTGCGTGGCATTTGCTTTTCTTTAGACGATATAGTAGATAGAAGACGGTACAGTAGATAAAAGACCATGACGAGCTATGTTGATGAATTAGTCGAGGAAACGTCGCATTGCATTGCGTGTTGTCTGAGCGTGAACCGGGGATTGAAGGATTCACACGATGAAACTCTGCCCATCTAGAAGCACTGTTATATCTCACTTTTCTGTTGGATGAGCACGTTCCCTCCTCCCTGCATCCCTGCGTCGGAAGGTTTTTCTTTTCTTTATCGAGTTTACGAGCATGGATGGAGCATTGCTGAGAAGCTAACGCTTATTATTAGATCCTGGTCTTACTACGAGTATTACGCCCTTGGCTGCCTTCCGCTACAGGGCTAATTATGCCCTCGAATATTCCGTATCCCGCTGATGGCGAGGATATTAGTATTAGTACCATTACTAGGTATTAGTAGTAGATGTTGGGATGCTGACAATGCGGGTTTTGCTGTCCTTTTTTTTTTTTTTTTTTTTTTTTTTTTTTGTATCTCTGAGCTGAGCGGGTCGGAAAGTCAATAGATCAGGGCTCGTTAACGGAGTCTTGAATCTTGTGCACCAACAGGGCGTATGTATGCGTGCATGTCCGTGCAGGGAAGAAAGTTGATTACATGGTCTTGTTTTTAGCAGTGTTCCTGCAGGTACTCCGTATAAAATACCCAACACCTAACATGTGGTCATTCCCAGCACCAAAAAAAGAAGGGACGCAGACAACTTGATGGCATGAAGCATGACGCAGTCGCTAGCACTTTTGCATCGCCACATGATCAACGCATTGTGGACTTTGGCATCCCGGAGTTATATGGCGATAATGCAGTAGGCAAAAGGCTCGTCGGAACGCGGATTGCCCTTTATTGGGTAATACTCGCTAGCAGTGCTAGATAGCATTAGCGGCACTCCGTAACGATCCAGAAGTCTGGGCTTGGCTTCGCTCGCGTAAGACTGCAGCGGACAGCCAAAGGAAGTGGAGCGAGCGAGAAAGCGGTGCGCGCTGGAAACCGGGGACAGGGACGCTACCAGCACTCAGCATTGCAGAATTGGCATGGAGTAGTTAGCCCCGATGCAAGGCGTGCGTGCGTGACGCAAAATCAAATGGAGACGGAGAGTCAATGCCCATAAGAATTGGGCTTTGGTATGGTAGCAGCAGTAGTCGAAGCAGCAGTCGAAGCAGCAGCCAGTTGATAGGAGTTAATCTAGTTTCCACAGAGGCTTTGGTGGGCGAAGCAGGAACGCCGCTTATCGCCAAATCGAATGATGGCATTGCCAGCATGTGATGCAGCAATGTTATGCACGGCGATTCTGCATGATTGCGAAAGGAAAGGAGGGGTGAAACATTAACGTGCGTTGGATGGCGTGTAGTGGCTTTGTCTAGGCGCGCTGGGCAGGCAGTATAAACCCGTAGTGGCTGTTGGCAAAGTATGCAATGTATATTGAGCCGTGCATCAGTGTTTGGGCATTGCTCTCTTGGTGCTTGAGCTGCGGAGAAGGTACAGAGCCAGGTTTGCCTGCATTGCCCGTTTATTAACCTCTAAACCCTCTCGTCACGTCACGTCACGGCACGTCACGGGTGTGGGAGTCTTTGCATGTCGCTTCAGTACTGTATCTTCTGCAACCAGGGTTGCGAGACTGGGAAAAGAGGCCCTGCGGCACCAGATGCAGCGCGAGTCCACAGTGGCTGGGATGGCGGGACCGAGTCCCCGGTGACATAATGCTTGGTGGGCCGGGAACTGGCTGGCTGGCACTCGTATTTGCACTGTGGTGAAGAAGAATGATACCGTAAGGTTGGTAGCGGAACTAAACGGGAATCAAAAGACTCGGTGTACGGTACGGTACAGTATGAAGGCTGAGGTTGGTCTGGGGTGGACACCTGGGCGTTTGAGCGAGATCCAAGGGGTGGCAAAGTCGAAATCGTTGGGCTTGAAACTTGTTCTCGTGTTTAAATGTGCATCTGTGCCGTGGTGCGTGTGTGTGAGGAGACGGGCTCTATTAGTACGTCGGGCCGGGTCCGCCTAGTCGCCTTCGGCATGTACGTTGCATGTAGGATAAATTGTAAATTTGGCCCGGGACCCTTTCATACAAGTATGACGAGACACGCTGCCCGCCTTCGTTGGAGAGCCGAGAGACGAGCGGGACGGCGTTGCAATGCGTGACTTTGATCTGGGTCGCTGGGTCAATGCTAGTGGTGGGATTCGAGCAAGGAATTTGGGTGTGACGCCGTCTGATTCGCCGAGAGTCGCGGGCGAGTCGAGATTTGCTGCGAGTGCACGAGGGAGCAGCGGAGATGACAGGATGGGCCGCGCTTATTAGCACTTTAAAGTCTGTGGCTGGAGTCGTCGATTGTGCGGTGCAGGGATGGGACTGTAACTGATGCTGGACGGCGCCAGCACCATCGCGGACTGCGTATGAGTACAGTACCTACATGTAGGTCGTACTACATGCGTCAGGTGCCGGGTCCAAGAGCAGCAACACCAGCGAGCTCGAAGGAGGCAGTCCAAAAGAGACTGCCCGTTGTTTCTTTGTTTCCTCCTCTTTCTCTCGGGCCCTTTCTCTTTTGCCGGGGCTAATGCCATTTTCGAACGGCCCTATTTATGGATGCGAAGCCGGGGCCACCAGAAGGGAGGTTTCAGCTCTTTTGCCCGCCCGTTGCTCTGAATCCAGCCAAACCAATAATACCATCGTGCCGTGTCCATCCGTCCGTCAATCCATCACACGCTGCATCTGGTCCTGCGGGCCGTGGTGCCTTGCTACTGCTACTCACAGTTAGCAGTAGATGCATATGGAGCAATGTAAGTAGTAGTAGGGCATGGTCCACCCCTCCCTCTGACTATTTCTCGCCCCAACAACACAACTGAAAGTGATTAATCGACAGCGGCCCTGTTGGCTGGAAGCCACTGGAGAAAGCGCTGTTTTTGGGCCCCCTGCCATGTCCAAACGTGCAGGTACGAGCACACATACAGAGCCACACAACGTTGCCTGTGCCAAGTGCTGGTGCTTGAAATTGAGCTGGCATGCATTGATTGATGCTGTAAACAATTGATAGAGTTCAATAATTTTTGCATTCGTTTCATTCTTTTCTCTCTCTTTTGCAGCTAAGATATAGCGTGCTGTTATTTTTTCCCTCGTTTCCTATCAAATTCCTTTCATTTTCCTTTCCCCTCCAGGATCAAACTTTCGACCTGAGTCGTTTGCGTATCATATCATGCTTTGTGGCAAAAGATTCCCCCCGTGGCTATTTTTTCTACGGGGAACCCGCACTGGCCTGCACAATTTCAGCTTAGTGCCTGGAATGGGGGAAATCCGTAAAACAGTTTACGGCGGCATTTGCAGCAGGGAGAATTACCAATCAACGAGAACCTCACGAGCAATGTGTTCATGGAGACTGCGGTAAAAGCGAATGTAGAAAATAGAAAAAGAATCAAGCATGTAAAATTCAAAAGACAGCAAAAAGGGGCAGCCAGACCATCGTTTTCTGGTGTGGACTGTCGCTCAGGCCTGCGGTAGGCATTGTTAGATCTGTGCTAAGCTACAGTAGCCTTTCCGGGCGTGTTCGCGCTGTCTGCCTCACTGCAGCGCGCCATGCTTTAGCGCTCTTCGGCTGGGGGTCGGTGCTCCGCACAGCGCCAGGGCGGTGCTCGGCTGCTGAAAGCACAGTGACCAGCGCCGGCTGTGTCCTCCCTCAAGGCCAGTGTGAGAATTGCCAATGTCCCTATTTTGGGGCCGTCACGCTTCAACCACGCCATCCTTTCCAGAAGCAATTCCAGCTTCAGCCCGTTCTCACTCTGCCTCTTGCGGCTTCCAAGACGCTGATGATTGAGCCAAGCGAGCGTTCCAGCCTTTAATCCCCCGGGCCTGGAACCCAAAACCAAAGGAAAGACGCAGCAGACAAAGGCATCAACTCGAGACGCCTTTCTTTTCTCCGACTCTTTCTTCCACCGCCAGCAGCTATTTTTCACGGGCGCTAAAAAGCCTAAAGGTACTCACTCCAGCCAGCGGCTCATCCGCCTGAGCAGCCGCAAAGAAAGACCGGTGCAGGCCTCTGCTCGCTCTGCTCTGCTCTGCCTCAGCTCGGCCTCATTGATCTCTGCAACACCGCAAAACCCGTGCATTGGGCTCGAAAACGAAAAGCACGGCTCTCGCGACATCCCGACTGCAAACTTCGCCCGCCTCCTCTTGCCGGGGGACCGATCTACGAGGCCATGTCGACGCCCACCACGGCCGTGGCCACGCTCCCTCACTACCACCACTCACGGTACAACCCGCCAAACTACGCCCTCCACCATCAGGGCCACTCGTCTGCTACAACCACAGCTTCAAACTACCGCACGTCGTTGCTGCCCGCAACACAGGCTGCGAATCCCTACGCGGCGGCGTCTCCTTCGCAGAACCCGGCTCGCCCGCTGCCGTACTATCATCACTACGCTTCCAACGGCTACACCTTGGCAGATGGCATAGCTCAGCCGCACTCGCAGTCCGCGGCATCAAGACCCCCTCACCACGCCGCTGACCCATCGCTGGCCGCTCGATACGACGACGGCTACACGTCCGCCATGGCCAACAACGCGAGCTCTGGCGCCGTGCCCGCCGCGGGTCGCCCTGCCGCCGAGGACCAGCCGTCGAGAAAGCGTCGGCGCTCTCGGGAGCCCGATTGGCACAGTTTCTACCGCAACGGCCTCCCCAAGGAAATCATCGTCATTGACGACACCCCAGAACCCGAGGCCAATACCGGCCGTAAAATCACAAATGGCAGCGGCGCCGTCGCCGAGTCGGCGTCCGCCAAGAAGAGAAGACGAGACGAGCCTGGTTACCATGTCCAGTATCTCGCCGGCTCGCACACAAACACGCCTCTGCCGAAGCTCACGCCTATTGGCTCGACCCTCTCTAGCGACCGCACAAACTCGGCACTACATACAACAGCGCCCACGTCTCTGTCTGCGAATGGCCAGTACGATGAGCTGGTCACGCCTTTGAAGCGAAAGCGCACCCGACAGCAGGCCGCTAATGAGGCCAAGCGAAGGGACGTGGATGGCCTTGGAGGCGCCTTTATGGCCTACAAGCCTCCACCTTTCCCGCCCAAGAAATCTGCAGAGGTTCCCGTCAAGCTGATTCACGATGTGAGTTTTTTGTCCTTCTTTCCCCTCCCCACAGCTGTTACGATTTTTCTTTGGAATAAAGAAGAAGAAAACAAACTCGTTTTGATGGAGAGATTCGATTTGTCGCTAACGTTCGTCTCTCCCATCATAGCGCCACTACAGTAAAAATGCCAAAATCGATGATGATGACGGCCATTACATCGTAGTTCCAGACGCTGAATTGACTGATAAGTGTATGGATTTTCCTTATCCTTCCCTCCCCTCATGGTCTTCTCTTGGACCTTTGATGGCTGACTGTGTCATTTCTAGATCAAATTGTTCGTCTTCTAGGACAGGGGACCTTTGGCAAAGTGGTAGAGGCCCGTGATGTGAAGAGGAACAAGCCTGTGGCTGTCAAGATTATTCGATCTGTCCAAAAATACCGCGACGCCTCGAGAATCGAGCTTCGCGTTTTGGCCACGCTCAAGGCCAACGACGAAGAAAACAGGAATCGATGCATTCACTTGAGAGACTGCTTCGACTACCGAGGCCACATCTGCATCGTTATGGATCTCTTGGGCCAGAGCGTTTTCGACTTTCTCAAGGGCAACGGCTTTGTCCCCTTTCCCAACAGCCAGATCCAGAACTTTGCCCGGCAATTATTCACCAGCGTGGCTTGTAAGTTACAGTCTTGACCCGCGAAGAAAGGAAAAGAGCTGACCTGGGTGTTATTTTCTAGTCCTCCACGACCTGAACCTAATCCATACCGACCTTAAACCAGAAAACATCCTGTTGTGTGATAATTCGTACCAGACATTTACATACAACAGGAAGATTCCTTCATCATCCACTACAATCAACAGGCAGGCGTCTCAGCGCAGAGTGTTGCTCGATACAGAGATTCGTTTGATCGATTTTGGATCCGCTACCTTCCAAGACGAGTATCATTCCTCAGTGGTGAGCACTCGGCACTACCGTGCACCGGAAATCATCCTTGGTCTAGGCTGGTCTTTCCCTTGTGATATCTGGAGCATAGGCTGCATCCTGGTTGAGTTCTTTACTGGTGATGCCTTGTTCCAGACGCACGATAACCTTGAGCACCTGGCCATGATGGAGGCCGTCGTAGGCTCTCGGATAGACTCCCATCTCGTTCAGGCAGTGAATAAGATGTCCACCAGAAGTGGAGGGAATCCTGCTTCCAAGTGAGTAAATTCTGCAACGCCATACGAACGAAATATTTCTACGCAATGAGATCCGTTACTGACCAGAAATTCTACAGGTACTTTAAGCGTCTCAAGCTCGATTACCCAACACCAGAGACGACTAGGGGTTCTCGACGATTTGTGAAGGCAATGAAGCACCTGAGCGTAAGTTTCGCAACGAATAATTTGTGACACGGCATGAAGCTAACAAGAATTTTGATAGGATATCATTCCTTCTAATTCAACATTCTTCAAGAACTTTCTTGATCTACTAAGAAAGATATTTGTCTACGACCCTGCAAAGCGCATCACTGCTAAACAGGCCCTCAACCACCCGTGGTTCAAAGAAATGGCACAGCCCGACGATGGAACCGAGGCCGCCAAGATTCGATTCGAAAGGAGACGACATGGAATAGAGGTGGACAAAAACGGTCGACCTCACTACGTTGGGTGACGCACGCCCATGGATATTCCCTTCAACAACTACACATTTTCGTCTTATAATGACTACATAAGAGCATGATCAGGTTTCGTGACAGCGCACACACTGGATGTGTATAGGGGTCCTTTGCCGCTGGGGATACCAGTAACGCATGTCCCTGGTAGAATTGTTATCGTACTTTAGCGCTCCCAGATGGCTGCTGTTTCAACCATTTCTTTTTTTTTCCTCTGTTCTTTCTTTCTTTTGTGGCATACCTTTTTTTTTTTTGCTTTCTATCTTTCCTTCTTTTTTATAGCGCAGGGTTTTTGATTCTTCAGGTTCATATTTTGTTCAGGAGGGCCGGCGTCCACAATTCAACGGATTAAGGAGTGAGCATTTGGGAGGGAGGCAGGGGAAGGATTGATGGATATAACAACGAAGCAGTCAAGGGGGCGGGTGCCTTCGCTTTTTATTATATATTTTTTTCTTCTTGTGGTGGACGAAGCGTGTGTGTGCAATGGTCTTCTTCTCTCCAAAAGAAAAAAAAAAAAAGTTCCTAATATACCCTCCACAATGTCAGATCAGAAATGTTTGCAGAAAAAGTTCTTTTGAGTTCCTGCGACTACCAACTTGACCAACTATTATTTTTTTTTTCGTTCTTTTTCCTCGTCGCAATACCGGCTACCTACTGGATGACATTTCTTTTCTTTTCTTTTTTCAATGGCGATCGTTACAAAGTTACACTACGTACTATACCCCGTCACCGAATTTCGGCTTTACGAGACGATAGACTCTGGAACAATCATTCAATTGTTATTTATGATATCCACAAGGGGAAAAGCGACAGTGGATCCCTGAAGCAAACGGATCGACTGTTTGGGAATCGATAAAAGCTTGCAGATTCTTTCCCTCAAAACTGCTTGTTGCCATCTTACAAGGCCACAAAAAGGCGCCTTCGTTTCATTTTCTACTTCTATACCACAAAAGTCAGGATATTCAAAAGGAGCCAGATTTGGAAGCCCTTCACACATAAAGATATTGTACTGGTCATACCATGACGCGTCATGTGGCTTACCGGTATTGTTTGTTTGTCACAAAGAAAGAAGGCATTGCCATTCACTGCAACACTGTTGTTCAAGTCATGTACAGCTGTTTGCCATCACTAATCTGTGAACAACAAGACTATTCAGGGCTGGATATTTAATAATGGCTTGGAAGAGTAATTGGGGAATTATAATATTAATTGTGGCATCTACACTTTGCTCATGGAAAATAGTGTTGTCATATATTTCTCTGCTGGTTCTCTTAGTTGCGATTCATCCAATCGACTTTTTTATGTTGAAATTTTTTCTTTCTCAGAGTGAAGTCGTCATCTCTTGTCAAGGTTGGCTGCCAGTATGAGCATCTTCTCGCCGAGTCCAATGGCCCTTGATACCATCTCTGACATGGCAGTCCGGCAAATCACCGAGATCCTTTACATAGATTCTGACAGTTATTGGGGTGCTGGAGCCGAAAAGTGGCTCAGTAGGCAGAAGGCCAAAGTCGGAAAGCTTACCAACACTGAGTTGCTGCGTTCCAAATCTGCATTTTTTCAAACAGCGGGGAAAGCATCTCTTCGCCAACAGGGCGCGATACTCTGCTCAGCGCACGAGGCGCTAGATCCCAGAGTTATTCGCAGCTTGCTGTGGAATATCGCCTATGAATGCACGGCCGAGACGAATAAATATCGGGTGCTGCGGATAAAGGGGAGGTTAGAAGTGAATTTGACCGAAAAGGAGCCAGAACAAGCGGACAAGCAGAACTGCGAGCTGAACAAGTGGATGGATTGGATCAATGAGATATCGGTGTTGTGGCTTGGCGAAAAGAAGTACCGCCAGCTATGCCGTCCCACAAAGACGGTTTATCTCCCGGAATGCGTCAAGACCAGGTGCGAGGCGTGTATGCTGGCGACTGTTGGCGGGTCTATCCCCTATCTCACCGCTCTGAGAGCAAGTCTATTAGCTCGACAGACGTATAAGGCGATGAAATCGAAAGGGAAGAAGACTGCCCCTCCACCACCACTACTGCGAGTAATTGATTCGTGGATATCGCTAATTCAAGGCGAAGCCAAAAGAAGTATCAACATCTACAGCGACGAGTTCGTACATTTGCTGGTGGAGATGCGTGTCTTGGCGAGGAGGTTGGAGGATGAACAGATTGGGAGGCGACAAAGGAGGGGAAGTCCTCCACTGCCGGATTGGGGTGCGGGAATGGTGTCGTGGACAAAGGACGGGTTGCCGGAACCGCTGAAAGACAGGCCACGGAAGAGGCCGGTGAGGAGAGATACGGCGATGTGGACGACGGAGCGAGCGCAGAGTCATGGGGAGACAACGTATGAGGATTCTTCTTCTTCTTCTTCTTCTTCTTCTTCTTCTTCTGTGAAGATGAGAGGCGGTGTTCAGACAGAGGTGGATTCTGATGATGGAGAGGCTGGAGACGAAGATGAGCTTTTGGGAGGTAATGGCTATCATGGAACAGACGACAGGGACGTGTTTGAGTTTGAAGAGAATGGCAACGAAGAAGGGTTTCTATATGGAGGTGGCTATGACGGAGCAGATGAAAGAGTCATGTTTACTCTTGAAGAGGCAGGAAATGAAGAAAGGTCCTCAGCTAGAGACTGCCATAACAGAATAGACTGGGCTCAAGAAGTACGCAGAATAGACGTCAAAAGCACAACCACCCTTGTCAGCCTTTACGACTGCTATAGAAGACTCCCTGGAGATCACTGGCTATCGAACGTTCAAACTTCTGGCAGTGTCTTTCCCTTTACTGTTGATCCGCAGGAGAGCGCATCCAGCTGGACGAGTGGAGTCGTAGACGATGACACTGACATCTACGACGACGACGACGATGGGCGCTTAGCTGAAATACAGATCATGCCCTGCGACGACGACGACGACGACGACGACGACGACGATGCCATGAAGAGCGCTGATAATAAGAATACTGAAACCGAGGTTACTACTCCTACTCAGCATGAAGATGGCGGTAGTCGTGCTCCCCCCGAAGCATCGAGCGTATATTCATGCGATATCCAGAATAAAGACAACAGCTACAACGGCAATAACGATGCAATGGTGGCCATGGTGAATCCATTCGACGTGGGACTTCGACCGCTGTCGCGTTATGAGCGAGTATCGGCCGTCCCGGCACCACTGGAGCGCATTGACGCGAATCCGAATGCGATGAAGGACAAGGAGGCAGAAGACGAAGACGATAGGAGAAGAGAGAAGCTCAGGAATGAGGCATTGGCAAAGTTGGAGGGCAGAAGGGATGATGGGAAAAGGGAGCAGCAAGGAGCGGAAAAGAAGAGAAGAAGGAGTGAGACTTCAGCAACATTACAAGAAAGAAATATAGAAGAGGAGGAGAAGAAGAAGAAGAAGAGGCCAACTTTGGTTGAGTCCGAGGGTGGTGATAGGCCTGCATCGTGTTTTAAGTCGATGGGATGGGGCGGGCCAAGGAAGTAATGATGGCTGATCGATCTCATGATGCATGTTAATTTACTTGGCCACCTACCTACATACAAGTCAGTTTTTGTATATACGTAGCATTGGATGGTAGCACTTGTGAGGCAAAACAAAGCGGTTAGATGGTGTTATGAGGAGAGGCGAAAAGTCTTTGATTCAACTTGGCATGCCTTACTCTATATTCAATTTCCCATGTCTAATATCTATATTACTAAAAAAGGGGGGAGTAGTGGCACATCCATCATCCATCATCATAATAATACATGCTTTTAACACAAAATTAATCCGCCAGCTTCTCCATAAACCGCTGCACCGAAGGCAAGTAACACGCCGCCTTCTGGAAATCTCCCAACTTCACGGCCATAAAGTCAAACGCTAGCAGCACATCATGCTCGACCCCCTCGACACGACCCCTCTTCAACGAGTCCGATTTGGAGTACCGCTGCGAGAAATGCGTCAGCAGCGTCCGTCGGGCCTGCATCTCGCGCGCTACACCGAGCGCCTCGCCCATGGTGCTATGCTTCTTAGCCTTTGCGTGGTCCTGCTTGTCGTCGCCAAAGGTGCACTCGTGGATAAGGAGGTGCGCGCCGCGGCATTCCTGGGCGAAGAGCTTCGAGGGACGGCAGTCGCCTGAGTAGGCGATTTTGAGACCGGATGTGAGCTCCAACTGGGTTCCAAAGGAACGCCAGCAGTGGGGGACGGGTACGCGCTTGATGGATGCCAGGCCAAAGTTCTCCTCGCCGAGGTCTTCCTTGGTGGTCAAGTCGCGATCCTTCTCCTTAGGAAAGGGGCAGCTAGGGAATCGCAATCTATGGAACCCAATATCTTCGATCTGGGACAACTCCTCTAGCAGGACCCGATAACGTCCAATACAAGATATTGCGAGCGTAGCGTTGCTGTTGTCTTTCAGAGTTTGCTCATACCATGCCTTGATGAGCGAAGGAGTGCCCATGTGGTGGTCTGCATGGACGTGGCTGATGACGATGCATCGCATATTACGCAGGATATCTGCCGCTTCCTCAGCGTCAAAGAGACGTCGAATCTGGCCCAGAGTTCCCTCACCGCAGTCGAGCAGGTAGTTTCCGATTCCGGGAACTCGAATAAGCGTAGCAGAGACATTTCTGTACTTGCTAGGCACAGATGACCCTGTTCCAAGAGGAATGATTTCTGCGTCTCTGTTCGGGATATCAAGCTCCTGTTCCTCAATCCGTGCCACGAAGGCAGGGTCTGTAGCCTCAGCATGAGCCGCCTCAGCCATCTTGAGAACTTCGTCGTCGACCGACTCATGCGCCTCCACTAGATCCGGGAACGGAGCGATAGCTTGATCATCGAATACGAGGCGTGGCATGAGCTGATATTTGTGTCCGGCTCGTCCCAGCTCAATCGAAGAGCCTTCTGGAGGGGCGGGATATCGAACGGTGTTTTCGAACTTGAGGAGAGGGAACCGTTCAGGATCGATTCGGCGCAGCTTAGTCTGGATAGTCGCTGCGCCAGGGTGCGTGATCATGTTGGGACATGAATCTTGTGTGCATAAAATGTGCTTGATGTTGGGGTGTTGGCGGATAAACTGCTGAATTCGTTGGTCATAAGTCGCGTCTGGGCCCACGATCCAATACATGACGGCAATATTGTCCATTAACTCTGTATTCTTCCACTCAGGTCGCTCCATAAACGATTCAATAAAATCTTGGCTGCCAATGTCCGCTACAATGAGACCTCTTCCCCGCTGAGTCTCTCCTAGAACCATTTCAGGCGTTACAAGGCCATCCTTCCCCTGAACGCTCTGGCCAGCAGTCAGCAGCTTAAAGTCTTGAGGTTTAACTCCGAGGGATTTCGCCACTGGGGCATTGAATTTTCCTCTACGGTCATGTGCTTTGATGATGTAGCTCATAGAAGTCTCGCCGTATGTTGTCCGAGGAAGAGGGAAGTGGTTAATTGCGAGAGTGTTGTCGCTTCTATCATCCACACCAATCTCGCCAAGCTCAGGGAAATGCCACACAGTATCGTCCGGATTTGGTAACTCGACACCATCAGCAGCGTATGGGCCCTTGTATAACCTGATATTGCTATTTTCTATGATGGCAGCCTTATCCGTAGGCTTGAGATCTCGTATCTTCTTCGGTACCAGAACAGACCTGTTCTTCAGGCTGCCATTGAACATGATCCTCTCGACAATTGCACTCGCTACCTCGGGGTCGGATGTAGATGCTCGTGGTTGGAAGGAGTCTTCCTCTGAGGACGTATCCTTGGCCGAGTTCCCATCTTGCGCCTGGCTGCTGCGTCTTCGTTTTCGGGGGCTGCTTGATCGCGCTCTCCGTACAGGAATCTTCCAGACCTTGATCGCATCGTCCGACCAATCTGGCTCGAGGTTTGTCGCATCTTGTGCTCGGGGATCTGTCCTGTGCTCGTAGGTGCGCACGCAAATCGGCTGTCGAAAGATGACTGGCCGACATGCCGCCAGCGTGTGGCACAAATTGTCCGCGCCGTGCACTGCAATTCCAGCATGAAGAGTCTTATTCAACAGCTTCTGGCCCTTCTGTTCTCTCTTGGCGTTTTCCTGTGTCGTAAACTCCTTGGCTGACTCAATGGCTCCGCCGACGCTGAGCAGGTAGCCGCAGAGGCCACCGAGCTGCTCCCAGTTGACACTGCCGCTGAGAAAGACGTGTTCTGTCCCTCCCATGTGGATTTTGCGGCTTCCAAACGCTCGCTGGGTTCCCTCTGAGACGCGACCAAACACGTACGAGCGCTTGTCATGATGCAGGTAGATGCAGGTGCCTGGAGTATCGGCCGAAGGCACAGAGGCAAGCTCGACGGTGGTTGTCATCGTGGTCGAATCGGCGTGGCTCTTCTTGAAAAGTCTAGAATAAAATCTCTTCGAACAATGCTGCAGAAGTAAATGTGAAGCGAGCAGTGGGTTTTCCACCCGTAGCTGTCGCGGTCTTGCAGGATCGTAGCAATAAGATGGAGCGTTTCTGCCTGCAATGGTAAGGGTGGAAAGCCGCCGTGTCCGTCTACCGGCTGGATGGAAGAGAAGATGATGTCGGAGTGGAAATGATGCAGAGTAGACGAGGCGCCGGGATACACATGGTTCCATCAGCGGGAAAAGAGGGAGAGAAGCAGCAAGGAAAACGAGCCCAGGGTTGGCATTTGCATCTCAAGCTTTAACCCCACGATAACTTTTTTTTGTCTGCGATAGTGCCGATAAGCATCGCTGCTGCCGGAATGGCGCTTGCAGGCCGTTTAGCGTGCTTACATAACCCTTCCTCTTGAGTCACTCCCCGGAAGGCTTCATCTGCCGTAGGTACTGAGGTACATGTATTATACACCTATTTCTACTATCTTCGCGGTATCTCGCTACGCCTTGGTGATTGAATCAAGCTTTTGTTTGCTTTTGGGTTTGAGTCATATTTATGATCAGTAGTATGGGTTGATACGGGTCTTGTCGCCTAACGAGGCTAATCTTGTGCATCTTCAACCCCGTGTTGCAAGTGCCCAGCATCAACTATCGGATTCAATGGATTACTACTATAAGCACGTGGAATCACTGCCAGCCAATCACTAAGACAACTTGTCCTCGCAAATTTGTCTAAGCTGGTGTTGTCCTAACATAGATAGATAGTTGTGCAAGGTATGATTGCTACCAAAAACCACGGAATATTGCGTGCCATGAATCCATTCGGTAACAGACTCTGTCAGAGTTGCATCTGTGGAACGAGTACCAAGTCCTAAGCAGTAGAAGCAATTATTGTATCAGATTGCCATCGCCTCTCCCATTTTTCTCCTACGGAGATTTCTATCACTGGTATCAGATGTTTACCAAATTAATTACTCATACAGTCTGTAATACATGATTCAGCATTGTTGAAATATACAAGAGATGTCACTCTATTCGTAACGTATAAAGTGACCCGTCTGCTGCTAAGTTGCCAAGTTCCTGACCGTTGCATCATCATCATCATCACTATATCAATATCCATCAAACAGATTCTCTCATCTTCTATTTTATGCAACTGCTCAAGCCAGTCTATCAAAATTCACAACACTGGCGTTTGGACACGCTGCGTTATTAATCTTTGTTAATAACTGACAATATTTGGTGCATAAATTCCAAAAATGGCATTTCGCAAGAAGGCCAACAAGGTAGAGGCAGAGGCGCTTCCTGGAAACGATTGGGTCCCGGGAGGTTTGTTAAGAAGAGCTGGCTCAGCGTGAATGAATCAAGAACCGTAACACCATCGCCCCCCAAAATAGCAGCGGGCACCACAAATGACATTCTTTAGTGAAAAGCTCCATTTTTAGTAGCGCGAAATCTAGATTAAAATGCTCGTCATCCTCCGCAAGGGTTGCATGTACTTTCTTGGTTTGGCTAAAACAAGATTCCGCATTATGGTGTGTGGGCGGGGAAATCTGGGTAGGCTGGAATTGGAGAGAAAATGTCCATGCCAAATGACGACATGGCGTAGATACAAGTGAATACTAAGCATGTGCCTTGCCACCACATATCTGTGTTTTTCGATCAAAGGCATAGTCAAGACACGACCAAATATTCATCTATGCTTGAAAGCTTACCTATCTCTCCATATCCGCATCTCTCTCGAATCTCAGCTTATCCTATTCTATCCTGTCCTCCTTAATTAAAGCAATAACAACAACAACAATGTCAAGTTCTACAACTGACATTGTACCGCCCAACTCTGCGGAAGGCTTCGGCTCCAGTTCCGAGAATGAAGCTGCTCCACCACCCCAGCCTTCGCGACGGCGGCAAAGAATAAGGCAAAAACCCGCTGTATACAGTAAAACAAGCAGTAAAGGCAGCACAAGCAACAGCAACCCCGCGTCGCTCGACCAGTTGCCCGTACCTAGAGCTGTAAGCGCGGAGACAAACACGACTGGAAATAGTCTAAATGGCACGGTGGTTACGCAGCAGCCGCCGGCGAAAGGAAAAAGCTCTGCATTGACGGTGCGGCTGGATTTGAACTTGGATATTGAGCTGGAAATCAAGGCGCAGATTTACGGAAGTTTAGAACTGACTGTTCTGTAAGTTGTTCTTGCTGTCTTTCTGTCCTGCTCGTATTTTTGCCATCTTGAAATTGCATTTCATTTTATTCCCTTTTGCAGATACAGCGATTTTGCTGGGCGTTATTTCCCATCTCTTTTCTTGGTAAAAATAGCTTTAGACATACGTATATATGCATATATATCAACAAAAGAAACAGTCTATGTACTCCGTAATGACATTGCGCTATTTCAAATCACTTGGAACTGAGAAGAAGGAAATATAACTTGCCAGACAATCAGCGAAAATTCATAGGCCAAACGATATGAAGTGTTCTAGGAAGATAGTGATTTCCAATTTGTTAACCTGGCATAAATATCTTTTTGATTCAACAGAGACGCTCAGGAGGCCTTGATGCTATTATCCAAAAGGGGGAAAGCAATTATGGTGGTGGAGGGAGTATACTATGAAAGCAGTAAATAAATACTCAGAAATTCTCAAAATGGTAAATTTATTTATACTTCACGTCGCTACGAACCTTTTTTATTGTACATTATTAATAACGCAATGAGGTGATAAAAGTCACACACCTTGAACAGCCGGGCTTGGCGCCGCATAATAAATTGAGCATACAGACTTACAATACGAAACCTTCCTCTAGACTGCACTTGGGCTTGAATATACATTGTCTCATTACTCTAATTATTACGAAAGACGGGTGAACGCTACAAAAAAGGCTATTCATGTAGACTACATCTTGATGACAGATTTGATAGAAAGAACGGAGTAAGATTATACATTCATCTAAGCTTTTTTTGTTCCAAGAAATAATAAAATAGTGCTCCAATCAAGGATTAAAGACCATTCACAGTTCAAATTGATAAGAGAGCAGAAAACACAAAGAATGACGAGTACATGTACTCACATCAGGATATAAGGAACGACCTTTGGTGAATCCAATCTTCGGATCAACGACCAACTCCCTGCGCCTGATTCTTTTTCTCCAAATCATTGCGATCAAACTTTGGACAACCCTCAAATTCTCCAGTCTTGTTGGCTCCGTGGCTCCGAAGTGAACCATGACCGCCAGTGAATTCGTCCATTGTCTTGGGAGGCAAGACTTTGGTCCCGTGGTGTGCCGATGTGGTGTGATGGACTTCATGAATAGGAGCAGTCGTGTGGACAACTTTTGGAGCCACAGTTTCTTTTTCGATAACCGGTTGGACGTGCTCGTGAACGTGGTGGTGCCATCGCTCACCGGTGGTGGTGGGCGCTTCAGACGAGGTATGGGTAGTGTCGTGGACAGCAGACGTGTCTTTATACTTGGCCTCATCACGTTTAAGGAGTCCCTCAACTTCCTTGTTATTGTTGTGCTCATAAGTTCTTTCCTCGGTGGGTAAAACTTTGTGAGAATGTTTCTCGGGACTAGATATACGACATTAGGAAAAGTCTGGACATTGGTGGAGATCGACTGACAGAGTTTCACTATCTTTAACCGGTTGTACTGTTGTATGGTGATGATCTTGATGGACCTCTTTATCACGAGCTGTGGCGACACGTTCATGCTCCTGGGGCCGAACATGCTCTTCGGTCACAGGCCGTCGCACTTCTTCGTCGACGGTAGTATCGTGTTTTCCATCTTTGGAAATGAGGTTGTCAACGACTTTCTTAGCTTTCTGCATACTGTATGTATTAGTAACTAGTGTATTAGCAGCAATAATAACGTTGACTCAAAAGTAGAATTGAAACCAGCAGGCCGAATTGTGAGATTATATAGATATATACATATGGTTCGCCATCACCCCGCGCAAGAAAGCGAGCCTAGAGACACTAGTAACTTGAAATTGTTTTTTTTTACAAAAGTATTGCACGTCATGATGAAGTTACTTTACTTGAGCAAATTATTTTGTGGTATATAGATTTTTCTCTTATAGTGGTTTATGATTCATCAGCTGACCTGCGTGAACAAATACGACGGATGCAAGGCGTGGTTTACTAAAAGGCAATTGCAGCGGCGTTTTGTCGCACCAATGAGCTCAGCTCTGCCTGTCTGAAATAGAAGTAGCAGCACAGTTCATCATAATTCGCCTCCAAAAAGCTCCGGAACTGCTGCATTCTATGACTCGAATACTGAAAAGTAGTGCATTATCTATTTCGCATGGCGTAACGAGGAAAACAGAGCAAGCACTAAATCAAGAGGATGCTTTGATATCAGGCAACAGGCTATATTGATACCAAGCTAAGTTGATTTAGTAACCTCATTAGATCATTAAAGTTTCGATTAGGTTTGCGACAATGCAATGCAAATCGCCCCAAACACTTTGCATATAGCGCCATAAATAGTAGCTCGTATGTTGTTGCCTCCACCATAGCACACTCGCTCTGCAACCAGTTCTTCGGAGCTTAAACTCCGAAATTAATTGTCATTACCCATCGATTCAAGGTCTAGATCAAGTGGTTCTCTAGAATAGCAATTATGAGATGGTCTCTGAGCTCACAACAATTATGTCACTTTTTGAAGCCTTTATGAGTTGTGTCGGGTGGAACATATTAATATTTCCATGCCCACATTACCAGTATCTCTATTTCCCCGGGACAGTAATGTTGATTCATATTTACCAATTAAGTGCTGACTATTTCCCTGATAAACTTCATCTTTCTTGATGTTGGACAGCATAAAAGATGCCTTTCATAGGGGGGCAAACCGCCTGTTCCACCGCAGCGACAAGAGACGGCCACATCACTCTACGTCTAATCATGGACGCACAAGTTCTCAGGCAAATAAAAAACACAAAGTAAATGATGCTTTTGAGAGAAATTTGACACAGCCATCAAGCAAGCTTCGGAATCCGCCGCAAGAAACATCTACTTTGGGTACTGGCACGAATGCCGATGAACAGCATACGGCTCTAATATCACCACTTATAAATTATCCACATCAACCTTCCGGCACTCTAGATGCACAACCATCATCGGCCATAAAGAACCAAGCTCCTTTTTCTGATGGGAAGAAAACTTCAGCATCGCCCCAATGTTCGCGAAATGTGGTCCATGATTCCAAGGTGGGCGATGCAGCTTATACTCCTTCCAGTGAGTCCCACCACCGGAAGCCATCACTTGGAAAATCCGACATTAAAGACGAAGAAGCAAAAGCGCAAAGCAGAGACAAGCCCACAAATGGTCGGATTACCGTTGGACCAGACACAAACAATGATGGGACTGGGTACCACGGGCACCATGGAGACTACATGGACCGTAGCGTTGACCACCGCCCTGTTGTAACCCAACAGGAGGTAAAGCCGCATATACACACAGTTTACGAGCCTAAGCGTACACGATCTATCCATTTACATGAGCACCGCACGTTAATCCAACCCATTGTTGACCCCGCCGCCTCAACAATAAGATCTGTATAGGGATTAGGCATGAGATTGAATGCTATACGGGTTTCTTCTTCTTCTTCTCCTTCATCATCTTCCTCTTTTCCCCCACTTTTTTAAGCCATCATGCAAGACATTGACAAATAATCAGCGTAATATTCAAATACAATGGTATACATACATGTTAATCATAACCGATCATCCCAATGGCCTCATAATTGACAATAGAGGCCGGCACCCCCCAAAAAAATCATGTGAAACTCCCCTGCCACCGTCCGTATACTGCCGTTCCCAAACCCATATATATAAGGAGAAAAAAAAAGAAGCTTGTAATTCAAGAGAGAAGAGAAAAAGAAGCCGTCGTCGGCGAACGAGCGACACCAAGGGCACTAAAAATAGAAACTCTGCCCCGGCTTAGAAATGATAAATTCACAGCCCAGCTGTGCTTCTTGTTCATGCTCTATTAGCTCCTGCAATATTGAGTCTCCGGCTTCCGGCCCATCCGCTAACGTCTCCTTGACGTGGATGATGACGACCTTGAGGCCTTCAAGGGGCTTCTTGACGGCGTGGATAGGTGGTGGTACCACCAAATTAGGAACCCCAAACTCATCTAGTGATAGCTCACCAGTGGGAGTGGCGATGTGCGGCGTGTCGGAGTCAGGCTTGGCCTCAAAGTAGTACTCAGAGGGCATGTTGAAAGGATTGGCCGACTTGGGAGACACAGGGTCATCTGACCCGGGGCTCTGCATGGACGTAGGTGGAGCTTTCTTTCGCTGAACTTGCGCATCCTCTTCGGCGTCCCGCTTGCGCTTCTTAGACTCGAGGGCACGCGCCTTTCTTGCGATTTCTACTTCGGTGGCCAGAACTTGCATTTCTTCAATGAGATAGGCGGGTTTCAAATGGCCAAATAGCCGCTCGTCGGGCTGTGCGTCAGTGTAGCTACATTCGATGAAAACAGCGGCCAGCTTGCCGGCTGCAATCTTAGGCGCTGCCTCTTGCCAGATCAGCAGGTTGCGCGGGCTGAGAGAAATGCTATCCGGCTCCACGTCTCCAAAGATGAGCACCTCACGCTCATACGTCTCTTCCCGAATGAAATATGCGCTCGAGTCGTTAACGCACGGTCTTGGCTCAAATTCACCCCCGCTGAATATCGGCGTCGAAGTGCCTCCCTGAGGCATCATACTCGGACGCCGTGAGAAAGCCGGGGGGTAAAGGTGGTTGACCGTTTCTCGACGGGCGAAGTGCGATGCAAAGTCATGAACGTGCGGGTAGTAGGTGTCTCTCCGAAGCGGTATGCTTGACCCGTCTTGGCTGCCTTGACGGGTCGGCGGTTGGTTGCAAAAAGATCCACGATGCGTGTGCTTTTCCATGCAATGTCCGTGACTCACGCTCCAGGTCTTGACGAGCAGTCCATCGCATACTTCTAGATAGCCCTCGCCTAGTGCAGGACTTCCACCTTCCACCAGTCTAAGATATGTCAAAAGACCAGCACCGTTATTTTCGTCGCTAAGATTAGGCCAAATAACATTGTTGAAGATGTGGTCCTTGAGGGCCTTGATTGTGCCTGGAAGGCCAGCCAGCTTCTTTGGGCGAGTGCCCGGCAGGCCTGCTGTGTTGATGACAAACGCGGAGATGTGATCCAAATGAGGGTGGGTGATCAGATATGTATCAACAAGAGTGCGGGTGACATGGGCGGCATTCGCCGCAGCTGTAGTAAACGGCAGCTCTAGCCCCGCAAAAGGACCAGTTGTCAGAATCTGACGAGCAGGAGCAGATGATGGTGTCGGCGTTGGTGGCGGCGAATCGGGCAGAGCCTCCTCGATAAGACGAGTGATGGCAGATAGGTGAACACCTCCATCCACTGCTACTATGGAGCCCTTGCGCCAGTTCTGGGGCACTGAGCGAACCAGAAACGCAGTCGTATTAGACTCCTGGGGACCACCTCCAGAACCCTGTAGAAGAAGGACGCAAAAGCAGCCAACGGTTAGCCATTATGATGATATTACAAGTGATGATGCGTGTATATGGATGCTTGAGGCGGCTGCGCAATGCCAGGAAGAGAAGACGGCACACGCGGCCGTGTAAGCCCGCGCTGTCGGATTGAGACGCTGCCCCACGATAAGCTGTGCCAATAGGACAGCGACTCTGGGCAGACAAGAGCACAGCTCGGCTAGGCGTTTCATGCAGAGGGGTGTTTGTCCCTTGATCTGGGGCACTGGCCCCTGGCGGCAAACGCATCCCGATCGGAAATGCCACGGCCAAATTACCCGATCTGAGCCTATGAGGGCGCACCGCGTTCATGGCCAAGGGCAGCAGGAAATTGGCCGTCAGCATTGACGGAGGCCGCAGAGCAATTGCCCGTCCTGCGAATTGGGAAGAAGGAAAATGCAGACGGGGGAGAGAAGAACAGAGAAAAGCGCATCCTAAATCAACATACCAATATGATTACCTGCAAAGCAGGTGGTGATACGGCCTCGGTCATGGCGCGAACTGCTTGCAGTCCAAGTCGCGATGGCAACGATCAACTGGGGCCGCAATTGTGTCGAGTCAGTCTGCAGATGCGCAACGCTCAACGCCGACGCAGCTGGCCAGTTCAGTTCCAAACTCCAGAGGATTGTCAATTCGAAATGAGTCCCAAACACAACACCAGAGGCAATTGCCGCGGGTATCTGCTTTCAAAGCAAAGGCTAAAAGAAGGCGTCCTTGGATCTCCTTGTTCCTTGTTCAGCCCGGCGGCGCTGGCGGCGAAGGGCACACGTGACCGCGGCTCCGGCTTTGCTTTGTCTGGCTACCCCCACGAGGCGCTGTTTGAGCCTGCTGCCCTGACTAGCCGTTTCGCTGAAGAGGAAATAAGATGGCAAACCGAGATGCGAGGGCGAGCGAAGATGGAGTGATGACGGTACACTCGAGGTAATATTTTCCTGGCGGGCGCGCGGCGTCTAATAGTTGGGCATTGGCTGCCTGCTGGGAGGGACGGAAGGATCTAAAATATTATGGGAAATTGGGAAATTATCTCGGAGAGTCGATGCTCCCCCGGCGCCAAGGATCTTTCTCTGGCCTCTGCTTGATTCGCAGGTACGTGTCGTGTTACCAATGTGTGCGAGTAATACTGATAGTGCTAGCATGGAGATACTTGCACGTTGTATGAGAAGCGCCAGAAGGGCATGCAACGGCAGATGTGACGACGCTCTGCAGATGGCGGCTGTTAGGCTGGCGGATCGATATTTAGCAACGCGGTAGTAGTAGTATCGCGCTGGTATGTATATGCAAGCACCCTTGGCTAGCCGGGAATCCTGCCTTCTTTGGCACGAGCTGGGAGCAGAGATGGTGGCCAAGACACTATCGCAACACGGCTCGTCTGTCTCTCTGTCTCTTCTCTTGCACGGAACTGCAGACTCTGCGTGGCACGGCACGAGGTGGTCGTCGTCGTGGTTATATGTAGTAATGGCTCTACTCGCAGGTGGTGCAGTAGGTAGGTATAGTAGAGCTGGTGATGACTCGTGATGCTGCTCGTCCAAGGACGTCCAAGGCTTCCCTTTCCCTTGCTCGGATCCGTGGGTGAAGGCGTCGACGCGCGCCCTGTTTTTTTGAATGTTTGCTTCACGTTCGCTTTGCTCTCTCTGCCCACCCCGCGCCGACGCAGGATCACGGCTCGCCTTTTGAACCCACTCGTCACGGCCCTGAGCCTGCGCCGCTGCCCGCCCGCGGCACCGCAGCGCAGCGCAACGCAGCACAAGGGCCCGTCAGTTCAGGCCGTTGATGGAGTTAGCGTCGCCATTGTCACCTAGTCTCGGGGTCGCCGCGGTCTGGTTGCAGGGTTTGGGGCTTTGGGGAAGGGGGGCGTGCAAGACAGAGGACCAAAAAAGTGTGAGAGAGCACGCATGTGGCTTTCGTTGGTACGGCATCCAGGAACATGTGCTTAGGTAGCTGGTACTCGGGGCCCCACCGGCAACGGCGCCGACAGCGCCTGTGCTGGATGGGAATACCGATAGTCCAGATGTACTCGGTACTTTTCTCGGCTTTGCCCCGCGCTTACTGGTATACGAGCAGAAAGACTGATCTAGGCATGCAATTTGGAGATATTTGAGGCTGAAAGCGGCCTTCCGTGGACTCTCTGCTGGGAGGGTTTTGATCTACGCCGGTCCATTTGCTGTGAAAATAAAGAAGACAAGCACGCCCCAAAACGATGCAGCCGAAATAAAACACGCATCTCGGTGCCATGGACCCCACGGAGGCGCATCGTCTTAGTGCGCTACTGCAAGTTCTGCTTGCCAATAGCACTCGATCTAAGCATATGCGCATATGGACTGGATGGTCGAACCGGGATATGAGGATTACTTGCTGCTCGGTACCCACCTAGTGTCTCGATGATATCTATAGGCACCGTTTTGCCTTCATCGTCCTTCTACTTGTGGTTATCTGACGAAGCAGTGCCACTTCCTCGTCCTCATTTACAGGGTCTCCGGGTTTCACGCAGTGGTAACATCTGCCTCATGTTTTCAGCGCGTGTGAGGTGATCAAGACACTACACCGAGACATCCATGACCCGGGAGGTAGCATTCGATACTGCTCTTGGCAGGTGAGCCTGTGCTGTAACCTCCGAGCCAGCAGGATCTTCAGAGGTCGACTGCCTTGCGCAAACGTGGCGTTATCTAGCTTGGGCAAATCCGGGACTTGACAACCTGCATCGCGCTGCGCGCAGCCCCTCTCTTCAGGTCACGATGCTCACACCGTACGAACCTTATACACGTAGGCTCCGTTGCGTGGGCGTCTGCCAGCCCTGGGCTGAGACTTTTTCTGATCCACGGTCTCATCTCTGTACCTGCCGCAGAGCAGCGCCTCCAGCTCAGTGTCAGGATGATACTACTACATGTAAGCTGTATTAAGACTTGTATGTCTTGCTCGTGCCCATAGCTCCAAGCATCCACCAGTTAGTGCCACTCCGCTAGCAGGCATGCGACTTGACGTCGTGGGATCAATTGTTTGATCAGCGCGCATGGATCTGTCCTCTTTGGATCTCCCACAGCCCGCTTCGGCCACCCAGAGGGCTGAAGCCACACTCCGTAGCTGCATTAATCCACTCACACCCCGGCTCTTGTGGGGAGACGGAGGTGCAGCATCGTCTTGCTGCGAGCATGGCCAAGTGGTGCTGTAGGTAAAATAAGCGAGGCCACAAGAGCGTTATGTATATGCATACCACGAAGAGGAAATATACAAGTAGCAGCATGAAGAGGGGTGTGTAGCCGTAGATAGAATGGTGCCGAGATCGACAAAGGATTCATACATAGAGGTGTCTAAACATATCTGTTGCATTAGATGGATATTCCCCTACCTATGTAGGTACCAAAGCCTTACGGCTATCCACGTCTAGCTATGTTGGATTTATAAGCCGAGGACCATCATGAAGCAGCTAATACCTATCTAAGCCCGTGAACATAGAAGACTACTAACTACTGACGTACTACCTTAGGTAGGTACTAGGTAGGTAGGGCCTCTTGATCAGGATCCCTTGCTTGGGCTACAATACATGCGGTTGGTTGAAGTCCTCGACTGACTGGCACGAGTATACGCACTCGCAACACAGCCAATTAGCTCAATGCTTACCCGTACTAATGCACTGTTGGTGTTGGCGTTGTTACTCCACAAACACTTGTAAATCTCTCGTCAAATCTCTTATCCATTTTGTGATTTTATATCATTCTATTATTACGTGTAGACACGTTCGGCCTACCCATCTAGGTAACTTCAAGTACCTACTCCCAGAACCCCAGCAACTAATATTGATAAGACAGCCGTGGAATACTACCACCTGCTAAGGTAGGTACTAGGTATATACCTAGGCACCTGCCTAGTGCATGTACAATTAATATACTCGCACGTGCCGGTTCCACACCACTTTCTAAAGTCCAAAAACGTTTCCGAGGCCGCGCAAACCTCCTCCATAAAACAAAGCCAAGATGCAAATTTCCCAACAAATAACCAAAACTAATACCACTGCAGAACACTACTAAATAATAAACACTAAAAACAGACGGAAAGCAGCGCAATGAGATGGCAAGGAGCCCCTGTCGAGGCCTCATTTTAACTCCATGATCAACATCAAGCCCACCCTCAGTTCACGAATTGTTGCAGCTTCTCCCTGCGGCGTGTAATTCAATCGGACATGAACGGCTGACAAAATCACTGATGTAATATTTCAATATTTTCCCCGACTATCGGACAGATGCAGAACAGAGCGGGGCCAGCTTTACAACTGCATGTTCAAGAGTTTGTGAAGAGAATGATCCTGCGAATGTCTCCATCTTTAGATGCGTGTGAAGACGAGCAAATCGGAGATGCCCGCGAGGTATTGGTAATAGGCACCCTCCAGCTTTAAGCAGGCAAACAGCAACGCACAATGCTGCATCCGTCTGCCTATTTCGCGCAGAGCACGTCGTCCCGCAAACGCTTTTCTCAGCTCATAGGACTCGGTAATAGTCCGTGCTTGGTGCAGCTCACGCCAAGCTAAAGTCGAGGCTGGTCACATCACGTCTTGCTGTCCGGCTACTCCCAGAGCCGGCCAATGCTTAACATTCCTTTGCCCTCAAGCAGTCATAGCGTCCTCGCTTCATTGATTGGCCTACTTGCGTCCTCAAAGCTAGCCCTGTCTGCCCGCCTGCCTGCAAGTCAACGCCGACAAGCCCAATCAGCTCTCCACCTCGGGAGTGCCGATGCAGCTCGATGGGCCTTATCGATGCTGTAAGGGCACCCCCCGTCGACACCGGCCGGGGAACCGCTTGTGTTAATCCATAAGAGGCGTGGCTCCATTGTTTCAAGGTGTCAATATACAATCTTCTCGTTATCCTCTTCTACTTTGCGCATCCTCGCGGGGCGGGGGCTGAGATTCTTCCGTTTCAAGCGGGCTTCAGAACCGGGCGGCCTTCAGACAGCTCGCTAGTATGCTGACATCGTTAACAGCTACGGCTCTCGCCATTGGTCCCATCGGTGGTGGTGGCTGCGGAATCATCGAATAGAGTAAGAATGTCAGTATCGCTATAGCCGCCATAGCTCGCGGGGTCAATGAAGCTGCTCATGCTTTTCCAAGACTCTGCCACAGCGGCAACTTGCGGGCTCTCGGTACAGGCCGCGAGCTCTAGAGGCTGGCTGGCATCGGTATTCATTTGTGTTAGAGCTATGGAGTTGTCCATCGCTTCAGTGTTGCCTTTTACTGGATACTGAGTAGTCTCTGGCATAGGTTCGTTAAAGGTAAGATACTGGTATGGATTTGTCTCTTCTGGACACAGGCCATTGACCTGGCTTGAGTCATTCGAGCTCGTGCCATCGCCGCCCCCGAGCACTTTCAATGCTTCTTGTCCTTCTTTTTGTGCTATGGCCTTTGTCTCGTTTTGATAGGAATGATTCCCTTGTGATGCCTTAAGCGAAGTATTCAAATTGCCGTCTCGGATTCCTGGCTCCTGTTCCACCCTTGCATCTGGGAGTGCCACAGTGCTGGAAAGTAGCTGTGTCCGATCCCCCGTATTGAAACTTCGCATTGGAATTGCTTGGTTTAAGTTAGGATTATAGGCGTTTGCAAGACTACCCTGATGATTACCAGAAGGAATACTAATTCCAAGTGAGGGTGCAACAGTTGACTGCAACGTTCTGTGAACTGGGTCCAAGGGATCGAAATAGCCCGGTGGCGTGTACTTCGCATTCGAATTAACCACCACAGCAGAACAACGTGTATCCATGTCAATATCCTGACCACTGCCAACAGGCGGCTGAGGTAAGAGTGCTTGTCCTTGGTGTCTTCGGACAAATGCTTTCTTCAAGTTGTTTCCCCTCCAAGAACACCGTTTTGCTTGTGGACGACGAGAAGATGATGTTTTCCGAGATGATTTTGCACGTGGTCCAGATCCAACTTGTTCAAGAGTCTCTGTATCTTTATCTTCAGGTTTAAGAGGAGGGGGGAGCCATATCGGTGAAAGAGTATCTGGAGAGTACAAGCCACCATTGGGCAGCTCTACCATATCCATATGCTTCCTTATCTCTTGTAGCTTCTTGCGTTTATTTGTCTTATTCGTCTTTTTCGTAAGTGCTGTATACGTCTCGAGGTTGCCCATGTGGATGTCAATCGTGCTTGGAATCTCACCTCTCTCTATCTTCTTCATTGACCGAACTTTCCTCGTTTTAAACCGAGCCGGTGTCTGGTGTCTAATGTGATGGCGATTCAAAGCGTAAGATAGAGTATCTTCGTACCCTAGTGAGACCGGGAATTTCCCATGCATATTGAAGAAAGCTTTCCGCTTCTCAAACCAAGGTGTGTAAGTTGCTCTTACCAATCCCGCATCGGTCAGCTTTTCCAGGCTCGTCACGTTTCGGTCCTCAAAAGGAAACTGTCTTGTCTCGGGTATCAGACGCCCATCTAGGTGGAACTCCATGAGATCAAAAACTTGTTCAAAGCACCATAGATGCATTGAGCCGGCGCATAAAAGCGGATCGCGTGTCCCACCGGAGGTTTCCGCAGGGAACTCATCAAATGTCACGCGGAGCCACCCAGACGGAATGGTTCTTTCGCGAATTAGGCAATTAGCCCAGCGGCATTTTGTGTATTCTGATTCCATTCGGTGTGAACACTGCGTGGGAGCTTGTTGAACTCGAAAGACGGTGCCTTTCGGGCAGTTATCCACATATTCTCGCAACTGTTCATTGTTATAGTAGACTTTAGGCAGCCACTGTCCCTTTTCGTTATAATTGAACGAATGTCGCCCTTCCTTATTATTGCTTCCCCAAGAATCACGTGTTCTTGGTTTGGGGTATACAAGAGACGGGTCGCATTCGGGGTCATTTCTTTGTTTCGCAGCCCTATTCATGCTGACCTTTGAGCCGCGCAAGGTCGCTTCGCTTCCCCTTCTTGAATTCTGAGAAATTTCCATTCTGCTATTGTCAGGTTGATACTGGTTATTCATAGTATAACCGGTGTTGACCGAGTGAGAATTCAGGGTAGGCGGAGGAAAGACATGTTGAGCCTGTTGGATGACCCAATGGCCATATGGCAGAGAGTTGGAGGCATTGTCATTACCGAGGGGAGGATATACAGAGAAAGGGTTATCTTGGGCTAATTCTGCGTTAACAGCAGGATATTGTAGGTTGTATGGAGACAGCTGTTGATTAAAACCTGGAATTGGCTGGTTATGTTGGCCTTGTGTAATCTGCATCGGAGAGAACGCATTGTTCGAAACGAAAGCATTTTGAAATGGGTATACATTTACTGCCCTATAATATAGGATTAGTAAATACATAATTTCATCGTACTTCTCTCAGATCAAAACTTACGGTACCCAGTTTGATAAATGATCAAAGCCGAGACTGCTGCCTCGCTGAATTGTGGCATCGACATTATGCGTGCTTGCTGGCGATATGAAGTCTAGTGGCTTCGAATATACTGATACTGACTGTGCCTCCTCCAGCGTGGCACTCTGCGGCGAGTCTCTATTTGGATCCAAACTACCCAGGTCCGCCGGATCGAATATTGTGTTGGTGTTGTCTCTCCACATATTCGTGAAGTCCTCATCATGAATATTTTGAGGGTCATATGGCAATGACATGTTTTCGGTTTGTTCTTCGCTGATATTAAAAGTTTGGTAAACACTAATATCAATGAATGTACAGCGCGGATGTAAGCTGATCGCAGTTGGCGAGTGTTCTATGACAGTTATGACTCAAAATTGATATTCATGAATTAGGCGATGCAGGGCATATTTAAATTCTGGTCTTTGCGGTAATTGAACAAATATTGAACAAGATAAATATTGAACAAGATAAACATTGAACAGTGCTGTTCATTGTTCACGACTATTTTAGAACCCATAGTAGGGCGCGCGACAAGAGATGAAGGAACAGGATGATAAAGATATTGGACAAAGATGAAGACCCAAAGATGGCCCAAAGACCGATCAACTCCGATAAATGAACAGTTTCCCGATGTCGAAAATAATACTTCACTTTTTTTTTTTCTTTCTTTCTTTCTTTCTTTTTTTTTTTTTTTTTTTTTTTTTTTTTGAGTCGCTATGAGGGTTGATGGACTAAAAGTAGATCTGAAAGCCCTTGACCATGATGGAGGCGCACTGACGGTTGTTCAGTCTCGAGAAGAATAGCGGATACAAGATGAATGCTTCATATAGTGAGTCAGGGGCAAAGGCTACAATGATTTCAACCATTTTAAGGCTTTTCTTTTTTTAGACCAATTATCTTTGATACGAGAATTTTTTAATACAAAGATGATGGGCTTCGGAGTTTCGTTCGAAATATGCGCTCAACACCATGTTTGTTTAGTCTACTTGTCGTCAGTTCTACATCGGGACATATCGCAACGATATGATAGCAAAGAATCTACGGGGAGGGAAAAAAATCTTTCATTTAGCTTTTCTTTCCTTTTAATATCTCGTAATTTCTTATTCCTGGGCAAAGAATGCGATGTTTCGATTATTATAAGTACACTAAAATAACATGTACCCTAAACTCAATAACAACATTTGCATAACCGGGAAAATAGGTATGTAAACGTTAGAAGATACACAAATATATATCTTATATAGGCTGTAGGTGATATGCCTTACAATATGTACCTTCCGTATTGACACGAAACAAGACGAAGCTTTCAAGCGTCTTCTGGATATGCATACACTGTGTTGTTCGTCCATTGTCGTTATCGCTTCACTGTCATTGGACTGTTGGCTGAGTGACTTCCTAGCATGGAAGGTATATAGATGTACCTAGATGAAGAGCTGTCTGCCCTAATATAAACCTCGTATCTGCCTATAGAAGCCCCGGAATATCGGATCAGGGGAATCCTCCATACAAAGGGAAAACCCGCATAATAAAATGGAGCAACGGTCTGATCACCTACGCTCTCTCTCATTTTCGTCATTACATAAGTCTGGCCTCGTGTTCGCTGGCCGAGCATTGCCCAGATCGGATTAGCGAGTCCGTGCCCTGGAAACTAATCGCCCAGGGAGCGCTACTCCGTAATGGCGGTTGTTTTAGCCGCTAAAACCTGATGTTTAGAGCGGCAGCCCCTCGTTCTAGCTTCCACCAAGGTTTTAACTGCCTCGCCGTTCTTAGCAGCCGAAGCCCGCCGTAGAAACTTCAACCTCGCTGCATCACGAGACTCGCGCTACTCGTGAGTCTGGCATGGCGAAGCGCTCGTCCCTCGCTGTCGGTCAAGCATAAGAGCTTTGAAAGTATTCACCATTCGCGCGCGGTTTCGTCGGCCATGGCGGACTACGATCCTGAGCTGCGAGCGCGGCTCCAGGAGCTGGACCGCGAGTTGGAGGTAGGTTGTCTGTTGGGAGCGTCTGTTTGGCAGCGTCTCTCTCCAAGCTTCTCCCGCCGCCAATTCGAACTTTTTGGCTGATGACATGACTTGCAGGAGGGCGACATTACCGAGAAGGGGTGAGCAGCGTCTTGCCGACACGCTGGCAGCAGAAAGCACACCGCAGCATCATGGACTGACGAGAGCATCGCAGATATCAGAAACGGCGGACTATGTTATTATCGCAGTTTGCTCACCACCCGACAACACCCGCCCCAGCTCCTCCGCAGTCTCGCTCTGGATTGAGCATTCACTCCCCCGAGACCTCGACACATCCTTCAAGCGATCCCCGCCGAGCATCCGTAATGACCTCCATGACCTCCGTTAGCGGCGGAGGAGGCTATGGAGGCGGCTACGGTGCTGGAGGTGGCTACCACGACCAAACTGGCAACTATGGCGATCATACACAGCGCCCCGACTCAAGCTACGCTGCTCCGCCGAGATCTTCATACGCGAATCCAACTGTCTCGCCAGCCAGCCTCTTGCAACCTGGAGGGCCAATTGCCGAGAGTTCTATGATGCCGCAACGAGACTCGCTCTTCTTGCCAGGCCCCAGCAATGACCCTCCCACACGCAGCGGAACCATGGTTTCTGGTGATTATGCCTTCAACCCCGATCAACACGTTGCATACGCGGAGCCATACCATCAGCCAGATGACGGTAGAACCAGAACGCTGCTCGACAACCAAGCGTACTTTTCTGATTTCGCAGGCCAACAGCACTACGAACAGAATCAGATGGGCGACTATGGGGGTCCGAGGTACTCTGGCGATGCATTTTCTCCTACAGCAGCCATGGCGCCTCCAATGCTCACTGCCAACGACATGCCGCCTCCAGAGATATTAGAATATCAGGCTCCACTCGAGCCCAGAGAGGTGCCATTTGCCATCCATGATCCTCACGACAACAACACGCCAATGTCTTCCTTTGATAACATGGCTGCAGTGCTCCGCCATCGTGCTCGCACTACTGCCAAGAGACCAGCGTACTGGGTCCTTGATAGCAAGGGCAAGGAGATGGCGTCCATCACATGGGATAAACTCGCGTCAAGGGCCGAAAAGGTCGCACAAGTCATTAGAGACAAGAGTCCCCTGTACCGTGGCGACCGGGTAGCTCTTATCTATCGTGATAGCGAAATCATCGACTTCGCCACCGCCTTGTTAGGCTGTTTTATTGCTGGCGTGGTAGCTGTTCCAATCAACGACCTACAAGACTACCAGAGACTGAACTATATCCTCACTTCTACACAGGCTCATCTAGCCCTTACGACAGAAAATAACCTCAAAACTTTCCAGAGAGATATCACTACCCAGAAGCTCACCTGGCCCAAGGGAGTCGAATGGTGGAAGACTAATGAGTTTGGTGGTTATCACCCCAAAAAGAAGGAGGACGCTCCGCCTTTAACCGTGCCAGACTTGGCCTACATCGAATTCTCTCGTGCTCCAACTGGTGACTTGAGAGGTGTTGTTCTCAGCCACCGGACCATTATGCACCAGATGGCATGTCTGAGCGCCATCATCTCTACCGTTCCCGGCAACGGTCCTGGAGACACATTTAGTTCCTCTTTGCGAGACAAGAATGGAAAGCTCATTGGTGGCGGCGGAGCAAGTAGTGAGATATTGCTATCTTATCTGGATCCTCGCCAGGGAGTTGGTTTGATTCTCAGCGTTTTGCTGACTGTGTACGGCGGCCATACCAGTGTTTGGTTCGACAACAAGGCTGTTGAATCTCCCGGTTTATACGCACATTTGATTACCAAATATAGAGCAACTGTTATGATTGCTGATTATCCTGGATTAAAACGAGCCGCATACAACTACCAGTCAGATCCGATGACAACACGGAATTTCAAGAAGGGAATGGAGCCGAATTTCCAGGCGGTAAAACTCTGCTTAATTGATACTCTTACTATTGATAGCGAGTTCCATGAAGTATTGGCGGATAGATGGCTACGGCCCTTGAGGAACCCCCGGGCGCGAGAAGTGGTGGCTCCGATGCTTTGTCTTCCGGAGCATGGTGGCATGATTATCAGTGTTCGAGACTGGCTTGGTGGTGAAGAACGGCTGGGAGTTCAATTGATGCTGGATCATGACTCAGGCGTAGAATCCGAAGATGAAAAAGAAGAGGATGAGAAACCTAAAAACGGATTCACTAGTCTGTTAGGAGGTGGAGGGACCACAAAAAAGGAGCTTGATGAGAAGATGGAGCTAGGAGAGGTCATCCTTGACAGGGAAGCCTTGAAGACAAATGAAGTCGTTGTCATCGCCCATGGCAATGAAGCTCGAAAGAAGACCTCGATGGAATCTACAATGGTGCGAGTGGGCGCCTTTGGATACCCTATTCCGGATGCTACGCTTGCCGTTGTGGACCCCGAGACTGGTCTCCTGGCATCTCCACGCTCGGTTGGCGAAATTTGGGTAGATTCACCGTCTCTCTCTGGCGGATTCTGGGCGCAGCCCAAGAACACAGAGCTCATCTTCCACGCACGCCCGTATAAATTTGAACCAGGAGAGCCGACACCAACAGCCGTGGAGCCAGAATTCTTGCGGACTGGTCTTCTTGGCACTGTAATCGAGGGCAAAATTTACGTGCTGGGGCTTTATGAGGATCGAATCCGACAAAAGGTCGAGTGGGTTGAGCATGGCGGTGCAGGAATCACCGAGTACAGATATTTCTTTGTTCAACACATTGTGGTAAGCCTTGTCAAGAACGTTCCTAAAATCCACGATTGTTCTGCATTTGACGTTTTTGTCAATGACGAGCACTTGCCTGTCGTGGTTCTCGAGTCGGCCGCTGCGTCAACAGCGCCTCTTACATCGGGAGGTCCTCCAGTACAGCCTGATACGGCCTTGTTGGATTCGCTGGCAGAAAAATGCATGGAAGTCCTTATGCAGGAGCATCATCTTCGGGTTTACTGCGTTATGATCACAGCCCCGAACGCTCTGCCACGAGTGATCAAGAACGGAAGACGAGAGATTGGAAACATGCTGTGTCGTCGCGAGTTTGATCTTGGAAACCTTCCGTGTGTGCATGTCAAGTTTGGCGTCGAGCATGCGGTTCTCAATCTCCCTATCGGAGTTGACCCCATTGGCGGTATCTGGTCTCCAATTGCATCAGAGTCGCGGACTCAGATTCTCGCGCCTGCTGATAAGCAGTATTCTGGAATCGATCGTAGAGAAGTCGTCATTGACGACAGGACATCTACGCCTCTCAACAACTTCTCATGCATATCTGATCTTATTCAATGGCGAGTCGCTCGTCAGCCAGAAGAGCTATCTTACTGTACCATTGATGGCAGAGGTAGAGAAGGCAAGGGAATTACATGGAAAAAATTCGATACCAAGGTGGCTGCTGTGGCCATGTATCTCAAGAATAAAGTCAAAGTACGACCAGGAGATCACTTGGTCCTCATGTATACACACTCGGAAGATTTTGTGTTTGCAGTACATGCGGGTATCAATCTCGGTGCAGTCATTATCCCAATGGCGCCGCTCGACCAGAATCGACTCAACGAGGATGTTCCAGCCTTTCTACACTTGATTGCCGATTACAAAGTCAAGGCAGTTTTGGTCAACCAGGATGTAGACCATCTGCTAAAGATTAAGGTAGTCTCAAGTCACATCAAGCAGTCGGCGCAAATTTTGAAAATTTCCATGCCAAACACGTACAACACCTCGAAACCTCCCAAACAGAACAACGGTCTTCGAGAGCTTAAACTGACAATAGACCCTGCCTGGATTCGGCCGGGCTACCCCGTCCTCATCTGGACATACTGGACGCCAGACCAGCGGAGAATTGCTGTCCAGCTTGGACATGATACAATCCTGGGCATGTGCAAAGTACAAAAGGAGACATGCCAAATGACAAGCTCGAGGCCTGTCCTTGGCTGCGTCCGAAGCACGACGGGGCTTGGTTTTGTCCATACTTGCTTGATGGGCATCTACGTGGGCACCCCTACCTACCTGTTGTCTCCTGTCGAGTTTGCCCAAAACCCCATATCTCTCTTTGTTACTCTCTCGAGATATAAGATTAAAGACACATATGCAACTCCGCAGATGCTTGACCACGCCATGTCAATGATGGCAGGCAAAGGCTTTACAATGCACGAGCTTAAGAACATGATGATCTCCGCGGAGGGTCGGCCACGAGTGGATGTTTTCCAAAAAGTGCGGCTCCATTTTGCGCAAGCCGGACTAGACCGAACGGCTATCAATACCGTCTACTCCCATGTACTCAATCCGATGGTTGCGTCGAGATCTTACATGTGCATTGAGCCTATTGAACTCTGGCTTGACACCAAGGCTCTTCGGCGTGGTCTTATTGTTCCTGTGGACCACGAGTCGGATCCCCAAGCTCTCCTCTTGCAAGATTCTGGCATGGTACCGGTATCTACGCAAATCGCCATTGTCAATCCTGAAAGCCGCACTCACTGTTTCGATGGAGAGTATGGTGAGATTTGGGTTGACTCTGAAGCATGTGTCAAATCATTCTATGGCTCCAAGGACGCGTTTGACGTGGAGCGATTCAATGGCCGGACTGTAGACGGTGACCCGAACGTGCGATATGTGCGAACTGGCGATCTTGGATTCCTTCACAATGTCAATCGACCTATTGGACCTAACGGTGCTCTTGTAGAAATGCAGGTCCTGTTTGTGCTCGGCAGCATTGGTGAAACTTTTGAGATCAACGGTCTTAGCCATTTCCCTATGGATATTGAGTTGTCGGTAGAGCGCTGCCATCGCAACATTGTACCGAACGGCTGGTAAGTACCTTTTTGCTTGTCCTTGTTTCCTACCTAACCCGCGATTTTGAGACTAACAAGTTGACTACAGTGCTGTATTCCAAGCCGGTGGTTTGGTTGTGGTTTTGGTAGAAGTGAGCCGCAAATCTTATCTCGCTTCCATGGTGCCCGTCATCGTCAACGCGATTTTGAGCGAACATCAGATCGTTGCAGATATTGTGGCCTTTGTGAATAAGGGTGATTTCCCCAGATCTCGACTGGGAGAGAAGCAACGAGGAAAGATCCTTGCGGGATGGGTAACGCGCAAGATGCGCACCATGGCCCAGTTTGCTATCAGAGATCTCGATGCCAGTGTACTTGAGGGTGAGGGAGCTGATGCCAACAGGGCATCTACGGGAAGTCTTCGTAGCCTAGGCGCCACCCTCCCACCCGGCGTCAGAAATGTCGGTCAGGCACCACAGATTCTTGAGCAAGAGGAGTTTGCACAGCAAATGGATCACATGGCCCATACGGAGCCGGTTGGATATGCTATTTCATCTCAGGATGACCAGCCGACCCCAACAGCGTATCGTCCGAGTGGCGATTTCGGCCAAGAAAATGCGTCCATGCATGACTACAACCAGCAGCACCCACCAGCGTCGAATAACCAAGGAGGGCATGCTTACGATCACTTTGAGCCACCACAGCCACAGCAACGCTATGAGCAGGAGCAACACTACGAACAGCAGCAGCACTACGAAAGGGAGCAGCGCTATGATCAAGAGCAGCACTATGATCAAGCGCAGCAGCACTATAACCAAGGGCAATACTTTGAGCCAGCGCAACACCATGAGCAACAAGTAGAGTCAAGGCAAATAGATCATGACATACAACCAGTGGCAGCCGAGCCTTCGTCTCCCGCCCAAGATGCACAGACAGCCAGGCTGCGGTTGAGTCAAGGGCCACCGCAAATCCGGCTACCGGGCGTTGATGGACGTGAAGGCCTCGACTTCTGGGGCAACGATGAAGCGGAAACGGATTGGACGGCGGATGCCATGATGCATATGAATCTGACTGGAAACTTAAACAACCCGCGGTAAATTCAAATTCATAGATGATCTTGGTCGATCGAGAGGTGGCTTCTTCCTCTCTTTTTAGTTAAAGGGCGGTTTTTTTTTTTTCTTGTTTCCTTAGTATATTGAAGAAGCATTGGGAAAGAGGATAAACTTTGGAGGAGTTGTTTGGGCTTTTTGTTTAAGATGGGCTGTATGTAATCCTTTTTTACCTCTTTTTTGTGTACTACTGTCCTGTTATTGGTTTTCTCCTTGCGAGGGGCGGCCTTTGGGTATGAAATTTGCTTTTTGTATGTCGATAAAGAAGTGCTAAGACAGAATATCACTTAAACAATTGTATATCCCGTTTAGTATATGCACTTTTTTTTTTCCTGATGTTAATACCTTTCAGTCAAGGAATTACGTGAGATGATGAAATTGAAATTAATGTAGAGCAAATTGTGATTGTATGAATTGTAATGAGATATTGTAGTCTTTCTTCTTGATATATGCAAACTCTCTCTTTAAGCAAGTTCTATCTCAGCATATAGTAGTATATAGTTGAAGTGATGAACAAACAGGAAAAAAAATAATCGTGTAGTACAGTCTATCACACACCACCAATGAACCCCCCCACGCCATATCATAAACAAACAGGAGAGAGTAAAAAAAAACGCATACATAAAAGGAAACATAACAATAAAGCATTAACACACAGACAGGCAGACAAAAAACACAAACAGCCTCTCTCTCTATCTTTGCATTTCTATTCCCAAATTCATCTCCTTGCCTTCTCCTTTTCCATTTCCGCCATGTACCGCTTTATAATGCCCACTGCCTCAGCCTCAACATCCTGCCCTTTACGCCAGGTATATAGCGCCACACCCAGCTGATCGAGCTGCTCTTGCGCCCTAGCAAGTCGTCTTTTCCAGAGCTCGAGCTTCTTGTTCACAGGAGCCATGGTTGGCGATGCCGAGGGCGAGGTGTTTCCGGATCGGCTGCTGGGGCGATAGAATGACGAAAGGCCGGTGGCAGAAGCTGCGGGCACAGGGCCGAGTGACGGCGGCAGGGGGTCAAAGTCGACATCTGAATTGGATGATGGGCCGCGTCCGAAGGGTATTACTTTGGGGCTGAGATTCCTTGCGCTACGGCGAGGTGGGGGAGGAGGTGGTGGTGGCCTGTTGTTTTCCTCTCTTGGTGATTGACCAGTCTGTTGAGACGAATTCTGAATCTGAGACAGAGGGTGAGCTGATTGATTCTGTCCCACAGGCCTTCTCGGTAGTGGTGGCGGTGGTTCAGAACCTGTCGCTCCTGAAATCCCCAAGCCGACAGAGCTCTTTCTAACAGTGGGTATGGAGGGGGCGCTGGCTAGAGCAGCGGGCTTGGCCGGACGAGGCGGCGGTAGTGGTTTCCGAGCAAGCAAATCTGCGGCACTGGCGGATGGGCCTGGTCTTCTTGATGACTTGACTTGCTCCAGGGCTGCAGTATCATCCAGTTTTACCTCCTCAGGCTCGTCGGAAAAGTCAATGAGGGTGCCCATGACTGGTCCAGCTGGAGGGGCCTTGACAGCATGTACTGGCCCTGGTGATGAGTTCTGTCGCACGGCTTGTCTACCATTTGGAGCAGTATTGTTCACAGTCAAGCCCGACATGGTCCGTCGAGTCATATCGAAAGATGGCTCAAAGTACGCCGCAGCTTCAGGGGTCGTCACGTCTCGAATAAAGACTGCCAGTATCCGGCCCGGGTAAGCCAGCGCCAGCTCCGTGTATACTTCCAAATCAGCCTCTCCGCTATCTCCGACTAGAAGGAACTTGCGCTGAGGAAAATCTCGTAGCAGGCGGACCAGCGTATTCTTCTTTCGCTCAGCCACAGGCTCAAAGATGCCTTGCAGCATGCCCGAATACTGCTTTAAATGTAGAGAATCAATCGGGAGGCCGGATATCTTAAAGAACGTCGCTAGCATGGGGAATAGCTGCCACGGACTGTTTGAGCAGTAGTGTACACTCACACCGAGGGCCTGCAACTTTCCGTACCATTCTTTGACTCCTTCAATTGTGAGATCGGCCAGCTCCCGTACAAAGGTATTTCTGAAAATCTCCTTTGCGCCCGCTGAAATATTCGACATTTTAACGGTGTCATCTATATCGCTGATCAGGCTGACACCATATGGCTCGATGTACTTGACCTCTTGCGTCGTCGATAGTCCTTCGTTTACGAGCACCTTGATGTGGGTAGGAACAAATTCCAGGGGCGCCCGAATGGCAAAATGACCAGAATCGTCGGTGAGAACGTTGCGTGACTGGGATTGCGACTCATTGTAGAAAAAAATTGTGATGGGGAGAGACACTGAGGGATTGGTCAAAAAGGGTGCTATCCTGGCCATCAAGTTGGCGTTTGCCGTAGCTAGTTCAGCCTCTGTGAGCTCGGTGGCCAATGCCGAGTTTTGCCTGGTTGGAGGCCTGGGGCTCCCAGAAAGAGAATCGGGCGTTCGACTATCTCTTCGAGGAGGAGGTCTGGGCGGAGGAGGATACACTGATCCGCTCAAGCCAGTGTCTTCCCTAGGTGGTTCGCTGTAAGCGCCAATGTTTGCCATTCGCTTCTCTTCTCGGCCCTGCTGTTCGATCCTAGCAGCCTCTTGGGCAATCTTCTCCTGCTCTCTCCATTCATCTTGCGGAGTAGGGGGCGTAGGTCCTTGGTTCTGGTCTGCTCTCGGCACCGGGATTCCACTAAGTTGTCGCGCAAGGCCGATCAAGATGCGGTTTCGCCGCGTCATTGGACCAGAATGGGGCGAATAGACCCAGCCTCGGACGTCAACGTCCACGATTGCTCTCTCGTCTTGGTGCCTCTCCCACTCCGACCTCCAGTAGTCCTCATCCTGCAGGTTGCCGGTTTCCGACTCGTACGCCGAGGGCTGATCCCACTCCTTTTTCGTGTGTTGTTTCGCGTAGCACGGGAACATCATCATCTGCTCGGGGCTGATTTCCGACGTTATAGCCACCCCTGGGAACGCTCCCGGAATATGCATGCTACCGGGCCCGTCGAATTCGCCGTCCAGGCCCCGCGCTTTGGACTGAGCATACGTCTCTCGAATCTCCGTCACGGCAATCTGGCCAGTCCGATATATGTTTCCAGCCACAGCTCCGGCCATGGCAGCAAACTTCTTCCGCCGATAGCCCCTCTCGCCCCTCTCGACACCATCTCCCATATCATTCATCCGGGGCGCATAGCCCATGTCCCCCGGCGGTGGCATCTTGGCCTGTCTAAACGGTGATGCTGCCGGTCGCCCTGTCACATGTTTGATCGGCCGCCGTCCCGATTGTCCCAGCAGCAGCCGCTGGCCCTGCCGAGCAACGAGGTCAACGACCCGAGTCTTGGTGCGTCGCCTGCTCTGTCGGCCGAGAATGTATTGGTAGATGCGGCTTTGGATGCGGTGCTTGATGCTCGGGAAGGTATTGAGGCGGAAGTGGAAGAGCCGCTCGCGATAGCGATCTCGAACAGTCGGCGGCAGAAGATATCGAACAAAGCTCTGGCTGTGGCGACGGTGCGTGCGAGCTCGCCCAAGGCCAAACGGTATCCTGAAGGGAGACAGCTTTGCTACCAGGGTTCTTTTTAGTGACTAATCAAAAGGGACAAGGGCTCGCGAACTCGAGCCGCCTTTATATATATATATACGGCAAACACGAGTATATCTCCAGCCGCAAGGCTTCAGCAAGGCTAATACGAAGCCCGATTCGGCGTTAGGGCCTCTCAGGCGAGCCAGTCTTCTGACAGCTGTCCGTCGACTACCTGGATTTACCACATGCGGCGAGCGCCTGACATGCGCGTCGCTTCAGGTCGCAGTTGATGCCATTTGTTGCAGGCAGCCAATGAGTTTTGCGCCGGACCTCGTGATCGCGGCCTTTGGTTCATGACAAGAGTGAAGCTAGCCGTTGGAAAGTGATCTAGGGTCGAGGGGTGCATTATGTCATCACAACGGCACGCGCCAATGCTCCATACAAAACGTGCACCATCAGCTGCAACGGCCAGCCTCGACTTCTACCAACGTGCACCGAGCAGCAATTTTCATTGAACAATGACGACTTTCTCCAGCCTATACAAAACTTGCGCCAAACAACGATTTCTATTGAGTAACAGCAAAATCCTCAGGAATGAAGCAATGCCTATCTAGTAGACAACGCAAAATACACATTATTTACACATCAACCAGCTCTATTCACCTGTTCACCTTTTCCCCCTCGGCTTCTTCACCTGGACCTTTGCTTTGCCCTTGGCTGGAGCAGCCTTCTTCTTGCCAGTCTTGCCTGCGGCGTTTTTGGCGTCTGTCTTGCTCTTCTTCCACTCCTTTCCTTCGGCACGCTGCATCTTCAGATCCATTCGCTTCTTGTCTTTGTTACTCAGCTTAGTTGAACCGACCTTCTTCTTTCCGCTGCGCGGGCCGTTCAGCTCGTCCTTTCCAGCCTGCTTTGCATTGTTCTTATCCTGCTGAGTCTCAAACCATGTTCTCTTTGGCCGTGCCTTGATCTCATCCTCGTGCTTGATGATGTTCTCGCTCTTCTTGATCTGCATCTCAACTTGGGCGAGTTGTCTCTCCTCCTTCTCTTCCTTCTCAATCTCTTCGATCTCGTCGTCCATCTCATCAATCTCGGCCTGCCACTTATCTGCGTCCTTGGCCTCGATGATGCGGCTTATGATCTTAGAACCCTGTGCCTTGCCGGCTTTGACAGCAGCCTTGACGACCTTACGGTCGGGCTCAGCGGCAAGAGTCACTGATATACCGTTACGTCCGGCACGGGCTGTTCGACCAACTCTGTGCACGTAAATCTCCACAGACTGGGGGGCCTCGTAGTTGATGACGGTGTCGACACCCTTGATATCGAGACCACGAGAGGCCAAGTCTGTTGCCAACAGGTAGGAAACCTTGCCGTCTCGGAAGTTTTCGACGCTGGCAATACGCTATAGAGGGTAAATGTTAGCGGATTACTAGGTTAGATGGCATTAGATAGATTCAAGGGCGGCTTGCCTGTGTCTGGTTCATGCTACCGTGGAGCTCTGCACAAGAGAAACCCAGGAGACCAAAGATGATTCGGGCTCTGTGAGCATCCTTCTTTTGGCGGAAGAAGATGATGACTCTTTCGGTGTAAAGGTTCTTGCAGATATGTACCAGATAGCCCATACGCTTCTCTTCGCGGCCCGGGCGAAGTCTTACAAACTCCTGAGTCAAAGTACCGGCGGTTTTCTTTTGTGAATCGACCATTACTCTCACGGGCTTGTTCAGTCCAACCTTGATAAGACGGTCGACAGTGGAAGTCATGGTAGCGGAGAAGAGCATCGTTTGGCGTGACTTGGGCAGCGTTGTAAGAATTTCGTTGAGTTCGTCGGCAAAACCATCTTCCAGCATTCGATCGGCCTCATCAAGGACCAGAATCTCAACGGTATCAACGGAGAAACTAGCCGAGTTCCTCATATGGTCAATAAATCGACCGGGGGTCGCAATGATGACGTCCGGTCTCAGTCGGAGTTCTGCTTCCTGAACCTTGAGACTAAGACCACCAACAGCTAGAGTGAACTTGATGTCTGTGTGCGCTGCTAGTTTTGTGGCTACGGCGTGACACTGGATTGCCAGCTCACGAGTGGGGGTAAGGATCACAACACGAGTGGTGGGGATCTTCTTAGGTCGGTATAGAAGTCGCTCCAGGATGGGAAGCACGAACGCTGCTGTCTTTCCGGAACCTGTAACTGCACCACCAACGAGATCCTTGCCCATGAGAGCAATGGGGATCGTCTTGGCTTGGATAGGCGTTGGCTTAGTGAAGCCGACAGCAGTGATACCACGCATAATGGGTCTTGACAAAGACATAACTTGGAAGGATGAAGCATCCACCTTCTTTCCAGACTTTTGCTTTTCTTCGGGGGCGAAGAAAGCATCTCGTTTGGCTTTCTCTTCGAGATCTTCCTCGTCATCGTCGTCATCGTCGGACATATCGTCGGGGTGGTTGACTGGTGTAGCTACAGAGTCGTTATCTGAAGCCGCGTCATCGTCATCGTCACCATCTTCTTCGTCAGAGCCCTTGGCTTCAGCATCCTCATCTGACTCTTCGGCATCTTCGTCGACATTCATGCCAAATGCATCATCTGCTAGCACTCCGTCTTCGTCGTCGTCCATGTCGATGTTAACGTTGCCATCCGCGGCCTCTTCATTGCCATCTTCTGCAACATCAGCCTCCTTGCCACCCTTCTTCTTTTCCCTTCGTCTTCTAATAATCTCATCCAAATCAACGCCGACCTTTTCGACTGCCATTCCCTGCTTGGCGCTCTCGAATCCCCATCCCTCAAACTCGTCTTCGCCGAATTGCCCAGCATCATCTAGCATGAATTCGAAATCAGAATCCATTGCGCCATCATCCTCCTCCTTTTGGCCCCACTGGCCTTCATTTTCTTCAGGCTGGGGCTCTTCATCCTTATTCTTCTTGGCCGACTTCTTATTCGTCTTTGCTTTCTTCTTGGGAGGCTGAGCAGCAACCAGTTCTTCCTGGGCTACTCCTTCGTCGTTATCCGAGAGGGTATGGATGAAGTCGTCCTCAATTGACCTCTTCTGTGACGGCGCCATGTTGAAAAATACTTGCAATGTGTTTGCGACAAGAAACTTCCAACTCTGGCGGGGCCGCAAGCAAAAATTCGAGGCAGTGACTTTTTTTGCGCCCAGACGCTTTTTTTCTGCCGGTTTTGAAAATTTTGGCGGTGAGGCAGCTCCCCAGCCAGCAATAATTACGGCAGATTAGCGGCTATCTCTCCCTAGCTGTTTCTCCGAGCAACCCCGCTGATTGGACGGCGCTGTCAAAATACAGGCCTGTAAACGAAGCCTTGACATTACAACACGCGAACGAATAGCTGAATAAATTTCTCCTGTCATCCTCATTTCGCTGCCCTGCGCCACGACACCGGCTCGGCAGTCCCTTTTCTACGCGATACCCGGCCTCTTCACCCTACCTTTTTTACTTATTTATTTTCCCATTTAGCGTCTGCATCCGCACGGCGAGAGCTATTCGACCGGCTGTCTTTGCTTTCTGTTGTGTACTATCTATAGCCTGATAAAATGGGTGAATCCAGGTACGGTGCATTTCCCTACGCTGCGCCCCCCGGGAGCCGATGGAGGAGCACGGCTAACTGCAGACAACAGACAAGAGCTTCTTAATTGGCTGAACAGCCTCCTGCAGCTCAACATCACCAAGGTTGAGCAATGCGGCACTGGGTGAGTGTTATTGTTTTGGCACCCCGCCTGACGGACGAACGACCCCGCTACAATGCAAACAAGTCTGACACGAAGCTTCTCTGCAGCGCCGCGCTCTGCCAGGTCTTTGACAGCATATTCATGGATGTGCCCATGTCCAAGGTCAAGTTCAACGCCAGCGGCGACTATGCGTACATTCAAAACTTCAAGGTGTTGCAGAGTATGTGTGCCCTCGCCCAAGCCCCCTTGATGGGCGGACCCCTTTTTGCGCAGACCATGTCCTGACGGCCCACATCAACATAGACACCTTCCTCAAGCACCAAGTTGATAAGCCCATCCCCGTCGAGTCGTTGGTGAAATGCAAGATGCAGGATAACCTGGAGTTCCTGCAATGGACGAAGAAGTTCTGGGACCTCAACTTCCCCGACCACGACTACGACGCAGTTGCACGAAGAAAGGGTGGCGGTATGCCGGCCGCGGCTGCAGCGCCCAGGGCTGCCGCTGTTAGCTCAAGCGCCGCTCGAAGAGGCGGCACGACCCCCAGCACCGGCCCTCGCCTTGCCGCCAAGGCCGGCCCCAGCCCTGCTACCGCTGCTCTGCAGGCAGAGAATGCGACTCTGAAGGAGACTGTCACTGGTCTGGAGCGCGAGCGAGATTTCTACTTTAGCAAGCTCCGTGACATTGAGCTGCTGATTCAACAGGCTGTGGAGGAGGATCCCGAGCTTGAGAAGCAGGAGGATGGCTTGGTCAAGCACATCCAGTCCATCCTGTACTCGACCGAGGAGGGCTTCGAGATTCCCGCCGAGGGTGAGGGTTTGGATGACCAGGAGACTTTCTAAACGGGGTAGTGTCTTTTGTCGGGGTGTAGGATTTGGCTGCTTAGAAAAGGGGGGAGGGGGAGAGGTAGGGAGATGGAGTGCTGTGGGGGATTGGAATTGGAATTGATTCAAAGCATATGGCCGTGCATGCATGATAGACGCATTCATGGGTGCCGTCATTTACATCTTTTTTTTTTTTTTTTTGTTGCTGTTAGAGGACTTAGGGTGTCAAATCCTATAGAGCAAACTAGTACTATAACTGTTTGGACAATACTACTATTAATACGTCTTTGTGTGGATGTTGCTATTTCTGTCTTGTCGTTGCCCTTCATTGTGATATCAAAATGCAGTTAGTGCATTGTACGGAATATCGAGCCCCGAATTTATCGTCGTATCAGTCAGCCCAACCGGTGCGGAGCACGATGCATCAGATCGCATGCTGGAAGCGGTCAAGTGCACGAAGGTCATAGAACAAGAACAACATGGATTGTATCCACAGTCGCATTTACAACTCCTGTACAGTCTCTTTCATGTAGCAGCGCGACCTCCTTCAGCTTGCATGTGGTTCGTGAGGCGCACGCGACATCGGCATCTTGCATGCAATGCTATCCGAGCGCCCAGCACGGTACAAAGGAATGGGGCAATGAAGCTGCACGTGTACCCTTACCCGGCATCCGTCGTGACCTATTTGGAGGGGCACTTGTGCTAAAAGATGCAGGGCTTTTAGGGCTATTGAGGCTCATGCCCTGTAGATTAAAGAGATTCACGACAGTGCCTAGATCTAAGGCTTCCTCTGTTCTCGATGTGTCGTATCTCTTGTCCGATCTTGTGAGACTGGATCGTGGCAGGCCGGCCGTACTCGTGTGAATAGGCTGCTATTTAGCTGCCTAGCTTCGCAGCTGAGCTCGTACTCGGGAGAGGCTGGCAATTAAACAGCCGGGCAGGGGTCCATCCAACTCCACCGCTAGTTGAGTTCAGGGCGGTAGAGGTAGCATTACGGGGAGCGGCCATCAACTGGCAGGCACTAAAAGCCGGGACGGTTCCACTGAGACTCCCCCAAAGATCCATACCGTACACGGACGAGGAGCCCGTCATTCTGGCGCTTGCATCATCATCGGAACTTTAAAACCCAGATAGATGCCACTTTGCGAGCCGTGAATTTGTCGGTGGATTTCTCAAGCAACGTTGGCGACAAGAAACATCAAACCCTTGTATTATCTACTCGGAAAGAAATACCATTCGCTGAATAGCCCTGCGGTTAACATAGAGGCGAACGATACCGCCATGGCGCCACCGCCCGAGATTGCGATACCCTCAACGAGCGTTTCTGATGAAGGCTCGTCGAAGCCTTATACCCTGTACAACATTAGCCTCCGCCTGCCACTGCGCTCCTTCATCGTCCAGAAGCGATACTCCGAGTTCGACGCCCTCCACAGCGCTCTGGTCGAGCAAGTCGGCGCGCCGCCGCCACACCCCCTGCCCGGCAAGCACTGGCTCAGGTCGACCATCAACTCCCCGGACCTCACACACGAGCGACAGGTCGGCCTCGAGAAATACCTCCGAGCAATTGCAGAGACGCCAGATCGGAGATGGCGGGACACTTCGGCCTGGAGAACGTTCTTGAATCTACCCAGTTCTAGCACGAGCAATTCTACAGTGTCGGCGGCAGGTATGGTTGGCACTGCCTCGGGGGTGGCGGATCCGGGAGCTTGGCTTGATGTTCACAGGGAAGTGAAGCAGTGTTTGCATGAGGCGCGACAATCCCTTTCGAAGCGAGACGGCGCGGCCGACAGCGGCAATTTTTCGGCGGCGGCGGAGGCTGCGGCGGCGGCCAAGAGGGTGCTTGTGAAGGCATCGGGACTGGTCAACAATCTTTCCGATGGTCTTCGTAGGATGCAAGAGTCGGGTAGATTGGGTGATGGCGAGATACGGCGGAGACGGGACCTTGTCTCGGCGGCCAAGATGGAGCGAGATGGGTTGGATAAGCTTGCCAGCAGCATGCCAGGAGCTCCGGCGGCTACCAGTCGTGGCGGAATGGGCCAAGTGCAGGCTTCCTCTTCCAACAGATCGAACCTCTTGGGGGGACATAGGCCCGCGCCGACGGGTAGGGTATTGGGTGCACCGTTACCCGAGACGGATCGGACGAGGGAGCTCGACAACCAAGGCGTGCTGCTGCTGCAGAAGCGAGAGATGGAATCCCAGGACCAGGCGATCGATCAGCTGGCGGCAATCATACGGAGGCAGAAAGAAATGGGCATCCAGATCAACGAGGAGGTGGAGCGACAGACGGAGCTGCTGGACTCACTCGACGAGGACGTCGATCGGGTCGAAGGCAAAGTCAGGATCGCCAACAGGCGTATTAAGAAGATGTGACTGGGCGTCATCATGGCGCTCCTTCAGATGATTTTTCTCGCGATGCGGATTCTGGCTTATTGGCTCTGGGTTGGAAAGACGCTGTCTGATGCTTTGGTTTGGGTATGGGAGTTTGTGCTTGTGATTCTTTATAAGGGTGGGAAGCTGGTATAAACGTCCTTTTTTTATTCGTTTGTTTTTCTTTTTTTTTTTTTTTTTTGGCCGGTTTACCTTGTGTCATTTTTAATGCGGGGAGTTTGGAGAGAATGAGCAAGCAAGCGAGACGATGAAAACACTGTTTTATGAGCATGTACTTTGGCATTCTGCGTGTTTTGTTCTCGTTGCTTCTTTGGATTTTTGAGAGACGGCGCAACATGTTTCTTGCACTGGGAGCGGGGTGAGATTGATGTACAATCGCTATGATTTCTGGTGTAACGATAGCTTCCATGGCATTTTTTTATTAATACAATTACTGTTATCAATTATTCTGCTAAATAGCTGGAGCAGCAAGGTACAGTTTAGAAGCTGGCTGTGAGTTTCGAGCATTTGCTATTCTGCTGTTGGAATTGCTCATGTGCAAATATCAGGAGCGTGGTTCACGATATGCAATACGAATACGTAGCCCTGACTGGCGCTTGGCTGAGCTCCGGCTTATGACCACGGCCACGGCCACAGCCAGTCGCGCTGTGGCTGGTTGGCGCTCAGCACGTGAAACCCAACAATGTGCTCCGTATCACACCGCCACTGCTCATTGCAAGGATTCCATCTCGTAAGATTTATTTCATTAGGTAGTTTTGTTTGTTTGTACATTGTATGCAGAGCGTGGCATTGCTCAGCGAATCCTCACATGGATGCCTTGAACTGCCGAGGGCTGCAACCCATGATGCCTCCGTGTCTCACGGTCTGGAACAACTGACGACACCATCTTGGACCAAAATGCCGGGGCTGGGACTTGGCAACTTGGTAAGAAATCATGCTGCATACTAAGGTACATCTTGGAGTGCTTGATACAGACCACGGCACATGGCACTCGGTTGAGGCGTCTACTAATAGTACCTACCCCAGTGCCTCAGTGCCTCAAAGGTACGGAGTAGGTGCTCTGTAATTGAACGTACAGTACGTCACCTATTGGAGTGGCAAAGTCGGGATTGACAAGTTGCTGGGCAACGCCGCTGCTGTTCTTTTCGACGCCGAAACCAGCCCTGCCCGCCACTAACAAATAGCGGCGTCGAGCCCCCAATGAACCAGCTTCCGCCAGTGACATGCCGCATGTTGCATCAATAGCTCTGCATGCACTTCGGCTGTGTCTGCAACGGCGGAGCGCGCCATCGGACACGTCAACTCGCACATGAAAACACAAGCAATGGGTGATATCACAGATGCGCTGCGTCGTCGTTGGATGAGGTGACCTGTGATGGAGGGAAAACACAGGTAGTAGCAGCAACAAAAGTGCTTCGTCTTGGCTAAAGCGCTTCTTGTTGATTCGTCCGGCGAGCTGGTGTTTATCAGTGGATCTTGAGAGAAAAAGAAAAGGGCCTATGATGCTGGTAACAGGCCGTGGGGGACGAGGATGCATTCTTCAGTTACCCGACCCTACTACAGACAAGGGCTCTGGCGGTAGCGAGCAGCGATGATTGGCGAAGAAGACATTGTTCTCGTGAACCGGGGGGTTGGCTGAGCTGCCGAAGAAACAACAACGTCGCGACGGCCGATTGGACTTTGTGAATGGCCACAATTGCTCTCGCGCACCTCGCATGCATGAGATTATTGCACGGTAGGTATATGTATGCGCGCTGTAGGTGGGACAGTGATGGGATGAGATGGCTGGGAGAGGGGCAGCTTTGCTTTTTGGTGGATGCAAAGCTGCGCAGAGACAATGAATGAATGAAACGTCAAGACGTCGGCTGGCGAGCAGATACATACAAGCAAGAGAAGAGTTCGCATACGCGTAACAGCGGCAGCCAGTGCCACGTTGCTTCTTTTCTGCCTGTATCTATGCTCTGCTGTGACGATGACCAGCATCCAGTGTTGTTTGAGAGTAGCCAGGCTTTGCAGCTTCCAGGCTTTGAGGCCCCCCTCTGTGACGTTTTTTACGGGGCATCCAGCCACTGCGCGGCCAATGCCCTCCAGGCCTCAGCCAGCCGCTGTCTTTTTGCGCCTCCCGCCCCTCCCAGAACCCCTCCAGGCGCCAGGGTCCAGCGCAAAGTGGCTGGTGGGTTGGCGATAGCGCCCCCAAAGCTCCAGGTAAACAGCCGAGACTCGAGGCCTCTGTGGGTTTCACTCTTCTGAACCCATTCCCACCTCCAGCTCTGCTCACCTCCCCACTTCCCACCCCAAAGCCCTCTTCCAATTTAATTTATTTTTTTCCTCTTTCCCATGTCGAGGCCACGCCTCCTCATCCTGTGCAGTCCACGCGTCGATTCCATCGCATCTCTGCTTCGTAGAGAGCCCAACAGCCGCCTGTGCTGCGCGCGTTTGTGCGTGTGATTCTTTTTTTTGATCTGGAGCCCGGCGTTTGTTTTCTCAGTGGTGTTTGCTTGTCCTGGTCGTTACTGGTTAGTTGCATCCCGCTAAGACCCAGAAGCGCGGAGATCAATCTTCTCCTTCATCTCACTTGTCTAGCCCCCTTTTCCGGAAAAAATGGCTGGATAGAGAGAGGCATTGTGCTTGTCGCAATCAACATCGTGCTTCGCTCGCGATATTGTTTTTTGACATTTTGGAGGGGGCGGGTGAACGCGACGAGTTGAGTCCAGCTCTGACATTGCTTGAACCAGGTTTTCTTTTTTCACGCCTATTCCTGGTCGCGATAATTTCACCACTATACCCATGGATTTCTCGATGCGCTCATAGACTCAAGGCGATTGCAACTATTTTTGCCATTTCAGCATCTGCTCTAGACACCTCTGTACACGAATTCCAATCGAGCTGTTTTTCTATCGACGAACTTGAGCGACAAGCATGAGCGCGCCGCCTCCACCTCCGCCCCATGGCGAGGCGCCCAAGCCTTCGGGCTTGCCTCCTGGCAACTACGACATATTCGTCATTCCTCAGCATTCGTCAGGCTCCGGCTTTCTATACCTGCCGTCACTGCAGCCGAACACCAATAGCTTCGTGGCTGGCTTTGCCTCTGCGCTGATATGTGTTGCCGTGTTTCAACTCATGGCTCCGGCCTTTAAGATGTGGCTAAGCGGCGCTCAAGTTTCTGGTATGGCGGTAACGACGCTGATGTTGGGAGTTGGTATTGGAGCATGGTCCCTGGGCCGGATGCAGACTGCTGCTGGACCGGTACCTATGTCAAGCTCGAATGGCTCAGCGCGTGGACCAGGCACATCGGGTGGCCAAGGCGGAGGATTCAGCAATGGACATGGACCTTATGAATCAAGTCACGGCAAACAGAGTGGATTCGGCGGCTCTAACCCAGGAGGACAATCTGACCCAAACGGAGCGCCTCCTCCGCCACCACCTCACAGCCGACCTCCTAACGGTGCACCTCCTCCTCCACGCCATGAAAGATCTAATTCATCTTGGAAGACTGCGGATACTCAGTCAGAGGAACCACCTCGGCCACCTAGGCATGAAAGTGAGCCCGCTTCATCTCCGTCTCACCGTTCACCGTCTCAAAAAGGAGCACCAGCGTCAGAGTCAGAGAGGCCACAAACACGCCAGCGCCAGCCTCCGCCATCGGAGGACAAGGCTCCTGCCGAACCAGAGAAATCAGCGTCCCCAAAGAAGAAAAAGAAGAAAGTAACTCTCGTAGACGACAAGATGCCACCTCCAGAAGCTGAGAAGGCGCCAGTGAAGTCTGAGCAAAAGCAGTCTGAAATCCCAAAGAGGACGCCATTGGCCGAAAAGAACCCTCCGGAACTTGAGAAAAAACAGCCGTCGTTAGAAAAAAGACATTCTCTGTCAATGGATTCTAAGCGAGTCCCTTCTCCCGAGAAGAAAAGAAGCATCCCTGAGTTCGACAAGGTGTCAATGACTCCTCAAGAGAGAAAGACGTTTCCAGAGCTAGAGAAGATGTCGACACCAGTATCCAAACCGGCATCCAAGTTACCTCGGATGCCAGACTTGGCACCCATTCCCCCATTCATGCCGAGACCAGACTCTCGGCCAGAGCAGCGTTCGCCTACAAAGACAGATCCTCCAGCGTCGACCGAACCCAAGTCGAAACCTACTCCTGCCCCTGAATCCGAACCAAAGTCACCTCCTCCGTCGGAAGCGAAGAAGCCCGAAACACCAAAGGGAACGTGGGAGAAAGCTCGTGAAGAAATGAGGAAGAAGGAAGAAGACAGGCGACTCAAAGAAGCGGAGCAAAAGCGCCGTGAAACAGCCGCCAAGAAGCTACTAGAATTACGTGCCAAAGAAGCCAAGGAGCGACAGGATCGCGAGGCGAGAGAAGAGGCGGAGCGAATTGAGGCAGAGAGGAGACGTAAACAGGAAGAGTTAGAGCTAGCCAGGCAACGGGAGAGGGAAGCCAGAGAAAGGGAGGCGATAGAGAAAGAAGCAAAGATACAGGAAGCCAGGCGAAGAGAGGCCCTGGAAAGGGAGACGAGAGAAAGAGAAGCGAGAGAAAGGGAAGAGCTGCGACGAAGAGAAGCCGAAGCTAAGAAGACGGCTGAAGCAGAAGCCAAGGCCAGAGCAGAGGCCAAAGCGGCAGAAGAAGCAAAAATTATTGCAGACGCCAGAGCCGCTGTCGAAGCCAGGGCTGCGGCTGAAGCTAAAGCGGCCGCCGAGGCCAAAGCAGCCGCTGAGGCCAAAGCAACTGATTTTCGGGCAAGCCGAGCTGGGAACACTTATGCATACTCTAGCGTTGGCGAAAAGACAAGCATGTGGCCCAATGGCCGGCCTTCCGTCCCCCCCCTTTCCCCCTCTGCAGTATCACCATCAACCTCATCGCCTGACCGATCAGAAAAGACAGAGAGACAGGAAAGGCCTTTCGACAGAGGTGAGAGTCCCACGAAAAGGGCACCTCCTGCTCCTACTCCGTCCGAAGCTCCCTCATCTGCTTCTAGAAGAACAGACCCTTCGGCGAGACACTCGTATGGTCCCGCAAAATCACATGTTAGTAGCAATAGCAGCTATGTGGACTCGGAGACGTACTCTGCCAGGCCATACGACCAGCCAAGCAGGCCACCACCACATCATCAACAGCAGCAGCAACAGCAGCAACAGCAGCAACAGCAGCAATATCATCGACAACAACAATATCAGCAGCAGCACCCACCGCCGCCGCCACCTTATGACCAGCCGCCGCCTAACAAGCCAAGGCATAGAAAGTCGACGTCTTCTCTCACAGGATCTGATGCATCATGGGCCGCCTCCCAAACAACCGCACGAACAACGCCGCCTCCTTCGATGCGATCAGGCCCCTATTCGACTAGCGATCCTGACAAGATTGTTATTCAATCTGTGTATCTCTTCCAGAACGAGTTTACCAAGACACCAGCCAGCCAGCTCATATCGGGAGTTGGAACGGTGACGGATGGATTGATTCTTCGCATCACAACTGAGGGACTCTTTATCGATGACGATGTCCGGGGTGTTCCTCAGCGCGAGTGGGACGTCAAGGCTTGGACGCTCAAACTTGTCGAGGTCTGGTGTCTACCGCACTGTTTGACCGCACCACAGCCAGCGGGATCTGCGACTGGAAAAAACTCGGGCTTCTTTCACAAGATGGCTGGCAAAAAACCGGATCGTGACGGCGTTAACGCCCTGACTGGTGATGAGGCAGACCTATACCTGCAAGATATGCTTCATACTTGTAGGGAGTGTTGTCGGCTTGGTATGTGCGACCGCACGTTCAAGAACACAAATATTCCGTCATCGACGGGGCAGACTGGAGAGTGGAAGTCCAAGGGCTTGCATGTGCTTCGGGCGACGATTCGCGACCAAGAAGCCAAGCGGTACCTCTTTATCGTAGAGGAGACCGAGGGCTGGAAGCTTGCGGTTGGACTGCAACGTTTGCGACGAGGATCCATGGTTCGACAACTCGGCGTGGCCAGCATGCCGCCTTCTGAGGTCCGTGGCATGCTGGAAACCTTGGGTTGGGTAGCCTAATTGGGCACTGAGTTCCTGCAAACGAAAGTGCGATGATGTTTTTCTGCATCAGATTGACATATATCCGTTCCGACTATTAGTGTATGGAACAAGGTCAAAGCAGAAAGAGGGCGGGGCGATGAGCGACTTTTATGAGTGGACATAATGTGGTGATGATTGTCTAGTTGGAATGAGAGTGACATTGTTTAGTGAAACAAAGGAGGGCGGGAGGATAATATGAGCTGTCTGGTGTTGCCGCATTCCGCTGCATATACATATATCCGGAGTACGCATGGTAGGATTGTTGCTGATTGAAGATGGAAAAAAAAAAGTTTGGATCTTGGTAGATTCAGGCCACGAAGGATACGGCGAAAAATACCCAATTCAATGAAATATTGCTATTACACTTTATATACCTATATACCAAGTTTAAATACATAATACCACACTCATTTACTTATACTGCTACGCTGCGGGCTTAAACAAGTAGATATACTAATACACAAAATACAGAACAGCAAAATAAAGCACGATGCAATCATAACAAGCCGATTAACTAAAGAAGCAAGAAAGCAAAAGAAACTTCCTGATACGACGCCTATTTTTTGTCACCCAAATCATGCATGCTAAATCTGGCATCTCTACAGGTACAGAGAGAGCTAATTCAAATCCGCCTTACTAACAACATTCCAAACTTCAACGTCGCCACTCATTCTGCCTAAAACAAGAGTCTTGCTGTCAGTAGAAAAGGCCGCAGAGGTGACCAGAGGTCCTCCCTCTCTGGTGCAAATAACCGCCCCAGAAGCCACGTCCATGATATCAAAGCCTTCCTCGGTCCAGGAGGCAATGTAGCGGCAGTCGGGGGAGATGCAAAGCGGCCAGCCTTCGCAAGGGCGGGTGCTGGAGAGGCCATACGATGTAAGCTGGCCGTGCTGGGGCATCCAGATGTGCACGGTTGTGCCCCAAATGGAGACGATGGTGCTGCCGTCGGGCGAGACGGCCAAGGCACGGGGATTGGTTGACGAGGCCTCAATCTCGAGCTTGTAGAGAGTCTTCATTGTGACGGGGTTGGTGACGCGGAGGGTGCCGTCGCGGGAGCTTGTGACGAGGTGCGAGTCCGGCGTGAAGGCGACGTGAGTCACGGCGTCGATGTGGCCGGGCACGCGGCCGATGCGGGTCCCTGTCCGGACGTCCCACACGCCGACGCGGTGGCGGGGCTCGGCGGCGGCGATTGAGCGGCCGTCGGGGGACCAGGCGATGGGGGAGAAGACGTCTCTGAGCTCGAGGATGGGCTTGGAGGAGGAGAAGTCGCGGATGATGAGTGTGGCGGAGAGGGTTGCGATGCGGGGGAGAGCTGAAGAGGAGGAAGATGATGCTGGTGCTGGAGACGATCTTGAGGTGATTGTGCTGATGCGAAGGAGAGAGGAAGAGGGAGAGGAGTGGACGGTTGGCGAGAAGGCGGCGACGCAGCCGATGATTTTGGAGTAGCTGGTTTGGGACTTGAGGTCGAAGGTGTCGATCCAGGGCTGGTCTGTCTGGGCGCCGGAGTAGATTGCGTAGGCGATGGTTGACGATGGGGAGATGCCGACGGCGGTGATTTCTGAGCGAGAGGCGGGACGGGTGAAGCGGAGAGTGAGGGAGAGGGAGGGAGAAGCCCTGGTGGTTTTCGTGTAAGTGAGGTGTTTGTTGTGGACTACTGCCTAGACTTACATTTTGAGAATTGGCGTGTTTGGATTTGTTGTTTTGTTGCTGTTGAGAATTGGCAAGAATGATGTTGGTAGTTGTGATAATAATAATAATAGTGATATTTATTTTTTTCTGCAGTCTATAGATTGTTTATTTTGTGTGTCTATTCTACAATCTCCTCTCCCAAAATCACGACATTCCAAGAAAACGAACCATCAGCGGGCTCTCGACCTATTTATACTTGCTCAATTGAGGCTTTATTAAACCACACTAGTTTACTGAGCAGGCAAGTTTGTATAATAATATCCGGGCTAATAGTCATCCCTGCCTCCTGAGCTCGGCCGCCTTGTTGCGCTGCGAAGTTACCATCCCGATCTCAGCCTGGATCCCCACTTTGCAAAACGTGTTGCGTGCTCCTTGGGCCGAATGGAGTCACGGACAACGAGGCTTTCAACAACAGGAACTAGTCCAGAACTACTGTACTATGTTAAGAAATCTAGACAGCTACGGAGATTACAATTGTCGTTGAAGCTATAGGGATGAGTAATAGCTGCGATAATGATCATCAAGCATAGCTGGGAAAAAAAAAAAAAAATGTATCCCGAGCCCGGAGCTTCTCCACCCCACATTCCAAGTAACTCAATCTGTCTCGCCGGCCGGGGCTGGGTCCCCCCGCTGGCAAAAGTTGCCTAATCAGGCAAGTTTTGGAACCGGTCTTCTCAGAAAGGCGATTTTTTTCTTTTTCTTTGGTGGAACGTGACTCACTCACTCATTCACGCAAAGCTGTTGTCGTTTGTTTATGAGCGCGTGCTTTACGAATTATGACGGAAAATAAGCATATGAAAGTTTTTTTTTTTTTTAAACCAAGATAATTACGGTTTAGATGCACTTGTTTTTTTAAGCTTAAGCTGCCTTTTGGGTGACAAGGTTGTGTGTAAAATGACACCCTTTGCTTCGTATTGGCGCGAGCTTCCCTAGATTGCTTTGGCACGTGTAAGCAGAATTTGGGTTGCGCGCACTTTGAGATTAAGCTTAGACGGGAGACTGTTACGTCAGAAATGGGAATAGGAAAAGTACATTAGTAGTAGTCTCCATGCAACTTGATTTTCTTTTCGATTTCGAACGTTTCTTCAACTTAGTAATCAGAAGATGACAAAGCGGTTATTTTTAATTGCTTCGTATAAGTCGTATATGCTTGCTCCACAGGCTAGAGAGCGATAGTTGGAGAGCGATAGTTGGAGAGTAGATAGTCTAGAACACCTATCTTTGGGAAGTATTTGGAGGCTGATATGGGATATTATTAAGCTTCTGCTGAGGTTTGTAAGTCCACTGTATAAGGTAGACGTGTTGTTGTATGCTGTTTGACCTAGGTATGAAGCGGAGACTTTGGCAGTCCATCAAGGTACATCATATCATGACGCAGGCCGCTCTTCTAGTGCGAAAATTGAGGTTGGGGTATATGTATATATATTTCGCGTTTTCTATCGTTTCACATCATTTTTGCTTTTTCCACACATCATCTATACACATCACGCTCCGAATGCCTTGTCATAATCGACCATGCACGACCTGTACCGCACGCTCGAATCCTCCAACTTGTTCATGGCCTGCTGGAGTCCCTCCTTGGAGATGGGAATCTTCTCCACCCAAGATTGAAGACCCTTGGCTGCAGCCAGATCCAGCATCTCCAGCATCTCCTTGCGGCTGCCCAGATGCGAGCTGCCGATGAAGCAGCCGTTGCCAAGGAAGTCCTGGTTTCGGATGGACATGCCCTCGCCTCCAGGAAGACCAACCGAGTTCCATCGTCCGTGGACGTCGAGCAGGCTGAGGTACTCGCCGAGGGCGAAGCCGTCAAAGGAGTTTGCGGTGTTGATGATGAGGTCAAAGGTCATCTCGTGGCCCTTGGTCCAGTCCTTCTCCGAGGTGGCCAGGAAGCCGTCGGCGCCCATCTTGCGGGCATCTGCCTCCTTGGCGCGAGTTCGAGAAATGGCCCAGACCTCAGCGCCCAGAGCCTTGGCGAAAATGACGCCGTAGTGGCCCAGGCCACCAATGCCTACAATACCGACCTTCTTGCCCGGCCCGGCGCCGAAGCGCTTCAGGGGGCTGTAGACGGTGATGCCGGCACAGAGCATGGGCGCTACGTCGGCGCTTTCTAGAGCATCTGGAATGGGGTATGTCCTATTGCATCATTTCAGTCTATTGAGCTCTTATGAGTGATGAATTTTGACTAAGAATTGGCTTACCAGTACTCGTGAATTCTAGAGTGAGACGAGTATCCTCCCTGGGTGGTGTATCCAGTGTCGAGATAAGGGGCGCCATAGGCATCGATCTGGTGCTTGCAGTACGTCTCGTTCTCGTTCTTGCACTGACGGCACTCCAAGCAGGAGTAGACCTGAGCACCGACACCCACTCTCTGGCCGACCTTTGCGAGAGTGACCTTGGGACCGACACGGACGACCTTGCCTACGACTTCGTGTCCAACAGCCAGAGGATAAGGGCAGTCGCCCCAGTCACCGCTGATGGTGTGACGGTCACTGGCGCAGACACCGCAGCATTCAGTCTTGATATCGACGTCGTAGTCGCCAAAGGGTCTGGGCTCCCATGAGTTCTTCTCAAACTCGAGCCAGCTGCCGGCGCTGGGGGACTGGAAACCCGTGAACTTGTCGGGGACAGCCATTTTGGTCTTTTATTGAGCAAATGAGTCTAAGAGATGTGGAAAACAAAGTTGTCAATTTGCCTGACCTATGGACTGGAGGAGAGAGCAAAAGAGAAGAGTAACAAGTCAAGAACAAGTTGCCAACAGAGGAGGGGAGACAGACAGCAGAATATAAAGCCTCCCAACCTCATACAGCACTTCTGCCTGTCGCGCGCTCAACCCCACCATCGCCATCAGATGAGGGGCAGCCTGCGATTTCATTTTACCCGCACAAATCCAAATCCATGAGCTATGGGGGAGAAGGTCATTGATAGCCACAGTTTTGCGGGATGAGAGGCGTTTCTGGACCCCCCTCCATAAAACCCCCACATGAAGCGACGCGACGAGGCGTTGGCCATTTTCGCCTGTCTGGAGATGATCCGACGGCGATCCGATTGTTCCACCAAAGAGAGCGCGCGACAAGCCGGCGCACGATGCTTACTTAAGCAGGCTTGAGGTGCGTATTGGGCAAGTGTGCCGGAGAGGGTCGCCCGATGCCGAAAGAGTGCCGAAAACTTCATCCCAGCGATTGATTCTGGATGCGATTCGGGGCTACTAGCCGAGCCGACGACGATTCTGTGCTTGCTAGCCGAGCCGACGATGATTTCTGCTGTCACGGAATTGGAACTGGAAACTCTGGCGACTATATAAATGATGCATCGCACATGCCTAGTATGACGGATCGCATCGACGGCCCCTCACTCACAGGCCAACGCCGGCCAGAAAGCAGCATCTCATCGTGGCCCCCGCGTAGACCCAGGGCACGTTACCAACATGGCCGGCATTCCAGCCCGCGACGTCGTAGTAGATGCCCGGGCCCAGCTCCTTCATGGAGTACAAATGGCCCAGGTCCGCAATCAGCAGCATCAGCAGAACGGCACGCCAGACGCGCAAGTCCCTGGTTGACCGCAGAACGAGTGCCTCGTTGATGGCGAAGAAGAAGTACATGTTTGCGAGCTGAGACATGGCTACGGAGGTGCTCAGCGGGACGTGCCTGGCGGGCGCGGTTGCGCTGTTTAGGAGCTCGAGGTAGCGCTGCTGGCGGAAGTGGGTGAAGAATGCGCCAACCAGGGCGGAGATGGGCTCGAGATAGAGGAAGAAGAGGCGGTATGCAAGAGGGAGTCTGCGTAGAGAAGCCATGATGCTGCTGCGGGTTGCTGGCGTTGTAAGGGCAAGTCTCGGTGAGTGAGTGTGCATGGAGTCTTTGAGCAGGTAAGCAGATGGATGGCCAAGTCCAACCAGCTCCCTCTCGGATGACTGCGCTATTACATGTACCTACATGCTATTGGCCTTTGTGCCAATGGACGTGAGCTGAGCACATGCAAGTGCAGCAAGCCCTGTCGCTGTGAATACTACATACATGCATCCTCTCCGTATTACATACTGCTGCTGCTGCCACCTCGTAGGCCACTATCCCAAAGCAAATGGCGAGTCTGCCGTACGACTCCACCCCCGAAAACGTGGCTAATCTTTCTCTTTTCCCTTTTCAAGATCAGCAGGGATGGGAAGCCAATCGTTGCCTGGCTAGACCGGGTGCAATGCTCTACCAAGGGGCTCTTAGCTGCGTTTGTCTCTGGTGTCTTTCATTCATTCCTCTACGGCGGTAGGGAGAGTGTAGCCAGCGCATCAGCTGTACCCGGTTGCCCATCGGCATATTATGGTAGATGTCTAAAAAAAGAGAGACACTGCAGTGGATAATAATACCACGAGCCCAATGACGGTGCTCCATTATATAGTATATATTATATACTGTGTAATAGTGCTGCTTTGTGTGACTGGCCAATCTCGCCTGCATGCACTCTTGAGACATGGGCTGTTGGGCGACTTGAGCCAGTCGTCTTTCTCAACCGCCTATTGCTTGGCAGGCACAATCACACCGTACCTTTGCGTGGACAGCCATACGTGGCGAATGATCCTTTGAGAAGCCGAAAAGCAGAGGCAGACGGCCAGAAAGAAGCTCCGCAGAGAGCCATTGCGGCTGTCCAATCCAGGCTGCAGGAGATCCGGGATGGCCGTGCAGGCAGGCGATGCAGAAAAAAATTAATTGAAAAGAAGGCTAAGAAAAAATAGAAGCCCAATGAAGTTTTCGATTGTTGTTCGGACGCTCCGCTTTATTATAGATCGGCCCCAAAAGTATCTGTACGAGGGATGGCACGGCTGCCCGCCATTTGCGGGAGACCCTGTTTAAAAAAAAATTTTGCGGAAGGCTGTTGCCCCTGGGGAAGGGAGATGAGATTTTTAAATGGTACGGCACACGGCACTTGTCTGGCGACAGGTACATGTACTTGGTTATTTTGATGCTTTGTACATCTTGTAGGCGTCCATCGCCATGCATTGAATCAAGCCATTGGTCAAACACTCATCTGGCATCTTCCCCTTGAATTGCCCCGGATTCGACCACTAACCCCTACTAGACCAAACACTACGGGAGCGCGGTGGAGAGAGGCATCGACGCTTTGTGGTTCTCCGTTGAGCAATACTCTGGGGATGCCCCTGACGGGATGACCTGTGCGGGCTGCTCGACTACCACTTATCGAATCCTACTGCCCTGAGGCAGGTATTTACTTGTGCTATCAGAGACATTGTCAAGAGGATCCCCAATAAAAGTCAATTTCGTCATGCTTTATGTAAAAAAGACCGTGTGTTTCATCGATGTCAAAACGGGCGGCATAACTCGGTATTTATGCATCGCCTGCAAAGAGGCGCCAAAGTTTGTCCTTCTCCCCCAGACACACACGAGGTTTGTCGAATGGCAGAAGCGTCCAAAGTACAGGTACCTGCTCGCCCCAGGAGCGGTAGCGGTACATGCGCCAACACAGCCCGGTAGTGGCATTAGCGGCAGACAAAGGCCCAGGAAGATACGTACCGCTATCGGGCGGTCCCTTTTTTTTTTTTTATCTTAAACGCTCGTAGTAAACATTTCATCACCTTGATCGCAACACTCTCTTCGCCTCCTCTCTCTTCTCTCTCAACCACTCTCTTTTCCCTTCTCCCCTGTGCCTATTCCCCCATATTCTGCTGGCTGCCGTCTGCCGCGCACCAGGATTCCGCATGACCGCCTAGCAGCTGTCCTGTTCCACTCCATTCTCACTAAAACCGAAACGACGAGTCTCTGGACTCACACGCACGAGGCAGTGTTGTCAGCCGCCGCGTGGCGCAATCGTAGGACCGCCCATCTCGTTTCCCCTTCCGCATTCCAACCGCAGTTATCAATTCGGACGAGCACACGCTTTGCTTTTTGCTCCCATTATTTCGCCTTCTCTCGGTTTTGCTCTTGTCTCGCGAGGGATTGCCCCGTCCGTCCCTTTAGCTCGTCGACGCCTCTTTTCGCTGGATCCGCTGGCTGTTTCAGCAGGCCATCTCTAGACTAGTCGGCCGTCCTTCTTTCCACCGATAAACGACACGAAACTCCATCTTCCACTTCGCGGGCCTCTCCGTATCCGACAAATTCCTTTGTCTGGCCTTTCATTCGCCATCCACTCACCTCGGTGAAATTCAATCCTTTGAGCACTCAACCAAGACACACCCACCGATCGACCATCTCTACATTCGATTAGTGGCTTGACCCGTACTTTGTACCACCAACACGTCCTTTACAGGCCGAGACTTTGCTCAGACGTAAATCATGGCGAACAATGCTCAGTCCTACGTGATGGGGGCGCCTGCTCGCAATCAGGCCGCTGGTGCACCGGCACCTGGCGAGCCCCATGACCAGCGTATGCGCAGCCTGAGCCTCTCCAATCTTTTACGACACCACAAACACACTGCCTTTGGCCACGACGACTCGCACCTACCGAGACAGATAATCGAAGTTGCCATCGACGACTCCGAAGATACACATGAATTGCCTGCTCGAAAGCGTCGTGGCCGCGCTCAAAGCACCGCTGGCACCATCAAAGGCGTCATTCGTCGAGCTTCTCTGTCTCTCAAGGGCATGGTCCATGTTCATCGTCGACCCTCTGTCACGGCTGAGCCGTCTGATTTGAATCAGCAGTTGCCCAATGGTAGACCGACTAGCGCGCACCATACCTGGAATCGTCTTCGCCACGCCGCGCCTTTTCGTCGCTCGAGGTCTGTCTACGGCCTTAATGGCACCGAGGATGGCCTCTACGAACAGCAACAGCTAGACCATCAAATGCCTATTCCCGCGATGGGAGATGAGCCTCCGTACATTCCCATGAACACTGGCGCTGCCGCAAAGGCCTCGGTGGCGCTGCAGAACGAGTATTACAACAGACAGGCGATGCACACTCAATGGCTACAGTCTGCGAGCGAAGATAGCAATGACCGCGAGAGCGGAATCGGTATTGTCGTCACTGAGCCTTTTATGGAGTCTGGTGTCAGTGATGATGGGTCCATGCTTGGTCAAGATAGCAACATCAGCAGGATCGATTTTATCAAGGAGCTTCCGTCCGAGCTCGCCATCCACGTTTTGGCCTATCTTGATGCTGCTGCCCTTGCCAAAGCCAGCGTTGTCTCTCGACACTGGAACGAGGTGGTGCGCAATCAGCACATCTGGCGAGAGTCTTGTCTACGAGAGATGACCACTACCTATGCCACCAGTGAGCCCGTCCAGCCCGGTGCTGGTTTGGGCATTCCCGAGATTGCTCCCTCCAAAAACTGGAGGCAAATCTACCGTGCCAAAGCAGAGCTCGCCCAGAAATGGAAAGAGGGCAAAGCTTGTCCCATGTATCTCAACGGACACACAGACAGCATCTACTGCCTACAGTTTGATGAGTATGTTCTCACCCTTGATGTTCCCCCCATACAACTAGTTTCTCATTCGTGGTACTAATTCGAACGTAGATATAAAATCGTTTCCGGCTCTCGGGACAAGACTATCAGAATCTGGGATATGCAGACTTTGGAATGCCGTCTGGTTATCGGACCTCCTGAAGTGGTCAATGCCCCCAACGTTCTAGAAGACGCTGAGGGCAACCCCACACATTATGTCAACCTTTCCGACAGCTACAAAGCAGCTCCCTCCAAGCCACAAGTGGCTTCCTTTGCAGAACACCACAAGGCTTCTATCCTTTGCTTGCAATATGATGACGAGATTATGGTGACTGGTTCATCAGACTCCACATGCATCGTTTACGATGTGCGCAATGGATATCGACCCATCCGCCGCCTCACTCACCACACCGCTGCCGTTCTGGACTTGGCCTTTGATGACAAGCACATTGTGACTTGCAGCAAGGACATTAGCATCTGTGTTTGGGACCGAGCAACGGGTGCTCTTCTCCGTCAGCTCCGTGGCCACACTGGTCCCGTCAATGCCGTTCAGATGCGCGGAAACACGATCGTATCATGCTCCGGAGACTTCCGCGTGAAGCTGTGGAACATTGACACGGGTAGAAACATTCGTGAGTTTGTCGGCCACACCAAGGGTCTAGCTTGCTCTCAGTTCTCAGAAGATGGACGATACGTCGCCTCGGCCGGCAACGACAAGGTGATTCGCATCTGGGATGCCAATACCGGAGAATGCGTCCGTGAGATGCGAGCACACGACAACCTGGTGCGCAGCCTGCACATTGATAGCGTGAGCGGACGCCTCATCAGTGGCAGCTATGACACCGACATCAAGGTCTGGGATATGGAGACTGGTCGCCAACTGCTCTACTTCCCTCGCTGGCATGCTAGCTGGGTTCTCAGCGCAAAGAGCGATTACCGACGTATCGTCAGCACTGGACAGGATCCCAAGATCTTGATTATGGACTTTGGCGCAGATGTCGAGAATATTGAGATGTTGAAGAGCGCCAACACCGGCATCGGCGGTATCCGTCTTTAAACTAATATCAGCATCCGGTCCGACTATTATAGACCATGCTTGGCTGTGGGACCCTTTAATAGCAGCTCTCACCAACTATCGCCCGTTGGTATCACGGAATGACGCACACAATCGGCTTTTAGCTTTCTCATTTTTTTTTTTCCTCCTTGGTTGCATCTATCACGGGCCTTATGGGCGCGCCCGCCACCTTGGCGTCGGTTTCTCTGACACTTGACTTTGTTTCGATTGGCTTTTCTGTACATCAGCTGCACCACTCGGTGAATAGACTTTTTGGGCATAGGGTTGCAATAGACCAAGCATGTTTTGGCATTTTACTTGGCAATAAGCCCTGGCCTGCCAACGGTAGACTTTTTTGAACAGGTTCATCGCTTTTTTGATTCCTTTTAGTCTGCATGCCGGATATGGGCAATTTTTTTTTTCTCTTTTTTTTCACACACACATAGGACATAGACGTGCATAATATGGGTTCTTTTGTTATTTATTTCTTTTACTTTTTCTTGTTAAAGGGAGCGAGCGGTTTAGGAAAATTGAGGGAAATGGGATTTTTAGTTTGTTTGTTTTCGATCAGTGGCGGCGCGAGACATATAGACGAGACTATGCTATGATATGCACATAAGAGGAATTTACTTTTGTCTTTCTTTTCTACGAATGTTAGAGGGTGACAATGAATAGCCCATTCGGCAGTATTCTTAATTCCATCAAGCTTTGGCGGATTGACAAGGTTTTCAGCTTTGGTTTGAGCATTTTGACTTGCTTGTGACGGTTTAGTGCGGATTGCGAGATGTTCATCTGACAGACAAAAATAGGTAAGTGCCCCTGGCTGCTTCTGTTGGGGAGAAGCTTTTGACATGGGGATGTTTACTTTTTTGCTTCTTTTTTCCCTCATTCATGGAGGGGGCGTGTTAGATTTGATAGATGGGATTAGGAAAATCCCTGTCCAGCTGAGCGTTACGTGGATATCATCAATATATTGTTGCGTTTTTGTCCTACAACTACGCACCTACTATTGATCGCTTGGGCACTTCACTGACTGAACGGGGTGGATGTGAAAAGAACCAGTCGGAGCAAAAGACGAAGGTTAAAAAGAAGGAAATTAAAACCCAAATGACGCACGCCTCTTTTTTTAAGCTAATAACTTAAGGAAGGTAGTTTATTTTTGTGTTATCAACTTCGGCGCATTAGCCAAAGCAAAATAGTAACGGAGGAAAAACGAAGCCGAGGATAGACCGCGCGCGGTGGGATGAAAAAAAAAGGACCTACGTGTGTGTGTGTGTGTGTGTGTGTATGAAATAACACTGGCTAGGAGTTTAAGTCAGCAGGGCAGACTTGTTGATTGAACTAAAAGCAGCAATGATCTCTCTTGCGGGCTCGGCCAATGCGCGGAGTTTAGAAAGGGAAAAGGGCAATAAGAGGAGGCTTGGGCCATGTGCATGTTTTTTCTGCGTGCGGATGCGGGTATGGCCGAGTTAGTTAGTTAGTTTGTGGGGATGCGGGAGGGTCTTGGTGTGGGGTTTTGCAGAGAGAGAAAGGAAGAAAATTGAATAAGTAATCTGGGGTGGAAGATTGTGGGGATGGGGATGTAATGGGAGCGAGGCAAGAGGCAGAGTTGAGAGCATGTTAGGTGAGGGTGGAATGAAGTGCGTTGTGTTGGATGATGAGGTGCATGTATACGGTGTTTGGAAACATGTAGATGGGTAACTCGGCTGACTCTCTCTTTTTCTTTTTTTAAAATGAAGTGTATAAGCCATATGGTGTGACAACTAATACTAGGTAATTTCTCGAGCTACGGAACACGAAGAAAATACTGTATCATAGAAAACTCTTACATACTGTAACACATACACAGAGCATAAAGCAATACAAGTTAGGGAGTCCAAAACGCTGGAATCCATCTGCGGCATATTTCCCGTTAAAAAGTCATCGGGACCGTTCTCCGAGCTAGCGCTACCTTGATTTGACGTGTATGCAGCCTCAATCAAGCGCTCTCGGCCCGTTATAAACAAGAAACTGCATCATTATTCTTGGCCGCAAATAAATTGCCTAGATGACGTTACCAAGCATTGTGGATAACGGTTTACTATTCAACAACGGAGGAGCAAGAGCAAGAGTTAGGGGAAATTTGACAGGACCGGCCCATTCCGAGAAACGGGCGGTGAGCTGACAGATGTATACGTAGTAGATGGATGGTGTCAAGGCTTGCGAGGCTAAAATAAAGCTTACTCAAGTGTCTACGGAGCATTTGTACGAATATGGCCCTGTGGAGTTGTGTGTTCGAAGTGCTGGGCTTCGCTGGACGAGGCGTTCCTTGCAGGGCTCTAGTAGACTGGAGGAGCGGCTGCCAAGTCCATCAGAGCGATGAATGCTTTGCCAATTACTCTCTTGCTGTGCCAACGGGTAGTTTCATTGCATGCTTGGGTTGCATCTGATCATATGGCGAGCGTATTCTGCTAGTATTCATATGGCTAACTGACAGATGAGGTCGGGGAAGCGCGGCATGAGAAAACAGCTTGTGGTGTCGCCTTGTTTGTGTGCGGGGAATCCCTGGCTGTCATCGGTCTGGGATTCTTGGAAGCTGCAGCTTGTCAGCAGCTGCGATATTGCGCAAGTGATAGGCACAGTATCCAGTATCTGGTAGAGAGCATTTTTGATAGAGTCCGTGCCTCTGTATCTCGAGAGAGGCAAGCGAAGATGCAGGCATACTTAGTCAGCCACTGGTGGGCTGTACAGAAAGACAGGATAGGTGCGCTTGCTGCTGGGTACTACTAGTTCTATGGCACCAGCACAATATTCTCCTCTAAGCTTAATTCGAATTGTTGTCTGCTCGGTCTCGCTTATTGCATCTACCGGACGGGTTGGCCAGGGCATGGCAGGCCCGTAGCAGCATCTCCTCCGCGCTCTATGCCTCTAGAGCTTCCCGTCTTGCGGCATCTGGAGCAGGCCTGCCGGCTTCTCTCCGGGCACTTTCTGGGGTGCATCTGCATGGGTGGGTGACGTGGCTGGGGCCAGCTGGGGCGTTATACAAGCAAAGTACCGCGGTAGTAAAATAGACGAGCGAGCTATTGATTCTGGTGGCGAGAGTGTACATACTTCTACAGTAGTGAGGTGACTACAGTAGTGAGGTGAGGGAAAAGTTTGCGGTGTGGAAAGCTTGGTAAGTGGCATAAAAGGCATGAAATGAAGGGGGCACTAGCAACCGTTTCTTGAACGGTAGATGGCTGTGTAGAGCAGAAACACGGCTCGCTCGCTGGAAGGCTGGATGCCTAAATAGCGGCAGATTTGCTGCAGGGGCTGGACTCCAGAAATCGCTAGCCAGTCAATGCCCTGGTCCTTTGTCTATTTGGGACGCTCAATTGTCAACTCCCGCGTTTCGTCGGCGTGGGGTTGATGATGGTGTTCTGGTTCACCTTCACGATGCTTCTCGGCTCAAGTAAATGCATTTCTGTGAGGTGCTCTGCAATGCGCTTTGTCGGTGCATCGTTCGTCCGATCATGTTGCCTGGGTTTCGGTCGTGTTGATTGACTTGTGCATTGTTATGTGGCTTGTGCCGCCTGTTTCTTTCTTTCTTCCATTCTTCCTCATTGGGAACTTTGCGACAAGAAAGGAATGCTACCTCAGGTAACAGCTTGTCGCACGCACACAAGGTCTTTTGCGTGGCCGGATATAGCGGATAGGGGACGTGGCCTTACTTGTACTTGTAGCGGCGCAGATCCACGACAATGGGCCGACTGCGTTTGCTGTGCCAGATGCCACAGAGGCTGTTAAATTGTGATCTTCCTGGTGCATCTCGATAAGTAAGGTAGGTGGTACAGCGTCTGCTGCTCGGAGTATTAATCCATCCTTCGTTATGCTGACTGGGAGCATCCTCGTGGCGCATCAAGTAGTTGTATGTAGCATCTCACAAATGCATGACAATGAATTAATTCTTCTCTTTCCTTTCTCGTCCGCGGCGGCGAATCCGTCCTGTCCTCCATTCCATTGCTTCCCCTATTCGGCGTGATTCAGCTCTGTCTCTCTTGCGCTGCGCGCGACTCTGCCGTGTCCGAGACAGATAAACAGCTGCCGGCACAGACGGGGCGACTGATGGTGGCTTCCACAAGCAAGCAAGCATGGGAACCACCACCTGATCAGATTTGTGGTTCGACTCGACCCTCGCAAACGGGGCCAAAAGAAGCATCTCATGTGTAAATTCAAGGTTCAGGCTGTAGCTGCTTCACGAAGCAAGGGCTAAAACGTGAAGCCGCCGGAGACTTACCTACGGCTAGCTGGGAGTGCCCGGCTGTACAAGTACAAGCAGAATCAAAATAGCCGAGCTTCTACAAGGCCTGGAAGCACCGACTGCGTTGTACAGGTACCGCGCATACTGTAGAGCACCCGTCTCTGCCGCTGTAGCCCTGATCCCTTAAATGATGTAGCTACTGTGGCTAGTGCTGAATAACCCGGCCAGAGCCAGCTAGTCCAGGGGCAGAGGCGTAATTCCAGCGGTGCGGCGCTAACCTTTTAGCCCTAGTGGCTCATCTCCCGATCCGGGCGTGGAGAGCGCAGAGGCAAGACGGACTCTGTCCTGTTCCACCAAGACATGATCAATCCCAGGATTGGATGCGACAAACAGATTACCTGTCCCGCCGCCAGAGAAGCGATCATCAAGAATACGAGCGAAAAGCTTTTGCCGCAGCCGTGCCACCAGATCCCGATCGACGCTGAGGCGCAAACCATAGCAGGAGCAGCTGAGTTTATGCGGCTCGTCATGAGGGTCGGGAAGGTCCATTTTCTACGCACGAGATGCCCGCTGAGCGGCTTGTGTGATGCTCTGGCGCGCAAATATACGCAGGCTAGTCGAATAGTCTGCGTTTCCTTGCCGATCAGTCGTTGACTAGAATGCTGTAGTGGCGCCCTCAATCTCGTTTTCGGGTGGTTGAAACAGAACAGTGCAGCGTCCTCACTCACTCGGGGAGTCTCGTTGTTTCATGCTTGGCGTTCTTGGGCTCGGCGGCATTTTCTCGCTGTTTCTCTCTCTTCTGCGCATCTCCGAGCAGGAGATGGGCAGCGTCGGAACTTCTCCAGAGGCTCTCGCTGTGTCGATGGGCTGGTCAGGCCAGGAAGCGCGGCTCCCCTGGGGTCTACTGCTGGCCCTGAGAGGATGGTCGCTGGCCACCCATGTCGAGATCCCCATGTTGAAACAGAGGGTGGCAGCCAATAGGTATCCCTGTGTTCCTGGAGGCCAGCCGCGTATCCACCACGCCGCTGTGGCGGCTACGCTAATAGCCAGGACTGACCAGAGACTCCGGGCTAATGCGCCATTGATGCCCAGGCAAGCTCGCGAATAGCATCCAGACCCAAACACGGAGTGCTTCTCGTGCCATCGCCGCGCTCCACCGGCCACTGTGTCTCTCGTCTTAGATGAGCTCTTGCGAGGCTTAGGCTCCTGGCTGTCTCAGAGGTGCTGGTTCAACCCGCCGTTCCCAGCCAACAGCTGCCGCCGCGCGTACGAGTGCGGAACAAGGAGAGCGGGTAGGGAGAAGAAGCTTTTCTGCCCCCGGTGGAGAGGCTGAGAGGGCCCTACGCGCAAAATGCCGACTCTAACTTGGCCTATTTTTGGCATGGTGGCACGATATAAGGCAGGTTTCCTATCTCCATCTCTGTTGTCGACGCGTTTTGTTGGTGTGCTTTCTCCATAAGGCTGCAATTGACTTTTCAACCGTCTCGTTTCATCAACAACCGCCTAGTAGACGGTTGGGGGTGTTCTTTGAAAGTCAATTGAAAAAGAGCTCGAGTTCTGCGTGTGTGTGTTTTTTTGTTTCGTTTTTGTTCAGCAGCTCTTTCTGTTTCGCCATTGGCCGCCAGCTGTCAGTTCTGTTCGTCGTCCGATTGTGTTTGAACAACGTTTCTTGCAACATCACTTTCGCATCAAATCACTTTCACCTATCGCATAAACGGCCCACCCATTTTCGGCCCTTCGTCCCCTCGACCCCCTGATATATCAAAGGAGAGATAGACGATCCGTCGATTAGATTCACCAGCATTAAGACGGTGCTAGCAAGTGCCTGACGTTCCGCCGCATACAACTGCCTTCTACCACCAGCATCTACCGTACAAAACCTGTACGCAACAATATCATCATCATTATCATCATCACCATCAGCACCATCATCTTGGCGTGGTAAGTTAATACCTACTACATACAACGCTGCGTGCATGCATGCATGCGGAGGCGTCATTCTGTGGAGAGCAGCGGGATGGAATGCGTGGATGGCCCTGGTCGCTCGATTTGTACGGCCCGAGAGGCATCAGAAAAGTTTCTGGTGCCAGATATTGGAGAGTAACGGTTTGCTGGAGCATCTGTGTGCGCGCCGTTCACATGTGTGTGCGGGTGCCTCATGACCCTCGTCACGGCGACCAGCGCTTGAGCCCAAAGAAGAAGCTGCATAGCGTCTTCTCGCCTTGGCTTCCCTCCTTCTCGGTCTCATGCAAAGAGCAATCGGCGCGTGATGGTGGGGTTTGAGGGCGTTTGAGAGCCAAGGGGGGTGTCGATTCAACACACCATGCTTCACCACAACCTTCTCTTTTGTCGTGGTATTGTTCTGCTTGTTATTGCCAGCCTCTTCCCATTCACTGCCTCGACCTATTAAAGGACCTTGTCCGGCCTCACTTTTCACAATCTTCTTACCAACACCTCTTCTCATCATCGTTGTGTTCCTCCCTGCGCACTGACAGCTGTCTTGCGCATATCCGCTGTGATAGTAAAGCTTCGAGCTTGAAGCTTGTGAGGGAGAGGATATTCAGAGTCAGTCCATTCTTCTCTGGTTCCCGTCTCACAACTCCCCTTTCCCCCTTTGCATGTCTCTCATCAACGTGCTCTTATATATCCCTTCTACACTAAATCATACTTTCAATCGTGCAATTTCTACAAAAAGCCTGTGTCTTGGCAATCTCTTTTTGCTTTGAACAAAACCGCTGACTCTGTTTTCTCTCGCGTAGCCTATACCTACCGGACAGCATATACATAACCATCCTCGAAACTCGAATCGCAGAAAAGCGGCAATCAACTGTTTCCTAGTCATGATGGGTCTCTCAACCGTCTTGACGGCCTCTCTCCTGGCCTTGCGTCTATTCTCGGCGCCTGCTCTGGCGGCACCGGCGCCGGCTGCTGATACCAAGGCTGTAACCGAGGCAGCTGCTGCGACAAGCTGGTGGCTTCCCAATATTGCGCGAAATGGCGCTGTCCCCTACTCTGGCGCTTCCGGCTACACAATCTATCGCAATGTGCAAAGCTATGGAGCCAAAGGCGATGGTGTCACCGATGACACCGCAGCCATCAACGCTGCTCTTAGCGCCGGAAACCGATGTGGCAGCGGTTGCGACTCTTCCACCACTACGCCAGCTATTGTTTACTTCCCTCCTGGCACCTATCTCGTCTCGAAGCCCATTCAGCTCTACTACTACACCCATCTGATCGGTGATGCCACCAATCTCCCTACCCTCAAGGCCTCTGCCAATTTCGCCGGTATTGCCGTCATCGACTCCAACCCCTTTGGATACACGTCTCAGAACAACTTCTTCCGCCAGATTCGCAACTTCAAGATTGACCTGACTGGACAGCCCGAGTCTACTGGTACCGGTATTCACTGGCAGGTTGCCCAAGCTACTTCGATTCAGAACGTTATATTCAACATGAACACCGATACCTCTTCCAACAACAAACAGCAGGGTATCTGGATGGAGGATGGCTCTGGAGGCTGGCTGAACGACCTCACCTTCAACGGTGGTGCCTTGGGCATGTGGGTCGGCAACCAGCAGTTCACCAGCCGCAACCTCGTCTTCAATGGCTGCCAGACCGCCATCTACATGAACTGGAACTGGCTATGGAGTTTCCAAGGCCTGACTATCAACAATGCTAATGTTGGTATTGACATGAGCCAGGGCGGAGTCGGCTCCATCTTGCTTTCTGACTCTAAAATCGCCAACACCAAGGTCGGTGTGCTTACCGGATACAGCACCGGCCAGAACGGCACCGCTGGTTCCCTTGTTCTGGATAACGTAGATACCACCCAAAACACCCCCATCGCTGTCAAGAGCACTGGTGGCGCCACCATTCTCAACGGAAACGCCAACATTGCTTCATGGTCCCAGGGTCGCGCCTACACTGGCACCGCCGCAGGAAAGGCTGTTCAGGGCACTCGTGCCACCGTCAGCAAGCCCGCCGCCTTGACCTCTGGTGGTAAGATCTTCACCAAGAGCAAGCCTCAGTACGAGACAGTCGCTGCCAGCAACTTTGTGTCTGTCAAGGCTCACGGTGCCAAGGGTGACGGTTCCACTGATGACACTGCTGCCATCCAGGCCATCTTCAACAGCGCTACCTCTGGCCAGATCGTCTACTTTGACCACGGTGCCTATGTTATTACCGATACTATCAAGGTCCCCGCCAATATCAAGATTGTTGGTGAGATCTGGCCTCTCATCATGGTTGGCGGCAGCAAGTTCAAGGATCAGAACAACCCCAAGCCTGTCTGGCAGATTGGTCAGCCCGGCGATGTTGGCAACGTTGAGATTCAAGACCTCATGTTTGAGACCCTTGGCCCTCAACCCGGTGCCATCATCATGGAGTGGAACGTTGCTGGCGCTTCTCAGGGCTCTGCCGGTCTTTGGGACGTTCACTGGCGAATTGGTGGCTCTGCCGGCACTCAGCTGCAGTCCAACACTTGCGTCAAGACTCCCAGCGTGACCACAACTCCTAACTCAGCTTGCTTTGGCGCTTTCTTGCTTCTGCACGTTACCTCTTCTGCTAGCATCTACATGGAGAACGCTTGGCTCTGGGTCTCTGATCACGAGCTTGATCTCTCTGACCACAACCAGGTGAACATTTACAACGGCCGTGGCCTCTTGCTTGAGAGCACCAAGGGTGCCTGGCTCTGGGGTACCGCTGCCGAGCACAGCCAGCTCTACAACTACAACTTCAACGGCGCTCAGAACGTTTACAGCAGCATCCTCCAGACCGAAACCGCCTACATGCAGGGCAACCCTGATGCCCGAGTTCCTTTCACGTTTAACTCCAAGTATGCTGACCCTGATTGGTCCAAGTGCACCTCTTCCACTTGCGCTCGCACCTGGGGTATTCGTGTGGTAAACTCCAGCAACACGCTCATCTACGGCACTGGCATGTACAGCTTCTTTAACAACTACGCCCAAGACTGTGTCAACGCCAACAACTGCCAGGACAATATGATTGACATCCAGAGCTCATCAGTCAAGCTCTTTGGTGTCAGCACCAAGGCTAGTATCAGCATGGTCAACCTCAACGGCCAGCAGGTTGTCCTTGACAAGGACAACCGCAACACTTTCTGTGGCACTGCTATTTCTTATGAGACGTCATAGAAGGGCGACGAAGATGCAGTGACTGCTGCGCCGGGGCCCAAAACAAATCCTAGCAATGAAAGTGAGTCGATGGGGTCTGTCCTTCAGATTCCGGGCAAGCCATACTTTTCCGGAACTTTCTCCTTACCCACATCGGCTGAATCTCTGCCGTTGCTGGGATGTGGTCCCGAAAAGACGGTAGTTATGACTCGGACTGTATTTGCTACCGCAAGCACTCTAAATATTTGAACATATTATGATTGACACGTGTATATATAAATCTATGGAATATTCGGGGGGATTGGGGGAAATGTTTCATATCCTTTTTCTTTTCTTGCTTTCTTGAATTCTCATCTTGCCCTTTGTCCTATATAAGATCTGGTCGTTTGGAGATTTTTTAGGGCACTTGCCACTAGCGGCGGGAGAGAATTTCTATTTCCTTGTCTTTTTTTATCATCAACAAAGTCATTATTTTTTTTGGTTTATTTTTGGGAACAGCGTGGTCAGGATTTTGAGTCCACGGCAAAAAAAGGAATGGCACATGATGTGCATTCTAGGGATAGATGTATTCCGATAGCGGACTGAATAGAATGCATTGAACAACTTTGAGGGCCAAAGCAATTGACTGACTGTGTGTAAACGAATGGATATTGTGTGACTTTGGATAAGAAGCCTCCGGTTGATGAATGCTTTTGATGCTGTGTTTTACGCTAGGATGTTCCTCATGCGAAACAACGACTGGTTGGAAGAGATTGGATGATATGCGTGCCGCGCACAAGGTAGAGTTACACCTACAGTGAGCAAGTCTACGTACGTTCATACTTGGCAGCCGTACCACTTGAGTTGCCAGTCTTTACCAGCGGCATCAATAGTTGAACAGAGCTATACCGGAGACAATAAGTCGAATTAAGTTATTGTTTTCATAACCGCGCGCAATAGGTTGGCAGTTCTCTATGTATGCGAACAGTAGCTGTTGTAGTAATGTTGCTTCCCAAAGGCAAGCAAATTACAAGCCAAAAAAAAAAAAGACAAAGAAAACAGACAACAAAGGACACTCGAACACAGAGCCAAAAGAGAACAAAAAGTGAAGGGCTCCCCTTGCGGAGAGCGGTGCATTACTGAGACTTTGGGTTGTTGCAGCTACTTCACTGAAAGTCTTTGCATTTTACTTTGACTTATAAGGGCATGTTTGTGAATTTGGCGGAAGGGGGATGGTGATTGGGTGGCGTTTTGGGTGGGGTGGTGGCTGTGGGGTGGCTGTGGGAGGCGCGAATTAGTCACACCGAGAGGTTTTGGGGTGGTTGGTGTGGGATGTTGTAAGTCCTATCCATGATGTGTTTATGGGGATGGGTTGTGTTACGGGTTTCTATGGGAGTTTGCTTTGTGTGAAAGATGCTTCTGGGTGCTTTTTGGGTTGAAGTTGGAATGAGTTTTTTTCTTACCGGTTGAGATGTGTGATGGGAATACAATCATGTAGGCGGATATACTCTATGTTAACTCTATACTAATTTTAGTAGTGATGGGATTGATATAAAGACTCTTTTGTTACAGTAGTATCTAGTGGTGTGAAATGGCTTTATAGATGCGTAAAAAGACAGTACACACCAACTCTGCCTTGGCATCATAAGAGTTGGTACATGCTGACAAGAATTTTCTGACGATAGAAGAGAAAATAAGTGACCGCGCTGATGTTTAGTTGATGGATTGCAAACTGAAAACCAACTATAATACATTCGTAAATTGTGCTTGGTTCTGTACAGTTGAGATGTAATATAGTAGAAAAGGAATGGATATGATGACTTTGATTGAACTATAATAAAGAGCAAGGCAATACTGGCAAACAGCGAGACTTTATATAGGGTAGGAAATAACCTTCATGAACATGTATACTACAACATACTTGGTTAGTGTAGCAATACGTGGGAAAGAAGGAGAAAACGATAATAATAGAAAGGGAAGAAAAGGGGGGAGGGGGGAGAAAAAGGGCTGCGCAACGAAAATACAAAAAAAGGACGAAAGGAACCAAAAGCTCAGATAAGGCGTACCACCGAAATAATGTACTTGAGGATAGAAGCACAACCCTAAAAAAAAATGAGCAACAAGAGAAATTCGAATGGAGGTGCAAAAAGTGAAGACTCCGGGACCAATGGAGATTCTCTAGTTATAAACCAAAAGAGTCAAATGACCTAGTTACCAGCTACTTCACTAAATGTCATCTGTTAATTTTTGGTTTATAAGGGGTGTTGACACAGCGATTGGTTGGTAGCTTTGCTTACTGTAGCCGAAGGATGCTGACGCTGTGGGGTTGGCTGTATGAGTCATGCCAGGGGTTGGCTGGGGCTTGGGGAGAGCGGTCGTATCCTCATGAGTTTACATGTATATAGCAGAGTAAATAATACTGGGAGGTTTCATAGAGTTCGAAATCATTAGGTTGGAGCGTGTAGTTGGATTTCTCAAGTGTGTAGGAGCGGACTCTTGTTTGAGTTCGAACTCTCCTTATACGTGGCGATATATATTTTGCTATCACTTTTGATGAAAACATAAGACAAGACGATTGAGAGGAGTTGTACAACAGTTAACCAGTAAGTTATGCTATAGTTACAAACAAGGACCCGTAGTTCGCTAGATAGACTTCAATAAAACTCATATGTGGCTATTACTGCATTCAAGTATGTGCCTTGGGCTAAGAAGATCAAAATTGGTCTTTATTTTCTCTTCTGTGCAATTATAGGAGAACCCATGTTTCATCAGCTCATACACGTACTTCTTAAAGAGTGAAGGGACACACAAAGTAGAAATGAACCGTTTCTTTTAACAACATCTCTAAATTTCCTCTTACCACCCCCTTCATGAAGACGGCTTTCATTTTCAAGTTGCTATGGAAAATAGCAATATTATCCTTGATGTTATCGAGTGACGTCTAAACAATAGAGCTAAGCTTACTCATGGTTGCCAACGTATTTATCCACTTCTATAACAACTCATTTTTGTATTTGTTAATAAATGGAAGAAGAGCTAATACATTTGGTAGTTTTGATTTATCTTGGCTTATCGACTGAAGATTGAAACTCTTGGAGAGCTTCGGCAGAGCGCAGAGTATTAGGATGATTCGGTCCCAATGCTGACAGCCTATATTGCAAAGCCTGTTGCATCAGCGCAATTGCATCCTGATGGCGGTCTAGCCTATACCAACTCCAAGCGAGGTTATGCATAGCCGTCAGTGTATCTGGATGCCCGTCGCCAAGAATTTCTTGTCGGATATCAAGCACTTGAATGTCCAGAGTCTCTCCCTCGCTATGCCGGCCTTGCTTATAGTATGTTGATGCAAGGTTTCCCATTGCCATAAGTGTATCTGGGTGCCTGTCGCCAAGAATTTCTTGTCGGATATCAAGCACTTGAACTTCTAGAGTCTCTCCCTCGCTATACCGGCCTTGTTTATAATATGTTGATGCAAGGTTTCCCATTGCCATAATTGTATCTGGATGCCTGTCGCCAAGAACCTTTCGTCGGATATCAAGCACTTGAACTTCTAGTGTCTCTCCCTCGCTACGCCGGCCCTGGCCATGGTATGTTGCTGCAAGGTTTCCCATTGCCTTGATTGTATCTGGGTGCCTGTCGCCAAGAATCTCTCGTTGGATATCAAGCACTTGAATTTGCAGAGTCTCTGCCTCGCTATACCGGCCTTGATCATAGTATGTTACTGCAAGATTTCCCATTGCCTTGATTGTATCTGGATGCCTGTCACCAAGAATCTCTTGTCGGTTATCAAGCACTTGAACTTCGAGAGCCTCTGCCTTTCTATACCGGCCTTGCTTATAGTATGTTGATGCAAGGTTTGCTATAGTCCAGATTGTATCTGGATGCTTGTCTCCTAATATTTTTTGTCGAAATTCTAGTATCTTTTCATCTACTCTCTCCTTCTCATTCCATCGCCCACGGTCCTCAAAAAAATCGGACACTCTGCTGAGCAATTCTGCTGTCTCAATATGCTTCTCGCCAATGTCTGCCCACTCTCCAATTTGCAATGCATGTGCTAAATATTTCTCGCATTGTTTCCAAGTATTTTGTTGCGATTCAGGAAAGAGATCTGCTGTGGCTTGCAGAGCGATGCTCGAGAAATATTTTTCGCTTCCCATGTGCTTACCATCGCCCACGCCGGCCAAGTCGATAAGTTCGTGTTGGCTTGTTCGAGTCCCGTTCTCCTTCTCCGAGATACCATCCTGGAAGATTTCATTTTCACTGATTGCGCTTGACTTGTTCATACTCAGCCCATACCGAACAGCCTCCTGTACGAGTTTATGCATCTCATAACTTCTGCTCCCGTCTTCCACTTGGCGTATGCCAATAAACGAAAACTCTCTCAGTCGCGTGATAATTTTGGTAGCTTCATGTTCTAATAACTCTGAATCGTTTTTCAGGTTATTATCAATGTGATTGAGTGCAGTCTTTATTAATTCATGTGGAATGTTTTCGTTGCTGATGTACGCAACAACATGAAGGGTTTTGTAGGTCATTTCGCTCTCCTGCCTAATGCGAGTTATTGAAATAGTCCACGTTTCAAGTACGTTATTAGGTACACTGGGTCTTCGATGCCTGTTAAAATCATTCGTCTTAAGTATATTCCATCTTTTTTTGCTTTGTGCCAGAAGAGATAAATACTCTTCAGGTGTTGTTGATGTCCGATGCATATATGTTCCGGCTTGCATGATGGCTAATGGAAGCATCTGGAGCTCCTCCACCAAAGAATCGATTTCAGCCTCTTCTCTGATTGGTTTTGCGCTCCAAAATGTCATCAAGAGTTGTTTTGCTTCATCAGGTCTCATGCGTGCAACCTCGATGCTACGGCCTTGGCTAACAAGTGTTCCCCTGATATGGGCATCACGAGTTGTCCACAACACTGTGCCCGTAGATGCATGAGGTATATACTGAAATAGAGCCTTTGTTTCTTGATCTGTTTTCCCAACGCCGAATAGCTTCAAGTCGTCGGCGTTATCCAAAATAAGCACCCAGTTAGATAGTGCCTCGATACCGTCGCGCACAGCCTCAAGAAGATCTTCTTCGCTCAGACGACTCTTATCGATTTGAAGTTTCCGCGCTATGTTTTTATAATCTTGCGAAAATGTTGCCTCGGTATCGGCGTGCACCCACAAGACTGAGCAACTGGCGTCGGCACAACGCTGGTATGCATAGTTTAATGCGATTTGTGTTTTTCTAGGTCAATTAACCGCTGCGCCATTTGTGTATTCGATTGATATGTATCTAGGCGAACTTACCCAGACCCGCCTAAACCCCAGAGTGCAGCGCTCCGGGATGTTACTGAGGAATATGGCAGAATTGTATTGAGTCTATCGACGAGATCCGGGCGATGGATTAGATCCTCGTTGCGTGGATATGGAATGACGCGGATGGCGGTTCGGGCCGGTCGGTAGGCCAGATGGAGATTGAGGGTGGTATTATTGTTGCCCTGATGTATCCTATTCTGATCACCAAACTGACTATTTGCAACCTGGTGATTTGCAGCCTCTTTGGGGGAGGAAGCTGACTGCTCCATGTTGTATCCGATGCTCTACTTTGCACGGATAGTGTTACGAGCGTTGATTTTGACCACTATGCAGAAATACCTATTCTACTTGATGCCCAACAGCGTTGTAAGGCTAGGAGACTTGCGGCTTTTACCTTGGCTAAAACCCAGAGCTAAATTTCGCATTCTTTCAATACTGCATAAGTGGGGGTACCGTGTATCAAGGTATTTGAGCATAGTTACCGTCTTCAATGACAATAGATAATAAAATAGATACTGATTGATATAGAGCATTTTCATTCTTCTCATGCATAAGCTACTGATACTCGAGAGAGATATCTATATGTATTTATGCCGTGAAGCCTTTTTTTTTTTTTTTTTTTTTTAATCCGATCTTGTGATATTACAATGAGCCTGTCGACCAAGAACGCGGGGACATCGTGTCTTCTGAAGAGCCTAACATGACCATTTCTTCTATTCTAGAAGGATGCGAAATACTTGTTGCAGCTAGACCCTATACCATGGCGGTTATGTGGTATTTTATCTCGAGCAGAATACCATTTACGGTTTCGGGTAGGCCGGTACTCACTATGGTGCCCCCAATTTCGCTTCATCCGTCCGGTTGGTTGAAATCAACGGGGCCTCGAATCTCCATACGTGCAACCATACAAACAAAGCTATCCGGCTGACTGGAACGACTCATGACGACTTCCAGTATGTACGACATATCAGATTGACCGCTTATCTGAAGTACCCGCTAGCTCCATGCGCTCTAATGGAAAGGTCCATGTATATGTGTTTGTGAAACAATACAGCATAGCACTGGAGAAATCCCGATTCGCGCTTGTCCTCTGATCTACTCAATATTGAATCTCAACCTGGCGGACGCTGCTGGGATTGATAGTCTTAGCACATTAAATGTCTTTTTCAAGTCATAGATAGAGAGACGGATTTCAAGTATCTAGTGGGTAGGCTTGTTGTTTAGTGGACCATAGCCACTAAAAAATAGGAAAAGGGCTGCCTCCCTATGCATGCTTGACTGGCCTCCTGTTCTGGCGAGTGCCTTTGGTTACAGCTAGGGTGATTCAAACCGCTCGGGGGGGTTTAGTTGGTTGGTCATTTGGCTCTTGAAGGTTGCTCTTCTGGGCTCTTCTGGGCAACCCGTTGGGGGGACATATGCTGTTGATGGCCAAATGCCAGCGAAGCCCATGGGACAGAGACCTCAAAGGCCAGTACCAAATAGTTGAATTGTCTCTAGAACCGTTTTCCCCGACTTCCGTAGGTCTTCCGAGTATTGGTTCTTGTCCTCTGGTGCGAGATTCTCAAGCCACCAGGGCGCTACGTTGTCTTCTAACCGAGAAAGTGATGTTGCTTCTCTCCAATATTGGTCTTTGATGCCTTTTCTTGGAGTTTTCATTCCGCAGACCTCGAGCCTACTCAAGTATGCTTCGTAAAAAGCATCAGGCCAGTCGCCTTCATTTGCCACGGAGTCATTGACAAATTCATCCAATTCAGGGAAAAACCCAGAAAACTCAAAGTCAATAATGCCAGTGATCTTCGTGTGATCCGCAGACACCAAGACGTTGCGTGGAGAAAGGTCGTAGTGTGTGAATAAGAAACGACTTTCCCCACTACTTATTCCGAGCTGAGGCAATTGGATGGCAATGAACTCTTTGATTGGAGCTATTAAATGCCTGTTTCCAGAAAATATATCGAATTCCTGAAGCTTCTGGAGCCGTGTCTCAAGTTTCACTTGGTAGTACTGAAGCTGGCTTATGATAGGCTCAACAACTTTGACACCAAAACCAGGCATGTATGAAGAAGACGCAATGCGCAAACCGGGAACTTCTAATGAATTTAGGGCTTTTTCCTCCTCATGAGAGATTTCGCATTCAAGGTTCCCAGCGCTTGCCCAGGCAGGGAGCGACTCTCTCCAGCGGTAGACTATGTCCGCTAGTTGCTCGCCGACGACCTTGAGCTTGTCTGTATTTAGATTCAGCGTCGACAAAGGAACTCCAGGAAGTCGAGTCATTAGGATCCAGCCCTGAACTTTTCCATCGCCTTCGGAATTAATCTCGAATTCCTTTGTTGCTAAGTTTCCCGTGGCAGTCAACTTGTGAACGATGGAATTCTTGCTATCAGACCAAGCAAGAACCTTTGGTGACGGAATTTCGGGCACAAAGTGTTCAAGAAGAGACAAGCAGGACACTTCATTTTTGCTCTTCGTATAGTCAAAGAACTTGCCGTTCAATTTCAAAACCAAATCATTGACAGCTCCGTTGTTTAGGCTATGCAAGAGCAGGTCGTCAGGAATATAAACCTTCAAAAAGTAGATGCGATTGTTGAATGATCGGCCATGTTCCAGAGCATCGATAGCCAAAATTCTGCATCCAGGAACAAGGAAATCAATAATGCTGACAATGGTTTCTCGAGAGAAAGAAATCCCTTGGGTTGGGTGAGTTTCTAGAGTAGTCTCACGTGGACCTAAAGTGCTCTCCATGAGGCGGTGCAGGGGGTGTGTCAAAATAAACGGAGGCTTAGAGAATAAAGGCTCTAAGAAATGTGAAGCAGATTTTCACGGCAGAAGGGTGGGAGAGGAGGAAGTAGATCAACAACCATATATCAGTACGCTTTGGAGGGTTGGTATGGAGACTCCTATGATGGAGGGGAGCCCCCTGTAGATTACCCGGCAAGTGAGTCATGTGGCCGTAGCATCTAGCAATCCAGACACACACTCACCCATACACACCAGCGTCTGCACTAGGATTCTCGCAGTATATCATCTACATAAACTTATTAAAGAGTTATTGAGCGTAGCAGCTGTTGCCTTGAATTGTCTTATTACTATTATTATAGCTGGCTGGATGAGGAAGGCTGGTAATCTAAAACAACAGATTTGGAAGCGAAGATATACTGCCTGGAAATCTATCTTCTCTAACTTGTACACAAAAGCGTAAGAGCAATAGATGTGAGCTAGAAATGAGAAATATACTCTTATTAGTTCTGATACAAGATGAAATATGATGTAGAGAGAGAGGGGATTTTTATCGGACTATAGCAGCATTCTCATAGGTATATACATGTAATCTTCATATGATCTTGGCACAGTGAAGTAACCATAAGACAAAGTGATTCAAGGGCTCTTTTCCTCCAAAAGAGAGACTTTCTACACAGAAACCCCAAAGTTTTACAATTGGATTTCGGACATATTACTATTTTCTCTCTCTTTCGATTCCCACACCATTTACTGGCTACAATGTTTTTGTATGTAAAACTACCGTAACCCAGTCGTTCGTTATAGCGTCTGGCTTATTAAACTAATTTAAAAGGAAGCCTGAAGCGATTGTATTAATGAACCATGAAGAGTTCCTATTAAGCTGATGTCATACAAATAAAATACGTCGAGCCTTTTTAATAGATAGTTACTTCGGGAGACTCTGAAGCCCTTGGCATAGAGAATCTAGTCTGAACAAACACCTTCTGCATACCATCCTCCTTTGCATCAAACTTTGCATACACTTTGTCGAGGTCTTCTAGCCTTACTCTATGAGAAACCATCTGTAGTGGGTTAAGCTCGCCTTTTTGGATCATGGCAAGCAATTCTTCCCAGTATTTGTGTACCGGCGCCTGGCCGTTTCCAATAAGTCGGATACCTCGCTGCATGAGCGAGCCTACGTTGAAGTGGTTTGTCTAAATGAATTCCATTAGTTCATGAGTTTCCAGCAAAATAGTAGGACGTGTACATACGTATGCGACATAAACTCCAGTGACGCCACAGCGGCCATAATTGCGTACTCCTTCAATCATTTCATTGAGAATCTCGCTGGTGTCAGTTTCAGCACCAACAGTCATTTCCAACCAATGCATCCACCCCTTGGCGTATTCCCCAGCTGCGCACTCGATAGCGACATCTGGGCCTCGTCCGCCACAAACATCTTTTAGTTTGCTGACAACAGTCTCTTTGGAAGTGATGCCATGAGATAGTTTCTTATAGTCGATCAAAACGAGTTTATCGCTGTGTGAAACGGGGAAATGCTGCTTGACGAGGGTAAGACGCGGTTCGGTATCTACGAATATAATTTTGGATGCTCCCTCTCCGAGGGCAAAAACGCCCGCCATTTGTCCGATAGGACCTGCTCCAAAGATGGCCACTTCGTCGCCTTGGTAGACAGCGGTGTCTTTGACAGCATGGTAAGAGGTGCAGAGAACGTCAGAGAGATATAGAGCTAGGTGGCATGTCAGCTTTTCTGATTATACGTGTCTTGACCGATTCTGAGATTAAGCTTACCCTTTTCATCCGGAACGTCATCAGGAATAGCCAACAAGTTCACGTCAGCCAGTGGAACACGCACATACTCTGCCTGTCCACCAGCGAAACCGCCTGTGAGATGCGAATATCCAAAGATGCCTGCTGTCCTTCCACCATATAGACTCTTCGCAGCTGTATTCGAGTTTGTCTTTTCGCACTGCGACGATAGCTTCTGTTTACAGAAGAAGCAATCTCCACACGCGATTTGAAAAGAAGCCACGTATCTCTTTCCGACTTGGACTTTGTTGATAGCGCTGCCAACTTCCTCTACAACTCCGCAGAACTCGTGTCCCAGAATGTCGCCATCTGCGAGTTGTACAACAGTTCCATGATAGAGATGTAAATCAGAGCCGCAGACGGTAGAACCGGTTACCTTGAGAATCACGTCGGTATCTTCCAAAATTTGGGGCTTAGGAACATCGGCTGGGAGAAATGTCAGCAAGCTTTTGAAGTTTCGCCACACATGATACCAATGAGAAGGGCCCACAAACCAATTTCAACCTTATTCTTTCCTCTCCAAACCAACGCTTTCATCATGGTCGCCGCTCCAATTCCTTGGTAGTCGGAAACATCTTGCTCAGTGATGGCATTATCGTCATGACCGATGATTTTCTCAGCCAGATACGCTGCTTCTGAAGCTGCCATATTTACTAAACGTTTGAGGTGTACAATAGGAAGAAACTCTGCCAATGTGCCCACGCTCTCGAGCTACTGGTAGAAGGGATCAACGGCATATTTATTTATGTGACATTGAAGCTACAGCCTCCGAATACTGATTACCGTAATATGACATAAACATCATGTGTTCGCGAGTATGTATGACGGGATGAGGTTGAGGATGATATACAGGAGACAGATAGCGGGCGTCAACACGACGTCATTGATTCTAGACACAAACCTACAGTACAACTACATCACAAGTTCGTATAAAAGATTTCATTAAAACAGCTTAAATCTGATTTAGAATACAACATCTTGTCCATATCTAAAAATTAAAACCACCAAGCCATAACATGTCGCCAGCCGTTCAAGACAAAGAAGGAAAGCCAATTGAAGAAGGTGACGACGTCTGGACTCCAATTAGGGGAGGAAAACGCGAAGGGGAAGTAGAAAAGGTCGTATACACAGAAGAAGAAGCTAAAAAGGCCAACGTCAAGCATCCGCCAAAGGTATCTAACATCAAACTACAGCGGCTATTCTCAACAAGCCCAATACTCGCGGCACATGAACTGACTGGATCAAGGTTGTTTTCACGGACCAGCATGGGCATTGGGTTGCACACAACCCAGAGACACTTAAGCATGTAGAGTAATAAATCCACACAAGTTACAGCTACTATAATCATGCGAGCCCACAAGCGAGTATGCGATCAGGTGAAACGATTACTCATATATTCCTTGATGTCTGTGTAATAGTCTCAATCTTCTGCTATGCTATGAACAGGCGAGGCTTACCTATTGTCGCTATGTGTAACAATGCATGTCCCTTCTAAGCTTTGGATCCGCCAAAATTCAGCTCGTAAACATCGTCTGGATCTAGGAAAACATTAGCTTTTTTTTTGTCGCAAGTGTAGCGTGAGACTCGCCTTTCCCATATTCTGCGATGTAGTCTTTGATACTTGTCATGTCCTCGCTGATTTTGTTTAGCAACGTACTCAACTTGTCTCGAATCACATCATTCTGCTGAGCTGAAGCTTTGAGGGCTCTTGAAGCAACATGAAAACGGCTGACGCCATTAACAAGCATCATATCAAACGGCGTTGTGGTGCTACCTTCCTCCTTGTAACCTTCAACCGTCATGCGATGCAACGCCGGGCGCCCAAAGAGCAGCCCTTGCAGCTCTGTCGCATAGCTATGGTAGTTGAAGCACACTGGCTTGTCCAATGTGAACATTGAGTCGAACTCTTTTGGCTCTAAGGCGTGAGGGTGATGCGATTCAACCGGCAGGACTAACAGGTCTGTAACGTTGATGACCCGAATCCGCAGCTCTGGTACAAGCGTGGCCAAGAGTTCTGCGGCTTTAATGACCTCAAACGTCACTTCAACGCCAATTCCAACAAGAACCACGTCTGGGTCTTCGCCGTTGTATGTACTCGCAAATCTCCACATCGAAATGCCATTTTTGCAGTGCTGGATCGCATCTTCAGTGGAGAGGTAAACTGGTGTGGGCTGCTTGGATCCGATCATCAAGTTCACATAGTTTTTAGACTTGAGGCAATGATCTAAAGTGCTAAGGAAGCAATTCGCGTCAGGTGGCAAGTAAACTCTTGCTGTTTCGGCCTTTAGGTTCAAAACCGCGCCGATAAATGAAGGATTTTGGTGTGAAAAGCCATTGTGTTCTTGTCGTGCCCATGTGCTCGTTTCGATATAATTGATGGAGCTCAGGTCGCCTCTCCATGATAATTTGCGGCTCATCTTGGAGAATTTGGCGTACTGGATCATCATGGTGTGAATTATTCCCAAAAATGACTCGTAGCTTGGGAAAATGGCCGTTCTCCCCGTCAAGGTATATCCTTGCAGGAAGCCTTGACAGCAATGTTCTGACAATATCTCGATTACGCGGCCGTCTGAGGCGCGAGAGTATTGATCCCATTGGAAATTTCTCCCGGATTGGTCCAACACAGCGCTGAGTTTGTTGCTCTCTAGCTCGTCTGGAGAGAATATGCGAAAACTTCGCGGGTTCTTCTTTGCAACATCATAGAGAAACTTGCCCGATTGTTCCATGCTACTAACTTGTTCAGATTTCTTAGCTGCGTGTGGCTTCCAGTCTGGCATGTCTAGACCGCGATAACTGTTGTATGCAAGTTTAAGTTGGCCCAGTCTCTTCTCTTCCTCCGGTGGTAGGTTGTCCAAGACATCGTGCGATGGTATCCCATTCGGCAATACCTTGTGCACATCGTAACTCTTCAACCAATCCTGCAAAATGTGAAGATGATCCTCGGACTTGTTGGCTTTGGTCAAGGGGACCTGGTGAGCGTGAAATGAGCCTTCAATAATCTTGTCGTCAACCATTCGAGGGCCGGTCCATCCCTTTGGAGTCCGCAGAATAATCATTGGCCATCGAGGCTTGCTGATAGGATGGCCTCCGCGTGCTGCACCTTGGATTTTCTTGATCTCAGCCAAAGCCCAAAATAACGCAGAGTGCAGCTCGACATCTATATCTTCTAGCGTTTCCACAATGCACACCTGGTAGCCATAACCAGAAAACAGTAGGGTTAACTCTTTGTCATCCATGCAGCCAAATATGGTACGTTCGCTAATTTTGAAACCGTTAACATGGAGAATAGGTATGACTGCGCCGGACTCGGCCGGGTCGAGGTATTTGATAGAATGCCATGCTCTGCTACAGATTAGTGGATGGACCAAAGTAAATTGGTTTGGTTTGATGCATACGCTGCTGTAGGGCCCGTCTCGGCCTCACCATCTCCCACGACACATGTGACTATTAGATCTGGATGATCCATCACAGCACCAAAAGAAACTGAGAGTGCATAGCCTAGTTCACCACCTTCATGGATGCAGCCTGGAGTCTCTGGGTTAATGTGGCTTGGGCATGTTAGCTATCAGCGATTTGCATCAGCATTGCCGGATTACATACCTAGGAAACCCTCCAGGCACAGAGAACTTTGTGATTAGATTCTTCAATCCTTCTTTATTCACTGGGTACCTGTCTGGATAGAATCGCTGCAGTGAACCTTCAAGCCACAGGCAAGCCAACGCGGCAGGGGCTCCATGGCCAGGTCCAATAACGAACAACATATCCACAGAACTGTCGCGGATGAGAAGATTCAAGTGCGACCAGATGAGTATAAGCCCGGGACATGTACCCCAATGCCCTAAATACACAGGTCAGCAATTGCAAGTCATTAAAGTGACAACCTATTTACCTAAAAGCCTTGGCTTCACATCCTGAAATTGTAGGTCACGTTCCAGCAGAACATTATCCTTGAGGAAGATCATAGCTGTCAGACGGTTAGTGCTACGCTGGCAGCATACATTGTTCTCTATTCACCCACAACTAGCAATATAGCATGCGGCCCGTTGAAATTCTCTGAGTGAGCACAAATCATGGCTGTTTAATGACGCCTTTGGCGGCTTTACCTCCAGTTTTTCTACCAGCACCGGGAGATGGCTGGTTGTTGGCGGAGGATCAGGTTGATCAATAACTTCCCCGGCCATTTTTTCTTGTGGTTCACGATGCGATGCCTTTCTTTTTTTTTTTTTCCCCCTCCCTCAACAGTTTAATGAGGAAGTTTTACCAATCCAGATTTGGGCGGGCGACGTGCTGCTGTTCATATCTCAACTTAGATGGTGGCACAATTCGCACGCTTCGAGCTTGGCATGCATTAGCCTCGTCTGTTCCCCGAACTGGAATCACCATACAATGGCGACAGGGTTGTCACAGTGGCTCAGAATATTCCGATGTGCTGGTTCGTTGACATATCCATGACGTTCAGCGGGCGTCATCAAGCTATCAGCTATACACGAACGTCACTATTAGGCTGATGAGTACCATCCTCTGCATATTTTGGAGCGCAATGTTATCAATATTTGGGTGCTTTAAATTTCAAATCGCGTAGGCTGCGATATGAAAGTATCGCAATATTATGGCGTGATATATTGAATCAATCAATTCACCAAGGTAGCCTGAGCTGGGAAGCTTCATTCGTTTGTCATGACGTCGATGTCGGGAATTATTCAAGCTTGCAGACCCGCATAGATTATCCCCGCAATAGCTACAAAGACCAATTAAGCACCATTTAGCTTGCAAGGTTATTGCAAAGATTGCTAAATTTGAATCGAATTTCAAAAAGTAAAGGTAAAATAGAGCTGGTGGTTGCGGAGGCGTTGGAAACAAACTGGACCTTAGTTCAGATCAGATCTCTTACAACTGAGCCGTCAGCTATACTGGACTTATACATCGTATAGCCAGATAGCATTGCTTCCTCTACGAGCAAACAACTCACTGCGTGATACTCAAAGTCAAAAATAGATGTATATAATTAGATGAATTAGCGATTATTTCCTAAGTTTCAGCGAGAAATAATTGTATATATTTTGTGTTTCATTTGCGGCCTGCATCTGACAAATGGTGATATATGCACCATACTGAACATGATCTCAAAACAAGACGAAAAAAAAACGAAAGAAACGACCTTGGGGGATCAGCCACTAGTCGTACATCATGTTCGAATAAACCGCTTCTGCCTCCCCTCTGCACTAATCCGCAACATCGGAGCGTTTCTTTGATGGAATCTCTGGGCCCATCCTGCTAATGCCTCTCGTGTCGTGATATCCCTCTTCGTCGCTCCGGCTGGCAATTTTCTTTCCAGAACCACCCAGGATGGAAGTCGACCGCCCAAGCTTGTCCGTCACGCTGGCAGTCGAGCCTCCGCCCCCATACCCGCTGCTGACGCCACCAGCGGGTAGATTCTTTGTCGAGTCCGCCGTACTAACTTCACGGTATCCCGGATCTCTATCGGATGGTGTCGCCGAATTGCTCGAACCGCCAGACATTTTATTTTCTCCAACGCCTGCGCTGCCACGTTCAAGTTCGCGCGTCTCGTGTGCTTCAATTCTCCTATTTTGAACATCATTTATTTTGGTTTCCTTTTTTCGTGTGGAATACATTGTGGCGCCGATGACTCCTGCGCCGGCGAGCGCCACCATTGTGAGCCTCTGTCTAGACATTTCGAGTTTGCATTGACAAAGATAGTGTGTGATAGAATGATAAATCTCTGGATCAAGGAATAAGTATGTACATACGGTGCGTTTTATGAAATATGTTCATATGCCTATTTATCTAGTTTGCGCTCAAACATTAGTCAGATGGTAGAACAGATTTCAGACTTTGCAGATGACGCAAATTGCGGCGAAAGTTTACACACTGACGTGCACGACTTTTCACATTGACGCACAGAGTAAAGCGGAGAGACTGTGTTATTAATATTGCTATTAGACGCCCGATCCCCTTCAACGCTCGGTTCGTTGGAAATTAGACTTGGCAAAAAAAAAATTCACCATTATCAATAGTCTCACTTCCATGGTATCACGTTCTAACCACCGTCACGCAAAAGTTCCTACATTAGATCAACGGATCTTCAATATCGCCGTACACAGGTTCTACCCACTGCCAATAAAATATTAGGTACCCTGGTGGGAAACCGTTAACATTGCACGGTTCCTCAGATCTTCCAAACATGATTGGAGCAAGTGAAGGCTAAGCATATGGGAACTTCGAGAAGTGTTCTCTGTCACAGCATAATGCCATTTGCTAATGAATGCTATAAGAATTGCTTAACAATTTTTATAAAAATATATATTGCCATTTAAAGAGACGCACGTTACGCCAAGCCATCTTTTATTGCCCTCAGCTGCCGTTTGCCATATATTCTCTGCTCGTTTTCAAAATGTTCTAGATTCCTGATTATGAGCCGTAAGCGCCTTTGTTCTGTTATATCTGTCGCTTGAAGGTCAGTGGAAGAGCTTCTTCTTCGCCTTTTGCTGCCATGATCTTCCACAGCCTCGTTGTGCGTTTCGTTCTTGTCGAATATCGATGGTAGCTTCTCATTGTTGGATAGAGGGTTGAGCTGGACGTTGGTTATGTTTCTGGGTGATGATCTAGGCGACCATATTGAGCCGTCTAGCAAGTCGCTGGCCAAGCTAGATTCTACCCAATTCAAGCTCCCCAGCGATTCTGTAGCCTGTGTGCTATTGAATAGAGCTTCTTCTGGATTAATTGGCAGCCAAGGACTAGTATTGTATGAGTCATCAAGCTGATAGAACTGATTTTCTGTAGGAACCCATTCCTGGTATGAGGACAGATTGGGAGGATCCATGATATCGCTCCTCTCATCGAATATGCCCCAATCGTGCATAAGATGGCTGGCCATAGGGCTTGAGCCCGTTTCTGTATTCAACGGCGCAAGGCTCAGTTGACTGGCGTTTCCCGAGTCGTGGGTCGAATCTGGCTTTTTTTCTATCGTCGAGGTAGCTTGGGCCATAAAAGTATTGATTGCGTCGTTATATGGAATAGGCGATTTAGTTGAGTTGAATGGTATGACTGGACTTGTACCTGAGTGAAGCTGTGCACTATTTCCGACTGAAGATTTTGGTGCACATTTGTTAGTTTTCTGTGGCTTTATTACAAGGTTACGGCATCTATGGACATTAATAAATGCTTTTTGAGATTTACAGTTGATATTCGCACTTTCCAATGCAATCGAGATACTAGCCACCATGTAATTGGTGACTATCAATTGAACGATTCTACGTTTGAAACATCACATACTGAAAAGAGTTTGACGTACTAGCTGCATAACACAGTCATGTATACATCAGGTTGATGATACATTCAGCAAAAGCGCCACAAATGAAACGCACTTCGGAATGCGAATCAGCTCAAGCGGGCGGGAACACGATGATCAGTTTGATACCCAATGGACCCTTGAAATATCTGCCACTTACAGCTCTGATGCTCCACAGTCTTTTTGCAGGGCACCAGTGGCGAGAAGGGGTTCCGTCAGCTTTTGGACCTGTGTGTTTCGGAGAGCGCTCCGAATGGCACACTCACTTAAAATGAAAAGGGAATTAATCATGCAAAAAGAAATTGATGCCATCAAAGGGGCGCTCGAATCATATCTTAATTGAGCCAGAATGACGGGGCGGCTGATACTGCTGCTAACTATAAGCCCAACAAGCTCATGATGGGGGGCAAACTTCATGCCCACTGTGTAATGTAGTTGGGGTCCACCGAGGCAGAAAGTACACTTGAACAGAGTATCATTGCGGCATTTGGAACTCTTTTTATTCTAAAACTAATTCGGAAAAGGATGAAACGGGAATACCGAAACGTTCTAGCACTTTTCATTGAATCTCTTTTGCCCTTGGGAGCTGGAGGAGTTAGAGTCTTGACGTCATGTTGAGCGGCAGGAGTCCCAATGTTACGCCATAACTACGGTTAGTAACCACAATCACAGCAGCTGCAACAAATAATGCGACGATTTTCCCATATTGACAACAAAATGTTATGTTAACTGGCTGTGATAAGGCCGGCCATTGTCTTGTGGGATTCAACATTACCTCTATACGGTCAGTCTTAGATAGCACGGCGCGACCTACTTTCTCGATCAATAAAACCATCTCAATTCAAACCATGACTGCCTCATTAAACTCTACTGATACCAGCATGTCTTCTATTATCGGTTGCAGTGGTGCTGACGAAGGCTCTGTGAAGGAGCCCTCATGGATATTGTTTGTCTCGGGTCCCACAGGCTCAGGCAAGTCTTCAGTCGCAAAATTTCTCGCTTCGAGGTTAGGTGCCCATTACTTAGAAGGCGACGATGTATGATCCGTGAGATGACTCTGAATTATTGACTATACGGATGCTAACATCATTGGCAGCTTCACCCAAAAGCCAATATCGACAAAATGCATAGAGGCGAGCCATTGACAGACACGGACCGTCAAGGCTGGTTTGAAGCAATCAACGAGCAAGCTTCGGCCTATAACCGACAGCAATCTCAACACCACCATCTCATCATTACATGTTCGGCTCTGAAACGAGCTCACAGGGATATCCTGAGAGAAAGCTGCGATCTCGCTGGGTATTCTCTCATGCATTTCTTCTTTCTTGATGCACCAGAATCCGTATTGCGGCAGAGGACAGAGGCTAGACAAAATCACTTTGCCAAGTCAAACCTGGTCCACAGCCAATTCGACGTGTTAGAGCGCCCAAGGATTGATGAATATGATGCTACAATTATCAGTGTAGTGCCGCCGCTGGATGAAGTGCAGAGCGAAACACTAAAAGCGGCGACAGCGCTTCTTGACAAAGAACAACTATCCAAATGAATTGTATTCTATCGACTCCTGCCCAAATCCAATATTTACATCACTCAATAAGCGGTGTTAGTTTTAGTCTTGGTATTGCCAATGTGCTACAGCTTCGCGATGTAATGCAATATGGTTTTTAAAACCGTTCTATGCGATGTATACCTTTTTGCGATCTATCTAAAGTCTTGTGTAATCTATATCTCTATATTGTCTATAGCTCTATGTCGTCGATGGCTCTTTATCGCAGATGATTCCATATGGTTTATAACTGTTGTTGCCCGCATTGAGGCTTCCTGATGTTGCAGTTTGCTGAATATTGTTCTTGTCATTATTTCAGGGCCGTTCACTACCACCCACTCATTAGCCTTACGTGCAGGAAGACTAAACATCGAGTTCAGAAACACCTCGTCAATCATCCAACGACTTCTTATTGACTCCATCGTAAGAGTCATCTCCTGAGCCGGTAACGTATATGCCGTATTGGAATGTAACTTTTAGGTGTAGTTGTACTCATAGCATCAGCGATTGTCCTCCATCCCCCTTGAAGAAAACTTTTTAGTCCTCGTAAACGCCGTTCAAGTAACGGTCGTTTAACTTTGAAGTTTAGGATTCGACAAAGGGTATTGGACAAATAAGGTTGCTGTTAAAAATATAAGAGGAAGTCTATTCGTCTATGCATTTATGAGAGTAATATGTGGGCTGTATTGAAGTTTATATACACTTCGTAAATAGGGAAGAGAATAAGCCATCACATTTTCGCAGGGCGCATCGAGGCTCATCTCGTCATATTGATCCTTGGATTAGACATGAAACCAGTACTTTGTCTGTCTTTAAACGAGTATCCATGACCTCATCCCTCATTAGAAATGACGGAGGGTAGTGTCGTGATAATATTCATTTTTTTCGTCACTCCGTCATCGACATGGAATGGGAATAACGAATCATTGCCGGACTAATTTCACCACAGTGATTACGCTCGTGGCATTAGGCATTCGTAATATTTGATGAAAGTATACCGATTTGATTGAAACTGTTTAATTAATGATGGATTGTTTAGCAGATTCCGGCAAATTCGGCTAAGGCCAAGAGAGGAGCCATTTTTTCAATTCTGGCACCAATCACAAAATTCCCAAGCACACGATATGCCTATACAAAATAAGACCTTTTGCGCGCTCACAAGATTACGCACCGTTGAAAATGTGGTCTGGCGTAGGGAGATCAATTTATTGAATCCTTCAGATTTACCCTCAGCTATCAGATAGTTGCAACTTATAACATTTTCTCTTCTCCACTACTGTCCCGCCAAAACAGGGAATACAGGTGGCCATGATCGTATAAACTGTTCTTGCTTGCCCATAGATTATTTTTTTTTATTGTCCGCTATGTTTAGAGGACTTTTCTTACTATCGTGGCCGGCCGTTTCTATCCAAAGTTGAAACCATTTCTGAGCGCCACGAAGTAAAAAGGGCCAGGGAGGAAGTCAATTTTAGGACTATCATGCTTCTCTCTTTCCCTGTAATAGAGCAAATTAAAAATGCGGCTCCTGCTGCACCATAGTGCGTGATCGTCGCTTAGAACGAAGGCTTTTGATACCCCGAACGCAGAATTGGATGAGCAATATATGTAGGATTCTTTGTCAAGTCAAACGAGCGCAAACCGTCTTCATATTATGCATGTACGTATTCAAGAAAACTAAACAATTCGACCAGTCCTACTTGGTCGAAGGATTGGGGGATACCTTCTGATCAGGAAACTTCCGGAACAAGTCAGCAAGGTGATCGATTGGCGCAGCAAGCAAACCCATAGCAGTCTCAAATGGTGGATGCTCCCCAGCACTAGGGTGACTGCGTGAGGGTACAAAAGCTTTGGTGCGACCAAAGCTCGTGGCCATTGATGCCGATTCCCCCTCGACTGCCTGAAGCTGCTGTTCCAAGGCGGGTAAATCCCGTTCCTCCTCCTCCTTGATATGCTCCGAGAGGGGCCCCCAAAGTTTCTGCAGCTGGTTGACATAGTCTGGGTCAGACGATTTCATATTCTGGAAAGTTTTGAGCATCTCTTTGACCTATGTAAAAGATGTTTAGTAAATCATGTCCACAACATCTGCATGGTCCTAGTCGGTACTCACCACTGCGTGATCCTTGCGGTCGCTCTCCGCCATGTCTTTGCCCTTTTCACCTAGATACTTCTCCATTGCAGGATAGACAACCAGCTCCTCGCCAACAGAATGGCGAGCGAGCTCCCAGATGAACTGGTTCCCATACCGAGTTTGGTAATCATGATCGCCCGCATTGTTGATCACTTCATTGTAGTATTGTTCTATCTCACGGTGGTCCTTGATAATTGCTTCGGATATGGTAGACATTGCAAGAGCCTGGCGAATGGTGCGTCTGGTAAAGAAAGGAGAATAATATTTGCTGCACTGGCGCAATCTAAGAGGAACGGTGCGCACACTGAACATGCCTGTGTGAAGTTTGGTGTCTCTATTCCGGCTGAGGTTGAAAACGCATGAAATTGAAGCTACTTGAAGTGGTGATTTTATAGCCCATGGCTCCTATAACACGTAAATAATCTATGATGATCAATTATATTTAATCTTCGATAGCTCCTAGAAAGGTAAATAATCTATGATGAACATTTATGTTTAATCTAACGATAATAGCTTTCGATGAGACCAATGAAAAACGGTTGATTTCAAAATGTTAATGTGGCGACGTCATTGCATCGTAGGCTTGACACTTTGTAAGCCTGGCGGCTTCAATATAGATTCGTGACACGGTGAAGCACTGTGGTCATCTTGTCATCACTACGTGGCCAATATGAGACAATAAGTTGAATATTCATTTCCTAAACCTAATTCTCACGCTTGAAAAAAACTTTCCCCAATTACAGAGACATGAGTGCTCTTTCCAAGATGTAATGCAGTTGCGGTAGGGTGGTGGTAAGCTTTCGACCTACCGTGGCGAGACAACGAAAGAATGTGGCCGCGAGACTAAAGGCCATCATCCATTGCTAAATCTGGCAATCTGGCAAAGTTGAGACAATCTCCAACGAAGATATACAAGGGATGATGGGCGCAATGGTAGTCATCACGTCGTTCAGTGCCCGTCTCTCTTCGTGCTTCGTAGCTTGTCGCATTACTTGGGTGAGACGCAAGGTAGCTAGCTTGTTCTTTCGCCGCTGCCTCATGTTTTCTCAAAAGAGGTGGCCATTTTGGGAGAGGAAGATTTTCGAGATTAATACTCATTTATTGCCGTTATCTGCTATCCGGTGCGTAAGTTCTCCGCTCTAGCAAAGTCGAACGTTAACAACTTAACATGGACAACTGCCGGTGCCTAGTATACACTGCTTGAAAAAGTTGAGTATACGCCATTTCTGGCCATACTAATATAAACCCTATTCAATCTCCTGAATTTACAACGCCAATGGTATTGAGTGATATCGACGAAGCGCCAGATTCACTTATGAAACTAAGAAGCCAACACATCTACTCTGCTGTTAAAAGCTGCGAACCTCGTCTTAGTCATTCAGTGCATCTACAACAGCATCTCCAACCATCTCTAATCATCCAAGTCTTCATCTCGTCCTTACCCCACATAATCTTATAATCCCCTTCTACAAATATCTCATCCGCCTCCGTCTCCTATTTGTGCCACTTACTCCTCGAAAGCTGCAAACCGTCATGTCTGCATAGGTGCTGGTGTAAAAGAAATAGATTAAAAAACGCTCTCCTTTCCCAAAGCGGAATATGGCCTAGAACTAATGCCTACTAAACAAGTTTCACAATCACCAACCGGGATTCTAATTTCTTAAATCTCGAATCCCACTCTCTCCGCACCAACCCTCTTGTATGCACGACTTCCCCGCAGCTAAGAGGCTGGCTAGCACGTTGCATGACTGCTCACCCCATGCAGCGAAAATCTCCATGGGGGCTACGGATGCGTGCTTTTGCCTGCTCGGCTGAATGGCCGCAGTCTCGGGATTACGTCAAACGGCATGCTGAGAGATCCGAGACCGCGGATAGATGCATTGCTGATAGGCCGTCATGAAATAGTAGATAGTAGTAGCATTACTTCGTATTCGCATGCACGCCTCTGCAGACTGAATCTCACGATATTTCAATCTAATTCTCCGAGGTTGCAGTGCTCTTCACTCACCCAGCATGCTTAATTCAATCTCCTAATTCAGACCCCAAAGCTATTGCCACGCCACACGTTTATATAAACATACATACAAACTAACACACACCAACGGCTGTCCATCCCACACCATATTTCCCTCTCCTCTCTTTTCCTCTCTCTCTGTCTCTCTATTTCCCCATGAAAACTCACACGACCAGCAACCCATCATGACGCGCCTCGGCACATGGAGGGCCACGTACCTCGTCTCCCTATCATGTGTCGGCTCATTCCTCTTCGCCTACGATACGGGCATCGTGGGCGGCGTCCTGACGCTGGATTCCTTTGTGCGCGACATGGGGTTTAGCGACAAGGAGCGAGACAATGTCACCTCGCTGTCGGCCAGTCTGCTGCAAGCCGGAGGTATGTATTGTATATGCACGTTTATTCGATTGGTTTATGGCGAAGAATACGAGATGGGAAAAATAAGAAAAAAAAAATTGAAAATAAAACAAGAGGAAGCATACAACGTGGAATTGAAGTAGATTCGGACATATGGGTTCTAATACACGTTTCCTAATATATAGCCTTCTTCTCGTGCTTGTTCGTCTGGCCATTTACTGCGCGCTACGGTCGCCGATGGTCTCTCGTCGTAGGATCGCTCATATTCAACATTGGCGCCGTACTGCAGCTCTTCTACCAGCACGGAATCGCCACATGGTATGCCGGACGGACGATATCAGGCATTGGCGCAGGTAAAACCCAACCGCTCAAAGACATATACAAAAGCAAACTGCAAGTCTCTAGCTTATACGCAACTCAATTCTAACTGCAACTTCGCTGCAATAGGCATTGCGACCGTCATCATCCCCATGTACTCGGCCGAAATGGCGCCCAAGGAAATTCGTGGCCAGCTCGGCAGTCTCTTCCAATTCTTCTTCACCCTCGGCGTGGCTGTCAGCTACTGGGTCGATTACGGCGCCGCGCAACATATACCGTCGTCGACGAGACAGTGGCGAGTCCCTGTTGCCTTGCAGCTTGTGCCTGGTGGTATATTGGGACTGGGAATGTTTCTGACAAAGGAGAGCACGAGGTGGCTTGCTCAGCGTGATCGGCACGAGGAGGCTTTGGAGTCGTTGATATGGGTGCGAGGAGGGGATAGCACAAAGGTGCGGATGGAGTTTCAAGAGATTGTGGCGGGCATTGAGGAGGAGGAACGGCAGACTGCTGGGGTCACATGGAGGGAATACTGGTTGCCAGCGAATCGGTATCGCATCTTCATTGCCGTCACTCTGCAAATTGGTAGGTTTCATGAGCTGAAACTGTGATGATTGTCGGCGGCTGCTGATGATCCAAATCCAATTCCTAGGCGCTCAACTGACGGGAAACACACCTCTGGCATACTGTATGGACTAATACTTTCCTCCATTCTGCCTGTGAACATCTCTCTAACTCTCAATCTAGTTTCGCCCCAAGTCTTTCAGGCCGTCGGCGCCGGTCAAAACGCCCTCCTACTCAGCGGCTTCTTCGGCGTATGCAAGGTCATTAGCTGTGCATTTTTCTTGATCTTCCTTGTGGAGCGCATAGGCCGCCGATGGTCTCTGCTCGCGGGGTCGTTTCTGATGGGCACTTATATGTTCATCATCGCAGTGCTGACGCAGCGATATCCTCCCGTGAGCGGCGGGACGCTGACGCCGCCGGCCATTGCGTCTCTGACGATGGTTTTCCTAGAAGCGAGTAAGTGCCCATTTGGCCTGTTTGTCCAAAAGAATGGAAATTTCGTCTCGCTTTGAGATGGTATATACAAGTTTGTCCGGATTGCTGATGCGACTGCATACAGTGACATTCAACATCTCGTGGGGACCTATACCATGGGTACGTTTTCAACTTCGCAACTAAAACTACACGATATACTAACCAATACCCGATTTTTTTGCGCAAACACAGCTATACATGAGCGAAATCTTCCCAACTCGAGTCCGCGAAGGAGGCATCGCCGTCGGTGCCGCAACTCAATGGCTCTTTGGCTTCACGCTCTCTCAAATCACGCCCGCAGCAGTCAACAATCTCGGTTACAAAGCTTTTCTCATGTTTTGCTGCTTCAACTGGGCTCTAGTGCTGTACACATGGTTCTTCATCAAAGAGACAAAGGGACTATCTCTCGAAGAAATGGAGATATGTAAGTTTTTGCTCACTTCCCCCCATATATATATATATATATTATATATATATACAGCCATTGGCACGCAAGATCAAGCTAATGAGTCGTGCGAATCTTTTTTTGCCCGAAAAATAGTGTTCAACGCAAAACGCACCCCAATTAGTATCCTGGCGTATCGCCATGATGATAAATCCTCGGACGACGACGTGTGATTGGCTGGTCGGCTTCATCCTTCCACTTTAGGTCGTTTTCTTAGCATGTCTGCGTTGTGTAAATTTGAGAGGCAGCGGCATGCACTATTTTTTTCCCGCGCGGTGAATCATGACTTGGTAAGCGGGTTATAGTGATGAATAATGGTAATTAAGTGCATTCTATTGCCCACGTCGGGTCCAGCTATACACTTTCGGCCTCTCGGTCTTGGTGCTAGAGCGAAGCGGCAATGCTAAAATTCAGCCAACCTTAATATGGGCTGGGCCCCGTGCCAAAAATGCGTATTCACGGCTGCATTCTGGTCTTTATAGCATCTTCATCTTTCTTTTGTCAATTTTTCTTCTCTGTCCTGTATTCCTCCATGTCGGATATTTAATGGCTCGGTGTGATTAGTAACACATTCGGCTCGGACATATAATCAACGTTGATGAAGTTGCCGCCGGTTTCGCTGTCCGGTGTTCACCGAGCTGGGCCACTGTGCTGCTGCTCTCGGGGTTGGTAAATCCTTTTCATGACACATTGTGTAGAACGAACTGATCTAAGAATATGTTTAGTTTCTCCCGTTTCACTGCGTTTATACTCACGAGGACTGCACGTTGGGAGAACGTTGCCAAGTCACAAGCAGACACAATCTGGGTATCATAGGCCACGGCCGAGAGCATTCATACCAGCCCCCACTGGTGCACGCTATCACTCAATTGATACCTCATCTGCCCCATCAAAGGACAAGATGACTTGCATATCGTTGATCCTATCGCCAGATTTGCTTCTGAGCGTCCGAGAGTTTTGGTTCGAACATCTGTCAGGGCCAGACAGTTTGGTTATGCCTACTACCGATGAGAATAAGAGATGGTTCTTTGGCGGAGCAGAGTTTGACAAGCTATGCGTGTAAGTTGTCCTGAACTCACTGTCGTTTCTTTCTTTTTTTTCTCTCTCTCTCTCTCTTCTTTTCAAACATCTAATTTGATGGCATCTTCCACACCACAGAGAACGCTTCGCCCCTACTCTTGAACAACTCCGCCGTGACTGTATCAAATCAGGCCAAGACATCATCTACGCCCTGCAACCAAACGACTCCCACGACTGGCTCAGCCTCATCCTCCTGCTAGATCAAATCCCGCGCAACTGCTACCGCGGAGACAGCGCAGGCGTCGTCTTCAACTACTTCGACCCCATGGCCAGGGAGGTCGCCCTCACAGCGATCCAGCGCGGCATCCCCGAGAGGTGTCCCGAGGTGCGCTGGCGCTTCGCCTACCGCAGCTGGTTCTACGTGCCGCTGATGCACTCGGAAGACATTTCGCTGCACGACCTCGCGGTGGAAAAGTACGAGGGCCTAGCACGCGACGTGGAGAGCCTGCTGCCCTCCGAAATGGCCGTCGAGTGGAGCGACGAGTCCGAGGTGGCGCACGAGTATCGCGCTGCGGCGCAGAGAGCCGTGCAGGCGGATGAGAAAGCATCCAGCGAGTATGCTCAGCTAAACTTGGGGTTCGAGAAGCGGCATTGGGCGATTATAAAGCGGTTTGGACGGTATCCGCATCGGAATCGGGTGATGGGGCGCGAGACGACGGATGAGGAGCGCGACTATCTGGAGAATGGGGGGGAGACATTTGGCGGGTGAGCGAAGCTGTGGTGAGGATTAATATGACATTGATTATGGTATGCTGTATATGCAGTATCTAAGTAGGACGAATGTACCTATAGATGAGATGAGATGAGGCGACATGAGATGAGATCACGGAGCAGTATAAAGCACCCCCCTTATACATCATTATATCCAAAGTGAGCGTACTAATATAAAAATGCTCAATTTTCAACTCAAACTCACCACACGCAATGCGCCCTCATCTCCTAACCCGGACTGCTAATTTCAATCACCGTCCCTCAGTCACCATGCAATCTCACAAATTGCCCCGAAGCAGCGGCTTCCGGAGCAACATTCTCAACTGAATCCGCTAAAGACTCTTAGCTCCTCTACCTCCAGCCTCGGCACATATACTAGAACTTGCACTGTAGTCCTAGCAACACACACACACACAGCAAGGTTCAACCGCCGTCATCAGTTTCATCGCCGTAACAGTCCGTCACCTTTTCCAACATACTAAAGCCCTTAGTTTTTTGGGCGCAAGCAGCAGCGTCGTATCGAATCTCTTCTCAGCGTGGCGCCACCATGTCGCTTCCCGCCTCGCTGTGATTCGCCGTGTGTTTTTTCTGCAATGCAATGCTGTCCTCTTTTTTGCACACACGCACACCACACACACGTAATACGCCAACACGCATAGCAATTGTAGTATTAATATATTTTTTTTTCTCTCTAGTTCTCCTTACAAGCTTCTTCTTCTTCTCCCTTCAATTCTTTCAATCAATGGTCTTGTAAATCTCCGATATAATCAAAGACAAAGACAAAGACCGCCGTTTCTTCAAAAGAGTGCTGCTCCATCCATTCTGTTTAATTCGGGGAACAACACACAACCAACGCGCTATTTTGCCCCTCCCCCTCATTTCATTTCCGTTGTTTATTCCTCCGTCCATCCATCCATTGGGGTCTATTTTCTTTTTTCCGTAGCCCGATTCTCGTCTCATCCGTCGTTTCACTTCATTTAATATCGAGACCAACAACAATAACAACAACATACAACAAACAAACTCACGATATAGTCTCGCCACCACCACCCAACCCCAACACGACTCCGCCATACAAACCTCCAGTCCATAAACACCAAAGCCAAACAAAACACAGCCAAAATGGTCACCACCCGCGCCTCCTCCTCCCGCGCCGCCAGCGTCGAGCCCTCCTTCGCTTCCTCCCTCCCCCCCGCAACCCCCTCCGCCAAACGCATCGCCAGATCCAAATCCAACAAATCCTCATCTTCCTCCGCCTCAGCATTCAGCCATGCCCCCACCACCGCAACCCTCGTCTGGCTCGCCGTCTCCCTGCCCCTCGTCATCTGGGACACCGGCTACGTCCTCCTGCGGCCGCTCTCCATGCCCGGCGGCTCCCTCCACTGGCCCGTCTGGGCGCCCTACAGGCTCTACGGCGAGGTCGACCACATCTACGGCTGGAAGGCCTTCCACGCCGGCAACGGCTTCACCAGCGCCCAGGGCCTGCTCAACGCCATCGAGACGCTCATGTATCTGTGGTATCTTGCCGCCTGGCTCTTTAGCAGCAAGACCGAGGGGGGTGCTAGAGTCCTGTCTGGCAGAGGCGGCGCCAGGGCTACGCTGTTTGGCTACGCCGCTGCTGTCATGACGCTTAGCAAGACGGTTCTGTACTGTAAGGAAGCGATGAAATAACCATTTTATTTTATTTCACTTTATTTTGTGCTACTCAGCGGCGTGTGAAACCATACTGACAAGGGCCAATTGAACAATTGTATAGGGGCAAACGAGTACTACAGCGGCTTTGACAACATTGGCCACAACCCCCTCAATGATCTCATCCTCCTCTGGATCATCCCCAAGTACGTCTGTTTTTCTTTCTTCTATTTGTCTCAAATTTTTGAGCAATTGTTTTCTAGGACCAAGAAAAACAACAAAATGCTAATCTGAAAACAGCGGTGCTTGGCTCGTTGGCCCGACTTACATGATCTGGTCTATTGGCGGTGACCTCATCAACAGCCTCAATTCCACCTCACGCTCAAAGAGAGACTAAACGGACTCATTAAACGCGATTGGGTGAGATTTTTTTATTTACTGCGTTTAGGACACGAGCAGTCTAAAAATAGTTGCTCATTTCACTAGCAGTGTTATTAAGCCAGTCAAAGAAGAGTTGATAGGAAAACACGTGTATGTATTTGTATAAATATACATACAAATGTGTGTATATAGATATGCATTTATGAATTCTGTCTGTAGGCGCTATACCCGCAAAGCAATTCGCACGAAGGAATGAGATTAAAACAATGCTCAATTTGCAGATTCAATTAACTCTTGCAAGTAAATGTTCAAGTGTCCAGTCTAAGAGGGCAACTCCTCTCGTATATGTATCCCGATTTATACCATATCCCACGACTTTGTAAACAGAAAGAATGTCCAATACACCAGTAATGAATGACAGCCGGAGAAAATGGTATCGTAAACGTGCCAGCCGACACAGGGTATCAACCAAGCCATAAAAACAAAACATAAAAAACAATACAATGCCAAAAATTGCTTTTCCTCCTTTGAAAAAATGTCATTTCCGTGTCTCCCTTTTTTTGGTATGTGTCCTCCTCCGAGTCGTATTTCTCATTACGCCCAAACCAATAGGTATGTCTATATACTAACTCATATCTGTAAGTCCTCCAAGGTCCGAATATTGTGCCCAGGCGTCGTTCTGATTAGTTGTAGCGTCTTTATTATCAGTCCCGTCCATGAACGCCAGCATCATGGACCAATCGTCGGAATCTCTCCGGCTGGGAGTCCATGTTTCCTCGGTAATACGGTTTTCGCGAATGCGGACAGAAATGGGTCTGGCCTCAAACCCAAAATTTTTCCGTCGAAGGTCTCCAAGCATTGTGTAGCGTCGCTGCAGGGCGGCAGGCGCCGGCGCCGACCGCGCGGGCTCTAAACTTCTTCTTTTTCTCTTGACATCCTCTTTCCTGTCCAAGGCTTCGGGCAAGGCTTCTGGGTAGTAGTGGAGCCCCGCCGCCAAGTTTTCCAGGTCGCCGGAAATGGCGCTGGCTGAGACCGAACGCGGCAGACCCATTCTTACCGGCGCCTTGTCTTGTGGGCCCCAGCGGGCGAGCATAAGCTCAAGCTCCAAAACCGCATCTGTAGTAGGCGTTGCTGGGCTGGAAAGTGCACTCGAGGAGAGCGTGTCGATCGTGCTGCTCATGCTCTCGGGGATTGACGAGGCCGTGGTGCCGGAGCTAGAATTCGACTGCGAGGATGCCGTCGAGTCGCTGCGACCCGCCAGATTGCCCTTCATCGTCAGCCCCTCCTCGTCCGGCTCTACGGTAACTGTTTGTGTTCCATTTCCATAGCCCTGTACCACAATCTCGTGGTACAATGGTTTCCCAGCCGGCGTCATTGATGATTGTGATCCCGACATGGAGCTCCTCCGCAATATCCTTAGTGACCTGCGGATAGTCGAGTTGCGCCGCAGGCTCATTGAAAATGAGCTTGAGCGGGACAAGGTGGTGGGCGATGGACCATCAGACATGGTAGACAAGGATGGATTGCGACTCTTGTGCGTCAGGGCAAAATAATCAATGTCGGGCTTGATCTCTATCTTGCCAACCGCCGCCTCCTGAATTTTGATGGTTCGCTTGGGCGCGGGTTCGTCGACAGCCACAATGTCGGTTTGAATCCGCAAGGACTTCTTTGATTCACGAGGTGCCGATGACCAGGGAGGGATGCAGTTCATCGAGGCTGTGAGATGGTACGGCGCGTTCTCACCATCCACCTCTATTGGTTTTCGTGTTGCACGGCGGAGGACTTGGTGGACCGCATAGACCAGAACCCATCGTACCTTGCGCGCCTCCAATAGGGAGATCTTTTCGCTTTTATCGGCCTTGCTAGGGGAAAGGATCATGCCCTCTTCAAACCGGCGGTACGCCTGTACGAGGTCATTCTTGAAGCATTTTTCCGTCCAGTTAGATGCCGTAATCAGAGCTGCAATTGTAATTTGCTGTTGTTCCGGTGCCACCTTGTCTAGGAAAGGAATCTTGCATAGGAGACGGAGTCCATCAGTAGAAGTCTCCACTTGGGGCAGCTGAGGCAGAGGATGCGGTAGAGGCTCAAAGTGGTTGTTCTCGTCAAAGGTTTGGACAAGCTGCTCGGTGCAGATGCCACCGACTGCTGTTGATGGAATGCTATCCGACGCAGTGTAGTTGCTGTCTACCAATAGCTCGTACAAGGCATCAAAATCATCCGCCATGGTATTAAGCAGGCCAGCGTCAAAAACCCTAGGAGGATAATAGCCGAACTTGGCTGAATAAAAGGACAGTAGGAAGCTTCGAAACCGCTCCAGGTGGGCGCGAGTCACAGCGGGAATTCCCAGGTTCGTTTCGGATAGTTCCTCGTCCAGAAAGCTCCGGAGTCTGGTAGTTGTCTGCTGGAGCATTGCGTTCATTTCCAGGCGTGCTCTGCGGACGAGCGATCGCGATATCGCACTGATGAGCTGTTCCATGAGATAAAATTAGCATTGGCTGTAGCTTCGTTCAATCACTAGCGAAACAAGCAGAAAGAGAGAAGGAGGCACGGGCTATTGCCCAATCTGTTGGGTGAGTCGTTTCTTACCTGGTACTCCGAGTTGGAGAAGAGGCGATCATGCATACCAACGCAGTGAGCAAAAGCCCGTTTATACAAGTTGCCGAGCTGAAATGTCTCCGCTACGTACAGGGCCGCCGTCGCATGAGTAGGCGCTCCGACCATGTCGAGGTACTGCGCCTGGCGCATATACTTCAGCAAGTCATCGACGTTACTTCCCGGCGTGGACCTATACTCGCGCATAGAGTGAAGGAGCGCAACGAGGGTGCTACCCAAGTGTCTACCCACCATTGGCCTCCCCAGAATCCATGCGCAGAGATTTCTGATTGCTAGGTGATACTGCTGTGCCTGCTTATCAGTGGCATTAGGCGGAGCTGGTATATACAGCTCAGCCGTCGACCTAGGGTGCAGATGATCCCACCGTTCGATCTCCTGCGCCGTATTAGATGCCAAGCCCTCAAGGACTAGAAATTTTTCGACGAGGGGGAGGCAGCCAGCCGAGAGCAGAGCGGCAAATGGCAGCTTGAAAGACGGCCCGCGCTTTGAATCGCCCTTGGCGTATAAGTGGATGAGGCAGTTGCCGTTTCTCTCCCATATATCAGGGTCCTATAAGCAATAGCACAGACAGTCAGATGAATGCTACTAAGACGCAACTAGGCGTGGTATCATGTTCAAAATTAGGCCTCACTGGCGGCAATGCAGACTCAACTCACCCTTCGTAGCCCATCCCAGTCCCTGCACGTCCTGCTGGCGCCGTCCCATCGCTTAAGCGGCACGACCTTGCCATCCTCTCCAATGGAAAGTCCGCGAGCCCTGCGGACGCTGTTTGATCTCGCCCTCGGGCCGGCCATCAGAGGCGGCAGAAAAGCTATTCACGCAGGAGTGGAGTGCAACGAAGCCCGCAAAGGACTGACGTTTGGTGAGGCAGACCGCTGGGCAAGGGGGGGGGAATAGCTTCCAATAATATGAGACAGACCACCCGGCGTCAAGTTAATATATATACCCTGTGTATATGTGATATATGCAGGCTGCAGCATCCACCGCAAAAAAGTCTAAAGTGTCCCCTCGTCTTGCGTCCTTCACTCCACGCCAGCCCTCCCAAGCAGGATCAAAGGTAAAACAGAAACAGGCCGGCAGCCAGTCGGTGTCAAGCAACGAATCACGGGCAAGGCAGGTCGAGAGCTCAAAGGCCAACGCCGAGACGTCACAGGCTAATGATGGCGAGCCCGCTCTCGTGTTCCACGGCCGGCGTGTGGTTCCTGCAAGGCTTGAAGCTTGCTGGACGCCCGTCGACTCGATGGCGGTATCACGGCAGTACGTATTCGCAGTCGAAAGCAGCCATAGGAATCAGTCTCTGGCCAGTGCCATCGCCGCCTTGTCTGTGGTAGGAGGGCTCACACGAGCCGGGAGGGGCGTTTGGCTGGCGACGGTCAGAAAAGTATAAAGTGAAAAGGAGGAAAAGATCCCAGTGCCAGAGGTCTGGACGACGTTTTCGTAGCTGTTCTGGCTCCCGCTGCGTCGGGAGCTGAAAGGCAATTGCTCTTAGCGGTGCCTAGCCCAGCCTTAGTGCATTGCAATTTTTCCTTTTCCCCTAGCAGCAAAAGCTCAGGCCCGCAGCCAAAAATCTGCAAGGGTGCGGCCCCTGTATTTTGCATCAGCGCCAGGTGCTGCGCGTGGTAACAATCCCTCGCAGTGCATGTTACAGTAGGTACATGATGTCGGTAGTAGCTGTAACAGAGCGCGGGGCGCAAGAATCGATGGGCTGCGGGCATTGCCATCGCCATAGCATCACGTATCAGACGTCAGCTTGACGGACTGCTCCAGAACTAGGCAGATTAGACGTAGATCTACACAGCAGAGTCTACCTATTCTACAAGCAGCATGGAGGCCTGTAAGTAAAACAGTGCTGGTGCGCCTTGGCGCCATTACACTAGTCCAATTGCTAAGATTAGCATGTACCTCGAGCCGTTACTGTTAGCAGCGCAGCCATACAAGTACAGCGATGGAGCACATGCAGAAGGGCAGGGATGGCATCGCCGTCTTTCTTCAGTCTTTTGGCAGCCTCTGGAAGGGGAGGGGGCGCTGTCGGATTCTAAGCGTTCGTCGCTTGCAGGGGTCAGCCAGCCGCTCAGTGGCTCTGCAGCGCCCACGAGGCGGTGGTGAGCTGGCACCGAGTCTTACAGTGCATGTATATGGTCGAAATGCATGACTTCACTCCACCCACTTCGGCTAGGCCACGATGGAAGAAAAAAAAATCGAGAGAAGCAAGAAGAGCGAATCTGGGCACAGCACCACCCCATATGAGTAATTGATTCAAAAGACAGCAGCATCGAATGCTACCATATGATCCCTGCACTCAACAGCGGAATTGATTAATCTCTTCCCCTCTCCAGGCGGAGAAAGGAACCTGCTCAACGGCCATGGCCCAACATCCGGATGCATAATATCGACAAGGCCGCGACCGGCCAGGCCACGAGGGAAGAGAGAAAAAAAAACCAGATTTTGCATGGTCTGGGTCCCGCCACCACGCAGTGCTCACTCCCATTATGTACCATTATGCACATGCCGTGGCATATCTGTGCTGCAGTGACGCCAGGCATCCTTCGCTGGCCTCACCTCTCTCCTGCAAGCCCGCTTCCACAAGGGACAAGACGAGATGCATCCACGTCACTCACGCTATTGACGAGCTGAGCTTCCTCTCAACAAGCAGCCCCAATGACAATTACACAGTCGCAAGCCCGCGGGCTGGCCGCGACGATGCTGGTGGAGCTGGACCTGTTACATGTCTCGTCCCCCCATTAGCTCCCAAGACGATGATGCGGTGTGTGTTCCTGACTATCAATTCTGGGAGCGTCAGGTTTCCTTCGGCTATTTCCCACAACCCTCTGTTCTTCGGAATGGCTGGAATACTATCCTGGTGGACTTCCTTGTCGTCTCCTGGCCTATCCTTGAAAGCGCCCGGATGTGGACCGAAGAAGAAAAGTGATGAGTATCATCATGCCATGCCATCCAGTCTCTCCGGGCCTCCATCTCCATCGGACAGGGGTCCTCGATGTTCACCACCCCAGCTCATCTCCACTTGGGCGGCTCTGGCGGACTACGGGCTGCGGCCATCTCAGATCCGATGCGCCAAAACACGCCCGACGTCGTGCGGGCAGCATCATTGACTGCCAGTATTGCGTTACCTGCATCGCCCCCAATAAAAAACAGCTGAGAACTAGGCTGGGTGGTGGCCGAAACCAGCAGAATATGGCGATTTCGACAACTGCCAGTCGAGAATTGCTTTGTTTCTCTTTCTCTCTTCTCCTCTTTCCCCTCACCTTTCTCTCCCTTCTCTCCAGACAGGTGGTTTTCACAGCATGTGAGACTCTGCTGGGTCCTGGTGTTTGCCCTCTTCCCCTCCTGGTTAGTCTGTCTTGCTTTTTTGCAACTTGGTTGGATTTTCTTTTCTTTTTTCTTCTTTTTCTTGGGTAAGACAGGTCTCCACACTCTGGATTGCACCCGATCAACGGTTCAACAAGAGACAGTTCCATGCAAGCCACCCTCGGCAAGGTGATTCCTAGTGCACAAGCCCGTTGCTTTCTTCTGCCCATCTATTTTGTCAGCCTTACGTACGCTCGTAAATAATGATTTTATGTGCTCACTAAGCCCAGCTGAAGCCAAAGGTTAAATACGAGCCACGAGCCGCTGTTCCTGATTACTTGTGCTCTTCCCGTGCCTCTCCTTATCTTTTTGTTCCTGGCCTGATTTGACCAAGAAGCGTGGTGGCACAACGATCTGGGCGAGTAACTAACCCGCCTCCATTGAGACAAATCTCTCATCCCCCGCTTACATCTCCTAAATAAGAAGGATTGTAGAATATTTTCAAAGTCAAACAACGTGCAGGTTCAGCATCTCCGTTTGAACAATGAGACAGATGAGAGCACATTAACCTTCACCGACAAAACCCGGCGCGAGAATACTCGTATACATTTGTTGGCAGCATTTGCGTTTTAAGACACAGCCTAGTAGAACCACCAACCATGGCAAGCGAAAGGCAGCAAATACAACTGACATCACAACACTAGTGGCAGTTCACCTTATAGTCTAGAACCATAATGCTTCATACGAAGTGTTATTACACTTAGTTGCCTTCATTAGCCGCATAACAAGCTTGCAGAAAAGGCATCAACATTAGTGTTGCTACAAGTGGCACATGACGGAGCATTTGCGTCTAGACAACAAATTGCACTGTGTCTTCGTATTGCTTGCAAAGCATATGAAAAAGGGGTTCCAAGTCTATCAAGGGCCGGCAAGAGACGTCGATTGGCTTACACGAGAGCGAGTACGGAGAGTCGATCTTTACCAAACCCCTTCACAGATGTGAAATTCATTAGCATAGTGAAAGATTAAGAAAAGCTTGATGGAAAAGTCGCCACGAGAAGTGATCCAGCGATGAAGTAAAAAGGTTTGATCTGCTCTGAAAGCGCTGAAAGCATTCAACGAAAGCGGCCGGCTCCGTCTCGTCCTCGTATGGTAGCGCCATGGGCAAAGACCTGCAGATCCGCCACTGCCGAAAGTCCAGCGTACGTATGTCAATTGAGAGCCTTTGCGTATCATGTAAGCGTCATTGCAATATATCGATCGCCCGTTGTGAGAGCTTTGGCCAAGATGATCATCCAGAATCCGGGGCGCATCTGCAACAGAGAAAGCGGGGAACAAATACGAACGTATGTACCTTGACTTACATAAGCGGTCGGACAGATAAGGTCGGGCGATCTAATAACAAAGGTGGATCACGTGGAAATGGGCCTTACCGAGCTCACCTTGCTCAAGTGGGAGCTCTTCACCGAGGCTTTGCTGTGGCTAGAGCACGGCTAGCGACGCCCGCCTGCACTCGTGAACCAACAGAGATGTAGCGAAAAAGAAAGATGTCGCTTTCGACCCCATACACATACATCCAGTGTCCATGCTCGGATCAGACCGTACTCAGTTCCGGCAATGCGCTGTCCGACCCAGAAGAAGACGAGCGAACCTTTGATCCCAAAGCCCCGCGATCAAACTACAGCCTATACCCTCTCGAATACCTCCTCTACTGCGAAGACTGTCAGCAGATACGATGTCCAAGATGCGTAACGGAAGAATCCGTCACTTATTACTGTCCCAATTGCCTCTTCGAGGTGCCTAGCAGCAACCTGCGCAGCGAGGGTAACAGGTAAACTGCCCCTTTCGCCTCGAACAAGCTTTGTCATGACCAAAACTCATCGCCATTGAACCAGATGTACGCGAAGTTGCTACCAGTGCCCAGTATGCATCGGCCCGCTCCAAGTTGGAGCCATTCAGCCTACCACGGATGCGAACCTCCTGCCCACTCAGTATCAAACCAATCCCACCGGGGGCCCGTACGCGCTCTTCTGCCAGTACTGCAACTGGACCTCGACCGAGATTGGTATCGAGTTCGATCGTCCCAGCGGCATATACAACCAGCTCTCAAAGATAAACAACGGAGGCAAGCCAAAGCTTACGCTGCGAGACGTCAAGGATCGCCGGAAAGATAACCCAGACGAGCCCCCCGTGCCCGACGACCAGGTCGATGCGGATTTGCAGTTTGCCCACCTAAAGGCGTTTTACCAGAGCCGACTCTCGGAAACCAACACCTCAATACGTGGGCTTCCGTTACATGATGGACTTGGATTTTCATCGCCCGCTGCTCTGACCCGCATCATGTCTCTGTACACCGGCCGGGGTCACCAGGGGCGCTTGCAGCAGGGACCTGCGGATATCATGCGCGAAGCTCTTGGCACCAACGACGGCTTGAAGATTGCCAATCTAGATGAGTCAAAGGAGATCAAGAAGCTCATCAACGGAGGATGGGACGCCACAGCTTCTCTGGAACAACGAAAAGAGCAAACAGAGCCCATACGATTCGAGGACCAACTCCGACCGATTGCATATCTGCTTCGCAGTAAGCGATCGAAACGTTGCCCTGCATGCCGCCACATTATATCAAAGCCAGAGGCAAAAGTCACGTCTACGAGATTCAAGATTCGCCTGTTTGCCAAATCCTATATACCCACAATCACGATTCGGCCACTCAATCCAACCGCTACGCCGGCGCCTGTAACATATAGGCCCATGGTCCAGGAGGAGGCACCACTGAAGCCTCACCAACCGTATCATTTTGTTGTTACATTCAAGAATCCCCTCTTTGACAATATAAAAGTCACACTGGCCTCGCCAAATGCAACCCCGGGTCGTTTCTCCAGCAGAGTCACGGTGCTCTGTCCACAGTTCGAAGTGGACGCCAACACCGACATGTGGGATGACGCGCTAAAGGATGATGAGAAAGACAGGAGCCGCAAGGCAGACGAAGGACCTGAAGTGGGTAAGATTTGGGAAAAGGGACGGAATTGGGTGAGCATCGTGCTGGAGGTCATCCCGGCATCTCTACGAATCGACCAGCAACCCAAAAAGGGTAACGAGAAGATCGACACCAGCCCGCTCAAGAGCGGCGAAGATATCCTGGAGATCCCCATGTTTGTTCGCATGGAATGGGAGGCTGATACACAGGCGGACATGGACGGCCCGGCTAGCAAGGACAAGGAGGCGAGAGAGAAGCGAGAGCTGGCATACTGGTGCGTGCTTGGGGTTGGGCGCATCAGTCAAGAATAAAGGGTAGACGACTTTTTTTTTCTTTTACAGCGATAGACATGCAGAAGATAGACAAAGAGCAAAATAGGAGCACCAATATTTAGGGAAGAGGAAGCGATAAGTGAATTGATCAAATCATGCCAGCAGCTTTTATATCATTTGAAAAAAAAAACAAAAGCTACCTTGATATCAGACGCCAAGCCCAAATGTTGACCAACCCACCGATGCTGTTTAAATAGAGCAACGCATTTTTAATTGCCTTGTGTTCCTCAGGACTCCCAATTTAAGAGAAATAAAATTTTGGAAATGCCGATTAAATTTTCTTTTCTCCTCTAACTAATTTAGAACTCAGAGCTGCTAGTCTGGGGGAACTCGAAGTTGACGTTGCGGCCAGTGAGTCTTCGGTAAACCTCAGAGTAGGTGTCGAGTCTGTAGTCCACGCCACCACGCTCCTTCTCGTCAAGGATGACCTTGAGGAGCTTGCTGCCGTCCTCCTTGGTGCGGATGCGCTTGCCGACGATCTCAACGGGGTAGGTGAGATCAGCCAGGATGGCGTCGTGGACGGCGGTCAGAGTGCGGGAACGGGGACGCTTCTGCTTCTGGGTGTTGCGGGAGCGGGCAGAGCGCTTGGGGCGGGGGAGGATACGGCGAGAAGCCAGGATGAGGACGTGGCGGTCGGAGAACTTCTTCTCCAGCTCACGGGTCAGGCTGCAGATTATGAAATTAGTCTCAAGTTTGGCTTCCTTTTTTGGGGGAAAGAATCTTTTTTTGCTTACCGCTGCTGAACACGGTGGAAGCCCTGCAGGGAAGGGACGGGGACAAAGATGACAATAGCCTTCTTGCCGTGGCCAACTTCGATCTAATCAAGATCCCAAAGTCAGCATGCGAGCTCCAGGACAGTTTATGCCTTGGACCGCTTCCCGTCCTGCTCCACAGAAGTCAATAGTACTCAGGCTAGACGGCGCGTCCCTCCAGAAAATATGGTATATATTCTTCCGTTTTTTTCTCAGAGAGAGGGTTGTCAAACGACTCAATTCTGTCGAATCGGCATTTCATACAACATATTCCTTCTCTGCGAGGAGGGAACGCCAATCGTACGTCGAAGCCATCGTAGAGAGCTTTGGGAACAGGATGTCGAAGAATGTTCGGTCTAGCTTTTTTCTGTTGGTAATTCAAGTCATTCTCACCTCACGGGCAGAGACGATCTGCAGAGGTCGCAGGGCAACCTTGAGGTCGGCAGTGTTGCTCTCGAGATCGAACAGAGCCTGAGCAATGTTCTGCTCAAGCTCGGAGGGGTTCTGCCTCGAGGGGCTGTTGGCGGCGATCTTGTTGATGGCGCTCATCTTGGCTGTGGTTGCTCAACGGTGGGTTGGATGAGTTGATCGTGATGGCAGAAAAATCGAGTCCCTGGTATGATTGACTTTGGCGCACTTGGAAAATGGATTCGCTAAATTGGGGTTTTCGTGCCCTCTCCTCACGTTGTGCGCTTGCAAGGGTTTAGCGGGTTTCTTTGGCCTGAGGCGACAAGTATAAGTGGGCCGAGTCCACCGGATAAGGTATTGTGGGTCTGTCAATCTGGGAGACAGATTCTTGACCAATCTCGTAAAGACTGGCTGAGATTCAGATCTTGAGACGTCTCGAATTGGAAATCGAAGCATTGCTGTAGACTGTAATTGCTCGATAAATTGAGCCTTTGCCGCCAGTCTTTTTGGTTGCACCCACTTATGAGGAACAGTGTCTTATGCTCATGCACTGCTGAAAATGCAATACAGGGAGGGAGAGTCAACACTCCAAATATGAAAATATTCTTGCGTCCAGTAAGTAGGTAGAGCATCAACTCCGGCAACTTATTACAGGGGATTGTTCGGTGCCTACTTTTCCTGAGAATAGTATATATATTGCATGCATATCAGTGCATCTTTCTGTCTTGAAACATGCACCGAACATGATGTCATCCTGTCATTTCTACTTCCACATACAAGATGCCACGCGCAGCCAGGATGAAGACCTCGCGACCACAAAGAAACCAGGAGTTTCTGCCTGGTATATTTGTTCATTTATCTTGTATTTATTTATCTACAAATTTGCCCAAATCAGTCCACTAAATCGTGGTCTCCTCGCTAAACTTTGCTCTTCGAAATGATCATTCGGTGTTACAGGAAGGAGAAACACGCACCTGCCTCCCAGTGCCTGCCTGCTCTTTCCCTCTGGACTTCTGCTTCCACCTTTATGCCCAATTTTTTCCCAGGCTCATGGAAGAAGCCTTTTTCTTTCTTTTCCACTCTTTTCTTTCTGTCTCAATTTGCGTCCATCCTTCATTAACGCAACCTTGTCTCTCGTTGTTCTCGTGTTTGTCAATATCAGAGCCTAAAACTCACACTCAGCCGCTCCCTCCTATCAACACGATGCTAGGCATCCTTCTATTCGCCATTATTGGCGTGATTGGTGGCTTTTGCCAAACGACGCACAGCACTAGCCCTTTCGCTTACCAGGGCTGCGCTTCTATCGACCCATCTTGCTTCGGCAACGCCTTGGTGTTTTCTGACGGCCGCCTGACTCCTGAGTCGTGTCAACATGCCTGCCAAGGTCACCAATTCGCTGCTCTTCTTCCTGAGTGAGTTTCAAGTGCATTCTACCTCAATATTCCACCCCCTAACGGGATCTTGCAGTTCTTGCCGATGTGGAGATGACGCGAATGGTGTTCAACCAACCGACGAGACCAAGTGTGACTATCCATGCATGGGAGACAGCATTCTCGGCATGTGTGGGAGCATCTGCCCAGAAAGTTCACCCGTCATTGCCAACATTTACACGCGAGTCACACCTAGCCAGGCACCAGCATATGGAGACCCAACGAGCGCTCAGTCCTCTGTCGCTGCGGCTGAGACTTCTTGTACATCCACCGATGTCTCGTCAGTTGGAGAACCGTCGCAGCCTCAGCGAATTACGCCAGAAGGACCAGCACCAGGAATTCCAACAGTTGATCCTGCATCTGGAGACCCAGCAGCAACAGTGAATCCAACCCTTGGCACTCCCGCGTCTCAGAGTCCTCAAGAATCTCCATGCGCTACTGAGAGCAATACTGGCTTAATCACGCCTTCTCAAGCCCCCCAGAGACCTCTGACACCAACGGGTAATGCACCGGAGCCCAAGACATTCTCCAACCCGAACCAACAACCAAATGCGACACCTTCTGCCACTACACCAAACTGCCAGTCGCCTCAGCCAGATTCCTATTCTGGAGAGAGCATTCCGGGGTCTCCAGGTGGAAACCCTGGTGGAGTGAGCTCAGAGAATAACTGTGATCCTGCTGGGGGGCCAAATCTATCTCCCGTCGCTTCCCCTGAGAGCACTCTCTGGCCGTGGCCAAGCAAGAAACCGGAGGGTGACCCTCCAGTTCCATCCCACGTCCCGGCTTCAGATTCCCCTTCTGGGTTCATTCCTCCTCTTTCTGGTGGAGGATTTATCTTGCTGGCAGCAGTAATTATCTGGTAAAATCTTACGAATTTTTTTTTTTTTTTTCGAGTTGATGAGCTGGAGGAGCTCAATGATGAGCAATATCTCAGTGGATTGTTTTTGAGGAATTTTTGGAAGCTGATTGACGGCTGGCACAGTGGTTGATAGCTATGTGCAGGAAAGGGTTACGCACGTATTCAATATTGTACAAGAAAGACGGCAAATTAATTGATTCAATTTCACTACTCGTTTTGACCCTGTATCCTCTGAGTAATTCAGACATGTTTATTGCCAGAGCTCAACTGGACTCTAGTCTATCATAATAGAGTCAAGACAGGCATTTGTCGTTAGGCTGGCATATTACCTACTAAAATATCTAAGCACGTTTAGAAAACAGAGTCGATATTAAATGGTCTTGTATCTCAAATGGCATTACAATCAATTTATTTTGTTACATAATTGCTCTGGCTGGCTATTGTGTAAATTTTACGGTCCCCTTTATAGGGTAGCTGTAAATATGGAGTCTCGACCTCTCACCATCTGGTGGGGCACTGTGTGGAGGGGCTCTTGCGGTTGTGCAACCGTGGCGGGGCACCAGCTTGGACTTACATGCGTCGTCGGGCTGTGGCCAGAGCCCCGAAACTTGCAGCCTTCATCAGCGGATCGAGGCAACTGACCGGCCTGGACCGAAAACCACCAGCAGACTGCCATAAGTGAGAAAATAAATTGCCACAATGCAGTCTGGAATCTCAGGTACGGATGCCGTGACAATGCAATGGCCGATCAATTGCCCCCTTGCGGTGTGCTGACCGCAGAATCTCGATGCAGCCTCCGAGGAGCTCCAGAAGGCCTTCAGCTCGCTGCTGACGACGCCATCCGACTTTGCCCTTCTGGTGACCATCGAACGCGAGACTTTGGCGCCCGTCAAGACCATCCCAGGCATATCGTCAGACTTTGGACAGAACCTCTCTGTGCTGGAGCCCTTCATCAAGCCTGATGTTGCCCTCTACGCCATCCTCCGCCGCTACGAAGACTCCCCCAGGTTCGTTGCCGTGACATACGTTCCCGACGCCGCCAATGTCCGCCAGAAGATGCTGTTTGCCTCGACGCGTCTGACGCTGACGCGAGAGCTGGGCACTGAGCATTTCCGCGAGACGCCGTTCATGACCATGGCCCACGAGTTGACAGAAAAGGGGTTCAAGGCCCACGATGCGCACAACGCACTGGAAGCTCCCCTGACGGAGGAAGAGAAGACTCTTGGAGAAGTCAAGAGAGCAGAGCAGGAGGCTGGATCCGGCACTGCTATTCGGGAAATCCATCTCAGCAAGAGCTTGACGATGCCGGTCAACGAGGATGCTATTACGGCAATGAAAGAGGTTGCTGAAGGGCAAAAGGCGGCGGCTACACTGGTAAGTTGCTTTCACGTATGATGAAGCGGTCAAAGCAAAAGACTAATCGTATGTGACGCAGAAAATCAACGCAGCCACCGAGAGAGTCGAGCTGGCGCCTGACTCATTGGATCCTAGCTCCCTCGCCAATCTTATCAAGAGCATCTCGCCAGTCGAGCCACGGTTCACCTTTTATCGGTTTACCCATACCCACGAGGGGACTGAGCAGACCCCAGTGCTCTTCTTTTACACTTGTCCCGCCACGGCTGGAAACAAGGCGATTAAGAACAGGATGCTATATCCTCTGATGAAGCGTGCTGTCCTCACCATTGCCGAGCAAGAGGCCGGCATCACCCTGGAGAAGAAGTTTGAGGTAGAGGATCCCAGCGAGCTTACCGAGGAGGAAGTCTTGAACGATCTCCATCCCAAGAAGGTGGTATCATCGGGCTTTAGCAGACCCAAGCGCCCCGGCAGGTAAACGCCCTCACGAGTTACGACCCATACGAACGGAACGATCTAGCCTGAATAGAACATTGTCCATACTTTTATACAAGATATATATGCAGTTCACTAAAAAACCCCTTGGAAATTTTCCTTTCTCCCTTCCAAACGTACATGATCCAACTCCGCATTCCAGGGATGCAAATGAAATCTCTAAACGAAACATGATTGCCGCCATATAATCACCGTCTTCACGACTATAAACCAGTTTCCTATGCATGCAAGGGCTGACCCTCTTTCATTTCTGTTCTAGTACTAGACTATAGTCAGACCATCTTTGTCCTCTCATCTCGGCCGATTATAAAAAAGAAAAAGGGGGTATATCGCAAAAAAATGCAATCGACTCGCAAAAGGCCATTTTCTTACTCCTCATATTTGCCGCCGACAAAGGCCAAGTTGCTCTGTTCTAGTTTTGACTTGAGGAACTCGTAGACGGTGAAAGTGACGGCTTGGCCGGGCGCGACTCGCATGATACGAGGAGTGATGCCCTTGTAGAAAGCGTGGAAACCTTCTTGTCTGGAGGGAGGAGGGAACTGTTAGCTTTCTGTGCGCATCAACTGTTTTTGAGGGAGAACATACTTGAACATGTCGCTGGCGATGGTCGTTATTCTCGTCCATGCAGTGGTGCCAAACTCGGCGGGTGTCTTCTGCAGGCGAGTCTTGATTGTGTCGATGGGAGCGTTGCTGAGAGGACCCATGGCGCCGCTAACAAGACCAATGATGGTTGTCTGCCAGCTGGGCAGGTTACCGTCTGCATACTCAGGCTGGTAGTCCTTGAGCCACTTCTTGAAGTAAGAGTACGCCGTGAAGTTGACGGCCTGGTTAGATCCTTGTCTCAGAGCTGTTAAGCTAACACCGCGGTACAGAGCTCCAGCACCTTCTTCCTTAACGACAGTGTACAGCGCATGAGCAGCGTTTCTGTATTTCGGAATGTCCAGTGGATCGGCCATTGAGTGATGCTGCGCCTGCAGACGAATCTTGATGACCTCCATGGGCGTCACCACGGCCACAGCCTCGGTAACACCCGCGGCCAGACCCGCCAAGAAGGTACCCTGGCCAGAGACGACGCCGGTAGTTTTATCGGCCAGCAGCTGCTTGTACCACTCGAATGAGGTGAATCGGATGGCCATCTTGGGGACGATACCCGTTAGGACGGCGCCGAGACCCTTGTATAGGGCGAGGGGGGTCTCCTTCTTGACGACCTCGACACCGGTTTTGATGAAGCCGCGGCGAGGGGCGCCGGGCATGCGCGCGCGACGGGAGAGCTGCATGCGCACTTTGATTGTGTCTGCGTGGGGGTGTTATTATAATGCCTTTATTGTGAGTTTGTTCTTATATGAGGTGGGACGTACCTAAGGGATGGCAGGCGAGGGCTTCCATCATGCCGGCACCACCACCAGCTATAGAAATGAGAGATGTTAGTTACATGTCATTGAAAGCCCATTGAATCACATAAAGTAAAGTAAATAAACAAGAACGCACCGATGAGGTTTGTCGCCGCCGTAGGCGGCTGTTTTGAACCATCTTTTGCCATTGTAAAGGATGTGTGTGTATGTGTGTTGAAGGAAGTATGTCTGTCTTCCTCTAGGATCGATTCCGAATCCTCAAGTTTATGCTTCTTGAATTTGCTTATAACTCGAAGCCGTACAGTGAGTCACTACCCTTGCTGCCGAGGATATCGCGTGCCACAAGGGGCGGAAAAAGAGCCGAGCTTATTTTTTGTATATGAAGCTATGGGATAGCTAGCGATTTGGGGCGGCCGGGTATTCAATCAAGCGAATAAGACGGCAGGGGCAAGAGGGCGAGAGAGAGAGAGTTGCACCGGCGGTAGGAATGAGGACGAGGAGGGATTGACAAGAGAGAGAGAGAGAGAGAGAGAGGAGCAAAGAAGAATAAGAACAAAAAAAGAAGAGTCATACTCTGAAAGAGAAAAGAGCCGATATACGCTTCTTAAACAGAAAAGCAGCCACCGTTTTGACATATGATCCCGGCGTCTAGCTCCAGCTTTCCAAAATGGGCGTTTTGTACACACGCCCCCCTTTTGCCCGTTTAGAGCTTAGAGGCGCAAAGGGGGCCAAGAAAGTACTGTACCTACATACATACATTGGGAAGAAAAGAGAAGGGCCCATTTGCCCATTGGACCGCTGAGCCCAATCACAAGACTCAAAACGGGCCCCTCCCCCATGTCCAAGAAAAGCGTGAGCCACAGCTCGGTAGACTTTTGCGTTCTACTAACTATTAGATTTTGCCCCCTTTAGGCCGGGAAGCCGGGGTTTGGTTCTGAGCAAATGATGGGCTGTAAAGGGATTGTTTGTTTGGCTGCTAATAAGCTTAGAAAAGCCAAAGCCGCTGGTTCTCCCCGCGAAAAAAACCGAAAACCAAAAAAAAAAAACACAGCAAAGGAGAATATGGGGGAAATCTCGTTTTGGCCCGCGGCTCTGGAGAGTCAACCCAAAGTTACCCCCACATGCTACGGAAAAGAAAGGAAAGCGGGGGGGTGTGTGAAGAGAGAGTCATTCGTTTTTTTTTTTTTTTTTTTTGGTTCAAGGTTGTAATAATGGACGGGCACTGGGACGCACAGCTGAGTAGGTAGTACCTTGGCCAGCTCGGTCTCAGTTCAAGTATGGGGTAGTAGTAGTACTAGGAAAGATGGCCATAGCCGGACGGGTGGAGGAATTTCGGCTTGGATGGCCGGGGCTGCCATTCCGATCTGTGTGTGGAGGAGCTCCGTGTGGCCGGAGGGAGAGAGCAAATACTACGAGTGGTGCCAGGGGGGGCTTATTGCGGTATGTATATGTATACATGCAGTAGTAATTGCCATGCATGTTCTCGGAGACGCCCATCTCCAAACGAAAATTTAGAGGACGGTAGGAAATAATCTGTACTGCAGCCTTCTTTTCCACATTGTGTGTGCTGCGTATCCCGAGTGATCATCTTCCCATGTGTCAAAACAAAACAAAGTGACGTTATTCTTCCCTCCCTCGTACCGACCACAGGCCGAGCTTGTGATAATGCGGGGTGCCGAGCGACCTTGATGGATGACGGCACCCGGGGGTGGTACGTACCCGTGCAAATCCAATCTTATCTAAGACAAGAACAAAACCAACACAAGAAAAGCATCTGCTAGGCCGGGAGGGATCGGAGGCGCGGCAAAATCGCTGGGGAGCCGCGCGACCTAGGTTGACCCGCTGATTTGCCGTCTTGGGCCGAGGTTCGTTTTCCAAGGCGCAGCAGTTCGGCTCATGGGGGAGTCAGTCAGCCAGGAGAAATAGCCAATAATGTGAGAGAGTCAGAGAGAGAGAGAGAGAGAGAGAGAGAGAGAGAGAGAGAGAGTCAGCAGCAGTGAAGAAGAGGGAGGGGAAGTCATTTGACCGTGTTTGTATACGCTGATCGGAGGCGTGTCGAGATGGCTTGACTCATTACAGTAAGCGTGAAATTGAATATATTACTATATATTACTATGCTTGTTCGCATCTACCATAGCCGGCAACTTGACAACTCTCATAATAGTTACTATGAAAGCTTGTATTTAGTAAGCAGTACTATACATCAATTTTGCCAACCTCATATGGCTCTAATCTCATATGGCTTCAATCTATCATAGGTGGTGTAGCTACGCTGATGCATTTGCCAACAGTATATCGTCAACATTCCTAGCAGTGTCGTTAAGCGGCGTCTATTCTTGTGACCCGGCGCTATGTTCATTCTCAATTGACCAAAATCCAATCTTATCTGAGCCGTGCAGAAAATCCCAATCCCAACATGCAATCGCTAAACCAAGTACCTAATCATCTTCCAAAGCCACTATACTACTGATCCGCTGGTACGTCCCTCATGAGCGAGTTGACACTGCCTCCAAGTCTAAATCGAAATTTATGCGAGGAATCTGCTCATACATATCCGCCGTCAATACCAAGACGACACTGACTTTCGGGCATTGAGCTACGTTTCGGGTGACAACAAATCGGATGGTTGCGTCGCGAGGGACATATTGCTTCGCTGCCAATCTGTCCAGCCTGAGCTGCCCAACAACAGCTCGTGATCCGTCGCCATAGTGTAAAAGTACACCGGTGATAATGCCATTGAAACTACATGCCTCGAAGAAATCTAGATTATCAAGAGATGCAAAAGTATAAAAATAGCTTTCAGCAGAAGTAGCCTTCGGGTACTGAGACACCGGTACTGGCAAGCTCAAGGTACCAAACGGGTCGTCAATTACCGGCGGTGCTGGGTTGAGAGCTAGCTCGCGTATTCCGGCCGAGTCGTCGATGTGAATGTAATCTGGCTCGCTTCGAAATGCCGTAATGCGTTTATGGATATATGTATGGCTTGGTGTCGGATGCTTTCCCAATACATGCACGCGGCCAGTTGTAGTCACCAGTACCAAGTCCATCTCTCTTCAGCAACAATGAGTGTGCTCTCGATGCCAAATCTCTTTGAGGAGCTCGCCGCGGCCAATAGGGATATGCAGCCATGTTGTCATGTCTTGAGGCAATTCAGAGTAGCATGACCAGTCGTCCGTGGCCATGTGCCTAATAATCTTCAGCGCTAGGTGAAAGGGGTTCCACGCTACTGAGTATCCTGTGGTTTCTGGGTCATTGATCTTGAGACGATTAAATCTAGATGGCTTCGATGAATGTGTCACAATGAAACGGATGAGATCTCGTCGATAGAACGGGGCTGACCATAACGACGGCCGTGAATCGCCTTGTTCGGCTTCCCGAATATTGCGCAGTTTGAGTCCCTTAATGGGTTAGCATGTATCAAGTCGATTGCAGCTGATAGATAGAACAGGCGAGGTCTACTTACGTCAAATTCGAAATGGAGTATTGAGTCTTCAATCAGCGGCAGGACTTGCCACCAGTCCAATGGATAATTCTCCATTTCTACACTCTCAGTTGAGCACGCGACTTCACGCCCAAGGGGCCTCGTCTAATGTAAATAACATCTTCTGTTGAATTCGATGCCGGATCGTAAATAACCTCATCTCCATGATTGTTGCTTAGATCTGAGACATACTTCTCATCGTGTAGTGTCACGTATGTCCCAGCGGGTCACTTCCAATGTTTTCAGAGACAGCAGACCGTCTGCTGCACAGGTTGAGTGGCAAGCCAGCGCAAGGCCATCGACATGCTGGCAGTTGGTGATTACGCAGGGATGATATGTACCTTGCTTGAAACAAATCGGCTCTTCCTTCGATACTGCTATAATTTCTTCGTCAGACTTGATCTCTTTGATGCGGAAGAGTATATTTACTGGAAAAAATGAGCTCATCAGCTTTCATCTCTAGGGTGCAAAGTACGCAGTGGGGGGCTATGCAAGTCTGCATTTCTATGTACTTTGCCCAGGCACGAGACAGTTGCGTCGTTACATCCATAGAGTCGGGACGGTTTAATAACATTCCTTAAGAGATACGATTCCTCACCTTAGAATATAACAATCTTGTGTCGCAAAAGGGATCCGCGATGGTAAGAAAGTAGCCGAAAATTATGGTCCAAATAGAGTGCCCAAATTGAACCGCTCTGAACCGCCCAGAATGAATGTAGCTCGTTCTATAAATTGTTGGAAGTAGGAAAGCAAGGCAACGCCTATAGACTACTGATAGTCAGGCAACTACTCTCAGATAAGTTTGATGACTTGAGCCCGCTGAAAAGGGGCTGCGTCTACTATTTAGCCTAGATTTCCCCCAGATTGAGCCTCGAAGCCCGCTTATGCTAATTATGTATACTGTGGTCGCATCTTGTCAGCATTCATGGGTTATACAGCATAGAACCGCCCCCACCTCCATGTTAACGTTGCCCAGCAGTCTTTGTCTGGGAATGTGTAGGCAACAAGTTAGTAGCGTAGTGGGTGGCAGCCATCCCCCTACTAATTGGCTAGAAAACGGCCTTGCTTGACAAGCTCAGCCCGACCGATTTCTGGGGGCCGAGTTTGCGGGCCGAACTTGAGGGGGGCACCCAATCGGTCGGTGCAAACTTGAAAATGGAGGATCCGACTCGTCGAGTGCTTGCAGTTTTCAGCTCATCCTGCACGACTTCCTTGGACGAATTGGGATAGTTCTCTCTGTCTGGCGTCTGTTGATTTAATTTTAGCGTAGGGTGCGGGGAAGGGCTGTATGTACTGAAGTGTGCCCGTCTTTGCTGCTGTAAATATATAAAAGCAAAATCAAAGACCTTGGTTGCTTCTTTATAACTCTTGTAGGTCTGTCGCAACCAGGGGACTGTGTTAATAAATAAATCCAGCAGAGAATACTTGCCCAGCAGACTGCGGTGTAAAGTCTGTGAAGTAGCTCGACATAATAGCTACGTAGAAAGAAGTGGAAGTGATAATATAAACGGCGCATCCAGCGGATCAAGGAAATGGCAGAAGATGGAGTCGATATCGCTAATGCTTCGGCTCCAGGCGAAGGCTGGTTGACTGAGAGCGACTTTGACGACCTTTCAGCCGACGATGAGCTCGTTCTCGCTAGAATTCCACCACCACTTCCCTTACTTCCTGTCCCGGAGCACGTTTCTCAACCCGGGGATGAGCTCTGCCATGACTGCTCGATCCTAAGGCTAAAGAGGAGTCGCTTCATCGTATGGCCCAAAGATCCAGACTATGGTGGATATGTACGGCCTGATGCCAACTTCATCGAGCTGGGCAACGTCAAAGACATGAGACAACGCAAGAACTGCCCCTTCTGCAGACTGGTGCTGCAGGCCCTTGGTGGAGATCGGGTACCAAACATTGCCAGCGATGGATCACCAGTCAAAGCTCAGATGTGTTGGACTACCGACGGTACAAGAGACCGTAACATGCCATGGAACGGCCGAAGCGAAATTCGCATTCTTAGGATATATGGTCGCACTGGTTCAGGGGGGTTTCTTGGTATCGAAGAGATGAACCTTTTCCCTGACATCTCACTTCTTGCAAACGATTTCCCCAGCGAAGCTCCAGCCAAGGCACAACGCTTCCTACCTCGCCCAATCCAGCCTGAATGTATTGACTTCAAAGTTGTCCGGCGCTGGCTGGCTATTTGCGAGACCAATCACTCCAAAGTTTGTGGAAACCGTGCGAATATGAAGCAGATGGGCTGGACTGATCCTGCGGGAGCTATTCCGGATTTCCGCTTCATTGACCTTGAAGACCGCTGCCTCGTTCGTGCTAGCGGCAATCCTCGCTATGCCGCGCTTAGCTACGTCTGGGGGAGGGAGCCGTTCTTTTGTATGACATCCGAAAATCTCGCAGTTCTTCAGAAGCCGGGTGCGTTCGACAAGGAGGAGATATGGAGCCAGATCCCTGCCACGATACAAGATGCCATGACGGTGGCACGAGAGATTGGCATCCGCTATCTCTGGGTTGATAGCCTTTGCATATTCCAGGATCTGATTGACATAGACAATATGACAGGTGAAGAAGAGGTCATTATGGCGGGTAAAATGGGGGCTATTCGAGTGATGGACTATGTGTATGGTGCTGCATACGTTGTCATCTGTGCCGCTGGCAGTCGAAACGCCCACTCGGGCATAATGGGGGTTCGGCCTGGCACCCGAGAGTTTATGCAGCCGATAGAGGAGATTGCACCTGGATTTCGACTTGCTTATCGCCAGAAGCCACACGATGGCATAGAGAGCTTTCCCTATTTCAAGAGAGGATGGACGTAAGTGTACCTACTCTTATTACTTCAACCACGTGTGCAGCTGACATTCGTTTAGATTTCAAGAAAGACATTTCGCCACCAGACTACTTACCTTCGCCAACGGCCAAGTCTCGCTTCGATGTTCGTCCGACATCTCGTTCCAGGAAGATACGTGGGACGATGAGTCGGTCATTTCCTCGAAACGGCCACCAAGTTTCGCCGGAGAGGGTAACGATATTGGTGACGGGGTAGAGGGCCCGATACAGAACTACTCGGAGATGCAATTGACAAAGCAGTCCGATATCTACAACGCCTTTGCCGGTGTTGCTCGTCAAATTCGGATGCAGTTGAATTGCGACATATGTCACGGCCTCCCCGTCAAGTACTTCGACTGGCTCCTCTTATGGCATCCGCTTAAAAAGGAGCAAATTCGCCGTGAGGGAGCCCCTAGTTGGTCATGGTCTGGCTGGCAGGGCGGCGCATTTCCACGCATGTGGGACTGGTACACTCGCGATATGAAAGCCATCCGAAAGGCCCTGAGACGTAGGACTTGGATCGTCTGGTATCATAGACACGGCCCCCACAGCACTCGCTGTAGCCTTGTGCACAAGCACGGGAGAATGTCAGAAGACTCCCAACGAAACTTCTATGGCGGGCCCATTAGAAAGCGATTCTCCTTTGACTGCTCGCAGACAGAGCCAACTCCGCGTACGTTGACTGAGTTTGAGCCTACGGAATACTACTTCGACGTCATTAGCACACGGCCATACTCTGGCTACCTGCAATTCTGGACGGTATCAGCCGTATTCGAAATAGCCGAGACCAAAACGCCATGGCCAGAGAAGGGAGGGCCGCCTCCAGGGAAGCAGCTTGGCATCTTTGGCAAGTCGGGAGACGAGCTCGGCTTGATCATGGTGCCCACGTCATGGCTTAAAGGCAATCCAGCGCCATGCAAGCGGGAATTCCTATTGATCTGCGAGGCTCGAGATTTAAGGGTAGCGGGTAGGAAGGATATGGACGTGGATGATCATGAGTGGCGTTACCGCGTGATGCTGGTAGAGCCGAAGGCAAAGGGGGAGTATTATGAAAGAGTGACGATTGGGTCTATTGGAAGAGGGGACGAGATGGATTCTTTTGGCGAGGGGCCATGCTGGAAAGAGTTTATCCTGGGATGAGCAAGTTGGATAAGGGGGAAGAAGTTGAAGTTGAAGTTGAGGTCGTCATGTGACCTTGCTGGCATAAACTTTCTACAGCATATAAGATAGGCAGGAGGCAGATTGAAGGCTTGGCATCTAGTCTACTACCTACCTAGGTAAGGTAGTATACAGCATTCTTCACCAAGATATCCACAAGTTCACAAAAGATATGAGATCGCGATAGTCACAAAAGAAAATCATGTAAATCGTTCTCGACAAATTGTCAATTAAATCAAACTAACAAAATATCTGGGCCGCAAGCGTACCGATACATAATATATGTACTCCAAAACATCATCATCTACTCCCTCATATGTACAGAGCCTCCAATCCAATCATCTCCCAAAAAAACGCCAATTCCGTGATTACCCACCGCGGGCATCCGTTTCCCTTTTGCTGCTTTACCAACCTAATGTCAGAAGAAGAAATCGCTCTATGTTTTGTGTTTTGTAAATAAGAAAGCGTGTCCATGCGCAGCCAGCGCAAACTAGTTTCCCCAAGCCAAATCCCGTCCGTCTAAATCCGTAAAAGGAGAGAAAATAAAGAAAATGAAAAGTAATATCAACCCAACCCAACACAACCAAAAGGTATCAAGATTAGTACAGTGGTTGATATGGTATCAAGTGCCAAGGTAGATCAAAAAGTGTAAACCAACAACAACTGTAAGTAAAAGGTGTTTGTAGCTTAATAGCGAGTCGGAAAGGTGACGTCGACGTTTATGATGGCGTCCCCCTTTCCTCCAAGCTGTTGCCTTCGAAGCTGTATAGACGAACCTCTCCGTCTTCACTGCCACTTGCCATTCGACTGTCGCTTAGTCCAACGCAGGTCACTGGGCCGGCATGGCCCGTAAAGCTACGCTCACATTTGCCTGAGCGAGGCTCCCAGATCTTGGTCATGGAGTCATTAGCACCAGTGACAACGCGGAGGGTATCGCCAACAAGACCCCAGATGCCCTCGACGTGGCCAAACATGCTGCGAATGCACTTGCCAGTGGCAACATCCCACAATCGTACAGTGTTGTCGAGGCCACCTGTGAGCATGTAACGTGGAGGTAAGGGGCGAGAAGAATCCGAGAAACCGGGTCCAAACGCAGTACGGCTGTCGGGCGCCTGCTCTGGCAAGGGTACCGGCGAGTCACCTCGTCCGCTGGTTGCCGATGCAGCATCTCCTACGTCAGCGTTAGGATCCTCATCCGGCTCAAAATCGGGAGGCATTAGCAAAATTTGCTGAACCTGGCCAACGTGTCCCAAATAAGTCTTGAGGCACTGCTTCGAATCCAGATCCCACAGCTTGACAGTAAGATCGTCAGAGGCCGAGAATACGGTGCGGGATGCGGAATCGATGCGCACGTGGTTGACCCAGTCGGAATGGCCTCGCAGAGTCCAAGTCTGCTTGGTGTCGAAATTGAAGATCTTGACCGTCTTGTCAATGGACCCAGAAGCAAGCTTGCATCCATCGAAATGGATAGACAAGACGCCATCGGTGTGGCCCTGAAGAGTACTGATGCACTCGCCTGTGTGCCAGTTCCAAATCTTGATAGTTTTGTCAAAGCTTCCGCTGATCAGCTTGCCGTCGTCAAACTGCAGAGTCCTAATCGTCGAGGTATGTCCACGCAGCGTGCGAATGCATTCTCCCGTCTCGACATTCCAGATCTTGATGGTAGTGTCGTAAGATCCCGTCGCCAAGATGTTGTGATCAAACTGCAGGCAGGTAACGCCGTTCTCATGACCCTTGAACGTCCTAATAGAGCATCGTCCCGTCTTCCAGTTGTATCCGACCTTGTAGCGGTCCCGATATACGTCCTTCCACGGTCGAAACTTTCGTTCTTCGTCGAGTTGCGCTCGGCCGTTGGCTGGTGAAGTTTGGACTCGTGATCGTTTGGCGCCGCTATCGTCGCGGACCACCATGGCTCGCTTGTTGGAGCCTTGGGCGGCGGGAGCTGAGGCTGGCTCAGCCGACTGCTCGGCGCTTCGAGTGGGTGGGTTCGCATGCGCGGTATGTTGATGTCGGTTCCAGGCCATGAGTTTTTTTCGCTCCAGTAGCGGCAGGCCCCAGCCACACTTTGTGCACTTTCGGTCAATGTGTTGTTCGCACATTCGGTGCCAGACGACGTCATCGTCAGCCAGGTCCCGCCAGCGGCGGCTGACCTGCGCAGCCTTGCATAGAGAAACGGTATCCAAGTTGCAGAGGATCTTGTACGATAATTCTACAGGCAATGTGGCGATGAAGTCAATCTTGAGCTGCTCCTGAACTTCGCGGGAGACGGTCGAGAGCTGGGGAAAGCAGCATTGGGTGATGATGCCCTGCAGCATGAGTTCGCGATGCTTAGCAGGCGCGGCTGAGAAGAGGGACCAAACATGGGTAATGGCCTCTTGATCTGTAGATGGGAGGTTGTTGAGCTCCTACAAGGCAAGAAGGGGAAAATTGGTTGTTAGCAAAGTGACATGTCAGGCAGGCTGAGCAGGGATGCTATTGCGATTTCAGTGGCAACATACCCGTTGAATGGTACCCATCTTGGTCTCATCCGCTGCCCGGCGACACTTGGAGTCGGGACGATGACGGTAGCAATACTTGGTGTTGGGGTCTTTGATGTGTACCAATGCATTACTGGGATTCGTCTTGTCCTCTTTCTTTAGGTTCTTGCCGACGGGGGCGTACAGGCCGGGAATGTGTTCTTTGAGGAAGGGACTGAGGGTCTTGCCGGCGAGATCGAAGGGCATTTTGATCAGTCCTTTGGAGGGGGTTTCTTCTTCGCCCTCGCGGCGCCGCTCGCAGTTGTCTCTCGATGGCGGATGGGAAGAGGACTGGTAGGCAGCTGTGGAAGCAGAGTTGGAGGCGGGCACAGATTCAGAGAAGGAGATGGACGTTGAGGGGAGTGTTGTCACTGTGGAGGTCGAGAGGGCGGGCGAGGGCGACGCTGAAGGCGCTGTTGATGTCAGAGAAGCAGCGGCAGCTGCATTGGCCGCCGAAGGAGACTCATAATGGGATCGAGATAGAGTGGAGGAGAGAGAGTTCGGCTCGTGGCCGGCGGCAGTTGACAGGGACTCCATGGTTCTAATATGCGGTGAGAGGCCTTATCGCACGACGCAAAGGTTAATTGGGATTGCGAGCGGCCAGGCGGCTCATGCGCTGCCAGGCAAAGGCGATTGCGTGCTCCGGGCTTGGTATGTTTGAGACACCACCCCAAGGCGTGCTGCTGCGTCCTGGCAGAAGGGTCCCCGTCTGCTCACGGCGCTGAGAGAAAGGGTCCGTGGGCTTGGAGACGATACGAACACGACCGAAGACGCAGGACGGCCGTTGTCGAGTCGGGTTGAGGGTCGCGGATAACGAATAGAAGCTCTAGCTGGTGGCGCCGCTGGTGGTGAAGATGGTGAAATAAGCCAGAGGTGGTATCTGGACGGGCGAATAAGCGGCAATCTGGCGAGGTCGACGGATCGAAGCAGGTATATGCAGCAGTTCCTGTCCCTCACACGACACAACGCTGCAGCTGGACAGAGAGAGAATGGTTTGATAGGGTACTCGGCACCGGAGGGGATGGAGGAGGATCCAGGCAGGGGACGATGGTTGGCAGAAGCGGCGAAGATCGATTGACAATATAGATGGGACGCTGAAAAATGATCGCAGCAAAGTCAGCAGGCGCTAGACGGAGAGCCGTGGCTGCAAATGCCCGCTAGCTGTAGCAGTGCTTGGGTGCTATGGGGCCGAAATGGCGTTATCGAGCAGCGTGCGTGGCTCGCTAAAGCTTAACGGATGGGGCGCTAGGAAGAGAGCCCTACAGAGGGCCTCTGGAAGCACTACGGGGAGCCTATGAGAGCGCTGGCGGACGCTGCGAAGGGCCAGGGAGCGCTCAAGAGCCCCACCCCGACGACCCGATGGTGGTGACAGGCCCAGAGGTGAGGTTTGCCGCTAGGACAGGTAGCGGAGGATCTCTTTAGTCATAAAAGTCTCCAGCAGCCCCAAAGAAAAAGAGGCAGGCGAAGAGAAAAATCGGCGAGGAGAAAAATCTTAACAAATCCCCAAGTTTAGCCTTGTTTTCGCTCATTTTCGCCTCCTTGCGTGCTGTCCACGTGCTCACTAGCGGGCCTGACATAAGCCATTTGCACAACTTCTACGGAGTGCTAGTGACTGCGAACACCTGGCCGGAGCCGAAACTGAATCTCGCCATCGACGCCATGGAGCACAACAGCGCGGCTCCGAGTCCCGACTAGCAGCTCCAGGAGCCGCGACGATCCTCGATAGGCACCGCGCAGAATCTCCGACAGCCGCTGAGCAGCACAATCAGGCCAGGGATGCTTGATAGTACATAGTAGCTGATACGAATCCTTGGCTGGATCCTCTGACCTCAGCTGATGGGTGTGACGGCGGCATCGTTCGCTGCAGCGACGGATATCCCAGCGCTCGGTCAGCCATCCATTCCTTATATACGACCTCGTCATGCCTTACTACGCCTTACTACACCATTATGCTGCTCCTAGTAGCATCCAGACGGCTCGACCCTGGCGCTGGCTCAATCTGGGCGACTGCAACTCTATTTCCTGTCATCCCGCTGCGCCAGCTTCCTCAAGCAGAGGTCCTTCGATGCAGGGCCGAGATGGTCTTCCACAGTTACCTCCTAGTCGGAGAAAGTTGCTCGACACCCTCTAGTTTCGACCCATCCACCGCATACCCGAAATAAGGGTGTGCTGCTGTTGCGACTAGCACGAGCACTACAGAGACTTGGCTCTACCAGTGTGGCTTCGTTTTCTCACTCGACTTGAGATTAATTTATTAAACTGGAGCCCTGCCGACCTGTCCTCCTGCTGCCCATGGGGTCGAGCCTTTTGTTTTCGATTGTCGATCTCTGGTTAGCGATTTTTTTCTTCCCAACGACCACCTAAGCCTAGCCCCTTGATAGTTCCACGTCGCTTCTTCGACTCGACTCAGACACGCTTCGGCTGGCCGCTGGCACCGCCGGGATGGCGCAATCGTCACCCGCGAAGGCGTTTCGATCCCTCGCCGCCATTCCGTTGGGTGGCTGCACAAGCTCAAAATAGCGCCCCGAAACTTTTGTCGCTGGCTAATTGCAGCAGCAGAAAGAGTGAAAAACGACCCATTGGCCATGTTTAAATTTTCAGGAGTCTGTTATCACTGCTGTCGGTGCTGATCCTTTCGCGCGCGATGTTTCGCTGCTGCTGCTGCTGCTGCTACAAATACGCCCTTGATAAAATGCCATAGCACAACAGGGATCTGACCTGACTGGGTTCTTTTGGCGTTGCTTGTGTCTTGAACATCGACATCGACATCGACATCAGATCAGCATCAGCGTTTGCAAGTATGTCAAATGAAGAGGGAATTAGGACGTCGAACGAGTGTGCTCTCTTTACGGAACTCCGTACCCTAATAGGGATGCATATAACCAGTACGCTTCAACCATCACGTATGCGCTACTTTATGCTTTGTGCTTGTACCTTCTTGCGTCTTGTGTTACACACCATGGGCGACGATGGCATCTCCTATTGAGCAATCCCAAGGGACGGCATGCACTGCAACATCATCGCCACGATTTGTCACTTATGCACATGATGGCGACATGACGGATGGACCATTCTCGATTTCAAATCGGCTAGCCAGTTGGCAAGAACAAGGTCTATATGGGAACAAAAAGTCTCCGAAACGTCCGTTACTTCAGGGCGCAAGGAAGTCAGTTTAGGCTTTGCTGCGCTAAGCTATGATTCACCCAATTCCCCCCTTATCTCGAACCGAAGTCATGTACGACGGATAGTATTGGCTGGCGATAGACACCCTCATCACGGGATGGGTCGCACCGTCCAACTTTTGGCCCAAGCCGTTAATTCTCGAGGTTTATGGCAATCATCGGGACAACTAGCACCATGAGGCTCTTACTATACATACAGACCTCGTGTTCGTATCTGGCTCTTGCATGTCTGTTGTGCTCCCAACGTAAGCGAGCGGTGCTAGTACAGGCGGAATATCTGGTATAGTCGCATTCTTCGAGACCCTTCCAGTCCAGACCCAGTATCCCTCCACACAATAGTAGTATGCTAGGTACTAATGTAATACGGGGTCTGGGGAAGAATCCGGCGATGGTGGGCTTCATTCTAGTCCCCCCTTTCGGAGGAGGAGCAGCTCCCGAAGCTGGCTTAGATGCAAGTACACCGGGTGGCTATCGCCCAGAACCATTTCCGTAACAGGCACGGCAGCATCGTAGACCTCGAGTACATCTGCCAGCTGTCCAATCTGTTCTGTCCAGTCTGTTCGTAGAAATCCACGTAGCTTATAGGCGAGAAATCAGTCTCGAGATCTTATATATCAAAGACGTCAGGTCTGCCTTGAGCAACTCGATCTCGCTCCTGAGATCCTACCAGGCTCTACCGCTCCGCTGGACCCGGAGCCCGGCTTCCGATTCGTCCATATTGGTGCCGAACCCAACGGCATAGCAGAAGAAAAGAACGTCGACAAGCTTGAGCACGTAGCTGAGCTTTTCGTTAAAGAAGGACTGGCTGATGCGGCTTGGCCTCCGCAGTCTGCGGTCGTTTCGTCCTATGTTATGGGGAGGAAGTCTGCTTGTTTGTCTTGAGCTGTTGCGAGCAGTGGTAAAAGATTGATAAGTGAATTACTGGCTGTATTTGTTAACCGCATGATTGTTGATCTTGTTTGTTGCTGCTTACTGTAGCGGATGATTCGACGGCTCCGCTGCTTGCGATGTAGGCGATTAAACTGGCTGATTCACCTAAATCAGCTGCGATTCCGAAGATTTTACCGAGGTCTACTGAAATGCCGGATGTTTGGCCTAGGTCGACTGAGATCCCAGCACTTTAAGACTCTGCCCTCTGTGTGGCTGATGAAGATGCTGTCCACGAGTCATACCCATACATGATTAGTACAGTTGACTTGAGCACAGGTACATCTAACCGATTAGAGATGTTGTACTGCTTTAGCAAATGAGCTTAGACACACAGTAGCTGATATCGTAGTCTTAGTGCAGTCTTGGAGAAAATCATATAGAGTAAGTCTGCATATTTACGAGTAGGTACATGCATATCAACAACGAGAGTAATATGTGAGGCAGTACGCGAACCAGCACTACCATCCCCGATGCGTGTCTCATGCAGAGAGGCAGAATAGGATACGAACTTCTATTAGCTCTGTTTCTCTGCAAAGTATATGTCATGTATGAGTACATCATGCGGGCTATGCGTCTACCAAGGAGTGGATCTCGGAGAAATTCATCTCACTCTTTCTGAGGCTGTAGCCTTGTCTATGTCTTATCATATTCATCTGTTTGCATCCATCATTTATGTTTTCGTATATTGCCAGCATGCTACAACCCGACTCCCTGTGTCGTAACATCAACAACTTTCTCCATATCCAACGACAAAAGTCCACATCACTATCTTTATGGAACTTCCCCCGTCAGACAAGCCAAACTCGAAGGGGCATATCTCTCGCCCATCTCCTTTGGCAGCTCCCTTCTTCGCCAAACTCGTCAGCCTAGCAGTTTCATCCTTTACCTTGGGCAGCTTCGTCTCTGCCGTCTACCACCACATCTCATTGATCTGTGTATAGAAAAGCTGAGAGATGATGCGCCAGAGGCCGATTTATACTAAAGCTGCTCCCAAGGGGGATGCATCGTGGATGCGAGAAATCTACCTTTTAAGGCTTTCCTTGTCGTTCTGGATAGCGGTATAAGTTTGCTTCAAGCCAGAGTCAACGTTCATGTCGGTGAATTCGTCGATTCGCCTCGGGTAGTCTCAATTTCCAGAAATGCGAGTAGTCGAGGCTTCGTTCCGTCCTTTGTAGCTGCAATGGGCGTGGAACTTGATATTTCTGTAGTCGCACCCAGGGGATATGTCCTATTATTCTCATCTTGAAGAGACAGCAAGATACCGTGGCTCCAGAAATTCTTGTGAATCTAGAGCGATCCATGCATATTGAACACTGTCAATCCTAATGAGTTGGCAATGTTAAATGGAGCTGCAAGAGGCAGTTTGAATGCTCGTTTGGTCCAAGTCCTCAGAACGAAGCTGGTCTTCGTATTCGTGATGCTCACCTATAACTTGTCGCTGATCCCTGGTGGTTCCAGCGTCCCAATTGGAACCTTTCCGCCCCAACCCCTTCCCCAGCAAAACCTCCTTAAATCTCGGCGAAATCTAAAGGCACTCGATTTTTAACAGGTTCCATTGTTTGATCACGGACTTCTTACCAGTGCCTTTTAACGAAGTGTTCTCAACGACATTGTGTATGACTTCCAGAAAACAGACAATTATTTCACCAGATAACACCTTGGTAGATGCATGAGAATCCCATATAAACAAATCACCGCCCTGTGTAGCTCAGTAATTATACTTCCCCCTGCCCGTTGCCAAGCTAGTGACTTTGAAGCGACGAGACTTCTTATTGTTAACCCATTTTCCCTCATAGAGCATCCCATCCAATGTCTTCATCCTATCTTGGCCTGGTTGATACTGTTAACCCACGATTCAATATGCTCTCTCGTCTTTTGAAGTATATCTTCCTATTCCTGAGTAATTGCCGTGTTCCTACTAGCCCCTCACAGACGCTGTCGTCGCTATATCTCATTATGCCTTTTCCATGGGGATGATATCCGAGAGGGATGAACCATGGAGCGGCAGATATGACCGTATCTGCCGATCCGGTGTACTGTCCTGTTTTGGTTTTTATGGAAATGATCTCATCAATGTTCTCGAGCTGCTGAGCCATGAGGAAGCTGGCTACGGAATAAAGTGAGTCTACTTTTCAGTCTCTGTTGTGGCTATACATGAATGGAGATAAGAGGCTGGGCTTTTCAAAACAGAGGGTTTAATCAGGTAAAGGACATTGACAATAGTAAGACTGGCATGGCATTTCATCCTCCAAGTTATGGATATCACAGTCTTCAGTTCCCAATATATACTCATCATATGCCACCGGCTACCTCTAGAGGGCATGGAATTTATAATTTAGTAAGGCGCTCAAGATCCACAAGTGCGTGGCCTGTTATTGTAAAGTTACCAGCCAGACCCAAGAATATGTCTACGTGCTCAGAATACAAGTCAAGTGCTGCACGATGCTGCGAATCAGGTTCTAACTCAGGATTTAACGCGGCTTCGGCCGCTGCGCGACTCGTTCAGTTGCTTCAAACAGGACATTAATAGGCGGCAGAACAGACATATTCACCAATACAATCACAATAAAAGCAATGCGTTCTCCACGAGGCAATAACAAGCGTTGTCACTGCTATAAGCCAACTTAATGGCAAGGCATACTCGTATGTCGGTCGCCAGATCAAGCTAACGGGGCTTGAGGGTCACCCAAAGAGACGCCTATTCGTGATAGTACGCGTACACGAATACTTGTATTATTAATTCCCCAGCTTAGATGTGTATCACGCACGTATTTCATGTCTAGTGAGTTCGCTCCTGGGGCTTACACCTAAAGACGTGGATATTAACATGTCAATACCATAGATATGGCACGACTTTGCAGAGCGGAATACAGCAATCAGTGTATGGGCTAATTTATAATTAAGAAGTTTCTATAAGCGTTACTGATTTATCATCCATATTTTTTTTCTATTGACTCAAGCTCATATTTTTATCTGTCTTGTATGCATTGCTTTGTCTTCGTACAGCACCCCGCGCAAGTTACATGGTCCTATTATATAGGTCATACTCGTTGGTCCCTTACAAACTATACAAACAAGTGAGAAAGAGGAAGCAGCCATTGCTAAATATAAAATGACTGTAGTAGCAGCTTCGTGTAAATTTTATTTCATAAATTCGTATATTTTCCTCTTGCTCGCATAGCATCAGCTTGTTTTGCAACTACTATCCCGCCGACTTGATAGCTCCCTTGCTTTACGCTTCATTTTCCACTCCTAGCCAATCATCTTTCTCAACCTCTTCTAAACCGCAAGCTCAAAATGCAAGGGGCGACAAATATATTAAACTGCGGCCTATATCCCTACTATTGGATCTAAACTCAGCCTACGGCTCACTGATAGTCCAATACTTATCATGCGGTGAAGGACATGTGCGAGATATTATCCGCTGCGTATAATAGAGCGAAAGAATGCAGCTATTCAGTTTCGGATTGTTCAAAGTCATTAAAGGATGTGTACATCCCTTTATGCTTACCTAAAGTGAAAATTATGTCATTTGCCAGCTGCTGATGTAAGGGATGCATGTATAATTGGACCCTGCGATGCTAGTATCGGTGTGTGTCTCGAGATTCTCCTCCACTCCTTGCTGCCGTTATGTCTCCTATTCGGTTTCTCGAACACGTAATAAGAGTTCCACACTGGAGCATGTCATGACGTGGATATAAAAAGTAGACCGATTATGTACGAAACAGAAATACCTACCACCTATATTTAGATGTCAGCTCACGTTACGAAGCAGATGATCGTCCATTGGATATGCTGCATCTGCGTATCCTCTGATGCCATGTCCGCAGCTATTGTTTATTCCTCACACCGAGGTGTAAGACCACGTGAATAAAACGTCGATGCATTAATGTCCGAATCCGAAAATTCTCAGTTGCACCCGCGGCCTTGGCTCTCGTGGATATTATGCAGGTTTCCACAACTTTTCTTCTTGGCAGAGGAACTTTTTGCCTAATTCTTCTTTCTTTTCTTGAGAACATTTTTACTCCGGTATACGGGGCGCTGTTTATTTCGTACCCAGCCCGTGTATGATATGAGCCGGCAGTTGTTTATCACGGACGGCTGTGCTGCCGTTGGTTACACAGCACAACAGTGGCGCAGAAGCACGGGAATGCCGAGTTGGAGGCGGATGTTGGAATGAATACGATGATTTTGTTTCTTTGTTTCTCTTTTTTTTTTCTTCCTTTAGATAATGAGGATTTGCCTGCGGGCGTGCTTTCGTATCCTACCCCGTGTTCGTGCAGATGGTGTTGAGTCCCCAATGCACTGGCCTCCCCTTACATCGCGGGTGCAAGGATCACGACAAACAAGTCATGTCTCAGTCCCCCAAAGGATTCTCTATACATAGTAGCACACTAGTACTGAATGGCGATGACCCGGCAAGGCGGCGATGATGTCAGGCTCCAGCGCCCTGAGCTCAAACTCCGCCCATGACGACGCCTCCGCGGAGAGAGCCAAACAGCATTGAAGGAAACAGAAACCAGCGCCATGTAGAACCACGGCCCTTGACAGCACGGAACACAGAACGGCGCTCCAGTTGAGTTACTCGCCACCGAGGCGTCCGGAAGCAAAGCTGCAGCGGGATTGACTGCGGGACATGACAATGGTGGAGCAGGCAGAGACGCTCGCTTGACCCAGCCTCGTTATTTTTGGGCCTAGCATGAGATCAGTGATCGGCGGTGCTTGGCTGGACTCGAACTCTATCTGTCAGTTCTGAAAGAGGAGTTGAGCTCAGCAGGACTTTGTGGGTTTTGCGGTCACGCGAGGGACGGTTTGTGTGCGCGCGCACTGTGACTCCCACTTTTTGAATGATTCGTGTCCCTTGTCGTATGATTGATTCTCCCGTCTTTGACTTGGGATGGGGTGATGCGGTAAAGGGCCTCCCTTGCGTACAGTGCGTGGACTCGCAGCCTCTCGGCGTAGAAGCATAGCTCGAGGGCCAGAGGGAAGAGACATCGTATCCGGGAGGAACACTGCAGCTGCGCAGCTCCACTGCACTATCTTCGGATGCTGTGGTGCATTTCGTATCCCTATCGTTTGTTTTCGTCAAAGATCGGCTTCGCCTGGGCCTGTCCGGATCGAAATCTAGATGAGCCTCTGGCGGAGTCTCGACAGGTATAAAGAGTCCGGCCGAGAAGCATCGTTTGGACGAGCGCCAATCTGCTCAACAGCAAAAACAACAACTATTCGGCTATACTACACAACCTATTAGTCTACCGCTAACAGACAACCCCTCATCTTCATTCTCACTACTCTCTACTCCTCTTTCTCATTACCTCATCTACAACTGCGTCAAGATGCATTTCTTCTCAGTCGTCGCTGCCGCTGCCGCTCTTATTGCTGGCTCCAACGCCCTCTTCATCCCCCGCAACATCCATGTCGCAGATTTCCGTCTTTACAGCGCCGAGGGTTGCTACGACGGCAATCTCGGTGTCTGGACTGTCATTGATGAAGACTTCACGAATGGCGAATGCAAGAGCTTGAATGATAGCGAGGATGGCGACGTGCCTCTGTCTCTTAGCCTGACGGATATCAACAAAGGCTGCACTTGTAAGATCCCCTCGGTCTCTGTCATTCATTGCTTCTTGTTCTTCACATCCCCACCTCTCGCATCTCGAATGGGATTTTATGGAAATGTTTACTGATTCAATGATTCATGTAGTGACGGCTTATACGGATGCCAAGTGCACTGAGGGCAAGACGATCCTCGCCCCTAAACAATGCTCCAACAACAAAGCCGGGTTCCAGGCTTGGAGCATGAACTGCGACTACAAGGAGTAAAGAGGGTCCTTTTCCACACCGCAACTTTACCGGCATTTTTTTTCATCATTTTCATTCATTTACTACGCAAAGGTGGATTTTTCTTTTACTTTTCATGAGGATTAAACTGGACGCATTGTGGGCACGGCACGGAACAAACAGGCATATTAACACGGACGCATTACGAACTAATGGGATGATTACTTGTTTTTTTGGGGGGGGCACGGCATTCTGGGAATAAATGGACAAGGAAGGCAACGATTCTTTTATGACACGGTCCTTTTACTATCATACGCACACATACATACATATACCGATGGGCATATCCATCAATTGGTAATTAGTTAATGAAATAATAACGGCGCCAGCGAGGCAAGCTCTTGATATCATCACACCCGTCATCCTGCAGCCACAGGCGGCAACATACAGTGACTGACGCTTCTCAACCTCCGAGACTGGTTCAATGCTCTAATTTAGTCATGATGACACACAGTTGCTTCTGCCTCTTTTCGGTGTATCCCTCTTCTGGGCGGCGTAAATGCCTCTTGTGAGAAAATCATGCAGACTAGACTCTGTCGTGTTCCCTTTATGCACTCATGCACTGCCGCACATTGGTGAATAGTCAGATGACTTGGATTAGTGCAAGAAGAAAGCTAGGAGGCAAACAATGTTATAGTAGAAATCAGGGATAACTCTGTTCATGATATTCAGTTGTACTATTCTTTATGGTACAAAGGAGAGAAACAACTCTGATGAATGTATAAGCTGGACTGTCTTCTTGCTCGAGTATGCTATATCAAAAATAGCACATATAGGTTATGCATACACTCGGACTTGCCGCAGACCACAGGCAGCGGGTAGAGATGGCCATCGTCTGGGCGGCCACATCTATCCAAGTTTCTACTCACCCCATCCACCCAGCCAGCTGCTGCGTAACCAGAGCCTATTCGAATAGCTCGACAGCACAGCATGTCTTGGTCCCAACACAATGGGTCTGGAACGCTTGCCTACATGGCCTGTTCGACTATCATCCCGACAATGCGCAACGGTTCATCCTCAACAAAAAGGCGTTTTTGACGTTGGACAGGCCGCCTTGAGAGACCAAACCGGATTCTTAACTTGTCATTATCTATTCTACTTTGAGGCTGTGCTGTTTAGTTAATCTCAACCACCACCTTGGAAAAGTGCTTGCCCGTCCACTGATACTCATACGCCTTCTTAAGCTCCTCCAGCTTAAACACCCTCTCGTCAATCACCGGCCTCTGCTCCATCTCGTTGACGCCAGCAACCTGCACGATGATGTCGACGCTACGGCCGCCGGTGAGCTTCCTCGCCGTCTCGCCCCATTTGCGGTCCTCCTTGTAGCTGATGACGTGGTCGGCGCCGAGTTTCTTCAGCGTCTCGACTTTGCTGGGGATCTGGTCGTGGCAATGACTCTTGCGCCGGCGGCTTTGGCAAACTGCAGAGCAAAGATGCTCACGCCGCCAGTGCCCTGGACAAGGACCCATTAGCCAGCCTTGACGACATAGTCGTAAGATCCGTAAAAGGCGTTCCAGGCCGTCAGCGCAGCGCAAGACAGAGTGGAAGACTCCCGAGCTGTCCAGGCTGACGGCGCACGGACAAGGCATGTTCGTTGAAGGCACCATAAGTTCTCAGAACACCATCGAGCATTCCTCCGGTGCCGGTTTTGTGGGTTTGGGGATTCAGGTCGCCGCCAATGTGTCCCTGGTTGAACATGGTGACGACTTTGTCGCCGGGTTGAATCGAGAGACTCGCTTGCCTATGGCTACGACTGTGCCTGCGCCATCGGATCTGGGGACGACGTCTTCTCTCTTTCCATGGAGATATTCTCCTCTATCAATGGTGAGATCACGATGCTATATAACGTAAATTAGCAGCTGAGAGGGATGACGCTGTGTGCTGACTAACATTGAGAGATGCTGCCTCAACTATTAAAACAATAAACATTAGCATAGAGCTCCCTTTGATGTCTTTCACTTTCTCTTCTCTCTCCTGCTATTATAGACATGGCGACAGATTCTAAAGAGGTTCTTCACATACGCTTAACTAGAGCCTCGTTGTCGCTTAATTCGGGCGGGGGCTGCTCGGAGAACATGAGCCCATCGAAGCCACCAAACTTTCCAACGTTCCATTGCTTGACAGTTTTTGGAATATGCTCGGAAGCCATTGTGATTGCCTTGGAGACTCTGATTCTTTTATTCCAAGCTTCCTAGTTTAGATGAGAGAATGGGTACTTGGTAAACACGTAGTCCATGGAAGCTGTAGTCTCATATATATACATACATACTTGTATCAACATCGTGTGTCTCCTATCAGATATCGCAGTTCCCACTTCCATTATCTACACCGGAGGAAAAAGAATAATCTCATTTCTAATGAAGCGCCGCTAGATTTGTAAGTTGCACCTCTAGAACGCATAGCCAGACATCCAGAAGTAGTCTCTTAACCCGGGCGTGGCCTCACCATACCGAGGAGTTACCTCTTAGAATGGAAATGGCTTGAAGCCCCTCCTCAAGATACATGGACTCAATAAGAGGGCAAATGGAATAAGATCAGAATAGCACTCGCGTAGTTTCAATTCTACGGCAGGTCAGTTTTTACTCTTTTCTGCAGTTGTTCGAAAAATAAATACGCTGCCAATGTCATGGGCCCAGCTTCTAGGAGAGCCTGGGCTCAATATAGACAATACTGTAACAATACCATCTGCCAATAGGATGAGTCGCCAAGTTTGTAGAGTCTCGCCCCATGTTCCAAGCTTCAGAGAAGATAGTTGATAGGTGGGGCATCCAAGATTTGTAAGAGCTGGTTAATAATGCACAGCTGTATGAATTACTCGCCCGGGGAGCGAGAAGAACTGAAGGGCGTAGAAAAAATCAGCGACGGCGTCTAAAACGGCGCCGGGTGGAAATGGTTTTGAAACCAAAGTAAAGTTAAATCTAAAAGGTTGACGATTAGCTTCATTCCTCTGGCTGTAAATTTAAGCTTTCATTCTATTCATGTTAACAGCGCTGAAGCCTTTCAATATTCACCTGAAAACGGATTTTACCAAGGAAAAAAAAAAGAGATACAGCCAAAGAACAATATGCAACTAAAGGGGCATCTCTGTCTCGAGGCAAGATCTCTTTGCCAACACGAGATCCGCGTATAGTACTGGCAAGTTGGCGGCTGTGCAACCCCATACTAATTAAAACTCGCCGCATCAGCCTCCTTCTAAGACGCAATCTCTGTTGCTTCCAAGCTTTGCCCGTAAATGACACGTATGAGGCATCATCGAGCGCAATGCTTCAACAGGACACTTGTCCATGTGTAGACGGTAGCATTTAAAGAAGAAGAAGAAGAAGAAGAAGCTGGCTGACTGGAACGAGAGAGAAAGAGAAAGAGTGCTGGATGAGCTTAGACACACAAGTCAGATTGCAGCAGAGAGTGAGGAGGAATGCTATAAGCACCAGCTCACTTTTTACTTCTAGCTCTAGACACAAAAGACAAATCACAACTCATAGCCAACTACTGCTACAACATCTGACTGCAGCTTATCAAACTGCATACTAAACAGCAAAAGCTGCCTGGCTCTCCCAGAGGAAACAAAAAAGAAAGAAAATCAAACCCTTTTACCCATGGCCCAGCAACTAAGCAGCTCGCAAGATGCGCTCCAGCTGCTCCCCCTCCCGGCTCCGGCATCGCGGCCGCCTCTGGCCAGGCTCGCCTCGAGTCCCGGCCCGAGCCCGCAGGCCAAGACGGGCATCGTCGTCTTCTCGGGCGGCAGCGCCACCAACAGCCTCGTCGACGTCTTTGAAGGGGTGCGGGCGGCGGCCAACGCGGCGACGCTGAGCTACGTGATTCCCATCTCGGACAATGGCGGCAGCACGAGCGAGATAATCCGCGTGTTTGGGGGTCCGGGTATGTGTTTGCTTTTGCTATTTACATTTTGAATCACCCATATTCACCCCTATTCACATTTGACCGTTATTTTCATCTGTTTGTTTCTTCGCATCTAACTGTCGACAAACAGGCATTGGAGATGTCCGCTCGCGACTGGTCCGGCTCATCCCCAACGACGGCAAGCCCGAAACCACCGCCATCAAGCATCTCTTCAACCATCGCCTGCCCATCGTCTACGCAACCGCCCGCGCTGAGTGGTTCGAGATCGTCGAGGGCACGCACCCGCTGTGGGAAGACATCTCGTCGCCCAAGCGAGAGCTCATCCGCTCATTCTTCAACAGCTTCAACCTGGAAGTCGTCAAGCGCATGCGGCCCAGCAGCCGCTTCGACTTTTCCGGCTCCAGCATCGGCAACCTGTTCCTCACCGGCGCGCGGCTCTTCACGGGCAGCTTCGAGGCCGCCATTTACCTGCTGAGCTCCATCTGCGCGGTGCCCGACAGGGTGGCCGTCCTGCCGGCGCTCAACACCAACTTTGCGCATCACATTGCCGCGGGCCTGACCGACGGCACCGTCATCACGGGCCAGAACGACATTTCGCATCCCAGCGCGCCAACGGCCGCGGTGCCGCTGCCGGGTCCCAGCACGGGCACGGGGATCATCACGCCGGCGCTCTCGACGAACCACGACCTGGACGAGCACGACACCATTGAGGACGCAAATCTCCCCGGCAGCCTGCCCGCGCTGCGCCGGCCCGCCATCACCTTCTCCAAGGAGGACGAGGAAGACCTGCCGTCGCGCATCGCCCGCATCTGGTACATCAACCCCTACGGCCAGGAGATCCGCATCCCGGCAAACCCGCGCGTGCTCGAGGCCATCCGCAGCGCAAACACCGTCATCTACAGCATCGGCTCGCTCTTCACCTCGCTCATCCCCAACCTGATCCTCAAGGGCGTGGGCGAGGCCATCGCCAGCCCGCACATCCGAAACAAGATCTTGGTCCTCAACGGCACCACGGATCGTGAAACCGGCCCCTCTGGCGACCCCTTCTCCGGCTACGACTTTGTGGCCACCATTGCAAACGCCTGCGCCGATTCGAGAGGCCTGCCCCGGCCGAGCGCTGACGAGTATGCGCAGTACGTGACGCACGTCATTTACATTGAGGGCCCCACGAGCCCGGCGGTGGACAAGCGGGTGTTTGCGCAGCTGGGGATCGACACGATGAGGCTGTATGGGCCCAAGGACGGGAAGGGCAAGGGAGGGAGATATGATGCCAAGGCGTTGGCGCAGACGCTGGAGAGCATTGTTGGGCGAAAGGACATGCGCTCTGACAGGAGCCGTCGAAACACGCTGGTGGGATAGATGATGAATCTTGAGTCCCCTGAGGTGTTTGTTTTCACCATGTACGACTATTAGAGACAAGTAGAGAGTGTAAGAGTTGTGCGGCATTTTGCAATATACCACGATATTATTTTTTTTTTATTCTTAGTAAACAGACATAAAGAAACGACTGCCAGCTCGTGGCACGGTATCAAACCTGTAACCACCTGCTTCAGCCTTCCTCACCTTCACCCCCCCTTGGATATCCCATCGCCACCACTAAAAACGTACACAATGCCCACCTCATTTTTGCCCCTTTCCTCGCAGTAAGTCTTGCATCCAAAATCAGATTCAGTTTCCCATTTCCTGTCATCCGTGTGTCGTTGTCAAAAAGAAGACACCATCATCATCACCCACTCGCCATTGCCAAGTAAACCACCACGGCCGGCCACGCCGCCGACATGACCAGCGCCATAAACACTCTGCCCCCTCCAACGCGTATCCTATCCTGCGGGCCCTTCCACCGGTCGACCAGCGCGCAAGTCGTCCAGATCATCACCATGAGGTAGATTACAATGAGCCAGGTGACGCCGAGGATCATGTCGGCGCGGCGGTCCGTCGGGCTGAGGACGACCTTGGACAGGTCTGGCTCAAAAGTGGAAGAGAGGTTGTTGCCCATGTTTGATGTAGTTTAAAAAGGGGGAGAGATACGGATTATTTATTTTCGGTTGAGGATGTATAAGTGGTGGTGTGCTTTTGTCTTGGCAGCTGAGACTCAATGAAACTCTCGAGATGTCGTCGTGATGAGCGTTGAATGTTGTCGCGAAAAGGGGCGGGAAAATGGGAAACCCAATGAAAAATATCGCTAGCGATATAATTCAAAAAAAAAAAAAAAACGGTAGAAGACCTGATTAAAAGATAGAAAACCACCCGCCAGCGAGTATAAGCGATTAAAAAAGAGAGTGTAGCAAAGTCTCACACACACACGACCCAAAAAAACACCAAAGAAGAAATGAATAAAGAAGAAAAAGAAGAAAGAAGAAAGTCAAGAAAACGCTGCGCTGCGCTGAAGAAAAAGGTAAGACTCAAGCAAGACCCTAGGCTAGGCTAATCAAACGTCGAACAGTTAGCCTCAGCTCTCCTATACATGGGGGTAAAATAGCAGCAGACCTACTATGACAAGTCTTCATACATACATACGGGGCTGCTTAGGTTGACAATCTCCCTCCTAATCAAACAGCACAGTAAGTAATAGCAGCTGTAAAAATTTCAAGCCTCCCTCCCTCCCCCCGTCGGCAGCGCTCCCAGCCGAACAAAGGAGAAACTCTCGAACAAAGAGAGCTTGTCGCAGGTGGGACGCTCGTCACACGTTTCGTGTCTCAAAATCGCGGAGCCGCTGGCAAAAATACCTGCAGAGGGGGGCTGCCTCTAGCGGAAAATGAAACAATGGATTCGCTGAAATCTCGTTTCTTGCTGTTTCTCGCTTGCACGATGCAGATGGGAAAAGAGAAGAAGGGGAAAAAAAGAGGAGAGAATCAGCAGATGCTTATTCTTTTCTTTAATTTTTTTTTCCTCCTCTGTTCCCAGCAAGCGTCCCAATTACGACTCTGACTCTGACTCTCCCAAGCACTCACTGGATGTCCAATATTAGCATCAGGCCGGGGTGATCCACTCGACATCATCACCGCCATGGGGCAAGTCAAAGCTCGCGCCGGCCAATCAAACAACACCTTTTGCCTCGCCTCGGACCACATCTGCCGTTTTAAGCGCCCAGACTATCGAGCAGCTGCCCACTGTCACGCCAAGATGCCGCAGCGGTGAAACGCCATTCGTCGAATCGGCGCTGCAGCTGATCTGAGCATTCATTGTCTGCTGTCGTTTTCCAAATCGGCGGGCGTCTTGCCTTCTTCCCCTCCAGTCTCGCTGTTTCTCGATCGCGCTAGAGACCTTTCGTTCAAGAGCAGGCGATGGTGCATGAATTCGTTCCATCATGCTCCACGTCAAGCAAGATGGACTCCAGCTTTGGATTGCGTATAGATATGTAGATGGGATGCTACTGTGGTTGCATTCTGTACCTAGCTTGCCTGCATGGGTTCGCATAAAAGCAGCTCCCGGTGACAGGCGGGCGAAACAAAACATGTGGATGCAGGACATGGCAGATAGCTAAAATTCATTCTTGGCGGCCAGCAACTCCATGACATTTGCATTCATAGACATGCACATCAAGAGGAACAATTCAATGTCATCATGTCTTGTCATTAAAGCTGATTTTAACACTAATTACTATTTATACAATTAAACACATTATCATAACTTTGTCCTCCGCCGCTGCTTAGCGCAGGCGAGCGCTGAGGGGCAGGTTGCGAGAAGAGCTGCCGACATAGACAGTCTTGGGGTAGTTGGTCACCACCCACTGCTGCTTGGTAGAATCCCAGTTGGAGATGTCGCGGCGAGTAATGTCCGCCTTGAAGATGACACTCTGGCCAGGAGCCACGCGCTCGATACGGTCGAAACCACGCAGCACCTTGGGAGGGTCGTTGGGGCCACCGTGGCTAATGTACAGCTGGGGAATAACATCGTCCATGACCTTGCCCGTGTTGGTGATGACGGCGGTAACGGTGTAGACGACATCATACAGCTGGCGGTTGCCACCAGGCTCACCAGAGGCAGCGGAGCGAGGCTGAGGAGAACCGTCAGTGGCTCCAGCAGGGAGGAACTCCTTGGCAGTCTGGCCGTAGTGGGCGTCTCCAGAAGCCTCCTTGCCAGAAGTGACGCTGTTGAGGTATGGGTAGATAAACTCCTTGATGCGGCGGATGTTCTTGGGGAAGCCATAGTCCTTGAGGTTCTTGCTAAAAGTGCCCAGAATGGGAGCGGCAATGGTCTTGCCACTAGGGGGGTCAGGGGACCGACATTGTTCTTCTGGACGTTGAGACCGGAGAACTTGAAGGTAGACCAACCCAGACCGAAGCCGAACTCGTATGTGGGAGCATTGGCAGACTTGCCAGGGGCAACCTTGTCAAAGTGGCGGTAGTCGATAAAGAGGCCCTCGGTGAAATCATCCTGGGGAGCACCGTTGCCGTTGTTGGGCGTCATCATGACCTCGGTACCATAGCTCTCAATAGAAGGGCCCCAGGTAAAGGGGGAACGGCCGGGGCTCTGCTTGCCGTACAGGATATCGACGAGAGAGTGTCCAGATTCCTGGCCAGGAGCACCAGCCCACAGGATGGCCGAAATGTTGGGGTGAGCAGCATAGTCCTTCACAATGACGGGGCCAGTAGAGTGAATGACAACAATGGTCTTTGAGTTGACGGCAGCAACAGACTTGATGAGATTGTCGCCGTTCTTCCACACAGTCAGGTTGTTACGGTCACCCTCATTGCCATCAACGTGAATGTAACCCTCACCACTGTCAGAGTTGGCAAAGACAATGGCAATGGCATCGGGCTGGCCAGCCAGAGCCTGGGTCTGAGAAATGTCGTAGTTGGACAAGATGCTCTCATAGCGGGTGCCGTCCTGAAGAGCCTGGGCCGAAAGCGCCTGGTCGGGAGTGACGAGGTAGGGGAAGTTGGTAGTACCAGATCCCCACTCCATGGCGAGAGTGCCATCATCACAGCCGCGGTCACCACAGCCGTTGGGGCCAGCAGGGTTGCCGCCGGCATCCTCACCAATGACAGTAAGGAACTTGGGCTTTTTGAGGGGGAGGATGCCAGTGTTCTTGAGGATAACGGTTCCCTTGGCAGCAGACTCGCGGATGTGGTTAGCGTGGTCGGCGCGGACATCCACCTGGAAGTTGACTTGCTCCCAGTTCTCGTTGACAGCAGCCTGGACAAAGCCGTAGTCCTGGGTTGTCCAAGAATCAAAGTTGGTCTCGACAAGGCTGTCAATGGTCTTGCCAACCTTGAAGAAGGCAGCCATGATACGCATAACCATGTCGTCCACGCGCCACTCAGGGACAGTGCCGTTGAGGACAGCAAGGGTAAGGTTGCTTCCAAAGTAAGAGGCTCCAGTGTTGAAGAGAGTGTCACCAGGCATGGTCATGTCAAGACCAGCAACGGCAGACGCAGCACCAGTGTGTTGAGCCTGCCAGTCACTCATGACGAAACCCTGGAAACCGTACTCCTCCTTGAGCAAGCCGTTGATAAGCTTGGAGTTCTGGCAGGCGTACGAGTTGTTGACTTGGTTGTACGAGCACATGATGGAACCAACACCAGCCTTGACAGCATCCTGGAAAGGCCAGCCGTACATCTCGTGAATAGTCTTGTCATCGATGTTGGACGACAAGGCCTCGGTGATGGGGAATCCGTAGCCGTTTGCTTCTCCGACCTGACGGAAATGCTCTTGCTCGTTCAGGAGGAAATGCTTAGCGCAGGCAATGGTACCAGCATTTTGGATACCAATCACAGTTTGAGCGAGAGCCTGTCCAGCTAGAACGGGGTCCGGTCCGAAACCCTCGACATTACGACCGCCATTGGGGTTGCGGCCAAGAGGGCCTGCTACCGGTCCGAGAAGGACATCGACACCCTTGCCTTTTGCCTCTGCACCCAAGGCAGTACCACGAGCTTGCCAGAGAGCTCTGCTCCAGCTAGCGGCGGCTGTCAAGCCGACATCAAAAGCGCTGTTGTAGTCGTTGAATCGCAGACCAAGGGGGCCGTCTTGCATGCAAAGGCTGCGCATGCCCAAGCGAGGCACGGTACCAACGTTTCCAACACATTTCTCACCCATCCAACTAAATCAAATATCAGCAGCTGCTCGATTGGCAAAACGGTACAACAACAAAAGTCAGCTCAAGAACTTACCCAACGCCGGTGGTGAGGTTGACCTTCTCGAGAAGAGTCAAGCCTGACACAAAGTGCTTAGCTTGGGCATAGGCTTGCTCCCAGCCCGGAGCATTGGGGTCCATCCATGGTGAGGGATAGAAAGGGGGCGAGTACGCCTGGCCCGAAGGATGGGAGGCGGTCGTCTCAGCAATGCGAGGCTGTGAGTCGGAATCGTTAGCAGCTGCAACAAGATCCAAAACGATCGCCGCAGTGGCGGCCAAAACAAATGGTGTCTTCATGGCTGAAGAACGTGGTAGCTAAGGCCGTGAAGATGCGTGGGAAAGAAAAAGAGATGCAAAAAAAAAGCATTTCGCGAGTCGAAAGATATACAAGCCGCAGCAAACGCGCAGGAAGCAGCACTAGGCGAGGCCATCTTGCCAAATATGCTCAGCAAGGCTTCTTCGTGCCTGCCTGCGCTGCTTCTTTTTGCATGATCAAAGGGGAGGTGAATAGGGAAGAGGCTTGGCAGGCGTATCAAAGCACCATAACAATGCAATCGGCGGGAAAATAGGGCAGGCAGGGTGGTGAATCAGGATCTCGCGACTTGGCGCGTTTTTGCAGGTGTTTTCGTGCCAATGGATTGCCAATGAGGCATCCCACGCAAGATCCATAGAAGCAGCCATCCATAAGGCATTGAAGTAAAAAGGGGAGTCCAATGTCTCAAGGCAATTGGCATGAAGTCAGTGCTGTGGAAGGAACGCAACGTACATTGACAGCGGCCTCGGACACTGCCGTCAGCAGGGCGGCGGCAAAAACTGACAAGGTCTTCATGATGGATTCGAGTGGCCGCGACCAAAGGGACTCAGGATCGGCGGCTGGCGATGAGATTCTCGCTTGAAGAACCGGAAACACCGTCCATGGCGAGGGCGCACGTCCAACATATATACGCCGGGCCAGAGTCGCATCGAGAGCCTTGCAAGAAATTTGATGCCCACCTCGCCCCTCTCCCTGCGCTGGCCTCGGTGTCTCTCAGCCGGGCAGTCTCTCGATTTCCCGCCATGCCTCCACGCTGCTCACGACGGCGCTGCAGCTAACGTCCACGCTCGGCCTTGGTGTCTCTCTCCGCCTTTGACCCCTGCACGCGGGCTGCTGGGGCGCCTTGGGGCCTGGTCCGGGGGCCTGGAGAAGCTGAGCAGGCAATCTCTCGTTGCCAGCACAAGCCCCACTGCACCAAGGCTTGTGATGGCACGGCACGGGCAGGGGGCTCCGGACGAGCTCAACGCAGAGCACAGGTGAGAATCATGGCGGCCACCGGTGTATTTCACTCGCCGGAATGGCAAAGGCATTCGACGCCGTGCAACATGGGACGCGCCCTCGAGATTAACCTGCAGTCGCGCCACACGTACAGCACGAAGCATGCACGAGAATAGGAGCCCAATGCTTGGCAGTTTGCGTACGTATTAGGTACTACAGGAGGTGGTCAAGGTAGTAAGTAGGTATACGAGAACTACGCCTGGCAGCGTCATCTCTTCTGTCGATCGCGACGTCACGCTGAACGGCACAGATGGAGAAATATGACAGAATGAAGATGCGGTTACAGTATAGAGGACGAGACACTACGCCAGAGAAATGGCAGCTATCGGAAGACGGATTATAGCAACTGCGTATAGTAATTTCTTTATTTTTTCCATATACTGCACTAGAAGCGGGCTCGCCTCCAGTAGAAAAGGGGAAAAGCGCCTTCCGCGTATGTACCTTTTTTAGCTCCAGGTACGGGGAACTCTACATTGTTTGGACCGTTGTAGCGCTGCAGGTTCTTGTTCTAACATGTACCTGCTGCTACCGTGCGTTGCGCAAACCACAGCGGCATCCAGCGCCTGGAATGCCGCCTAGCCGGAGAACCAACGGGTTTGTTAGACGCATGGGCATGCAATTTTGACAGCCCCCGGATAAAGAATAGTCCCTTCATGTAGTTGTATGTGCTGATCAGCGTCTAAAAGAAATGTGTACCTATGATCTCAAGGTACCACCTGTACGAGCACAGTGAAATAAGGTGCCGCAACCAGGGCCAATAGCAGTGGCTCTTCTGATTCAATGTCTCTCTCTTTCATATCACGGCAGCCTTCATTTCAGCCTCGACTTCGCACAACCGTCTGTCGTGCACCCAAAGCTAGCCAGAGTGGTGATAGACAAGTGACGACTGGAGCTGCCTATTCTCGCGTACTTGGAGAACGGCGAGAGTACGCTGCTTGGAAATGGATCTGCCTGCATGCCCTTGGCTGAACGCACTGCTAATACATATGTACAAGGAATACCATGCCATGAAGCACCGCCGGGGTGGCGACCCGAGAACGCCGGGACCGTTTCGCGATTTGACTGTGCAAGAGGGTTGCATCGGCCAGGCACTGGGTGAAGTTCTTTGGGATCCCCGAAGTCGCAATGCAGAGCAGTTGGACGTACGCCAAATGCAAGCTAGCAGTGTTGGGCCTCGTCTTGCATAGCCAAGCAGTGGGAGAAGAGCTATAGAGAAGGGCCGATGAGTCTTTCGATGCTCTGCCCAGCCTCATCCCCAAGCTCGTCTTGACATCGCGACTGATGCTAAACGGCGAAATGGCGAAATAGCATCGCGGGCACGGCGTCTAGTACGGAGAACATATCCGCCGTCTGCGGGGCGTCAACCGCCTGGGTCCACGGTCACGAGAACTTTTGAGCTTTCCTTCTCCATCGACGCCCTCCAGGCCCATCCAGCAGCAGGTCTTGATCATTTCCGATCTACGATGGATTGTTTCATTGCTTCTTGAGAGGTGGTATTGGTCCTGCGCACCACCATCGGCGTGGTGACCCAATAAGTTCGGCTATTTTCCGGCTCAGCGGGTGACAGCCGTCCAAGCGAGCCGGCCAGCACGTTGTCATTTATATGGGCTCTGGCACTTTTGAATTGGATATAGTGGCTCTAAGCTAGCATGTAAGTGCATCTACTCGGGAATAGCACGGCACGCTCAAGGAGAAATGTTTGCATAAGTCTATCTGCCCATTCAGGCAATGCCGGCATGGTCACTAAACAACCACGCTTATATGTAAGCATGTTATAATACCAGACTCAATGCAGAGGGCGAGGTAACAGTAACAAGCAACCATGGCGAGGCAACATTAAGAGACTCGGATCAAGCCAAGGTATAATGCTCTCGACAGCAGGATAACAAAGCCATCAGATGCTACGGGCGCAGACGCTCTGCCAAGCTATTGTCCGTTACTCCAACATGCCAGATCAGTCTACCAAGGCCGCTGAGCCGCTGATGAACATGCTAGGGTGGTATTTTTGCATGGACCCGCTGCGGAGCGTCATCATCGTGGAGAGCATCTCCATGTTCCCCCCATCTCGCCACTGGCACCACCCCGGCCTCCGGCTTTGCTGTCTCTCCCGAGCGCCACTCAGGCACCAAGTCCCGGCCTGGCTGTTAGTCAAGCTTTGCGGGAAGCCTCCGATATTCATGGACTGCCATCCTGGCAAGAGTGGCACATGGCCATGATGTTTCATGCTGTGTGCCGTGCTATTCGCAATACGAAAACCACACGTCTTTGCACTTCTCACACTCACGTCTAAAGCATATCTGTGATGCAACGCTTGCTGTGTGCTTTGAAGGATTCAAGTCATGCCATCCCACCCCGATTCTGCGTCTCCAAAACAAGAAACTTGTTTATGCCTAATACGCACCAGTCCGTCCGTAAAAAAAGAAAAATCGAGTGCCGATCAAGGGCAGCGGCTCCGCTCCTGCACTTCCCCGCAACATGTCCCGAAGATTAACCGTCCGGGGCCTCCCTCCTTGTTTAGCGCCAATCTGTTCGGGCCGTTTGACTGAGAGCAAAAAGACCATCGGGGAGTCTCGTCATTTGCTCTGGATCCATCCCGAATAGGTTTCTAGCAACTTTTCCACCAATCTTCTTCGCTACCACGACTCGCTTTAGAACATCTCCAAGAAGCGGGATGTTCGTTTACCCAGCGCCAGCGAATCCCTCCCTTTTTTAGAGCTTCTCCAACTATGTACAATGTACATGTGCACCTACAGGTGGTAGATCTGAGATAGCCTCATTCAGCACGCTGCATCGTAGCATCGTCGCACTGATCAACGGTCAACACGTGCGAAGCGGAGAGCTTCTCCAACATATCATCACCCTCAAGGTTCGGATGGCCGTACGAGCAGTACTAGGTAGTACTGCTACGAATATTGAGTGCTCCATACACCCGCGATCTATGTTTGGATTACTGATGACATACGGAAACTTCTGAGCTGAACGCTTCTCGACACATTCCACCCACAACACCGTCTGCAGGCCCCCGCGTCGCTGGGTCCGGGAAATAACCCTAAAAAGATGCTGTCCCTTACCCGTATAGGTTAACTGGAAATAGGCAACCTAAGGAGGAGGCTTGGCGATACCGTGCTTAAGGATCAGTCGGTCATCGGCGCCGAGAATCCTCAGCTGTGGGAGCAGTTCGGCCCGTCTCGTCTGTCCAATATGCACTTGTATATCACTTGATCCTGTGATTCTACTACCAAGGCACTCTGAACATGTATCATGTGTTGGATTATGCTCAGTCTCAGCTTTAAAAGTTTGTCATGTTATATTATGTCGCCTAATACGGCCCACTACGTAGTGATTGGGGTGTCCTGGAGGAATCGCTAAACACTCGTTGATTCCATCAGACAGTATGCGCACCGCCGTAAGCTATATGACGAGAAGGAACACACATCCTTCCCAAATACAGATACCGTGTTGCAGAAATTAATTGTTAAACCCAATGGCCGGGCCCGTTCTACTCTCAGATGTTCCGACTTAAGTCGTGACTCTGTTGAGAACACAGGAATTTTTATTCCATCTGCAATTTAGGCGAATGTTATTTCTCCTTCATAGGTGCAAGGTCTAAGTTTAGCTTCGGAAAAATGATCGATAGAATTATTTCTACACATTATATATGTATTATGGTGATCTACATAAGTTTCAATGTCGTATATCGTAATAACCATAGCCATTCATTTATTTAACACTCATTTCCAATCCCACCTTCTGGCTATCCACCGCAGTGTGTATGCTAGTGTGAGGTCTCGGTTCCTATAAGTATAGGGTAGTTCCCAGGGTTCCAAATTACCAAAAACTAAAACTACAGTAAAACTAATTTTTTTTTAGTAATTAAAATTTAGTTGGATACTGTGCTACTTACATACTCGTGTTCTAATGTAAAGTATGTACGTACTTAATGCTGCTCATAACAATAAACGCTTATGAAAACTATATATACTAACCGGAAGAAGTTAATGTAAGGATTGTATAAAGAAAGATTCCTAAACTTAATAGTTTATAAATATTTTGTTTACTAATAGCAGCTCCTTTGGAAGTAGAAGTTGATGAAATAGATAAAGAAGTTGTTGTTGTTGAAATAATTGCTGTAGTTGTTGGTGTTATCAAGGTTGAAGCAATTATTGGTGGAGGAGATGAGGTGATAGTGACAGAAGCAGAAGAGAATGCTGCTCCAGACGTTGTTATAATTGTCTTAATACCTCATTAGCTATTTAATACTAAAATGCGTGATGAAGAGGTTGCTACTTACCTGCGTTGACTGTGAATCTGTTGGGCTTATAGTCGTTGGAGCCAATGTAGGGCGCCCAAATCCACAATGTTGGTAAATAAAGAGCGTTGAGGTAACGACACTGTGTCCTAGACACGACGCACCAAAGATCTCACAAAGCGATGCTTGGGATACTGCCTCATCCTGACAGGCACACGAATAATATCCAGATGCCGTTGTACCCTGAAAGGAAGAAGAGCATTGGCTAGCTAAATATTGCACACTCTGACATGCAGAATCTGCGGTACTAACGCAGCTAAGATCGCTAAATGTACCGTAGGCATAGTTCGAGAGAACAGGGGTGGTGAGAGGAAAATTAATCTTAGAGCCACAGACATTGAGCCATTGCGTTCGAATGTCATCGTAATAGTGGTCGTTGTTGGGGCTTCGTGCACACATGCGAGTTTCACTTTCGCAACTATAGAGTCGTAACGAAATGAGTGAGAAATTATCTCTTTGAGTCCCACAAGAAGGGATATGTTCTACTCACTCAGTGATGGCATTGAACACTTCCTGGGTGCAGAAACAAGCTGCATAATCTGAAGAGGTGGATGACGATGGAAGGTTGCTGCATTCGTTGATCTTTGAAGATAGAGTATCGCAGCCAGAAAACGTCACAGACTCAAAGCATTCTGAGGTAGGAGGAAGAGTAGTAGTTTGAGCTATGACAGGCGTTAATAACGAGAGAACAAAAGCTACAGCGACGAGAGTCGCAGGAGATATGAAGAGAAGTAACATGATCACTGCTATATTATGCTTTACTTTAATTGCAGTGAGAATTTTCACTTGTCCGATGGCCAATATTTATTCAAAGTGGCTAGATAGTGCAGTGTTATGTAGTGTTTATAGATTGTTCCCTATTCCATTTTTGACTTGACACTTACAGCCCCAGATTCGTGTCAACTCCGCGGGGCTGATTCATATTGTTTTAGACAGTCCAGTAAGTTACACTATCCAACAAGCCACAGTGTACACCACATTTCACTGCCTTCAGCCTCAACTGAGCGGCGACGGTAAGGAGGTCAATTAGGCAAGACTAAAAAAAAAAAAGGCTTACGCCATCCTCATTTAAGCCACACGATAATTGTATCAAAGGTAGTTGCTCAATTCGCTACAATCTTGTGATCTATGGAGCAAATGGCATCAACTGGGCCAGGAATCTAGCCGCTTTACGTCTCTTCATTCCATTTTCGTCGATTGGAGGAGCACAAATAGCAAGAGCTTTTATATTTTCGATAAGATACTTGCCTAGTATTTAGCATGTACTTTGCAAGGCTAGAAGCATATCCTCGAACTACTGATGTACTGCACACCTTGTAACATCAGTACGGCAATTGTCAACGTCAGGTGTGCTAGTCGTGGATCCTAGGAATGTGGCACGATGCTTTACAAGGTAAAAATACTGCTAAGCAAGAACTATCGTCTGCTAAGAGCTCTCTAGTTGCCAAGGCAGATTTGACCTTACCACTGCTAAATCACTGCCCCTTGAGCCCACAAATGGAATATAGAGAAACAACATCCCACAGCCACGACAGCAGCTTAGCTTGTCTACGATTTACAGCTAGCTAAGGCTGATTGCTATCACTGCCTCTTGAGCCTTGATTACGTTTAGTAAGTAGCCCTATTGCGAATTTCTCTTAGGAATAAGAAATTCAACTATTGATTGCACTAGTAAAGTAAATACCACAAGAGTTTATCCTAATTGTGATAAATAGAACTCCATAGAGTAGTAGTATAATGCTCCAAGCCAAAAGCCCTTGGTAGCTCGCCGATTCTACAGAAGAGTATGGCATGGGGTTTGTTAGCTTTCAATTAATTATTTCCTCGGCCACCAGAGCGATAATTTAGTTAAAAGCCAATGAAGAGGGATTCTCTCAATTCTCATCTCCTTTCCATCTACTTTATTATTGTAAACAGTCAACATGTTCAACCACAAGAAGGGATCTCAAGCCATTTGGCATTTTCTATTCCCTCCCAAAAATCGCGACAAAGGCTGGCTATCATGGAAACTAATTCCTTCAGTAATTTTACTACTTACAGCCCTCGAAGTCGGGTTGATGGTGACGATCGGAGTCCTCCTCTCTCTCTCTCAAAACAACAATGGATTCGTGACCGTCCAGATTCCTAACCCCAACTCTGTCTCGAGTAACTTTTTCAAACGCTCCCATTGGACTGAATCCTACTTATGGACTTCCTTGCCCACCTTTGTTATCACGCTTTATAATCTGTGTTGGACATCCATATTCGCTGAGTTTGCTATCAGACAGCCCTTTATTGAAATGGCAGAGACGGAAGGATCACCCGGCAAAAAAACCGTTCTGTTGGATTACCGGAGTTATTTCTCGTTTGTATCGTGGATCTATGCATTCAAAAATAAGCACATCGTGCTTGGATTCACAATTCTGGTTTCGATGCTTGGTCTCTTCCTCCCTTCCCTAACGAGTAATCTTTTCAAGGTGGCGGCTGTCTCACAGGCCACGGCGGCAAATATGTCGATCACGGCATTTTTTAACGAGACTGCCGTTGACTCCAAGACCAACTATCAGACCGTTTTCAATATTGTCTCAGCAGCTCGTGTCTACAATGCAAGTTTCCCCCCCTGGACAACCGAGGAGTATGCCTTCCCCACGTTTGTACCGATTACGGATGGCGGATTCCCAAGCTCCGGGAATAGCAGTATAGAGCTCACAGCCTACTCTGCGAGTCTAGATTGCCAGCAAATGACTACATATAATAAGGTTATCACTAATGAGAACGTCTATATCTTCAACACAACGGACCGCGGATGTCCAATCAACGTCCACGTACCCGTCGCCGCGGGCGCCACCGTATACATGAAGACCGGCTACATTGGCAACTGCAAAAGCACCGCAGGCCTTCGTCGCCATGTCTTTGTGTCAGCTCTTTTAACAAACTCTTCCTCATCCGAGACACAAGGATTAACGGATATTAGTTTTATTTCATGCACAATGAACTACTATAAAATTCCTGGAACTCTTTTGGTCAGCACAACTGCGACAAACGAGACGACACCATCCATCATATCATTTAAACCCAGCGCGAAACCCCAAATCTGGCTTCCGAGCTTCTGGGGCAGTCTAGAATTCATGATCCATCAGATAGACCAATTCGATCCGACGGGGACCTATGCCTCTGATAACCTGGGTCTGCTAATCCTCGCTTACTCGGAACATCTGGTCGGCTTCTCCAATCGTCTGGACACCAACGCATTAATACGCGCTACCCAGGATGTGTACAAATCTATCTTCTCTGTAACTGGGTCGATCTACCTCTTGCAGCCATTGCAACATCCCAGTAATCCTGTTCTGGGCCAGATCTATACGTTTAGCAACCGCCTTTTCGTTACGAAAAGCACAGCGGGATTGATGGAAGCTATACTGTCCGTTCTGACTGCTTGGACGCTCTTCGTTGTGTTATACTCCTTTACAAAAACCTCTATTCTTAGGGAAGAGCCCAAGGGCCTTCTCGGTATGGCAGAGGTTGTGTATGGCGGTAGCCTGTCGTCGATTGCTGGCGAATACCGTGCGAATGAATTAGAGAAAACTTTTGAACAGTATGTTAAGGATCAAGGGTATAAAGAAAGATTTTTTAAAGTATCGCTTGACCGAAATGGGAGGCCGAATATTAATTTGAAGTAGGTAGTAATATATTTATTAAGGTAAAAATAACTACTTTTAAATAAAGTTAACTATATTAGTTTAAATCTACCATAACCATTTGGAACTACCGACGTGCCTCCCTCCATACCCCACAGAAGCGTTCAAAAGGGAGGAGCCTGGCGATGGTGTGCTGGATAGGAGAACGGCTGAGTATGGCAAAGTTTATGGTGAGAGTAACTAACGTTTACTGAAAGGTCATGTCGAAAAGGGTCCGTCGTGAAGCCCAATGAGGGCGTCCCACTGCAACTGTAGTCAGGTGGCTAGTGGGTTTAGGTGTCGCAGAGTTTGAAGCCAGGACATTAGGCTGAAAATAATGGTGACTTCGGAATGCCATTGCCGAGAGGCGCATAGCAGACTTTCAAGACTTTCAATGCTGTCAAAACAGGAAATTGTGGCTTTTGGGATCGCAAGGTGGGCAAGCCGTCCGAATATACCTCCCGGTGCGTCACTCCATATTCTACGTCCCCTATAGTCAAGAGAGAAATCACCACCTTCGCACATCCGTGAAAAAAAGTTACGCAATTTCAACTACTTCCGCGATCCCTAACTCGTACAATATCAAAAAGGCTAATTGTTATCCCTTTGATAGACAGCATCTGTAACTATTTCGAGACTTGGAAATGGACGTACTTGCCGCCGTCGCCGTTATTAGAAATATCAACGTGATTCGCAATATCGTAGAGGATGGGGCCGACCCAAATGTACAAGGCCATTACAGATCAACGCCTTTGCACTTTGCAGCTAGGGGGAAGAGTCTTGATATAGCGGAACTGATCCTCATATATGGAGCTGATCCAAATGCTGAGGATGAATTTAAATCTACACCATTACACTATGCAGCGGCGAAAGGATATGATAGAATAGTGCGGCTGCTTCTTGGGTTGTCTACCACTACCAGGAAATGGTAATATGCGTCGCTGCAGGGCATCATGGTAGGGGGCCAGTGGATCACAGCACCACAATGGGCGCTAGAAAAAGCACAAGGTACGGCACGGACCCGGACGCCGACGTTTTAACGCCTCCCAAACCGAAATTCGTATAGAGCAAGACTCCGGACTTGGCCGAGTCAATATGGCCAATTCGCTCAGGATTGTGCGCGGCAAAGTTGGGACAGGTTTTAAGAAGCAAGGACTCAGCAATGCGGCCAAGAAGTGGACCTCCGATACAACACAGGTTGATGCTAATCACACTACTACTCTTAAGACTACTCTCGTATGGTCAGACCCCCCTGGCGCCAAGATCATAAACGAACTTCTCTTAGAGGTGTTTTCGGTAACGCACATACTATTCCTACCAGGTAATCCTCAGAAGTCAAATTGTCGGTAGTTTGAGCTTGTGAAATCTCGACGACTCTGCGAGGTGGATGGGAATAGGCTTGACCCCATGTTTGGACGGCCATGGGAGATCTCCCTCCCTTGGATCTCCTACATCCTCCCAATACCATTTTGACTTTAAGTTGTGGCCGAAAATAACAGCACTGCAGTCCTCTAAGTCAACCAGAGTATTTGCTAGCCAGATTTTGCGATGAAATTTTGAAGGCAGCAGAACTTGAACAAGATCAGAGTACTCAGCCTGGCTTGTCCCATTACGTTGACACGGTTCAAAAACTCTATCCATATTATGCCAAATTATATTGCAGTACAGCCACTCTAGGTCAGATGCTACCTCGCTGTTTGGCCAAGTCATTATAATCTCAACCTTCGGTGTGCTTCCGTATTCTCGACTCCGCATTCAGGCCCCTCTGGAAATTGGTCTACGTTCGCCCCCAACCAGGGACCCAAAGTCAACATCGACACCAGAAGCGAATTTGCCGCACCGCGTTACCCCGGAAAACACCATGCCTAACTGGCGCAAAGCCTGGGTGCTGTCGCGTGGAGGGGCAGGGGGTCGTTCTGTCCACTGCCGCGCGTCCCACAAGCGCGAATCTCGATAGACCTTCGAGCCCCCCACGGCGAGCCAGCCAAAATAGACTTAGACGCGATGGAAGTTGAGCTGGACTCCCCAATCCGGCCAATCGAAACTATGTACAATCATGCATTCCCGAGCCCAAGTGCCGCAGACCCTACCAGGAACACGGGAGGGACTGGCCGTGAGGCTGAACTAGAGACATTAGAAAAATGTAATTGAGTTTCTATGGTGTAAATTTTTGTTGTCAAAAAGGGCATATACCCAGTTTGTAGAAAAAGATTATGCTATATTTTACCTAACTTGGAGGCTGAGAATCCATATCCATTGCCATAGAAGGGATCCGTACCGATATATGGCAGAAAGATGAACCTTATATTGAACTGTTACAGTATAAATACTCTATCACAGAGTCCCAGGACTATAACTGCATAATCAGGATTTCTACATCTTTGTATAATTTAGAAAATAGTATTTTAAAAGTGTTTGTCTATTATTCCTCAGTCTTCATTGTACCAACCGAAGCTAGATGGCTTGTTTATATAGTGTCAACAATGGCCCAGAACAGCTGAACTGGCGCACCGGGAAGAATACGTGTTTCTGTCTAAGCCGGTAGCAACGACTGATCCTCTTTTAACCCCATGGACTCGTATGTCTTCAACCTGACTGTCTGTATAGCACATATCACTACCAGCCAAAACCATCAGATCTCTTTCAGGGACAGGAGAAGGGTGAGAAAGTTATGCCGGTAGAAACGAATACCACCTGCTAAACAGCAGAGAAGAACTAATTCCAGATAGCGATAACCCCTGCGATCCAAGTTTCCAGCAGCAGCATCTCATCAACGTAGTAGTCTCCCTAGAGCCGACACCCCTCACAGTTGAACGACGAAACTAGCCCCGGCAGTTGTTGTTGCTCCCGTGGATGTATCCTCCTCCTGCTCATCCTCATCGGTTAATTACCGTTCCTCACCAAGAAAAAGTCCATCGTTGTTGCAATTTGGACATTGCTCGACTACCAAGTGCATGCGACCTCCCCGACCGGGTGGTCGATAGTGGCGGCTGCGAGGACGCCACAGCCACCTATAAAGGCCCGGTCAATCTTGTAGCATGTCTTGTGGCCATTGTCCTTCCAGATGCGATGGGCCCTAGCCTTTCCGTAGTCGATACAGATGTTCTGCTTGCGGCCGCACGAAGTGAAGTCGAAGCATCCACCTTTGCTGGTCGGCACCTCTCCGCACTGGCCACAGTCATTCCAGCGACCAGCGTACGTCCAGTAATTGGCAGCCGAGCCCCAGACGGGTACCACCCAGTGCTGCTCGAAAAGGTCGAAGGCGGCATTGAAATCGGGGCATTTGCCCTGATGGCAGGCGCCGCTCCTCTTGGTCAAGGAGGTCTCATTGATATGAGCCTCGCGGAACTTCATCAACTCGGTGGCAAGTGTTGTGTTGGTGATGTCAATGGAGCCCTCGGGGATGTGTGGCCCATTGGCCAAGAAGTCCTCGAGCTCCTTTCCTTCAAGCGGCTTTGAAACCTCGGTCACAGCAGACTGAGGAGCATCGACGATAGCCGTTGAGGTGCCATCGGTGGACAGCGGGCCAGCAAGGACGCTGACCGCGGTGGCGGCCACGGCGAGGAGGACATGCTTGAGGATGGCCATGGTGAAATGGAGGACTCGTCTGATGAGAGGAGAGAGGGTAATTGACAATGTAGATGACTAGTGGGGGAGAGGGTTGGGCCGGTGTGAGCGGTGCTGAATTCTCTCACGGGAGAAAGGTGAGAAATGCTCTGGACTTTATACTTTGTCGACCGGCCATCTCGCTCTCGTTGTCCTCACTGGAGAGGGGCCAAAAATAGGGAAACCGATTATACAATGAGCTCGATCATGGCTACACATCGTGTGGCTAGTTGTTAGCTGCTTCCCGAGCAATCGACACACTCCTGAAGGATTGAGACTAAGGGCGTTTACTAGGTTTGATTGCCCTAACTCCATAGTTCCGATCCTTCTGGGCTAAATATCGTGACATGTCCAGGGGGTTTTGATTTGATGTGTTGTCTGTTGGTGAGACTTCCAGTAAAACTAACTTTGAGGCGAAGCCTTAAAGCTGGCCCAAAATCCTTGAAATACCATATATATATATATTCTATAAAAATAATTCATTAGCAATAAATAACTCTAATCAATCTATTTATCTTATTTGTATTCGAGCCATTCAATATTATAAGCCCTGTTTACAGCTTGAAAAGCCCTAATAAAAAGTGCCGTGGAAAGTAATTAAGTTCCCATTATTTGAAAAATACACTAAAATAAGCTGCGTGTGCCGCGTTTAGGATCCTTTAAAAGGTTTAGGCTCAGCTTTAAGGCAAAGCCTTAAAGTTTGCCACTAAAAGTGGAACCAACGGGAATAATAATGCGATCCTTGGTCCTGCAGTAGTCTGTCCTACACAGTGGGGTCCCAAAAGTTACCGCGAGTGTATTGCAGCTCGCAAAAACAAAAACCACTCATTGTCACATAAATACAATTTCTCTACCTTATGGCCGCCAGAGGCCCTAAACAGGAATATAAAATTCCCCTTATAAGAGAGATAGGATTGTTATAGCATACGCATTAGGCCTGTCGCCCAAGGAAATCAGTGTTCGGGAGAACGTTCTATCCGAATCTATTCGTGGACTTGTTTTAATACTGCATTCAGAAAACCAGCTAAAGTCTCCCACGCCGCGGGCGCCTACAATTGCTTAATGAGCAGGATAACAGACATGTATTCCGGGTTAATTAGCAAAAGTCTTTTATTATAAACGCGGATTTATAGCGCTAGGCAGGCATTGCATGTAGTGCTGTAACTCTCCACCGCTTCCTTCAGGAAGAGTGGCTGAGCCACCGCCTGCTGGACAATGGATATGTACATCCAAAGACAAAAGTTCCAGAGTTCGAAATAGGAATATATAGTAATTACCTAAACCTAAAATAGCCGAGCAATGGGGGCGAAGAATATAGAAAATTTACAAACAATCGCATACAATTCTCAACTTCGCGCACCGCAACGACACTAGTATCCATTATTTAACTGGTCTAATAGTGCTCATATTCTCAATTTATATGTTTATTTTCATTTTGCAGTCTCTATTTTTCTCACTCCACTTGCCAAGGCACCAAGGATGGTATCAGGCTGTGAGTTGTATGTCTTTGGAGCGGTAAAGGCAGTTTTTTTTTTACTATCCCCACACAACCCCTGTAAACAATGCAATACATTACCGATCGTAAACTAGGTAATGACAAAATAAATGCCTTACTAGCGTTATTAAAGTACATGCGGTCTAATTTATGAATGCCTCTAGTTTATACTTAAAGACCCAAGGTAGTATAGTCCAACGACTATGTATAGACTTAATTATTCCAGATCAGTTAATATTCTTAAAATTTAAGCCTATTTGCGTTTTAATTGCGGCCCAGCTATCCATTTCCTACCCTCAACACCTTGGTTACTTCTCCAGTATTCTATTAGGTGATAAGAAGCAGAGGATAAGGCTTGGTGATGCCTTGCTTAGAGAATCAGCTGGTCATCTGCGCCGGTAATCCTCAGCCTTGGGACCAGTTCGGCCCGTCTCGTCGATCCAATACGCACTTGTGCTTTGTGCACGCTTGGACTGGTTATCCAGTCCAACTTTGGGTTATCAGCTTCAAGACCGTCCACAGGGTTTTTTTATCCCACTTTACGGCTCAAAGCTGCAGATTAAATCCACTCTTTTCACCGGACGGCAGAGCTAATTCCACGACAGCATTCCTAGCTCGCCTGCAGAGAACAAGGCTATCGGCCAGCTGCAGTTACATGGTATGTGGATTATCATTACATATAGACTATTACTAATTTCTTTCTAATATTTTGACAAGAAGCGTCGAATGGCTTCCATAGGTGGCTGCAAATTCCATAACACTATTGGCAGACCTTTCATTCCAAACCCTGGGCATAGAAACCACGCCCAACTCGCATCTCCATCCAGACTATGATCTTTCTGCTGATTCGGTGTTTCTCTCGACAAAGGAAGACAAGCGGACGCCCCTTTACCTAAGGTAGACACTTAGCTGGCCACACAGAATGGCATTAGTAAATACCAGGAATAATCCTCCATCGTACAATCTTCTTGTACTTGACCCAATCCTCGCCATACTTGCGATAACACTTTTTATCGTCTCTGCCGTCTCGGTGGATGAGGAGGACTCCAAAGTACACGATATAGAAGTAGGTGATGAGCATGCCCCAACCTCTGGCTTCACCTTGGATTACTTGTCGACCATCAGCCATGACAAAAGCCCCTTCGACTGAGGAGGAACCAGCAGAAAGGATCTGATATCCAGCGATGCCAGTTGGCAAGCAATATGGCCAGGCCTGAATCCAGTCGCCAAAGTAATTGATGTGACGTGCGATTCCCCACCAGCCTGTGGTGAGGAGCTTGCTCCCAGTCTTGGTTTCAATGTACTTGAGGTGAGCGACGCTAGGATCACTCGGATTGGTGCGGAAGGTGTTCTTTTGGCTATTGGCAGATCGGAAGATGTAGTAACCGAGGCCGATGAGCGAGCCGGTGATGGCAAGGCCAACGGGGCCCAGCGAGCGAGGGTACACGGACAGGTAGCGAGTCTGAAGGGAGTACACGAACGGGACCCAAACGAGGTCACCAAACGACAGCATCACGCCGAATCCATCAGTGGTAATATCCATGGTGGTCAGGATGGCTGCCTCGTTAACCCACGAGTCGATAATGTAAAGAGCCTGCACGACCGTGATGCAGACAACGCTGTCTGTGACATAGCCATAGTTGCGGTATTGCTGAGCGCACCAAGAGCAGTTCAAGATGATCCATCCCATCATGCCCGGTCGAAGCTCACACCATTCCTTCAAGTCGACCTCTCCAATAAGGGGAATTGTGATTCGTGGGTTCAGCTCACGACCGATGAACCAGTCGTACAGCATATTCCCAGTGTGGCCACCTGCGGCCAGTTCGCGGTTGTCCTTGTTGCCGGTCTTGACGCTGAAGCTTCGAACGTAGACGAACGTGGCGATGGCGTAGGAGAGGAGGATGCTCGCCGTGAGGAGCTGGACGTAGTTTTCGCTGATGAAGGTCCAGACAGGGAATTCAGCACCCTGGGCGATTGTTCCCGCAGCGAGCGCAAATAGAGTGGCCATGTTCGAGTACAATGCTTTGGCTGAAGTTAGCACAACTGTCTCTCTATCCCTTTTTTTTTTTTTTTTTTTTTTAATACGGCATCATGTCACATACTGTTGAACCTGTATTTGAGGCGCCCACCAGATCGCAGAACCGTACCCTCGACCTCGGCAGCGGGGAGAATCGCGTATAAGATTAGGTTGAGGAAGTAATACGCCGCAAGAGCTCCTGAAGCCTTCCAGCTAGCTAGACCCCATATGCCATCCTCAGGCCAGCCAACCTCGAGCTTCAATTGGTCCAGAGATAGGGTCTTGGGACTCAGGAACGAAGGCGCGGGACAGCCTGAGACGTCGTTGCAGGAGAAGGTGAAGAGGTACACGAGAACGGGTAAGCCGAAAGAAATTCCAAAGGTGCCAAGTCTAGTAGGATCGTGTCAGTTCAAGCAATCCCTCTTGCTCTGCTGTGAGATTGCAACTTACGGTCCTCCGAATTCGTAGCCATGAGGCTGCTTCGAGGCAGCTTGTTTAGATTTGGGAGCCATTGTGACACGTGTGTCAATGAGAAATCAAAGAACCGTCCAGCACAGATTTCCTGCGACAATTCCGTGTGTTTTAATAGTCCCTCCAAGGCAAGCCTATGCGTGAACGAATACGGGCACTGCCTCAAGCCATTGGCGAGTTTGACGAAGGGAATTCCAGATTCCACCTTCAAGGGGCGCGTGCGATATCGAAGTCTCCCGATTAGGCTTAGTGTCCAGCGGCTGCGGATGAAGGGTCTTAAAGCGGACAAATATATTTTCCCGACCAGCTTGCATCAAGATTGCCGACTTACGTCACCATCCAGGAACCAGCCAACCAGAGGACCGGGACGGGTGCGGATCCCGTGACCTCACGATAACCGGCATCGTGGTCGCAGCTGGTATCGTGGCGCTGAGGCTGGCTATACGAGGCTGGGACTAATACATACGAACGCCACTCTTTTGAGGCATCGAACTGCGAAAGTTGGCGTCTTCTTGTGGAATTCTTGACGTTAAGCAGGCTTTGCGACAAGCTACGGACTTTGAAGAGGTTTCGGTCAAGAGAGAGTCGTTCATTTCTCTCCTGTTTCATATCGTTTTCCAGATTACGCGACCGTTGGTAGCGCAAACATCGCAACGCACAGAGCCCCTCGAGACGATTTTCAGTTCCCCGCCATTCATTCGACTAGACCAGAGATTTTCCAAACTTCATCTGCATAAGCGACCGACGCGACGACGGCATCTGACTGCCCAGCATGATCACCTCGCCGTCTCACCTCTTGATGCTTCTGGCAACGGCCGCTGCCGGTGTCAACGCCGCGGCCGCCGCCGGTACTGCCACAACTACGACGCCTGCGCCGGCGTGTACGGCGACCTCTTTAACAAATGGTGGATTTTTTGATTTACGGCCGGATACAGCCGTAGCGCCCCCGGAGAAGGGGAAATCACACAAGTCAGGCACCTACAAGGACTATCATTCTCGAGGCTGGGATTACGGCAAGAACTTCACTTTGAACATCTGCGGCCCGGTGGTCGACCCCGTTAGCGATGTAGTTGGCTTGAAGAAGAGCCAATGGGCGAATGTTAGCGCCTACTACACGTCTCACGATAGCGTTTACTCAATTGGGTTTGTTTGAGGCTTTTGCAAATAACGACCTTGTTTCTGCGCGCTAATGGTTGCTTCAGCTCTGTATCGTTGGATCTGCATAGTCGAGGGCGAAAGCTCGTTTTGCAGTACACTGGCGGATCTCCCTGCGGAGATAGCAAATCGAGCTCAGGGCACGACAATGATGACGACGACGATTACGATTATCACAAGAGGGGCACAAAGGAGCAATACAGCGAGGGCCTCTCACCACCTGCCCACGCCCACGAAATCGAGACGATCGGGCGAAGCGACAGCACTCTCAAGACCAGGCGGAAGTCGGCCACAATATCTTTCCTGTGCGATCGAGATCCTGGAACCACCACAGCCGTCTCGTTTGTCGGCGTCGACCCCGACGAATGCTCCTACTTCTTCGAAGCTCGCTCCGCATATGCCTGTGCCCACGCGGAGCCTCACAAGCCCGGTAGCGTCGGGCCCGGAAGTGTGTTTGGGCTGATTCTCGTCATCGCCGTGCTCGTGTACGTCCTCGGCGGCGTCTTCTACAACCGCACCGTCGCGCACGCCCGGGGATGGCGACAACTGCCCAACTACAGTCTGTGGGCCGGTATTGGGAGCTTTTTCAGCGTGCGTCCGTCCCGGCCCAAGGCGGGGCTACCTTTCAACTAATGTGTATATGCGTGTTATTTAGGATTTATTTGTCATCTTGTTGTCGTCGTGCGGACGCCTTTTGCCGAGCAGGAGAGGCTACCAGCATATTGGGTCAAGCCGCAATAACGAAGCGGAGAACCGTTTAATAGACCAGCTGGACGAGGAATGGGACGACTAGAATTGATATATCTTCTTTAAAGCCTTCACTTGGCGTGTAAGCCTGATGCTTAATTTTTCTAGGACCAGCGGCTTTTGCGAGAGCGAACTCGGGTTTTTTTTGGTGTAAGCCGTAAAATGTTGTTCTCGTTTGGATGTACATATATATTCATGCCTATTTTTATTTGTTTTTTTTTTCCCCTTCTCTTCTACTTACTATTTGACCATTAGTCTTTTGTAGGGTATTCATGGTATTTTTTCTAAAGGGGGTGCGGCGTGACTCAAGTACGTTGATCGTGTCTTTTGGCTCGCCGCCTCCTTTTTTCAAACGACTGTTATGGAAGAATGTATTTTATACGACTTGGATACCTGCTTGGGCTTTTATAGCATGGGATTGTCATTGGGCATCGAGGAAATAGGCATGTAGCTCATAGATAGGAGACAAAAAGACTGGCGCTTTTGTTATCACTTCATTCATATGTCGGCTGAATACAGTGTTGACTGACACAATTTTGGGATATAGAACGAAGCGGACATTCTTAACCTGACGGGTGCGCAACAAGTAGCTGGTGATGGTAAGAATGCAAAATTTCACGCAGTACCTCTTCTCATCGTAAGAGGTAATACTATCCAAGACATAGTGTTGATTCAAAGACACCAAACCTTATTTTCCGAGTTGGTTAGACTTTTGGGCTAGACTTGCGTGACTCGAGAGAATACGACATGGGCTGGCCAAGACAATTACGAGACTTCAGCGATCAGGATATGGGCAAGCTTCATTTGGCGAAAGTGTCTGGTTGTGCTCTGAGTGATGCCTAGATAAACTGGGCCATCAAGTGCTGTGAACATTCTGGTAATTGTAAGTTGCGATTACTCGTCGCATGCTGACAGCATTCGGTATACGATGAGTTCTAGTAACATAAGAAAGCTGAGACGGCAGATTTGCCGTCGCAAATAATAGAGTCGGCAATTCCTTGTTTTTTTTCTTTCCCCCGTATTACTTGATGTGGCACAAGATGAACAAAAGCCTTTGTCGTTTTAAGACGCTGCATTTTGATGAAAGTCTATGCTTCCAACATGGATGTGTTGTGTGACTAGTGTAGCTTGATTGCTCTGTGTATGGCCGTAAAAGTGCAACTAGCTGATGCGTAAATGAGACTGAATTCAGCTTCAACTATCAATGATTTTGAATAATATGGTGGATGAAAGAACAAAGTGGCTGTCCATTAGACTTTGTGCTTTCTTCGCGATTGTCTTTGATCCCTTGTCTGCGAGCAGGACGACTACATGAATACAAAGATTGAAGGCATCCTTTGTTTGGATGTATACTTCAAACAATATTGGGACTTATGATAGAATTTGCAGCAAGGGACATTTTGCAGATAATGGCAAACGACGTACTTAGGACCTATTATACTCTATTGCCACCTCCGCTACTCTATCCTTGAACCAGCACTCCACACTGAACCCTGGGAATCAAGGGATCACCATATAGAACAGTAATTATCATTGCTGAATAAATACCAATTATACGCTCCTTTCCTATTCTCCAAGCCGGCATCACGTCCTTTTTTTTGGGGGGGGGGAGTACATGAGTAATCTCATATGTACTACAGCCCACCAACAAGCTCCTGTTTCTGAGCTGCCGCCTGCACAAATACTCTCTCGTGTAACCCAACAATGGGAAAAGACATCCATTGCATGTCATTCGGGTTCCTGTTAAATTAAACAGTACGCAGAGAGTAAATAGACGGGTATATTCCAATGCCCTGGTTTGTGGAACAGGGCATGAAGGGCCGCTATACCTGAGCGGCTGGTGCCAACCCTGGCAGCACGTTTTCTGTGCTACGACATGGGGGTTCATTAGCTGAATAAATTGCAGCCATGTGGGAAAGCAGCCTGTGATGTGGTTTCAAATAAGGCGTCCATGCAAACACCCGCTGTCATTTCCTTCTCCAGTGTTTCCAGTAGCTTCCCCATGGCTCTCATCTTTTACACTCGCACAGTCCGTGTGTGCTCCCTAGTTGCTGTCTCTAATTACTTTGTTTACTTCCTTTCCGCCGAGCTGCCAGCTCATTTCTCGCAGCCGGCGGGTAGCCTTCAGATCATGGATCCATTTTACACTTGAGCGTCCAAGGGCCTTGGAAACATCACGGCTGGAGAAATGAATAAAGCTTTGCTCGAACATATTTAGAAGTATTATTTGTGGGTCTACCATCCAGATAAATGCTCTATTAATATCTACAACAGGGAGCACTGGCCATTAGATTAACTGCTATTGAAACTGCATGCCTTGTAAGAGGCCAAGGGGAGATGAAAGGAGGACGCTGCAAGTATGAGCAAGCTAGATTGATATAATGAGGGATTTGGCAGTTTACATCATTTCATCCCGCGCAGGAAATTTCAAGTGGTAGCAAAACCATGTGCAAAATAGGGACTCAAAGAGGCCATGTGCGCTCAAGGTACCCGCCAAGTGACAACCTCGCAGGCCATAGTATTGTTATTTCGAATTATTGCAGCTGCCAGCTGGCAGACCGTTCAATGGAGCACTATAGGATTTGCCTTTGTATTTCTCCTAGGAAGAAAAACAATATTTCCTCTTTTCTTCTTCCTTCCCCAACCCGAATATCCAGATTCAAAACTTTGGCACGCTTTGACGTTGACAATTTTTTCCATCTTGATAATCCTATTTGCATCACCATCAACCCTGTCTTTGACTTTGACAAGGCTTATATAGAAGTCCTTCTATTTTCTTTTGCTATTTGAGACGTCTTTAGACACACGCGTTATCCCCTGATTTCTATTCAGAAAGATTTCCCACCCAGGCAGATATCCGCCTCGATCCATCTACCCGTTCAATCTTGTTTGAACCAGGAGCGGATATCGATATCCTTCCCCCTGTCTCTTGTTCATCCCGCTCGTCTCACACGGAAGGCTACATCGTTGCCATGCCTCAAACGAGATCTGCCTCTAAGCAGCAGCGTCAGAGACAGATGGACAGCCCTAAGACGGATAGCAACGGTTAGTTTGAGTTGCCCTTGCGTTTGATAATCGATGCCAGACGTTCTGACTAGGATAGGCCAAGCAGGCAGCCCTGCTGCTCTGGATGAAGCATGCCTTCCGTACAACCAAGGAGCTGGGAACGCATCCGCCATAAATATCAGCGATCCAGACACCACGGCTTTCGATTCTTTTGAGGGGTCTCTCTATCAAGAGTCACAGCAGCAGGAGCAGGAGCAGCAGCAACAGGAACAGCAGCAGTTAGTTCTCTTCAACCCAACAGACGGAGATAGTCTGAACCAACCATATCTCCCATGGGATTTTCCAGGCATTGACCAGCATTTGTATCCCTTTACTCGACCAACAATGGCGGACGACCAGCGCTACCTGTCTCCGTCCTACTATGTGGTAAACTTGTCTTTAATTTCACCCTTGGCCTACTTGATATCTGGCAGACATTGTGTTTATTAACCCTCGAGGAATACAGGACCCGAATTTCTTTGAAAACGATTATACGCCGCCGCCGCAGCAGCAGCAGCAGCAGCAATATGACGAATATCAGACATTGCATCCGTGGATGTCTCCAACCCTCGAAGAAGCTGCCGTCTTGGATGTACAAGATATCCAAGGTCAAGTCAATGACCTTAGCCAGCTGCCATTCCAAACCGGTGATGAGCCTTTTGAGCCTTTGCCGTTCGAATATGCTGCAATGCCGGACCATTTGATTCAGTTTCCTCCTCTAGATGAACGATGGTCAGCCACATACGAGGGTGATCTTTTTGGAATTCCTCAGACTCTGGAGCAGACCATTCAGAACGATGCCTCTCTTCTTGGTGAGAACGTCGAAATGACCCTGCAGGTGGCTTCCTCTTCGCAGCCTCTCACGGGGGTTGCTTTTGTTAAGCATGAGCACCAGCGGAATCTCCCCGGTGATGAGAGACCCAATCACTCGCATCCACCAATCCAGCTTACTCTAGTGGGTAGCAAGGCCGCGCTGGAACAAGCAAGGCGAAGACGACAAGCCAATAGACGCCGCAAGGGCCCAAAGCCCGCGGTAGAAGTCGACTGGCTTCCACGCGATGCTGATCGAGAAACCAAAGACAGGTTTCTCGTGGAGGCGAGACGGAATAAAGTCTCGTACAAACTCATCAAGACGTATGGCCGCTTCGCAGAGGCAGAGTCGACTCTTCGTGGCCGTTTTCGAACGTTGACGAAGAGAAAAGAGGACCGGGTCAGAGATCCTCAGTGGACGCCCATCGACGTAAGTTTCAGTGTTTCCTTTTTATAATTTTTTTTCCTGCCCTAACCTCTTGTTTCGCAGATTCATCTTTTGAAGGAGGCCGTTCAAGTGTATGCTGGTGGCCAGCATCCTGACAGGGCAGGCATCTCGTGGATGATGGTCTCTCAGTACATAACCGGCCATGGCGGCACGTACGCTTTTGGATACACGACTTGTCATCGTAGATGGCTGCATCTCGAAGCTACTGGGCAGCTGGGGGAGAATTGGGTTGATCAGAGCTGGGAGGCTCGTGACGATGATGAGGAGAATGAAGATGATGATGATGAGATGGAGGGAGTCGAGACCGAGGCGGACGATGAGGATGAGAATGAGGACGACGATGGTGACGACGATGGCGATGACGAAGAAGACTAATATCGCAATCGCGGCAGAAGACTTGGGGACACTACACATGGCTGATATTAGATCCTCACGCACTCTCTCACTCTTTCTTTTCTTTTTTTCTTCTTCTCCCGATTTTTTCTTTTGTCTTTGTGCGCACTGATACCTTTCATCCGGCACTCTTGTCTACTTTTTCTTTTTTCTCTTTAGTCTGCATTTATTCATCATGAGAACAAGGTCTCGCATCATCGGAGTATGGGGAGGATAGACAAAGGACATTGATCTTCTTTTCTTTTCTTTTCTGTTTTTTTTTTTTGTAATGGCATTTCACATTTGCTAAAGGCGCATTGGGCTACGATACCCATAGACTATGGACTTTCCGAGTTTCATCTCTTAGTTCATTTTACAGAATAGTCTCTTTCTTTGTTGCTTTTTTTTTTCTTTTTTCTTTACTGGCCTCTTTATATTTGTGTCTAATACTGGTCTTTCAACGGTAAACGCTTTCTACAGCTTATTCTGACCTTCTTCCGCCTCGCCCCGTGAGATACCGATGCTGCTTAGCACAGCAAGTAGCTGCTCTGGGCTCTTCTTCAATGCCTCCCACTCAGCCTCGTTTTTCACCAGTGCCGTACCAGCCAAGACTGTGCCGTTCAAAGCGAGTGATCCAACAGCCTCGTGCCCATCGCTGCTTTTGATCTCGGAGCCTTCCTGTTTCCGAGGGCATATGACTAATGTGTCCTTTGTCATGGCCATGTTGTAGCTGATTAGGGCTTCGCCCGTCGTAGGAACCGCTTCTATCTTGGATCCGGCGTCCTGGGCGGCTGCCTGGCAAGCTTTTGTGTAGACGCGAGAGTAGACGGCAAAGAGATCTGCAGAGGACATTTTCGTGTTGATAGATTCGGAGAAAGCAACAAACGGAGTTTTCTGCAGTGCATCGACTTGCTGTGCGAGCACATCCCAGGCAGTTTGGTCTTCTAGGCCATCCTTCATCCGAGAGATTGGCAGCAACTGAAGATGTCTGTGGGGCTGGCTCGCTCCGGAATCAGGTCCTCCATTAAAAAACGCGAACAGTCCATCATCCTGTGATCCTTTCTCTCCTAAAGAGGCGGATCCTGCATCACGGCTGCTTGATTGCCTCGCCTGCTCGTAAGCCTCGATGCACGCAAGCGCGGCCTCCAGGTCGGATTCCTCGAGCACCTGAGTCTGCGGCTTATTCTCCTTCGTCGCGAGAATGAAATGCTCCGGCACAACGGCAAATTTGTTCAGAACAAGAAAATGGGATGGGCCTAGATCAGTGATGAAAAGAGAGGCGGGAGGATTGGCAAAGGGGTCAAAGGGCGGCTTGCGAGGCTGCGACGGGTCTGGCGGAGGGCCTTTGGGTTTATTTGCGAGGGATGGAGAGAAGCGCAGCTGGAACTGTGAGGGTTTTGTTAGCCATCGATTGGTGCTTTTGGATGGATTTTTTGGAGGATAGCTTGGTAGTTGTTACGTACAGGGATCGAGTTGACATGTAAGATGGTGACTTGAGTAGGGAAATAATGAAGCTCATTTGCGGACAGCGCCTTGGAGAAGGTGGCTCTGACGAGTTCATGGAGGTTTGCCGGGGCCTTTAGGCGCGACATTTTGAGAATATCAAAGCCCTAGAAAAAGGAGAAGGCTTTTAGCGATAGTTGGTCAGCGACGCAGTATAAGTACAGTATCGTAATGAGATGAATAATGTCCAAGTGGCATGTAAGACGTCAGTATTTTGGTAGAGCAGCAAGTTTGAGGTCCGTGCGGGGATCGCTGCTGCGATGCCCCTCCATGGCAGATTCTCATGTTCTATTTCGCGATGCTGCGCCAACGACCAGAATCTTGGTGTTCACCAATAGACATGCGTGAAGATATGATTTCAGGAGAAGGGCATCATTAATGATTCAAGAAGGTGATTTACAGAATCATTCACTTTGCATTCATACACTCTATCTAACCCAATGCTCATGCTCCATGCTCACGCTCATGCTCACGCTCCTACATTTATATCCCTGGTAAACCAACCACCCCTCTCAAAGCCGGCACAAATCTGGGCACATAATATATAGCATATACACCGATGGTGGCAGTCAAAAGCCCAGTAAGCTGCGATGTAGGCGTTAGCTCGTCATCATCTCCCAGCAGTAAATCTCAAGACCTACCTTTTCAAACCATGTATGGAAGTATATGGCCGTCATGAGCAGCATCCACAGGCTCAACGACATGATGCCTATGGCGGTCTTGCCCCCAATGTTAAACACAGGCTCTCCTGCTCCCTCTCCAGCCCCCGTCTCGGACTCGACGCTCGCGCTCTTAACCGCTCCGTCAGGCATGACGACGCATCTCTCTTCGGCGAGCCATCCGCAGAATCTGAGGGCCGGCCAGCCCACTTCCTGCATCAAGAATGCAGTGCCCAGAACCAGGAGGAATACATGACCCGAAATATCGTGGCCTCCCTTCCACTTGCCTCCTGCTGCTTTACAAGCCACAGCCGTCAACAGCTGTTTCACGCTGCCGTCGCCCACGGCAACCTCTCGTTGCGCCAGCTCGCATTTGCCACCGGTCCAGTGGAAACTGCGGTCAATAATAGGAGGGCCAAAGAACCACTGTGTTACTACGAACCACCAGCCCGTGGCGGCTCCCCAACGGATTCCCGCGCGGATTCTCCTCGCCAGAACGACGGCGGGCGGCGTATTGCGGGTGGGCTGCATGAGGAGAGAAAAGACGAATGCAAAGGTGATCCATCCCCAGCCTCGCTTCACAAATACTACGTTGAAGACATTGTTCTTCCGGGCAAAATAGCTCGGCGCGATGCTCGGGTCTTGATGGTGCGACTGCGACACGTGGTCATACGTAGAGGCTCGTATGTCGGGCGAGACGATGGAGAAGACGGTGCCGAAGAGGAGGATGGCGGGGAAGACGGCTAGAAAGATCCTCTCGAGAGGCGTCGGCAGGTATGGCGGGTTGCGCCGCGAGGACTCGGCCTGGGTTGTGGCGGCGGCCATGTCGATGTTGGAGGATGGGGTTGAAGGGTCGGAAGCAGTCTTGGCTGCACGGCGCTGCACCGATGCCATTTGGTGATGAAAGAGTGAAAGGCTCGCAAAGACGAGGATCAGCTGGACGCAGGCATAGAGAGTTGCTGGGGAATGTTGTTCGGGGGGAGAGGCGGACCAGAGAGTCGCCGTGAATATGTACGAGGCTGAAAGTAGTGGGTTTCGAGTGTATGACGTCGCCTCCCGCGCGGGCCTTGGTAGAATGGAATAGCTGGTGGAGATGACGCTGAGAGGCAGCCGGCCACGTGGAACGATCTCGAGTCTAGTTGTAATGTTGAGCTGGTCTTTATCTGTCCAAGATATCTAAAGCAGTTTAGTTATTTCATATTTACTGCGCTGTTGATGTTACGTTGACGCATTTATCTTGATATTGAACAGGCTTAGACAGAAGCATGTGATGACGAGACTAGGTATTATCGAGAATGGATTCCTCGGGAACAGATTGACAACTCATAAGACAAGCCAAAATCAAATTGAGCTGATTCCGGTTCAATTTTGAAAAGAATATTTTATTCAATTTTCTTTACTCGTTACAGCAACACATTGCACGACTCTGCTTGTTTCTGAGCTTTACAGGGTATTTTGTGTACAAGTATTTTGTTGAGATTGCCTCTTGTACCTAGATTGGTGGCGGTGGGTACTTATCGATACCCCACTATTATGGCCTTGTGGAGGAAATTCTTTCCTGGACCCAAAAAGTGTAACCGCCGTGTCGCATATCCAATTTTCCTTTCCGCCATACAACCAGCACTTGGGATTTTTCGACATCCTCAATGCAAACATGGCGGCCGGCGACGAGGCTCCTGTCGCTGCTAGCGCGCCCTCCACTGAGCGCAACGAGGACAAGCCAATGGCATCAGGCGAGGCTGCCGGCGCCCACCAGGGCTCTGGGAACAACCGCGGCAAGAAGGGAAAGAAAGGCGACAGAGGCCGAGGAGAATGGAGGTAAGTTCCTTTTACAATTGGGTGGGTTTCCGCATTTACCAACGGCGCTGATCAGACTGTAGCCGCACAAAGGTAGATAAGCGAAAGCGCCATGACGAGTACAAGGAATACAAGCGCCGCAAGATTAGCGACATCGATAATCCCAAGGCGAACCCCTTCTCCAAAGAGGAGATTGAGGCGGAGAGCCGTCGGCCGAAGCGCAAGGTTGCCGTCATGATTGGCTATGCCGGCACTGGATACAAGGGTATGCAGCTGAACGGCGACGAGGAGACGATCGAGCGAGATCTGTTCCAGGCGTTCATCAAGGCCGGCGCCATTTCAAAGGCCAATGCCGACGACCCTCGCAAGTCGAGCTTGGCTCGTTGCGCGCGAACCGACAAGGGCGTGCATGCTGCTGGCAACGTCATCAGTCTGAAGCTGATTATCGAAGACGAGGACATCGTCGACAAGATCAACGATGCTCTCCCGCCGCAGATCCGAGTCTGGGGCATCCAGAGGACCAACAACAGCTACAACTGCTACCAGTACTGTGACTCGAGATGGTATGAGTATCTCATGCCCAGCTACTGTCTTCTGCCCCCTCACCCTCAGAGCTTCCTCGGAAAAAAGCTTGTTGAAATCAACAAAGAGTACGGCGCTGAGGAAGAGACCAACGCAAGGCTGGCTGATGTCAAGGATTTCTGGTCGGAAGTGGATGAGAAGGATATTAAGCCCATCTTGGCCGGACTTGATGACGAGACGAGGGCCGCCGTTTTGGAGAGTTTACATTCCGAACAGGCCCCCGAAGAGAATGCAGACGAGTCTAAAAAGGCTGAGAGCACAGAACCAGCGGCTGCTCGGGAGGAGACGGCAAAAGAAGATGATGACTATGTCATGGTTGACAAGGAGCAGCCATCAGCAGAAAATGCCGAACCTGCCCCCACGAATGAGGGTGACGATGCTACACCTCAAAGGCCTGCAGTCGTCCTTGAGACGGTTCAGCCCAAGCGCCGCGAGCTGGGTCCTGTAGACTTTGCCCTGCGCGACATCAAGGCAGCGTACATTGGCGCTAAGCGTGCATATCGCGTGTCTCCCGAGCGCATCCAGCGACTGCAGGAAGCCCTCAACCAGTACGTGGGAACCAACAACTTCCACAACTATACCGTGCAAAAGTCGCACGGCGACCCTTCGTCGAAGCGACATATCCGATCCTTTGTCGTCAATCCCAAGCCCATCATCATCGGCGATACGGAGTGGCTGTCGCTCAAGGTCCACGGCCAGAGCTTCATGATGCACCAGATCCGAAAGATGGTCGGCTTGGTGACTCTGATGGTGCGCTGCGGCACGACTCTGGACCGCATCAAGCAGAGCTATGGTCCTCAGAAGATGGCCATTCCTAAGATGCCCGGCCTGGGCCTGCTGCTGGAGCGACCGGTGTTTGAGAACTACAACAAGAGGGCGAAGGAGACGCTCGGGCGTGAGGACATTGACTTTGACAGATATGAGGAGAAGCTGGAAGCGTTTAAGCAGGAGCAGATTTACTCGCGCATCTTTGGCGTCGAGGAGAAGGAGAATTCGTAAGTTTTCCTTTCTTTTCCTTTTCCTTTTTTTTCTGGTTTGACATTATCTAATAATCCTTTTCACAGATTCCACAGCTTCTTTTCACAGATTGATCAATTCAGATCAAATCACTTCCTGTGGCTCACTGCCGGAGGCATGAAGGTTGCGACGATTGACAAGTCGAACGGTAAGCTGCAAGACGTCGATAAGCAGCTTGGTGACGAGGATGAGGAGGATCCTGAAGGCGGGGAGGGCTAAGGGGCTGATGCTGATGCTGTACATATTAGACATGGGCCTATAGACAGGGTGCTCATCCTGTTGTCCTGATGAGCTCTAAGGCGTTTCGTATTTTTTCTTTTTTTCGAGGCACATTTTTCGAGCTCCCCCCTCCTTTTTTTTCCCTTAATTTTCAAAGTGATATTTGTAGTCGACGATGTCTGGTGGTATCTGTCTAAACTTCCGTGCATCCCCAACGCCAGTAAACACAATTATGCCAATCCATTTGAACCAGTAAAGCATCAACATCCTCACCGACCGGCCGCAGCAGTAGGCGCCGTAGATGCAGTAGCAGCCGCAGCAGCAGCCGCAATCATACTCTCCATTTCCTCCCTCACGAGCGGCTGCCACGTGCCGCCGTTGCTCTCGGCCAGGTTCTTCATCTTGGACGCTTCCATCTGGTTAAGAAGTTCAGACACCCGGTTGACGTCCTGGTCGAGCTGCTCCTCTTTCGCCTTGCGGTCTTGGTCTTCTGTGCCGAGGGGTCCAAAGATCCAGAGTTCCTTTATTTTGCGGGACAGAGTGAGGAATTCCTTGATGGATGTGTACTAGGGGGAAGAAATGTGAGTGAGCTGTCCTGCTTGCTGCTGCTGCTGCTGCTGCCTTGATACATATATACACATGTATCATCCCTGGACGGGAATTATGTGAGCAGGGGGGGATGGGATCCGACACTTACCAAGCCATCGAATTCCATCTTGATGGATATGCCGGTGACGGCCATGGCTTCGGGGTTGGCGTTGTTGCGGTCCTGCTCGGCCTGGACGGTGGCCAGCATCATGAGGGTGCGGTAGCGGGTGAGGATGTCAGCAATGAGACGGTTGTGGGTGTCTGTGATTGTGATTTAGTAGAGTGTGAGATGAAAGGTTTCATATGAGAATAAGTAAGAGTTGCATAGTGAGATGAAAAGACTGGGGGTGAGAATGAGGCCGGGCATGGTGCCGTAGGATAGGTACCTATGTTTACGATATACATGTATACATGGCGTAAAGCAAGTACAAAATCAAACTGAAGCTATTCGCGAAAGACAAACGGCGCAGAAGAGCCCCTTGTTCACCGACTTACCCATCAAATTGGACGAGGCTGGCTGTGAGCGCTCCATCTCTGCTTGGCGACGGCTTCACCCCGTTAGCCGCTTCTCCTCCACCCTTTGTCGACTATAGCCTGAAGAGAGCCCTGATGGCTAGCGAAAGCGCAGGTTATGGAGATGCGTGACTGGGTTGGTGATAGGCCTGTCCAATTCCAGTTTTTTTTTTCTTTTGGCGTTGTCGAGATATATCGCGGTTGGTTGTCAGGATGAAAAGAGGCTAACAGGGTGCTGCTAGTTTGGCGGCTATGGATACATGTAGACAGTGGGCACCGCTGTGGGCTATTAGTGAGGAGGGGCGCTGTATTTTTGGGGTGGCTGTTGCTGGGTCCGCTAAATGTGGGATCAACGCGATAGTATTTGTGACGTTATTCCCGACGGCACAATCGAAGCGAAGTGCATCAATGGTTTGTAAAGAAGAGGATTTGACGGCTGTTTTTACTGCTGCTGAAGCCTTTAATCATGACTTGCACCCAAAGTTCGTTTCTCGCGTGTTATTGCATCTTAGTACCTTACCTACAGGTACTAAAGCTTCTACATGAACTAATGCATCACCACCACCTTGAGCGCTTAACAACATATGTACGCAACTCGCAACTAACCACAGCCCCAACTATTCGAGCCTTACGCGCACTTTTCCGCCTGGGAGGTGCCAACTACTACTAGTAGCACCAAATGTGCCTTGGTGGCGTGTATTTGCCGATCCCACTCGCCCAAATCTCACTGCCCATCAGCCACGCGAAACAGCCAATACAAGGCGTCGGAACCCCCCCCCTGCAGCTGCGTAGCGCTCCATGGCGTGTCTTGAGATGCTTTGTCCGCGGCAGGGGTTTCACCACAATAATCATCTTCTTCCATTTACCGGTTTTCTCTGATTCTCATGGCGGTGTCGCCTTTTGGGGGGCTTGTTTTGTGAAACTAATGAAGAAAAAAAAAGAGCACGGCTCAAGTAACCCGCTTTATTAATAGAACACCCAGGAACTAATAAGGACGAGGCTAACTGGACAGAGACAACTGCTAGGAGAAGCAAAAAAAGAGAAAAGAGAAAAGAGAAACCGTCAGGACACAAAGGTTAAGCCGAAATGAGCCACGACTAAAAGCTTATCAACCCAGTCTCAAGCAGACAGCAAACCCTGCCCCATGCCGTGCTTGGCCACCATTACCTTCTTTCGTAGACTTCACCCTAGAATCCTCCGTGCAACAGAATCCCAAACCTCGTTCCATTCAGCTCAAAATAGACTGGGGCCCCAAGAGAAATCTCCACCTGCTCGTTTCCTCCCATTGGCTTGCGCGGTAATAGCTGAAGAGCCGTTGCTTTCTCTTGGGTGTGGATTCTCTGGCGCGGGCATGGAGGACGATCCTTCGCTTCAAAGTCAGAGCCTGTCCCCGGGCCTGGGGCCGCTTGTGAGTGGCTGGTGCTGCGTTGGGATTTTTTCTGTCGGTATGCAGGCTGATGTAGTGCTGCTTTTAGGGAGCAGGGAAATTGGGAGTCAGAAGGAGAAGAGAGCAGGGGACTGGTTGGGTCGGTATAGGCAGATTGGCATCATAGCGTGATGTGAGGCGGGCCATGGATCTGGGCGTTGCCGGTGTTTCATGTAGCTTTCGCTTTTCTCGCTCTTTTCTTCTTCTTTTCTTCTTCTTCTCCTTCTTCCTCCCTTGATTTGATCCTTCTCTGCTCTCTCTTTGCGTGCAATGTACATGTAGTTGGCCGAGTTTGCGTTTGGTGATCATCGAGTGAGAGTCCTCTTCCTACCAGCATCAACAAGCTATTATCATAGAGAGCACGTGTGAATCCGTTGAAGCACTACAGCTTCTTCTTTTTTCTCCTACGTCTCATCCGAAATCTCACTCTCCAACTATCTTCCACAATGGCGGGCATAGACTCAACGGCTACTCACGCCATAACCAAGCCGTCCGTCCCCGTCGTCACTTCGTTCCCCTTCAATCCTCTCACTACAACTTTCACCCGTCCCGATGATTGCGACGGCATCTACGTATCTGGTTTTCTCAGCGGCATAGACTTCTCCAAGTCCTGCCTCCCAAAAGGCTTCCACACCGACCAGACCTCCTACTTCTCACCCGGCTTGGCATGTCCGTCTGGCTACTACTCGGCCTGCCATGACAATATCGGAGCATCGCGAATCACGACCGTAACGTGCTGTCCGACGTTTGCCACCGATATATCGCTTTCCTGCGTCACGGCAAGTACGCTTGAGAGCGTTTGGTCAACTCTGTTTTGTACATGGATTGCGCCTGATGGAGACGGCACGACGCTGCCCATGACGGTGAGCAACAATGGCATTACAAGCACGGTCCAGGGCTCCTTTACTGCTCCGGGGGGTTTGAACGCCTTTGGAATTAGAATGGTATACCACAAGACCGACACGCAATCGACAACCATGGCAACGACGACAACAACAACAAGAAGCGCAGCAACAACGGGGACAAAGCCAGGAGGAGCAAAAAACACAGGCGGTTCGGATTCTAGTGACTCATCCGGTGGTTTGTCAACTGGTGCCAAGGCAGCAATTGGAGTTGTCGTGCCCGTTGTCGTGCTCGGTTTGCTGGCCGGTCTGTTCTTCTGGTGGAGAAAGCGGCAGCAGTACAACAAAGTCGTCTCATCAAGCACGCCCACGGAGCTCCAGGGTCGAGAGGTAGCGCCGGCGGCCGAGATGCCACAGTATAGCGGCCTGATGAACAAACCTAAACCGGCGACCGAGGCGCCTCCGGGAGAGCTGCCTGCGGAAGAGCCTCCTGCGGTTGAGCTTCCCGCCGGGCCGATGCACTGAAAAGCTGGCTAGATTTTTTGGTGAATAGAGATGTGGTTCTTGGTGTTTGGTTGTACGACCGGTTGTTCTTCAACTGGGGGAGTTTGTATGGGTCTTGGGCGTTTTGAGAGCTGCCTACGAAACGACTGATGGTATTTTGCTTTCTCTTCTTTTAATACCTTTTTTTTTTTTTATATCGATGGCTGCATGATTGCATGTACATTATCTTTTCTACACAATTGGGTCGAATTTTGTCACGAGGGTATGCAGTGAGAGTTGTCAGGGGGTGACTGTTTGTTGTACAGTACGCTGTATGAGGTTTTAAAAGGGGGATTTTCCTATGGTTGGCATGAGCATTGTATAGTCACAATAGCTGTGTTTAATTTACTGTGGGACATAATTATAGATATTATATACCTTGACACTGTTATAAAGCCTGTGTTATAGAGAGGATAATGAAAACTCTCCCTAGATCCTTGATGACTTTCACCTGTTTCGCGTTCTGTTGGTTCAAAAAGGAAAAGGGTCAGTACTTTGAGGAGGTTGTGTTGTGTTTGTTCATTACGTGTTCGGCTTGGGCTTTGATCCCTATGCGATGGCTACAAAGCATTCACTTGATACGATATTCACATTCAAAAGACCACACTCGTCATTTTTGAAAGCCAACATCATCTTTGAGACCCAGCCAGAATATTTGCTTTGGTACAAAATGATGTTGTTCTCGTGACCACTCAAACAGTATTTCATGTTTTTGGCGCTGTCGCCAACGCTTCAGCTTGTAGCATATGAAAGAGCATGGAGATATATATATAAGAAGAGCCAATGTCAGAAATTTTGGAATCGGCTGCTCTCCAACTCATCGCAGTAGCAATTAAACATCAAATTACCCTTTTCCTCCTCAAAACCCACTACCACCATGAAATGGTGTATCACTCTCATCGCCCTTTGGGCAACTCTTGTCACCACCTCTCCCGCTCCCAGGAAAGCCGTCGATTCCCCAAATACCCATGGGGCAACAACCGCCCTAGCCGAGCGTGGCATCTGCACCGACGACGACAACGACTGCTGTTGCCTTTGTGCCTCGGCTGATGCATGGCCGTGCATTGGATGTACCAAGGTAATTAATTCCAAAAAAAATAGAGAGCGTGTATTTCTCCCTCCCTTTCCTTCGACTAATGATGGCTATTATTCTAGTACAAATATTGCAGTGTCGACGTTGGTGCTGTCCACTTAGTAAATTTTGGGCTTGATGGGGAGAAACAACATATATAGACTAAGGTACCTATCTTAGATGTCTAAACATCAAAGTCATAATTCATAGGCATAATTATGATTTTGATATTTTATAAAATTATATATTCTTCGAACAGCATTGTTGGGCGATCCGAGATGCTGTCAACCAGAAGGGCATGTGCTTCGTATCTCCGCTTCATAGTCAAAGTTGCATATAGTTATAGTTGAAATTTTCATAGTTTCTCATAAACACTTTTTATTCTACAATCATATTCAACAATTTGACTTGTTAGCCAAAACCCTTTCATACCACACACCAATAACAGTTTCCATGACAATCCCCCAAAAAAACCCCACTTACTGATCGTTAATCAAGACATATCTGTACTTTGCCTTTCCCTTGTCCATATCAACAATGGCCTTGTTAGCCTCGCTCATGGGCAGCTTCTCAACCCACGGCTTGATTCCCTTATCCGCAGCAAACTGGAGCATCTCCTTGATCTCATGCGGTGAGCCCATGAAGCTTCCGGTCAGTGACCGCCGTCCCGCGCAGATGACTCCAGCTCCAAGCTTGAACTGGCCATCGTCTGGCAGGCCGAGCTGACAGAAGACGCTGTCGCGCTTGAGCAGGCCGATGTAATCGGTCAGGGGCATGTTGGAGCTCGAAACGGAGCAGATGATGAGGTTGAGCGTTCTTGCGTTCTTCTTGGCCCAGCCCTCGTCTTCCGCCGTGGCAATGTATTCGTCTGCCCCGAGGTCCAGAGCATCCTGCCGCTTGTTTGCGCGACGAGAAATAGCCACGACGCGGTCGGCGCCCATGGCCTTTGCGAAGAGAATGCCAAAGTGGCCCAGGCCACCGACGCCAACCACGCCGACCGACATGCCCTTCAGCCGCCGCTCAAGAGGCTCGCTCTGGTTGCCAAAGTGCGCCAGCGGCGAGTAGGTGGTCACGCCGGCGCACATCATCGGCGCGGCATGTTCGCTGGCGAGGCCGTCTGGGATCTTGAAGGTAAACTTGGCCGGGCCGCGGTGGTAGAGAGCGTAGCCGCCCATGCTCTTGCCGCCGGCCGGCGTGAGGAACTGGGCGCCGTAGGTGTTTACCGATCTCTGGCAGTAGACCTCGTTGCCGGTTGCGCAGGCCTCGCAGTCTGAGTGATCCTCCTTGGTCTGAGGGGGCTTGCGGCACTGGCACGAATCGCCCTGGGCACCTACACCGACGCGGTCACCGACCTTGATTCCGGTCTGGGCTGCGGCCTCCTTGCCGACACGCACGGCCGTGCCGACAATCTCGTGGCCGACTACAATGGGATATGCTGTCGGGCCCTGTAAGAGTGTCAGTTTTTTTTTTTTTTTTTTTTTGAGTTTGGAACAGTTTGAGCCGAACAAGCTGCTTACCCAACCAGATCGAAGCTTGTGCAAATCTGTGCCGCAGATGCCGCAGTGTGAGATCTTAATGTCAATGTCTGTTTCCTCCCAGGGCTTCACCTCGAACTCCTCCCAGACCATGCTGCCGTTGGCAGATTCCTTGTCGTGGGCAACCCATCCTACAAACTTGGGCTCGGTTGATGCCATGGCGATGATGATGGGGATGAGAAAATGAGAATTCAAAAATTGAGATGAATGGAAGATTCAACAAGTGGTAAAATTGAATGAAGAATTGTCGTACTGCTTGGACAGGAATAAAGACCTCTTCTCAGCACCGAATTGAGTTGCGGGCTGAAGGTCCTTTATACGCCTTTTCGATGATGGCTATATAGCGTGTAAGTGGGTGACATCATCAACTCAAAACAGAACAAGAAAGAAAAAAAAGACCTCAGCTCAAGCTGCTGGAAGTGGAGTCTGTGGTGCATCGATCCAGCGTATAATAACCATTAGCGACGCTGCCGATTCCGAGTATTCCACTTGCCGGCAGATACGCCATCGGCGTTAGACATCGATAGTTTTTCGGACCTTAGCAAAAGGCGACAAGAAAACTTTAGCCATATATACAGCAAATTGATTCTCGCAGGGAAAATTTTCCATCTGCAATTTGATGATATGTAATTCAATTGTTAGTTGGAATAAACAAGATAGAATGCATTTTGTGCCTTGATAGCATTGTGTATACATGGATTTGATTCTACGTTCATTATGGACTGTAATACAGCTTGAAAATACATTGCGGTAAAGACCCAACGCCAATGTATACAACCAGGGCGGTATAATCAAGTACGCCACAACACCGCCATAACACCGCCAAGCCCGCATGTCCGCCGTAGTTACAATACATTCCTATCACTGCCATTGAATTGCCACTCCTAGCGTTGCTTGGCGTTTAGAGGCTTTCTGGGGATCAAGCTCAATTTGGAAGCTGACAAATTGGCCTCGGCTTATGTGGACAAGTTCAGATTAGACTTCCGATTGGCTAGCCGTTACTAACTCCGATACGGGATAAGCTTTTGTCCGCGAGAAGCTGCCGTTTTCCAGAATGTCATGCGTTTGAGCACATGCGGGTTCAGAATCAGTATCTCATTCGCTCTTCGGGTTGCTAGAGAATCGATAATTGCCAATATAATTACAAGGTCCATTGGCTTTAAAAAAAGGACGGCTTACACAAGGGTAATGATTAGCTGTATCAGAAAACACCAAACCTCGGCATTTTCCATGGTCGCATTGGATCGAGAGTCTCATGGGGCAACAAGGGCTGGGGAAAGCTCTTCTCTCAATTCAGGCTGTTTGAGTGGGTTAGTTAGTTTACAGCGCCAGACCTTGCACGCATAGCAAAAGCTCCAACATTATAGGTGAGGGGGTGACGGAAAGTTCCGAAGTTTGGCTTACAGTTGGCGGCGCGATCTAGGCGACTTTACACGCCACTAACGTTTATACAGTACGTGTATACATGTATAAAACAACCTGTCTATAGCCTGAACATTAGGATTCTGAGAGAATCATGCATACTAATTGTGAGAGAGAGAATATTCTTGAGATTTCCTGTAACAACAGCAGCTAAATCAATTGAGGCGTCTAGCTGTACTGGATATCCCTCGGAAGATACCGCCGTGATGGAATCATTTGCCAACTTATCAAGAAAAGTATGCCATATATAAACAGAGAAACAAAAGAGCAGAAAGCAACGTTTTTTTGTGAACTGCACATATAATAGACCTCGATGTGGGCGTCTATCGAGTAAGAGAACCGAGTCTCTCAAATGCTGCGCCGCCCATTGGTTTTGAGATATGACAGCTAATTAAGCAATTCGGATAAATAAAACGCAGAGTATTACTCACTCAAAACGAAAATCATCGAGTCCAAACTTGTGTGCTGATAGAGCCAGGCTACGACCGCTACACTAGACAGACTTCATTGGCAAGGCGACCTACATGTACCGATACATCACTTTGCATCACTGCTCTTACGATGCGCATTGTTTTCAGCTAATTCTATATATAGTCAGCCTATGTTGCTAAACTCATCTCAGACATGCAGTTCTGTGCAATTGGGCGTCTTACACACAGAAACGGTTCGCATCAGCCAACGCTTAACCGACATCACTAGAGACAAGAGCCTTGCTGAATCTAGCAGCTTGTGCATACGCGCTAAGTTGCTGCACGGATAATGAATGATAGATATAGCGAAAAGCTTCTCTGTCTCTTCTTCTGACACCGGTAGTCGAACAAATCTGCCTTACTCCATACGGCCAGTAGTTTTGAAAAGGAGGAACAGCATCCCTAGCCCTCTCCAGTTGAGCCTCAACAATTGCTGCGCGAGACTGCTTGCGCTGAGTCATACATACTCGCTTCAAGCTGTATCATGTATTTTTAGAACACAGCTGTCTCCAAGGGTGGGGCCACGATTGTGAGCAGACGGAGCCATTTTTGGATATCGCGGTTAATCGAATACTAATCGTCTGAAGCTAAGAAGATTAGTAGTGCTAATCAAAAATAACAAGAAAAAAAGAAGGCTTCGCCTCGATGCTTAAATTTGGGGATCAACACGGCCACACTGGTTAGCCAACGAAACGGCCCGCGGCGGGGGGGTTAGCAACCTGAACACAGTCCATGGCTTCTTGCGAAATTCAACAAGACAAACAGAGGGTCGTGTGCTAATGCCCCAGAAAGGACTGCATGGCGGACAATGGGGACCGTATGCTCCGACTCCCTGCGTAGCATGTCATATTTTCCTGCTCCAAGGATCGTCTTACTGGCACGATTCGATGCGGAGGAAATCGCGATCAAGCCAGGCCGTGCGGCGAAAAAAACGAGAGTCTGGCCCCCTTACTTGAGCCTCCATGCACGCAAATCCTTGGTGGTAGGGAGTACGGCTGCTCGTACTGGTACATGGTCCTTGCCCTGCGAATTTTCGGAGTGCCTCCGTCCACAGGCGTTGGTGCATTCATTACCCGCTACTAGCACCAGCATCAGTAGTGATTCTCATACTAAAACCTGATGGTAGAAAAAGATTGCAGCCTCTTGGGTTGCATTTGCAGGGCTTGGCAGGCTTGGCTCTTCCGCGTGAGCTAAGACGGGCCATTTGCGAACGGTCGATGCTTAATTGCGCTTGGCAATGACTCTCAAAGCTTGTCTCAAGGCTCCCATCTTTTTTTTTTTTTCCCTGGAAATTGATGGCTCGAGCACACGGCCTCTCCTGACCCACCGGTCTCCATCGTCGAGGCCTCTCGTAGCCGAATACTGTATCAAGTGTATTCAAGTTCGCGTGTCTGGTTCTGGGCAAGGCCCTGCCGTCCAACGCCGTCCTCTCTGTGCCTGAAAGCTTTTTTTTAGCGGCTCGGTGCAGAGTAGACGCTGACGCTAAGCACCTAATTCATCGGCCAACGATGTGCAAGCATGGCAGAAGTCAACTAACACAGAAAGGCGGCTACGGGTGCTGGCTAGGGGCGACAAGTTTATTGATCAAAGCGGCAGCTAAATTGGGCAAAGGCATCTCCGTTCGGGTGGTATGCATTGCGGCTGGCTTAAGGCTCCGTTGGCCAGCAATTAACGGCCGTCTCGTATTGGACAGGGCGCAGGACGGCTAAAGAGATTGCAACCAAGGGCGCCTCAAAGAGCCTCGAGAGCCTCAAGAGCCACAAGAGCCTCCGTAGCCGTTTTGATGGCCTGTGACCTGGGGGCTGAGAACCGTCAGTGCAGGTCTCAGAGGGCTGCATTTCTGACCTTGGCTGTGTTGATCGGGTTTCTGCAGCTGCAGCATTCAACACGCCCACTGTCTCTTGATCTGCTGTCGAATATCATGCCCGGTTTTGGGGCCCCGTGGCGGTCGGTGGCGTAGCACAGCATGCATGGCCCCATAGAGGGTCTTGGAGATGACGAGACAGTCATGCACCTGCTGCATGTCAGCGACTTGAGGTCTTCCCCTTGCTGGGTATCCGCCCCACGAATCAGCGAGGAACAATACCTGCAGATGCGAGCGCCCAAGTACTCCTTCACGAGGCCTTGGCTGGATGTATGTATGTAAGCAGCCTCCTGGAAGCCGCCTGTTTCAGACGACAGGCCTCGATGGAACCCACCACTTAGGCCGGCGAATGAGAGGCCCCGGCGCGCATGTGCTATGGAGACGCCGTTGCATATGTTTGCAGAAGAAGAAACAGGGGCAAGGGGAAGGACATGTAATGGAACAAGGAGGAGGTTAGCGATTGAGGCCCAGCGCAGATGGATTGAGATGTCAACATGGCAGAGTATGTAGAGGTGAAACGTGAGAAAATCGAGAGGAAAGAAAGAGACGAAAATAGGCACATGTATCATCTGGCTTATTCAGCTCTTGTATAGTCTCCATGGCATACGTTAGGCGGGTAGTTCAGTGCCTCGGCCCTGAAGGCGCCCAACTAGAGCTTTAACTGACAGGTGTTGCAGCGCTAGATCCTTCACTAACTACGTGGCGCTCCAGGGACTGGGCGCCCATCAGCGTCTGCCCTACAGGCGCCTCGTGGAATTCTTGGTTCTGAGCTAGAACAAGCTCTAGCGCATGGACCGAACCTGAACCTGATCCCGGCCCTGGTCCGCAGTGCGTGTACCTGTACCTGTACCGGTACGTGTAGTCTGATGCCCTCCTCCATTGACATTTTCAGCATATACCGCCGGCTCTTTTCCTTCGTTTCTTTTTTTCTTTTTTTTTTTGCCTCACCTCTCCTTTCTTTATTACTTATCCGACCTCTCTTCCCTACCCCTTCCTCTCCTCTTCCCTTTTTCTTTGTTTGTTTGTGTATTTCTGTGTGTGTATCACCGCGGTGCGATTTTCCTTTCCCTGTGCCGCTTATCCCCATTGTTGCTTCAAGCTTGATTCACTCTTTTATCACTTCCCTGTTCTCTGGACAGTGACACGCGAGCAGCTCCTCTCGCCTTGCTTTCGTCAGAGCTTGCTCTAATCTCGCTTTCCCTGTTGAACCAGCGTCACGACCAGTATCTTCCTCCATCACAGCATTGAGATCGACCGCAACCATGTCGGACGGCGATGCCTACGTGCCGACAGAGGTCACCACTGTCGCAGACCAGCAAACCCAGGGCAATGAGAAGCGCCCCGAACATAGCCTGGAGATCCCTCTCGAGCAGGAGACGACAAATGTCCCCGGCTCAAGGATGGCCGCCACGGTCCCCATCAGCCGGCGGCACACGCTGAATCTCGAGGACTACTTCGCCGGCCCTCGTGATATGTCCAAGCACTCCAAATGGCCTCTGTTCCTGCAGATGCACGGCAGTATCCTGCCCAAGATGATTGTGCCTCTGATTTGGATGGGACTTTGGAGTACATTCATCACTCTCATCCACGAAAAGGTTCACAAAATCGGTGTCAACTCCATCCTCTTGACGGTTCTTGGTTTCGTCGTCTCCACAGGTCTCAGCTTCCGAGGTTCCACGGCATATGAGCGTTATGCCGAAGGTCGACGTTTCTTCGCCTCCCTGGTTACATCATCCCAGGCCCTTGGACGAGTCTTCTGGATCCATGCCAAGCCCCTGCCGGACGTGGACATGCGCAAGCAGATGCTCTACAAGATTAGCGCCATGAACCTGGTGGTTGCTTTTTCGGTTGCCCTCAAGCACAGCCTGCGCTTCGAGCCCTACACCTCGTATGCGGATATCGAGCATCTTGTTGGCCATCTCGATACCTTTGCCAAGTCTGCCACCGCCACCATGCCTGTCAATGGCGGTGTTGGAAAGCATAGCCTCTTCAAGTCTGTTGGCGACTACCTGGGCCTCTCCTTCGCCGCCAGCAACCCTCGTAAGCTGATCAAGAGAGCGGAGAAGCCCGTGGGAAACCTACCGCTCGAGATCATCAACCATCTTGCGGTCACCATCGACAACCTGATTGCCCGAGGCCAACTCCCCGTCCCCATGCAGCAAACCACCGCATACAACAACCTTGCTGCCCTCAATGATGCCTACACTGGTTGCCACCGTGTCTTGACCACCCCTCTCCCCATCGCCTACGGAATCCTGTTTCAGCAGATTACATGGCTCTACGTCATCATGCTCCCGTTCCAGATGGTTGCCGTACTCGACTATATCACTATTCCTGCTACTACTGTCGCTTCATACATCATTCTCGGCCTCCTCTTCATTGGCCAGGAAATTGAGAATCCCTTTGGCCACGATGTCAACGATCTTCCCTTGGATAGCTACTGCGAGCAGATTGCCGCCGACATGGACATTATTGCCTCTCACTCTAGCTTCCAGTCGGATGACTTCTTCTTCCACCCTGAGAACACTCCTCTGTATCCCATCAGCAATGCCAGCGCCGATGCTTGGCTGGATCGAAGCGAAGCTAAGTTGAAGGAGACTATTAAGAGCAAGCCCAGGAAGATGTTTGAGTGGTCGCGATGGAGGGGAGACCAGATTGGAGACGAGGAAAACGTCAAGTCTGATTAAACACGCTTTGTTGTTTTCCCTCGAGATGTAGCAGGTGTGGAGAAGATGAAGAAAATAAGATGTTTGCTTCATGGGTGTACGAGAAAGAGGATGAAGACTATTGGATCTTGAGAAGAGGGTTGAGTCTTTGCTTCTATCGCATTGCAACACTCGCTTACAAGACCAATACACAAAAGAACCAGACTGACATCTATTTTGAGAGATTGCTTTTCTTTTTCAAAACTGGTTGTTTTTCTTTCAACGTTGGGTTTTTCAAGCATTTTACATACAGGTTTTTGTGTTTTTCAAAAAGGAAAATTATATCACGGTAGCACGGCGTCACGCACTTCATTATTTTACGTTTCGGCTCATGTAAATGGGGATTGGAAGAGGGGAAAACTGGATAATTTTTTTTTCTTCTTTCGCTCGTTACATGATTAATTAATCAGATCATATATTCTTAGAAAATCTTTACTTTTTTTCCCCCTCTCATTTTAATAGTTTACCCGTGCCACCTAATGTTTTATGCTTGTGATAATGTATCTTGTAATGGATAGATGGTTTGGCAACTAAGCCAGCTGGATAAAATTTGTGACTGGTGTGGATGGTAATGAAAATTTGTTTACAACAATGATTTCGCTTATATATTTGTATATACATGTAGTAATAAGAAGATGACTTTCAATCCAAATGCTTTCTATGCAGATGCACAGCCTGCCGTGATGTCCAGCAGGGAATTTAACCCTGTTATTTTGCGCCCTTTATACGTAGCTGCAAAAGTGTATAATAATATATACCAGCAGCATTCTCTTTCACGTAAAATCTACTCTCATCCCTCTCTTTCTGCACTCCTTTTATGCTAAACGAAGAAAAAAAAAAAAAAAAAAAAAAACTCTTCAAAAATTGCGTCCTCTTTTCTACTCTACTCCTCATCTTCGTTTTGGGGGAGCTTATGGGACTGCTTATCCTCCGGAAGCCATCTAACGAATATAGACAGAGACATGGCTATGGGGATGAGAATCGCCCACACCAGGTGGCCCCAGAGGATCTGGTATTTCACGCCAATGGCGTATATCACGGTCGAAACACCAGGCACAAACGACCGGATGGCACTAGCGGCGGTCATGGCCAAGGCGTTGAGCGTGCCCATGACGTGCGGGTTGGGCGAAACATCGTTGAGAGCGAGCTGGATGGCCGTGAAGGCCATTGACACACCCGGTCCGATAAAGGCCACGATGAAGGCCACGACCCAGAATACCGCAACGCTGGACTCGGTGCCGATACGGAGGAGCGTGTTCATGGCGACGTAACCGGCAAAGAACAGCGGGTAGACGGCGACGCAGCTGGCCAGGGAGCCCTTGGTGCCCAGACGGCGCTGCAGCATCGGGAACGCGACGACGAGCCACATGGCCTGGCTGGCGCCCTGGATGGCCATCCAGACGGAGTTGCGCGAGGACGAGAATCCGACGCCGCCGAGGTCGATGGGCGTGAAGAGCAGCACGGGGAGGATGGCGGTGAAGGCAAAGGCGAGGAACATGACATGGGTGTAGACCCAGATGACGATGCCGACGCCGGGGGCCTTGAGGAGCTCAAAGGTGGACAGTCGCTGGGGCCGGGCCGGTGCGGATACTCCAGCGCTGGTGGTGGTCGACTCTGGCTCGAGGGTTTCTTCCAGATAGAACACGGACAAGACGATGCTGAAGACGCTGCACGCGGTGATGGCCGCGCCCACGAGAATATAGGGATAGTCCTCCAGCAGCTTGATGCCTCCAAACAGACCCGGGAACTGCGCCGCCGGATCGGCCAGCGCGCCGCCAATCAGCGGTCCCAGGAAGATTCCCATGTTGTTGGCAAACGCAAACCAACTGAACGCCACGGCCTGCGTCTCGGCAGTGGTGTGGTCCGACAGCATCGTCCGGATGACCAGCCCCGAGCCGCTGAAGACGCCGGCCACGCACCGGAACACAATCATCTGCCAGATGGACGTCGACACGGTGAAGAAGAAGGTGGCCACGGTCATGCCGACGAGCGACCACAGCAGCACGGGCTTGCGGCCCACAGTGTCGGCGAGGTAGCCCCAGGAGTACAGCACGAACATCTGCGTGAGGGAGAAGAGCGACTCGATCAGGCCGCTGTAGAAGCCGACGTCCGAGTAGGGCAGGTTGCCGTTGCGCTGGACCATTTGCGCGATGAAGGGGATGATTGCGAAGAAGGCGATGGGCTCCATGGCCTTGTTGAAGCAGAGCAGGTAGACCTGCATCTTGGGCAGGGGCTTGCCGGGGGATGGACGGGCGGCGGTGCCATCTTCGACGTCGTCGCTTGACTTGTTGTTGTTGCCGATGAGAGGCGTCGTTTCTGAGGCCATGGGCTCGGGGTCCATGAGGGTGAGGTCGGAGGAGGATGCTGAGGATATCGGGTCGGGGGGAGGAGGCGCCATTGTGAGGATACGATGGGGGCGTGAAGTTTGAGACTGAGATATTTCACGGTGACTGGCGGATTAACAGCTGCCAAGACGAAATCGACCAGTCTTGACGGTCACCTTGTCGCCATCAAGAGTTGTCTTCTAGGAACAGCTTCTCTTTCAACTGAGATTGAAGAGAGAGAAAAGAGAAGAAGAGACGAGGTAAGAAGAAAAAGAAAAGAGTTTAGGAGGCAAATACGGTGTAATAAGCGCTGCCCCAGAAAAAAAAAAAGAATCTTGAGTCACAATAGGAAACAAATTAGTTAACAGCCTGTTGAGTCAGGATTATGATAAGCACTTGATACATTATAGTCCCAGGTTTTTTATGTAGCTTGTCTAAAACGAGAATTGAACGTTATCGACGGCGTCTATGGTCTAATCCTGCAACAGCAATTTCATTTCAAATCCCCCGACCGACACCGCTCAATCGCTGCAGTGCAACCCACCCCGCTGTAACCCCCCGGAAATCCCCCCACCAGAAGCCCTGTAACACAGCGCAATGCATGGGCGGGACAGCGGACGCTAGCGCGGGCACATCAACCTCGCATCCTGCGCCGCCCTGCTTTCGGCCTTCTATTGCATCGAAAAAGAGATGCGCTAGGCCGCTGCGGATTACAGAGGGCCGGCAGCTGAGCCGACAGGGCGCTCTCTTCCACTGGCTGGGCTCCGGCTTGCCGCTGTGGATGGGCGCTTCACTGGGGGATGAAAAGGGCTCGTGATACACAAACATCAGTCTTCGCTGAGGCCCCAGATGCGAGGGGTCATGAGAACGCGATTTTTGTGGGATTCGAGAGACTTGTTTCTTTTATCCGAAGCCAAGGGCCGCGTATCTTCCCCCCCGGCGATCTGCCTTTTGCGACTTATTCCCGCGCCGGTTGCGGTGCAGTCGGATTTGAAGCCTATACCGCCTGTATAAGACGATGGACTCCATTGGACAAAGGCGGTTATGCGGGCGTTATGTCGAACATACTGCTGCCCCTCTCCCCCCTTCTTCGAACGCTACTCTTGCATATAGCATGGCATAACTTGGTTTGGCGTGGACATCTGATGGGTAGTGGCGTTGCGCCTTTTGCATCTTGGCCTCCGTTCTTCGGGAGGATCAAGGCATCTGGCTGTGAGGAAAAAGGCGGTGGGTTGGAGTGTGGCAGGTATGTATGCACTGCGTCTGGTATCTCGTGGCTTCGTTCTGCTGCTCGTTCGTCTTATCTCATCACATTCTATCCATGACAGGTCGCGAGCCGCATGGCCGATGGCGGCGCCGCAATTCAACAAGCACAGCACAGCATCGCAACGCAACGCCTCAGAAATATCTGGGCCCCTCGGGCAAGCTGCTGCCCGCAATGTTGCACTGACGAAAGAGGCGCACCTCGTCCTCCGCAAACGCGCCCACGACCGAGTGAAGCAGGCTCCTGTTGTGGAAGATGACGAAATCGCCCTCCTCCCAGTCGTGCGCGTACACGAAGCCGGGCGCGATGCCGGGCCGCTGCAGGCGATGCACGATTGCGCGCACCTCCTCCAGGTCGTCAATGACCTTGCCGCCGGCCAGGTGCAGCTTCCGGACCGCGGACGGGTGGATTTGCAGCGCCAGGCGGTCGTCCTGCGGGTTGCGCCAACACATGGGCAGGATTTGGATCTTGTCTTGCTCGATTTCGGGGAGGCTGTCCAGCGGCACCTCCTTGCCCTCTGAGATGAGGCCCAGGCCGTCGGAGCGCGACTTTGCGCCGCTCATCCATACGTAGGGGTGCGGTGCGTATTCGACTTTTGTGCTGAGCACAAACTGCTTGTCTTCGGGCGAGAGGAGATTGTACATTGTGTAGCCCGATGCGAACGCCGTCGTGCCCAGAGGGACCGTCATCTGCTCGCCCGTATCCTCATATCGAATCGTCTGCGTGCGGCCGCGAGGGACCTGGGCTGCGAAGAGCGTCGTGGCTACCGGAGGGGCCAGTCCGTATAGGGCCGCGTCGATGTGCCATCTGTAGAATCGGGTAAAGTCCAGGTCGTCCTTTTCAGAGATGACCGTGGCGTGGAAGGTCTTGTGGTGCGGGTGTCGCAGCTGGATATCCTTCAGCCCTTCGTAGTCCTTGACGAAGCCGTTTCCAATCACTTGAACCTGTGGCTGGTGTGGGATCGTCTTGAGGTCGGGATGCAAGATGGATCGTTTTGCGTCGAGCGTCTTTCCGTGGCCGTATGAGGCCGTCGCTTGGGGGTCGAATCGCTGTGTGATTTCGTACTGTGCCTTTGGAGAGACGTCATGCTGCGCCTTGAAGACGAGGACTTGGTGTCTGTATAGAGCGTCCTTGATGATGTCGAAGTCGGCATCTGAGACACTGGGTGTCAGCCAAGTCTTTCGTTACCGTATATAAATGGATGGTGCTGCTTCTTCTCCTCCTGCCTCTCCCCTTTGCTTTGTTTTCTATGCACTCACCAGATATCTTGTTGATGCCAACGCCCTGCACAACTGCTCCGAACTGGACGCTTGACCCCGGCCGGTGCGTAAGCGGCTGTATCGAGGCCCTCGACGAGGCGATTGTGGCATATGACGCCACCTGCCGGCTGAATCCTCCCAGTTTTCGCAGAGACATTGTGTTCACGTATAGCATCACCGTGCCTTAGTTAGTGTAGGTCTGATATCGGAGAATGACGGACGGAGGCGCAAACGGGCTCGGCTGTCTTTTATCCTCGGCCGTTAGCTAATAGTTGAAGCAAAGTGCGAACCCGTCAGCGCTGTGGGGTCGTATAAATAAGCTCTGTCCGAAAGCCTTCCTATCGTACGCGGCAACTTTGCGTCTTCTGTCAGATCCGGTCGAGATGAAGCACTCCTAATCGCTATTCCTCTAATAAGCGACATCTGGGGAGACAATTGCAGGTAAACTGGCGGACGTCGCCGAATCGCGCGCGCCCTTTGTGTCGAGCCTGGGATGGCGGAATATCTGGTATCAAAGGATCCACTGATAAGAGATCAATCTCCATTGTAGTAGCGGCGTGGGTGAATTCGCCCCAGAAACGTGCCTATATGGAGTAGATACTGGGTGATTAGATTAGGTGAGCTAATTCGTATTGCACGATATGAATGGGCTGTTATCAGATTATAACCAGCCAGTAAGGGGCGGAGTCGGATTTAGAGTTATCACTGTCATCACCGTCATTGAGAGCGGCTGGACATCGTATCACCGAGGCCAGAGTTGCGCTTCATACGCATGCCGTCTTTGGTAAAAATAAGCGTATGATTCAAGTGGTATAAGTTGGCATAACATCCATGTTGAAAGGAGTTGCCTGGTACTTTGTATGTCTTTGCGCTATGGTTCGCCAAGTCGTTGTGAGATCTCAGCCATAGCTCTGTGATATGTCCATTAAGATGGCGATGCTATCTTCACCACTGAGCCCAACCCCTTGTATTGCCCTATCGTACATTTAGGCTGCTCTATCCCTCGGTAGCCCATTGAGTAACATCGGAATATGCAGTAGCCAACCACCGTGATGCTTTCACCCAGATATTGCCCCCGTGGACTTTCGCATCGTATCGGATATATCTCCATGTGTAAACAAATACACTTGGCTAGACGCAGGATATCTTCGATCAGATTTCACAGGACAGCGATCTGTGCAAAGCTAGGCGCGGATCTCCAAAGGGGGGGGTCAAGTCAGAGCGCCCCTGGCGAGTTTCAGTGGTCTCTTGAGAACGTGCAAAAGGCAATCATAGACCTGGAAACCAATGCTTCTTCTACATCAAACCTAACGACCGCCAAATTGCCAGTCAGCTCAATGGAAAAGGGGTATAAACGCAAGCCGAAACCAGTGAGCGGTTGCGTTCCGCCAAGCTTGTTTGTACCGACGGTCTGGGGCAAAACCCTCTGGCCAAGTTAAAGACGTATAGTTTACTCGATGCTCTTCTTCCTCTTTGCACATTTGAGATAGTCTTAGCTACTCTCGGGGCATCAATGTCGCCTTGATTGTCGAGTTCGGCCTGCAACAGTCCGCTTTTAGCCGCTGTTGCTGTCTCTTTCAGATGCCCCTTCTGAGCTGCAACAGGTTGATCTTGGCCATTATTGCCGTTTTATTTCGGGTCTTCCTTCGCCATTGTGTTTGGCTGTATGTGATGGAACTCGGATAGCCGTGTAATCATTCGCTGTTGCAAGGTGTGCGTTTGTTGAATGTTTGATGTTTGATCTTGATGTGTGTTTGCGGGCTAGATTTGGTCCATTTTTGAGGGCTATCGGGGTTCTTATGCTTCTATATTACCACGTCATCTTGTACGTAGTTTAGTAATCGGCGCGGAACTCCCTCATGAGCCTTGCCATATTTGAAGCGATCTAGCCAATCTAGCCCTGAACGAGATTGATTTGGCCAATCCAGATAAACTTGGCCGTGTCCTGATCTGGTCGCAAAAATGGTAGAGGGCATCAAGATCTTGGGTGCATTGCTACTTCATATCGACATGACAGCAAGCCTCTCCAAGTCGTCAGGGATAACCTTACCTGCATGCAGTCCGTATACGAGTCACCCAATGGCAGTTACAGAAACTCATCACTCCATCATTTCCATCAGCTCGGTGCCACTCATAACTCGTGAGCAGTACATGAAGCCCGTCATATACTACACTTACATGTGCTTTAGCCCTTGGAAGGCGAATATGACTCGTTATCCTCATCTGTATGCGTATGAGAATAGAGGATGGGCGTCCCGCAATACTTGGTGTGCTGACTGCTGACCAATGGGTAATACAAATACCTATTGTGGTAGGTATTTCTCTATCATGAGCAAATGTACACATCATAACAGGTATAGACCAGTTTAATACAATACATGTATTAAAACAACGGTTTGTGATATAGGTTTATCACAGCTTCATCAGGTGCAGCGGTAGTATGAGTACACACATAGAGTATGCATAACTATACTTTGCCCCCTTATTAACTCCCCTCACTACTTGTGATTGAATCTCGCATCTTGGTCATCAAGATACTCCTTTGTCTCCATTGCATGCTATCTAGTACCTAGTAACAGATGGGCACACGAACTTCTACTTTCAGTGCCCCCCGAATCTAAGATCTACGAGTCAAATAGCCGCTCTTTCGGGGAATAGTCAAGTAGCGCTACAGATGTCGAATATCCAGAACCCCACAAGCCGCCGCTCTTCGTTCCCAGTTTGGTGGATCTTTCTTCTACGGAGTATGCTTGGAGTACTGTTACAAAATTAATGGGTTGTATGTGTATTTAAAACCAATGCTCTCTCTCTCTCTCTCCCTCCCTCCCTCCCTCCCTCTCTCCCTCCCTCCCTCTCTCTCTTTCCGTTTGAGGAAAGGGAAAAGAAAAGACAATGGGATAAGAGTTTTGAGAACAAGGCCACCAACAGGCCTCCACATCGAGTATGGCCTCTATATCCATGTCCGAACTCAACGTTTCCAAGATCGAAGATGCACCGCATACCCTGTCTTGCAAAATCACGAATCACGTCTGCGCTTTTTCGACTCGGCTTTTTAATGGCCGTTTCGATCCTTGTTGCAGCATATGTTCGCTTTAGCCGACAAAACATAGAATAGCAGTGCCCCCTGGGGAAATGATCTCTGTACTGTTCCAGAAGCTTAAGCAGGGAACTCCTGGTTGCAATGAGCTGGCGAGGGGTGGCATTCTTAGGCTGGAGATATTAGTGAACAATGGGCTGGAAGTTGAAAGTGCGCAATTCATCCGGGTATAACTCCAATTGGCCCCCTTGTGCATAAAGGGTGGCTTGCAGTTGCCACGTGAAAGAAAGGCCGAACACGCCATCTGCAGCGAGTACGGCAGAATGTAACAATGCAGAATGTAACGGTAGGTTAAGCCTACGTTCCGAGCTTGATAATCAGCGCTAGAGACTGAGACTAATGCCATATTTTGGTAAAGGGCCGAAAATGTGTAAAATACAAGATTGGCTGTGACTTGCTGGGATATTCCATACGGTAATAGACGACGGTTATAGACGTATTGGTAGATGTTTGCTCAATTGTGAGAAGCATATGCGTGTGCATCAAAGTACATAAGTATATTAATACTATGTATTTTAAAATATTATGTAGTTCTCCTCTTGGAAAAGCTATAGTAGTTGCGATTGTGATAACATCAACTTTACAAGTACGACACCGGCCGTATTCCAGACGTCAAGACTAAGGCCTATTGATGTAATATGATAGAATACAGACTAAACGTATGTAATCGTTTTCGTGTATCAGCAGGTTCGATAAGCTTACTCCTAAAACTCCGTACATAATGAGTAATCAATCATTATGTTCCTATGTATCTACCCTTTCCTTTATATATTTTTCTGATATTTTTTTGTTATACTTTAATTCGTAAATTGGAGTTACAACAAGCCCCCCAAAGCTTACGCCACAAAATACACAGGTAATGATGCCACTACGTAGAACTCGTTTGATGCCCAGTAGCAGTAGGAGCTATGGCACAATATGTGTCGCGTACCTTACTCGTGCAGGGGTGTCTGTGCGTTTTGGAGTGGCCGCGATTGTACGTGTACTTCTAAGCACGAGCTTAGATGAATTATCATAGAATTTAATTTCAAAGGTGAATGTCATATCACATGTAGATGTCGATTATAGTAGGTAGGTACGGGGGATCTAGTATCGATAGGAGTAGCTGTAGGAATAGCATCGTAATTTGGGAAGGCACGGGAAGGAATTTTACATTTCCATAAGCCAGAAGGACGACAAAAAAAAAACAATTAAACGCAAACACACAAACGTCCCCACGCCAATTTATCTCTCCATCTCAACTCATGACTCGAGCCACCAGCTGCTATCGAAGCAGCTTCCGACAATGAAACACAGCAAGCAAATACATCGACTCAAGCCGCGACTCCTCCCCACGAATTGTTACTGTCAACAGCAAGGATGGCATCCGTTGCGAGATGGCGATTAAGGGTATATCTCTCCAGCGCCCAAAAATAGGCGGACTCCACCATCGACCAGCTGGGCTCGTCGCAGATGCACGAGTTCATGCTAGCCAGGGCTCGGGGGCGGCTGTCGAACAGCGCCAGACTAGTGTAGACTCCGCAGAGGCGTCTGGGATTGGATCAGACGCAGAGTCAGCCGTCGAAGGGGGGACCTGACAGTTGCAAGCCGGGTAGCGATGATTTTGGAATCTCAACTCTTGCATTCAAGCGCCATCTCGAGAGGTGACTTTCGTTGCGCAGAGGGGATCGGCCCCTTCCCACTATGCCAATTCGCAACGGCGACTCTTGCGTGATAATGAAAGAAGGATGATATTTTAGCATCCTCAGTACTGCGTACAGCCAAGCGGAACCACTCGCAGCCAGCAAATGGGCTCGCAAGCACAGCAGCGCAGTGGCGCGACTGCAGCTCGGAATGAAACTACGCCAAAGGCAACCATAGGTGAGAGCAGTAGTTTTCCCGTCTCTCTTTTCTTCTTCTTCTATCCTTTTACTCTTTCTCCCATTCGTAACTCATCGAGCATCTAACCCTTGCGAGATAATGTTAACTAACCAACCCCGTCCCGCAGCCTGTCTGGTCTGTAGATCAAGAAAGGTATGCAGAGTCCACCAAGGTCATGGATAGCAAGGAAGAACCTCAGCAGACTCGACTTTCCTGAGCTTCTAGCAGTTTGATTATTCAACCACATTCTTATCAAATCCTTTTTCTTTGGACTAGGTCAAATGCGACAAGACTATACCCGAGTGTCGAAACTGTCTTCGACTGGGTGTCGGATGTCCTGGTTTCAGCCCACAGAGCGAGTTCATCTCGCGTAAGGAGATGCAGAAATCCGCGGATGATATCTTCAAGGCTGCCGGAGTTGAAAAGCGACGGGTGGGATCCTGCGAGGAATGTCGGTCGTCGAAGCATCGCTGCACAAAGACTCGACCGTCCTGTCGCCGCTGCATCTTGCGCAAATTGCCTTGCATCTATCCCTCAAAGTTAGACAAGCAGCATGAGCGCGAATCCTCTTCTCAGCCAGCAAGCTCGGTGGCCAGCTCTACAATTGCTGCTGCAGGACTCACGTCGATGGCCCCCGCTCAGCCTTTGAAAGCTACCCAGTGGACAAACCCCACGCTACTACAGGCATTTGGCGTCAATATTGAAAGGTAGAATGGGACACAAGATAAGAGCTCTTCTCAGCTCTGGCAATCTTTTCTTCGCATCTAGATTTATGTGCTAACGTCAGGTAAAGCTTATGCACAGATACCCTCCCAAAAGACCATGGCCTTCGACTTCGTCTAATTAATGCCTACTTTGAACGAAATCACTATCTCCGCTGTCTCTCTTTCATTCATCGCCCCTCTTTTATGCAGTCACTCGAATCAGCAAGCATTGCACAGGATTATGGAGAACCGCTACTCTACATAATGTGCGCCCTTGGTGCTAGGTAAGCTGCTCTTGGCTGCTGATTTCTCCAGCTCACGAAACCAAAGATTATCGCAGGCTAACCCTGTATATCTGGTCGCAGGCACATTTATTTTGATGCAATACTAAGTTTAGATGGCCCCGATCGCGATTTACTTCCAACCGCGATTCCTGGGCATGAATGGGCCGAGAGAGCAAGAAAGGAGGTATTGGGAGAATTGCATGCTCCTACAGTGCAAAGTCTCATGGTGAGTTTTCAATCGGGTTCTGGTTCAGCTAGCCTATCTAAACATGTTCTTCTATAGACTGTAGCTCTTCTATGTGAATATGGCCTTCGGGAGGATCAGCATGCTTTGGTCTTCATCCTGCTGGCTTTTTTACATCGCGCCATCAGATTGCTCAGCTTGGATTCGCCGCGCCCACTTCAAAGTCACCGTACAGCCGCCCAGATGATTCAACGAGAGGTGGAAAATCGCATCGTTTGGGCCAGCTTTCTCATTGATGGTCTTGCCGCCAATGGCGTCGAGAAAAATATGTGCTGGAAAGACCATATACCAGAAATTCCACTGCCTTGCCCCGACGACTGCTTTACATCTCAACTTGCGTCACCACCACACTATCTTCTACAGATCGAAGGCTCAGGAATGCATGAAACTATTACGGAACTGGACTTGTCATCTCTCATGATTTTAGTTGTGCGCCTGAGAACGAAAGTGATGCAGTATGTTTTGTTTCATTTCCATTTTTGGGTTGCTTATTGCTAATGTTTTCTCGTAGACTTATTCGAGTTGCTGGTGATAGCATGCATATTTGGGAACCGCCATCTCACTTTGTCAGAATCATTGATCAACTTAACACACTTTACAACAATTTACCGGAAAAGTATTACCTAACAGATGCCAACTTCTTCGTGTTGAAAGACAAGGGAATGCTCGGTGGTGTTTTTGCTCTACATCTCTTTATTCATGCCGTCATCTTTGACCTCACCCGAATTTCTCTGGCCGGTTTCAATTTTCCCCTCGCATCAGCGTTTAAACACGCACCGCTTCCTTTCCGAGCTCATTGTCAAAATTTATGTCGCTATCATGCGGCCCAAGCATCCCACATCATCCGTACCGGAATGGACTTTAGTCCAAACGCATTCGATGACCTTTTTTGCCCTGATGCAATTATTGAATCGACTAAGGTGCAGATTATTTATGCAGCTACCGTGGATCAGTCTCCTCAGACTTTACAAGAGACCAGAGATAATATCATAACCAACTTCAGCTTCCTCTTGGGTATTCACAATCGTGGAAAAGAGGCACCTACGCAGTTTGTAGGCTTTTACCCTTTCTATCAACTCGTCTGCCGTACCATCCACTAATGAGAATAGATACGAGGTCTTATTCCACTTTGCCACATTTTTGGCTTTCGGGATATTGCAGAGAGATACCAAGAAACGCTTAAGTACGTTTTGAATTCACGAGTAATGGGCACTCATAAGATTGACTAATACCCTGCATTAGTATACCAATCGATCCTGCCGAGGTTACAGGGTCTGCAGAAGATTACCATCTTTCAGCATTGGCCTCATTCCGGAGAGGTAGAGCACAACTTGAGGAGGCACAGTCAACAAGCAGTGTCAAGACGATGTCGGCAAATGACAACAAGTCGCCATTAATTCAACCAAGTCAGAATCTATTTTACGAGACGCCAATAGACAAGAGCGGCAGCAGCGACTTCACAAATTCGCTGCCAGTGCTGAGACCAACATACCCCCCACTAGAGATAGCGCCCGAACTCATGAATCAGAGCTTGCCTCAGAGAAATCCGCTTCACACCATACCGGCGGCAGGAGTTATGGTTCAGAACGGGGTTATGATGCAGCCTTCGGTTGACGATTATATCAAAACGGCGGATGAAATGTCGGCCTATTTGACATGGGGCATCCCGGACATACCTCAATGGCTTAATCTGCCTGATCAAATGCCCCCGGGGTGAGAAATTGGACAGCCTATTCTTATAATGAAAGCTAATTAATCCTTGCTTCACAATATTGCTATATTCCCAGCTCAGTCTGCAGTAGATAACCTCTTTACTGTGGACTCTACGCCCGCTCATGAGACGCGACGCAACTATGTGTCACATATTTGCACACCATAAAGCTGCGGAGACTCATGTAATTCCTTTTAAATAATATCCGTCTTTGCATGTACGGCATGAGTTGAATACCCCTTTTAAGGCCAACAGCGATCATAATGCTTTATTGCTAGTAGTAGAAGAGCGTATTTCTAGCTGTAATAACTAAAATGTACTTCTGAAAAGAGCCTTTCTTTTTTTTAAAAAAAAAAAAAAATGTATTAACCTTTGCTAATTACTGCTGGTTATTACTACAAATGTGCCCTCTATTGTCTATCTCGCTTGATTAACATCACTTCGCACAGCCTTACTATGAACAAGAACTAAGAAAGTCAAATATAGACGCGTATGTAGATTTGTGAGAGTAACCCAAGTTGAGGCCGTGGCCAGCTCCGGGAACAATGCTTGTGTTGAAGGTTGTGGCGCTGGGAAAGAATGCCTTAGAGGGAGCAAGGAGATCGGGGAAAGCCCCTTGAATGCTTGTGGTGTCTGTGCAGTTGCCACCGCAGAAGGGCAGATCTCGTTCTAGATAGATTCAAGTATTAGCCTCGTGATATGATATAGATCAGGGAACCAAGGAATCGGAGACTATGGGAAACTAACCTCCTGTGATGATTAAAAGGTGGCCTTTGAAAGAGTTAGTATCGCCAGCGCCAGAGGCAATTGTCAGGAGCTCGCCAGGAGTAGCTGCTTGGCCAATGTTGAAAGCGTTGGCGAGCATCTTGGGATCGAAATCGCCCGGGGCAAAGAACTGGATGTTGACGCCAATGGATGACTGTGGCGCAAAGTAACCAAGGGGATACTTGGCTGCCAGGAGAGGATTTTCCTTTACAGGCCTGAAGTTGCCGCCAAGGAGGAAGGCGGTGGCGAAGTCCGGGTTCTGGCTCTGGCTGAAGCCAGTCAGGATGGCGGCATCGCTGAAGTCTGGGTTTGCGTTGATGAAGCTGTATGTGATGGCGGAGCCGAAGGAGTGTCCGACATGGATGAATTTATCAAACCTTGCGCTGATGCCGTGGACGGTCCCTTGGCAAAGGAGGGTGGAAAGCTCTTGCAGAGCGGCAACTTCGAGAGACTTTTGGATCTCGTTGACTGGATCGCCCTTGGAAGAGGAGGCGATGCCGAGACGGTCCCAGGTGAAGGTTGAGTAGCCGTGTTCGTCAACGGCCTGGGCGACGTAGCTGTAGTTGAAGTTGTTGAAGGAGAGATCCCAGTAGCTGCGATCGAAACCGACGCCGTGGGTCAGGATTTGGAGGGCCTTGCCGGGTCCGTGGTCTGGCTGACAGTAGGTGGCGGCGATGGAGTACTTGCCGCTGACGGTTTTGTACTAGAAATGGGGAATTCGCTCAGTACGGTTTGAGGATTTCTAGGCATGTATATATTTTGATGAGGTGGGCAAAACTTACTCCTGATAATATGCTATCGGGGAAATCAGTGCCCGGACGGGTGAGAGAAAGGGCGAAATTGGTAACATCGATTTCCGATACTGGGTTTGGGAGATTGAAGACGGCATTGCGGGCTGAGATGGAGATTGGGATATTAAGATTTTGGCATTTTCTTGCTATGACGGCGGTGGCTAGAGCCAGGAGAACTGCTGGCTTGAACATGATGGTTGTCTGATTGGTAGAATTTTAAGTAGAAGGATGAATTGGGATATATTAGGGCAATTCAACCATTGGCGATGAGGCTGATGCCATCGAATAAGAGTTAACATTGCAACGAGGGATCTATATATACACAGCTGTGATGAAGTCTATACAAATTTCTCAATATTGTGCTACATATCACGGCAAATCGAAACCGGACGAAGCCGGACGAGCTCTACTTGACGTTCCGATTGCCGGTTATGTTCTCCATAGCAAGCTCACGATCCGAGGAGATGGACACACATTTCCTGGCAGAAGCGTATAAGTGAGGAAATTTTTTTATTACCTACACCTAAATTTCAAAAGGCTACGAATAGCCTATCAAAAGGGAGTCTTGAGAGTATAGAATTATTTGTCATTTATTTGGACACTTGTATGAAAATGGAGTCTTGACAGTGCAGGGAAGTTATTTGTCATACTTCAGGGCCGAGGCAAGCGTATATGCAGGCGTATTACTTGGAGGCGTTTGTCAAAATGGAGTCTTTCATTATTTGTCATCTCACGGGGCAGACGGAGGCGCACTTTACTTTGACCCGAGTTTCCTTCAATGACATAACCTACCCGAAGTTTCAATTCTTTTTCAGGGGGGAATAGTTATATCCATATAATTAATTAACTATGAACCATAAGTCCCATTTATAAAAGAAAAATAGGCATGTCTTGATTGAGTCTGTCTATATACTTTAGTAAGGCAACCATACGGCAGAACACACCAGGCTAATCGAACTCTAATCGTTCAAGATGGCCAACGGCTACCAAAAAGAGACCGCTGTAAGGGCGTATTTAAACTGCTAGAGTCTATACTGGTGGACCGGCAGCTATATAATGATATACGGGTAGATGCAAGCGGAAAAGAAATGGATAACAATGAAACTATTAATTATAAAGCAGAGTAATAGGTAGTTTACCTCGCCACTCTTGGACGGAATAATTGATAGGGAAGAATCTTAATACAGCTATTCCTTCCAAGTATAGAGACATAAACTACCTATTACTGTACTTTTTAATTCCTAGTTCCCTTGCTTGCTTTTTTTTTTTTTTTTCTCTTCAGGTTGCGGATACTGTTATTGTAGATTACATTGCTGCTGTTTGTCGGCACTGGCCAGTAACCCTTCAACTGTGGCTCTTACGGCGGCCTCTTTCGAGTAGACTTTAGTCATCTTGATCGATAATAGAGGCCGGTTAGCCCCGCGAGCTTATTCTCTGCTGCGAGGTTGTCAATCATATGGCTTTGTTGGACTTTTGTGTTATTAGATGCGGAGTAGGTGGTAGTTTAGGAAGAAACGACAATCCGGTCCATCTTTGGGGACCATTAATGAGTTTTATATTTGCCACGCAAGGGAGACTTGTGCAGTGCCACGCCACCTCTAGTTGAGTCATAACGGTGTGGAACTTTTTATTACTTACAGCAATGTAGCTGCGGGTATTCGCTCTTAACCTTATTCCATGTATATTAGGTGGTGTAGCTTCGCTCATTAAAATTTGCTATTGAACGTACCATGCAAGACCAGATATAGTTGGCAATTGCTAATGTTAACGTTTTCTTCCAAGCGATAACGTATCTAGTGCTACATAAGAGTATGATTAACTAGTTCAATAACTATAACCAGCTTTTTTCATAGCTCTCTAAACCCTATTATAAAAAGAACAGAATAGAAGACGGGAGATAACCTCAACAGCAGCAATACCATGTAGTATGCTACTTCACTACCAAAAAGCAGGAGCCAATGCCATGTGCGGCCCCTGGCCATTGTAACCAGGCGACTGAGATTGCTCAACTCTTTCCGTCGAAACCCTGATTACCCTCTGCTTCCATGCAGGCGTGATTCTTCTGCTATAGTGTGCCCACAAGCGAGGCAGAATGTGTACATCCTGGGCGCAGTAGAGGCTAATGTCCTCTCGCAGGGGGCGTTCGTTAAACACTGCATAACTCCCGCCGTTCTCGGGTTTGAATAGCTGCATCCCTTTGTCCTTGACTTGCATCCAGCTGTGCCTCTCGGTGGGGGAGAGGGGAGCGTCTCTTTCTATGCACTTTGAGAGTCCGGAAACATATCTTCTAGGGCCATTTCGGGTTGCAAGCTCCATGAGTTGAAGATCGAGTATACCGGCTAGTTTGATTTGAAAGTGATGGTAGAGTGCATCCGAATCATTCCGGACGTCGAAGAATACCTTGGGAATTGCGCTTGATTCTAAAATATCCTTCAAAGTATGGCCACTTATCCCAGGTGTCGAGAAGCATTTATCTCTCAGGGAGAGAACGTCAATCAAGTAAACTCGCTTGAGAGGGTGAATGTATACTTGTAGTATCGAGATGGTGCCGTACCGAGAAAGATTGACTCCTTCCAGGTCAATATATATCGATGGCGGCACAGTTGGTAGTCCTTCAAGAGAATCAATCACTTCAGCCACGCCCGGAAGAGTATCAATGAAAGTCGGATTTGGAGAATCGCCCAGGCTGAGTGTGTTGAGAAGTGTCGTGGTAAACTTCAAACTACCCACATCTTGGCTGTTTAGGTCTGGCGCCATAACTTGCGTTTTCTGGTATAAAATCCAAGCGGGTGTGACGATGTTTACTCTCTGCTGAGTTCAAAGGAATCGGCAGAGTGAGCAGAAAAGCAGCAGTGGTTTGAATACTCGGCAGGGCTCCGATCTCTTTATGGTCAAAGAGGGGATCACATATTTTCCAACAAATTTGCCGCCAAATGTCGCAGGCGGGCGCGGTATGTGGCTGCAAATGGAATGGCAATGTTTGCGTTTTCAGCCACAAGCCACCAGATTGTAAGGTTTCGTCTATGATCAGGTCAATGAATCAAGATACGATAAGCGAAGTACTTCTCGCGTTTTGGCGCGAGCTTGTTCGTTGCCATGAAGCCAGCAGTACTCCGTATTCGTCCTATTGCACGATTCTATTTATCAAGGGTTTTTGCAATGTATACCATTTTGTATTCGTAGTAATGAGCTGTCTGGGTGACCTACGTTTGTGAGACATTGGCTATTTAGAATTGTACGAAATACAATTCCGCAAGGTTAGCTCCTGAATATAGCTTTAGCCATACTAACTCTTGATTCAAGCAGAATATTCCCTTCATATTGCCTAAATATTACGACTAAACTTTTGCTGATACTAAATTTTTGAGAACATCGACTATTTCCTTTTCAAATAACTCGTATGCTTCATACTCACTCATACCAGCCGATATTTCATCAAATTCCAAACAAGTTTTAATGATTCTTGCAAATGACATTCCAGTCACAAACGGAATATCTTCCTGGGCTGCTTTTATGACCTCTCGCTTGAGATCTCCCGGTTCGCACCGTCCTGTATCTTTCAGATTTCTGAATTTTAGTTCAAAAATAGATCTCCAATAAGCCAGCTCGAGAAACACGATGCCCTGTAATGAAAACGAATGCCTTGTTAGCAACCTCTCTAAATTTAAAATGTGAGTATGTAAATGGTGAACAGGCATTACCAAAGAATAAATATCATGTGCTTTTGTAAATTTCACGCTAGGTTTTCCCCACCGATGAGGGTGGCGATAAGCATTGTTCTTCAGACTGTAGTCAGCCGACAAATCTGTCTCTGCATCATCAGGTCTTGATGATTCAAAGCCAAACAGATAGAGATTTCCTAGACCGGCGATGCACTTATCTGGGTCCATCATCTCACTCATCTTTGCATGAAATAAAACCACATTTTTGCTTTGGATATCCTTATGAACCCACCCAACACGGTGTAAGCCCTCAAGTGCAACAGCCAGGTTGCGTGCGATCCGGAAGCGCAGGCCGAGGTGAACCTTGATATTTTTTGACATGGTGGTGTTACCAAGCTTATTTGATGAGGCTTTGTAGAGGTCATGTAACATAACTGGTGGCGAAGCTATATCACAGCCATTTTCTAGGTGAAAAACAAGACCGATGTGCTCTTCATATCGATATTGGATAAATCCAGCGCATCGCAAAACATGATCGCTTGTGCGTTCGGGATGTGCAAGTTGGCCAACCATGCGCCGTATTTGGAGTAGATCTTTTGCTGATACATCAGTCGAATCTTCAGCAGGCGTATAGCTGCTCATCTCGACGACTACAGGCCATCCTTGGAATAGCCCACACCAGAAACGGCTTCCTTTAGGCGGCCCCAAGGAGTCCTCAGGAAGCTCTAATTCATCGCCATCAGAGATAGGTCCCTTGCCCAAGACGTTTTGTTTCAGGTCTAGAGCCGATTTTGCGCCCACTCTTGACGCCATTTCATCAACTGCGTCTTGGCCTAAAATGTCATCGACATTTGGCTCTAGTAAGAGAGCATCTCGGGTTTCAGTGCGAACCTCAGTCACGGCCTCTTCCAGTTTTTTGTAGAATTTTTTAGCCGCTTCTGATTCGTTAGCCATTTCGTTCCCTGGTTTCCTTTCGAAAGCTTTCGATGCTGTTGCATAAGTAGCCGCTGTATTTATAACTGAGACCAAACGCTGAAGCCCCCGGCCGACTACCGACTGGGCTGACTGAGAGAGCTTTCCTAAGATTGATATTCCGTCTTGGTTACTTGGGTCACTTAATGTTTTTAACGAGCCAGACTCGTAAATTAAAGCCATGATATCCGATTCCTGAATTTCGTGTGGGCGATTTTTAATAAGCCATGCGCAATCTCCAGGGCATAAGGATTGTCTTTTAGAGCAACTATCAATAGAAAGTTAGTTTTGGCCTCATGTAACCGTATAGAGATTGATAGCCAAAGATATAAAAGTAAATATGCAGCTTACTCCTCTCTTGAATTCTTCTCCGTGCCTCCGTTGCAATATTCAGTAAGTGACCAGATACAGCTTTAAAATCGTCATTATCTGGACTTGTATATTTGCTCAACATGGAGTGCCTGACGTTTAGTCCGTGTCGCTCCGGCCCTTGAAGGCAGGCTGAATGCTCTTCGACAAGCTATGCAGAAAGATGGGTCAATACTAGCGACGAACAGCAGTGTAAGGTGAATGTGAATCTTACAATCCCTGTTTTGTTAGCCCCCAAATGCTCGGCAAACTCCGGAGGCAAATTTTTCACTACTGCTCTGAAGTCTGTTGGCAATGTTTCGTGAAAACAGATGATGCTGAAGTTGAATTGTTTACGAAAGACCATTTCAGTGAATAGCCGTACGAGTTCGTCAAGACTTTCACGAGCATTCACGTCACTATTGAGGTACTCGACCAGATGTTCAGATCCTTCGCCACTCATAGATATTGCAACAGCAGCACGCAGCTGAGCAGCAGTATAAAAGCCCTGATGGCTGCCTTGAAAGGGGGTACCCAGAAAGGCAACACCGGCCGTGGACTTGAGTATATCTTTGTATTTACTGCTGCTCTCTGAAGCGCGGTACAATGCCTTTAATGTTGTCAGCCACTTCTTCTTCTTCCGTTTCTATGAAAGGGTTGGAGGGTTAAACCTTGGCAAGCAGTAGACCTCCGAAACAGGAGGCAATAACAATAATGGGCCGATCGTTGCTTTCGCTAAGGCGTGCCATATACAATTTGGACAAAAAGTCAGTTGCATGGCCTAGTAAAAACTGGGCTGAGCGAGTTTGATCTAGGCTTGCGTTCCAGTCATATGTAAAGATACGAGTTTTGGGGATGACGGCAGGTAACATTGTCTCGTCTTTGAGCCAATGGACATCTCCTGAACTCGAATCACCATCAATTTTCCAGGCTATCCAGGTCCTCGGGGACTGCGTATCGAGACCATGGATAGCGACAATACTAGCAGTCATTAGAAATGTTTTTTTTTCTTCTCTTGAAAAATATCAAGCGAGGACAGAGGCTAACTCGACCGCGTCTCTCTCACTATACCCCTTTCCACCTGGAGCGTGGTATACTTGCTGCAACCCGTAGTTTCGCTTAACTTTAGACATCGTGATGTCAAAGAAGTATTTGTTATTCTCCGTCTCAATAAGCAGCGTCTATAAATAACACTGAGTATCCTTGGTAGTATTGTCATTAATGCTAAGGATTCACGATTGGAAAGTGAGTCCTTATAAGCTCTGATGCACTATGGAGGATAAAATATCTCTTTGGTACACAGAAAGAGCTGATAAGGTTGCCTTCGGCTATCCCAAACCAAGTCTCTCCTATCTGCCTTCAAGGGCATTTTGCTGGCCATGTTACACTGCATTGCATTTCGCCTTGGAAGGTATGTATTAACTGGTCTCGACCCCTCTCCCCAATTCTGTGTAAGTCTAAAGCTTCACGGACCAATACTCTGGCGATGCTATCCTATGTAAATATGACAATCAGGCTGCCCCACCACACACCGCACTGCTCTGCGTTGTCAATAGCCTCATGCATCTGCTGCTGCTTAACTGCTGTCCCCTTCGCTACCCTACCCTCTCTGTTTTGTCTATGAGATTCAAAGCACCTATAGCAGGCTTGTCTCATACATCTCACAGCGTAGGTGAAGGGCAGTGTACAACACCTTTGCGTCATGGTATGTAGTAATGTGATGTATCATAAGGGTTCCGAGCAAGAATCGCTGGTAAATCAAACAGGTATCTACATACCACGAGTTAGGTTCTACAAGCTGCCTAGGCAGAAAACATAGGCATATACAAATATATAAGCGAGGTTAGCAATGGTAACCCTCTCAGTTATTACGATGACGGGGTAGACCTGGCCTACATATTTTTCTGCCAATGCGAGCAGCTGAAACAAGACAATTTCGTCCTTTGATACTACGCCCCTCCTTCCAACTGAGGTATAATCTGCAATAATGAAGGCATAATGCTCTACCACCCTCTCAACACGGACTCTTTTCGACTCCTTCGTCTCCACCGCGATACACCATCAGCCTCTCTCTCCGGCAGCCTTGTCGAGGTGCCGCTTAATGCCGCTCCAAGATACTTTGCGCTCAGCTACTCTTGGGGAACTCATGCCCAAGAAGTTCCAATCTACATTGACGGTCAAGTGCTACTAGTAGCTCCTAGCCAGGCCAACGCCATCAGGCGGCTGCTAGAATTATGGAACACCAAAAATGGCAACTCCTCCACGCCATCTTATTACTTCAACACTCCCATAGAGTACGTGTGGATTGACAGGATCTGTATCAATCAGCAGGATACCGAAGAGCGCTCTTCCCAAGTCCAATTCATGAGGGCCATCTATTCCCAGGCAGTGCGCACTCTGATCTGGCTTGGACACGAGGCCGACTTGTGCTTCGACGCCTGGAAGCTGGTCGATCAAATATACGACGTCTTAAAGCGGGAGAATCCCGCCGCCAAGTATCTTGCCGATATTCCTCTCAACACCTACTCCAACGCCAGACATCGCAGGTCTGGCCTACCAGCCTGGGATCACGCGGTGTGGGGGCACCTGGAGCGGCTCTTTCAGCTCCCGTGGTTCACACGTGTGTGGGTCATTCAGGAAGTTGTCCTCTCTCACGGAGACCCGGTGATCCTTCATGGCGAGAATCATGAATACCCATGGAGCCGGCTCGGATGGGCATCGTCTTGGCCGCGGCGCAATGGCTATCTACGGCTAGAGCGGGTGCCCAACCGGATGCAGATGGTCGATACTATTTCCAACATTCGTCGCTCCCCAACACGCTGGAGTTTGGGCGCCTTATTGGTAGCCACGTCGATCAAGTGCCACGCTACAGACCAACGAGACAAGGTGTATGGTCTTCTAGGTATAGCCGCCGAAAGCGAGGCTGCTCCAGGAAGTAGTAGAAGTGGCCTGCCAGAGGCGTTGCGGCTGACTATTCGCTCGGTGTGCATCAAGTATATGCGAGGGTGGCATCATTTCTCTTAGCCGAGTACAAGACACTCTCGGCAGGCGATATAGACAGCGATGTGATGCAGGCCCAACGCAAGTATAGCATTAAGCATTTGCCGTCGTGGGTGCCGAACTGGAGTGATTTCGCCGTGGTTGAGCGAGATGTCTCCAAGAGCCTATCCTGGCTCGATATCCCCAGCGCCGCGGAGACCAACGTTAGCGGCCTTGGAGTTTCCGGGGCACTATCGTGCCTCGACTCAGTTGGAGGCCAAATTCCAGCTATCCCAAGATCTCTCGAAGTTGAGAGTGAGTGGCTTGGCAGCGGACACTATCGTTGCGGTATTTCACTTGTATGATGTCTCTTCCTCGTTTGGCACAGATGCTGAGGCTACCTTTACATCGCGTCTTCTTTGTGCCTGCGAGACAGCAGCTCGCTTCCTCCCACACGTGGGGGCATCCGAGTGGATATGCTCCTTTATCAAAGCCACCACTGCAGATCAGTACCTCTTGTGGGGACAGAAGCCAGAGCAGCTTTTGCGTGATGGAGCTGCGTTTCTACTCCAAGTGTTATCAGGCAGTGGACACCTAGCATCATCAGGCACTGGAGCCCTCACAAATCTGCTGGCCAAGATGGCAATGGGTGGTAACTCGGATTTGTACGTTGCTTTAGCGCGCAACTTCTGCCTAAATAGAACATTTGCTGTTACATCGCATCGCCGACTTGGGATTGCGCCGGCGGGGACACGAGAGGGAGATGAAATTGCTGTCATATCCGGAGGAGAGGTGCCATATGTTCTGCGGAGATTGGACGGCGACACAAGCTATCATTTCATTGGAGAGTCATATGTCCATGGTCTCATGGGTGGTGAAATTATAGCGACATGGGAAAGAGGGGAATTGACAGAAGAAGTGTTTGAGCTTTGGTGAATAGATATAGCTAGGTAGCTATATCTATATCTATATTAATTATGAACCATAACTCCCCCCTTTTAAAAAAATATATATATATATATATATATAGGCATGTCTTGATTGAGTCCGTCTATATGCTTTAGTAAGGCAACCATACAGTAGAACACTCCAGGCTAATCGAACTCTAATCGATCAAGATGACCAAAGGCGACCAAGAAGAGACTGCTATAAACTTTCAATTATTGAATCTACTGCGCAAGTCTTGTTTGAACAGTAAAAGTCCATAGGCAATCTTATCAAATACTACTTGTTATACTATTTATTATACTATGAGCTATTTGAACTCCCATGAGTTGTAAAAATAACAGCCATTCCAGGTCTATATATAGCGAGTATGTATTCTTTATTTAAAGCCTTTTTCGATGGGAATACCTGGCTTAGACGGCAAGCAGTGAAGTATCCAATTATACTTCCAATGTGTCGAAAAGAGGTTCCGTAGTCTTGAGCGGTCATTGCGCGAGTAAATATTAGTGCCATCCTCGCCAACAACTTCACCCGCTTTTTAAAAGGCTGTTTTCCATTGAGTTGGATCATGCGGATAACACTGGAGCATATTTCATCAAAGACTGTCGCTGGAGCAGAATGAACCCACTCTGGAGCTTCCCGCCCCAATATAACATAGCAGATCGATCCAAGAATTTCAAATTTCAAGACTCTTTCGCTGGCGCTCAAACCGCCAAATATACCAGAGTGGGGGATAATCAGACTTCTTTGGAGTGAAAGACTTCCGCCAATTACGTCCGAAAGCGAAGCACCAAGTCCTCCTGCCATGGAGGAAAAAACATCAAGTTGACGGAGTATCCGCAGGCGATTGATAATCCACTCTTTAGGGCTGGTTGTCAGTTTGTGGAAGTAACGGTGTTTAAAGCAAAAGATATGAGAGGAGATGAGACTGAGAGTGACGCGTGGGAAAAGCCACAAAATATCGACCTGAGCCTTGTCTAGAGGCCAACCCTTCTCTACCGATTGTACTTTGTTCTGGAGTAATAACTCCGCCCAATCTCTGCTGATTTCATTGTTCTCATCTGTACTACTTTTGGCCTTGCTTAGTAGCAACACTGCCCCAATCTCCAGTATATCCAGTTGCATGGAGCTATTTAAGAATGCAAATATTAAATTGTTTTGATGCTGTAGTGGTGAGATGCGAGAGATTATTTGAGTTCCAAAACTAATAAGGTATTTAATTCGACTTGTGTTGCAGGGTTTGGACAAGGATGTGTTTTGTTTGTATTGTCCTAGTGCTTCGGGAAAAAGAGTTCGGAAAGTCGTGCCTTTGATAAAGTGATGAACAAATGCTTGACAATTTTGGCGAATGAGAGACCATTCAAGTCTTGTCTTGGAACTCATCAGAATCGCAGATATTCGACTCAAATGCTTCCTAACACTCTCTGCCATGAGCGGCTTCATTTTTTCTTTAATAAACTCCTCGGATGCCTCGAATAAGCGAACTTGGCGAAATCGAAGTGATTTTTGTGGTAAAAAGTCGCAGCGGTTTGCTTTCGAAATGAAGAGTTCTAACGCTCCTTTTTCCTCCTCTGTATTATTATGGTATCCGGTGAAAGCGCCTCCGTATACTTGTTTTATAACGGCTAAAATGTGCCTTTTTTCGGCGTCTCTCGCGTGCATTTGTATTAGCCGAGCTTCGGAATCTTCTTTCGGGACGATAATAATACATTTCTGATAATCTGGATTTTGTTTCTCTTCAGACGTCTGTACTTGACATGCAGAACCTTCCCTGTCCCAAAGTAAATTCGGTAAAGGACGAGGGGATATCATGCAGCCGTGACTTCTATCCGTCCAATGTTGTTAATCGGAATTCTGCATTAATTGGGTGGGGAACCGTACTCTCCTACCCCGTTTTCAATAATTATTGGACCAAGCATCAAGCAAAGGTGAGCTGGCCCAGCTGGCGCAATCCCGCCAGCAAGTTCCATCATTAAATCCTTGAAAGCGAGATCTGGAGTATTGAACGTGAAGGCGGAAAGAAAGGCTTCTATGGCCACAGAAACTATGGCTGATTTCTTTTTTTGTTGTAAGTCTTGTTCGTCAACTAATGTATAAAAGATTAGTTGGCCATTAACTCTTTGGGGAATATCAAAAAGCAAAATAAACTGACTGATTAACGGCTCGGGCCATCTTTCAATGAGATGGGTCTTAGCACAAGGGGCTGCAACTTTAGAACCAGATGCACATGATATACAGAATCGATTCGGCATAACTTTCAATTTAAGATTTTCAGCACCCTTTTGATTCTTGATTTCCTCGATTTTCCCAGACTTGAGAATTTTTATAGGAAACTGGTGTTTTTTTCTTCGATGGATTATGAGAATTTGTAGTGTTATAATTAGTAAGAGAAGACGACTCACTCGCATGATTGATTGCACTCAAAATAATACTGAGTAGTGATACTTTTCTTACAAGCGCTGCACGAAATAATGCGATAAATTGTTGTTTTATTATCCGTGCCCTTTATATTTTCTTCCGTATCAAGGACTATCTCGACTATGTAGTCATCGTTGTTAGACATCAACTATAAATCGGAGATTCAATATTTCTTTTGCACTAACCTTTAGGAGGTCGATCATCAGTGAAGCGACTTCGACTGAAAAAGGAAAAGCTTTTGGATGGTGAGTCTCCAGTTGGTTGAACTAAGATGTCGATGTCTAAAAATCCTATAGGCTAAGTTAGGTTTCTATACAGGCGTACTATTTATTACAAACAATTTATACCTGATGATTGAAAGAGATATCTTGCCAAACGTATGTCTTGTTGGATTTGATCGTGACCTTTACACAACTGTTAGACTAGGACTTAAGATACAGTTTGGAAGATTGTATCCTGACATGTAGCCCGACGACGGACATCTTCGAGCAAATGTGATGTATCGAAATTCGAATATGGAGAATGTTCCTGTCCTGTTGCTGTATAAAAGATTAGCATATATAGAAACGCTCTGACTAATGAGAGATTAAATATACTCCACATATTGAAGATATTTTCGAAGTTAGGGCCATTAAGTGGTGTTTGAGACGCCCATTGGAACTCATCATCCCGAATATGTTGACGAATTGTGTTAAATGTAACAATTATATTTCGAATTTCTCGGCTTGCTGTTTCCCACCACAGTTTTTCAAGCCTTTCTACTAGATCTTCATTATTAGTTGTGTTATTGTTGTACAGCGCCATTACAGAGAAAGTAGAATAGTAACTTGTTGAAAATAATTACTACCTATCCAGAGATGGATATAATTTGTGTGGAACTCCTTTTGGAATACTCAAGTAAAGAATTGGTTAGTTATTACACATGAAAAGATTATATACTTTATGATGCTGAGCTTTACACAATATAGAGTTGCTGATCAAATAAATTTTAATTTAAAACATAGCCACACAATATATGGATTAAGCATTCCAACCAATGACTTCTTCTTGGAAGAATAGACTTTTGCGTTCATTCCAACCAAAGTGCAAGCTTTGACATATATATTAGTAAACTTTTTGGAACATTCCAACAAAGAGAACCCAAATCTATACTGTATTACAATGAAAATATAAATTTACTTGATATATAATCCAAGGGAGTATAACTGTTCTAGTTGCTATTTGTAAAGAAAGGAAATATATTCCTAATTGACTTGCTTACTATATCTTCTTTGTGGTATTCTATTTTACATAATACATATTTGTGAAAATGCCGCCTAAAGTAACAACATCAGAGAATGAAAATGAAGCGGGAGCACAAGGTATTGATATCAAAAGAGACACTCAGTTTATAAAACTCATAAAATCAAGTGGAACGGTCCTAAAGCGATTCCTCGAGTCTGGTATTAACCTTATATCTATGACAGCCAGACATAGCGGCTCCGCAACACAAGCTACGTCTGGCTCTATGATGTCTGCAGATAATTCTGCAGCCGCATCTGATGCCCTGTCAAAGGCCTCGGATGTTATTGTTAGCATTCTGCAAGATCGTAATTTGACAATTAGTGGGTTTAATTCTGTATACATTAATAACTAGGGTTAACTATCGTGGTATAGATATGCGTGAACTTGAACTTCTCAGTCTTATAGCGAAAGTGGAGCCCATGAGAGAAAGCAGGATGAATTTATCAGCCGAAAACTCCAATGCCTTTCATACGTAAGTAAATATTCTGATATTACGTATTGAAATTAAATTAACTGTCGGATTTACGGGTATTAGTGATAATTGGGATATTATCAAGAAAGCAATTGACTATTCAGTGGAGGCTTACAATAGGAATGCAGCAACTGAAAACGACCTATTCATTAAGCCAACAAGTTCAATAAGACATATTAAAGCGGCAATTATTGAAGTTGTAACTCTAAACGGAACTCCTTTAATAATTGTAGCTATCCGTGGTTCTTTGAGTCTTGATGATTGGTTGCTCAATGTCAATGGGAATCTTGCCCAATCATCTTCAAAGGTACTAGTATGATCTCCATATATATAACCGAAAAGTTGTACTAATGTATTCAATAGATCTTAGACTCAACTTCCAAATACCATCGCGGATTCCTTAGGTCTTTCGAAGATAGCGAAGATGAAATAGCAAAGGGTATCAACGAAATTAAAACCAAAAACTCAGAAGCGCGAAGACTTTTATTCACAGGCCATTCTGCTGGGGGGGCTTTGGCGCAGCTTTATTATAACTCGTCTAAGAATGAAAACTCGCCTATTGATAATGCCATTAAAGGTATTTATTTTACCATCCCCTAGTTATACGAGCAATATTAACGAGCGTTATAGGCCTGGACCAAGTTGATTGCATTACATTTGGAACACCGCCAGTTTCTACACGTCGAATAAGAAAGAGAGATGGAGATTCTTTGTTCATATCAATTATAAATGATGGCGATCCTGTTGTCCTTGCTCAAACAGCTTATATTGAAATGCTTCTCAAAATATATATTATGAGCTCAAAAAGCTGGGAAGAAGAGTATAAAAGAGGATTCAGGATTCCCCAGCCAGTATTAAAACTAAGCGGAGATTGTGTGGTATTTCGGGAGAAGAGTGCGGAGACACAAAAGACGAATGAAGATATTGTTGAAGCAATTTCGGTTCAACCGCATGTTATAGAAGCTTCAATCTTTGCTAACTTCCAAAGCCACTTAAAAAATGTTTATTATCAAAGAGTGGAACGACTGGTCAACGATTATACTGCTTCACAACAAAAATAATATAAAATGCTTATATAGTATTAATAAAATGCAAATTAAATGTATCATCCAGTAAGGTTTTACTATATAACAAACACCACTTACGGTCCAAGGCAGTGTACCCCCCAAGAAAAAAAATTTAGGACGTTTCACGGCAAAAGATTTGGTGTCCCGGGCGTCAGGCCGGCGAGCGACTACATTTACGAAGCGATTTTTGTTTACCTCACGAGAGCTTTGTTTATATTCATTCTATAAATTTGTAAGGTAGTTTCTGTTCAATACAACTGTGCAAGCTTATTGGGAATGGTCAAGTAGAAGCAGAGTGAATAATGCTAGCCCCTCGATACAAGTGACTTGCAGAGGCCAAGCTGTCCAAGCTGCCTAAGAATTACTGGTAATATGGATCTTATTATTGTAAGTCAATTGCTGCAGTAAATAGTGAATGGGACAGAACCAGCCCAATGTATCAATCCTTCGTTGTTAGTTCAGTAGGTAAGGAATACAAAGAGCACCGCCCGCACCAGCGCTACGACATCTAATCATAAGAGAAAACGAGTCTTCAACGCACTTTGTACTTGAATACAATATTCTTCGGAAATTGTCCGTCATAAAACAAGAATTAAGCTTATGGAGGTTGCATCCAGATCGCCCAACATCCCGGCTCACGGAAGCCTCCAAAGAACAAGGCTAACATCGGCCCAGCGCCACCGGGGCATCAAATCCATCCTCGGGCCGTCGGATTACAGCCGATTGCGTATTCTGACGTACACGAACTTTGCAAAAAGGGAGAGCCAGAGTCAGTGTTCCGTTTCCTTAGTAATGATTTTAACCCCAATCGGGCTTATGGCGCGTCCGTCATTATGAGCAGCAAGACGCGTTGAGAGAGTGTCACATGTGAATTGCCCATTACGTCATTGTAGCGTAGATGAAGTCACTGTTTGATGAAGCCAAACTATGGCAACAACTTGGTAGAATATAGCCAAGAATAGAGCAATGCATTTTTATAGGCATGCTTATTCCGGTTAGGAGATCATGAAATATAGCTCGGAACTAAATACATCATGAACGGGCTCCAAGATGATGATGTAGGCATACCAACCTTCCCTGTAGTAGCAGGCTTCAACGCTATTCCCGCAGAAGTCGCAGAAGTTCATAGATAAATTTGAAACGGATACAGTTAGATATTCAGGTGCATGAAATTCCAATAAGCACTGTAGTTAACCCTCTGTCCATATCTCATTGTCACTTAAGCAAGGCATGCATTGAATTGCAGAAGAGAATAGAATCGTAATAATATTCCAGTGCGCGCCATGGCAACACCCGTATAAGTGACTAAAACACCTAGCTAGACAAAGTCGGTAATAATCCAAACATTAAGCTAAGAAGAAAAGAAAAAACGCGTCGCCGCCCATCCATATAGGAGTGTAAAACTGTCATCACGGATTCTGTCGGTACACCAATCGCTACGCAGGCTGCGGTATACAGACATCCATCATCTATCCCAATCCCTGGAAAATCCGTTCCATTTCTATCCCCCTATTCAAGAAAAACAAAACGCCGAAAGAAAAAAGCAATCACGCTAGATTACATGATGGACCAGTCTGAGGTGAGGCTCTCCCACCTGTCCAGTTTCCAAAATCCCGGCGGGGCACGGGGGGATCCTAAGCAGACCTGCTACGAGCCGATCAACCTAGCATAATCCAATTTTCTGCGGATGGGTTGTTTGCGTTTTCCAAAATCTCAGTTTGAGAAGGCACATCGTCGTCAAGCTCGCGGTCAGAGAAGTAGTCGTAATCAGAGAGACTATCGTCCATCATCAAATCAGGAGGCTGAGACGTCTCCACATCAAATGATGGATTTGATGTGTCCTTCTCGTAGACTACCCTCAGAGGAGGGAAAGCTTCACCGATATTTGAGTCATCAGCGGTTGTAAGGTGAGTTGTTGAGGCCTTGGCGCTGTAGTCGCCAAGGTCGGTAAAGGAGAGGGTGAGAGCAGGCTTGCCACCCTTCTTTGACTTGCGGCCACGCTTTGCAGGACGGATGGTATACACAGGGTCCTCGTGCTGGATGCTGTTTAGGTTGAAGACTTCCTCGGGGCGTTGTTCCTCGTTGTCGTAGAGCAGGCCCTGGTGATAAAGCTCAGCAACCTGCGCATCCTCGCTCTCGGGAGAGGCGCGGATGTGAACTTTGCCCTTGGCGGTGCTTGCAACGCGGAAAGCCTCTTCGCGTTCCAAGCTAGGCCGTCTCACAAGCCGATGCGCATCACTTGGTAGTTGAACCGCGCTGCGGGCGAGCTCCCGGCCCTCGTCTGCCTCTCTGCGAGGCGATACCCTCGGCACACGGTGTTCTCGCTTGGTTGCCGAAGCATGGGAGTAGATGACCTGACGGAGATCATTCTCAATCTGTGATCGTAGAGGACGAGGCCCCTCGATGGGGCCTCCGTCCTTTCGGCAGGCCTTCTTGGCACCGGAGAGGCAGGGATAGTTGGACGGGTAGGCGAGCTGATGGTAGGCGAGGTTTGGAGATTCGGCCAAGCGCTTCGCGGTAGACCTTATGAAATAGTTGGCACCACGACGTCGAATGGCACCGCGCTTGGAATGGATATGGCGCTTGACAGCAGGGGATGTAAAGGCGCTGCGATCCACGATGGCCTCCATGATGACTTATATATAAGATAGGTGCGTATAGCTCTTGTTGTGGACAGATAAGAGAGAGAAAGATGCCTCGTGGCCGATCAGATACGGATGGAGGATGGAAGACGGTCGAATATGAAGATGTCAAAGTCGACTAGAATAGGGCGTAGGAAGAAGAGATGAACTGTTGCAGGAAGGGTAAGGGATGACATGTCAGTCAAGGATGTCATGGCTACTAGCACAGGGGCTCTCGCTTAATGGGCGGATTCACTTACAAGTACAAAGGAGTGCTGCTCCGGCACAGAGTCCAGATTACAAACAAAGCACAGAACCCGAACAGTGACGCACTCTGGTTACAGAAAGCGCGTTCGTGATGATATTAGGGCGCGTCCTAGAGGAGGAAGCCGGAATGGAGATGGCCGTTTGTGGTAAGTAGCAGTAATCGAAGAAGCTCGAAGAGCCGTGTAGAAGAACAAAGAAGTCGAAGGAGGAGGAACAAGGAGGAGGACAGATGGCCCTTTTGGATGCCCATGTCCCGCGGCCCAGCCAGCGATCCTCTTATACGACTTGTCCATCAGGCCTGGAACGCCTATCTCGCAGCCACTCGCATGGCGTGCTGATTGGCCTGGGGGGAGTCATCTGGCCGTGCTGGCGGCGAGCGCATGACGTGACTCACTCTCGTCCAAGGAAGCGGCCGGGCTGGTGGCGCAGCTCAGTCACCGAGGATAAGAGACACACACAGTACAGCGGCTGGTCTCGGGAAAGGGGGGGCTTGCTGGCCGGAAGTGGAAGAGCGCCATAGCGAGGCTGACGGGACGGAGGGAGGACAGTGGCAGCAGTGCGAGCGGCGTTGGCGCTGTGGCAGGCTGAAATGAAGGTGTGCAGATAGCAGCCAGGATGAGGCACGGTGTGTCACCGGTCAGAGCGAGGGCAGAATAGGAGGCAGCGCCGCCGGAAGAGGAAAGCGGCGAGAGCAGAGGCCCGCTGGCGTGCAGAGCGCAGTGCGGAGTACAGGGAACGTGGTGGATACTGCCAGGAACCGACAGAGGCCTGGTATCAGCAGCGGTATGCGGTACATACGGGTCACACGGTACGACGTAAAGGGGTCGCCGAGCAGTGATCAGTGATGACATTGAATGATCGGGACTTGCTGGGCTCGACAGTGTGCAAATGGACAGTGCCGTGGAATGGGCGAGTGTCACTAAGGTGCTCAGTATCATCAACTCATGCTGGGAGAATAGAGTATGTTCTCTGCACGGGGGGCTACTCAGAGACACTTGCTGAGCAAAAGTCGAGTCGCTGTACGGGGTACAAGCGCAGAAACACCCGGCCACACGATTCCGAGAGTCCAGTTTAGGCTTCCGGGGATGAGGCATCCTGTGCCCCGGGTTTTGTCTCGAGTCCGTAAGCCGCTGGGTCAAGTATCTGCAACTCATTGGTTGCATGGAGTCAACCAGCAGATGCAGAGTACAGAGTACAGCGTACAGAGGTAAGCACACAGTACTGGATTAGGCTCACGCTGCCAGCTGATAGGCGGCAAGGCGACTCATATGGCAGAGTCGACAACCGGGTTCCTTATTGTTGGTCGATGCGATACGGCGACCCTTGCGTTATCTGTGGCTTGAAACGCCCCCCGTCGTTGTACTGTATGTATTCTAGCCTAGTTCCAACGCAACTACACAGTAATAGCGGCCTCTCTAGGCTGCAATGGGTGGTAATGGTTTGAGAGTCATCGGGTCACACTTTGGCTCTGCTCCCGAGGCTCTGAACCAGTCCATCCACCATGTGAATAATGGAGAGGCAGATAGGCAAGCAGAGCACACACAGTGACAATCATACTAGACATGTTCCAAAGTCCTAGTACGGGGATAACTAACAGCACATAATGCGGGGGAAGCTACTCCATAGAGGGTCAGGAGGCGACGCTTGAGACCGCCTTTGTTGCTCCTGGATAGCCGGCGCGCCCATCATACGAGTAATGCAGAATTGTACAAGCCATGGCTTTTTATGAGTTGCTAAACCCGCGGATAAAGCCGTTTCGGCTGCTTATTCCAGGGGGATTGAAGACGGAACAAAAGAGCGAGACGTCCCGAGGAGATGTCGATGGCAGGATTGCCGGATTCTCGTGTCTTTGATGGATAGAGCATGTACAGATGCTGCAAGAGGTTAGTAGTATCTGGAGTCAGTATCAACGTGGAATGCGGTATGTAAAAGTATGGGGGCGGCGGCAGCAGTACTGTATACTTCGTATTCTTATTCACAATGCAGCTATTGTTTTGCTGTTTCGAAATACGCAGCGGTATGCAGTACTCTGTTGTATGCTGGGACAATACCAATCATGCAGCGAACCAACCATCTCAAATGCGTGGTTCCTTTGCATCTTCTGACTTACGGCAGGCTCTCAAGGCAATACTACCACAGTATCTACTCTTCTGCCCGCGTGCTACACGCATGTACAATCCGATAAGGCCGATAACGCTGATAAAGATGTAAAATAGGTAACCTAATGCGTTTTTGTTTCGTTTCTATTATCTAGGCACATACATGTGTTATCTGATAACCCCAAAACAGACGGCCTCCGCGTAGATAAGCCTCGCCGCCATCACCACCACTTACACGACAGTCACCACCATCATCATCATTCGTCCATTACAGATGCATCCATGGCCTCCAGATACGCCTTCACGTCCGTCATCTCCATCCCCCGCGCCCTGTTCAGCGTCTTCTCCTGCCCCCAAGCAACCCCCCTGCCCTGCGCAAACGTATCCCTGTACTTGACCATGGCGCTGTCCGGATTCTCGCGCATCTGCCTCGCCAGCTCGTCAGCATCCCAAAGCTCGCGCCGGAACCGCGTGCCAAAGCGGCCGTCCAGCAGATCGCCCACCTGCGCGTACGAGAGCGTGTCGCCGGCCACGTAGACGCACTGGTTGCGGATGCCGCGCGGGTCCAGCACCACCTCGGCCGTCGCCCGGCCAATGTCCTCGGGCGTGGTCAGCGTGATGCGCGTGTCCCACGAGCCGAGGCCGCGCACCGTCCTGGCCGCGAGGTCGACGACGCCAAAGTCGGGCACGAAGAGGAAGCTCATGAAGAGGCCCGTCGACACGATGGTCCAGTCCGCGGCGTCCTGCTGCCGCAGCATCGCCCGCACGCCCAGCTGCTCGTCGAACAGGTCCTGCGAGCTGCCCGCGCCGATGGCGTCGTAGTCCATGCCAAACTGCCACGGCAGGTATCGCACGCGGGCGTCCGCGTTGGCCTCGAGCGCGGCCCGGGCCAGCTTGGTCTGCGTGCCGGCCGGCAAGCCCATGCCTGTGCAGGACACAACCGTGTCGTATCTGGCAAAGATGGCGGCGAGCTCCGATGCAGAGGCCTGCTCCACGTCGGCGGCCTCGAAGCCCACGTCCAGCGCCCTGATATGCTGTAACAGCCTCTTCTTGTCCGGCGCGGCAGAGTCCAGCGTGGCCTGGCGCAGCGCGACGGTGATGCTGCAGTGGTTGCGCTTGGGGTGTCTGGCGAGCGCCTCCAGCACGGCCAGGCCAAGCTCGCCGGCGCCCAGGACGAGGACGTTGGTGGCCATTAGTTTCTGCGGGTTGAGTTGTCGGTCCAAAGCCTGAAGATTGGCAAAGGTGAGTTGGAAGCGAGGAGGGACATATTCGACAATCATTTAGCACGAGGGCTCTTATTTAGCCTTTTGACGTCTCCTAAATGGTATTGAGCATCTCTTGGTTCTCATTATGACCTCAGAAACGGGATCATTTGCCGCCTTCATTGGCTCTCTCCGTCATCTGGCTAATCGGAATTAGACTTGGGAGAGATCAGCAGCAACTCGTCCGACTTACATGCCACTCTGCGTGCTTAGAAATTGCCCTTCTTGGCAATGGCTTCTGACAAATGGCCTGCCTACCCTGTAACCAACCATTGCCACGGCCAAAATCTTCTTCTTGTTGCAAAACATCATATTAATTTCATCTTGCACTGTAAAAACTAGCAGCGGAGCCTTTTTAGTAAGTGCTTATGCTTTTTTTTTTTTTTTTTGACTGCCAAGCCGCGCTCGCCAACGGATTTAAGCTAATCTTCGTGTGAGAGAGTGCCGTGTCATCAAAAAATGCGGGCAAACAGCTGTACTCGTCGCCGAAAAGACGACGGAGATAGATTTATCGGAGATTTCCTTTGTTAGACAAAAGAATGTAAACGAACTGCTAAACTAGCTAGATACCTTCAATACGAGTATTCTAGAACCTTGGCATAAATGCCTTGGAAAACTCGAAAAGGGAAAAAAAAAAAAAAAAAAAAATCTACCCACAAATAGCCGATTAAAATAATAGCATTATATCATCTCATCATCCACTCATAAAGAGCAGTTTCAATTTCTCTATTTAGTATTTACAGAGGCTTGTTTGCGAATCCCACAACCTTATTGCCCATATCAAAGACGGCAAACTGAGCCTTCAAGACAATGTCTCCCAGCACTGCAAAGGGTGCGTCCGCAGAGGACTGGATTCCCCCAAAGCAATACGTCCTGTTGATTCTTCCATAGTTCATATATGAGCCCGGGATGACGCCTCGGTAAGTGCCTAGTCCGAAAACAAAGTCGGGCAGGGCTGAGTTGCAAGGCACCATCATCATTCCATAGTCACTGTTCATCGTCGAGCCGTTGACCTGCTTGTAATAGGCGTTGACAATGTCGATTGGTGCGAGGAGCAGGGTAGTGCCCGTATCGGCGATGGCGTTCCAGACTCGGGAGACGTAGTTGGTCTCGTTGCTGCCGATGCGGTAGCCCGAGACGGAAATCTCCCAGAGAGGAGACCCCGGATTGATGGCGGCATACTGGATGTTGCCCGTGTACTCGGAGGCATTGATGTAGCCAAAGTTGTAGTTGCCAGGCTTGCCCTTCTTCAGGTTGGCGGTGAAGACGGGCTTCACGAGCTGGTCCTTGATGTTGTCGAGATACGTCGTCTGCTTGTCTGGGCGTACCGTGTTGGCGCCACTGAAGGCGGCACCGAGGAGGCCGGACGAGAAGTCGTCGTCGCTAATGTCGTCGGAGACATTGATTGCGGACTCGATGGCCTGATTGGCGAAGAAGGTGTTTCCGATCTGCACGCGGTCCGTGTAGACGATGCCGTTGGCGTTGGAGCCGTCGCCGTATCGGATGACCCAGGATTCTCCAGCCAAGTGTTTGGACGTGGTGGAGGAATTTGGCTTATATATTTTCTGGCCATCGACTTGGGACGGATATGTGTCTGTTGAAAAGACCCAGCTGGAGACGAACGGAGGGTTAGTGACATGAGAAGAGATGGTTTACGCTGGCCTTGTTTTCTCAATCTACAGCTTCTCGGCCTGCATTGGAGGTGCTTACAGATCTGACGAGCCAGTGTCCAAGTTTAGGGGGAGTGTTTGAGGAGGTGTGCCGATCTGGACGGGAATCACATATTCTGCATCTGATCCTGGAGAAGGCGTCGCGACACCAGTGCCCGTTTGATTTCCTAACTCTCGATTCAGTCCTTCGCAATTCTCCCAGGCAAATACTTGTACTGGCAAAAGGCCAGCTTACCGGTATTAAGAAGTCCGCCAAACTTCCGGCGAAGGCCCGGATTGACCTTTATTGCGTGCTTCAGGTGGTCGGGTAACGTAGGGCTATACTTTGCCAAAGCTGCAATATAGGCAGCCGGAGCACTGGATCCTTTCCATCGCTCGTTTTTTATTTGGGGGATGGAGAATTCCTCTCCTTTGGATGTGGTCTCGGCCGTGTCCCGCGGCTGGGCGACTGCTGCTGAAGCAGAGCTTGCTGCACACGCGATGGCGAGGGCCGTTGCGTGGAACTTCATGATGAAATATGCGATGCTGCAGTCTGATAAAATATTACACAAGAAGCTGATTTACTATTCGACAGCAGTCGAGATGAAGCGACGGCTGCTGGAACGGAGGCTGGATACATGTATTTACGACTCCTCTCCTCCGTTATATAATAAAACTCAAGAGCATACCGGGATGGAACAGCTCACTGCGCTGCAGATTCCAACGCCATTGTGTCGCTTTGCAGAATACTGGAGCCCGGCTTGGCCTGACATGTCGATATATCTTGGCCAACCCCGGTGATAAACGCACAAGACTTGGCCTGGAATGCTATTTGGAGAGTATGTGCATGGGGAAATTCGCAGCTCCAGCTAGATTGCTGGGATGACCCGCAAGTGCACGAAAAAACGACAGTTTCTGAGACACATTATCTCCTAGACAGTGATCATCTAAGAAACGACCGAGACATCGAAAACAAACGCAGAACGCGTGCGTGTAAGCAGGCCCTAACAACGACCACTCCACATGTGCTCTCCAATGGTCACGGATGCATTTCAACGGCGAGGTGAAAACGCAGCGGAGAGTCTCAAGATGACGGCATCGATACTATTGCCTATTCTGCATGGCGTTGTTGGCGTAGAGTGCATATTCTGTGTCTCACTTGAATCAATCACACGGATGGGCTTTTGGCCATAAACGCACGGAGATGCTATCGACAGACTCTGAAGAAGCCGACCCGACACGTAGCGGCGTTAAGCTCTGATTCAATAGAAATAGGCTGAGTCATGGGCGATGCAATTCGACTCTTTGACTCACAACTGGCGATTCAAGCTTAATTGCCGGCTGCTTGGAAAACGGACAAGGATGTGAGACTCATTGCAGCGGTTAGAAATGAGGAATCAGAGCCTAGCTTCGCCACAGAATGGACAAGTAGAGGCGCAGTAGTGACTGTGGTGCAGTAGAGTCCAATACTGAGGTGCTTAGACATACTACCAAGTACATCCACTACATGTACTCATTTTACTGCTGGAGCCCTGTGAGTCAGTGGAATACCCCGCTATTGCGCTGCTACGTCAGTGTATGGAGTGACTTGGCGCAAAGTACCCGGAATTTTAGCAAGCAGAAATACGCCACCACACGGAAACTCCAAAATTCTAGATAAGATAAAAATCACAAGTCTGCTCGACATAATTTTTGTAGCATCAAAGTCTCAAACCCGACGGCGCTGCCCGACTGCGCATCTCTGCTAGAAGCTTTTGTCCCAAGACAGAGACAGAAGACCCCCCCAAAAAAGACAATCAGCAGAAACACCGCAAATCACCCAACCCGCAGCAAAATGGACGCTGCAGACGCTGTCGCAGCCTCTCCAGCGGCGCCTCACCAGCCACCATACCAGTACACCGCGAGCCAGGGTTACGAGCAGACTGAGGAGGTGCCCCGCGAATTGCTGAGGCAACAGAACGATGCCCCGCTGCCCGTGGACGGCGACGACGACGACGACCTCGACGACATTTTCGACGACGACGACCAGATCGACGACGACGAGGAATGGGCCGCTGACGGCGACCTGACCAAGACGTACAACCGCCAGAGACAGGCCACCGACGCCGGCGCCGCCGTGCCGCGGTCCAATGCGCAGAAGCCCAAGGCCAACACCTTTGCCAGTGTCGACGACCAGGTCTCGGCGCTGTCCAAGCACGCCGTCAAGATCCGCCTCGACTCCGTCAAGCAGGATGGCGAGCGGGACAAGGACAAGGCCGACCGCGCCACCAGCGAGCAGGTGCTGGACCAGCGCACGCGCATGATCCTGCTGCAGATGATCAACCGCGGCGTCGTCAGCGAGGTCCACGGCGCCATCAGCACGGGCAAAGAGGCAAACGTCTACGGCGCGGTGTCGCACGACGACGAGACGGGCGCGGCCACCCAGCGGGCCATCAAGGTGTACAAGACGGCCATCTTGGTGTTCAAGGACAGAGAGCGCTACATCACGGGCGAGCACCGCTTCAAGGGCGGCTTCGACAAGGGCAACAGCCGCAAGATGGTTAAGCTGTGGGCCGAGAAGGAGTATCGAAACCTGCGGAGGATATACAGCGCCGGCATTCCCTGTCCGGAGCCGCTGGCCTTGAAGCTGCATGTGCTTGTCATGGGCTTTTTGGGCGACAGGAAGGGCTGGGCGTATCCTCGACTGCGAGATGCAAACTTGAAGGGCGACGATGTGGATCAGCAGTGGCAGAATCTCTATGTGCAGCTTTTGGGCACGATGCGGCGCATGTACCAGATCTGCAAGCTGGTGCATGCTGATTTGAGCGAGTACAATATTCTCTACCACAATGGCAAGCTGTACATCATTGATGTGTCGCAGAGTGTGGAGCCCGATCACCCCCGATCCCTGGAGTTTCTGCGTATGGATATCAAGAACGTGGGCGACTTCTTCCGTCGCAAGGGCGTGGACACGCTGCCGGACCGAGCCATTTTCAACTTCATCACCGTGCCTGAAGGGCCGGTAGAGGAGCCTGCTATGGGCGAAGCGATTGCGAAGCTCTACGAGACGCGGCAGTCTGCCACCAACGACGAGGAGGCTGCTGCTGAAGAGGTCGACACAGAGGTCTTCCGAAATCAATACATCCCGCAGACGCTGGAGCAGGTCTATGACATTGAGAAGGATGTCAAGAGACTTGGTCTGGGAGAGGGCAACGAGTTGGTGTACAGCAAGCTGCTGGCCGACCAGGTTGTCGCTCCCAAGGCGGAAGGGGACGACAAAAATGCGGACGAAGAGGATGATTCAGAGGACGAGTCTGGAGAGGGAGCTTCTCTTGGCGACGATGATGATGACGAGTCTGCGGATGACGAGAGCCGGTTTGAGAAGGGAAGGCCTAGAGGTCGCAAATTCGAGGACAAGGACGAGAAGAAGGTGAGTTTAACCCCCATTCTTTGATTGAAGAAGAAGAAGATCTTGGCTGACATATTCTTATAGCTACATAAACAGGCTGTCAAGGAAGCAAAGCGCGAGAAACGACAGGAAAAGATGCCAAAGCATCTGAAGAAGAAGCTCGTTTCTAGCACGTCAAGAAAAACGAAAAAATAAAAGGGTAAAAAAAAAAAAAGGAAATAAAAAAGGTAAAAGGTAGATTTTTGGGAAAATGATACACAAAAGATAATTTTTGACGACTCTTTTCTTCTGATTCTTTATTGTGATGCTTGTGTTGCTGATATATTGAACCAGAGTTTGATGCCAATCAATGCTTTTGGAAGATGACATATGCACAGGTGCATGCACAGTGAGACACACGAGACATGTTGAATGATGAGCACCGATCGTCGCAAACTGCAGTTCTGGAATGGCGGTTTATCACCATTTGAGTGTGTAACCCCGTTTTCGGGCTCTGAATTGCGATCTGAATATGAGAGCTTTTTATCTCTCGTAGCTGGATGATCAAAGAGAGCGCTGACAACTGTCTCCTGGCTGCCATCACTTTGTACTGCACATGATTGATAAGTTTAGACGTATAAATAGCATTATTTAATCATATTGTGGTCTATATGCGAGCAAATCCAAAAATTTCCAGTAACAGTTCACCACTTCCTTGTACAAAAAAACGAATGAAAACAAAAAGCAACACCGTTTTAGCCTTTTGTCATACTATGGGGTATCCGTCAATCATCATCATCCATAGTTGCAACCTACTTTTTACGTTTCTACTCATAAAAGTTTTGGGGAAAAAAGAAAGACAAAAAAAAAAAACATAGCAGAGGAAAATAAAAACCACGTCATACAATCTGCTGCCCGAAAATTAAAAATAGTACTGCTGCTGGTGATTTTGACCAGGTGGCGGCTGTGCCAAGAAGTCAAAGTTGAAAGCATCCATGCCGGTGTTCCACGGGTCAGGAGGGGATTCTGATTACACCAGTTAGCCTACTTTCTATATGTAAAATAGTATACTGATGCGGCAACGAGTATTTACTTACCAACCCAAATAGAGTCGTAGAGCTCCATGGGAGCATTAAACTGCATCGGGTCGACAATAGGTGGGATGCCATCCATAGCAAGATTGCCAGGCATTTGCGGAGGATAGCTCATCCTGATATAACAAAGTTAGCTTTCAAATGGCGCTCAAAAAAAAAAAGGATAGTCGCTCTTCCACTTACGCAGACATGTCCTGCATAGATGAGCCGTTCTGCATCTCGGCCATAGCCATAGCCGCGTCTTCGCGAGGATCTGCACCCGGCGGCAAGGGGCGGAATGAAGGATTCGAGATCATGGCATTATAACCGCCCTGGCCATTAAGTCCAAGGTGAAGCAAGGGAGTTCGATTTCCGCTGGCGACTGCAGACATGTCGCCATCTCGCTTGAGGCTCGACATATTGACTTGTCCATGGTCGTAGATGTTTTTGAGTGCGGTAAGCGCTCTCCACAGGGGACCCGAGAGCTCGATATCCTTGTCTGTCTTGGCGACATGGGCCTCCGGGGAGCTGACATCCTTGGCTGCAGTCGCAGAAAGAGCCTCAATCAAGTCTCCCTGGAGCTGTCGCACTTCAGGGTCAGACTTGGTATCGGAAAGGAGGCCAAGCAGCAAAGCCGACGATAGACCGTGGTAAGTAAAGGCCCAGCTTCGCGTCGGAATCACTGAAAGCTGATGCATGGCGAGGAACATCTTCACCGTGTCGGTCAAGTTGACCCTGCATTTCTCTGAGAGAGCTTGCTTCTGTGTTGGGTTAAAGGGGCAGTCCCTTCGAAGCGCCGGCCGACACGCCACAGATATAACAAAGGACGTATGGAGGTGGATGGCGAAGAATTGAAGACGGTCCAACGCTGTCTTACATTTCTCCTTGTCTTGCATATGGGGTGCCCCACGTTTACGAAGCTCTTCGACCGCATCGCAGTTTTCAATAATCTGTTCGTAACTGGCGGTAGCCATCACATCAGGGTTAAGGCGGCGCGAAATGATCTCGACGAGATTGTACATCATTTCCAAGTACGTATAGTTTCCAATGGCCCCGTCTATGTTCTGAGGAATCGGACAGCTCGGAATATTTGTCATTGAACTCCTATGCATGATGAGTATTAGCATTGCATTCTATATTTCCGCAATGAAAGTGCAGATTTACCGATCAAACGATAGAGATGTCAAGGTATCATGCCAGACGCATGTCCACCATAACCTGCGTCGAATCATTTCCTTAGACTTGGCGGCGAGGGGCGAGCTTTCGCGACTGCCACGAATTGCTGGTCGATGAAGCCCCAAGGACTGGGCGAGACGGCATGTAAGGCCCGTAAGAGCCCATGATGCTTCCGCTTTCATGTCATTGAGAAGAACAAAGTTGGTCAACAGCAATGCTTGGATTGAGTCAAACGATGGTCTGCATAGGACATGACATGTTAGTGAGACAAGCCGAGAGATATAAAAACGTGCAAAGCAAATGACTCACCTTAACAAAAAGTTTGCTAGCCGGAGTAAATGAAATGAGATTTGTATGTACTTTTGCGAATCCTTGGTGCGAATATGGTACGGCGATTCGTGGTACTGGGAGCCAACTGCCAAGACTGCGAAGAGAATGGCAAGCCAGGAGGCCGTCACTGGTTTTGATGTTCTGCCAGTCTTGGAAGCATTTCGAGATCGATCCTCCAAGTAAATCATGAGATCGGATTCAAGTTCATCGATGTCGATAACGAAGCCCCAGAATGGTTGCGGAATCTCCTTGTAAGTACGGAACAGCCTATTCAAAACGACATTAGTATTAACAAGTGTCACTTAACCAATGCAGTGACATACTTCATGACCTCTCTATCTGACGGCAATTCGGTGGCGATATCGCGAGCAATCCGTTGAAGATGAGAAGACGACATGAGAGGAAAAGGCGCTGAGGTGTCAAGCCCCAGGATGGACCGCATGTCCCGGCGAATGTTGGTTCCATCGTCCTTGTCATTTGGCGATTGCTCTCCGAGTAAGGCCGGTATGCTGTTTTGTCCAACATAGCGATCAGGCACTGATTCAGCATCTTCCTGATTGGTGGAGAGGCCTACATCACACATTGTCATTCAATAAATACGTGCCGTAAACCGGGCGCATGCCGCGATGCCATTGACTTACCAATTGCCGGCGGCCAGCTGTCCTGGCGCTCGGCTTTCACATTGTCATCTCCATCAGAGAGTGAGCGCGCCCTCTTGCGACCGTGAGAAGCAGTGGCAGTGTGCTTGCCCGCCGATGATCGATTGGGCTTATAAGAGCACAGCTGAGGGTGTTCGCGCTTCACGCAGTTCTCGCAGGGCTGCTGGTTGTCACACTTGACTTTGCGCTGACGGCACGGCCAACACGCGGTCCCTGCAGATGCATTAGTCGCGCGGAAAATATACGAGAGCTTGAGCGAGTGCGATAGGAGAAAATTTGCACACTATTGAGCTGTGCGCTTGCTGCTGGAGATTTCCTTACCATACCGAACTTTCCGATGCGAGTGGATGATGCGGCTCGCCTCTTCAGGTGTCAGATCTTCGACTGGCACCTGCTCGTCTGCGTCGGCATTTTCAGTCATGATTGGGGTTGATGTAAGAAGCTTAATACAAAAGATCTATTTCAATTGCATGCGGTGGAGTCGATTGTCCAATGGAGTTTGTGAGTCTCCCTCAGTCTTTGCAGTTCATCAACGCCGAACACCGAGCATCTCCACGAGAGCAAGTGGCGGAGGATATGAGAATGCCTGAGCTGAGAGCGGATCATCTGACGGTCCGTGTTGGTTTGCCTTGCAAAAGCTCTGATATCACGTGATGTTGCACGAGCTTCGGAGGGGCATTCGAGCGGTGCCCCATCGCGGGGACGGCTTGGCTAGAATCCACGGCGAGCTAATTACTATGCGACAAGACCAGGCGAGTCAGTAAGCTAAGCCGGTAAGCTTTCTGCTACTACACTACGAATACTACTAATGCTACTACTCACAGTAGCTTCAGGGCGCTAGATATACAATGGTGTCTGCGCCTCGGGGGCCTCGTTCGCACAATAAATCTGATCAGGAGCTGGACCGTATTATTCGAAGGCTCAATGACACCTTTGAGCTGCAGCTTTGCAAACCCGATGTGACGCTCTCCCCTCGTAAGAACAGAGAGCGTCGACGAAATGATGAAGAGGCCCGAGTTGACAACATATACCAGAAAATCCGGCATTTGTATTATACGGGAGATGATCGACTAGCCGCATATATAGGCAATTTTGAGCAGCGTGGGCGCAGGATCCTGTCCAAGTCTGCGTCACAGAGTTCCAGTAACCATATTCGAGCTCTTCTTCAGCAATGTCTGCTAGATATCCTCTGCGAAGTATATAAGCCAGAATCGAGACAGTGGAGTAAGAGAGAGCCTGAAGCAATGCCGGACGGTTCTCCAAAACGAGCTAAAAGTCATTTATATGAGCATCTCGATGCCGTAGATGCCCTTCCAGTTCGCTCCAGAGATTCATTTGCGAATATCAGCACAGTGATATCTTCTGAGAGTCGCTCTCGAAGTGAAGTTGTTCAACCCCCTCCTCAACAAGCATCTTTTGAACAGTCACTCCTCTCAACTCGAACATCATTTCACTCCCAAGTGTTTTCTACCCAAACACAAGATGGGCCCTTTATAAGTCAAACATCTGTTGGCGCTGAATCGCCAAATCATTCAAATAACTATCCATACTCGCAAAACACAGAGGTCAATTCTTCTTCAGAAGCGTCTGCATCGAGCTCCGATGAAAACATACCGAAACAGCTTACAGATTTCTCTTTTCGTGGGAAAGAAATGCTTAATGGCCGTTCCCAGAGCCATAATAATTCGAAATTTCAAGCTCTTGTATCTTCATCAAGTCATTTACATCAAGATAGCAAAGCGGGCGTAGGCAAATCTCTAGAAGAAAGACTTGATCATATTTGGCGTGGGTACACATGCACCTACTAGAAACTATGCAGATTGTGGCTAACAGCATCGTGAAATAGCGAAATTACCTGACCCTGGATTAACAGAAGCCCCCTTGGCTGTCATGTGGGAGATCACCAGAGCTGCTCTTCATTGCAATGTTCCACTGGATCAGTTTGATTTATTGTATGAACCGAAATCGAACGATATATGGCACAACCAGCGTAATCTGAGGGATACAATCTCCAAGCACCCTCTATTCCACGGCAAAAGTTTACCTCAGTCTAGCGACTCAGGTGCATGGCAAACGGCACTAGGAGACTTCCAAACCAATGCAAAGACGGTTACACTCTCTGCAGAACTGGCGTATAATCAGGATCCGAGTGGGCCACTCTATAGCCTTCGTCTGCACCCTTTGAAGCTTGAGCTAGGTCATCGGCTGGCGCGCCGATTTGGTGCTGACCGCTTCCTGGAGATGACCATTCCACCACCATCTGCGTCATCGGATGACAAACCAAAGATTCTCGATGAGGACAAGGAAAGCCTTAAAAAGATTGTAGATTGGCTCACAAGATCTCCTCATTATTTCCTTGGACGATGCTGGAGACCATTCTTCGTTCGCACCATCAAAGGAAAGAGAGCTTCAGGGGCGAATAAAGGTGCCCCTCCTGAGAGACTGTATTTTTTTGCTTATAATGGCGATTGTTTTCGTGATTTCGACACCCCAGACGGCATCCCGCTGCTGCAAGAACCACTCGGGATCAGGAGCCGCAGAAAAATGAAGCTTAGTGATCTGCTACGATGGGTTATTAACATCGATAACGAACGAAATTCCGAGCAGCCTGTTACTAAACTGTTTTCTCGGTTGGCGCTAAGTGCGTAATTGTGTCATCTCTCTGCACAAGGAGTACCGTACTGACAAAACTATGCTAGGCCTCAGTCGAACCTGGCCTACTGTTACACTCGAACGGCACCAAATTCGCATCCGAACCAAAGATTTGGGTATCTCTGGTAAGATGGTGATGAATGATGGAATTGGTCGCATTTCACCAAGCCTGGCTAAGAAAGTCGCCGAATCGCTTGGGTTAATAGATTGCCCGAGCTGCTTCCAAGGTCGACTGGGAAGTGCAAAAGGTATGTGGCTGATTGATGTTGACAGCGAGGAAGACTTCGAAGAAGATTTCGAGGAAGATTGGGTCGAAATATACCCATCACAAATTAAATGGGAATGCGATTTCAAAGATATGCACCACCGAACTCTTGAGATACGTAATTGGCCTTCGGAACTGAAATCGGCCTCTTTGAACCAACAATTTATCCCGGTGCTGGAAGCGCAGGCAATAAAGCCGGAGGTAATGCGGTGGGTAATCTCTGAGCATTTACAGAGAGCCCTGCAAGCCGATCTTGGAGAGCAAACGGAAGCTATGAAAGACCCGATGAGTCTTCGGTTATGGATTCATCAATCCGGGCCCCCAAAGAACGATCGGTCATTGGATGGCTATGCGGAGTTTCTAGCTGGTCTGCCTAATAACAATGCCGATAAAGTGGCATTTCTGCTTGACTCTGGGTTCGATCAGAGGAGAATGAAGTACCTGACGGATACTGTTCTAGAAATGTGCCAGAAGAAGGCTAACATTCTAAAGACCAAGATGAACATCACCATCCCCTGCTCAGCTTATGTCTATATGGCTGCTGACTTTTCATCTACTCTCAAGGAAGGAGAAGTGCATCTTTCCTTTTCCACAAAATTTCAGGCTGAAGGGTTCTCAGACACGCTACTGGAGCAGATGGATGTTTTGGTAGCAAGGGCGCCGGCCCATTTACCAAGCGATATCCAGAGAGTCAAAGTAGTATCTCGACCTGAACTTCGGAAGCTGAAGGATGTCATTATATTTTCAACAAAAGGATCTGATCCTCTTGCCGACAAACTGTCGGGTGGTGATTACGACGGCGATATGGCATGGGTATGTTGGGACCCACGCATTGTGCAGAATTTCAGAAATGCTTCCGTACCAGAGCCGGCGGATTTCATCACAGGTGGATATCTACGCAAAAACACTACAAAATTTACTAGCATACTGGACAGCCTTGCAAGTGACGACAGCAACAAGAATGCGGACACAAAATCTGAGCAACTTGAGGAAGCTTGTTTAGACTTTACATCCCAGGCATTTTTGTTTAATCTACAGCCTTCGTTCTTGGGCCGATGTACAAAGTATAAAGAAAGACTATGCTATACTTTGCCGAAATCAGTCCAAGACGAGCGTGTTATTCGTTTGAGCCAGTTGCTTGGCTACTTGGTCGATCAGAAGAAACAGGGCATTGAATTTACGGATGAAGACTGGAAGCGATTTCAAAAAAGTCAACTTGGAATGAAGAGACCTTTTTTGGAGGATCCTGAGTATGCGAAAGAGAAGGGGGAGAGGAGGCCTAATATCGGGGGTCTGTTGCATATTCTTGATTATCTGAGGTTCGATGTTGCTGACAAAGTTATTTCCAACGTCTTGGAGGATTTGAGCAAGAAGATCAATGCCAATGGCGCAATGGCCTATGACGAAGATCTTACTAAGTTGTACAACATGTATGACGAAAGAGCGAGCGGGAAAGACGAAGACTCTTCATACTGCAGACAGCTGCGAACGCACCTCCAAAAGGAAATTGACGCACTTCGGGACGAGTGGCGCATCAGCTTTCGCAAGGGGAGTAATGGAGTTGAAAACTCCAATTTTGCTAATAAAGTGGAGGCTATATATCAGAAATGGCTTGATATCAAACCTCCAGAGGAACTACTCGCAAGCGGCCACTTTCCAGAGCTACTCCCTGATCCTAATAAAGACTCTGCAACAAGTAATTGGGAACTCCTTAAAGCTTCAACTACTTTCAAAAGACACGACAAATCTACTTTTGCCTGGCACATGGCTGGGAAGCAGCTAGCATACATCAAAGCGATGGCGCATCGTGTTCCAGGAGAGACATCCAAGGTCTTGATGATACCAGAGATGTGGGGAATCTTGCGGCCGGACAAAAAATTCATCATGTCACTTTCAATGCAGCGGGAGGCAGCTCGGGATTCGGAGAGTGCAGTGGCTCTCGAAGAGGTCTTTGAGTTTGACGATGATGGTACAGTGATTGACGATGCCTGATTCCATCAAGGACTGTGTACGGTCATTGAAAACACTGGTTGTGATGGTCTGTTACTAGATATGTGAACGCTATATGGATAGCCTCTTTTTTCCCTTTTCTTTTATATGAGTCATGTTGGTATGAGAAGGTAGAAATGAGATATGACAGCGTGATATGGTTAACGAGAGATGACACTTTTTTTTTATTTATTATTTTTTTTTTATTATTTTCTTTTCTTTTCTTTTTTTTTAAATGAAAGAGAAAACAATTGTTTTAGGATACCCTCATTTCCTTTCATTAATGCCTCTATCTAAATACTGTGTCATGGTTTCTTCTATTTTTCTTAATCTAGGATTAAATGTCTATTTATTTATTGCGTTAATGTGTTGTTTAACTGCATCGTCCTACTTCTCAATCTCTCATGTCAACCATTCTGTATCCTTCCTCTCCATGGCCACGCCTTAATCTTGCCTTCTTTCGCCAGTAGAATGCTCCTGCATAGAAAATGCCCACAACGCTAAACACTGACCCGCTCATTACTCCTAATGTGCCAGTACTGAGGCTTTGTTCTCCCGAAGAGACTGAGGGTGATGGAGATGGCGGCGATGGCGGTGACGGAGACGTTGGAGGTACTGGAGACGATTGCGGCGATGGAGACAGCGGTGGTGGAGGGGGCGATGGCGGCTTCAGGCTAACTATATCGCTTGTGACGATGGCAGGCTGACCGTCGTTTTCGAGATCGATGACGATAGTTGAACTGAGGACATCACCGGAGGCCGATACGGCTGCTGCGGCGAGGTACCGGCGAGAAATATCTTTGCTGGCGAGAGAGATAATGGTCTCGAATCCTTGACGAGGAGATTCGGCGATGAGGTTTGTATAGTTGCTAATGGTCCTGTGATCATCGGAGGCAAACTATCTCGGGGTTAGTATCATGCGCTATGAGATGAAGAAGAAACGGAGTGGCTTACTATGGCCCATGAGGCTACATCGGTTGCACCGTTCCACGAAACGTAAATTGTGGCCTCTAGGGTGTTGCCATTGGGTGCATCAGCCACCACGGTTGGTGGCCATGGTGGTCTTCCAGTCCAATCTCCCTTGTTCACTCTATAGGCGAACATGTCTGCCAAAACCTCGCCACCAATGATACCTCTTTGGATGTCCATCACGGGCGTTCCGTCGCTCTTATACTCTACAAAGCCGGGGTTGTGTCCCCATCCTGTCATGACATTTCCGCTGTCCAGTGTTTGGCACCCTCCCATGGCGCCAGAGTCGATGTTTTCTGGGTGAAAGAACTGGCTGACTACTCGCGCGGTGAGGGCGACTGGGTCGATGGCGATGTGGAGAGCACGAGTTTGGCATTTTTCTTGACAGACACCGCTGTATTCGCCGTGGTTGTCGAAAAGGGTGATGTGAGTCTCGCCCGTGCTGTTGGACGGGAGAATGCGGGCGTCGTGCTGCCACCCGATATTGGTGGCTTCACCGTTGGATAGATCGGTGAACTGGTTTTTCCTGCCACCAAGGATCCAGATGGGGTGGCCGTCTTTGCCATCTACAAGAGTGAGAAGGGAAAGGTGGCGACTGGAGACGAGATAGTTGCCATCGTCAGTCTGTGAGTGTGCAGTATGTTAGCGGCGATGTTCGTACTAAAACTCTCAACCCCCTTTCTTTCAGTAGCTTACCTTTTGTATAGAATTGATATGGAAAAAGTCAAAGCCAGAGTCTGGGCTTACGCCATAATCCTCATTATATATGGCAAATGAGTCGTTAATGTCAAAGAATCTGGAAGCATGCCAGTCAAAGATTAACCGATTAGTTGCTGCATCGACTTCTTGGAAACCGCTGTCCATGAGGAGGGCATTGTCTGGTCCTCCCACGGAGCTGCAGTCATAGGGAATATTAAAGTATGTCGAGAAGATGACACTGTCGTCTTTTGTGACGCTAAGCTCGTGCATATCAGCCTCAGCATCGCCGAGCCCTTGCGCTGTGACGGTGTATCTGAGGTTGTAGTCTTCGTCGAAGAAGAGGCAATTTCCATTGGCATGGCCGCGAGTGTGACCACCCTCCCAGAAAGCAAAGTATCGTGAGCCGTTAATAATGTGCACGTTTGATGTGTAAGTATTTTCATATCTTTGATCTGCGTATATGAGACTCATATCGCGGGCGTCGAATATCATGGGCCCCGCTTTCCATTCTCCATATACGGTCCCGAGAAAGACGAATGGTGCATCGTCGACTTGGTCTTTCTCCCACTTATTTACGAAGAAGATGGGAGCAACAATGGCTGAAGAGCGGAATGTCTGGCTGGGAAAACCGCCTTGCGAGTTGGCTAGGTCTATGTACTCGGTTGCGTTGGTAATGAGTGGGACGTCGGCCAGAACCGAGGGAGTGAAGAGAAGCGCGACTGCGCTAATGATTGAAGAAAAGTACATGGCGTGGACGGATTATAAAAGTTAAAAATGTGTAAATGAAAAGAAGTTAAAGAGAAGTGAATGAATATAGGACGCTTTCATGAATATAGTACAAGATGGGTATCTGAAATGGGACTCATTGCAATAGATGCTCCTAAAGAACGGGGTGATAGCGACAGTTGAGATTATGCCCTTTGGTCTTTGAATTGGGCTCAGACACTCGAAATAAACCAAATGAACAAAATAGTCGCACAACACAGTAAGCAAATACAATGAAGAAAAAACACAAATACAAAAAGAGCCGCTTTCTTCTCAAAATTCTCCAAGTGGGCGCATGGGTTTGTCTTTAAAACGAATTTCTTGTCGCACATCGTCATACGGGGGCCCTTTCCCCTTTTTTTCGAACCCACTTACTCAGACTTTGTGGCTCCCCAAGTTTGATGATCGACAGTAACGGCGCCAAAAAGGTTCAAATCTTCGTGAGAACAAGGAAAAAAAAAAGCTAGTCTCTTTGAAAAGGATGTAAGCTCTACATACATAGCGGCATTCGATAGGGAGGTTCTGTTCCCGTGCGTGGATCTTTCTACGGGGATGAAATTTAGGATGCGGAAGGTCGAATTGGCTTGGCAGAGCGCTGATCTTTTGGCGTGGCGGGCTCTGGAAGTTTGGTTCGCGAAGAGGAATAGGGGAGCTTTGTTTTGAGACTGGATGAGGAAATGGGCATGATTTGATGAGACATCTTGGATAAATGGAAAATGCCAAGACGATGGGCGTTGGCGATCTTCTTGGTCTGAAACAAATCGCGGTTGGCGAGGTGCCGGTGAGCCGGTGATGGTTAGAGCAGTAGAGTTGATGAGAATGCAATATTTTCAAAGTGATAGCAAGTTAAAAATTATTGTATGCTATATTCAAAAGGACTGATTGACTTGCATAGGTATATAGGACTGGACGCCATCACTATACATATGAAGATGTTTTGTGGCGGAAATGCCAGGGTCCGCAAGGATATGGAGATGGCTGCCGATCGTCAAGCGTCCATCACATTCCTCAGCATGACTAGGTGTGAACAGAAGAGAGAATTTCCTACTCATTCTTGGTATTACATCAACTAAGCATTATAAATTGCGATCCATACGGCTAATAAAACGCTCCATGGACTCTACTTTTGTCGAATTTTAGAGCATACTGTAGAAAATGCGGCATCCCGAAAAATCGGAGGTGCTCGGCTCCGCAGTGGGTCCTGCTTGCGTGGACGTTGCAGGTAATTTCAATCTTCAGGCCGACGATCCGCAGCGATGTTCCGGTATGTGACGGTGTTGTATGGCTGCATCAAAGCAGCTTGGTGATACTGAAGATTGCTAAGAAAGTGGGAACAAAAAATAAGTTGGGATGGTGCATATATTTTTCTTAAGCAGTTTGATTAAAAACGATACTATAGAAAAGACTATTCAAAGATATAACGTGAGTAGTAATAAGATGCGTATATATGATTCTATGTTTGTTCATCCCCAGCTCATATCTAAATGGGCTCATCCCGAGGCTCAATCAAAATCTCATTCACCGCAACATGCTCTGGCTGGCACACAGCGTACACAATAGACCGCGCCACGTCCTCAGGATCCAAGATCTTCGCGCCAGACGGCTCTCCATACTTCTTTACGGCCTCGGCGTCGGTCGACATGCCGAGCAGATCCGTCGCAGTGTTGCCCGGCTGTATAGAAGTCACGCGAAGGCCTGAACCTGCATTCTCCACGCGCAGGCTTTGCAGTGTCGCCTCGACAAAGAATTTGCTGGCTGAGTACACACCCAGTCCGGGGAACACTTTGCGGCCTGCGTCTGAGGAGATGGCAACGACGTGGCCGCTCTTGCGGTCGAGCATGCCGGGGACGGTGGCGGCGATGCAGTTCAAGACGCCCTTGCAATTGACGTCGACGGTGCGCTCCCACTCGTCCATCTTGACGTTTGCCATCATGGTGTAGTACATGACGCCTGCGCAGCAGACAATGATATCGACGGGGCCGAGCCTCTCCGTAGCCTCCTTTACAAGAGCGTCTACCTGGTCTTTCTTTGACACATCTGTCTTGTGGATGAGCACCTTGCTTCCGCTGATGCTGCTGTTAATCCTGGCCTTGATGCCCTCGAGGGCATCGGTGCGTCGTGCTGCAAGAGCCACAGACGCCCCCTCCTTGGCGAGGCCAGCAGCGACCGCAGCGCCGATACCAGAAGAAGCACCTGTGATGATGGCTACTTTGCCGGCCAGACGTCCCTTCTTTGCACCAATAGCTGCAGCTGTTCCGTTGACTGTGAGTCGACGAGGTGGCCTGGGAAGCCATCCTCTGGCGTAAAAGTGTCGCATGTACGTTTCAAGCAGGGCATTGTCAATGTTGACGCGCTTCAGGCCGTACAAGTCCAGCGTTGGCTGAGTGGCACCGTCCTTGAGGACAATAGAACCCTTCAGTGAGTCGACGGTAGGCATGCCTCCACGCAAGATATCAACGGTGAAAGGCTCGTCGCCTCCTCGTGACTCTCGCTTCTCCTTCCACAGGTCTACCCATTCGTCCCACTCTAAGCGTCCCGTTTCGTATCCCAGCTCGGCTAGAGAATCAAACAATGATGATGCCTTGATCGGGCTAGGGTCTCCGAGATGGTATACCAACTGCTGGCCTTGAGTGTGATCGGCCAATGTGATGATGGCTCTGCTGACGAAATCAACGGGGGTCATTTCCATGACCCAGTCGGCGATGTCGGGGGCCTGGCCAAGATGGAGCGATTCTACAACTAGGGCATTGAGAAGATCGTAGGTATTAGCAGCACCAGTGACGCTGTGGCCGCTGATGGTGCCTGGCCGGTAGATCTTCACCGGAATGCCTCTTTTGCTTGCCTCAACCACAAGCTTCTCTGCCACCCATTTCGTCTGTCCATAGCCATCCTGCAGCTTTGTGGGCACGTCGTCAAAGTCAATCGTGGTATCCTCAGACCATCCTTCAAGAGATGGTGGCAGAACGCCGTTGGTAGAGATATGGTGCAGGGTTGCTCCGCCACGCGAGGCAAGACGAATAATCTCCCTCGTTCCGTTCACGTTTGCGCTTCTTAGGGCAGCATAGGGATAGACAAGGTTCACAGTAGCGGCTGAATGGATGATCACTTGGACGCGAGATGCGAGTTCCTCGAAAGCCTCTGGAGATAGGCCCAGTCGGCTCCTGGCCAAGTTGCCTGGTACAATCTCCATACGCTCCAGCATCGAGTCGCTCCAAATGCCCAAGTCAATCAGATTCTTGCGAATTCGGGCCATTCCAGCAGGACGGCAGTCTCCTGAAGGATCAGTAAATCGAACCAGACACAAAATATGTGCTGATGTATTCTCCAGGAGGTATTTCAAGAGGAAAGCTCCCAAGTAACCAGTGGCTCCTGTAAGCAAGACCGTTTCCGCGTCGCTGAGGCGTTTCATTTGCGCGTTTGTAGCGCTGATGTCTTCAGGCAGCACAGCATCAGCTCGCAGGACGGCCGGGAGTTCTGCCTGCACTTCCTCGGTATGGCCATCGCGAGCAGCCTTGACAGCTTCCAAGTGTCCATCCAGTGTAGGATTACCAGCCAATGGAGCTAGTGGCACAGGAAAGCCAAACGCCTTGGTTAGTCGACTGGCAAGATCAGCGAGAATCAGAGAGTGTCCTCCCAGGTCAAAGAAGTCATGCTTTGGCGTGATGATTGAGATTGGGACATTCAGAGCCGCGGACCACATTTTAATGATGGTATCCATCTTGATAGTCACGTTCTTCTCTGGCTTCTTTGCTTGCACTGGTGTCTTTGGTCTTGGAGGAGGCGGGAGAGCTTTGAGGTCGGTCTTGCCAGAAACCTCGTGTGTTGGTAGCTCCTTGAGCTCAACCCAAAGGGGAGGAATCATGTAATGTGCCAGATGAGCAGACAGAGCTCGCCGAGCAACTGGACTATGGCCAGCCTCGTCTATAACCACAATGGTTCGACCTTGGATATTGTCGCTGTCGGGAACGATATAAGCCACCAATTGCTTCTGTAGGCCCTCTCCATGAGCTACCACGGCACAATCCCGCACTGCCAAGTGCTTCACAATAGTCGTCTCGACTGCGCCTGGTTGGACGGTATATCCACGAGTCTTGATCATGCCACCCACTCGGCCTGTAATTTCGAGTAGGCCTGATGGAAGCATCCTCGCCATATCTCCAGTTCGATACATCCGAGCGCCCTCTTTGGTCTCAAAAGGATCAACTTGGAAAGCCATGGCTGTCGTTTCTGGGAGGTTGAGGTACTCTCTCGCTAGTAGATCACCACCGACGAAAAGCTCGCCACTTACACCTGCGTCCAGCCTGTTTCCTGCCTCATCCAAGATATAGATGTGCTCAGGATCCACAGGTGGTCCTACAGGGCAGACGCGGGACTCATAATCCACGAATGTTTTGACGTCACCTACAGCAATCTCGTGGGTTTCACTGGCGCTGTAAACGTTGAGGAGTCGGGTGTTGGGGAGAGCATTACAAGCCCGTCGTATAAGATCTGTTGTGACAACTTCGCCATTCAGCCACAACGACCTCAGCTCCGGGAGTTTCTCACCAAGGCTTGGATGCCGTGAGAGAACGGTGGTAAGCAGAGTGGGGGTCATGAGGGTATCAGTAATTCGCTTGGAGGCGAGGAAGTCAACCAGCCCGATAGGATCATAGCTTGCGCCGTCAGGAACAGCAACTGTAGTGGCTCCTCTGATGAGGGGACGCAGCATTTCCCAAACGAAAAAGACGTTGCAGGCGACGCGATCACCGGGTCCGAGGTCACTCGTACGGAACCTCAAGTCGTAGCTGAGAACAGGTGCTCTGTGAGGGTTTGCAATGCCCTTTGGCTTGCCAGTGGTGCCTGATGAGTAGGACACAAACGCCAGGCGATCCAAGTCGTCGCTCGCAGGTAGAGGCTCTCTCGTCTCAACAACAATAGGCGCGGCATGCCCATTGGTGGATGGCTCAGGCTGGTCAATAATAATGGTAGGGACATCAGCCTTGATATTGGCAGCATGTGCCTTTTGTGTGATGATGACCGTCGGCTTCGCATCGTCAATGACATCCTGAAGGAGGCCGGTGGGATAAGCCAGCTCCAGCACGAGAAAAGCGCCTCCCGCTCGCAGCGCAGCAAGGGATGCAATGACATTGTCTGCACTCCGCCCCATCAGCACTCCAACCAGATCATCACGACCGACACCATACTGTCGAAGACGGTCAGCTAGAGACCACGTTAGGCTGTCGAGTTCTGCATAAGTGAGAGTCCGTTTTTCGTCCTCCAAGGCAATGGCATCTGGGGTAGCCTGTGCTTGTTGCTCGAACAGAGCTGCCAAATCTTTGGTTGTGTCAATGACGCTCATCTTGAAGTCTGACGAGTCAGTCGCAGCAAAGATGAGCAAAGCCGATAAAGAACGCTCAAACTCAATGCAAGGCCCCCTCACAGCGCAGTGACTACTGGTGTCTGAATGCTAAACAGCAAATGACGGGTAGTTGATGGACTCGTCTGTCTATCTTAAGAGCGCCAATTGAGGTTTTGCAGCGCCTTGCAGGTCGAATTGGGCTCAATCGCTGGCGTGGTAGGATTCGGGCTTTCGGCCCACTCGATGCCTAGCGTGGCGAGTTTTACCTGGTCTAGCCACCTGTTCTTGCCGTTGGAAGATTATGTATTATATGAGTACAGTGAGCTGTGGAAGGAGGTTAAGTTTTGAAGAAAAATACTTGTAAACGACAAAGACACAGGCGAGATAGATGGAGAAATTAAGTTAGGAGGGCGAGAAAGTAGGGTGGCCGTCACAAAATTTGGTTGAGGCTATAGCCTGCAAATATGTGCTTACTTGATGCGGTCCCTGCATACTAGACAATACCTCTATGAACTGAAAAGTACCTGAATTCGCATGAACTAAACCCGCCGCCGTGGGTCTCTTCGGGGCTTATCGTTCTGAAGATCTCGAGTTGCTGGCGCTATGATTGGTCTTCCTTTACACGTGAAAGGGCCAACGTTGCCTCTGAGATTCGGTTCCATATCAAGCTTAGTCCGGAGCACTCTGAGGCCAACTCCACAGACGGCTTGAGGTCGCGTGCCTTTTGCAGCTTGCAGTGTCCCTGTTTTTTCTTTTGGTTTATTTGGCATATTGGGGGAACGGTGGGGGAAACCTTCAACTCTTCACTCCAGCCTCTTCTCGCATTGTTTCACTGATTGATACTCTAAGCACGGCTACAACTATATTTTCTAAAGCTTATTTGCTTTTTCACACTGTATCTTTTTTGACAGCGGGAATTCCGAACGACAGATATTGTTGGCAGAAGTTATGACGCGAATATCTCTGCCCCCCTCCTGAGTTTAGCGCATTGTTAACAGTGCTAGTAATACCGCAGAATTTCAACAGATTGAATGACTGCCCAACAAAATTAAGTCGAACGCGCGATTTGGTGTTTGCGCAGAGCTGCTAGTTTCTGACATGTGATAGAGCTCTTGTGGGGAAATATCATGTACATACAGATACATATTACATATTACCGTAAAATTGCATTGGCCAATTGATACATGAGATATATTATAACCCCCAAGTTCTCCTCTTCTCTGGAGACTTGTGTCTCTTACAACCCCACCATTGCTTGGCAACAATATCCCCCAGATCTAGGGGCTACAGAAGAGAACTTGCGAACGGGACACAGCATTCAACACGAGACAATAACCAGACAACACGATTCTTCTTAAAATGGGGTATCAATTACTACCTGTAGATGATGACACTCATGAAACATAAAAGATACAATTATTAACCGCTATTACCGCATACAAAAATTTACTCCGAATCAATCATCCCTCGCTATTCTTCACTCACGCGTCTGATCGGCCCTTGGAAATGTCCACCTCTGAGAGTGGTATCCACTTGGTCCTGTAGATAATCTTGTGGCCGACATAGAGGACAATGAACAGGATGACGCTGACATAGCAGGCAAAAAAGTCGCTCGTGTTCCACTCGATGAAGACGGTGAAACCGTTTGTAATCAGAATCAGGAGATTGAAGAAGAAGCCGAACCACGAGAGGTAAGGCTGGAATGGGGCCTTGTATGGGAGCTCGTCGCGGGGGATCTTTTGATATTTGAGGACATTCATGAACCGAATGTGGCACAGGTTGATGAGGGACCAGCTGATGAAGCCAGCAACGGCCGTGATGTTCAGCAGCCAGTTGAACACAACCGTTCCGTTGTTGGACAGGTTGAGGAAAGCTAGCAGACCGAAAGCTGAACAGGCAGCGACCGCATAGTAGGGAGTACCATATCTGTTGGCCTTCTTGAAGAAGGCGGGTGCGTGACCCTCTCCGGCCATGGCAACCAGGATACGGCTACTGGAAAAGATATCTGAGTTGGCGGCAGACAAGACGGCAGTCAGCAGGACGGCGTTGATGATGGAGGGAAGCGCCTGGATGCCAGCGAGCTTGGCGACGATGACGAGAGGCGAGGCGGAGGCGTTGGTCGAGCCGTTCTGGAGGTCGGGGTTGTCGTAGGGCACGTTGATGCCAACGAAGAAAACGGTGCAGTTGAAGAGCAGGAAGACGGCCCAGAATGTCCATCGGATGGCAGACGGGATGGTCTTGCGAGGGTTGGCCGTCTCACCAGCGCCAATGACGACCAGCTCTGTTCCCTGGAAACTGAATCCAGCAGTGATGAGAACAGTCCAGAAACCGACAAACTTGCCGATCGCGCCGTCGACCATGTACTCGGCAAAAGCACCAGGCTCTCTCCAGTACTTGAAGCCAATGTAGCCTTGGTCACCAACACCAGCGTTGACACAGATGCCAAAGATGACGAAGCCGATGATGGTAATGACCTTGATACTGGACAGGTATGCCTCCATTTCACCAAAGATGAACGTGGGCAGGAATTGGGCAGCGGTGAAAACCACCCAGAAAATGGCAATCCAGACACCAATGCTGACAGACTCGGTCCAGTACTGGATAATGAGACCACTGGCGGTCAGTTCCAGACCGATGGTGATGACCCAGCTAAACCAATAGATCCAGCCCATGGCGAAACCAAGCGTGGGATCCATGAACCGAGAGGCATAGACAGTAAAGGCTCCCGTGACGGGAATGTATGACGCCATCTCACCCAGCGCCACCATGATAGAGAACACGACAGTGCCAAGGAAGAGGAAGGAGATGAAGAGAGAGCCTGGTCCAGCCTTGGACAGAGCACCGCCAATTCCAAGGAACAGACCAGTACCGAGCGCAGCACCAATGGCAATGAATTGCAGATGGCGAGAGTTCAGCTCACGCTTCAGGCCCTCCTCGCCGGCCTGGCCCGCCGCGATGTCGTGGCCACCATCGCCCAAGGGCTTGTCGTTGATGCCTTGCACATATTTCTCGTCAGACACAAGCGGTCCTCCGATAGGGACAGTCGATTCGGTCGCTTCGCCAGCGGCCATTTTATGTTTACTCTCGAAGAATAAAGAGCAGCACAAAAAAAAAAAAAAAAAAAAGAAAAGAAAGAAAGAAAGAGGAAACTCAAACTCAGAAGGATGAGTCAACGGGTCAAAGAGGGGGTCGGTCCGGAGGGTCGGCGGCGAGCACGAGAGCGCCAGGTAGTAGTAAAGTTATTATGATGGGGGACGAGAAGAGGGTGAGAGATGAGGTCACCCAAATCGATATCAAAACACCATACACGGGAAGAAAAGCTGGAGAAAGAAAGCCAAGAAAAAGCAGGAGCGCGTCGGCAGGCAGGCAGAACTTTATGTCTTAGGACGTCGTGCTTTTTTGCTCGCTGGCTCTCGGCCCTTTCATGCTTCGACCACATCAACGTTACTACTGCTACACTACTTGGCGTCCAGCTTATCAGCTTGGCTGGTCTTGCGAGACCCTCACTTTCGCCCCATATAAGACCCATCAACTGATGAAGAGTTTGATGGGGCTAACCAGTCTCGGCACAGCAACGCCGTGTAGCGAGTCGAGGGAGGTCTGATCCAACTCTACGGGTCTATTTTTCACCTACTTTTTTTTTTTTTTTCCTGATCTGCGTCATTGTGAGGGCGTTGTTTAGTCTGTTCATACCAGTCGTCCCATATTGAAGCCACTTTCCAGATCCGGACGCGAGCCGTATACGGTACTTCACCAAGCAAGGCGAACCTGAACATGTAGTTTTAAGGGCGTAGCAGCGGAAAAGTTAGAACCAGGCACAGCTTCTCTGCATCTTCTAGCGGCTTTCTCTAGCGCTTGGCTCGTCACGGCTCTTCGTCGTGGTGGCTGCAAAAAACTGCGCGTTTTCATAGTGCTGAGGGAGCGCCGTCGGCATTGCCGCGGAAAGGCGAGCCAGGCCAATCAGCGGCTTGCAAAACTGGGTCTTGGAGGCAAAATGGGAAATTTTTTTCCTTCCTTCGTGTGCCTTGGTGCCCTTTTTGGTGCGATCGATCCCTTTCTTTTTGGCCACCACTAAAACGATCCGGCTTGAGAGTCGCCAAGTTCGCGTGCGGCGCGGGAGGGATCTCGGCGTCTGGTGGTGGTTTGAAGGCGCTGGCGATGGCGATGACTTACTTTTCGTTCCCTAATACATGGAACCTGATGACTACCCTTATGCCAACTAGTGAGTATATCGGCGCCGACTACGGGCGATGTGACGCTGAAGCTGCGGGTGTTTCTCCAGACTCTGCCTCTGCGCCGACGCAACCCATGGACTGTAGCATTAACAACAGGTGATACGCATGGCATGGCAAAAGACTTCTGGCCTGTTCGGACCCCCCCCCCCCCCGGTTGATCTGTTTTACGCTACTATGCTCGTGTCGTATTACGGGGTAGAGGCAGTGTGTTTGGATGATAATGAACGGCTAGTCCAGTAAATATTAGTCTGGTGGTTTACAAAGACCTCCGCTGGTGAATCCTCATCAGCCAGGCTTTTGCGTATGAATCAGCACGCAACTCCACACGTCCAGGTCCACTCAGCTCCCGCGTCTGGAGACCAGGAAGCAGCAAGATACGGGCGATGTGCAGCCCAACCTCCAAATCTGGCGCAGCTATTACGTATTACGTACCTCGCAGCGCATCTCCCCATGGGCAGGTCATGCCGTTTCCCCAGGTCTGCAGCGGTGATAGAGTTGCGATTAAGGATGCTTCTCTCCACATTGCGCTCTTCCTGGGGTGCAATGCATCGGCTTTGTGGATATTGTTACCAAGAGAAACGTCGTCGTCGTCGAGATGCCTGACGCCTAATTGTTGATTTACACGAGGCGTTGATCTCGTGAGGCGGCGACGCCCTCTCGCTACTGTTGCGCATTGCATATCACTGATGCTTGTGCTCGGTAACCCGAAGGGAACCGACCTGTATTAGTGGGCTGATGGCTCTGGAACCTGGTTCGTTTGTGCATGACCGAGTCGGAACTTATCGAAATCTTACATTTGAGAATCCATCCGCGCGTTTGGGGAGATGAACTGGTTTGACTGACTCCACGAACTCCCCTCGCCGAGGTGGGGACCAAACGCTAGATCTAATCGCAGAGCTCCGTAGTCGGTGGTTGTGTGTAATAGGTATCCTGCAATCGCCCAGCGCGCGTATTCCAATAATTCCTGAGTCATGAATGCGCTGGCGTTTCGGGAGACGTTCAAAATTCGTTGTCTGTTATTGTGTTGTGCTGAGATAAGCAGCATCATAGAAGCTTATTTCGCCATCAATACGTTATCCTCGCAAGTTCACGCTCGAACTTGTCATGTTCATATTAATTCAAGCCAAATAGCTTCTTCGCTAGGCACTGCCCATCAATGTGACGACCATGATACCTTCAAGGGAGTTCTGTAATGTCTTCTTTGACGATCCTTCCAGCATTGGAATGAGCCGTTTCAGAGCCGCAGCTCTCGAGACAAGTCCCACTTCGCATATGCCCGTCGGTGAAGTCGCGGTCTGTGCTAACTCTGGGTTGGAGAATCGACCAGCAGATAGGAGAAGGACAGTCTTTTACAAGATATTTTAGCGGCATGTCGAATGTCGGTTATATGATTGGTATACATAAAGCACCATATTATTAAACATAATTCGTTGTCCCCTCTTATTCTGCCGTAAAATCGCAGTGTATACTCCGTATGGCTGACTAAAATAGATATTCGTTCCCGTTATAAGCCTATATAGATACCACAGTGAAACTTCAGTAACATTCAATGCGATTTTTTTAATACTATTCTAGTAGCTATTGAAAAGAAATTTCACGAGCTGAAGGAGCATGTCAGCACCCTCTTCGCTTGACTTTTGATCAGGTTGATCAGATTGGTAGAGCCTTCATGACGATGGCCATGTATTATTCCTTGGGGTTAGTTGACACACTTACCCTATCATTTAACCCAGTCTACAGTGATATGACTTGAAGCTGGAACACTATCGTAATTTTAGGGAGATATAGCTACTGCTACACTAGCCTTCCGAGAGAGTCACGAATACCCATAAATATCTCTTGAATAGATAAGGATCATATGATAATTGTGACGAATTTACAAGGAATTGGTGGCTTTTATCTCTCATGTTGCTTCGATATATATTTTGCGTTTAGCGGTTCTAAGCAGAGTATGTTTTAGGGGCATTCGATGACAATAGATGGAGCAGAATTCTGCGAGACGGGGGTGAAGTTTTATATACCATTACTAAAGACAGATGTTAAAAGACATGTGATAGTTTCTGTGTGCTAATTGTCACATCGTTTACACGCATGTGGCGCGATGCCCTTTCGGAAACACGTTTTCAGTGAGGGTGATGAGATACGAGGAGAATGGACTGGTCGTACTGTAGGCAAGCAGTGTAAAATATTTAAGCAAAGTGCTAGCAGTGTGCAGCTTTTGCTCGCTCACGGTTACCAGGCATATAAAATCCATGAGTAGCTACATATCAAAAGACAGATTGACGTCGCTTTAACCTCCTGATAACGCCCTTCGATCTGACTCTGGTGGTTGAGACCAAAGCCGTGACGCCTAGCGCGATGCAAAGATTGGCTGGATTCCGGAATAGCGTCGCAAAGTGGCCCGCGCGGGTGGCTGCCGCAACAACTGGGGCTTGGCCCCACGAGATGAAAGCTGGAAGCCGAGGATCCACACAATATTTTCTGAAAGCATGCAAAAGATAATGAAATGGTAGAATGAATGATAAAAAGGGCCTTTTTAGAAAAGCCTTTAGAATTGAATAAGAATTAGAATGATGTATAAAAAAATCAGTGTTGAACTTGGACGATGAAAATCTGAGTATAGGCGAATCTCATGCGTGGTTCGGAATTTTGCTCAAGCTTGTTTGTGTAGCCGTATGTTACACGTATTTGGTGCTACCGCGGGGGTGGCAAAGGATTTTAAAAGATGGAGAATAGTTGAGTGATACAAGAGGCATGAAGGGGCAGAGTTGGTGCATAATAGTCTCGAAGCCCACACATGTACGAGCACAAGGAAGATTAGGTCTGGCCCTACCCTCAGCTCGAATGAAGTTGAAAGAATTAACTTATATTGGGAACTGAATTTTACAACCAGAAACTGTGAGGAAAAATGAATATTGCCAAGTAGTATTAGAAGATACAGAACCTGGTTATAGAGTCATACAACAGGCGGGCTCGTTATCATTGCAAGATATGATTGCCTACCACGAGGGGGGCTTCTCTACTTATGTATATATATTAGTCTGAAATTGTTCCGTATCACCATCCTTCGGTATCTATCGTCCCCACTTCTTCGGGCCCTACTTTCAATATCCGTTACCTAACATGTTGGCTGTATCACCAACTTAGCGTTTAGTGTAACCAACCATGCTATGAGTACACTTATGGAGGACCCGATTCGGAGACTTCTCTCTCGAAGCAGGTCAGTTCAAGTTACACCTGACCTTTTCCCCTCTCTTCGGATAAATACATAGTAACTCCCCTTGTTCAACTGTCTACATACATGTATGAAAGGCCATCATCACTCGCCAAAATGGCCAGGGAACTACGCAGCCAGGGCCAACTGTGAGGCCTGATGCGCACGAGGCGACAAAGTCTAAGCCACAAATCAGCTCAGCTCCCAAGAGCACGCAAAAAAGCTGTTAGCACCTGTGCGTTTGAAATTTCACCTCTCCCACCAAAATAAGTTCAGTGTCTAGCTCTGACGTTTATATCGCTGCCTTCTGATTGGCGGGGTTAAGTAGCCATCAAGGTTCTCACCACCAAAATCGGGACTTTTTGTGTGACCATCAAGGTTCTCAGCCGCAGTCGCCGACGAAATTGAAAAAAAGAGAGGAAGAAGAAGAAGATTCCATAACAAATCAAGTCTCTTTATCTCGTCACGCAATATCCGGTGGAGAAAAATCAAAACCTAGCCCTGCTCCTCTTGCTATGTGTGTCACAGACACTGCACGTGGGAAATGCCCAAGCGTAACCCGAAAGTCTAAATATAAAAAAAAAGTGTCTCAGTTGGCCGCATGTGATGCTTCAGCTCCAGGGCCAAGCCAACAACGACTGGACGTATTTCCTATAATAATCCGCGTCCCGAGCCCCTTGCCTGACTCTGTGCAACTTGGGATGCCGCCACCCCCAAGGCCGTGTTGCAGGGAGGCGTGAGAAGCTGCCCTTGGTGTTGGCTGGCCATCACGGTTCTCGTGCTACTTGAAATTATCAGCGCAGACCCGGCCCCAAGCCATCCGCGCGCTCCAATAGCGGTGCTCAGATGCCAGAAGTCATCTCCACTAAACGGATACGTGCTGGAGACCCTGAGCCGTGCCCGTTTGTTGGCCAGCCTCGTTGCTCGCGTGTGGTGCGGGCCTTCTAAGCGGTTGGCTCGCTCAAACTATAGAAAGGGTTACGCCGCCGTGCTGGGCTGAATTCACCTCGTGTCTGCACTTCAAATACTTTCCCATCCCGCCTTGATCTTTCTCTTTCTCATCGGGCGAGCTGCGTTATCGTCTCATTTGCCTGCCAGACCAAACTCACTCTACTACCGTTGGTCTCCTATTGAGCACCTGAGCTTTGCGCAGCCATGGCGGACGCCGATTTCAACCCTCAGTCTGTCGACCTCGACACGGCCGACCCTCGAGACATCATCTGTTACCTCAACGCGGGCGGCAACGAGTACAATGGACGGCTCGGCGTGCGTGTCTCGGCTCTGTTTGTCATCATGATTGTCTCAACCGCAGTCACCTTCTTCCCAGTCTTGGCTACCCGCGTTCGACGCCTGCGCATTCCCCTCTATGTATACCTTTTTGCCCGCTACTTTGGCGCCGGTGTTATCATCGCCACCGCCTTCATTCACCTCCTTGATCCGGCTTATGAGGAGATTGGACCCGCCAGCTGTGTCGGCATGACGGGTGGCTGGGCTCAATACAGCTGGCCCCCTGCCTTGGCCCTGACTTCAGCCATGCTCATCTTCCTGCTGGACTTTTTGGCCGAGTACTACGTCGACAGAAAATTCAAGCTGGCCCATGTTGAAGTCGAAGACACCATCACTACAGGCCATCATGCCACTCACAGCCACCAGGGACTTCACTCGGCTGATCAGGATGGCGCTATTCCTCCTCTCGCTGCAAAGGGCGACCAACAAGTGAATGGCCGTGCCCCTAGCGACAAGCCTAGCGACGATTACGACGTGGAGGAGCTCAAGGGCCTTGACGGCGATTCCGAGAAAGTAGCATTTGGCTTTCAGTCTCAGATTGCGGCCTTCTTGATTCTCGAGTTTGGCGTTCTCTTCCACAGTGTCATCATTGGCCTTAACCTCGGAGTTGCTGGCGATGAATTCAGCACTCTTTATCCAGTCCTCGTCTTCCACCAGTCCTTTGAGGGCTTGGGTATTGGCGCCCGCCTGAGTGTCATCCCTTTCCCTAGGCGCTTTAAGTGGATGCCTTGGGCTCTTTGCCTCGCCTATGGATTGACGACTCCTATTGCCATTGCCATCGGTCTCGGTGTGCGGACTACATACAACAGTGGCTCCTTTACTGCCAACGTTGTGTCTGGCGTTCTCGACTCTATTTCCGCTGGTATCCTCATCTACACCGGCTTCGTCGAAATGATTGCGCGCGACTTCCTCTTCAACCCTTATCGCACGCAAGACAAGAAACGTCTGGCGTTTATGCTTGTTTCCCTGTATCTCGGTACAGCAATCATGGCACTGCTGGGAAAGTGGGCTTAAAGGCGAGCAAGAGCATGAAGGATAGGATGGAAAAATGGCTACAGGAAAATAAGATACCCATGGCGAGGATTAGAGAACACATGCACATGCACATGAACATGTAAAAACTGTCAAATAACTTCCACTTTTACACCAAAAGGGAGCTGGACTTAGATTGTATAGCCTTTGCATTTGCTGGTTATGAAGGGAAAATTGGGACTTGATGTATTTAGAGCACTTCCAATTGGAGTCACGCATCGCACTAGTTATTTTTGTTACATTGATAGACATATATATGTACTTTCTTTTATATAATTTTGAGCTGTATCATTTATATCATTTAAATAGTATAAATGAGCTTCGCTGCGCTGACCTTGCCCTGGCGCAGCTCCTCCAGACCCACCAAGACTCCCTCAAGGCCGCTGCCGCCACGATTGAGCTCAATTTTGGGAGCCTTGAGCTTGCCTTCTGAGAGCAGCTTCTCCGAAATGTCCCTAAACTTCTTTGCGAATCCGTTGTCTTCAGGTTTGCCTTCGCTGGAAATACCTCTCTGGAATGGGTTTCCAAAGACGCTGTAGGCCATAGTCACGCCAGCTTCAATGTTGGGGTTGATGGCGTGAATGTCATCGATATTGGGGGGAAGGAGCAGGCCCAGCTTTCCACCCTTTGGCGAGATAGCGGCTGCGCTGATCTTTACGGAACTTGCTTCAGAGATGCAGTCCCACACGAGGGCCAGCTCGCCGCCTGCAGCAGCGATAATGTCTCCGACAACGGTGGGTGAGTTGTAATCGAAGACAGCGTCGGCTCCCAGAGACTTTAGGTAGTCAAAGTTTCTTGGGCTGGCAGTTGTGATGACCTTGTATCCGGAGAGCTTGGCGTACTGGATACCCCAAAGGCCAGATGCAGTGCTTCCACCGTAGATGAGAATTGGAGTGCCTGTGGTTATGGGGTTTGTCGGTAGCTGCAGCTTCAGGTTTTGATATAGACCTTGGCCCTAAATAGTGTGGAGAGGACAGACAATATATCAGCAAACCGAGAACCAAAACTATTGAATGTTCTTCAGTAGGTGTTTATCCACTTACAACGGTGAAAACTGACACTCCCAGAGTCGCTCCCTCTTCATCGCTTAGGGGGTTGTGGAATTGGACGTCTGCCTGAGTGAGTAAGTACTCTCCATATGAGCCATCCTCTTTCTGAAGAATATTTCTACAATTCCCACGTTAGTACCCGACGAAATCTGCTCACTGCCATATCTTTTCTGTCGAAACAAACAGAGATCAGAGCGGACGACTTACGCTCCAGGGCTGAGGCCAGCAATCCTATCGCCAACCTTAAAATTGGTAACTCCAGCACCGACCTCCACGACCTCGCCCGCAAAATCGCATCCGATTTTTGTGCCAATTGTCTCCTCCTTTTCGCTGTAAAGGCCCTTCCAGTCGGTGGGATTGATAGAAACAGCCTTTGTCTTGACAATTACATGGCCATCGCGAACCTTTGGGGTTGGTCCCTCTTGGATAACTCCCTTGCCCGGAGCTACCTTGATAATAGCCTTGCTCGTCTGAGGTGCTCCCATGATGATGCTGTTGGCAGGAATTGAGTACGTCCTTGGGTGAAAGGGTGAATTGCTCGGTTTAGTTAAAGAGGTGAGTATGGACAATGGTCTACGAATCGAGCTTGCGACATGTTTCATCTTATACATTTTCTTTGTGCGGAGTAATAACTCATAACACCGATTCGTGTGGTGGATCTAACCCCTTCTCGAATGATAGCTGGTTGCGTGACTGCCCGCCCAGGGATGGAGGAGATGACGCTATATTTCTAAGCAATTTGCCGAGGCGATCTAGATTAGGAAACAAAGACTAGATCTAGCGAGTGTGTATACATATTCAATGGCAACTAAAAAAGAATGAAAAGCATCGCTAGTAGCTTTTTAAACAATTTGAATTTCAAGATTACTGGCCGTTCATCATTGCCTGCATCTGGCAATTATGTCTATCTAATATTACCAGTAAGAGGTTACTCTAGTTGTAATACGCGGCGGCACGCCAATGCTAACAATATTGACATCAAGAATATTTGCCGTGGCTAAATGTGACTTTAGCCCCTCTTGCTGGGCTGAATCTCTACTAAACAAAAAAAACTGACAGTTTTAGTTTTAGCTCGGAGGGTAGATCCGGCGGATGGCGGGGAAAGATGTCGTATTACAAATGAGAGAACTGTCGTATTATTCAATCAAGGATTATTCAGTAGTCGGAATTTAATCGGTCAGCCAGGTGCTAGTGAGAGCCGAGAGAGTCTCTTTCGGCCTCTTATCTCCTAGCAGTTTCGGCGATTCGGCAAGACCACAGTGGGTATATATCGTTGGTGGCATCGGAGGCGAATTGGGCCTTCTATTGGCCAGAATGAGTGAAATATATTACACCGCATACTTCGTTTCACATATAAAAAATTCACCGCGGCCAACTGGCGGTGTTTTTCTTCCGCCCTGTTGGGTCGATTATTTCCTCTCTTAAGTCCGCATTGAATATCCATCAAACGAATCTTTTCCTCATTCGGTCTGGGCATCCTGCTGGCTGCGGATGAAGATTGGGCAGCTTCCTCATCCAATTCTAGTTGAAGGTGATGGTAATTCGACTCATCCAATGGCAGTACCCATAATTGAATAGACTACGCGGCAAGCGAAGGCAAGCGAAGGCAAGCCTCGGCTGGTGTCAAAGTGACCCACGCCTGACTGTCACTGATATCATTCATTCCCTTTCAACTTATATCGATATACTATTTATAGCATGTCTAACTCGATTACTTTGAAGAGTGAAGCTACGAAGTATCAATCTTCTAATATGCGCAAAGAGAAACGTTTGGCGCCAAGAGTTGGCCACCTCTCTCATTTGAACAACTGCCATTTGTGGTTATGGGATGTTTTTGGAACATCAAATAAGTAACGAAAGGCGGCTAGTGTTGATATATAAGGCTGAGAATGGTTCGAGTAAGACGAAGCCAAGTCTATGTACTTTACACATGTCGTTCATTGTCGTGATGATTATTGTCGATATTCCTCTACGCGCATAAAACATGGAAACATAACCTAGAGTAGGCATATCGTTCTTAACTGGAAAGTAGCTAGTAGAACTGAGAGCCGTAAAAATTAAACAGGATATCCTTTAAGGAATTGCACTTAGTTTTAGAGGTTTGAGCGATTATACTAGCGGTCTAGGGTAATTTTTTAAGTATATTGTTGTAATAAATATATATAGCTCGCGCTCTACATGGATAACCTAGATAGTGAGGAATACACTCGGTACGCAATTGTGTATCCAGCTACAAACAGGAAAAATTTATGTGCAGGCAGTATTTTTCATTCAATTGAATTGCCAAAAAATATCTATCCGTCATGAGGCTGCCAAATATCGGGTGTACGCGGATGGAGCTCAAAACCCATGGCAGCCCTATATTGCTAAACAATCTCTCTATGTTATAGCGAGTGACGGCCTGCTACGTAGCTGATGGTCTGTGGTGATGAGATTGCCATAGATCACATGTAGCACACTGAGCATTCTTGAAATAGAAATAAAGTTAAGGAAAGAGGAATTTTTCTACTTTATGGAATCTTGTCCTCTGTCAAATTGTGCTGCTGTACACTTTGCACTCCGTTCCGTAACTTTTTCGTCGATGATAACAGTCTGTGGGTTCCACTTTTACGGCGCAGCTTTCGGGTTTTGTAGCTAAGCCAGGCGTAAATGTCGAAAACGCCCGAACAATCGGAACAATCTAGGAACCCGTAATTGCAAAAATTTTATGGAGGAGAAGGGAAAATCACCGAGAATAGGGGCTGCTGAACAAGGGGAAACTGTTGCACTCGTTTTATCATGAGAGTTTGGTAGTTATAGGAGGGTACCGACCTAGGCAGGATTTATGGCGTTCTCGCAACTGTGGTAGAAAGTCAGTGATAGTGCTGCGATTCCTTCCCAACTTGAGTAAAATTGATATATGAAGGCATATTGTGCTCATATTTACTTCAAACAAATCAACAAGCTTATATGTTTGGAATCTTCTGAGTGACGTCACTTCATCGTTATGACACATCACCGGCTAGCCCGAGTCAGCACTCCTTGAAGCTTCTCTTTATAACGAGCTCCTTTGCATCAGCAACTTGGAAGATACCTTTTTTTGTACAGATAAATCCCAAAATGATAGCTCGGGGCTGTATACGCCGAAACGCTAGTCAATTCACTTCGACAGATCCAACAAAAGTCTTCAAAGCCCTGACGTCTTTTCACCCAGGTCATAGATCCTATAGTATTGAGCTAAAGGCGAAGAAAGGTAACATATTTCAAGTTTATGAGCATTTGCTGTTTTAATAACCTTAGTCGTAACAGCTTCGTTCAAAGAAAATCGCTCGCTAACACAAACTCCTTGACAGACACCAAAAGAAAGCGCGTTGTGATTCTGGGCTCTGGATGGGCTGGATATAGCTTTGCGCGCACTCTCGACCCATCAAAGTACGAACGAGTGGTCATCTCACCTCGCAGTTACTTTGTTTTCACACCGCTACTGGCTTCAACATCAGTTGGCACCCTTGAATTCCGAGCCATCTTAGAGCCCGTCCGCCGTGCGCCAGGTGGCTTGCGCTTCTATCAAGGCTGGGCCGACGATGTCGATTTTTCTCGGAAGGTTATCCGTGTTGAGGCCAATGCCATTGACAAGCTCCAGCACGACTTATCACCAATATCGGCATCTACAGCCGCGAGTGAGGTAGCGACAGAAACCCGGCCACCCAAGGGAGAAGTTTTCGATGTAGAGTACGATAAACTTGTTATTGCTGTTGGTGCTTACAGCCAGACATTTGGCATAGCAGGTGTGCGAGAACACGCGCATTTTCTGCGAGATATTGGCGATGCACGACGCATCCGGTTGCGAGTGCTCTCCCTATTCGAGCAGTGCTCGTATCCCGCTTCCCCAGGCGGCAAAGATGGCAAGACAGCGGGAAGTCCTCTCACCGAAGAGGAAAAGAGATCACTCCTTCACTTCGTCATTGTTGGCGGTGGACCGACAGGAATTGAGTTTGCAGCGGAACTGCACGACCTGATTCACGAAGATTTGAAGACAATTTACCCAGAATTGATGCCACTTGTGCGTATTACCGTTTACGATGTTGCGCCCAAAGTACTGCCCATGTTTGATAAAGCACTGGCGCAGTATGCAATGGAAGTATTTGCACGGCAGGGCATTCAGGTCCGTACTGAGCACCACCTTGAGGGAATAAGGGTAGCCGACGGAACCCTCGGAAGCGCACACGGTGGCCTGAGTATCAAGATTAAAGAATACGGTGATAAAGAGATTGAAGCTGGTTTGGTTGTCTGGAGCACGGGGCTGATGCAGAACCCGTTTGTGGAACAAATGGTCAACAAACAGTTTGCAACTGTCAACGAGGCAGAGGCTCCAAGAAATAACCTCTTGAAAGACCCCAGAACGGGTGGCATTGTCACAGATGGCTACCTACGTGCCCGTATAACTGATAATAAGATTAGTGAATCCAACGAAGCCGCCGTGTCTGCGGCAGCACCAGTCTTGCCAGATGTGTTTGTGATTGGCGATTGCGCGGTAGTGGAAGGTAATGAATCGTTACCCAAAACAGCTCAAGTTGCCTCTCAGCAAGCAGCGCATCTAGCGAGGCAGCTCAACAAAATCACTGACAACTCCATTGATGTCGAGAGTGCTTGGAAGCCATTCAAATTCCGCAACTGGGGCACGTTGACATACCTTGGAGGTTGGAAGGCGATACATCAAAGCTCTGCCGATACATTACGTGGTTGGGTAGCGTGGATAGTATGGCGAGGAGCATATCTGACAAGGAGTATGAGCGTGCGTAATAAGCTTATGGTGCCTGTGTATTGGTTTGTATCTTGGGTATTTGGGCGAGACATATCACGGTTCTGAGAGGATAGGAAAAGGTTTTACTTGTATTATAAAAAAATAGCTCGTACGCTGAACGTTAACCACACCACTTTGCTTAATAAACAAGGGAAAAATTTCCAATAAACCGCTAATACATGTTCAAATAGTCGTTGATCTCCGTACTCAATTTCTGTGCACGTACTGCATAACTCAAGACAGTAACAGTTCCGCGATGCAGGCAATATTTAGCTAGAAAAGGGTTTAGGTTGGAGGAATGAAGCATAGGTTCACGACTAAGCCAATTTTTATCGCAAGTCATTCTGTTATTTCGTTTTTGGTAAGTTTCATCATGATGTTTTGGTTGATTCATACGCAAATTTTAAACGGCTGTGCGTAGCTTTCCTTTTTAACGATAACATGCATATTCACGCGACCCATGGAATATTGTTCAGGATTTAAATGATAGCTCATTAAAGCTATGATCTACGTGTTCCATGCAATTTATGTTCGAGCTGCAGCTGAATCGGTTGCATAGACCTTTAAGCTGCTTACACTTGTAGGGTTGCTCTCGGAATAAACAAGATCTGGGCATTGTCTGCAGGTTGTGGACGGCGTTAATCTAGCTTAGCTGGTTACCACTGATCGTAAGGAAACAGATCCGGAGAAGGTTATGCATCTCTTGCATGCAATGATACCCTTTGGATAGGCGACCCTGTCAGAATTAGCTGATTAGACAGTAACCATGCCCAACGCTCGCAACAGACTTATCGTGCTGCCTGAACAGCAGTGGATATGTCGGGCATATCGGAATCACATAGCCCGAGATAAGGCCAAGGACCTAGGTACTCCAGTCAATTGCCGTGGACGTTCGCTTCCGGTGCACATGACGATCTCTGCGTCACCGGCTATTATCATCCCTGCATACGTGTATCTTTTCTCCTTAGCCTCTCCCCCACACTACGCTATGCCGAAGAGGCAAGATTGGCAGATTGACAAACATGCTGTTCGCGCAGCGTTTTGCAAGTTATGTGCATATGTTTATCGTGTTACGTATGTATTATATAAAATAAACGAGGTAAACTTATGAGGCACGCTCCTATGTTATTCTTATCCCGCGATTAGTCTGCTCAAGTGCCTGATATCTTTGGATCGGATGATATGCAATGCACGGATCGTAGCACGCAACAGCATCCTGGATGTCTTATCTTTCGCAGAAAGTCAATCGCCTTCTACATAGGTCCTGTGGATACAGGGGTCTATCTGTGAGGAGAGAGCGGGGTTTGGTATCGGAGTAAGACTTGATGTAACCACATATTATTTAAGAGGTAGGATTGATCAACAAGTTCCAACGAACTTCACTTTTCTCAAATTCGGATTTGCGTAGTGGGGGTTCATCCTACTTTGTAGTTTCATTTTCATCTTTAATATAGTATTCAAATGGCTGGCGACACGACAGAAAAGACTGACAAGGTCGACCACGAGCCCCCTCGCTCTACGAGCGTCGTTGAGAAGGGAGAAATTGTCGAAATTGATGCTGATGAGGCTCTCAACGCCGTTGCCGGCCTGGATGCCGCCACTCTACAGCTTGACGAGGAGGCAGAGCGACGTTTGTTGCGCAAAATCGATATGAATCTTATGCCCGTAAGTTATGATACTTGTTTGCGTATTGTCAGTAGGCTAATTATCAACTCTTAGCTAATGTGCATTATTTACGGCCTCAATTACCTTGATAGTGAGAACCACGATGCCACTAAACTTGAATATTATGACAGCATCTAACATTAGATCTATAGAAACGACGTTATCATACGCTAGTATCATGGGCTTGAAAACTGATCTCAAACTTGTTGGCGACAACTACCAGTGGCTATCAAGCTTATTCTATTTCGGTAAACACTTTCCTTTTTGCATCCTCTGAAGATTCTTAGCTGATGCTATGAAAAGGATATCTTGGCTGGGAGTTTCCCACAAATCGACTCTTACAACGTCTGCCCCTCGCGAAATATTCCGCATTCAACATCATCATGTGGGGACTCGTACTTGCTTTATTTGCCACCACTGAGAACTTCGGAGGAGCTGTAGTTATTCGCCTCTTTCTGGGAGTCTTTGAGGCGGCTGTTACTCCTGGATTCACCTTATTTGTATCACAGGTATGACTTGGTTCCCTGGTGCTCAGCCAGAGTGAAGATGGATGCTAATGCGTTATTGTAGTGGTATACGAAAAAGGAGCAAGGGTTTAGAACCAGCATCTGGTTCAGTTTCAATGGCTTTGTATGGCAGCTGATTACCAACCCTCTTTCTCTTTCCTTGTACTAACGTTTCTGGAGGCTCAAATTTTTGGCGGCTTGGTAGCATATGGCTTCGCTCGCGGTGCATCTATCCACGGATTTTCGATTGCGCCTTGGAAAGCAATTTTCATTTTTACTGGGGTATTAACAAGCACTATGGGAATAATATTTCTTTTTGTCATGCCTGACAATCAGCTGAACGCGAGATTCCTCACGAAAGAAGAGCGTGTGTTAGCTGTGCACCGAATCAAAGTCAACGAACAGGGTATCGGAAACAAGCACTTTAAATGGTACCAGGTGAAGGAAGCTTTAACAGATCCTATCGTCTGGGGCTTTGTTTTGTATGCGCTGCTTTCTGATATTCCCAATGGCGGAATCTCAAACTTCTTCAGTCAACTCATTGTCTCATTTGGCTATACTCCCGAACAGAGCTTACTCTATGGAACTCCCGGTGGAGCAGTCGAAGTCGTCACCTTGCTTCTTTGCGGATTTCTAGGAGACAGACTTGGGAGCCGGCTTTTAGTATCTATGGTCGCCCTCATACTGTCCATGGTCGGCATGATCATGATTGTTGCTATTCCTTTAGATAAACCTGCTGGCAGACTAGCTGGTTACTATCTCACACAAGTAAATGAGCAGCGAAGACGGAGATGGAAGTGAACATTGAGCTAACATCAATCAGGCAGACGCTGCTCCCTTCGTTGCAATTTTATCCTTGATTTCTACAAACGTCGCTGGTAAGAATTATGAACATGACCTCTCTTTCATTCACGCACTAATGCGTCGATAGGATGGACCAAGAAGACAACGGTAGCAGCAATGTATTTGGTAGCCTACTGCGTTGGGAATATTATTGGTATGTACTGTGATACTCGTAGCATTGACATCACTTTGCTGACTCTTATGCAGGACCCCAGACTTTTCGACCGAAAGATGCTCCCGAGTACCGACCAGGGGAAATTACCATCTTGGTTTGTTGGGCACTATGTCTCGTAGACCTTGTCTTTATCTGGTCATATTACCGCCGACAAAATGCCAAGAAGCGCCTCGTTCGGGCAGATCCGTCCTACACCAAAATTGAGAATCAAGAATTTCTGGATTTGACGGATAGGGAGAATGCAGAATTTAGCTATTCATTATAGAGGCATTGTATCTGAGCTTGGCAAGTGCAGTTTACCAACTGCGCCGAGTTACGCGATAATGAGGAGGGCCTACATGAACAGTTTAAACGCTTAGAGTTATTTAACATGACCAATTAAATTCTGCTTTGAGAGCCCGCTGACAGCGTCCATTTTCTACATTTTTATAGGCTCAGGAGGCAGCAAAAATGCGCTAAAAGCTTATTGTTTGTCGCCTTTGGCCCAATTTGGATTATTACTTGTCTGTTTTCTTACTGATGCCCAAACAGTATTCGCATTATCCTAACTGGTTGCGACACTATTATGCACATTCGGTTTATCATGAGAAATGGGAGGCATTCAACCCTGCTAGAGTCGCCCAGCTAAGGTGAACCACGGAGTCCTCGATCCTAGCAACCTTGATTAGCGACTAACGCGAGTTTTGGAAAAAAAAAACATGCGAGTAAATCATCGGATTCTGGGTATTGTTCTTTGGAGTTTTCATAGGCCAAGCTTACCGATCGGATCGGCCTTGGCCTGTAACACACATTAATTCCGTAAGGCGTGCGGTGAGAAGGATGAGGTGAGCAGCCACACCAAAGTGGCTCCTCCATGTGCCCATGATTGGAAGACCAAAATATATGTATATGTATATAAGCTGTTCTTAAACGTCTTTCTCAAAAGTAAATGCCTCAAATATATAATAATAGATTCCAAGTCTCATCTCAGGCATAGACAATTTTACATCCTAATTTCGAAAATTCGACTATAGAATGGCTTCTATTATAGCTGGCGTTGAGTTCCATACTGATCCTCCACCGGGAGCTTCTTCAGCCCCAAAGATCGAGCAGGATGCTCCGGCTCTCCTGGGATTACATTGCGAGGCTCCTAATCTCCACATCTATACAGCTTCTTCTATCAATTATGAAGCATTGAACCGAATCAATGACAGGTCTATCACAACTCTGCCTGTAGCTACCGTGCGCCCCACGGATGAAACCGAAGTTGCTACAGCGGTGCGCTACATCTCTCAGAATGGACTGACTTTGGCAATTCGAAGTTCCGGCGTCGACCAAGGAGGCAGGAGTCGCGCCTCTGGACCGAAGGATGTTTCGCTTGATGTTCGCTCCCTGGATAAGATGGTTTTGTCCGCAGATCGACAGCATGTAACCGTTGAAGGGGGAGTATCATCCGAAGCATTACTGAAGTTCCTAGATAATCATGATCTTGCAACGCCAACACCACTTTCTCGTGTAGTTGGTTATGTCGGCTTTGCCTGCGGCGGTGGCTATAGCTCATGGAATGGCACCATGGGCCTAGCCGCGGACAATATCCTTGGTGGAAGGATTGCCTTGGCTGATGGGCGTATTGTGGACACAGAAGATGCCGACTGTGACCCCGATCTGCTATGGACGCTTCGCGGTGGCGGAGCTGGTGTCGTTGGAGTAGTTTGTTCTCTCCGTGTCCGAGTACACCGTCGCCCAAGCCTTCTGGGTGGACTTGTTGCATTCCCTCAGAAAGAGGCGCCTCAAATCACCGAGAGACTCGCCAAACTGTATGCATGGAAGAAGCCTAATAAACTCGTGGCCGATGTAGGCATCGTAAACCGACCAGAGAGCGGAGGCCAATTCTTTTTTCTTTTTGTTTGGGCTCTGGATGAAGACCGCAGCGATCTTGATGAGGCAACAGATTATCTTGACCGTATTTTGGGTCTTGGAACTGTAGTGATCAATACAGTCCAACAGAGTAAGCTTCAGCCACTATTCCTCCTCCGCATTTGGAAAAGCTAACAATTAACCATAGCTACGCCGTACCTGTTTACAATGTCCATTAAGACCCCTGTACTCTTCGCAGACCTCATATTTTCCCGGAAGACAGTTTCAGTTCCTGTCTGGTCGGAAGAGCTCGGACACATCCTATCAGAACCACTACCGAACTCCACATCAATTGTTGTCATCCACGATAGACATGGCACAGGCACACGAGGTTCTGATTCCACATTCGTGACGAACGGAGCCTTTTTGAATCGTGAACCACATGTGATGCTCGGTATTATCGCAGCGGCACCTCCAGATGATGAAGAGGGGCTGAGAAATTCAGATGCATGGGTAAACAGGGTCTTCAATGGCATTAATGCAGCAGGACTTGCTATGCCGCAGAAGTATATCAACTTCTCTACACCTCATAAAGGTGACGGTATTCATTACTACGGAGCTGATGGCCTGGATCGAATCAGATCTATCAAGAGCCGACTTGACCCCTCAAATCTATTCGCTAAGAGTACGCCTGACTTGGCATAGATCGAAGGTGAATGAGCTCTTGGTTTCATTCACTATGTGGTAATGTTTGCCTATGATCATGCTATACATATTTCAAGCCCCGTTCTCAAAATACAATTTTCTGTAATCTACCATTCTTTTTTTTTTTTTTCGCCTGGTGTGATAATCTCAGTTTCAGCCATGCCTTTACTCGGTGGCTGTAGAGACAACATCAATGATTCGAGTATAACGTAAATCTCGAGTCATACTCCGGCTAAAGTCTATTACCGCCCCATTAATTGATAGACATGGACAACCTTGTGCGGATCAAACAATCCGACAAGCAAAGTATGCCTCATACGCTAGCATCATAGGTTACGGATTGTTTTAACCTTGCCACTCCAGAGAGCAGCCCAACCCAGCAGACAAACAACTACATGTACCGGAAAATTTGATCCAGATTCCAGTGATTTGCTGACCTAAATGTCACATCTCTACAAGCAAACAGGCTCGAAAAAGGCCAAAAAAAGGTTAAAATAATAATAATAATAATAATAATAATAATAATAATAATAATAATAATAATAATAATAATAATAATAATAATAATAATAATAATAATAATAAAATAGGGTGGCTATACTTTGCCTAACCTTCGATTTATTCGAGAAATGATGGTTCTGAGAACACTTAACAGAGAGCTTTACGCATTTTGCGTCGCAAAATCTAGCTACATAATACATAGTTGCTCTGCCCCTCGCTTCCCGGGATTAATCGTGGGGATGGTCATGCGGGGAAGCTCTATGCGCCTTATCATGCAGAGTTGGATCCGACAAATCTTTATTCTAGAATAGTAGCGGCTTCAATGTGAAGATACGCTCCCATCTCCAGCCACGCGATTGTTTTCGTAATTAGTTATCATATCTTAATCGTCATATTCGTATGTATAACAGAGCGGCCGTTTGCTTTTGAATGGAGCAGCTGAACTCTAAGCCCTCAAGAACCATGACCACCATGTCAAAACTGCCAGACGATTACCTGGAGCGAGTCTATGCTGGAGTACTTGGCAAACTTATTGGAGTCTATGTCGGACGCCCATTCGAGAACTGGACGCATCAGAGAATAGTTGAAGAGCTCGGCCATATTCGCGGTTACGTTCATGAAAAAGTTGGTGATCCTCTCGTTGTCACCGACGACGATGTCTCTGGCACATTTCAGTTTGTTCGAGCGCTGGAAGAACATGGTTACTCTCCTGATATATCATCCGAAGACATTGGCAAAACATGGCTCAATAACGTTATTGAGAATCGTACTATATTCTGGTGGGGCGGCAGGGGCATGTCCACGGAACATACTGCGTTCTTAAATTTGAAGCGAGGCATACCTGCACCTCTTAGTGGTGCAATACAGACAAATGGGCGGACCGTTGCCGAACAAATAGGCGCGCAAATTTTCATTGATGGGTGGGCTTTAGTAGCTCCAGGGAATCCTAAGCTTGCAGCTAAACTCGCTCGTGCTGCTGGCTCGGTCGGTCATGATGGAGAGTCTGTATACGCTGCTCAGCTGTGGGCTTCAATGGAGTCAGAAGCTTTTATATCACAGGATATCAATCACCTTCTCGACACTGGCCTTTCAGCTATTCCCGAAGACTCTCTTGTTGCTCGTGTAATACGAAATGTTCGAAAATGGGTTGCAGAAGATAGAGATTGGATGAAAACCCGCCAGCGTATAGAGGAAGCATATGGATACGATAAATTCCATGGCATTTGCCATGTTATCCCCAATCATGCTGTCATGATAATGGCTGTAATTTATGCCAGCCACGATTTCGATGAAGCTATGCACATCATCAATACCTGCGGCTGGGATACTGATTGCAATTCGGGCAACGTGGGTTGCCTTGTTGCCACTATGCTTGGCCTCTCTGCATTCCAAGGGAAATATGACTGGAGGGGTCCACTGGCAGACCGTGCCCTGATTTCGAGTGCAGATGGCGGATATTCCATTAATAATGCGGTCCGAATTGCGTATAATATTACCAACATCGGTCGACGACTAGCTGGCCAGAAGATGCTCGAACCTCCAAAAGGCGGCGCTCAATTCCACTTTAGCCTTCCAGGGAGTCTTCAGGGTTTTCAGCTTTCATGGCCATCTGGCACAAGCCAAGGAACTTCGGCTGTCCTTCAGCAACGAGTTAATAGCTCCTATGGCCCTGGATTGGCTGTAGACGTGGAAAAGTTCAGCAAGGAACAGGGCCAGATTGAAGTTCTTACTCAGACTTTTACACCGAAAGAAGTTTTGCGCATGAAAACTTATGAGTTAATGGCATCACCACTCGTATACCCTGGCCAGACAGTAACAGCAAAAGTGTACGCCGGCGACGAAGGAGATGGCCATATAACCGTTAGGTTGAAATTGAAGGTATATAGTCGAAACGATGAACTGATCGGAGTTGATGGGCCTTCTATCATACTTCGCACTGGGGAGATTCGGTCTTTGGTTTGGACAATACCGGATGAAATGGATAGTCAGCCTATTCAAAAAATCGGTATCGCGTTAAGCTCTGGCGCAACAAGTCCTTACAGTGGTACAGTTTGGCTGGACAGCCTCTCTTGGACAGGCGTACCAGATATGGTACTCAAAGTACCGCTGCAGCAACCATGTGGATTCTGGCGTCGAGCCTGGGTTAATGGCGCCGATAATTTTAGCAACTTCTCGTTTCTTATTGCCCAGGGGCAAGGCGAGGGCATCATAATTTACGGCACGCGGGAGTGGGATAACTACAGCATTACAGTCCCTAACCTCATGGTCAAATTCGGGGCTCCGGCTGGTCTAGCAATCAGAGTTCAAGGAATCAACCGTTACTATGCAGTTACTTTCACCAACGACAAGAAGATCAATATCGTAAAGGCACACGACGCGCACAGGATCGTACTCGCATCTGCGGCGTTTTCATGGGAACTAGACTATAAATATCGAGTAACGTTGGCAGCTTGTGACAACACCATCTACGTTCGTGTTGATGATACAGAGTTACAAGCTTCAGACAAGCAGTACAAGGGAGGAGGATTTGGGCTTATTGCAACTGATGGCTGCGTTTCAGCAGATTGCTTTATGATTGCACGAAGTACTTGAACTAGATGCGTGCTGTTAGAGGGTAGAGCACATATAAGCACCAGCTTCTTCAAGACATTGTACCGTGAAAAGGTTGAACGGAAGATATCCGGAAAGGATTCGGCAGCTGCTGCTTGCAATCTACCATAACACATCGTTCAATCACGTTCAAGTTGAATGTTCAACTGATGAGTCTATGTACCTACATACAATATGCCAACATAATGGCACTCCCTTATCAATTTCTCTATACATAAGTATCTTTTGTATCCATGCTCGTTTCTTTTATTGATTGAAGCGCCTGGTGCCATGTATTCCTCACAACCTTGGCACTGAGTGCATCTTCTGGCCCCCTCAAGTAGCTCCAAAGTCTATCCCAGATCGTGGCTTTTGGCGCCGGATGGGCTGATCACGGCAGCCATTCAAATTTCCGAGGCGCTGTAATCTGGCGAATAGGGGCCTGTCCGCTACCGATCAGGGTCCGCTAATCTGGGAGCTTTGGCGCCATGACCTCATGCATTCAATTGCAGCGCAGTTGCAGCTGTTTGCAGTTCCACGTGAAAATCCAAGGCTCAGACCAAACGCCCTTCATCATCTCCCCCTTCGATTGTGTCTACAATCCGAGACATTTCTACCGTCCCCCTCGCCTTCTTTGGCCACATAGTTTACGCGCCAACATTCTATCTTGTCAACAGCAACGGCGTATTCCAAGTTCGATATGCCATGATGAGCGAAGCAGACAAATACAGACAGCAGGGCGATCCCCAGCAACAGAACCAGCCGCAGTATCAAGATCAGGGTCAGAGCCAGAACCCCGGCGACTACCATAATCAGGCTCAGAATAATCAAGGATACAACAACAATAACAATAGCGGCTACAATCCAGCCTACAATGGCAATCAGCAGCAGCAGTATCAGCAGCAACCTGCAAATGGCTATCAGGATCATCCATACGGTCCTCCTCCGCCATACAGCTTCAACCCTCCCCAAGTACATGACGAGAAATACTCCTTCAACGACGCATTCAAGCTTGAGAAGCCCAAGTTCAACGACTGGTGGGCGGGTATTCTTGTAAGCGCTTCATATGAGAGCTCAAGTCCAGCTGTGACTGGTATTTCTCACTAAAGAATATCTCCATTGCAGTTCCTCGCAGCTTTCGGAGGCTATGTAGCCGTCTCAGGCCTCTCGATCCACGGTTATTCCAAAGGCTTCGCCGGACACGGCATCTACGATGATTTAAACAGCTTTTCGCTCAACAGCAACACGATTATACTCTTCGCCTTCTGTCTAGTTATCGCCTTCGTCTTCTCGTATGTCTATGTCTGGCTGGCACGCCTCTTCCCGAAGCAGTTCATTTGGATCACAGGCATCCTCAATCTCGCCTGGGCGCTCGGGACCGCAATATACTACTTGATCAAGGGATATTGGTCTGCGGGAATAGTATTCGTCATCTTCGCCGCCTTCCTCATATTTGCTTTTTTTACTTGGATTGGCAGAATCCCCTTCTCAGCACTGATGCTCAAGACGAGTATTGATGTCAGCAAGAAATATGGCCATGTTTACCTCGTAAGCCTCATCGGGGGTTTTATAGCAACGGCATTGGCCGCCTGGTTCTCGGTTACGCTCGTTGCCATTTACGTCTCCTATGAGCCGTCGCCCGACAATCCGCGATGCTCTGTATCAGGGAATAATTGCAGCCACAGCAAAGTCATTGGTCTGGTCGCCTACGTGACGTTCGCAATGTTCTGGATATCTGAGTGGCTAAAGAACACCATTCACACCATCATCGCTGGTGTCTATGGGTCTTGGTACTTCTCGCCACACAACTTCCCTAAAAGAGCTACTCGTGGCGCTGCCAAGAGAGCACTCACCTACAGCTTCGGCTCTATCTGTTTTGGAAGTCTTATAGTAGCCTTCATTCAGTTTCTGAAGCAAGTGTGCAGTGTTGTTCGGTCGCAGGCAGCCAGCGAGGGCGGTGCTGCCGGTTGGATTGCATATGCCATCTTTTGCATCCTTACTTGCGTAATAAGTATTATCGAATGGGCTGTGCAATTCGTCAACCGGTATGCGTTTTGCCACATCGCCCTTTACGGCAAGGCATACATTGCCTCAGCCAGAGATACCTGGAGGATGATTAAGGATCGCGGCATCGATGCCCTTGTCAACGTACGTCACTAATTTCCTTTTCAGCATTTTGTATTCTGTTTATCTTGTAACTTGCTAATAATTGCAATCAGGACTGCCTGGTTGGTCCTGTGCTCTCTTTCGGTGCTATTTTCATTGGCTACGCATGCGCTCTCTTCGCCTACCTCTATCTCCTCGAGACTGACCCCCCATACAATCGTGACGGAGGGTTCACTGCCGTTATCATGGCTTATGCGTTTTTGATTGGTTTTCAGATCGGGCACGTGTTCACAACTCCTCTTGGTAGCGGCATCGACACTATCTTTGTTGCAGCTGGCTGGGATCCTCAGGTCATGATCAGAGATCATCCAGAGCTATATCACGAAATGGTTAGAGTTTATCCCAGAGTTCAACAGGCTATTCATTGAATTAAGCCGTTGAACGGGGTTAGCAGCCCATGATATAGTTGGATTTTAATGGGTCCGGTGAAACAAGTTTCTTCTTTGCGTTAGCATCAGTATTGATATCACATTCGCCTAATATAAATGTTATTGACTGCTTACAAGCCGTGTCCTTGACATTTCGGTGATTTTAATACAGTTGGTTTTCAATTTAAGGTTGTTCACTTATGTAAACATTGTCGCGTTGGAAATATTCGCCTAAATATCCAGTCTTCAAAGGGTTAAATATATATATATATATATTACAAATTATGTACGCATTTGATACAACAAATATTTTATAATCTATGCTTCGCAACGTTACGCCTTTAAATGGAGGACTATTCTCTTAGGCAGTAGAAGCGTCACCCAGGTTTTTAATCAGACCACATGGGCCATTGCTAATTGTAGTAACTACGCTGTTGGGCCCCTTTGGCGACGTCAAGAATGCATCCTGACTGAACTGGTTTGCATGGCACACACCATCAACGCTGACGATCTGAGTGCACTGGGTGCCAGCGAAGAAAGAACCTCGGCAGCCCGGAGTATTGAAACAGCTTAAGCAGCAATCGTAGGAGTCCGTGACACCAGCGACATATGCGAAATTGCCAGGGTAGTTGGTTTCAACGAGGCTAATAATTTCACCACCATTTGCAGAGCTAATGAGGTTTTCCGGGCCACAGACTGCCTGCAGTGTCTGTTGGGGAGCCGTAGCAGAAACCACATCTGGGTCATAGCGTTAGCCTAAATGGAACGATCAACCTCAAAGGGGGGCGTTGCGAGTCTTACTTGTGGACGTCACGGTGGTAGTAATAGTGGAATCAACTGTTGAGGTGACAACAGTCGACGTAGAGGATGTTGCCGTGCTGGTAACTTCACATGGCCAAATCGTATCGGTGTGAGTCTTCTTGACGGTGGTTGTGACCGTCTTGGTCTTGGGAGGGGCAGTCTTGGTGCAAGCCTTGGCGGTATATGTGACGCGCTTGATAAAAACGGGCTCAATGAGCTTGTTGCAGGTGACAAACTGAGGGTACAGAGGAGGATAGAAAGAGTGGCCGCCGTGGGGGTCCTTCTTGCATTGCAAGACCTCCTTGCTTCTCTCGAGGACGTTCTTGGCGCTGCGGACCTTGGCTTTGGCGACGAAGCCCTGCTCTTGAGAGATAGGAGTGAAGTCTGCGGGAGCAGGGATGGTGGTGGTTGGTGTAGTTGTAATTGTGGTAGAGATTGTTGAGGTATCGGTCTGAGTGACAACGTTTGTTGTAGTAGCATAAGAGGTGCCTTTCCATATGTTAACACCTCCATACTTAACCATATTTAAACGATTCACACATGTTTGCTTACTTGTAATCGTGGTGGTAGCAACGTCTGTATAAGGGGGCTCAGTAGTTGTCGTCTCAATGATATTGGTAACGGTCTTCGTCTTCGTCTTAGTCGGCGTGATGATCGGGTGAGGAGTAATCGTAACCCTCTCGGTGTAGGTCAGGGTTCTTGTCTTGGAGTGCCAGTACGTCGGGACATGGTGGTTGCTCTTGGGCGCCAACTCGGTAGTGCAAGTTATAAACTCCTCGACCAGATCAGGACGAGGCTGGCGCTCGATAGCGAGGGCACTGGAGCCCAGTGCCAGCAGAGAGACGATGGAGTTGACCTTGACCATGTTGACGGTAAACTGCGGTTACTTTAAAAAAGTCTAACAGACGAGATTGCGAGCAGATGGTCAAGCAAATCTATATACTTATTCATTTACTATACTTTTTTCTCTCTATTTAACCTTATAATAACAATAGCCTCAACCGCCACTGCTTCGTTGGTTCTTACTCCATTTGCATCCGCTGATAGCTTCACAATGCTAGCGACTATTTGCATGGATTGCCCCTGGTAGTGGAATCTATATTCCAAGATTAGCGCAGCTCCCGCATAGCTTCAAGCAGAATTAGGAAAGGGGGTGCAATACTATTGCAGTGCTTGTGTCAATAGCCAAGCACCTAACGCCAGCTGAAGAATTGTTAGCGCCCCTCTTCAGGTGAAGCTATTGATTCTAGATGCATCTCTCGCCACAGAAATTTCGCTGGGCTGCAGAGCCCAATCACGGATGCGGCTAACGCCACAGCGAGCCGGTGTCCACTTTCAGGTACCATCGAGACTGTCGAGGGGCTTTTGCTAAAGCCGTGCCGGTACTTATAAGCGCTGGGAATAACGCCAATACGGCCAGTTCTCTTTCGCCATCTGTTTTTCTTGAAGAACATGCAACGATGGAGGAGAGGAGACAATTATACAAATCAGTGGCGGCCTTCAAGGCGGGATTGAGAGACGAAAAATCTCCCCTGCAAACAGTCAGCTGTGTCAAAGCGGAATAATTTAGCTAAGAGCTGCCCATACGTGCAAGCTCTTTGAAGAAAAGAATGTTTTCTCTCAGTTGATTCTATTGCTTTTGTTGCCTTTTTTTAGGCTACGATGCTACAAGGCTTCGCATTATTACTCTAGTTGTTCTAATCAGCAAGGGCCTAGACGTTTTGGATCACCATCCTGCGGGGACGGTGTCCCCTAGCGCGTCAAGAGAAGCGGAATTCTCTTTAATGGAAAGAATTTCGAAGTAAGAAACAACTCGACCTACAGCATAATTGTTAGATATTCTCATTTACAGGGATGATTCGGGTCTACCCACTTGCCTCGGTGGTTTCGTACATATCCACGATCTGGCATGTTGGGACCACGTGCCGAAGGCCTTGCAATCGCGAGTGGTCAAAACTCGCCAACAAAGAAGACGTGCCTCAGAGAGGGAAACTTGGTGCTAGATGCTTCCACCAGCACATTGCCCATTGCAGTGGTTAGAGGCGTGATGGTGGGTGACCATTCTCTCATCCATTCGCTAAGCTTCTCGTGGGCGATGTCCTCCAAGGCCAATCATCAATTCACGCCTACGCTGTAGGAATAGCAGCTGGTACAAAGAGCATGACACTGTTCCGCAAGTCCACAGCAGACGGCGGGAGAGAAACGCCACGTAAACCTACCTTGTTGTAAAAAATATCCCACTATCATTTTCGTAGACAACTATATTCAACATGGACCCAGCTGGTTAACTGGATGGGCTTCATTATCTGATCAATTCTATCTGCACAGCCACTTTAACTCTCATGCCTAGCACTCAGCTGAGAGTACTCAATAAGCCGCTGACTGAGAGAGTCACGACCCTAAAGACACACTTCTGAGGCTTCAGACGCAGCGTATCATCCCGCATCTCACGTCTTAGATTCATTGTTCGAACCAGTACCCCTAATATTATACAAATGGCTAATCTCATCTTGGCCATTCTTGTTACCCCATCGCAGGAGGCTACGGATGACACAACATATCCCCTCATGCCACTTCATCACCGAAGATTGAGGAGTTGCCCAGTCAAAATTGACGAGGCTTTGCTGGGAGCAAGGGCCAGATTTTCGGGGAGTCTCTCACACCCCACATTCCAACCTTTCTCATGTTCTTCGAGTTTACTGCGGGCGTACAGTGTGCTCTCTCCATGAATTACTGTATTACACTTGAAACGTGAAACTCAAGTCTATTAGAATTCTATCAATACGCTGAAAAGGAGTACAAGTAGGGAGCTTTGCACAAATCGGCATTTTCTTTGTTGTCATCGAGGCAACCCGCCCATCTGCGATGCCGTCACATGACCCGCCGGCAACACACATCCAACATACTTATGGTTGGCAACGCTGATGCTGCTGGTCCTCCAGGTTGGCTTCTAGCGCCTCTGCGCCTCATCAGACATTCTTCCGGTATCAACATCTAAAGCGAATCTATCTTTTCCAGCTGCTGAGATAATAGCACAGAAGCACAACTGCTACCCTTGGCTATGCTCCCCAGGCATTTCATCTTCGGTGTTATGCCTCTAGTGAGGGTAGCCACCCCGCTCACTTTTTCTGGGAGCCAAGCACCGCTAGGGCAACAGTGCATTGGTAGGAGCTTTTCCTCATTATGTCCAAGCTTGACTAACCTCAGGTTAGATCTTGCAAGCACCATAGAGACATTTGCTCCTCCGCTGGCCCAGTTCGAAAACCTCTATAAAGATATCCACCAGCATCCCGAATTATCATGCAGCGAGGCCCGCACATCTTCCATCATCGCGGACAGATTGCAAGATCTAGGCTTCGATGTTCGCCAATCGATAGGCGGCCATGGAGTCGTCGGTGTCCTTCAAAACGGTCCAGGCAAGGTGGTGATGCTGCGGGCCGAGCTAGACGCATTACCCATCCAGGAGCAGACAGGGCTCTCATTCTCGAGCACGAAACGCATGGCAGATATGTGGGGGCGCGACCAGCCTGTGATGCACGCTTGTGGGCACGATATGCACATGGCATGCCTGATAGCCGCCGCAAAACTACTGCATGATGCTCGAAGTGCGTGGGCAGGAACATTAGAGGTCCTATTTCAGCCAAACGAGGAACATACTGGTGGAGCTCAGTCGATGATCAACGACGGCCTCTATGAAAAGATTCCTAAACCCGATGTGGTCATGGCTCAACACTTGATGCAAATTCCAAGTGGCACCCTGAGTATCAAAAGCGGGCCTGTGCTAGTCTCGGCCGATACAGTCAAGCTTCGCGTTTTCTCCAGCGAGGGGCACGCCGCCAACCCGCAGGTGTCAGTTGAGATCTCGGTGGTGGTGAGCAAGATTGTCCTAAGGCTTCAGGATCTCGTCAAAGAGGTCTCCAAAGATGGATACGCCTCAATCCACGTCGAAGAGCTACACATAGGAGCCCCTGGCCTAGACTGGGTTGAGTATGCAGATGTGGTCTTAGATGTCAAGGCTTACGATCCTAGCTTACGAAGCCGGCTGCTCGATGGCATAAATGGCATCGTGGAGGATGAATCTACCGCTTCTGGCGCTGCCAAGAAACCCTGTATTACATCGTCCGTCCGAGCTCCCTTAACTAATAATGATGGGCATTTAGCAGGTAGAGTCGGCCAGGTTTTTGCTGATTTCTTTGGGGCAGATAAGGTTCTGCAAGAGCTCCCTAGTCATCCTTGTGAGGATTTCTCCATCTTGGCGAGGGCCGTCCAGTCCCCGTACGTGTTTTGGTTTCTCGGCCGGGTACATCCCGAAGATCTTGAGAGAGCACGAAGAGATGGCAATGTACTTGACAAAATCCCCATCGAACACTCTGCTTTTAATGCACCATTGATACACCCCACCCTAGAGACTGGAATGAAGGCCTTGTCGGTTGCTGCCCTGTCCTTCCTCACAGAAGACAACACATGTTAGCCACTCGGAGACGAGGAACAAGAAAAGAAAAGAAAGGGCAACGGATATTCTAGTTAGACTTCCAAGTTTCCATCATATAAGATAATCAGGAAACGAAAAATATATATAGTTACTCATCAAATTCAATATGCATCTTTGCAACTGGCCTGTTCTACCAGAATGAGCACGAGCACGGTCTAGAGAGAAGCAGTGTCAGAACCCTTGTGCGCACCTGACCCCCCGCTGCACTGTGCATATATACTGCTGGAGTCAGGCGATGATACTTGACAGCACTCACTGCAGCAAAACCCCTCAACGTTGATGCAACTCGAACGTTCACGTCCTCGCCTTCTACAACAACAGAGTCTCTATATTCCCATAAGCTGCATAATATTTAGTACGACTTGTTTGTGTAAGTGATTGGCAATATCAATCATGACCATTTGATACTGCCATGGCGCCATTTCAAATCAGCACCACTCAGAAAGCGATCCCAGCTAGCCCTCCTCTTCGGCGATTAGTTCTCAAACAACCCAAGGCTGGTGATTTCTCGGCTGCCGACGGAGGGACTCTCGAGTGAGCCAGGACCAGCAAACAGCTTCTATTGACCATTGCTTACGGAAAACTAAATAAATAGCATTCTCATTGTGCCGGACTATAAGTTAGTTGCAAAGAAAATTGACCAGTTGGAATCGTTGCTGCACCTTCTCTCTGTCGAAGCACCAGGAGCAAATGTGTACGAGTTTGCCGATATTAATCCCTCGCTGAGCAAACCGATCTGGCAATTTCTCGTGGAATCAGGCGATAAACTTGTCCGGGCAATATCAGAGGCACTGGACTATAGTGTAAGTATTAATAGCGGGCACATCTCAGCTATGATCAGCTTTAATGCATTGTCAACCAGAACCAGGCCCGGCCATTAATCCTGATAGCTTATGGGTTTGGTGGCTTCGTAATCAAAAAGGTTATTAAGCATCAAATAATTCATTGCTTGGGAATTTAGTCTGACGTCTATAGGCACTTCATAGTATGTGCGAACAAGCTGGCGGTCCGGCAAATCGAACTTTACAAGTTACTCTCGCTGCACTCCAAGGAACTGTGTTCTTTGGATGTCCCCATCCAACTGAAAGCCATCGAGAGTTGTGGCCAAAGTTAAATAGGCTACTCGAATACTATGGGAAATGGACAGCAAGCTATCTGGCCGAAAACTATCAATTCGTCGCGCAAGTCACAGATGTGTCATCCAAGTTCGAGAAAACAGCCGTTGGTAGTAGTATCCTGACTGTATATGAGGAGAGAGATACACGGATAAAGTTTTGGAAAAAGTCCAAGGTGAGCTCCCAGGAAAAGGAAAAAGACGCTGTGTCAAATATTGATATAGATCACTTCTCCCTGATTAGCTTCTTGGGCGTCAATTAGCGGAGATAACACTGCGAGATGAGAAAACCATAGCAGTTCCCACCGATTATCACGGAATATGCAAGTTTGATTCAACCTGCAAAGTGTATCACAACATATCCATGCTTATCAGGAATGCTATATCGACTCTAATTCAATGGCCCTCCCACTCTACCAACGCCATCATTATTGGTGAGAGCATATTGCCATCCCTTTAGAAAAGCTATGCAAACTTCTAAACTACATTAAACCCAGTACGAAACCCGGTTGAAAGAGTCAATTTTTGGAATAGCTCCATGTCGAATGCAGTGTCAACCGATGGCATGAATCGTAAGTCTACTCCCTCTTCCTCCCTATACCTTAAACTTCTTACAATGAATCATAATATCTAATAGAATTAATGTAAATAGAGGCAACTCCAACTTATTCTTCAAGCGTAGCATTTAGATCCGCTTTCTCATCGAGTTTCGAGGTCCTTGTACCAGAAAGAGGATTCTCTAAGATGCCCTGTTTCGTCAGGAAGATTGAATTCAATCCCAACTTCGTTGGAAGGTCAGCTATTATCGAGGATATTGACAAAGTGCTAGTTCCACGTGAATCCAGCTCTTACGGCCTGCGCTCTTTCTGCCTCTGTGGACTTGGGGGAATTGGAAAGACACAAATCGCAGCCTATTACGCATTCCAGAGGGAAGACGAGTTCGACGCAATATTTTGGATTCAAGCTGACGAGGAGACGAAAATTGCGAGAGGCTTTGTCGATATTGCCAACTCACTTGACCTTGTCGACGGTAGTGACCGCGGCGATAAGGTAGTATGTCGATATAAAGTTCTTAAGTGGCTCTCTGAACCGCGAATGAGAGCTCCAAATGTGGTAAGCGACACTTGCGGTGAAGTTAAGCTTGCCAAGTGGTTGATATTATTTGATAACGCGGACAACATCGACCTCATGCGGGATTACTGGCCCATGGCTTCGCAAGGCTCTGTTCTGGTCACCTCCCGTGATCCCCTTGCGATGACGGAACTTGCGACGAGGGGAATCAATCTATCGCCTATGAGCCCCCAAGAATGTATCTTGCTTCTCCAGAAGCAAGTTGGCGAATCGCCAAATCCTAAGTCTGACCAAGCTGCCTTCCAGCTGGCGAGAACACTTGGAAATGTCCCTCTAGCTATAACTCAAATAGCCACTCGCATCCGCCGAAATCATATGACCATTGACGAGTATGTATCTCGCCAACCAGACGGCTCCTTGCTAGAAGAATTGAGCAAAGTATCGGAGCTTCCGCTAAAGGAACAGTACAAATTCACAATGGCCACGGTCTGGAAATTTGAGTCACTCACCTCTCAAGCTCAAAGCTTAGTTTACGCCATGGTCTTTATGGATCCTGATGGAGTGGCAGAGTTTATTATGGAACAATCAGTAAAAATTCCATCCCTTCCAATGCTCTATTATCCTTATCCTGGTGAAATGTTTATTGAAGCTCGCAATGAACTATCGAAAACTTCACTTGTGCAAAGAAACAAGGAATGCAGAGCCCTTACATGGCACCGGATTGTGCAAGAAGTGGCACGAGACAGATTGAGCCAGACGCAACTCCAAAATTACTTTCAGCTATCAATATATCTCTTATGCGAGGCCTGGGAGTGTGCGAATGATCGATTCAACCGCGAGAATTTCAAACGTCAGAAATGTGAGGATATATTGCCTCACATAAACACTACTCTTCGGGAATATACTACCTTGTACGAGATTGAGGCTTTGCCGATTGACAATGCTTGTGAGTTTGTGAAGCTGTTACAAGAGGTTGGCTGGTAAGTCCACTTTAGATTTTGTGTGCTATCTCATATAACCGTGTTGAAATACCGACTAATTGTAAAAAGGTACTTGGTCCAAAGCTCGAATTATGCTACAGCACAGCCAATCTTCAAAGTAACACTAAAGATCTGTAAACAATACGGAAACCAACTGAAGAGATATCTGGCCGATACATTATTCTCATATGCACGGTATGGGGAAGAAACGAATATGGACCCACAAAGAGTTTACGAATATTGCCTACAATTTCATAATATATGCCTAGAGCTGGATGATGGCTCAATCTCGTGCCGCGAGGACGTAGCTACGTCACACACCAGTCTTGCTCAGGGATAGTTGCTTCTTGACAAATACGAAGAAGCTGTGAAGCACTGCAAAGAATGCATGATATTAGAACAAGCCCTTCCGGACCATCTTTATGAGGGGGCCATTTCTCAATTTGCACATATATATCAAGCTTGGGCTTGGCTTGGCTTGAAACAATATAGCAAAGCTGCTGGTTTATCACTCACCGTCATTGAATACAGGAAGATGAAGTTTAAAGAGAATGATGTGGAATCTTTCAAGTTTGTGTCTTTCCTCCTCAAGATACGAGCTCAAACATGGAAGGAAAAAAAATACTAACTACCATGAGAATAGGCTCGGTCTTGCACTACACTGCCTAGGTATCGCAAACCAGAAGCAGGGTCTCATAGTTGAGAGCATTGGTATCTTTCAGAAAGCTCTTGCCAATTTCCGAGCCACCCTGGGACCAAATTCGTTTAGAGTTGGTCAGATACTCTTAAAACTTGCAGAAATTCTCGCGATGCAAGAAGGACTTGCATATGGAGCAAGGTAGGATGAATCGCAAGGCGTTTGCTACTTTCAGCTAATATTATTCCTGCCGGTAGAATGAATTTTGACCAGGCTATCGACATTTTCCGCCAGGCTCCCTATTATAAACCAGAGCTAGCGAGGGCATTGTACAAGAAGTCGGTATTTTTGGCGTCATTAAAGAAGCAAGAAGCATATCTTAGCATGCATGATGACCCTAGCTATAAGGAGGCGGTTGCGCTATACTCTGACCTTCGTCCACATACCTACTCAACCGCGCAAAATTTAGGTGAAAAAGAATTCGACTCTTTGGTGAGATTCTGGTCTCTATAACAGAATTTTGTGCATAAAACACGGAAGGGCATGAGTCTATCCTGGATTGAAAATGATAGATATTGGTGATCTAGAATACTTGAATGTCTTGCCAATATATCTGCCAAGGACTTATAACTGCAAGGCCTCCACGATTGTGGTGAGTTAAAGCACAGTAAACCAAGACCACCGAATGTCTTGATGTTTCTGCTAAGTATAGAGGAGAAATATGTAGCAAGGACATATAAGTCGTTACGGTACCATTGTCGGATATGGCTAATAGTAATGCTACGAAAAACTCTGGCCCATCCACTACCATCTTACCTGCTTCGTAAGGGCTATTCCTAGTCCAATGGCTAAAGCAACTGATATCGCGACATAAATTGGCACCCCAATCTTCCAATCCACGTTGACGAAGCTCATACCAAAAATTGAAGTAACAAATGACAAAGGCGCAAAGAAAAATACTAGAATAGTAAGAACTTTGACTTCTGCTGCTTGTTCAATTCCCTTTTGAGATTCACGCAATTGTGCCCTGTTTAGTATGATGTCGGTGCCATCCTTACATCGTGCAGCCAGTTTCTCTATCCGTTGAATGAGTACGTTGAAGTCTTCAAGTAGTTCAGCCTGGGTGATGCTAGCAATCTCTTCCGCCTTTTGCATATTCTCTCTGGTGGACTGTTTTGTATTGCTAGAGTCGGCACCGTTCGGCGCACCCGAGCTGTCTGGATTGAGAACTGTCCAGGACTTGGATCCGACCTTGAGGAAGGTCACAACCTCCTCAAGGTAGGCTGCATGCTCGTCTAGTATATCCTTTTTAAATTGTAGATCTGACAGAGATAGAGCCTCATGGCGGTGTGCCCACCGCAAAGCCTCCTCGATATTCAACGTCAACATATTGATCATTTGATTGGAGCTATAGGCAGCATGACGAAAGATGTCGCTCATGGCATATAAAGGCGATATACGCATATTGAGAGGTTTGAGGCCCTCACCATACTGGGTTGGGAGTAGAGATGCGCTTTGAGTGGAGGAGGGCGTCATTCTACTGTTAAGCCCATTGGGAGAATGACCAGGTCCAATTTCGCTAAGAGGGTATATCAGGGCCGCTTTGGGAATTTGAGGCTGAATGACAGGAATACAGTAATCAGGCATGTCCGAATGATAGTCTTCGTTGGATAAGACCTGGATTGAAGGAAGAGGAGTCTTGCCAAAATCAAGCCATATTAGACCTACATAAGAAGATATATTAGAAATACGATACGAAAATCGGTCGTAAATTGGCAAACTTGCCGGCCCAGCCATTGTTCTTTTGAACGACCGTACATGAAATGTGCTGTTCGACGGTATATACACTTTCGCTGTGCATGTATAGCTGTCGAATAATTGACTCGCCTTCGGAGCCTTTCTTCTCTAGTTTAATGTGGTGGCGCCTGATAATTTCTTTACCATCAACGCGCCATCTCTCCACAGTTGTTGAAGTTCCGGCGATGCGCGAGTTCAAAATTGTGATGATGCGTAGCTTTACGATGCCGTGACAATAGCTGGGAAGTAGAGGAAGGTCGTAGAACTCCTGCCCATAATTTGGACCATGGCGCCGCCAGAACTCGGGATCGACTGTGAGCGCGGCGCCGATAGTTTTTAGCCATTCTGTGGACTCATAACCCTTGAGGAAAATGAGTTGTGAGCAATCAGGTCCTACTTTTGGACCGTCCAGGAACGCCTGAGGGTTGGGGAAGTCCTCAACGTGAACTTGGTGTTGGTCGGTCGACTTTTTATCTGGCGACGAAGTGACTTGCAAGTTCATGACAGTCACAAAGTGAAAATTTCTATTGGGGCAAGAAGTGTTGGAGCCCTTGGAGGACGTGCCTCTTGTTGAGGAGTAGAAGCGACTAGCAAGCTTGGAGTATTGGCTTCCGCAGAGTAGGTAGCTATCTTGGGAGCGCGCTGCAAATGACTGCACACGCTTACTATATGAGCCCGATCCATCGATGTTAGTATTGACAGCCATCGAAGCGGTAATTTGTTTCAGAAGAAAGACAAATCTCACAGTGATAGAAGATCTCGAAACTATGGCATTTTGCAATAGATTAAAGACTGAGAGGGGTTAGCATTTTGAACTCAGCTGTGACGGATCCATTCTTAGATTATCCAGCCCCAAAGCCTTGCCAGCCCTGAAGCCTTGCCATTACCATGTTTACCCACCCTTTTCTAAGCTAGAGTCACCCTAAACCAAATTTTAGAGGAATATTACGAGCTGTGTAACCCACCTAGCATCATTACTGGGCCAATCTGTGGCAGGAAAAGCAGAGGAGGGGGAGGGGCGATTGGGGGCAAGCGCTCCTGTACAGCGTAACTCAAACCTCAAGAGCACATGCAGTTTAGGATCTAATTATAGCTTCCATGGCAACTAGAGCATTTGTAGCTCATTTGACTCTCCTATTTTTATATACATCAATACAGGCTATGGCGTTTTTGTGGTGAATACCTACGTGTAGATAGCGGTGCCCCAGAGCTAGAGACTGCACACATTAGCTGCCTCGATCATGTTCCAGAGTTATTTGAATTCCCATACGACGACGATGAATAAATGATGACCTTGGAATTTCAAGCAAAAACACGAGAGTCTATGACGACTGGAACAAAGAGTGAGCTATACATACATGTATGTACATGAGGAGTTTGGGTAGTGTACCGTATGGACAACTTTAGGAACACAGTACACAACATCTAAGTTATAATTGGCTGCCTTGTATAAATTCACCGCCCAAGAGACTCACTACATGTACTTTTTTTTCTATATCGTAGCCAACGCGACACCCGGGACATTGATGCATGTGTCTAAGGCACTGATGCCTAAGGTGCGACCCCTCCAACAGTTTGCGAAGGGAGCCTAGCTGCCCCCCTCTTTCCTTTTCTTTGTTATCCCATCTCCGAGGGACTCCCAATGAAGCCTTCACTTCTGGCAGCTCATAATCGTCTGGCCCAGATTGTTACCTTCTTGTCTCACCCAACCAAGCTCATATCCACGATATCTAAGCATCACGAGCTGGCGCCACACATCATGAATCGAACCGTTCTTCTTGTTGGTAGGTGTAAATGGAACAGCATTTCTAAATTCACGTTATATTGACACAATCGAGGTGCGAACCGTGGAATCGGCCTTAATCTTGCCCGTGCGCTGGCTGCTAATAGCTGGAACGTTATTGGAAGTGTACGGCCCCAAACCAGGGCAGACAATGATCCCTCCATAAAGGAGGTAAGAAACAGTCTCTTGCATTCGAGTTCCAAGCTCTTATCTATAGTTTTCATGTTAGATTGAGGCTATCACCTCGTGCGTTCTTGAGATCAATTTAACCGATGAAAGTACCATCGCCAAAGCAGCCGGAGAGTTTGGCGAGGGGCCTCTGGACATGTTGATCAATCTCGCAGGTATGTGACCCTATGATATCGCAACCTCAATTGGTTCCTTACTAAATCCTTTTTCAGGTATCGGACCTGAGCCAGACAACTGGTGGGAGCACACTGCCGAGATATTAACCGATAAATTCACCACCAATACTGTGGTATATACTCTCCTTTGGGTAGCTCAAGGAGATTCTATACTGACCGTTTCATTCTACACGGCCCTTTCTTAACATCCAAATACTTCTATCCCAACCTCAAGAAAGCAGGTGGTACTATCATCAACATATCCTCCAATGCAGGCTCGATCTCCAGTAAGCAAGGGCGTTTCGACTTTACGAACAGTTTAGTTAACCTTGATATCATGCTAGTGTGCAAGGGTGAAGATATGGCATATCGCATGTCCAAAGCAGCTCTCAATATGATGACCGTAACCCTGGCGAAAGAATTCCAGATGAATAATGATAATATTACCGTCCTAGCTATCAACCCCGGCTATGTTGCTACAAGATTGACAAACTTCTGTTCTCAAGATGACATGGAAGAGTGTATTGCTGGTATTGTGAAAGTGCTGGAAAATATTAGCATGGAACAGACCGGGACCTTTCTAGACTGGCGAGGCCAGACACTTCCTTGGTGAAATATAGTAGATAAAGCATAGTCTTCTATGTACTTGTATTGTGGTACTGTTTCCAAGGTCTACGAAGTCAGGTTAAATACTAACATATATGAAAGTCTATGTGCTATAAAAATAATTTTACTTAAAAATAATAGTATATGAGAGTTACTTATAGTATAAAGCTTTATAAAATACATTATTACTTTTACCTAACTCAAGGATATATTTTTCTTTTTATTTTAAAAGCATTACTTTTATTCTCTTGGCCAATCATGCCCCAGTCTGCAAACCCACGTTGCATAATTATTATTTTCGGGACTTGATCTCGCGTTTACCTAGTTCTCTGTTTACGCCCTCAAAAGTTATAAACAGCGTTCTGTACAAGGACCAAAAATGGCCCTCACAGAGCCGCAGATTGATATTATCGCGAAATTGCCGCTCAATGACCCGCTGACCACGGTCGGGACAAATTGCGCGAAAGAGAAAAGTAGATAGGAGACACTGAGATGCGTCCGGTAGTGATTGATGAATGTAGAAAGTAAATAATAGCGGAAAATTCTCTCGATCTTGGATTCAACATGTACAATCCATCAGGGAAGTATCAAGAAGATGTGAGGTACGAGAATGGCAAAGCGCTCGGATATGAGCGTGAAGATATGGACGAGGATAAGAATGTCAATAAGTATGAACATGAGCATAAACATGGAGAAGGAAATGAGACTAAGAGTAAGGACGAGGATGAAGAACATTTTGGCTTTTACGGGGATTAGAACATATGTGATGTGATTGACGCACTCTCGGAGTACATGAGAGTATGCAAAGACTTTAAAAAACATGAAACAAAGCTGAAACAAAGATCTTATTAGCTTGGCTTGATTCTCTCTAAACTATTCGGAGAGAATACTATCCATATATAGATTATTGTACACTCTCTCGCATATTCTACTAAACTCAATTTCTATCTTGTGTTTAATAAGTATGAAGCTCAAACAGATCGTTTATATAACTACAAACCACTGTGATATAAATATTACTGCGCGAATTATTGCCTATTGAACGCTTCAAACATCGCTGTGAGTAACGGCAAGAGCTTTCTTCCGGCCATGATTTTCTAGATGGCAAATCATACTATCCGCCTCATGAAGGGTGCTAACCCTGGATAGTTAACACAGCCGATTCATCATGCTCCTTAATGTCGTTGCATCCAATATCGGGAAACGTGAAGCAATACTCGGCTTCTGTGTTATTCACAGCTTGTAAAAATGCACTTAACTTACAGCCTAAATGAGTCATCGCATGATGGAAGGCCCGATTCCAAATCACTCTTCCCCCTTGTTCATTTAAGCTGTCAATTACGCAGCCTTCGAATGTGTGAAAGTATCGGTCGGGCGTACAATCAAAATACAAGGGACAAGCCTGTGAAGGGATTACATGTAATTACCTAAGCACTGACCGAGGAGTTGTCGGAACGATCGTATCTACGAGCTTTATTGACCTTTAGCGCCCCCTAAACGCGTAAAGCGAATAAAGCGAATAAAGCGAATAAAGCGAACGATATTGAAGTTGTTACATGATCGTATTACGAATATTGTTCTAGCTTTACTAGGAAGGATCATGAATAGACACTCTGTAGATCTGATAAGATTATCACAAGCTCATTTTCTACCTTCTCAAGCTTCTCATGCGTGTGCCTGCATGTGTGCATTGCGCTAACAGCAAGAAACGGCACATATTTAGTCTAGTTATTACCAAATCAAGCTGTATATGCATGCATCAGGAACAGCGAATTTGCGATCCTTCCCAGCATGGCGAAACTATCACGACTCAGAGGAGCAGCGCTTGACTCATCTCCAGCGGGAACACGTATTGCATGACGTACGAGTCACAACTAGTGTCTTCACCCTTATTGGAGGATCTCAGAACTACCATTATTGACCAAAGGTTCTGGCCCTGCGTACGTGTAGCCAGGAATCAAGTTTTTGCCTGGCGCCTCATGAAATGTCCGCGTGGCTGGTCGTTAGTTAATTGTGCCACGCGTGTGTTCAGCTTCGGATGTGTGCCTAAGGTGCGAATCAGATAACGAATGCCCTTTGTGCCTGGTTACACTGCGAAAGGGTAAATAAAATTATAAATATCTCTACAACGTAGCATACATTGCGTGTCTGGACAATCATCTGTTTTCGCTGCCAAGACCAACTCTCTATTAGTCGTATCAAAGCGTTCTCACTTTCCATCACAAAGTACTCTCATTGTTTTAATTTTGTCTCTGTTATATGGCTATAGCTGCATCATCATGTCTGCTTTAAAAGTCTTAGTTGTCGGCGGCGGGGTTGCAGGCCCGGCTGTAGCCTACTGGCTCTCACGCATCGGTGCCCATGTTACTCTCATCGAGCGATCTGAAAAGATGCGCGCTTCCGGCCAGCAGGTAGACCTTCGCGGCAAGGGCGTACCCATCATGAAAAAGATGGGTATCGAAGCCGCTGTGACAGCAGCATGTGTACACGAATCTGGCATGCAGTTAATTGACCGCAACGGCCGGACCCAGGCATTCTTTCCCGTCGCTAAGAGTGGCTCCGGAAAGCAGGGATTTACATCAGAGTACGAAATCATGCGAGGCGACTTGGTAAAGATTCTTTATGGACTTACCGAGGGCCATGAAAACGTGCGGCATCTATTCAATACCACCATCAAAAGCTTTACTCAGGACGGCGGAGACAGCACTGACGCCAAGGTTCACGTCACCTTTGAAGATGGCCGTGAAGAAGATTTCAATCTCGTTGTTGCTGCAGACGGAACCGGTTCGAAAACACGCAAGATGATGCTTGGTGAAGATGCCCCAGACCCACGACGCGACTGTGGAGGTTATATCGGATACTTCAGTGTCCCATCGAAACCAGGGGATTCTGACAGGGGGACTTTTTGTCACTTGCTTGGAGGAAGAATAATCGGGACAAGAAAAGACATCCCGGAACTTACACGAGTATACATGATCCTCCGTGGAAAGAAACCCGATCTAGATGCAGCAATCAGCTCTGGAAACCCACAAGAATTGAAGAAAGCCCTAGCCGACATTTATCAAGGAGGTGGATGGGAATGCGATCGGTTTATGGATGCTCTACTTCATGCCCCAGAGGCGGATGATGTCTACTGCACAAAAATCGAGGAAGTCAACCTCCCTCATGGATCTTGGTCTAAGGGCCAAGTCGTTCTTCTTGGCGACTCGGCTCATTGCCATACCGCAGGTGGCTATGGATGCGCCTGGGGTTTGGTGGGCGCTTATATGCTGGCGGGCGAGATTGCGACGTCATTGAAGAATAAAGACTTAACAGCTTCAGCCGCTGTAATGCAAGGTGCAAAGATGTATGAAGAAAAATTCCGACCTATTGCAACTGCCATGCATGGAGGCTATGACAGGTTTGAGGACTTGATGGCACCCAAATCGAGTATCGGAATCTGGATCTTACATAGATTTGCGAAGATGGCATCATTTTTCAATTGGGGTGAAATGGATGGCTTGGATAAAAAGACAGCTAACTGGAAGCTGCCAGAGTATCCAGCGCTAGAGTAAGAAGCGAGCGTTGCTTTAGGCGAACGGTTTGGATACCAACGTGGGACATCGCCTCTGTATAAACATTAATATTGTATATTACTTGTATAGTATTCCATCCTCCCCACAATCACAACAACAGTAATCTTTTCTCACACTCTTCAAGCACTTGGGCGTCTTCTATTATCGTCTCAATTTCTCTTTGTTGCACTAAAGGGTATAGACTTCGACTCTCTTTGCCGTACCATGCGCAATCACTCCAGTGCTCGATATTCCTCTTTAAGAAGTTATTCTCTCTGTCTAGTTCAGTCTTCACACCGTAATAGAATTGTCAATCATAATCTCATACCGCAACTCGAAACTCAATATCGCGACTCTCTCCATACAACGACGCTCGATCTTTCAGCCACTGGAAAAGACAGGAACCGCATGCACTCCTCACCCCAAAAGTGTTGAGCTCAATTAAAGTGCATTTCCCCGTATTTTCGCCGTAGAGCACATCGAAAGTAAAACCCTGGCTCCGAATAAGGCTTTCCATCTCATTGTCATCATACGCCTGCATATAAGCAATAATTTCGGTATGAACTTCTTGGATGCCGCTAAGTATTTTGTGAGCGATGTTGGTCATCTCATTTCTATCTTGATGGCCAAATATCCATGGTTTATGCCATCTATACTGGCTAACACAAGATATACCCAACGAGTCGGGGATGCAAAAGACGCGATATTCTCTCTCAGATCTCATTTCTGCATTGAATGGAAGAAAGTATACGTGGCCTTCTTCTCCTTCATGGTTGAGTATATTTGTCAGCGCGCTCCAAGTTCTCGCGGATGTTGTGATGCGGAGTACGATGTCCTCGACGGAATGAATCGGCAGCTTCCCAGGCGTAAGCTGTGCGCCATCCTTTGGAGAACAAGCCCCAAGACGCATAAACAGCCCTTCTGGAGGGAAATGTAGCCCACTAAAGGCAGGATAAACATCATCTTCAAGATCTTCGGCGTAAGATCGATTAAGCACACCGGTATGGATTGAAGCTGCAGCAGCACTGACCAAGACTCTGATCTGTGCGCGTGAGAGCTTGACGACTTGAAGCGCCGCAGGAGGAAGGCCTCGAGATTTCAGTATCAAAGGCAGCCATATGTCGTAGTCGTATGGCTTGTTAGTGGGGATGGGAAGATCTGGCGCCTCTTCAGCGGTGTGGAAGTTGGTGTTAAAGTTTATCGGGACACCCTTGTCCAGATCTTGCAGGACATCCTGATAATCGACGACCGAAAGCCGCATTTTACGTGCTTGCACACTTGACCGAGGGCTGAAATACTGCCTTTCACGTTGACGCGGAGGTATCGCATCTACAGCAGTAGATTTATTGAAATGCCCGCTAAACAGCAGAATTTTATAAGGAAACTGGGCGCGCGTTGATAGAACAGAGCGTGTTTGGTAGTAAAGGTTGCCGAATGACTCAGGCTGCAGGGTTCCCATCAACTTTAAACTTTGGCGATGCAGCTGTCACTTTCGGAAACTTTACTCTGCTCGTCTTGACGCGTCCGTAGTCTAAACATAAATTCGAATAGAGTTATCTGGACTGCCTGATTTGGCACAAACTTTTGTCACTCCTGTGACTTAATTTATTGCAGCGCTCATAACCCAATGCCTGCCCATGACTCACCTGATGCCATGGTCAATATTATGACACAGATGCCAAGACTGCAGTGATTCAAGCGTATTGTTGCGGCCTTAAAACGGGGAAACAGAGCATTGTTCAGACTGTAAGTAATGATAGGGTCATGTATGTCCATACGATCTAAAAAGCAGTTCAAATAGTTTATGCGAAATAATACCTGCGATAGTACACTGGGGAAAATACATGTATGTTGTTTTTTCTCGAAGCTCCACCATAATTAGTGCGCTATAATAGGCACCTACTCTATTCATTCCACTCGAGATATGTGCTGCTCTCTCAGTCGCATGCAGTACCAACCAGCACAACGAGAGTTACTCTTTGTTGGTCATCTTTGAGTAAGTGCGCTTAGTTTTACCGATATCCTGGTAACTTAGGCAAATACAGACTGGACATATTTTCCAATTTCAGCACAATGCATTCGACGCGCGACATTAAAAATTGACCTCTATCTCGTCACTAGGGAGTATACACGCACATTTCGCATTTCAAGACTTGGAAAAATGAATCCCCATGGAAGTATGTAGCAACTTCAAAACAGCCCTGTGTATTTACTCTGATTATATGCGCGATTTGGAATAGTTTCTTGCCCAGAGGATGATACATGGGTGCAATCATGCCTACTCTCCATACAGGCCGCAGTCGGCTTAAGGCTCAATTGAATAACTTAATTGTGCACTGAATAGATCGAAAACTAATTGATGTGCTTTAATAGAAGATACAGTCCCAATATATTTCAAGTTTCAACCTAATGGATTCTCTTTTTCTCTGATGTAGGCCAACTTGACTTCAGTTGTCGTAGAACCAGGAGTTATTTTATTTTCAAACAGATAAATCCTTGGCGAGAAACTTATAACGGCTTGCGTCGAAAGACAAAAGAAAAGACGGCCAAGTTTACATTCTCTGATCTAAAGTTAGCAGAGTCCCTGTAACCGTAAGCCGCACCTGATTTCTGTTTTGGTTCTTAGTATATTATGTTGATACCATATTAAAATTCCAAATAGTTATGTAATACCAAACATGCAATCATGATAAAATGAAAAAAAAAAAAAAAAAAAAAAAAAAACAGATAAGACCTCTGGGAGAGGCTATCCGTGCTTAAAAAAGGCGTTCATTGTCAAAACCGCTCAGGCTAAACTTCGAAGAACCAGTGGCTTGGTACTATTAACATCTTTCTTCCCTTAAAGTGACTAGTGAATATCACAGCCATCGATACTTACTCAGGAGATGTTTTAATCGGGCCGGTATGGTAGGGGTTAATGGTAAGTCTTTCAAGGGGTACTCCATAGAAAGTTCTGAGAGTTGAAAACAAAGCATCTGCTGACTCGGATTCTAGACTTCGGGGGCCATCTGCCGTGGTTCTCCCCACAATCTATCATTCCAAGGAGGCATAAGCATGAACGAACCACACGGTAACCCTCCGAACCCGCTATTCAGCAGTCAGGCTTCGCTTACTCTCCGCATCGGAAAGCATAACCGTTGGCCACGCTATTTGCATTGTAACAAATCGGCTGCACGGCAAATATGTTCGTTCCTGAACATTATTCTCTAGTGATACTACTTTCTAGGCCCCGAAACCGGTTATCTCGGTATTGGTGTGGAGTTAGATCGGCTTCTGCTTCGAGAACTGCCGCAGGGGAACTTTTGCGCGGCCTCACCGAACATATCGCGGGCACCAACAGCACTGCTTCATGTACATATGAGGAGATTTACGGAGCCTACTTGCATGAGTATGTCACTATTCACCGAACTAGGCATTTACATGCATTAGTTACTCCTTCTTATGACAAGTGCCTATTTTCCATGATACGAGAACTACACTAAGACTGAAGTGGCCATTACGCATTTGGGTATTAAGAAAATAGACGCTGCAAAAATGAAGCAAAGTACATACAACGGCGCAATACGAATAGCACTATGAGCAGGGATGTCACTACTTTCGCGTGGGCGCCATTCCACTTCGTGCGTCGATCATTTACTCAGCCTCAGCTCTTTGTCAAAAAAACTGCTTGTCTGGTCTGTTTAGCAAGTAAATAGTGATGATAAAGGCCTCCGCCTGCTCCTCTTTCTCCTCCTCAGCGTTTTCTTGGCAGGACATTCTGGCGCTATAGCGGTGGTGCCACGGCACTATCGGCCCTTTCACGGCTCGTTGCCGGGTCTGGGGATGCTTGTGGGGTAATTTAGCGATGACGGGTGGACTTTGACGATGGTAAAAAGGGTCAAAACGCGTTGGAGCCGTACGTAATTAGCGTTGGTTCCTCTCAAGGCTGCTTGTCAATTGGGAGCTACGGCGTAGTAGCCATGAAACCGGCAATACTATCTTGGCTAGAGGCTGTGGGCAAACTTGATTGACGGCGAAATTGAGTGACGAAATCATCCTACGCAGGAGCCAAGTCAAGCTAGCAGAGGGCGATCATGAAACGGCCAGATTCGGGTGGAGATGCCCTGAAATGGCCTCAGCCAGGCTGGTTGTCCAGGCTTCTCCGTATTACGGCCACAGCCTTGTCCAGATCACCTTGTCCTCTCCACACCCCATCACCAAGTCTGGGGCCAAATGGTGATCTGCGCGGAGAATTACCAGCGTTGGAGGTAGCAGCAGGATAGACTTAAATACTGGGCAAGATGCCGCACATTCAGCTCTTCGATGAAACCCCAGCCAGTATCGTATCTGCATGCACGTTGCGATACCTCGTGGCGGGTTTACTTCAACTTCATACAGTAGTCTAAATTGGCATCGCGTTTGCTTTGCCCGTGTAGAGGCTGAGAGACCGGCACAATGCGGTCAACGGTGAGTATCTTGCAGCTGTTATTAACTACATATTTTCTCTTTCTCAAACAAGCACATGCTAATTTTGTTATTTTAGACCTTGTCTGGAGCAGCATTGCTGTCGCTGCTTCAGTTTGTTTATCCTGTTTATAGCACAGCCTCCAATGACCGCGTCGCAGGATGCCTAGGCAGAAACGGCGGATCAAGCACAGGACCCCAATTCAGCAAAAACGTATACAAGACCGATTTCGATGGGGTAACTTGGGACGAAGACAATTGGCTGCTCAGCACAACACAATTGAAGCAGGGCGCGTTTGAATCGCGAGGCTCTGTAGCCAATGGGTACCTTGGCATCAACGTCGCCAGTGTCGGGCCCTTCTTTGAGCTCGACACTGCAGAGAACGGCGACATCATCAGCGGCTGGCCTTTATTCTCCAGGCGTCAGTCGTTTGCAACCATTGCTGGGTTCTGGGACTCTCAGCCAGTCATGAATGGGACAAACTTCCCGTGGATCTCCCAGTATGGATCTGATACCGCCATCAGTGGCATTCCGCACTGGAGTGGGCTCATCTTGGATCTCGGCGACAATACCTATCTTGACGCTACGGTTGACAACCGAACCATCTCCCACTTCCGATCGACCTATGACTACAAGGCTGGAGTATTGAGCTGGTCATACAAGTGGACTCCCAAAGGCAACAAGGGAAGCTTCGATATCAGCTATCGCATCTTCGCCAACAAACTATATGTTAACCAAGCTGTGGTCGACATGGAAGTTACCTCGTCCAAGAATGTGCAGGCATCAATTGTCAATGTTCTTGATGGCTTTGCTGCCGTCCGTACTGACTTTGTGGAGTCTGGACAAGACGGCAATGCCATCTTCTCAGCTGTACGACCAAATGGCGTTTCCAATGTTACGGCTTTTGTGTATGCCGACATTACTGGCTCTGGGGGAGTAAACCTGGCGAGCCGCAAGATTGTGCATGGCAAGCCATACGTACACACCAACGCATCTTCCATCGCACAGGCTGTTTCAGTCAAATTTTCCGCAGGTCATGCCGCACGCGTGACCAAGTTTGTTGGAGCTGCATCTTCCGACGCCTTCAAGAACCCCAGGCAAATTGCCAAGAATGCAGCTGCCACAGCACTGAGCAATGGATACACCAAGTCTCTTGACCACCATGTTACAGAGTGGGCAAATGTCATGCCCGAAAGCTCTGTCGACAGCTTCGCCGATCCTAAGACTGGCAAGCTTCCAGCAGACAACTATATCATTGACTCTGCTATTATGGCCGTTACTAACGCTTACTATCTTCTCCAAAACACAGTCGGCAAAAATGGAAGCAAGGAAGCCAACGGAGCTCCAGTTAATGTCGACAGCATTTCTGTCGGTGGGCTGACCTCCGACTCTTATGCTGGACAAGTCTTTTGGGATGCTGACCTCTGGATGCAACCCGGCCTGGTAGCCGCTCACCCTGAAGCCGCTGAGAGAATCACCAACTACCGTCTCGCAAGATATGGCATGGCCAAGGAAAATGTCAAGACTAACTTTGCGGGTTCCCAAAATGAGACCTTCTTCTCTGCGGATGCTGCCGTTTTCCCGTGGACCAGTGGCCGTTATGGAAACTGCACTGCTACTGGCCCTTGCTGGGATTACGAGTATCACTTGAATGGAGATATTGGCCTGTCTCTAGTCAACCAATGGGTTGTAAGCGGCGATACCAAGTACTTCCAAGAGAACCTCTTCCCGATTTACGACTCAATCGCTCAGCTGTACGGGAACTTGCTGAAGCCCAACAAGACATCATGGACATTGACCAACATGACTGATCCTGTAAGTTGATTCTCATTATTTTTAATGTTGCTATCCTCTGATTAACATGTCATAGGATGAGTACGCAAACCATGTCGATGCTGGCGGATACACAATGCCCCTCATTGCGGAACACCTACAGAACGCAAACACATTCCGCAAGCAATTTGGTATCGAGCAGAACAAGACTTGGACTAACATGGCGTCCAATGCGCTGGTACTTCGAGAAAATGGCGTCACGTTGGAGTTCACAACCATGAATGGCAGTGCTGTGGTTAAACAGGCAGATGTGATCATGGTCACCTATCCCTTAAGCTACACCACCAACTACAGCTCTCAAGACGCTCTCAACGATTTGGATTATGTGAGCTTCTACAACATCCATGCGTCTATGCCGAGTAACTGCTAATCAATTATATAGTATGCTAACAAGCAATCTCCTGATGGACCTGCCATGACCTACGCATTCTTCTCCATCGTTGCCAACGAAATCTCTCCCTCAGGATGCTCGTCATACACCTACGCTCAGTACGCCTACAAGCCATACGTTCGCGCCCCATTCTATCAAATCTCAGAGCAGCTTATTGATGATGCTGAGATCAACGGTGGCACCCACCCGGCCTATCCATTCCTCACTGGCCACGGCGGCGCTAACCAAGTCGTTCTCTTCGGCTACCTTGGACTCCGCCTCGTGCCTGATGACTTCATTCACATTGATCCAAACCTGCCTCCGCAGATCCCCTATATTAGATACAGAACGTTCTACTGGCGCGGCTGGCCTATCTCCGCTTGGTCTAACTATACTCACACTACAATTAGCCGTGCCAGCGGCATCGCTGCGCTTGATGGAGCGGATCAGCGCTTTGCTGGAAAGACTATAACCATCCACGCTGGGTCTGAACACAACCCGACAGCTTATCAACTGCCTGTCAAGGGATCTGTTGTTGTTCCTAACAGGCAGCTTGGCTCTCAGCAAACGTATGCTGGCAACTTGGTGCAGTGCAACGCCGCTAGCTCCCCTAACACTTATGTGCCTGGTCAATTCCCCATTGCAGCCGTGGATGGTGCTACGTCTACCAAGTGGCAGCCCGCCTCTGCTGCCGATGTAAGCTCTATTACAGTAACACTCGACCAAGAGGATGTCGGATCCCTAGTGTCAGGCTTCCACTTCGACTGGGCTCAGGCACCTCCTGTCAACGCAACAATCATTTTCCACAACGAGGCCATTAGTGACCCAGCAGCGGCTTTGAAGTCCCAAAAGCATAACTCGAATTTCAAGGTTGTCACATCTTTGACCAATATCAAGCAGTCTAACCCCTACGATATCCATACCACTGACTTGAATGTCATTGCCATTCCCATTGGAAACACGACCAATGTCACTCTATCTCAACCTGTTGCTGCATCTCGATATGCATCGCTGCTTATTGTGGGCAACCAGGGTCTCGACCCTGTAGACGTTGCGGCAAAGAACGGCACTGGGGCTACTGTGGCAGAGTGGGCCATTTTTGGACATGAGAAGGGACATACCAGCACTCCCAGCCCTCACAATAAGAGAAGACTGAATGTACGAGCAGCGGCTGCCATGTCTGACCCAGCCAGCCTTGTGCGTCGGCCTCAGTAGTCCACTGTAAGGCGGTATAATGATCACGTATGATAATAATGACTTTTAGATTATTCGTTATATAGTAATCAATAACATAATCTTTTATACAACAAAGCTTTTTTACATTCCAGCTGCTTCACCCCATTTTTTGTCAAGAATCTACCCAACTTGCAAACACAAATATTCCTGCCATTTAGGCATGGCAATTCGCTGCTGGACCGCAGTCACACCAATATCCTGTCTGAGGAATGCCGTATGCTTTGCAAAATGACGGGTCAATGCAGTCACGTTGACAGTTGGATTTAGCACCTGGATAGTAAAGGCAGCAGTTGACTCGCTTATTGCTGTCTAACTAATTAGGATCCATGTACACAGGCAGAAGCAGAAGGATAATTCCCTTACAGTTCAGATGGAATTCCCATGACCGCAGATGCGAGTATAGCAAGGGCAAAGATTATAGCTTGCATTTTGGATATGGTAATGTGCGAACTCATTCACGTTTTTTTAATCTTGTGTAGTTTATAATGAAGGAATTTGTCTCCAAAACTGAGAATTTATTCACGGTCCCGGACGAGTTTTTATACTCGAATTCTATTCTATTATAAGGAACCTCTGAATCAAATTGTCGATCTCGACTGTAAGAAGTTATACTTCAAGATTGTTTTCGGGACCGAGTACCTCAGGATGCCCGAAACTGAGAGCTTACAGGCAGTAGATGTTTAAGACCAGTGTAACCCTCCAGAAGCAAGGGGCACATGGTAGTGTGGGGGCCGAAGCGACGAGCTGATTGCGCGATGACGTTTAATGTAGAACTCTAGTGAGACGTCTGTCTCACTTACTCAATATGCCAGCAAATAGAACGTGCTGTTTGCCACATAGCACATTACTAGGATTCAAGTAGGTTAATGATCTTCATTCCTAAAGAGCACACGAAACACCCTTCGCCACAATGAACTTGAATGAAATAGTTTACAGCTATAGAGCGCTTCGAAGTCCATTGCGGGTAATCAATGCTTATAAAATTTATATCAGATCAATTTGCGTTTGCATTTCCTAATCATTTGCTATCGTATACCACGATTCCTGTCTCTAGCGAATAGATTCGCTGAGATACTCTACGAGGGCTGAGCTACGTTCGTCGCTTGTCTACAAGAGATTCTACAGGATGGTTTGTTTACACGGGCTAGCAAGATATGGGCTATCGGAAAAGTAATTAAACTGTTTCACTACTGCAGGTTTAGCAGGAAGCTTATTTTATTCACACCTGCAATGCCGAGGTATGCCATATTCCGTCTCCAAATTTATATCACAATCTCTTCTCGACAATCTCCTTTACTTTAACCAAATCGAGAGCCTCGACTTTTCTCCTCTTAAATCCTACTGTTGTCTCAGCCATGCATAGGGCGTTGTAAATTGCTTCTTCAGTCGCATCAGCTGCAGCCTCAAATAGCCCATCAATAGTATTGTTATCCGACATCTTTACGTCATACGGCTGCGGCGTGTAGGCCTTGTTAGTCCCAGATAACTCTAGGAAGGGGACACTGTTGGCGTTGGAAAAGGCAAGAAATATATCTCCTGAGGTATTGTTGCCATAGCCGCCGACCTTGGCCAACCCAACAGTGGCGCGCTTAGCCAATCGCTGGAGCTGGATGGGCACGAGAGGAGCGTCTGTTGCAACGACGATGATAATACTACCGTCTTTACGGGGCTCTTTTTCTCCAGGCCTAAGCTTTTCTGGCACCTGCTGTCCTTGTTCTTTAAGGATTTGACCCACAGGGACACCTCCAATATGAAGATTGTCCATCAATCCATAGTTGGCCTGGACAAGCACTCCAACTGTATAAGACTTTTCATTTCCGTCAATGTCATACCCTTTGACTACGCGGCTGCTAGATCCTGTACCCCCTTTGAAGTGATGGCACATCATGCCTGTTCCGCCTCCCGTGTTGCCTTCTTGCACAGCGTCTGCATTGGCACTTCGAATACCATTGACAATGTGCTGGGGCGTGACGGCGAATTTACTTTGATCGTTGAGATAGCCGTCGAACGTTTCAGCAATAGTGGGTATGAGGAAGATGTTAAGCTCTTTATCTTCATTTGAGTGATGTTCAATAGTATATTCCCAGACTCCGCGAAACGCATCACCAACGGCGGAAGTAGTGGTCAGAACAATTGGCGAATAGAGCAGCCCCGTTTCATCAAGCCAGTGAGCGGATGTCATTTCTCCACAGCCATTGAAACTAAAGACGCCGGCAAAACTTGCATACTTGTACCAGTCTGGCCTGGGTAAGATAACAGTGACTCCGGTGTTAATATCGGTGGATATCTCTTTGCTATGAGGGGAGCTATGGATAGACTCGGTATGGGCCAAGACGCCTGGAACGTCGGTAATGGAATTGAGGGAGCCCGTAGGCCATTTCCCAAGCCGTAGCTGAGGTATAAGTTGACGAATACGCCGGCGAGGGTGAGGCTGGATCTGATTAAATAAGAGCGTCATATTGCGAATTTTGCTGCAGGGATGAGCAGAAATTGTGTTGACATTCACAAGGCTATTCAACAAAGGCAAGGGATATGTCGGGCTTTTATATCCCGCATGATGTTGGATGCATATCTGCTCTGCAAGTATTAGATCATAGTAGCGCGCTGCCAGAAATGGCAATTACATATCCACGGGTACTATAGACCACGCCACGCAATCGTCTTCAGCGATTGAGTCACCCACTGTAACGCGGGGGTCGATATAAAGTCATGGATCGCCCATCAACCCAACAACAGGACGGCAAGCTTGCGATTACGTAGACGCTTCGCATTTCTAAATTGTTGATTATCATCGATAACGAACATATGGTTTTAAGCGCCGTGAGGGGTACCAATACATGCAATTCTTCCGTTGATCCATTCGGCCATCAGTTGAAAGCCTCAAAGCTATCGACATTGTATCGTAAACTACAGTACATCAGTGCTCATGAATATCTTCGCTCAAGGCGTTGAGAACATCTCTCGCTTCGTTTCTAACATTCTCGACAATCGTGCCCGCATCCTGTACGTCCCGTACAAGACCTACACCGGCACCAACATACGTTGCCAGCCTTCCCTCCGGACCCCATCCAGCGTCGCCGCTCTTGGCAGCCTCGTCGTGTAGCACTTGGAGCTTCTCAAACGGAACACCAGCCTCGTGATCAATCCAGCTGCGGTTGATGAGAGTCCGAGGTGCAAATTGTTCAGGCCAGCCAAAAGTGCCTCTTAGGTGGTTGTACAAGTGGGTGCGAAGAGTATTTTTGGCGCCATCAGACGCTCGAACCACTTCGTCTTGGTATCCTTTTGAGATGCGTGCCTCTGAAGAAGCAAGAAAGCGAGTTCCCATGGCGACGGCAGCAGCTCCCAGCGAAAATGCCGCTGCAGCGCCTCGGCCATCGATGATGCCTCCCGCCGCAACTACAGGGATTCCAAGATCTTTCCTGGCATTCACGGCATCAGCGACTTCTGGAAAGAGAACAATAGTTCCTGTACTCTCCTTTGCCATTCCATGTCCGCCTGCTTCAGAGCCTTGAACAACGAGAACGTCTGGTGGTGTTGAGCTGTTGATAGCCGCAAGAGCGTCACTCAGCGTACCGACTTGAATCCAAATTTTAGTATCACAAGAAGCTCCGCGAAGAGAAACAGTCCATTCATCCAACTCTGCCTGGCCATTTTTGGGCGCAAATAGCCAAACGGCACACGGTTTATGCTTCTCAATAGCACTTGTTGCAATCTTCAGGTCACCATTCCATACCTGGAAGCCCACACCAATGGGGAGCAGAGGGTGGCGTAAATTCGATGCTTCTATCAGTTCCCTCGCCTTGTCTAGATCGGCGAACACCCCATCTGGCTTGGCTTGTGGTCCCATAAACCCAAGGCCGCCAGCCGCAGACACGGCGACAGCCAAGTGAGGGCCTGCCATAATGCGCATAGGTGCACCAACAACGAAGGGTTTCTTCACCCATGGATAAGAGAGCGCCAGCATGCGCCGTAATTCTGAAGTACGTTGAGTAGCCATCGTAGGACAATGATTAAATCGAAACAAAATGGCTGTGACGTAGAATAGACAATTGGCAATTCTTAGCGTAGCTTAGCTTTGGCGGGGATACAGTAAAGACCTAGCTGCCACAAGTCAGCCTGGCTATCAATGATCTGCAGACGTATTGTTGTATCACCTGGGCAGACAGATAGAGACAAGCAAACAGTCCTACCAATTAACTTGTCTCCTGTTGGCGGAAGATGCCGTTCTGGACTGTTTCAACGGGGTCCCCGCGTGCTGATAAAGCTTCAATGTTCTCAGAGTTGTACTCAATATGACATAGCGTGAAGATGGACCAGAAGCTCTCCTGCGGCAGAATGAGCGGCAAGAACAAAATCAACTTAGACGCGGACTCTTTTACTCTTTTAAGATGAATCAAGGCCAGACGAGAGCGCGCATCTGCTTTATGGGTGGGCTCTACGGCACTTACCGGTGATTCCTTTTGGGTATAGCCGGCCGCAAGCCGATTGTTAAGCTTCCGCGGAGATGCATTGTGACGCAGCACTATATTAGACAGTATATCGTCATTGGCCACTAAATCATCATCAACCAGCTTAATAATGGTTTTCAACTTTATTGTGGCTAAGGCAAATGCTATGTGTGGCTTCATGGCAGAGAGTACTATCGAAGTTTAACAAGATGTAAATTTGGGGAGTTCACAAAATTTTCAGCTCAACTTAAATAGAAGACAGAAGTCTGTTGTTGTGAAAGAAATGTTGTTCTAACAAATTCAGCAATACATTACTACGTACAAAAGCATAACAGCTTTTAGCAAACATCAACACATATTTTCCTTCACGACTCTAAATTATAAAGCATTCGAAACTTACATAACAAATCACCAACTCATACACAAAAATGTCTGCCCGATCTGACAACGCGGTCGTCATCATCGGCTCCGGCCCTGGAATTGGCACCAACACAGCTGCCGTATTCGCTGCCAAGAAATTCAACAAAGTCGCTCTCGTTGCTAGGAATCCTACCCAGCTTGAGAAAGATGCAGACTTTGTTACAAGCGCTTCTGATGGCAATGCCACTGTGAAAACTTATTCAACCGACGTCCTCGAGCCTGCCAGATTTACCACAACACTCGCCCAGATTAGCAAGGATCTCGGAGCGATCGAGTTTGTCTTATTCAACGCAGCCATAGTCGCAGAATCTAGCCATATGGAAGTCAGCGACGATGAGCTCCTGCGTGACTTTAAGATCTCTACCATTGCCCTAAACAATCTCTCCAAATGGGCCTTCCCGCAGCTCATGAGATTAGCATCTTCCGATGCTGCAGCCAAGCCTACACTCGTTGTTACTAGCTCTCATCTCCCCGAGGCCCCTGAGACCAACCTAGTCTCTTTGTCCATGTCCAAAGCAGCTCAGAAAAATTTCACTCGATCTCTCCGTATGGTGTATGAGCCTAAAGGCGTTCACGTCGCTATCTTAACCGTTGCTGGATTTGTGAAAGAGACGAATAAATACCTGAATCCCAAGAACATCGCAGAGCAAGCTTGGAACCTGTACAGCCAGCCTAAGGAGAGTTGGACCGAAGATATCAGAATCGAAGAGCCATGAAGGCAAGATAATCAGGATGTATATATAAAGTGTTTAAAATAGAGCGCAATCGATTAGCTATTTTGAAAGGGTCACCTTCATTTATTGCTCACACTCCTAGTGAGATTAGGAAGTACATAACACTAGCCACAGCAGTGGTATTAAATCGTGATACTCAGCCTTCTCGATCTACATTTAGCTAGCCAAAAAATGATGCATGTTTTTAGCATGATTCCAGCTACCCGTTATACCCGTTCTTGCCGTGATTAGCGAGATCAGGTCATGCACATGCATGGCGTTCCTAGGCTGGGGTTTAGTGGGGAGTTTGAGCTCTACACTCTTACCCGACCAAAATTGTGATTTTCCATTTTTTTATTTTTTTTAAACATGTGACATGCCGTCCAGCCTAACAATGCCTTAAAGAGTTTTGATTTCATGGTCTATACATATAAAAGATGAGAGCTATAACCCGCTACGCCGGTATATAGCATTGTACCTATATTCTATATGCTGGCAGGGACTCAAAGGTCGTACATGGCACCAGAAATTGATACAACTTTGCCATTATCAGCTATGTACTGTACCCAAATAAGGGACGAAAATCGCAAGCTATTTCGGTAAACGGCCTCAAACTAACGAAGTATTGCGGATGTGCTGGTTGTTGCTTGAATGTACGACACTTACACTCCGTCCAAGGGCACGTCACACGTCGAGTCTACGGCACCCTCTTCTGCGTTCGTCAAAGTTTCATTCTTCATGACAAACATTACAAAATCAACCTCCTTCGACGGGGCGTCTTCCCCCTCCAGCTACGACATCGATCCATGGACTCGGGTTTTATGAGGTTACCTGCTCTCCAAGATATTCTGGACTCCATGCCAAGTCACTCTCAGCCAGTGTAATTGTTTATGCGTGATTTGTATTAATACGTGCATATTCAATAGCATACGTATTATACTAAAATTCAGTCAGGCAAAGAGCACTCCAAACGAGCACCGCTACTAGTTATAAACATTATCGTCCATAATATCATAATCTCAAATCAGAGCGTGCTCAAACATTGCGCGTCCAAGTTACGGACAGGGAATAGGAACAGTAAAAAAATCAAGCAGCTTATACGGTCCATGTCATTCATATCCATTTATGAGACCTCCGCCAGGCCTCGTGGGTTGGTTGGAGTCACCTCTCCGCTCAAATTAGAGACCGGGGATCTCCGTTCAGCAGCAGTCTGGGCTTGAGTGCTGGGTTCTGGCGCTGTCTCTGTTGTATTGGGTGCTGATTCCTCGTCGGGGAATACATAATCTGGGGGTGGTTCTGAGTCTACCGGAAGCTCTGCAACAACTGGGTCTTGGATTGACGCAGTCTGCGCGTGAGAGTCGTTCTCAAATCCAGGTGCTCTATCACAGCACTCGTGATATGCCGGAGCGGCGGCACCAAAGCCGACAGTTGTCTCGAATGCACTCTGTCGGATCTGTTGAAGCGCACGTCGCTCGTCTTCTAGAGCTCTGGCTGTCTGCCGGATAGAGTTTCTGCACGACTCGCTGACTAGCTTCATAGCCGCGAGATACTCTTTCTGGGCTTCCAAAGCGCTGGTTAATGCATTCCCCAGTCTTTCCAAAAGTGCAGTGTTCTGTGACTTGTCCTTTAAACGCGAAGATGCCTGTGTTCTGGCAGTAATGAAATGCTGTTCAAGCTTGTTCTTAGTTTGTAGCTGCTCGGGTCCAGGGGCTGTTTCGAGCACATCAATGGCTTGATTGGTTAGCTCGATACCGCGATCGATGTAGGCAATGCAGCGACTCAGCGTTACATGGAAACTACGCTGAGAAAAGATGTCAGAGTGATTTTCAAAGCCTGCCCGTTGTTTTTCAAATAGGGCACGCTCGATGGCGAGTTTGACAACTTGAGCCGCTTTGACACCTCGAACTGCCGCCTTTAGTGCCTCTGTCCTCTCTTGAAGGGCCACCTTGGCTACTTTGTGTGCCTGTTCCTGTTCATCCTCGTCCGGAAAGCCCGCCGTGGGACCATCGAATATTTCTGAGTAAAGATTATCAATTCCTTTGTGTGCAGCGGCGTGTCGTCCCGCCAGTTCTTCCAGAGTCTTCATCTCAACAACCAGAGCCGCCTTATCAGCCTTCAGCTCGTTCAGCGTACCTTCGGCCTTGTGGCGCTTTTCTAGAACTTGATGATATGCCTTCTCCTCACGCTGGGCCTTCTCATCAAAGGCATCTCTCTTTTTCAAAAGGGTATACACCCATTTCTTGCCAAAGGAGTCTCTGTAGGCCTTGTGGCTCTTGAGCTGCTGGTTAGCAGCAGCAACGGCCTTTGCAACTTCAGGCTCGAGATCAGCGAGACGTTTATCAACATGTTCAATCTTGATCTGATTATTTCCCAGTAGGCCGGGTCCATGAGCCGTAGCTTCTAGCTCGCTCAGCAGTTGCGAGTTTCGTGTTGCCGCCTTTTCAATAGCCTCTCGTACTCTTCGTTCAGCCGCCGGATTTGATGGCCCATGTTGAATTTCTTGACGAATCGGCATATCGACGGTTGTGGGTGGTAGGAAATCCGAAGCCGCCGCTTTACGATCTACCATGGATATCGTTGCATTCATAATGAGCCCTTGCACGTTCACTTGGCTGTGCTGCAGGTGATGTAGAGGTAAAGATCGCGATGTCGCGAATTAAGAACCTTCAAGTAAAGCGGACGCATTGCGTTGCGAGATGCCGACATATTTATCCACCACTAGAATTGAAAATCGGGTCAAAAAATTGAAATTAAGGCAGACCAGTCAGATTCTAATACAATGCAGGAGATCATCATTCTTACCATGAATTTCACAAAGATTTGTCATCATTTGCAAGATTACAGCATAGGGCCAAGCAAGGCGCGGGCGTCAGCACTTAGGCTATTTCGCACGATACTATTTGCTACGCACGATAGGCACTAGAATCAGCTGCGCCACAGGCTACATCGTCACCATGTGCTTGGAATATTCCAAACCTATGACCTAACGGCTGCCCCTCGGTCCTGCGCGCCCGTCATTGCGTGGCTTTCTTCAGAACAATAGCATGATTCTACCGCGTATTCTCTGTTGGAATCGATTTCTACGCCAGAGCGCGAATGACACAGGCAGCTTGTTTACGCTAAGTTGGTCTGCAACATTAAAAACAGGGGCTCTTTAGCACCATCAGTTGAAAGCTGCTGAAAAGGGGCGATCCATGCTTATGTAGTACTTCGTGTAGTGTGTGGGAGAACACACTGGTTTACACATAAATGAAAAACGCTATTCACAATTCATAGACTATATAGACCTCAAAGAGGTATATGTCCTTTCATTGTGTAGCGTCATATTGCAAGTAGCGATAGGTGTAATATGTTCAAAGACTAGGCAGATTCCACATCGCGGCTAGTGGATCGGCGAGAAATTGAGCCAGAGCAGCAACCCAAATCAACCCCCGCGGGGTCGAGTGGGATACAGTTCCCGTCTCTGCTGCCAGCCACAACCCAGAAGCCCTAACAGCAAGCGTTTCTTACGATCAATTAGTCAGTCTCATAATGAGATCCAGTTTCAGCGCAACATTGATGCCCAACAGTCAATATGTATAAAGGCCAGCATTCGCCAACTGCATTCAGTTGAGCGAAATAAAGCCTTCAGCTATTCCGCACCAACCAGTTTTCCGAATCAACAAACCAATCTTTAACATTCACAATGGCTGCCGAAACAATCCCCACACTCCACTACTTTGATCTCGGTACACTCGGCCGTGGTGAAGTCATACGGTAAGTCTTATGATTTATCAACCCACTAACCTACCCTTCGCTATTATTTAACCTAGAGGCCACTAGCGAAGTTCAGCAGCTAATATGTCGTTAGCCTTTTCTTACGAGATGCTGGCATTGAATTCAAGGATATCCGGCACCGATATGGCACATGGTCCGTTGAAAGTGACAAATTCAAGCAGCAAGGCATCACCCGAACCGGCAAGTTGCCTGCCCTTATCATAAACGGCACCATCTTAAATCAAGTTAGTCCATCAAGCCGTCAATTTCATCTAGATTTACTAGTCGAGAAAAGTGGCACTAACAATGAGCACGTATAGCATGTTCCTATTTTGCGATATCTGTCTCGAGATCTTGGCCGCTATGACGGCGAGACAAACCATGAGAAATTCCAGGTAGATGCTGTGGCTGACAATTATATCGACTGGAGGGTAAGTATAGTGCATAAAGAATTCGCAGTTCTGTACATCTACCTACTTCTCTCAGCATGGACTAACATGGACAATACAGGCCCAATGGGTGGCAAACATTGGGAATCCCTCAGACGATTACAAGAATAAATTTCTTCCCATGTATTATGCCGCCGTTGCAAAGTACTACTCTGAGAACAACGGCCCCTATCTCCTTGGCGATAAAATAACCTATGCCGACTTCGCTGTCTACCAATCAGTCGACAACGATGAGCGAATAGGAGCTCTGCCGGTAAGTTTATTTCTTTTCGCAGAATTCTTAACGATAATTAACAGTCGCTAATTTGTGACCCAGGCCGAACTACCCGCAGAGATTGTAAAACTTCGAGAAGCCATTGAGGGGCGACCAAATATTGCAGCTTATATTAAAGAGAACCGCCCTAACAAGGCATAAGATGTCAAACAATCAGAGTTTCATGACCTTGGCATTTTGTTTGAATAAATGCTCTTTGGATAAACAGGGTGGTGCAATACTTATTTCTCTCATTAGCCATGAGTATCACCCTACTGGTTAAACTGGAAAGACCATATGTACCTATTGATAGGAAATGAAAATCGTATCATACAATGATCTCTAAATCTGGGCAATTTGGAAGGCTGTAGGTTTACTTCGTCCACAGTTCCTGGATCACCTTCCTAGGTTGACGTGTAAAAGGTCGCTCATCGCTCAGCCTTGCATAACTAAGAATGTTTGTTTTAAGCTTAACTAAACCAACTACGCATAAAACTAGCAGCCAGGCTCATGCGATGTTTATTTACCATAACAACTGTTGTAAATGAAATGAAATGTTTGTTGCTATCTATTCCCTTTCATTTGGTAAACCACTATACGCAGTGATCGCAATCAGCGCTGTATCTCTAAGCACCGGGATTCCAACATTGTAATAAAGGGCACTTAAATAGAGCCTGATAGTTATTTCGCTGTATCGACATGTTTGAGAGAGAACATATACATTTGCTTCTATTTCTTCTTCTTGGAGATACACACTTATTTCCATCGTGATTAGGTGATGGTCCTAAGCCCGATAATCTCAATTCCATTACTTTGGCTCCATGTTTATGATCATGGTCAAATTATGTAACCAATTCATCATGTAACGTTGCGACTTGGTTAAAAAGACTATGGAATAGAGATCCTTGCAAAAAGAGAAGAGAAACAGGTACCTTGCTCAAGGACCTTGAGCCAGTTTTCGAATCGCATGAATCCAGTCAAGAAAGTCGCTTACACAACTGATTGATCTATTTACTTGTCACATATGGATACGTAAAATATGGGCAGACAGCACAATGGCAGGGCTTAACGCCACCACTACCCGGTATTACTCCATATTTTGTACTCGTTTTCGGCTCAATTCAAGGAATAAAGTGATCGTTACCTTCCTTCCTCGGCCCTCTCTCGGGCATGTATCCATATTTGAATGGAAGCCTGTCAACTAAACACATCACATGCGTAACTGACCCAGTTATCGTAGCAACTCCATGCTGGCGTTCTCGCTCTGGCTGGTCTAGTAATTAGCGGGCAAAATTTGAACGGATGGTTTCCGTAATCACCAGTTCTCATCAGTCCACCTTGTCAAATTTTGAAACTGGCTTAATGCATACGGAACATCTGCCGCCAGCGACACGTCAGATTACAAGGCAGCCTGCGTTGCGGGAACAGCAATATACCCGATGAGATGAGATCCAGATTGAATCGCTCCGCAGGCGCCGAAAACAAGCTTTGCTACAGCTCTAGCTTCGCTGTAGCGCCTTATTTGCATTATCACGATGAGAAAGGCTGAGGCTAGTCACTACTACCAACTCATAGTTTACGGAATTACTTTGTAAAAAGACCTACTTGAATCAATACGCCAACCCTTTTCGCGCTATCAAAGACGTCTTTTATTATCCGTTTCTGAGGCTGCTATACAAGGCAGCATTACCGGTCCAATAGCTATACTCAGAGTATGGAGCAGCTAGGTATTTCGTGTTTTGGCTGTTTTCTGTGGCCTGTTTTCCGGTTCTCCATTTAGTGGACAGATTACATATTCTTAGCAAATTAATGCGAAACAAAAGAATATCCGCTTCCAATAATAAAGATCCTTCCAGAACTCCCAAAGCTTTGACGCTACACTCATAACCGAAACTAGAAGCGGCGTCAAGGCAAACAGAACAAAAGTTCGAGAAAACAAGTAATGCAAAGAGCTGAACTAGCCCCTTTCATGCTACCCTTGACACTTTGCCCACAGCTGACGAGACCTTAAAACAGACAGCTAGTCTCCAAGGAATACACAGCGCGTCGCGAAGTTGATGCACAGACCTTTCAGTCCGCAGATCCGGACATGCCGCTAATAGGCCTCGCAACAGCCCATCTTGCTCATACCATCTCTCCAAATTCTTGGTAGCGCTCACCGACTGCGTGTGGAGATTTCATACCAACATCTCGGCAGCGAATGGAGTACTAGAGAATGGAGTACCGGCAGTCTGCCACTACTACGGGTAGGTATTAGCACTCCTCATACGTAGTATCATTGACTCCGTTTTTACGGGGTTTTCCCTTTTCAGAAAGCCCGCCCCTATTTTTCAAGAAAAGCGAGGGTCGACAAAGGACTCTATGGAGACAGGCATTTTGAGCACGATGTATTACTGCACTTTCTTATACGAATTTTACATTTTCAGTCACAGCATGCAAACTACCTATTGCTATCAGTAGTCGTGTAGCGTAGTATTACAGCCGCATATACTAATTTCTACGGGTGAAAGGTTCCTTTCTCTTTGGGCGCCTTGCTAGGAGACCCATGTGCGCGAAAGTTACCTTCTTTCCATAAAACTGCTAGGCTAAAAAATCCTTGTAATCGGGTAACGACATCCGTCAATTGCGAGGCAAAAGGCCAAGCTTTGCTTGCAGCACTTATGGCGAGGACAGCCTATCTAATGTTGCATCGGATCCTGACTGATGCAGCTTACATGCGGCAATACGATAACACTCGGAGGGTCTAGCCTCACGTTTGCGTGACTGGCTGTGGAGAGAAAATTGTTGGGGAGTGCTACTTGCACCCGTAGAGTTGCATTGATCATAGTGCGGAACACGGTTAATGGGATGACGGATTAAGGGGATCGCACGATACGCCTTTCTGTATAGCCAAGTAAAAGCAATGAGAAAGGAACTTAAGTGGCGTAGTGTCTTACCTCATAACGTCTAGGGACATACGGAGTAGAAAAACAAGTAAAAGTCATGCTATATAGCGAGTTTACTGTTTCACGCTACGAATCCTTTTCAATAGCCTAACAAAAAGGAAAGTAAAAAGAGAAACACAAGTGCCTACCCTAGCAGATACGACTCGGTCACCAGATTAGCTAAGGTTTTTGTGCTTACTTGCACCTCTGGTCAGGCAGCCAGTATGCCGGCGGTGTCGATACGGCTGTGGAGATGATTCTCCTCATATACAGAGTATGGCCCCCAATGGTTTTCTGAAACAGAAGCTATAGCATAGCAGGGTTGGCTATGGCTAGGTAATACCTATCCCTCAATTGGTCTCATCAAATAAGCGGTACACACAAAAAGCACATCATCGGAGACGTCAACTAACTATTGTCTTGTATAAAGGTCCCGATACCGGCATTCTGTATTGTAGGGTAGCAGATACTAATTGCATACTCGTCGTTCATGCGGCACAAATCCCTGTAAAAACCCGGAAATTGCTTGCCGACTCGCGTAAGTAGCAACCATATTCTGGAAGGCGTCGTCTTACCGCATAGCGAACTAATAAGTATAGAGACTGCACCTTTAAGGCTTCTACGAGATGATGTAGGTGGGCGGGTTTCACTACGCTTCCCTTTACGCGTAATTAGGTAGGTAAACTAAATTCTCGTCCTATCCTTAATTTTCCTTGTCCTATGTCTTTCATCGGAACGAATGTAGCGCCCAAATGCGTTACTTGAGCCGCGTGATCTAAACAGAGCCTAAAAATCGAAGCATTGAATGTCACATCGGCTCGCTTGCGCATGACGTTCTACTACTGCTTCAGCCTTCGGCTGAGGCGTTCCGGGATAGCTGTGTTGGTTAGGCGTACCGGCATTGATAGGTCCCACTTGGGTTTCCAGCTACTCGGCGCTTTGGCAAGATCACAATCTATCGGGCTATAACACTGGGATGCCCGTTCTGTTATGGACTTGACGTATCTTGATGGCTCAGCTTTTTCACGGGAGTGGCGGCGGTGTGGCGAGCCATGACCAGCTTCCGTACTTGTATAAGTCTTGGAATACGTACTAGTAGGTGGGAAATTGGCCACCTGAGAAGCGACAAAGCGGTGTGGCTCGTGAACGAAAACAAAAAGGGTGAACAAAGCAAAGAAAACAGCTTGGTATTAAGCGGTATACGGAATGTAAGATGCTGGGGATGATTTGGCATGCGCCGAGCGGCGGAAATCCTGTACTTTTTGGCCAGAAGTTCAGCTAACTAGCATCGGGATTTCGATGTTTAAGCTTGAAGGCTGGCTACTTTTTTTTTTTCCCCCTGGTTCATCAGCTTGACGTCAGTAGTCAAGAGGCATATAGGATGATGCCAAGCTGGTCTATGTTTCACCTCCCGCATGCTTGTGAAATAGTACTAGCTGATTGTGTAATCGTCAGTCGGACTTTGCAGTATCTCTCTTTAGAAGTCATGGGCTTCGTCACGAAAGTTGAAACATGACCAGATAAAATTTCCCCACTCGCCCACTTAGTGTGTAGTACCTTTGTGTATTACGGGGAGAGCAGGGATATGATGAGTAAAGGCTGTTGAGAATCAACGCGTGCCATTTTTTTACGAGGAATAGTAGGACTAGTACTAGTAGCTGTTTCATCAGCCTATGAGTATAAAGTCATCCGTATAAACGTGATAGAGTATCCATGAGAGAAACATACCTCGATAATTAATTGATTAGCTGAGGTTGAGCTATCATGAACACTCTTGTTTGCCATCCAACGGGAATAACCTGTGGAGATTTGAATACCCGTTTTACTTGTTGGTTGTTGGTTGTTGATCAGACTCTGGTTGGCATTGTTATTTCTCACTTTTCCTCCGTGACACCAGGTTGCTCGGAGTGTGGGGGATTTACCCGGGGGACTGGGGAGCCTTGAGAGCGGCACTCACACGATAGGGGGTCTACGGAATGTTGTTGGATCAGGAGGAGTCATGCCCTTGCACCAGAACCACTATTCTCGTATGAAGTGCTCCTCAGTTAACCCATGATATTTGCCCATGATATTTGACATAATCAAAAAATATCACCTCGTCAATATGCGAGCGTGTTGTCATCATATCACAAAATGCCGGCTATACATGTAGCGATTCCAGGAATTCGTACCCCCGGAAAGATCCTGCGGCTCCGGAGCACCCGTTAATTCCTTGTCTTCTAATTTATATGTATTTCTAGATGAACCGGTCTCATTAAGATCTTACTTCTAGTTCTCACTGCATTATCGCGATCAGCCAGACCGGCTAATACCTAGTAGGTAGGTATACAAGAAGGCGGTGATAACAGCACGCTTGTAGTAAAAATGGGTCTATGAACGCAGAACATGGACCTACGTCAGTCACATGGCGGAAAAAAAATACCAATACTACTATCTAGATAAGTCGGTGACTACGATCAGGTTTGCGGCTTCAAAGATAGATAGTATCAATACCAAATTGTATCGATACTTGAAAGGCGGTGTCACAGATGCGGTGTGCGTATCATCTCGCAATATTCTTCCATCTTCCCTTTACTGGTATTCTAACAATTCCTCTTCTCCTCCATTCTCCATTGTCGTATGTAGTTATATCCTGCATTTCATTGCCGTATGTGGTGGGCTGAAAGGCACAGGGCTTGGGACCTACATGTCTCAGTTAGGAATCACCTGCAGATGCAGTGGATAGTTCCTCTAGCAAACGAAACTAGCCTCTGGAGTTTGCCTGACATGTCAATTGACGCAGGCGGGCTAAAAGCCGTTGCACTAAGGGCGCTAAGTTCGCTTGAGAATGGGGTTCCGGAGACATGGGTACCTGTCACGAAGGAAATGAAGCGGTCATGGAGCTCCAACAGGGCCAAGAAACATGCCGCTACAGGGGTCAGATCATATCATGTAGCGGGAGGGAGCGGCATTTGCTTCTCTCACTCGCATATCCAGGAATATTACTTCCTGGGGCTTGCCTTTTGAGACAATGTCACTGGAGCCACCCCTCAGGGCGTGAGAACAGCCTGCTTATACATTCTGCATGAGATGATGGAAACAAAAGAGAAAGAAGGAATAAAGAAAGAAAGAAAGAAGCCTCTTAACACACTTGCATCTCTTTACGCCATCTTTATTTATTTATTTTTCTTTTTATTTTTCTTTTTTGCATTTGTACTGTATGAGGCTATGTTCTTTGCAGGGATTACAAGGAGCCGTGTAAATGATGCTACACTGCAATATGCCCAATCCCTAGGGCTGACCTTGCTGCGAGGCGTAGCATAAAAAGGACGCAGGAGTCCCTATAGCGGCCGAGTGCAGGCGCGAAGGCCATGACCCTTAACAGTAGACAAGGCAAAAAGAAGTGGTTTAACACTAGTTTGATTACAAGAGGAGAGAACTTTGGAAGCGAGAGTGTCGTGTTACACAAAGGAAATGTAGCTAGGCACTTAGTGATAATTATGGCGTGAGAAAGGCTGACTGGAGCATGCTTACACAAAAAGAAAAGAGAAAGTGTGAAATGTGAAACAAAGGATGAATAAAGACATAAAAAGAAAGGAAAAGGAAAGGAAAAGGAAGACAGAATAACATGAGACAGCAACCCCTGGTCATTCCTTGGTACTCGCACGATGCCCAGGATGAGTTGCCGCCCACCAAGCAGTGCCTGCAATAATACATGTACTGTTTGTGTAGGCACTACACTAGCATACTTCATCTATAGCCGAGCGACAAGGGTCCTCCAAATGCCATTTCAAAGTTTCAATGGCCACGGTGAAGATCCGTAGTAATTGCTTTTTTAGGAAAATGGGCAGCAGCATTTGCTTCAGTAGGCAAGGATAGTCAATGCTACGAGGCATTGGAAAGCCACGACAAAGACTCGGTATAATTGGCAACAAGAGAGTTTCTATACTGTATCGTAAGAGCGAGCAACTATGTAATGATATGGACATGCAATCCCGCATATGCAATGTGGCATATTTAGCCCCCAAACATTCAGTGCCATTGCCTGCTCCATAAGCCTCGCTGCAAATTAATTCTCTTACCACGTCGTACAACCACTAATACATGCTAACACTATGCAATGCAACTCTACTAGCAGTAGTAGCATGCAGTCCAGCGTAAAAAACAACGTCTACTGACCGTCAATCAGTGTGCCTAGTTGTACGTGGTAGAATGCAGTACGGAAGCCCTTGCCCCCCTTTTTTTTCCCACTCAAGTGGACTCATCTTTCAGGCCACGCACCGCCAAAAACAGCTATGGATGTGCGGTCCGTCCCTTACATATTGATTGTTCATGTATTACAGTAGAACTAACAGGCAGTAAGATTGTCGGCACGTGTGACAAGTCCCGAACAGGCCCCTCCGTGCCTCGCGCTGCCGGTCCCCTGGTCGATGCTCAAAAGGCGGGATTTTGAAATGTGACAGCCGACAGCGCGATGCCCGCCTTGCCCACTCTTTAGGAAGGCACTTGGTATAAACGCCAGCCGTCCTGCTGTTGCGTTGGCCGCGAGTTGATGCATCCCGCAGTTTCTAGCCTTATACCCCTGCTTCTCTTGTTCCCAATCCCGAGAGAGAGTTAAAGACAAGAGATCCCGTTTTGGCTATAGCTATCTGTACAATTACTGGCTTCTTCCCGAACCGTTGTTGTTTTCTTTTATATACATCTATCTGTCTTTGAAGCACCGCCCACCAACATGAGCATTGCGTATAGGCGCCTCGACCACTCGAAGCGCGAGATTCGCTTGCTGGAGATAAACTGTGCCCGCAATCTCACTGACCCCGTCGAGTGTAAACTCATCACGACTCGCCTGACCGATGACCTCGAATTCATAGCCCTGTCCTCGTTGTATGGTGATGCCGTATCTACTGAGCGTATCTGGGTGTCTGGCCAGCCCATCAACATCACATCTCACCTCGCCGGAGCGCTCAAGAACATCCGAGCCGTCTTCTACCCGACCATTTCGCGACGTTTCCAGCGTACTCCTGCTCGGCGTCCACACGGCGCCCCTCGATGGCTGAGACAGCTCTTTGGCATAAGCAGTGGACCAGCCCTCGAATCTCGCGCTCTCCGCGTCTGGGTTGACTTGATATGCGTCGACCAACATGACGAGGTAGAGCGTCAGCGCCAGACGATTGAAATGCGCCAAGTCTACAAGTCGGCCGAGCTGGTTATTGGTTGGATCGGCGAGAAGAGCGAAGCCACGGATGCAACGTTGGAAGTGTTTGCTGAGATCGAGGACAAGATGCCTGCTCGGTTTGGAGATCCAGGTGACCGTGAGGAACATCCAGAAGACTATGCACCGGAACATCGTTGGGCCAAGAATATCCTGCACATCTGGCTGCCCAGCATTCCTGGTGTGGCCCCGTGTGATATGCCATACTGGCAGGGCTACCTCGACTTCCTGGGTCGCCAGTACTTCCAGCGTCGCTGGATTCTGGAAGAGCTTTCGCTGGCCCGCTTTCCTTGCTTTCTCATCGGCGATACCATCGTTCCGTGGAAGCAGATCCTTCGCTTAATTCGAATGATGGAAGAGTTCAGGCATGAGGAGTCTGATGTGTACCCAGAAGTATGTCTTTTAAAGCTGATGCCTTTTCCGAAATGCCCCAAAGCTAACTATTAATTCTCGCAGTATCTGAAAGATTCAATTGCTGACCTGCCCCTCGAGACAATTCACAAATTCTTAGATGAGTTTGCTCGGAGGGAGGCCTTGGAGGAGGCCAAGATTCTTCTGGAGACAGGCAAGAGCAGGGCTACTTCATCGACACGATCTAATGAATAGCTTTGCCACAAGAAAATAAACATATTGATAATTAGGGACAAAAAAAATTAGTGCGATGGGGGGATAGCGGCGGCGTCAGCGGTTCATTCACAAGATTGGCATTTCGCGGGTTTTGGTTGTGAAAGGCATGGCAGGGACACCAAAGGTTGACTTAAGGCGCGACGAGGATACCCCATAGAAATTTGGTTTACATGATATATAGTTTTCTTTCTTTCTATTTCTTTTCTACTGGACCCTTTTTTTCTTCTTCTCTCTTTTTGTTAATAGTATAGATGTCCGCGCAATTCTCTGATTTTGCAATATGCGAAATTCAACACTGGCAAGTTTTAAAGCAACAAAAAACAATGTTATAAAATTAATGCTATCTTCTCATTTGTACTTATTCATCATCACAAAAGGTAGTTCAACATGGACCCTGCTATTTTCTCATACTCTGCTCTTTATAGCTACGGAATCATATGTTTGTTCTCTTTGGCTTTATCTGTAGCAATTTCATCGTTGTAGTGTCATGAGATGCTGTGGTTTCATAATGAAACTATGAAAAAGAAAGATTCATATGTCAGAATATAAATTTATATAAATCTCACGCTGTGCTTCATACAAGCGCCGCATTGCCTCGAAAAATTGGACTGTGGGTCTTTCTTTATAAAATTGGCGAACTATCCTTGGTAGTCTTTTTACTGATTGTAGTCAATAGTGGAGGGATCTTCATCAGAATCCACAATCCAATGTTTCGAGGGAATATGGTACTACCCAGTAGATATAGGAGAAGACTATTCCGAACTAGCCAATAGACAGGGGCTAGAGCATATCACGATCTGTGAAAAAGGCGACGGACTGCATTCTGGAATAAATAGTAGAACAGCCAATGGCATTAATCTTACATGGCCCCTCATCCCAGCTCATGGGTGAACAAGAAGCTTATCCGCCGCGTAAGAGTTCCGATTTCGTGTCTAGCTCACCGACACTTTAGGATCATACCGGTAAATTCCTGCTACTCTCCTATTTACTTAGTAGGTATTATCAGCCATGGGTAAAGCTGAATGCCACAGCTCCCTGTTCATTTGCTGGCGGGCATCATAGTGCATGCAAGTCGGATATAATCTCTCCGGTTTTGGGTGGTAGTGAAGCACCTTTTAGGAAAGCCTTGTATTTGCAACTGTAACTTTACGTATATTAAATACTACTCCGTGTTGAAGGTGTGTTCATGCTTCCCCTCGCCAATAATGGCTTCTAGTGTGAACGCTTGCTGCTGAGTGGACTGTCTCCTTTTGCTGATTTAGCCCATATCCCACATTGATTTCGTATGCTTGGCGCCTTGTATACCTAAAAATTTGCATCTCTTTACCCATGAAGCTAATAGCGGTGTTTCTTATGTCATTATGAAGTCTTTATTCTAAGCTGCGCATGCGCCTCTTCCACGCGCTATCTGAAGTAGCCTTGGGCTCAGCTCTGACTATTTAGACTAAAACCTCTCAACTATTGATAGCCATACAAAGGATCACCAATCGAATAAACGACTCCTTTTCTTCAAAATTCCTTACATCAGCTTGCTCGTTGAATCGCCGAAACGAGTCAGTCTACCTCTTATCTGGCCTCTATTCGATTAAATGATAAAGCAAGCGCAGCAAGGCATACACAATTCTATGGTAGTCTGGCTTCGCCTAAGTTTGCCGCAGCACCATCTTCTAGGCGACACCCATGTTACTTGATCACACTCACTATACAACGCCACCAAATCAAAAACCTTGCATATCACGGTGGGAACCAATAAATATGAGTGCAATATAATACTTTTGGTTGATTCCTTTCGGTGATGACATATTATAGCTTGGCGAGGCTATCCATCTGCCCAAGGCGGGAAATCCGGTTGGTTACTATGCTTCGGCATCTAATATAGTTTGCCGACGTTGCATTTGACGGTATCGTAAATAGAGTCTAGCCATCTATACTACTTTAATATTGGAGTACTATAAGATACAATATTCGAAGGACAAATGAGAAGCACTCTATGGGAAAGACATAACCAGGGATCTGGCCAAGACCGGGAGAGCTAAGAAGCCGAGTCCTGAGCAAATCTGGACATTGCGATCTCTCTCTACCCCCGGCCATCTATAGGCTTGTGAACTATTTTACAATCTTGGGGTTTGAGAGAGTGAGAGAGAGAGAGAGAGAGAGAGAGCTATATTTTCCCAAAGGCAGATGGAAGAATATGAATCATGCTCTATAAATAACATGGGACCAAAATAATAATTCATCACACGGGTTCATATATCAAAATACGCTGTTAGAATACGCCATCACGATACGCCGTCAAGATACGCTTTTTGAATGCCCCGCCACGTTGTTAGCCCCCAAAGAACACCATGTCGCGTTAACCCACGTCACGAGGGTAGCAGCTCTCCGCGGTCAATATTTCAATGATACCACCCTCCATTCGCATTGTTTGACGTCAGTGCTATGTCAGACTGAGTTAGATAGCTAGAATATATTTCACGGTGGCATCACTATATATTGGACGGCATATCCAGTAGATAACTTTGAAAAAAGACCATAAACTTGATACTCATCACTCCATCCAAACCTAGTCCGGAATCCTTTCCCCTTCATCATGCTTCTTACAAATTTCCAATCTCATGGAGCAACCTATGAGCAAGCCACTCTCCTAGGAGTTGTGCTCTGCTTGTTGACTGCTTTGCTACGCTACCTTCCCACCCAGTCTGTTAAATATGCCCCTGGACCCAAACCATTGCCGCTCTTGGGAAATATCATTTATTTTTCCAAGATGCTAAAAAACTTGCCAGTAGAGGTTCCCTTGATGGCAAAAAGATTTGGAGGTACTTGCATGATGTGGATGGGCTCGAAGCCAATTTTGATGATACACAGCTTGGAAGATGCTCACGAGCTACTAAGCAAGGTCAGCAGCATACAAATGAGATTTATCTCATATTACTATAATCTCTCTCCAAAGAATTGCTCTTCTAATACTTAAATAAATAGCGAGGGGCTTTAACCGCCAGCAGACCGAGAAAGAACATTTTCACGGAACACGTTTGGCCAAAGATCCTGCCATTCTCGCCGGCCGGCGAAGAAATGCGCTTCTTTCGACGAATTTATACCGACATTCTGGGTGTCAAACAGTCACTACAGGTCAGAAAGTACCAAAATTACGAGAGTATAATCTCATTAGCTGCATTTTGCGAAACCCCAGACGACTACGAGTCTCACACAAGCCGGTTTTCGACGAGTGTCATCTTCAGCGCCGTATATGGAGCCAGAGTCAGCCGCCTGACTCATCCCATCATGGTCGAGCTACAGGATGTTTGGACCGAAATTCTGCGCAGTACGCATAATGTCTGACCAAGAGATGACCTAAATATTAACCGTGTTTTAGACGTCCAACCTGGCCGCCTCATCATTGACTGGCTGCCGTTCCTCGAGAAGCTGCCATTGCGTTTCCAGCCTTGGGTCAAACGCGCAGACTCTCTTCATGCGCGTGACTGTGCGGTTCACATGGCCTTTCTTAATTTATTGAGAAGGCAGATCGAGGCTGGAATAGAGCCCGTATGCTTTGGAGTGAATGCCATAGCACACCAAAAGCAAGAGGGATTCGATGACGATCTGTTGCTGGGCATTTTGACTGCGATAATCGTTGCTGGGAGCGAATCAACCGCCTCTATGATGCAGTCCTTCATCAAGATCATGGCCATGAATCCAGAGACTCAGCAGAAAGCTCAACAAGGTACATATAAAAAAGCGCCTTTCACCACAAGATATATTGTCAGGCACTAACAATTCCACACAGAACTCGACCGCGTTGTTGGACCTTCTCGTCTACCAACATGGGAAGACCAACCAAACCTTCCCTACACCAGGGCTCTCATCAAAGAACTCCACAGATACAGTCCCATTCTGACATTCTCATTTCCACACCTTTCTACCGATGAGTTTGTATACCAGGGATACACCATACCTAAAGACACCCTGCTACTGCCATGCGCGGATAACCTCACCCGGGATCGCACACGCTATGATGATGCCAAAGCCTTCAAACCGGAACGCTTCCTTGGCGATGACTTGGAGGCCCATTTAAGTGCTCGACAGAACGATTTTCGCAAGCGTGACCACGTCAACTATGGTTTTGGCCGCCGCATGTGCCCAGGTATGCCACTTTTCCCAACACCTTTGCTCTCTTTTATACTGTCCAGTTAATCCTTGTAAAAAGGCATACAAGTCGCTGAAAACTCGCTCTTTATTCAAATCTCTCGCTTTCTATGGGCGTTTGATACTATGCCCAAACCTGGAGCGCCTCCGTTAGATATGGCTGATACGGAAGGTAAGTCGCGACTACAGTGCTTTGCATATGACGTATTTTATTTGCTGATGCATCACTTGCCATCTACAGAGCAGTTGACTAGGAAGCCAAAGCCATTCAAGGTGAATATCACGCCGCGATCTGACGCCATACTCAAGGTTATACAGCAGACAGCAAAAGAGTCGCATACGGATATTCCAGATATTGATTCTATCAAGATGGACGAGTAAAAGCTTTATAGTGCGATAACGTGGACAAGAGTGTATGTTTTAGCAATAAACAATTAAACAAATACAAAGTGAACAAAGTGAACAGAGTGAATAGGACTATTTAGTCTTCAAATTATACACATGAACCCTGATATTCCCAGTATTCCCAGTATTCCCATAAATCCAATACCCAAAACACTAATACCATTATTTCCGAAATTGCAAACTCACAGCCAATATCAAAAACAAATCTGTATTACCCAAAGAATTGTAGCTCAAATCAACCAGGGGTATTCTTCCCTTTTGTTATATGTTAAACAGGCATGTCCTGTCGCTTCGATAGCCATTCATTCTTGTTTAGTTTCATTCTTGTTTAGTTTCCGCTCAGATTTGCATCCGCAAATCCCTCTGCGGCTTCTTGTCCATTGTCGCCAACCTCAACAATCTTCCATCTCTTTGCTGGGCCTTGCATGTCGGCCCATAAATCTGTAGGTAGAAATTCTCCAACCTCTTGTCGAAACGTCTCTCGTTCTGCACGGTCCGTCTCCAGCATCTTGTCAACGCTCTCTTGAGCCTTGCGCAAGATGGCCTGAACCTTGTCCTCTACGGTTCGGCGACGAGCAACTTCTATAAGCAGCCCGTGGTAAGCGCTGGCATATCCTTCGTAAAACTCTCTCATCTGCTTCATCTCCTCGAGTTTTGTAAAGACCACCTCCTTCTCCATCTCCCATCGAGTCTTGAAATCCTCTTCGGCAGCCAGATAGTCGGCCAGGCGATCCCCGATTTCTCCCAGTGTAGCATATGCATCGAGCATGCCCAGGTGCGCTTTTCTCGTCAGGTCGGTTTGATCTCCCAGAGCGGCGTTTTTCCCCTCGACCTGGGCGAGATGATCTTGGATATCCTGCACAACACCATCCACCAGCCGCGCATCCTGGATGACCACCCTTAGCATTTCTGCTCGATCTTCCGCGGTCTGTGGCTCCAGGTCGGATCTGTTGGATTCCTGCTCGGCAATGACGCCCGATATTGACACGCTTTCGCCCCCCTGAGACTGGGTGACCTCGGCAGCCTTCCTGCGGGCCAAGGCCGCCGCCCCCTCAGTGGTTCGGATCGCCGTGACACACATGTCGAAATGCTGCGTCAACGAGGCCAGGCACTCGGCCATGGTTGCCGAATGCTCGAATATCTCCACCAGCAGCTTCGTTATTGTTTCTTGCGGAGCGGGCGTAGGCGCATTGTCGATTATCTTCTTAATATTTCGAATATCGGTTTCGAGTCGGAGCAGATCGCCGTCGAACGAGAGCTGGATCCCCTATAGCGCCACAAACTGGCCGTTAGTCCAGCTAACACGGAGAGCATTCAGGGACAAAGGAGGACTTGCCTGCAGCTCCTTTATGCACTGCTTCATCGCGTCTCTCATGCCGTGCACGCTGCCCTCGTCCACAAAGTCCAGCAAGCTCTTCCTCGCCTCGCTCTTGGGCCGCAGCGCCGTGCCGACTGCCGTTGTCCTCAGCATGTTCATTGTGCCCTCCAACTCGCCGTCCACCTGGTCCATCCGCTTCACCAGCTGCACAAAGTCCTTCTTGCCCCATTCGCACGTTGCCTGCAGGCTCTTGCCAACGCGCCCCAGAATCACGACCTGGTCGGCAATGGCGTTGCGCAGAAAGCCCGTCTGGGCGGCGAGCATGACCGTGTCCTCGTGGGACTGGCGCGCGGCCCTGACGATCTCATCGGCCCGCAGCACGAGCGTCATCGACGACAGCGACCGCTTCGACACCAGCAGGTGGTTCACGAGCGTGTCGACGGAGATGGCCAGGCGGTCGTTTGACTTTGACGGCCTCAGCGACCCGGCCGACGACGAGTCGGGGCTGCGGCGAGTGGACGCTGCGGGCGACGCCATGTTGAGATGGCTGCTGCTGCTGCTGCTGCTGCACGCGCGAGGTCGAGCTCTGGTGTTGCTGTCTCGAGTATCACAGAATCGGGCTTGACTGTCAGTGAGAACAGGCCCGGGCTACATGGTGAGCCGGAAGGGATGAATCGCAGCGTCGACAGAGTGTCGAGATGAAACGAGCGAGGCTCTCCCGCAGCTTTGCCTGGTGCAGGTAGCCGATAAGGTGCGCCCTGATAAGCCGGCTGGCGTCATACATGCATAGCAAGTGCATTCTACCTGTAATGCTGAACCTTGAGGGTTTAGGCGTTCTCCCTGCAGCGGGATGGAGCAGGTACTGGATACTACTACCTACTCCTAGTAGTAGGCGGACGCGCTGTAAGCAGCAGCCTGGGCCCGGTTTTGGTACATCCAAGCCCCCTGACAGATGGTCCAGAGGCGCTAACTGTCGGTACTACGGCCCCAGCAGCAGCAGAGGTTTTAGCGCTCAAGCTGCCTTAGCACTCATTCGCTGCCCCAATATAAAAGGAATGCAATCTTATAAACTTCAACGCCAACGTCTACATGTATCCTTTCCAAACTATATTCAAAATTAGTCTCTTAGTACTACATACATCATACTCTAGCCACAAGAGTCTCCCATGGATTTAGAAAAACTCTTACAATGGTAATTACCATGGCCAATCAATATATCGCTTACTGCAAGTCATCACCCAATACTAAGCACTTTAATTCCAGGAAAGCGATGCATCGAATCAAATTAAGTAGTAGCATCATAATAAGATTGAGTAGTATATTAATCAGATTGAGTGGTGTACCAACTCCACAGCCATGTTTCTCAAATAATTAAAAAAGATTGAAGCGTTCTATAGCATCAAATCGTCCGCAAAAGTCTACTCTCTACAAGTCTTAGTTCTAACCAAATCATCGCGGGCATAATTCTATCCATGCTCAAAACATAACAATCATCGCTCTCTAAACTGTACATCGTCAATAAATCACTCCAAAGAAAGGCCAACTTCGCCCGCTGCGTTCTCTTCACCAAGGCGCACGCCACCGGCATTGTCTTGAGCATTGTCGAGATCTGCCTGGCCCTTCTCGCCCATGCCATCGAGCGATCCGCCTTCCATGACGGTCAAGAGCTCCAGCTCTTCGTCCTTGGAATAGACGCGGATGCCCACGATGCATACGGCATTCCATGGCGTTGGCATCTTCTCTTCCTCGGTGTCGTAGTCATCCCGAAGAGGAGGAGCGGGATACGGGAACTGGCGAGGTCTGCGTGTGTAATCGTCGTCGCTATACAGCTCCTCCCAGTCCTCGATCGGAGAATCAGATGAGTCGCCGTCAGACTCCTCGACAACCGCGGGAGGATCAGTCTTCTTCTCTGCGTCCGCAGCAGGCTTGGGCTCGTCTGCTGCGGTATCAGCAGCAGTAGGGGGAGCTCCGCTAACCGGTGGCACATCCTCCTTCTTCTCGTCTGAAGGGAAGATGCTGGCTTGCTCTGACTTTGGAGTATCAGTGGGCGAGCCGCTGGAGTTGGAGTCCAAGTCGTCGTTGAGTGCCAGCTTGCTGACGTCGATGGTCACCATGTCTCCGTCAAGAGGTGTCGAGATACCCGAGACATTCTCAGACTTCTCTTTGCTCTCCTCCTGGATGGATGCCTCAATGGCCTTTTTCCTGAGCTCCTTCTTCCGCTCCTTCTTCTCGCTGTTCTTCTTCTTCTGCTTCTTGGTCACCTCGCGGCTGATGTGACGCCTCTCCCACTGCCGTCGTCGTTCCTGTTGACGATGCGAAGTGGCCTTCTCCTGGTCTCTCTGCTTGCGAATCTTGGAAACCTTTTCCATGTGCTCCCAGGCCTTGCTATGCGCCAAGTCATAAGCATAACCCACTTGCACAAGCTTTTCGTTTTCAATTCGCTTTTCGCTTTCTCTCTTGACAACCTCTTCAACAGACGGCAGTTCCTGGTTACGCTGGCCAGTGACCTTGAGGTACACCGTATAATTTCCAGAAGGAAGATCAGGAAGCTCGACAGACACTGATCGCTTCATGAAGTAGTTGCCATGAGATCGCACGATATAATCTTCTGCGTCAGGTCGATCTTCGTGATGAAGGCGGAAGTGGAGGCGGAAGCTGTATTGTCCCTGGAGACCCTTGAAGTATCGCCCATCCAACTGCGACAGGACAAGAATAAGCGGAGAATCCTTGGTCAGCTTGATGCGGAACTTTTCGTGATATTCGGCCTTCCACGGGACGTCGACTCCGATCCATCGCTGGCAGCAGCGCCAGTCGTCGTCTCTGAACAGACGAGTCCGGTCAAAATGGGTATACTTGCGGACCAGGTCCTCAAATGTAATCCAAAAGACAGAATCGCTGCCGAATTTGTGCCCCAGCTCCTCTTGGACTTCAGCAGTCCATTCCTTGGAACCGTCGCTCCACGCTCCCTCCCAGAGGCCCTTGCGAATTTCGCCCCAGGGGTTGCGGAGCTTGACCAGTCGCTGGCCTGACTTGAGGGTGCGAGCATCGGTGACAACATAGGCGTGGGCTTCGCTGATGCCATCGCGATTGCCATAGCCATAATCCAGGATGCCGGCGGAGCAGCCAAACATGAACTCTTTGTTGACTTTGGACAGCTCGTTATCCCAAAAGGCGTCAAGATCCAAGATGTCGGAGGAGAGCAGCTCAGTGGTAACTCCACCAGAGAGATCTTCTAGACCTTCTCCGATCCAGCCACCAGCAAGCGAAGCATAATCACCATGGGCTTTTGCGTAAGCCTTCTCGAGGAGTGGCACCCATGTTTCATTTTGGTCCTTGCACTGAGCAAAGAACAGGGCCTTTGAGCCCGTCTGGTATGTCTTTCTATAAGTTGTTTCGGTTTCTTCGTTCCGGTCAATCTGCTGGAGAAGGTCACGTTGCATGCTGGGCGAGTCCCATCCAGGAGACTTGAGATACAACTTGTCGTCGACGATCGAGTAGACCCATTCTCCATCCCGGTAGAAGAGAAATCCGTAGATGCCGATTTCTGCCAAATGTTAGCATTGTCATTAATTGCCTGCATATCAATCAAAACGGGTTGGCTTACTTGTATCGTATGCCACACAGCATCGGGGAACACCGTTCTCAGCGCTTGCCAATGCAGTGAAGCTGGACATGAGCCAGCAATCTCCAAGGCCTCCCTGCTTGACATCGCTTCCGCTGACATCTTTCATAAACGTGGGCTTCTCAAAAATCTCATGTACTCTCTTGACAGCCTTGGGGACGACAGCTTTGGAGCCCAGCAAAGTCGTTCTGTTGATCTCAAATTTGTCGCTGCCGATGTAGTTGAGGGTGTTGCCCTTTTCGTATCTCAAATCCCAGTCCTGGTTAAAAACCGGTTAGCCACGTATAACAAAGAAATAGGAACCAATAGTGCGTTATCCGCCTGAAGTCACTTACCAAATCCCAGCCTGGGTCACGATATCTCATATTAACCCGCTTACACTCCTTGACAATCTTCTCAACTTTGCGCCGGCACTCTTCAGCCGCGCGCTCATATCCTTCGGAGAGAAGCTCATTGGGCCGGTCTAATCCCGATCGAGGAGCGACAGGATCGAATGGAAGGACTGAGAGCGCCGTGTAGAACTTGCGGTTGGAAAACTTCTTCCAGATCTTGTTGATGGATTGCTGGGGAGGCAATCTCTTCTTTCTCTTCTTCTTATTGTCTTGGTTGTTACCTGAAGAGGAAGGCTGTGAGCGCGGGCGGCGAGGGTCGTCCGACTCCTCAGAGGAACTGTAGCCGTGCATCTTGAAAGGACCGAATGGTTTATACTCTATCGCTAAGAATCAAATTGCAAGTGATGTGTTCTAAAGAAAGACAGATCAACTGTCAAAGGAAAGACGACACACGCAACGATATGGAAAAGAAGGGATGGGGGACCAAATAACAAGCAAAGGCCCGTAATCGGGGGGCCAGATGAATAAATACTGATTCAGCCTCTACTATCTATACACCACGTTAAACTTTTTTCCCTCTTCTCCGTACAGTAACTTAACTTTCGGACGAGGCGCACTGGCGTGGCTTTGCGACTCACCGACTAGGACCCTTGATTAGAGAGGCCTCTAACAACCCATGCTTAGACCCAGCTCTTTGCAGCCGCGGACTATTAGAGATCTGTACTAGTGGGGTGCGCTACTGGGAGTTGCCGTGTTGGATACTGTATGGAGAACTCCGAATAACCAACGAAGAAGCCCGCTAGAGCGTGATATGGGTGAAACCATCTACCGTGGGCTCGAAGTCTCTCAGCGGATTGCTCGCTATCGGCTCAGGCTGAAGGCTCCTGGGCAGAAGGGCATATCATCAAAGGATTTTTCCAAACGAACCCTTTGTTACACTACTGTGTCTTTTTTTGGGCTTTGATTAGTCTGCCCGAATCCTTCCGGAGTTGCACTGCTTTGATGATGGTGAGAAAATGAAAGAGTGTTATGGCCGAAACAGTACGATACTGTGTTTCGTCCGGCCAGTGGCGTGTACTGTATGTAATCACGTCTTTCTGCCTGAATATAGAGCCTCTTTCTGGCTGATAAATACACAGTCTGATGGGCAAGAATGGCAACTTCACTCGAAGCGTCTTCCACTAACAAATCGTTCTCCACACGAATCGTGTTGAATTCTGGGGTCCCAATGCCCCTGACCGCCGCAAAGTCCCACAGCCCGCCAAGTGTCTTAGCGGGATGGGACGGATCAGTGGCTTAAGGGATTTTTTTTCAGGGTCCAAACACCACCATTACGGCCAACCGGCCCCGTCTGTGTTACTCATACTCCCAGCACCCTCATTTGGCCTGTAGTTGAATCAGCCTGCATCAAGTAGCGAATCTCATGGCAGCAGCGCGCTGTGCTGTCAAAAGCACGATGATGAAGAGGAAATCATTGGCCTCTCCCTCTCCCTATCGCATCTGCTGCTGACCACCAAACGCCCGGCCAACAAGGTGCATAAGTGCGTCTGGCTCCTTGCATATAAGGGCTGAGATTGGAGAGACATGGATAACGCAGCAGGCAGCGCGCACGCTTAGTGGTAACCGAAGCTCGCAATGAGACCAATATTGCCACCCTTCCGACGCCGGTGAGGACTAAACATGTCGCTTAGACAGTATGAAAATCACGCTGGGCACGGGATTGGCATTGAGCAATTCGAGCATCAAAGGGTCCTCTGATCCCTTCCTGTTCCGACGCCTGTCCCCTAATCATGCCGATGCAGTCGTGTGCTCAAATCAAATCGGAGGACGCCAGCAAAGCCTTTTTCCATGCGCAGAGCGATCGTCACCTTCACAATCAGCAATCGTCGACACCGAATCCCGGACCGGAAGGCGGTGCGTCTGCGCCAAAGCATGGCGCTTAATTCATGCCGCTTTGATACCCGAATTCCGACTTGGGCAAGTGATTCACAGGACAGGATGCCCGATAAAGGAGCGGTGGAAAGCCATTTCACCACACTGAAACGCCACCGGTTGAACCGCTAAGAGACTGATGGCATCGCCTAGGACGCTCTGGAAGGGAGATTGGAAATCGCCAATGGCGGCAACACCGAATATTGAGCGGCGCAACCATTCGTCAGAGGCTCAACAGCTCGAGGTAACCGCCATGTAGACGGTACCCCACCATCGGATGGCAACCCAGAGGCCGTGGAGAGATGAGGAGCGTCGCTTCAACCTCTGGGGAACGTCCAGAAGACACTGACAGACGCCACGGCCCCGTTCCCCACCATCCAGTGCCGAAGAGACAGTGCGCAGTCGCCAAGGGCACGTGGACGTCGTATTGCTGCAGCTGTTGGGCTGAAGCGGGCGTCTAATGTCGCGAGCTGAAGGGAACAGTCACAGTCACACGGGCAGCAGCCTCGTCTCGGCCGTCGTATCCAGTTAGCAGGTCGCAGGCAGCCAGGTCTCCGCTCAGCAGACGGCGGATGACTATGTAGGACTGAGAGCCGGAAATGAGGCTGAATTGCTCGAATTAGAGGCAAAAGCGCGAAAAAGCACATGAAGTTGCAGGCAGGCAGAATTATGACTAAGTTGGGCGGTGGACCTTGGACAGGCAGCCGTGCTGGGCGCGGGTTCCGGGCAGGAAGGTGCCATGCGCTTCCGGAATCTCTGCTACGGCGCTGAGCTTTTGCCTCGGGACGAGTTGAGGCATGGTCTATTGTCTACGGTATTGTCTGCGGTATTGTCTGCGGTATTGTCTACGGTATTGTCTGCGGTATTATCTGCGACAGCCAATTGCCAAGGTCAATGGTATTTGCCATCGACTGCATGCACGTAGAGGTCAATTGATATCAGCACTCACTTGATAGTCATGATGGATGAGTAGTGAGACCGTAAAGATGCAATATCTACGTGTAAATAAGATGCATGTATCTATCCAAATGCCATGACCCTAAACACTATCACGTCTTATTTTAAAAAGAACTCCATGGCTGTAGAGACGCGCATTACCTCCCAATACGTTCTTTAAAGCCTAGAAATGCGAACCTGCAATGCAACCATACCCTCATGCACTCCGTATAAGTCACGTACATCATAGCTTAGCAGCACCAATCAACAAATGGCTCATGCCTCTCACATTCCAACTACATTCTCATATTTATTCGCTGCCACTGGCAACTGTTACCCGTATGCTCGCTCCCTTCGGATTAGGAGGCTCCTCCGCCAAAGCCCTTGATGATGACATCCCCCCTTCAGCTTCCACATCGTCACTCGCCTCAACAACCAGCGCCGCCTGAGCCCTTCTTTCCATGCGTCTCCTCCACGGCCCATAGAACAGGACAGACCCAATGCCAACAATAACAAAGAGACCACAGATGCTCCCGCCAATGATATCGAAATGGTCTCCAATGGCTGAAACGCCGTCCCAAAACTTGCCGCTTGGGTTGGCCACATTCTGCGCCAGCGACAAAACTTGGATGATGCCGATAAAAGCAGCGACCACAACGGTGATGCCCGTGAGGACGATGGAGTAGTAGAGAATTGCGACTGTGTCTCGTGAAAAGGCCTTGGACGTATATAGCGCCATCATCAGAGCGCCATCGGTGCTATCCACAAGGCACATGCCGGCTGCGAAAGAAGGTGTGAGTTGTTGCCATTTTCGACAATACTAAAAGGATTAGAGAGTAAGAACAAAAAGACTTACAAGTAAATAGAATCGGAAAGATGAGAATCAGCCAGATGCTCGTCCCCTGTACAGCTTGTATACTCGCAATACCCAAAACGGCAATCTCAGAGCTCGTATCAAAGCCAAGGCCAAATACAACTCCAAGAGGATACATTTTCCACGGCCGGTCAATCGTCTTGAAAAGGAATTTCAGCGACCTTATGAGAAATCCACCGCCTTCAAGGTGGAACTGGTCGTTGGTCTGCATTGCCGTAGCATCGCCGTCCTCATCGCTCAGACTATCTCCATCGCCTTCCCTCACGATGCGCCGTCGCTCTGCAAGAACCTCTTTCAATCTTTTCACGAGCTTATAAAGCACCCATCCGTTCCCCAAACACAAAATGATCAATACGGCCGCACTGACGCTCGTCCCAATAATGTTTCCTACCCTCTGGAAGCCATCAAAGCGCTTCCTCAAAGCGCCACTCGTCGCCGCCACGACAATGCACGTAATGATGACAATGGTGCTATGTCCGAGCGAGAAAAACGTTCCTACAGTGGCAGGCCGCTGTCCCGACGCTATAAGCCGCCTCGTCATGAGGTCAATGGCAGAGATGTGATCTGCGTCGAGGGCATGGCGAAGGCCCAAAGCGTATGAGAGCGCAGCAGGAGAGATGAGTGCAGTGTGGAAGCGCAGGACGATGGCGACGGCGGTCCAGACCAAGACGTTCACTACGATGAGGATGGCGATGATTCGGATGCTGTTGGAGGGGATCGAATGAAGAAATTTCGGCTTCGGGGGGAGTTTGATAGAGGGGAAGTGATGAAGAGGCATGATGGCGATGGTGATGTCAAGACTCAGAATTGTAGCAAAGAGAGTATAACTGGCTGTGACGACGACCCTATCTCTGGAACAGCAATGGCCATGCGAACAGAATCAGACATGTATTCGTGCCGTTCAGCTGCTTCATCCCTTGCATACAGTACAGCCCCTCTCTTTCTCCATCTTAGGGTTATTAAATAACCGCAAATGCTTGCAGAGAGCGTCACAGCGTTTTTTCATCACAGGTGATATAGATATCAGCGTAGCAACACCAAAGCTTAATCTCCTAGACCAGCAACGAATTAGAAGCTTGCGCCCCGCCCATTGATAGCTGATAAGGGTGGGCGAGCGTGGGAGCTAGGGGAGCTTGATAGATAGGCCTTTTATGTTGTAATGCTCCAAATAGCGCTTACACATTGTATTCGGCACACAGATAGTGCTGCGAAAGCGGATGGAGACCACACGCCAGCCGTCTTTTCTTACAGATGCTGAAGGACAGACAGCATACATGCAGCTTTCGATATACCGGCTATGAATGTCGTGAGACATCCCCACGGCTGAATCAGAGCTGAGTGCGGGGAACACAAATCAGCTGCAGCTTGGTACGCCCAGATATAGGAATCCATAAATTACCTATTCGTAGCAGGGTCTTACATGCATATCAACATGCACTGCATACCTACATGAAGCGTCAAAGATCATCTCGTCTACAGTCAATCGATATCAAAAGTCATCCATCATGCATCCACAGCCAAGCCAGCAACCCCAACCCTCCTCGCCTCCTCATTCAACGCATCAATCTCAGCCTTGACCAGCGGAATCCCCGTCTTCTCCCTCTCCCTCTGCGTCAACTGCTCAATCTCGCCCGGGAAATAGATCCTCTCCACGCCGGCCGCCTTCTGCGACCCAACCACCCGCTGATACAGATACTGCATGCGCTCCCGGAACTCAGCCAGGTCCATGAACAAGTCGGGCTTGATGGCCACCAGGAAATGGCCCACGTCGGCCGGCCTGGACGGATCGTAGGGATTCGTCACATGCCCTGCAAACGCAGACCCAGAGAGCACCCCCGAGAAGACATCCATCATGATGGCCAGCGCCGACCCCTTGGGCCCGCCCATGGGCAGCATCACGCCGCCCAGCGCCGCCTCAGCATCGTCCGTCGGCCGTCCCTCCGCGTCCAGCGCCCAGTCCAGCGGGATCTTCTCGCCCCTGCGCTTCGCCTTGTAAATCTTGCCGCGCGCCGCCACCGACGGCGCCATGTCCAGGATGAAGCTCTCCATGTCGCCCTGGCCCGGCGCGCCGCACGCAATCGGCGACACGCCCATGAGCTTCTCCCTGCCACCCCACGCCGGCAGCGCGGGGCTCGAGTTTGTAAAGACGAGGCTCATCATGTCCGCGTCCAGCGCCTGCTGCACGACCCACGCGCTCATGCCAAAGTGGTTCGAGTGCTTCACGCTGGCCAGCCCAATGCCGTAGACTTTTGCCGACTCGATTGCGGCCGCCATGCCCATGTGCGCAGCGACAAAGCCGAAGCCGTTGCGCCCATCGACTTGTGCAACAACAGGCGTTACTTGCTTCAGCTCGGGCTGTGCACCGGCATCCAGGACGCCCTGGCGGATGCGCTCCATGTACGACGGGATGCGGTTCATGCCGTGAGTATCGACACCGCGCAGATCAGCTGCCACGAGGCATTGCGCTACGGTGGCCGCATTCTCGGGGGAGACGCCGTTGCCTTTGAGGATATCCTGGACGAGGCGCCGAGCCTCTGCAGCAGCGACGAGGATTTTGGGAGCCGCCTCTTCTGTCTCGGCCATTGTTGAGAGCGTGAGTGTGAATGTGAATGTGAATGTGAATGTGAATGTGAATGTGAATTTACTTATACGAAAAGAAAAGGGTGTTTAAAATTGATTTGAAGATGGATTCAGAAATGAATAAAATTCTCTGTAAAATTGGAGTCATGTATTAATTAATAGCAAGTAGCAAGTAACATCTGCCGTTTACATCCCTTCATTAATACCGGTCTTGTTTTCTTCCACTGTGGGCAATTGTGTTAGCGGTCGCGGGGCTCCCATTCGGCGCTCCGACAGCGGTCTCCGGCCGGGTTGCGGGGATCAATGGCAGGGCAGTCAACTGTTGGGATTCGGCAGATCTGACAAGCAACAATTGGCGATTGAATCGTTGAGTTTGCAGCACGATGCAAAAGTCCTACGAACGAAGATGCACAGTCACTGCCTCGGCAAATTTAAAGCAGCAGGATTGAGTCACAGATGCGAATTCTCCCCAATAAGAGATGTTGCGTATCCGTATTCGATTGGGTGAAGTAGAGCAATTGGGCAGAACAATGATGGCTACTTTATTTTGAAAAAGAGAAAAAAAAGAAATGAATAAATAATATGACCAATATGTGTTAGAGTAAGCAGACCAAAAGAAAAAGATGAAAAAAACAAATCGATCCATTTCTGGACCAATGCGTCATCCGGAACTCGAATCCGGGCCTCAACTTGACCTGTGAATGGAAGAGTTGAATCCTAACCCCTAGACCAATGACGCTTATTTGTTGTAAATGCCGCCGCACTTTTACCTTATATACCCACTTGGGTATTGTAATTCTTTTTCACTACAGCTTACTCCGTACAGCCTACCCTAACTTCAACCAACGTCGATTGAGGTAAACTGCTTCGTAATGAATTAATGCTCGGGTCGATTATAAATTCGCGGTTGTGTCGAGGTTTTATGCTCTGTAACTGCCTCTTCTGTGGCCACTAATAAGGCTGCTCATAATTGGGCCAGTGTAGGCATAGAGCATTGGGTAAACCATGTATAGACTCCATAAACGCATTTAAATACCAACACTCCGTTTTCTTATTCAAAACAACTAACAAATATCAAAATCATGTCTATTCCACTCTATGCAGTCTTACATGTTTTTCTTTCTACCAAGACATCCACTAAGCCACACTCTCTTATCGAAACCTCATCCTCCCACCCTTAAGGACACAACTCCACAAAGCCATCATCCAACATCACGAAACTCTTCATCTATCCCACTTATCCTCTATAATACTCCTCCGGCTCCAGCTCCCTCCCCTCACACCCATCTTGCTCCCCCAAACTCCAACTCACAGGATTACACCTCGCCCCCTTCCCGCCCGGCAGCCTCACCGCATAATCGCACCCCCACCGCGCACTCATCCCAAACGCCGGGAAATCCGTCGACACAATGTGCGCCCCAGACCGCAGCGCCTTGTCTCGTCGAGAAGTCGAGCAGTTGTGTGCGAGCACCGTGTCGAGCGGCTCGTCGGCGCGCGTGCGCACCCAGTAGTTTGCGCGGACTTGAGCCTGGATGAACTCGACGTTTGCATCGGTTGATGGATCGTTGTGCTATTTTATGCAAGTTAATACTAGTTGTTTTGTCTTTCAAAATCATTCAACAGCGTCAAGCATAGCTCCTCTCAACAACAAAATCAATCTCTTCACTTTACCTTTTGAAACGCGCAGTCTCCCTGTCCAGGCGCACTATTCGTAAACAGCACTCTCCCCTCTAGATTCGGCCTTCCCTCGATATACGCATCTCGCACATCATGCACCGGTCCGTTATCCATGAGAAAGAAGATCCTGCCTCTCGCACTTTCCAAGTCTGGCCAGCCGTACTTCAAGATCGACTCCTCCAGCGTCATGCCGTCTCTGCGAATATCGTCTGGGGTGAGAAGCTGCGACGCCTCAAACACTGACCGAATCTCCTCGTCGACATTGTCCAACAGCTCAGCATTCCAAGGTACCACTTTTGCGCCGCCTAGTCTTTCCCCCAGTTTCTCTGCCGTCTTAAACTCCATCATCATTGGCAAAGGCACGCTATCTGGGTGTGCGTCCATCCATCCCTTGATGACCTGCAGACAGGAAACCAGCGTAGAGCAACTGGTGTGATAGTCCACGTCTGGGATATGCAGCACCTTTGTGCCCTTCTGCTTGAGCGCCGGGTCATTAGGGACTCCTAACCCGGCAAACCTGCGAATCAGCGGCTGGCTAAACATGCCGCCATCTGGATCCGCCAACAAGTCTATTCTGCAGAACCACCCCCCAGCCTCGTTAGCAATCCACCACTCCTCAAGAGATACGGATTGATTTCATTCAAGACTACTCACTCCAGGTTCCTCACATGAAGGTACTCCAGCTGCACATCCAGCGCAGAATGCGAATACTGCAAGTCTATCGCCCCCGATGCAAAAGTAGACTGAAGATCTCGCTCCGCCTTGGGGGCCTCAATATGGTAGCTGTTGTGCGACCCGACAACCTGTATGTGGTTCATTCGCACAGAGCCCTCTGTCCAAACAAGCCCATTCTTGGCAAATTTCCGCGAGATGCCATCATCATAAGAATGATTCTTTGTGAAGACAATCTGAGATTCAGACGACGGAGCCGCCACAGCGCCAAGCGCGACTAAACATCAGCCATCAGCCATCCGCCTCCCAATTCAGCAGCAACAATAGCAAAACATTCAAGCAATTCATCTAGTCAATCCAATTGGCATAAAATAATTCCAAAATCTTTCCAACAAACATCATAGTCCGGAATCAGGAGAAAGGAAAACACGAGAGACAAGACTTACAAACAGCAGCAACAAGATATCGCTGCATCGTCGTCGCAACCCCCTACCGCAGTCTCCACAACCCCGAATCTCGGATCTACCGGCCAATAAACAAGATCAAAAGACGCAAAAAGTCAACATCAATCAATCTCCTAACTATGTCAGCAAAAGTCTCTCGAATGAAGGGAAATCTAGGCCTACGAGGTAAGATCAAGAAACTCCACGCTAGAAAAAAAAACAAGTCAAAGGGAGGGAGGGCCCTGAAAATCAAGAGTGCGGGTGACAAGTCAGACACAAACGCCACCAAGACAGCGATGACATCGAATCGCTAACCTATGGAGCCTCACTTTTTCGGCCCCCCTACTGGCTATTGCGCCCAACGCTCGGGGTCTTTTGTCACTAGGGCCACCTGATGGCGATGATCATTGATGCTCTGTCCCGCTCTCCTATTGTCCACTCTTGCGCTTCACAGCCACCAGCCACGTTTCAGCGCTGTGTTGTTGCTCGTGTCCTGTCCCCAGGCATTCGCTAGGTTGTACACCTCGGCACTGTGTCTCAGATCCAGCCACCGCATTTCGTGCTTGTTTTGCTGGAATCTGCCTTGCTTGAATATTGGTGAAGAAAATAACATTCCATGGCGGTAGTAGTATACGAACATGTGAGCGAACTCTTGGGTGATGGGAGTTGTGAAAAAAAAGGTTTAGTCATTACGTAGTATCGTGAAACAAAGAATTAGCAGACGGTAATCACAGCATAAATGGCAGTAATAACTTAAAACTCTAAACCTATTTTATTTTGGCCCCGACGCCTGCCTGCCTATTTACAGGCGCGACTGGTTTTCCATCGCTGGTCAAGAAAGACAAAGATTACGACCAAAACACGTCCCGTGGTATACGTTGCAAATCATACATAACACATCACCATTCAGCCAGCTTGCTGCTCATCCGCCTTGCTCGGCCACTACGCCGAATCCTTGAACCGTCCTCTTTTTGATTCCTGCCGCCCGCTCTATTAGATTCTCTCTGAGAGGTCCTGCCTCTCTCAGCGCTTAGCTCTTCGGTGCCATCTCTGCTCTCTCCCAAAAGCTTTCGGCCTCTGGCTCTCCGTTCGTCGTTGGAGTTGAGGAAGCGATGCACCATCCTGTGATCTAATATCCGCTCTTCTTTATCGGATGGCCCCGTCTTGTCTGTTTTGGGCCAGGCATAGCCGTAAATCTTCGAGTGCCGTTCGCATCTTGGACAAGATGATCGTGTGAAGTAGGCATTCTGCTGGACAAAGTAGTCGCTGCAGTTGGAGCACTGAATCCAAGCCATGTCAGGCTCTGAAAGGAGCAGCGGCGTAAGGACGTAGTCTCCTGGCGTTCGTACTCGAGATGGAGGCGGTGCTGATTGTTTGAGAATGCTCTTTTGGCTTTTGCCGCGTTTTGGCTTGCTATTACCAGCCGCTGCTACCTCGATGGTTGGCCTAGCTTCTGCTTTCACTTCTGCTTCAACCTTAGTCTCCACGTGAATCTCAGCTGTAGTCTTGACTTCAATGACCGGCTGTGTTTCTTCTAATTGTTCTTCTTCTTCTTCTGGTTTTGGCTCTTTTGACCGTTTCTCTTTTGTCTGTATTTCTCCCGGCTGTACTTTTTCTGTCTGTACGTCACCTGGTTCAGAAATGAGTTCGAATTTCGACTCCACCACAGGTCCCCTGGTCGCCCCAATATTCATCATAAAAGGATAATACATGTCGATAGAATCGTCAGTGGGCGAGGGGTCGTTCAGAATGGAAGATATGGACATGGTCATCAGCTGTGGCGGTCTAGGAATCGCACGAACAGGGGCCTCCGCTTGGATCATATCTGGTGACGCACGGCTACCCATGCTATGAGGAGGAGAAACAGGCTCCACCGTAGTGTTGACTGCATCCTGATAAGCAAGCTTCTCGTTGTTTTCGTCCAGGAATGGTACTGAGAACGTCTGGGAAGTCTGTGTGTCTGGTTCAGGGCTCTCTTTTTCGGGAGACGTAGAGTCCGTCTCTGGGGCGTACGTCTGGCTCGGCGTTATGCTTCTAGTGCTGGACGAATCGGCAATGCTAGAGACTGCGCTAGGTATCGATAGCAGACGCGAGGACGCATCTGAGGATTCTGACGTGAGCTTAAGCTTCTTGGCTGGCGTGATTGGTGGAGTCGCAATCGCTTCCATGGCGCGTTTTCGACCGCGCGGCGTCGCTTCTGGGGTAGGCGAGGGAATTGCCGATGCCTCTTGGGTGCCTGGTTTTTGCATCTTTGGTTTCGTCTTGTAGATGCGTGGGCGCATATCGGGAGTCACAGAAGAGGTCCGTGAAGAGCCGCCGATGCTATCGTCTCTTCGTCTCCTCCGCAGGGAATAGGTTTCCTTCTGCTCATCCCCCTCCACGCTGATTTTTACATTCACCGCCCCATCCTCAGGCGCCCATCCGTTCCTCAACTCCTGTTCGCATGTTCGACATAGGCATTCGCAATTGTTTTCTCCAAAGTAGCAGTCGCTGTAGGTAACGGTAATCTCTTCGCCGACCTCAATGGGCCTGGACGCCACAATCTCGATTGTAGAGTGGCCTGTGGTCATGAGCTTGGCGTTTGCGCGGCAATCATGGTTGGCGAACCGCGCGGGCCCCATGAACAGGCTGGTGCATTTCTTTCTAGAGCTGACGACAATGCTAAAATCCTTCTTTCGAACAGTGATCTCCTTCTCTTCCTCGGGTGTGATGTTGATCTGTATGCCGGAGAGGTACTTGATTGTTTCGTTGCGCTTAATGTATCGCCTAGCGATGACGCACGCTTCATGGGTGACAATGGTGTATCGGTTAGTGGTACTGACCTCCCAAGGGCAATCGAGCATGTATATCCGAAGATATCGTCGCAGATGCTGCACGAAGTCGGCCTTCTCCTTGTCCGACTTTAGGCCATTGACAAATCTCTTTAGGCCATCCGACGCCAATAGGCGTTTCTCTGCCGTTTCGAGGTCCTGCTTGACAATGACTTCCTCCTGGATAATCTTGGCAATGTCCTCCTCCCGGATCCCCCGTGACGGGTGGTAGGACGAGCGGTTCTTGGGAACCGTAGCCCAGTAAAAGGCCTGCGAAAATCAATTAGCTACTATTCCTGATTTCAATAAACGACATCGTCGCGGATGAGACTGACGTGGTCAACGAGCGCATCGGTTAAAATGTCGTCGTAAGCGGCCAGCTGGTTGAGCGTAAGTCGGTGCTTTTTGGCCGTTGCCACGGCAGCCTTGGATGGCGCCATGTGCGAAAATGAGATTATTTGTTGGTATAAATATGTATCGGATAACGTATATACACAAGCGGAAATCTCCGCAGGGCAGGCGACAGCTAGAAGAAATTAAGAAGAAAGAGAGAAAAAGCCAGGTGTTTGTTGGCGACAAAAAGACGTATGTTGAAGGAGTGGATAGAGAAGAGCTCAAGATTCCCTCATAACTCTAATTTCCACCCCTGTCCGCACTGCGCCGGCTGGCCGTAGAGGGCGACAACGCAGCGAAGCGCTTCGGAAATCTCACAGACCGCACAAGCTGAGCCTGTAGATTTCACTCGGCCGACCAGAATCGAAGCAGTGGGCGCAGGAGAGTGAGTTGCGCCGCTGAAAGAAGCCCCGTCACCTGAAGCGCCCCGACGTCATTACTTTCAGCTGCTGGCCAGCTTGACGAATCTTGCGTATAAATTAGGAATAGCCAGCGGGACAAGAGAGAAAATGGGGGGAAAAGAGAGAGAGAGAGAAAGCAGCAGACTGGAGATTCAGCCTCTGTGCGCAGTCCGAGTTGTCGACAGAAGAGAAGAGAAGAGCTGAGCTGACAGAGAAGGAGGAAGAAGGGAAGAGAAGGAGGAACGAGGCTGTTGGTGTAGGTACTTTAGAAAAGTCTCATGACACGCGGGAGCCGGCAGAGTGAGAAAGAAGCTCGAAAGGGGCGCATTGCAGGAAAGCAGCTTCACGGCCAGTCACCCGCTAATCCCAGTCCCGGTAAACAACTTGCATAGCAGCAGCCAAGCAGAGGTGCTAGCAACTCCAACATGAGAGGCCAACAACCACCGCCCAGAATAAACCGGGACAGCGCGCAAAAAACTAACCCTGCCAAATTGGCTGTCCGGGCGACGGATGGAGAAAAATGGGCGGTGCTTGCAACGGCTCCAGTTTTCCCGATTCTGCCATTTCCGTTTCCAGACAAACCGGAGAGCAGACCCAAGGCCCAGATTCAGCCAGTGTCTCGGATTTTTGGGGAGATGCGACAGCCGGGGATTAGCCAGCTGGGAAAAGCCTAGAAGCTAGCTCAAGTGTGCGGTTTGCGCTAAACAGGAACAAAGCACGTGACATCGAAAAGTCTCAACTCGAACCCCAAGGTGGGCTGGTGATGGCTTCAATGCCGCTGATTGAGCTCGTCCAAACGCACATTGAGAGCTCGCCATAGTTTCCCTGCGGCGCCGTCACGATGATTCAGTTAAAGGTATGCAGCCTCAATACACAGCCTTCCCTCCCCATTGTCCATTGTCTCTCCGTTTTCTCTCTAGCGGGTGCCTATGCTAATCACTCATGGCCTCCAACACAGACGATGCTCAACTGCATCGACAACTCGGGCGCCGCCCTTGTCGAATGCGCCCTCGTTGTTGGCCAGAAGCGACACGCCAGAATAGGTACATCTACCTCGCCTCAGCTAATCTCTCGAATAACTCGCCCTTGAGTGCCCCTCGTTCTAACACTCTCAACCTTTCTCCAAACCAGGTGATCGCATTGTCGTTGTCGTCCAGGAACAGCGCGGTTCCTCCTCCTCCGGCATGGCAGGCATCTCTGCCGCCGCCAAGGTCAAGCGCGGAGACATCCGCCACGCCGTCGTCGTCCGAACCAGGTACCCTACCCAGCGCCGCGACGGCACCGTCGTCCGCTTCGACGACAACGCCTGCGTCCTGCTCAACAAGTCGGGCGACCCCGTCGGCACTCGAATCAACGGCGTTGTGGGCGCAGAGCTGAAGAGGAAGAAGTGGAGCAAGATCTTGTCCATGGCACCTATGCAGGCATAAGAGGAGGGTAGAATAAGAGGGTCATGCTGGAGAGTGAGGGAACAGAAACGGGATACCAAGGATGTGGGAGGGTGATGCTGTCGTCTCCATATATGAGTTGAGACCATGTACGATTACGAAATACTCTCTGATGGCATTTGCACGGCGTTTACGAGATTAGACAAAAAAAAAAAAAGAAACATATTCAACTGAAAAAAAGTAGGGAAGCTGGTATGTGTAATTCTCAACGCTACGTCTTGCGGGATACATTATCACAGAGACCTCAAAGTCACAACGGACAAAATAAAAAGTTTCTCACGAAAAGAAAAACAGAATATATATTTAATTCCAAAGGGTGTGCCAATGCAACACCGTATATCAATAAAGGGAAACCGCTTCTATATATGTATATACTCCTTCAAACGCCGCATCACCTGTATTTTCCAGTTCGGCGTTATCAAGCAATCCTATTAAACTCGTAGAGGTATGATCTTCCACGGCTTTTTGTTTTCTTTCCTTTCCCACCCCTGACGCCAACCATGAGAATACATTTGAAATAAAATAAGATAGAAAGGAAAAAAAAACAAGAGCAACATCTCTAAAACAGGTCTAGTTAATTTTCCTTTCATAGAACTTCTCGAATAAGTCGGGGGTTTCGCCAATCGTAAACGCATTTAATCGAAAATATGACCGCACTCGCAACAGACGTAAAACAATTTCTATGTTGCCGCCAGCCAGGTTAACTTTTGGTTCAGGCAAAGAGGAGAAGCAACAAGGTAACAAGTGAAGCTCCCTCGTAATCGCGGGGTCAAAAGGGGGAGGTGCTCGCTCACCATGCCAGTATCGGCACTGCGTTCCTGTGACTGAAAGAAGACAGCTTCTTGATGACTGCATCTCGGGCAGGCCTTGTTGGATCGTGGGAGCTGTAGTTGCGGGAAGACAGAGAAGCAGAGTCAGCCAGCTGGTATAATCAGGTGAGAATAAAAAAACAGAACAACTGAAAACCACCGCAAGGCCTTGCCCATCCGCCGCAGCTCAGCTTGCCATTAGTACAGACACCCAGGACGACAGAACGCGAACAAAACACCAGAGCAATAAGAATGAAGAGGCGGTTATTCCATCGTCCTTCTTGATTGTTGAAAAGAAAAGAACATGAGAGGCGAAGAGGACGTTCTCGCTCAGAAAGTAGATGCCCAAAGTACATGTGCGTAAGTATCGTAAGGGAAGGGGTGCGTTTAAAGGTCGACAGCCATGGCTTCGGTCAGGTGATAATGATCGGTCTCGTCCGAATAGGCTGCGGCAAAGTCGCTCATGTCGCTACTGCCGGTGGATTCGGCGTCTTCCATCAACTCCTCGTCGTATTCCTCAAAGGGGTCGGCGGGCAAGGGCAGGTTGAACTGGCCCAGGCCCAGGTCCTCAAACACGTCCTCGTAGGCCTGGTCGGGGTCTCGGGCAACGCTGAGCTCGGTGCTGGGCTCTCGGCAGGTATCGCAGTAAACAACGACGCCGCAGCGAAGGCAGAGGACTGGCACAAAATCACTAGTACTAACCGTGGGATCAGAACCAACGTCCTGAGTCACACCGGCCGTCTCGCCGGACGAGTTGTTGAGCACGTTGCGGAAGACGCAGGTCGACTGGGCGTCTTCGGTGTATTGGCAGGTTCGGCAGGTAAACTGCAGCTTGTGGGCGTCTTCGTCTTCCTTGGGGTACAGCATGTTGGAGCATTCGGAGCAGAAGCGAAAGGTGATTTGCTCGAGCTTCTTGGGGCCAGAGGCCTCGTAGGAGGCGGTGGACTGAGGAGTCGCCATTTGTGCGTGTGTTGTGAAGGAGAAGAAACGGGAGGATGGAGAAGGGAGAGGAGAGAAGATGCGCGTCTTTGGTGGCGACAAAATGAAAAGGGTGCGCGGTCGATGCGGTGCAGCCTTGCCGTTGTCGAGAAAGAAGAGAGAGTAGAGAGAGTATGCGGAAGTGGAATAAGCCGAGATTGACGGCTGTGGTCCAGGCAGATAATTTGCAATCTGCAGTGGGTACGTATCCCTGGTAGCGTGGCGCTAGGCGCTAGCAGTGACTTGCTGGAGGCTCGCCGAAGCTTTGGCGAATGCGCTGTGCTGTGCTGTGCTGTCTGGTGCTTGTAGCAGCTAACACAGCAGCTTAGAGCGCCTTGCGGGTAGGTTGGGTGAGTTAGGCGGTCGACAGAGCCTGAAATTAGGAAGTCGGGTTCAATTTCTCTTTTTGCCTGTTGGGCCTTGGGCGGTGAGGAAAAGTTTGCGGAACCGCGATATTCAAGGCAGTAGAGGGGAAAAAAAAAGGAAATCGAGGAGTGTTGAACAAAAATGCTGAGCGACGCTGCTGCAATAGCAGATGCTTGGCCGGAGGATAGTTGCGTACTTGTATCTTCCTTTCTTTTAGCGTCTTAGGTCTGATTTGACGAGCAACCAGGCGTGAGAGAGTAGAGCGTAGAGCGTAGAGTGCTTGCGTGTCGGATATGTTTTGTCCTGTTTGTTTTGGGGGTTTGGGTTTGCGAAGAGTTGCGCAGAAGAGGTGTGCGGTTGATGGTGTTGGGGGCTCGCAGAGTATTAAACCGACCAAGAAGGTTCACCTTCTGATGGCCTGATCGGCTCGGGGCGCTTTGCAGACCTCCAGGTGCGCCATACCAGAGGTACCGAGGGCGTGCGTACTCTGTACCCCATGCAGCGCCGTGTCTGCGTGCCAGCGTCGGCCACAATGGCAGACGCCCAAAGTCAAGTGAGAAGCCCCGTTGTAACCCGGTATAGGCGCATGTAGCTGCATGTCGGGCGTGACCAGCTGCCACACACTGCGAGCGCTAGTAGCGTGTACCTTGCAGTGCAGGCAGCCACACAGAGACAACGGCGATGACTTTGCAAGTTCAATTCCTAGCCTCATCATGATGAGTCAAATGGAGGCCGCCTATGTAAAAGTCTACGAAACTATTAATCTGACCTTGCTTTTGCCTTTAGAGGCGGTCGCTTTGAACTTTGTCTGTTTGTTTTGCAAAGCACGAGGCGTCGTGTTCGTCGGCATGGTGACGGCGATGCGTGCCAAACATAGGGAGTGAAGCTCGTTCTGACCTGCACGTGGACGTTTAAGAGAAGCCTCCAGTCGGTAGGATGATAGACACCAACCCCCACAGTGATGCGAGCATGGTCAGGACTCCATCTGCATGTACAGTAGTAGCAGGTGTATGTTTTCTACAGCCAAGATTACCCTCACAATCGCTGGATTCGTCCTAGGAGCCGAGCAGCCATGACTCGCTTCGAGTGTTTGGCTTCACATCACTCGCATATATCCGGCCGGATTCTAGCACAATGCGCTGCTAACTGACCACATCAATGGGCTGAAACTCGACACCGCGAAAACGAGTTGGCATTGACATTGAGTCTACCGCTGGAATACTAACCCAACGGCGTTTCTGAATCTCAGATCCAGCCAATACGCCGTTACCAGAATCAAGATGGCGAATACGACCTGCCTTACCCGGGATACACGCGATTCGCTCAACTTCCGGCGTTGCTAATCACACCACCGCCGGGAGACGGCTGCAGCATATCCGCTGCTTCCACGGTATACGTGCATTCAAGAAGCGCTCGGCTATTGAAAAGCGCGAGCAAGGGTTGTAGATGTCTTGTGTCCACATTTTTACATGCATCTGCTATATTAAATGTCGATATTACTTGTACCCAGGGTGCGGCGTAAGGCAGGTAGCATTTCGCGATGCCCACACGCACCTACATAGCTGTATATGTATGCAGAGATAATGATTCAGGCTACAGGCTACATGTACTATTCCGCACATGCCGCACATTTATAGAATCCTACTCTCGCACCGCCGATGCATCATCTTACTGCAGGCTGCATCATCTCACAGCAGGCTGCGTCTTGGCATGGCCAGGCCGGGCTTATTCGGACACCGTTTGCGTTTTCATGCAGATATCCATTTAGTAGGTATGTACATGTACCCAGACTCGGCGTTTTTGTGATGAAGGTAGCTGGCAGACCTTGGTTAAGGCTGGAGCTATTGTGCTCCCACCTTCTTGCGGCCCGTGTATCGGACTTGTGAGTACTCGCCGCTCCTCGTATCAATATGTCTGTTAACTCTTCATACAAAGGGAATGGGCTTGCTGGAGGATGGCGAGTGTGGAATTTCCGCATCAAATCGGAACTTCAAGGGGCGGCTCAGGTCAAGACGTATGTTGTCCTCCTGTTGTGTTTTCAATGATTGTTGACCCTTTCAGAGCACTAATGGCGACAAGTTGCGCATGCCTATCTTGGTAGCCCCGAGGTTGTAGCTGCGAGCGTCCTGAATGGCGTTTTGTCAGGTCCTGGCACGTATAAGGTGCCGGAGAACTATTCTGGCGTAGAATACGATTACGGCACGGGAGAACCCGAGACTACCGACAGCAAGCTCAGCCATGCTCTTGAGCAACCCGAGTCTCTCATCGACAGAGTTCAGACGGCTGCTCCTACCGGCGATGACGCCGCACAGCCAGCCACAAAGATTCTCCCGGGTTTTCCCACGAACATCAGCGGTGAGATTGTATTTGCTAATGCTGACAACCTGGACAGCGATAATATGTATGCTGGCAAGTATACGTATCAAGACGATATGACGAGGGAAGGCATGGCAGCGGTTTGCATGGAGAACTATGACCCTGAGTTCAGATCAATCGCAAAGCCTAACGACATTCTCGTCTCTGGATTTAATTTCGGGTGCGGTTCCTCGAGAGAGCAAGCCGCAACGGCTCTTCTCGCCAAGGAAATCCCACTTGTCGTTGCGGGCAGCTTCTCTAACATCTTTGTCCGGAACGGCATCAATAATGCGTTGCCTTGCCTGGAACTACCACGTTTAGTGGAGCGTCTCCGTACAGTATTCCCCAGCAAAATACCTACCCGACGTACAGGCTGGACCCTAACATGGGATATTGCGCGGAGCGTTATTAAGCTTCAGGAGGGAAAGAATGGAGAGGTCTGGGAGGAGAAGGTTGGAGAGTCCTCTGAGAACCTGCAGGAGATTATCGCAAAGGGCGGGCTAGTGGGATGGATCAAACATGAGCTTGCGAAAGCTCCCTAAATACTGACAATTAACACTGATATAAGCAAGGTTACTTGTGATCGTGAGCGAGACAATGGGCTGGGACTATAGGCGCTGTCTGACGGTCGTCGGGAGGGAAATAATGTGGACGCAAGGAGTATGGGGCAGTCAGCTCTGAGGATGGTCGAGAGAGGGAGGGAGAGAGGTCAAGAGTACATGTCGAGCGGGGGAATGGACGTCGGGGCTCATTATAAGCCAGACAGGTGGAACAGGATGGCAGGGTCAGGGCGGCGAGGGTGCGTTGCCCGATTGAGTGTGCCGCTAAACTAGAGGCAGCAGCAGCGTGTTTGCAATTACATCAAGATATTATCTTCAGTTGCTGGCATATCAAAGCTGCAATATCGATGAATTGAATGATTGCGTGAGGTAGGAACAAGTAGAGCCGGAGAATTCGAAACCGCATAGAAACGTATAGTAGCTGCTTAGATAGCTGGGCATGATGCTGAGCAGTGGTAGGATTGGCTTGTCATCAGTCAGCAGATGTCAGAATCCTAAAGTTAGCCTGCCCATTAAGGTGTTGCTACATGCTTGATAGAGAAAGCGAGTAAATAGCGGGGTGGCGGCTGGACCCGTCCGCTGGCTTCAACGTGGCATTGCACATTTCGCCTTTGTCTATAGCACGCCGGTTACCGGTGCATACCATGTAATATACCATGTCTCGACCTTGTATCAAGCGGTAGTTAGCCTGCCCATTAAGGTGTTGCTACATGCTTGATAGAGGTCCTAGTACGGCAGCAGCAGAAATCACGGACATGGCGCCATCTTCCGCTGCTCAGATACATACTATAGACGAGACTGTACGGCGGCTATGGATGACATAAAACCGCCGGGTTGCCCCAATTGGACACTTGCAGATGGGCGTTGAATCTGTGCCGTTGGTGCGGCGACAGGGAGCATGTACATGGCCCAGCAATGCTTCATCTTTGGCTCGACTTGACGGCGCCTGATTTGCACAGGCTGGCATTGACTGACTGACTGATGCTGCTCAATCCAAGCAAACCACGCCAGCTTCGGGCAGTCTCTGCCGCCCCTGGTGATCAAGTTCTCCTGCGCAAGCCTCGATCGCCGCTCCCATCGTGACCCCTCCCAGCCTGCTTAGGCCCTCTGAGGCGTATCCCGTGATCATCCTGAACCTGGGCCGGGAATGACTCGCTCTTCTTGCTCCGACTGAGTGACTGAGCGCGCGACAGAAGCCCCCGTCTCGCCTCCCGTTGCCACCTCAACCCACGGTATATGGATATGCTTGACTGTGATTGAAGTACCTGATCCATGCCTGTATTACCAGCGTGAGTGAGACTGCACGCCTGTGCCATTCTTGTACAAGCACCAAAATGTGTGAACAGACGCCGCCCTAGGCACCGTTTCAGCAAAGTTGTACCGCTAAAACGTCGGTGCCCCTCCCCCTAACGCCTCCGGCGCCCAGGGCCAATCGAGTGCTGGAACCAGAGCCCCGCGGCCGTGGGTCTTCCCCCTTCAGCGCCCCCCCCAAATGGCCTGGCAAGGCTCAATTCCAGCGTCCCAGAGCCAAGGTTGCGTCCGCCGGGCTGCCATTGAACGTCATCAGGGCCACGCTAGCCACTCCCATCCCGCCCTCTGGCCCAGTTCTTGGATTGGTGTTTGATTGCGTGTAATCGAATCGAATCAGGCCGAGTCAAAGCAAGTCGAATCAAATCAAATCACAACAAAGCAAAGCATCCATCACTATCAAACCAAGCCCATCCATCTATTCACGCACTCCTGGGCTGCGCCTCGGCTGCATCTGTATTTGTACCGCTCGCCTCCCGCCGCTCCCCAGCCTACTTATACCAACTCCCTTCTAGCCTCTCCCCGCAGAAGCGAAAGCGCAAGCTTGCATCTGGATCCATCCTCATTGGCTCCACGCGGACTGCAAAAGCTCCATCCACCAAAGCTGTTGTTTGCTACCTTCGCAAACTCCACCTGCAAGAGACTCTCTCCCGCCTTGCCTGCATTGACTGCGACGACAGAGCACCTCTTCAGACCAAGCCAAGCCAAACCAAGCAGCAAACGAACTTGATCACAATGGTACGTCTGTCCAAGCAGAGAAAGGGCGGCCTTGCGGTGGTATTCCACACTACCTAGCTCTTTGCTGTTGTCTGCCCCCCCTCCAGGCGTCAGCTCTCGACTCTGCTGAGAACCGCCGAAAGAGAAGCAATATGCTAACTCACGCACCATTGCCTCGCCACAGTCTGAAACCGGTCTCCCTCCAAACTGGGAGGTTCGACACTCCAACTCCAAGAACCTGCCCTACTACTTCAACTCGGTCGAGCGAACCTCACGATGGGAGCCTCCGGCGGGCACCGACAGCGAGAAGCTTAAGCACTACATGGCTGCCCACCACAGTGCTGGTTCGCGACCCGGAGCCGTCCCAGGCGTCCCCGAGGGCAAGATTCGAGCTGCCCACCTCCTAGTCAAGCACCGAGATAGTCGGCGGCCGAGCAGCTGGCGCGAGGTACGAGATGATATATAACATACCTTTACAGCCAGCATACAGTTTTGGTTAGGTAGAAGAGGAGCTGACAGTGGCATTTTGCTTCCTTCCCCAATATAGGCTGAAATCACACGAACCAAGGAAGAGGCCATGGAGATCATCAAGGGCCACGAGCAGACCATCCGATCTGGCGCCTCTACGCTTGGCGACCTTGCGCCCACAGAGTCCGACTGCTCCTCTGCCCGCAAGCGTGGCGATTTGGGCTACTTTGGCCGTGGCGAGATGCAAAAGGAATTTGAAGATGTGGCCTTTACGCTCAAGGTGGGAGAGCTGAGTGATGTTGTCTCGACGGCGAGCGGCCTGCACTTGATTGAAAGGTATGTATGTCCCCATGCTAGAAGAGTTGGCATAATGTAATGCTGACATTTATCGGTATTAGGTTGGAGTAAGTTGTTAGTCAGACGTTTACTGCGCAAACGAAGAATGTAATATACGAATATATATATTAAAAAAAAAAAGAAAAGGGGAGGGAGAAGGAGAAAGATAGGAAGTAGGTGGAATGATACGAATGAAATGCAAGGATAATCTCGAACATCAATTTCTCAAGCCCCCAGAAGAGGAAAAAAAAATATAAGAAGAAGAATCAACACTGGATAGTAGTATCTCAATCACTGTAGGCGGCGCTGGATAAGTAGCAAAAAGAAAGGCACCATCGCTGGTAAAAGCAAAAAAAAACATCGTTTTTGATCCTGATCTCATATGAACTTTCGCTTTATGCTATGCTGCTCTGTCGAAGATGCCCCGTTGACTTTTGGAGTAACATCTTCAATAAAGGAGAAAGGAGATTTCACTGCAGTTCATTGCCATACCCTTGAACACCGCTGTTTCATGGTTTTGTTTTCTATCGTTCTAATTTACAAGTGTAATATTTTATGCAGAGTTGATACAAGAAACTGGCCGTCAAAGCGAGGCCCCCCATGCATGATACATGTAGAACAAAATAAATAAAGATGCTAAATATTACACAATTTCTCGCTGTTCTCTTTCATTATGGTCTCTCTCTCTCTTTTTTTTTCTTTCTTTCTTTATATGCCTTTTCGCGTTTGGTTATTTTGCTTTCATCTTGTTTTTAAATGGTATCCAGAAACAACAATTTCATTTTCCCCCAAAGAGAGAAAAGAGAGAGAGAGAGCATTGTAATCGAGTAGAAAACCAAAAAATAAAAAAAAAATAAAAAAAGAGATTGCCCTCGTGACCATTGTCATCGGCTCGCCAAGCTGATGAGTATGCTTTTAAACGGCTCCACCGTCGTAAACACCACAGTCATTACGCCAAAGACCATCATCGACAGGGCTGCATATGGTGCGGCGCGGCTTCGTGTTTCGTAGAGATAAGATACGCCCATTGCGGCGCCGTTGATGCCGATGGCTATGCCTGCGGCGACAGTGACGGGGCTGTCTGTTGTGGAGGCGGTTTGGTGCCACGACTTGGGGAAGAAGGATATTGCCCTGTTGGTGTCGAGAGAGATAAGATGGCCATTTAGGGGTGGTTGTATGGGTGAACGTTCATTAGTGATCATTGTCTCATGAGTTGTAGTTGGAACTGTCGTTGTCTCGTCGTCTTCATGGCTGCTCACTCCCAACTTTTCCAAGATAAAGGGATATAGTAGCTGCCCCAGTATGCCATTGCTCACTACGAGCATCGCATTGACTGGGCTGTTCCCACCAATCGCCTCTGTAGCAGGCTTCGCCAAGGCGAGTGTTGTGCTTCTGGCGGCGAAGCTGAGAGCCTCAGATTCATGGAGACCTATAGCTCGACTAGCGATAACAGAGATGAAGACGTTGCCTGCTGCGGCTATAGTGCATAGTATTATGGAGAGGAGGCCGGCAATGCTAAAGATTTGGAGGCGACATTCCGAGAGCTTGAAGCCCCATACAAGAATGCCGCATTCGAGTATCGAGAGCGCAGTGTCGCCAGCGCCAAACCAGCCAGTTGGGTTATTAGGTATCCGGACGCCATTGACGGCAGATATCCAGATGGCATAGAGAGGAGTGCCTCCGCTGAATGTCTTCAATGTCCTGGTAAGGCCATTGGATCCTAAAACCGAGGCTTTGGCCCTGGTGTATCCCGTCATAAGCAGCGTGGTTACGAGGACGGGATTCATCATTGTCGCTAGGCCACGCTTTAATGGAAGAGAAAAGCTGCAGAACTGAGAGTGTTTAAAAGCGCGTTGAGATCGGACAGAGGATATCCAGATGAACCAGAGGATGAAGCCGTCTAGGGGACGCTCCTCGTGGGCGGCAACGGCCAAGGGCAAGCCGATAGTGAAGACGAGAGTGAGTGAGAGTAGAATCGGGTAGTGTCGTGATAGGAAGCTCCAAGTGGAGGATTCATAGTCATCATTGCAAGACGGCGCAGTTTGCCCGTTTTGACCTGTTTGCCTCTCGGAATCTGCAATCCTCGAGCACGAGGGCCTGCTTTGTGTTTGTGTAGCTGGTTGGTTCTGAACGTCTTCAAAATCGGCCGAGCTGATCTCTTCGTCAAAGGACGACGACGGCGCAATGCTCTTTTCTGAGCTAAATGAGCCTTTTCTTGAAGTTTCTGGCGGTACTAGTTTTGTGATTCCGCTGAGGGCCACGACGGAAAAGAAAAACACGGTCATCCAAGACACAATATTGGTCGCAACTAGGACGGCCAAAAGTAAGTCAACCATCAGCAGTATCACAATCCAGTCATCTCACTCACTGAATGAGCCAATCACCCTCCCAACTTCGCCGCCATTGAGCATCTCGTCTTGGTCCAGCATGATCATCGGCACAGAGAATCCCGCTCCCAAATGAGCATTGATAAAGTCAACCTAAACAACACCGCACGTGAATCAGCACAGCAAACAAACACCAAGGGAGCACCATGTCGTCACGAACCCTTGCCTTGAGCCACCTCCGATAGAAGGCATCCGTCTTCTTCCATATCGCCCAGCTCGCCGTGCTCACAGCAAAAACCAGCAACATGCCGACGATAGTCGAGAAGAACTCGAGCCTTGCCGAAGCCAATGTCCGACTCAGGCCCCAAATCAGCAGCTCACTCGTTAAGCAAATCGCTGCAACCAGCAAATATCCGGCTCCTCCAGCAATGGCCTTGTTCCAGCGAAGCCGCCAGACGCCTGTGCCGGTCATATCTCTCGGAGATTTCGTTGCGAAACAGAGGATGACGGAACTGCGGCACCTTGATGGAAAATCGAGGGTTCTTGTGTGATAGCTCGGGGAGAATTTTTATTGTCTTGCTTTGGTCTATTTCTCCGACCAGCTGTCAGTTTGGGGTGGTTTCTCTCTCAGACAGCTGATGGCAGGCGGTCAAGACGGCAGGGCTACTTCCTTGTTGTCTCTCAATGACATACAGAGATCAAGAAATACTTGGCATTGTGTGACGGACATGGCAGAGCAGCAGAGGAGTGAATGTGGATGTGAATGTAAGCCATTTGGGCATGATATGATGAAGGACCCCTGACCTCTACGCATCTTGAATTACGTATCTGGGTGCATCACGCCTGGTCACAGCATCATTGCCGGCGCAGAGCGTTTAGACTGATTCCGCATACGAGTCTCTGCAGAGCCAGCTGGCCATCCGAAGATCATGGAGTCACAGCGCCGGCAGAAGCTGGATATCGACATCATTACCCGCCGGTCATCCCAAATGTCGTCTCCAAGTGCCCATGATCAGTGGCAAGCCGCAGTACTGTGCCGCAAGCATTGCCTCGTTGAGGGCCGCCAGGAGACGCCGAACCGTCCTGGCAGAGCGACAAGACTTGGCCGGTCTTTGCAACTCGGCAGATCAGGGGACGGGCTTCGATGTAGGTGGCCGAAGTGTGAGACATGTGTCCTACATCCGGAGAGACTTGATCCACCTCGGACGCATACCGGGCTGAAGACGCCGAGTTGCGACAGAACTGCCGTCTCTATTGCTTTCCATGCTCTTTATTCCGACAAACAGATGGAAGAGACAGAGGTATTTATTACCAAGATAAGGCGCCATACCTGGCTGTCAACGACAGATAGCGGTGCTCGCATGGCTTGCAGCGATGGGCATGCATCACTACTTAGTCAGGCCTGGAGGATATCTCCGAGTGGCCATTTCCATCGTTCGAGACGACGCCGTTGCCCTCGCGGAGAAATGCAGTATCACATAGTGCAAGTTACAGTTTCTCGATATGGTGTGCTTATCCTTGAGATACGAGTCCAGGGCGCCGAAATCTCATTGCCGCTCGGGGCGATCCGCTGCCCTGGGGTCATGTTCGTTTGGACCAGCTAGATAGCATCCGGGAAAGATACTGCGAGTCCCCTCCTCTACCGTTCTTTTTTCTTCTCATCTTCAATACAAACGGAATTCGGATGACACAGAGTGGGGATCGACGTTTCTCGGGTCACGGCACTGGCGGCTGCAAGACGTTGGACGAAATCAATACATGCAATGCAGTTCCAATAGTAGAGACGAGCTGGAGCTTGGAAACCGACGGCAAGCTGAGCCTCGCTGTTCTGCGCTGGGTAGACCTGGCGCCCAGGACAACACGGAAATATGCATTCCTATTCCGTGAGTCTGGTTGCTGGCATAAGAACGAGGAAGCTGGAAGGCGAGGAATCTCTTGAAGATATCACTGGACCCAAGTTTACGGCGTATAAATGTTTGGTTATAAGGTTATACATCAATAGCGGCCCTTCATAATGCCGAGCACCAGCACCGCACCTGTCAGGCGGCTGTGGCGCATCCAAGGTGTTGGCAGCATGCAGCTCAAGCTAGCTACAGGGGCTGCTACGGGGCGCGACATCGTGGCTTTAGAGGGGCCCTCGGGCGCTTGGGGCCTAATCATGAACCCCTGGAATAATTATCCCGAATTGAGACCCAAGGGGACCCGAAACCACCGCAGGTAGCACCGCATGCTTCGTGCCTGGGATGCAAAGGCCATCGAGACGCTCTCAGCGATCACAACTATCGCACAGCGCCCGCAGCTGTCGAATGGAGAGCGTGTGATTATCGATACGCGAATACGAATTGATCTGCCAGCTGCAGCTTTCAACTGAGCGAGCGTTGCACGACCTCGGCGCGAACAGACTGCGAGCTGCGAAAAGAGGACTCACTTGGGGAAGCATCCTCTGGGAGCTCATTTTACGGCCCAGCATCAACGGGCTGGAAGCCTGTGGAGCATTGAGCCGGTATAATTCAGAGACAAAACAACATTGGGAAGCTTTCTACAAAACAGACAGTGTGCTTGAACTCTTTGTCTTGTCCTTCCCTTTCTTCTCCCCCCCTCACCCACACGGCTCCTTGTACGACCGATTCTCTACAAGGCGGACTTTTCTGGAAGACTCACAATGGATCTGGAGACCAGGGTGCAAGCTGAAGCCCTTCTGTTGAAGGCTGCCCGCACGTATGGCGTCCAAGTGCGCAGGGATGAGGTTCAACAGCATCTCAGACACGACCACTACGGCGCCGCATTGGCTGAGTGGGCGAGTTTGCATCTCACGACCGATAATCTCCTGTCACCTGATGAGTTGGCAATGTACGTATGGAGACACAGCTTGCTCATGACAAGACAAAAACGCCGCTGACATGGTGATCCGTGATGTAGATACTCTACACTAGACAGGAACGGCCAGGTGGATATCCTGGCCAATCTCCACGACCTGTCCGAAGTACAAGGCGTTACCGAGGACGATATCAAAGTCGCCATTGATGAACTCAGGAGATCAACGGAGAGCATAACCAAGCAGAGCGAGACATTGCGTCAGCAACAAGATGCCCTATCGCGCCTGGTGAGAAGGCGTGCTGAGAACGATGCGCGCCGGCGGGATCTTGACCTGGACAGGCAAAGTAAAGCTGAGTCGGAGCGGCAACGAGCTGCCGCAGAGGTAACACTTTAAACACAAAGGAGCACGAGCGAGCTTTCTACTGACGATTGTAACCTTCATTAGGTGGAGGCAGCTTCTCAAAGTCTTGCCTTTCGCATTTCTGATCTTGAAGAGCAGGGAACGCAGGCTGGATCCAATCTCAAGGGCACTCTAGGCGATATATTTCGTGCCGATGATAAACTCTTGGCCAATTTACAGAAGCTGGGATGGGAGCTGGAGCAGCCAGACCCAGATGAAACGTCCAAGATTGACAAGCTGCGTGAGACATGTTCGCGGTTAGCCGCCCATACGACACCATCACGCTACACGGGAAAGAATTGTTTGCTAACCGCTGGGGGGGCCCTACCAGGCTGGTCAACATTACGGTTGAGACCGTTCGGGCCAAACTAGATACCACCTACATGGACACTCTTGTGGAAGCCGAGCGCTCGGGCCGCGTCCAGCCTTCGACGCATGACGAAGTCAAGGCTCTCGAGGCAGAGGTTGATTCTCTGCACTCGGAAATACTGTCTGTAGCCCAGATGTCTGTGGAACAGCAGCACCTTGAACAGGCTCTCCAAACCGTTTCTGCAGAAGGAGGCCAAAGTGCGATGCGCACGTCCAATGCCCTGGAATACGTCAGCGTCCATCCATTATTTCTGCCCACTGTATACGTTACTAACTTGATTCTTTAGATTAACAAATGCCTTGATCACTTGGTTGGTCGTCTTGATCAAATCCAAGGTCGCATTGAGACTCACTTGTCGCACCAGGCTGCCGCCGCGTCACTCATCTCCACCGCCAAGATGGAGATGGCCGTCGAGATTTTGCCGCCTGTGAAGCAGCCATCGTCATCTGCCCCGGCCTCAATTTTCCCCACATCTCCGAGCAAGAGTAGTAATACTCCTGCACGGAAGCACTCCAACACCGTTGGTTCCCACCACCACCGCCGTAGGTCGTCTGGTGTCGCGGACGAGCCTCCACTCGACACACTCATGTACGGTCTGTCGGTCCCTTCGTCAGTGTCTGAAGAAACCGACGGTAGGACACAGATAGTGGCTCTGTCGAAAATCCTCGAGGAGCGATCGAAGAAGACCGATGAGATTGCTCGAAATGCGCAGGAGACGTTTGAAATGGGTGCGCTGGCGCAGCTAAACGATACTCGGCTTGCCATCCAGTTGGTGCGGGACAGTGTGTTGGCTGAGAGTCCGTTCAATGAGCCGAGACTGGTTGATCCGGAGATTTCGGGCTCCATCACCCTTTTGGCGGCTGATGTGGAGGGTGCCAAAGACAGGCTATCGCTTGTTGAGGGCCAGAGAAGGGATCGCAAGAGCGAGAAGCGAGACGAGTTTGTCGAACGATGGGGATAGGGAGACTACGTGTATGTAGTGGAGATCATACAATGTTTTTTTTTCTTTCAATAATTGGCCTAAGCATTTTCATTTACGAAGAGTTTTTCGTTCCGACTATATCATGCCGCTACTAAAGTATCTATATGTAAAACAACACGACTTCAACCATTGTTGTGTCTCGAGAAGCTCAGAGCTATTCATCATACTCTCTCCACAGCCCCAACTCCTGCATTCTTCAATACAACCACCTAACCAACTACAGACCAAAATATTATTAATAAAGCAATAAGATCTGTCCAGGTAGGGTTTAAAGCCAACCTGTCAACGGAGTGTCAGCCCATGCTTCTGCGGGTAGATCCCGCCAAACCCGGGGATGCATGTACCTACTTCTCACAATGGTCGACACATTTGACAGGACGCGTACTTCGTACAAGGGCCTCCCCCCTCCGGTATGTATGAATCCGTCTGACCAACAATGCACGTTGGCCAATCGAGCAACGCTCAAATGGCCGTTCCAGGGCAAGGGATTTGATAGGCGCATTAACCGCGTAAGTCTGCAAACCCTGTCGCAGCACGTGTCTCCCGCATATCCCATGTCGACTTCAAGGAGGTGAGACCTTTGGAATAGCATAACAATGTGATATAAGCTGCATTGGAGTCCGCTTCTACTGTATTCATTCGGTTACTCCGGTACGTGATGCATGCAGTCAGCTTCCTTCACAGATGACACCCCCCGCTTCTTAGTTTGCTGCGTACATACTTGGTATGCATTAGGGGTGACTAATGTGCCACATATTGTCTTGTCATGGCCGCGGAAGCGCTTCCTAGGTGCCGGTGTCAAAGTAAGTATGGAGAACCTAATGCTGCTGCCTTCTGGGGGACCTGCAGTAGGATAGGATGTAGGTAATCGTAGATTGAAAGACTCAGATAACATTGTCTTATAATATGCCCACTACTCGATTCCATCCTATATTCACAAGATCTGATTTGTGTATCATATTCAAATAAGAAGAGACATAATCAAAGAAAGCAAGGGATACAAAAAAAAAAAAAACAATCACAATGCTCTCCGCCGGCATCCTCGAAAGTCGTCTCGACGCCCTCTACAACCAACTCGAAACCCTACGCCCCGACTCTTCCAACGACGAACTTGAAAGCTTTGCTGCCTTCTTCTCCGAAGACTGCGTCGTAAATTTCGAAAGCATGCGAGAGGCGAACGACCCTTCGCTCGGCAGAGAAGGCGTCGTCGCAAAACTGCGTGACGTTATGAAGCACCTGTACCTCGAGCGGCGGACTGTTGTCAGCCAGACGATTAGTGAATCTGAATCGCTTGTCTTCAGCGAAATGAGGAACAGATATAATGTGCACTCAGAGGTGTTGGACGATTTCCCGGAGACGCTCGTTGCGACATTTGACGACGAGGGCTTGATTACAAACTTCCGGTTGTATGGCTGCAGAAGTCATATCCTGATTATGATCCAAAAGGCGACTGGAGAGGGACCCTTTTCAGCGGAAGAAATGACAAAGTGAGTAGCATTCGTATAGCTCGCCATGCTGAAAGGATGAACTAATTATTAGATGGTAAATATACGCCTCACAGCTGTTCGTAGGCCGAACCTAGAAGCCAATCTCCAGAAAAAGGCCAATTACATTGCATTGCACGCGCAGAAGTGTGCACATTTCTGTATTTGGAAGCGATGATTGATATCTATTAAAGTCTAGCCATGTAGAGTATGAATTAGGTAGATAACGACCACCGAATTAAGTGAGACTCGGAATCAAAGTCATCCTTGTCTCTACACCTCAGTCCCAGTACTGACCACCGGTTTTTTGTCATCCACTTAAGCGTTGAATCGTCGGGCAATGCGAGAGAACTCGAAGCTTCGCTTGGCGTTGGCATTGAAACCGCAGCCAGTCTTGCCGTTCTGAGTCTGGGCGCCAACACCGGAGCAGACGGCACCGCCCTTGAGACCAGCGCAGCAACCAGAGGCACAGTCGGCATTGCTGAGGCAGATACCAGTAATGAACTGCTGGGCCTTGCCGTTGCCAAGGTTCTTGACACCAGCTGGGTCACCGACAGCGGTGTTGAAACCAGCGGGAATAGCAACACCGTTGCTAGCAGAGCCGGAGCTTGATCCAGAGTTTGAGCCAGAGCTTGAGCCGCTGTTGGAGTTGGACGCAGGGGCAGAAGAAGAGCCGCCGTTGGCATTGAAGCCACAGCCAGTCTTGCCGTTTTGAGTCTGAGCACCAACGCCAGAGCAGACAGCACCGCCGTTCAAGCCGGCGCAGCAGCCAGAGGCACAGTCGGCATCGCTGAGGCAGATACCAGTAATGAACTGCTGGGCCTTGCCGTTACCGAGGTTCTTGACACCAGCTGGGTCACCAACAGCGGTGTTGAATCCAGCGGGAACATTGGCAGAAGTGCCAGCGTTGGATGTAGAGCCAGAGTTTCCGCTGCCGGAAGAAGCACTGGGCTGAGGAGGAGCACCACCGTCACCAAAACCACAACCTGATTTCCCAGCCTGGAACTGGGCACCAATACCCTGGAAGAATTCGAGCATTAGTGGAACGGCCGGGGCTAGAAAATCGTTCGAAGAGAGACTAATAGACTTACAGAGCAAACACCACCACCGGCTATGAAAGCGCAGCAAGTCGAAGCGCAGTCCTTGCTAGACAAGCACTGGCCGCCAATGAATTGTCCACCTGCGCCATTTCCAACATTCTTGGCACCAGCAGGGTCGCCAAGGGCGTAGACTGAAAGAGCGACTATAATGCGGTATTAGAAAAAACAGACCCATCAACTTTCGGGATCCATGGGGTTGTCGACTTACAAGTAAGAGCTGAGGCGACTGACAAGCGAACCATTTTTGCGGTATTGTGTGTATAAAAAGATAGTGGTGAAAAGTTCCAAAAGAGAGAGAGAGAGCTGTAGTTGATTTCGTGTTTGAAAGAATTTACAAGACGAAGCAAGCGACACCAGGTCGAACTCTAAAGAAAGGAAGGTTGGGAAAAGAGGCACCTGGCCTGAAGGAGTGAAGAAAGTTGAGGTGTTGGTGACTGGGAAGTCGTGATGGTGATGGAGAGAAAGAAGAAGCAGGTATACCAGGTCCGGACTCGCGCTTCTTCTTATACTCGATGGACGAAAGCATGAATGACCCCCATCTTTCCTGTTCTTCTTCATTCATTCATTCAATCGTCTTGTTTCTTGGCGCTAAAACTTTGACTGAGCGTCTCAACTCCCTGCTCTTCGCGCGACTACCGAGAGCCGAATCAGATGCCACGGACAGACTCATAGCCAGGGGGCCCGAATCGCCCGAAACCAGGCGATGTTTGACATGTCATCTTGCTCGTCTATGCGCCTCAGGGGACGACGAGAGCGCGAGCTTTGGACGAGGGTGCGACTCAGCTGGGGGAGAGGCGCCTTGGCTGTGGACGGCGAACCAGCAGAGCTAGCATAGTAGTCGTAGTGTGGAGAGACCAGGGGAAGGAGTTTCGGGAGGCGTTTTCTGCGACAAGCCGGGGTCGAGTTCATGCGCCGACGGTTTTGTGGCGATCGGCGCGCTGGTCGGTTTTCGGATTAGCGGTTGGCGATGTGATATTAGCATCAATATCGAAGATGGCTATTTCTGATCGTTTGGCGACTGTGCTACGCAGATACGATGGAAACAACTCAAAATAGGCGGCAATTGTTTCAATGTCTGAGCGAGATCCGGTGAATGGAAAACATGCAGTTTCATTTCTAACGTTTAAGCCCTTGCTGTGCGGCGTTGATGCTGCTGATCGAGTGCAGCGCGCGCACTTACACGCAGATGCCACGATGGATGCTCATTACACACCAAATTGCTAATTTGGCATGTGTCAATGCGCCCAGCTCCGAGATGCGATGAGGCGCAAGCAGCGGATCCGGAACATCGTCATCATCGTCAAAACAAAGAACAATGCTGTTATCATGCTATTATTAACCGCTCCATCCATCCATCCATCCATCCATCCATCCAGTAGTGCAACAATCTCCATCGTCTGCGCGCAGGTAACGTTGAATCCAGGCCAATCCTCCAGCGTCAAACGACGCCTCCGCCGTGCTTCTGTAAGAGCTGCCGCCAGCATCAGCCCTCGGAACTGCGCATCTCGACCAATCTGCCCCCGTCAGCTGCGCGCAGATTCTTCGAGACGCTCGACGAGTTTCATGTCTGAAATTGCCCCTGTTTGAGGAGTTCGCGGGGCCCAGTGGCTAGCTGCAGCGCTAGCGGAATCAGGGCCAAGGATAATCCGGGCCGTGCTCGAACCGCGGCCGAGCCAATTTCTTATTTTCATGTTTCTCTACGGAGTGCCATTTGATATGTATCATTGAAACCAACTCCACCAGGTTATTGCTCCGTGATCCTTACATCTGCAGTCTTGGCTTGGCCGCAGCTCGCAGCACGCCGTCAGTGCGTGCTCGAGGTCTCGGGCTCGGATCGTGGCCGACACGCAGGGGTTACAGGCGCAGCATCTGCATCGCTCCATCACCAATTTCAGAGCTTCAGGCAATGGATCGTCCTCGTTCCGAGCCTGTGCACGAACCCCGCAAATCATCCTCCTCCTGCTTTAGGCTGCTGTGCGTCTATTCAAGCTTACTTGTACTCGGGATGCTTGGCGCCGATGCTTTGGGCGAGCGGAAAACAAGCATCAATCTCATAACTTTAATTCTGGGCCTGCTTCGGTGCCAGCCTTTCCGGTTACAAGCGGGCTAGGAGATGTCAGCCCTACTTACTTGGTGCCGTTTCTGTGCCTGAGTGCTTTGATTGATGACCCCATTCCCACGTATCCTGTTTGTGGAGAGATGTAGATGAAGACTCTTCTCGTAGTAACATTCCTACCCTAGGGCTGTCATGAGACACACACCGAGGACGTATACATCACTCAAAGGAACAAAACTATTCTATACGTATAGCTATTGTGATTATATGTGTCTTTGACATACATATAATTTTCATTGTTTACATGTAATTGGTTTCTCTGCGTAAAAGGCCGCCATCGCAAACACCCGTGTTTCTAGTAAACACCAGGCAAAATCCTCCACTTAACTGCCTTTTTGTACTTGGCCCAATCTTCTCCATACTTCTCTGTGCACGCCGCATCATCCCTTCTCTCGCGATATATCAGCAGCGAGGCGAAATACACCACGTAGAAATACGTGTAAACCATGCCCCATCCTCTTGCCGCTCCTTGGACCACTTGTCTACCATCAAGCATTGTAGCCACGCTTGCTCCCGCTGTGGCAGCAGCCCCGGCTGGCAGAATCACATATCCTGCCATGCCAGTGGGAAGGCTGAAAGGCGATGCCTGTAGCCAGTCTCCAAAGTAATTGATGTGGCGCGACACTCCCCACCATCCATCCGCAAGAAGTCTTGTGCCTCGCTTAGTTTGTATGTAAGACATGTTTTTAACGCTGGGGTGGTCTGGCTGCGTGCGAAAGATGCGTTTCTGCGAGTTGGACGCCCGAAAGATGTACAGTCCAACGGCAAAGACTGCTGATACGACGGAGATTCCTGCCCAGCCAAGTTGCAGTGGGTACACAGAGAGGTAGCGGGCTTGCGTGGAATAAAGAAATGGCACCCAGACAATGTCCCCAAACGTTAGCATGAAGCCCAGCCCATCTGTGATTGTATCCATCATGCCAAGAAGTCCTGATTCGGCATATTGTCCTTCGAGGACGTAGTATCCTTGGACCAAGGTAACGAAGAGAATGCTGTCGGACACAGATCCGAATGTGCGGTACTGCTTTGCAACAAAGGCAAGGTCGAGGAGGATCCAGCCCGTCAAACCAGGCCGCATTTCCAGCCAGACTTTGAGATCAACCTCGCCAAAGAAGGGGAGGGTGACGCGAGGGTTGAGTTCACGGCCGATGAAGAAGTCGTACATGATATTACCGGTGTGGCCGCCCTGTGCGAGCTCTCTCAATTCACTATTACCTGGCTTGACACTAAAACTTCGCAGGTATACAAATATTGAAATCAAAATTGCGAGGATTAGATTGGCTGTGTATAGCTGCAAGTAATTGTCGTCGATAAAGGTCCAGAGAGGGAAATTAACGCCGTATAATAGCGTTCCAATGGCGCATGCAGCAAGTTGAACAAGACTAGAAGAAAACGCTATAACCAGTTAGTCCCCTGCCATCTACCAACTATTTTTATGTTTTACTTGCCATTCAACTTGTACTTTAATGGACGGCCTGATTCTCTCAGCTTTGTGCCATAGAGCTCCTGTCCGGGCAGCACTCGATACAGCACCAGGCTGAGTACGTAGTAACTCATCATCCAGCCGCTGGCCTTCCAGCTGGCAAAGCCCCAGATACCATCCTCAGGCCATGGAATTTGATCTTTGAGCTGCTTTAATGAGAGAGATTGAGGCTCAAGGAGCGCAGGGGCAGGGCAGCCAGTGAGGTCATTGCAGGTAAAGTAAAAGAAATAGAGCAGAACCGGGAGACCAAAGACAAGCGATCCGGCGCCTAATCTAATGAACATGTTAGGCGAAAAAAAGAAACTCTAACGCTTTGATGTTATCAACCTACGGGCCACCGAATTCATATTTGTGTTTTGCCGCTGCCATTCTGGCTTTAGTGGTCGAATACCAGCGCAGATGGGTTTATGTAGTTTGCTCTGCTACCTTGTATGTTGTCCTGCGATAGATTAGCGGGCTTCTATTTAAGCTTATTTGTTTTCCAGTTGTAACGGGGTACAACGTGGATGACATATAGTTGCTTTTTGGCGACTTATATATATGTGTGATGGTGTTTGGGGATTTTTGATGAATGCGTTGGCGATTACGAATACGGCCGGCACGCCAAATCGCCGTACGCCATCTGAGCTGATCCGGATAGATCGCGCCCGTGGACTAGTTTCTAAGCATTTTAAACGAGATGCTGCTAATCTGGGTTTCTAGACGTCTTCTCATTGGACCCAGTTTCAGATCCACAGCTTAGTTGACTCTTAGCTAATAAGTCTCTAATTTCATAGTCAAAGAGCTCTGCTTGTTACATGAACTAATCATTGATCACTGATCTGGATCTCCTATGAGTTAATGTCCGCAAAATCGCGGAGTTTTGTATGTCCTGAACTGCGTAAGGTATTCTCAAAGTACCCCTTGATTATAAGGTATACCCCTATATGAATACACCCCCTAAACTACTGGGGCACATCCTAAATTATAACCATTTGCATAAATTGTAGGGTGTAGTCTCTTTTACCGTACGTGCTCACATGTTCTTTCTGGTTGCATTTGACTGCAAGGAGTATCATTTGGCATCAATCCCTCGTCGATGACTAAGCGACGCTCGACGTAGAAGGAAGTGTACCCCCCCTATAGGTAGGTAGATGCTCTGATACGCCTAGGAATTTGTGTTTTCAGCATTTTGTTTAGATAATACATGCTCGTGCATTTGATCCCAAATATTGGCGTTTCTTAAAATATTAGTTTCAATAAGCTGGAGTGCTTCTTGATGACCGGCCAAGATCGTATGGGTTTTAGCTCTGAACCTATCCAGGGCCTCACGGGAATAGTTTGCAGCAGCGAATTCTCGACATGCAGCTTGAAGTTCGTTGTTGACGTCCGTTGGGACAGATTTCTGTGTTGGTAGTGGTTAAATATATGATACGCAAAGATGTTGAGGGAGTAGAATTAAATGTATATCAGAAATACTTCTTTCGTAAAGGTGGTAACTGACGGTAAACTCTGACTATTGAAGTTGTCCGACATCTTTTTTGCAGTGGTGACAATATAATAAGAAATTACGAGAAATTGTGCCTTGATACACGTATTTTAGCCTGATATTCAGAGGACAGGAGTGTTTCTCAAATTAAAGAAGAGCGGAAAGGCTGAAAGGCTGAAAGAGAGAGAGGAGAAGATATACAGTAAAACATGTATTCATAGAAAGGCGGGGTAGTGCTTCGAAAGTGATAAATGAGTAATATGTGAGAGCTTATGCCAACCAACATGCCTAAGGAAGCATCTGCCTAGAGACTTATGACAAAGAGAGGAAGGACGGTGAAGCTAGTGCCCCTCTCTACACACGAAGCTTCGCAGCATAGGTGGCTGCCTGGAATAAATGACATTTATAAGGAACCACTCTAAGGTCTAGGATTTGTATTGGTGTATAGATAGAGACAGCCATTGCCTTAGAACCTGACAAATGTATGTTTAATGGAGAACTCTGTTAAATTGGAATTTGAACTGTTGAATCTCTGAATTGTGGCGTCGCCGAGATATCTTCGCTACCTTGGGTACAAGATGACGGCCTAAAACAATGCTGTGATAAGGTCTCTCTGTATCTTGGGAAATTGGATTATCTTAGTCACTCCACTGTCTCATGGGAATATACCCAAAGATCTGTTGACTAAAAGCAACTTATATTCTTTCACTATGCGCATCCCAAAGCATATTCCCATTACTGTATTCAATATTCCAACGTAGCCAAGTTGAAATCCATTCAATTATCTTCCACGCCTATTTGTTCTCCCTTTACGCGCAAATTTCAAGGCAAAAATGTAGGTCAATTCCGAAACCGCATATGCCACCCAATGTTGAACAAGTTGCCTGGCCACTTGCTTGGAACAACAGCTCTCTCTGTCTATTAATATACTGGCGTCAACTGCTAAATCTGAGACCGTAGGTGTTGCCATTCAAGATAGCGACTTTCGCAACTAAGGGGACCTTAGAGTGAATATAATTTCGAAATCGAAGCTGTTCATACATGAAGGCTAAAAGTATCGTTCAAGCTTATTTTCGCCTTATAAACAATATCCAGTGCCACAAATTGTGTCATATCTAAGCTATTATCATTAAATTGTGCTAATTCATATTATTATAGCTCTAAGATGGGTAGGGAATTAACCTACCGCAAGTGCTTCTAATGGTAGCACCCGTATCCACTATCGTGATCTAGCTTCACAAAAAATTTCCTAATTTGGTAACCGTCGTTTGCCAGTAGATGTCGTGATATCAAGGAACAAGCACTGCAACCAATTAGCTGGTTAAAAGAAATATTAACCTTGATTAATGATATGTGTAAGTTCGACTGATTGGTCGAAATCAGATTTATGATTGATATTCCGAACCTGCATGGCATTGGCTACCGAGAATTAACACAGACTGAAACGGTTTCTCCGTGTAGAAGAATAAGTCGAGGCCATAACGCCCTGGTTGATAAACATAGCTATGGAGTCTATCTACTGACGACATCTTTAGCTCTGATGGCCTCATGTAGGTGAAGAAAGAATGTGCCTTTGGCTCTTACTTCATCACGCCATGCAACTTGATGATGACGCTCATCTCAATAACAAGATTCACTTTGACATTTATTATTTATATTGTTCAATGAGTATGTACTTACTATGTTCAAGATCCTATTCCTTGGTAGAAGAGCACAGGTAGCCCAGTTTCACAATGAATCTGCTGCCAAGATCTGATAATGACGGTATAGTGCCCTCGCCACTGCCTGAAGCAGCAGGCTATGTGGTTGTCGTCGCAGTTGGTCTCGCGTTTGCTGTCGGTGTGTTTCCACTCAACACAAAGAGCCAATTATCAGAACTAAGATGAATAGGAATGATTGGAATAACGCGTCTACTAAAGAAAACTCTCAACGAAGATAACTCAAATGTTGAAACGTAAGCGAGACGCCTCCAATCTCAACCCTTTTCATGCCGATGACTGATGATTGGAAAATCACAGATTCATGGTAGCCAACAGATCAGTAGGGACGGGCCTTGTTGCCTCTGCAGTAGTATCTGTACGATAAACATTCCTCACCCAAGGGTCACCATGCTGACGAAGTTTTAGTCGTGGCTATGGAGCACAGCCTTACTCAGCTGCGTGCTTGTGACATATCTTTATGGGATATCTGGAGGATTCTGGTATGGGGCAGGCTGCTCACCGTAAGTGAAACCATCTTTGTAAATTCTACGATACATGCAATGTTCTGACCAACATATGCATAGAATGATAGTTTTCTTCGCTTATCTTGGGGTTGTCTGCAAAAAGCGTATACCACAAGCACATACAGTCCTTGAAATCGTCCGAATTAGATACGGTATGTACAAGTGGCTGCTTTGAATGCTAATTAACGTACGAACTCTCATAAATAGGCACCGTTGCACATCTTATTTTCACGTTTTTGGCGATTATCAACAATCTTTTCAACACGATTAACATGATCTTGGGTGCTGCGGCCGTGATTACATTTCTGTAGGATTCACTCATTTGACTTTGAGATTAAAACTTCTATTAACAATTTTATAGGACAGGCATTCATATAATGGCGTCTACTTTCCTTTTGCCCGTCGGAGTGGTGCTGTATACACTTGTTGGTGGCATAAAAGCAACGTTTGTACTATATTTGTAAAGCAATCTGAAATCAAAGTTGACAATTATAACTCTAGGTTTCTAACGGACTATATACACACATTTGTCATTGCCATTTTGTGCTCTTATTTGACAACAAAAACGCTCCTCCATCACGATGTCGGCTCTATTGACGGATTGTATGATCTTGTGGCCAAAGCGCAACCTTCACACGAAGTTGATGGAAACTACCAAGGATCACTTCTTACAATGAGCTCCCAACAAGGAATCTTCTTCGCTATAATTCTACTTGTATCAAATTTCGGTGCCGTTATCGTAAGTTTACGCTTCATTATGGAATAAATGCTGAAACTAACATGCATAGATGGATACGAGCTATTTCATCAAAGCGTTTGCCGCATCGCCAAAAGCTGTTGTTCCGGGCTATGTAGTAGGTGGTTTTGCCTACTTTTCCATTCCTTGGAGCCTTGGTACCATCATGGGCCTTGCAGCTTTGGGATTGGAGAGCTCTCCGATATTTCCTACATATCCTCGTGTAAGTTTCGAGTCTTTTTAACAGACTTAATTTGCTCTAACATCTATTCGTCATGGTAGCCAATGAATAACTTAGAAGTCACAAATGGCCTGGTACTTCCTTACATAGCTGTGGCAGTGGCAGGAAAGGGCGGTGCTGTGGCAGTCCTACTTATGACTTTCATGGCAATAACTTCAACCCTGTCTGCCCAAGTTATTGCCGTATCATCTATCTTTACTTTTGACTTTTACAGGACATATATCAACAAAAATGCAGGGAACAAAGATGTCATCAGGTGGAGCCACCTGGGTGTCGTTCTTTTTGCCGCCATCTCTGCTAGTCTTACTGCGGCGTTCAACTACGGTGGCATCAATATGGGCTGGACTCTATATATGATTGGTAAGAGAAATATTCGCTATATTGGACTGCTATCTAATTGTCTTAATTAGGAGTCGTAACATGCCCAGGTATTTTCCCCTTGGTTTTGACCATTCTATGGAACAAACAAAGCGGCTTAGCAGCTGTTGTTTCAGCGGTAACTGGTTTGGCCACCGGTCTTGGCGTCTGGTTGGGTACAGCGCAAGCTTTATTCGGTAAAGTATCCGTTGATTCGACTGGGCAAACACTTCCCTGCCTTTATGGAACTGTCGCATCTGCTCTGAGTCCTTTGCTCTATACAGTTATCCTGTCATTCATTTGGCCGGATAACTATGATTGGACGCGATTTCGGGAAGAAAAACTGCTACTAGATAGCGATACCCAAACCGAAGAGTCGGATAGAGAAGAGCAAGCCCGGCAAGGCAGCAAAGGGGATGTTCTCAGCAGTGCTTCTGAGGTCGTATACGACAAAACAGATCTGAGGTGGAAACGATATGCACTGTTCTGGTCGCTTTTCTCATTCTTTGGTCTTTGGGTTCTCTGGCCGCTGCCAATGTATGGAGCGGAATATATCTTTAGTAAAACTGTGAGTTTCATCCGCTATCATGAAAGAAAATGGTATCTAACCACATCGACAGTTCTTCAGGTCGTGGATTGTGGTGTCGCTTATATGGCTATGGACAAGTCTACTCATACTGGGTGTGTATCCGTTGTGGGATGGTAGGAAACAAATTTTAATAGTATTAAAAAGTCTCCGAGGTTAATTTCGCATAAATTATACTTAAAAAAAAAGTGTATTAAACTTCACAGGAAACAACACACTCTTCATATGGGAAAGTCACTCTTGCCAAGAGCTAGAATCAGTTAACTACCGTCTCTTGAAAAGGCTGACCATCAACATCGTAGGCGTCCACTTTGTACTTTCTAAATTCGCGCGCAGGTATTCCTTTCTCAAACAAAATGTCCAACTCTTCATAAGATCGCTTGAACGTTTCGGGATATCTAAAGAATGCCCACACAGTAACAAGCAGTGATGTTCCTCCCCAGAAGTAGGCTGTCTTGCCGGCCCACCCCCAAGCAGTAGGGTTGATCATGTAAGGCTCCAAAACAGCTCCGATGATATCAAAAAGCTGATGAGCAACCTTGGCCAAAGCCACGCTCTGCACTCGCAAGCTGACAGCAGACACTTCACTCGATGTTGCGTACGCCGCGGGACCCACGGAAATATCGTAACAGAATACCCATAGAATAGTGAGGGCTACTTGACCCCATTTCGTTCCTTCGTTGCCATGAATCGTAGCCAAAATGCCGATAAGAATATTGACAACGGTCATGAAAACCATACCCCAGAGGTAAAGGTTTCGACGACCTAAATGAGCAATGAGGACTGACCCAATAAAGGTTGCAAGCAGTCCGATGGCAGTAGCTGCCACTGAGACTTTATAGCTGTTGTTTGCAGACAATCCTGCTTGCTCCCAGAAATAAGTTCCCGGGTTCATCATAAAAATACCGTTAAAGACTTGACCAGCGAATGACAAACAGCAGATTTCCGTTCGGCGAAGGTTGCTACCTCTAAAACAAGCAATATATGAAGACCCGGTTTGTATTTCCTCTTCATAATTCACAGTATGAATAATCATGGCCAAATGTTCTTTGACTTTCGTATCACTCTTGGAACTGAGCCGACGAATACTGTGCTCTGCTTCTTGGAGACGACCTTTGCGAACAAGATACCATGGAGACTCTGGAGCGAATAGGCATCCTACAAAGAGCGGCACAGGCCAAATCCACTGGATGGCGAATGGAATTCGATAGGACCACTGTGAATCCAAGTTGACAAGGCCGTCAAGGACACCAATGGCTATGAGCTGACCGACGATCTGCATAATATTGACGCCGCTGGTAAGAAATCCACGCAATGAAATCGGTAGGCACTCTGAGCTGTAAGCCGGCCCAATAGATGCAAATGTGCCCCAGACCATGCCACAGAAAATTTCACCAACGAGAAGTGTCTGGAGATCGTGGGCGCTAAATGGAATAGCAACGAAGCCCGCCATAAGAACAAGACCAACCAGCATAACTCTTTTATAGCCGAACCTCGAAGAAAAGAAGCCATTGAACGAAGCACCCAGGATAATGCCCACGATACTTGCTTGCGAGAGGCCTGTCTGCCATTTGGCGGGGATCTGGTAGCCCTTGCTGACAGGAACCCCGTATGCTTTCTGGAAAGCTGGATAGCCATAGAAATTATTGATCAGTGCGTTATCGTACCCATACATGGCGATAGATAGAGAGAAAAATGAGGCCCATGCAACACCTTTCCACTGTAAACGAACAGCTTCGAGAATGCCTTGGGAGTGCTCCAGATCGGTGGCCTCCTTAGCTCCCTGAGTGATGGCACCCCATTCCTTTTCAGGAGCAATATCATTATCAACCGTCTCAACTACCGCCTTATCTTCTAGGCCATGAGGGTCATCAACGGCAGTCTGAGCCATGATGGAACTATTGCAATTTCTTTATGAGATAGTTTGGTGTTTCTCTGTGTAGTGACGAGCCAAATAGCACTGTTCCTTGTGACCTTTTATTTATACTTCATTCAGGAGGACCATACGTCACAAATCTATAATGCAACTGAAATCGGTTTATGTCAAGGATGGGCATCAAGCTGGGTGCTTTGTAGTAGAAATTCACGAGCCGTCCAATAGCGTTATTCCCGTAACAACACCTCCGTCATGTAGTGTACTAAGGTTTAAGCTATCTAGAATGTAACCTTAGCATAGGTACTCCTTGAATGGAAGATAGAAAGAGGCTACGGAATATCGTTTTGAGCCACCATGAGACTAATTGCCTAGCTATCTGTAGCTGTTGTCATATAACACTTGGCGTTATTCACATATAGCCAAATATTAGATTGTATATTTTAATAAGAAGTATGTTCATGAGACATGATAAGGGCAGATGGTCGATGATGTCGTTATCTCCCCGATGACTTTGTATCTCATGATCATACAGCAAGATGCAACCACTAGTTATAGCTCACGCCCTGTATTAAATAGTCCGGCTGATTTTAGGCGAACTTGATAATACCATGGATTTCCTAGTGAAGTAAAAACATGTACTTGGCATTATCTATCGTGTAACGTTATATCTCTTCACTGCGAGTTCCGACGGCTGTTCAGCCGATCAACCCCTCTTGGAAATCATGGCCATATCTTGGGATAATATTTCGCCCGCTAGCGTATATATGAATGCCTCTAGCCCCCGCAGTGGCGTCGTGTTGGAGAAGCGAATGGCACGCCAAGAATAAATAGCAGCGGCTTGAACGGCTATAATTCGATGTATGTAGATCGTACCCCGCTTCAACACGCAGCTTTCGAGAAAGAACCCGATAGATAATGGCAGTTGAGTCACGACATCTTAGGTGGGGGACAGCATGTTTCCGGAAATGTCTTGGTATAGGTAAAGATAGTAGCCGAACAAGATCGCTTCTCCGCGATATTTCTCATTTAATCTGGCCATTGTGAAACAACCAAGTTTACTGACCTTTGTTCGAGCCTAGTACCATTCTATAGTTAACAAAAGACCAATATTCGTCCTTCACCATGCCCTTTGACGCTGTTGGTGCTGCCGTGGCAACTTCAAAAGATGGAGCGGATGCTTTGTTCAATCCCTCATATCCCGATTTCAGCCGTTTCCATAGTCGCAGATCGGTTGTGTATAGCACAAAAGGCATTGTTGCGGCGTCACAGCCTCTTGCTGCGCAAGCTGGCCTGGACATTTTGAAAGCGGGTGGCAATGCGGTTGATGCAGCGATAGCCACCGCGGCTGCCCTCGGCGTAACAGAGCCAAACTCGACTGGTGTAGGAGGAGATATGTTCATGATATATTGGGATGAGAAGAAGAAGAAAGCTTTTGCAATGAACGGATCAGGTCGCTCGCCAGCCGCGTTAACAATTGACAAGTGTCGCGAAATAGGCTTGAGCGGGAATTTACTGCCGCCCCAGCATGCAAACTCAGTTACAGTTCCTGGCCAAGTTGCCGGATGGTTTGATGCAATGGATACCTACGGCAGCGGTAAAGTCACGATGGACCAGATTCTGAAACCGTCTATAGAACTCTGTGAGGACGGTTTCCCAGTGTCCGAAATCACAGCCCGACACTGGATAGAGTGTGAGGGGTTACTGAAAAAGTCGTCTCCAAACGGCGGCGAAGTTCTCTTGGCAGGCGGCAAAGCTCCGAGAGCAGGGCATGTCTTCAAAAACCCCAATCTCGCCAAGGTGCTTCGAGAAATTGCTTCCAAAGGCAAAGCAGGATTTTATGAGGGGTGGGTTGCAGAGTCTATTGCGGACACTCTCCAGAAACTCCAGGGTGTTATGACGACTCAAGACTTGAAAGACCATACGACCACCTTTGTTGAACCAATATCTCAGGCTTACAACGAGTATAAGCTATGGGAGTGTCCGCCTAATGGTCAGGGTATCATAGCTCTGGAGGCGTTGGGGATTATCAAGAGCCTAGAGAAGGAAGAGAAGATTCCTCCTCTCAAGAGTCTACAGCATAACTCTATTGAGTATGTTCATACTATTATAGAAGCTCTGAGGTATGCATTTGCCGATGGAGATGCGTATGTCTCGGATCCAGAGCATTCCGGGCCAATTTGGAAAAGTCTACTCAGCGAGAAATACCTCGCTGAGCGAGCGTCTTGCTTCAAATTGGATGCCGTTGATACAACCTTGAAGCACGGGTTCCCCAAAAACGCTTCAGATACCGTCTATCTCACTACGTCTGACTCGGAAGGTAATGCATGCAGCTTCATCTGCTCACTTGCTTCCAACTTTGGCGGCGGAATTGTTCCGAAAGGCTGTGGCTTCGCCCTACAGAATCGAGGAACACAGTTCCAGCTGCGTGAGGGACACGTAAATACGCTCAGGCCCCGCAAGCGACCATATCACACCATCATTCCAGCCATGGTAACGAAGAATGACCGTCTCGATCTCTCCTTTGGTGTGATGGGCGGCTTCATGCAGCCACAAGGCCACTTGCAAGTAATGCTCAACTCGTGTGTCTTTGGCTTCAACGCTCAAGATGCTCTGGATGCTCCAAGAGTGTGTATCCGACCGTCACGCACGTTGCCTGAGTATGCAACGGCTGGCGACTATTCTAAATTGACACAAAAGTCTATGATATGTTTAGAAGAAGGATTCCCGGAAGAGACAGTTGAGGGTTTGCGCAAACTAGGACATGAGGTAGAGCTGATAACCGGATGGAATCGTGACCTATTTGGCCGAGGACAAGTCATCCAAGCAAATTACGATCCAAGTGGCCAGAGAGTCTACAACGGAGGAAGTGATCTACGCAGTGATGGACATGCGGTTGCTTGGTAATATTTTGTATACCCATAGATTTACTTTCTACACGCTAGACCATTCATAATAGACTGCTTCAGCATTATCCTTTCTATGGCCGACTTGATACATCTACCTTGACGTCAGACAACTTTGACGAAACAATCCTTCCATCCTTGATTACGGCCAAGATACTCGATTCAGAACGATCCAACAGCGTAATGTCCTGCAAAGGATTTCCATCTAATACTATAAAGTCGGCGTGGAATCCCTCCTTCACCTGCCCCAGCTCATCGTCTTTCATAAGCAACTTGGCCGCGTTGACAGTCGCACTGCGAAGAATTTGGCCCGCCGTCTGAACCTGGCTTCGCACGGAAAACTCTTTGCTCTGAGCAAAGTGCAGTGGTCCTAATAGATCGGTGCCAAAGCAGACCGTTACGCCGGCATCGCTCGCAATCTTGATAGCTTGAAGGCCCCTTTTCAAGACATCCTCGTTCTTCGCTGCTGACACCGGAGGCAAGAAATTGAGCTGCTTCGACATGACGTGCGTGATTAACGTCGGTGTAAGGAATGTGCCCGTTTCGGCCATGAGCTTAGCCGTCTCTGCATCAAGGAGGTTGCCGTGTTCAATGCCTCTCACGCCTTGTCGGATGGCTTGTTGAATGGCCTGCGGCGTGTAGCTATGGCTTGTGACATATGTGCCATTGTTCTTTGCCGCGGTAACGATGGCTTTGATCTCCTCGTCTGAAAATTGAAGGTTCTCAATCTTGTCCGTAGCGCTTGCGATGCCTCCGCCACCCATGATCTTGATAAAGTCTGCCCCTTGGCGCAGCTCATCGCGGGCAACCCTGAAGCATTCCGATGTTCCGTCAACAATACGACTGATTCCAGAGACAGTGCCGCAAGAGCAAGGACTCTGATCGTGAGAAGACCTCATGTCGCCATGGCCGCCAGTCTGAGAGAGCGCATATCCAGCTATAAAGAGTCGAGGACCGAGGCAAACGCCTTCTTCAACAGCCTCTTTCATAGCCAATGTCGCACCACCACAATCGCGGACGGATGTGAATCCTCGATCAAGCATCGGTTTCAGGACCCAGGGTTGGCGAATGAGACTTATTTTCTCAGTCATATCCTTGTATGCGCTTAAACTCGCTTCGCCGGGGACTACAGCGATATGTACGTGACAGTCAATTAGCCCAGGACACACATGCTTGCCTTTAAGGTCAATGGTGATTTCTCCATCAGCAGTATTAGGAGCTGCGTTTTCGCTAGTGTCTATAGACAGAATCTTTCCTCCGGATGTTTTGATTGTAACATTTTCGACTACTTGCTCTTTGACGGGGTCGATAAGCTTGGCGTTTATAAAAGAATATGTAGGCTGGGCATCAAGTTTCCAAGGCTTGATGATCTTTGACATATCTATGTTAGCCATGGTTGATTCCAGGTGGTTGTAATAATAATTAAATTATCATGAATTCGTATAAGGGCCTAAGACTGGGCGTAGATTGCCAAGGGCATCCAAATAAGCAGAGGAAACAGGAAGCATACACGTAACTTTCATTCCTTTTATACCCGTCTATGAACTCAAAACCTACTGCCATAGGAGGGGAACTACTCCGTAATCCTTTGGCGTCTTAAACTTAATGCGCTGCCTCGGCCCCAAATCTCCACTACATAAGACAACCCCGCGTTCTGCCGTGCTGCCACTTACAACACCGTGGCCTGACGTTTGGATAGAAATAGCACCACCTGTTGCCAATTTCCTTCTCTTATGAGGATCGGGAGAAGATGCATTTGTTCTTTAAAGATGTAATCTATGATTCTCCATCGCCATTTACCTATACTTTCAACACTGACTTGCCTTTGCTTGGTTATCAACTCCCAGAGTCGTTTTATTCGGAAATTCAAATTGCAAAAGTTCCGGCTAAAGAAGCGGAAGCGGAAGCGGAAGAATGCTATATTTCCCTTGCCCGTGTGCGGCAAACGATTACTTCACATCTTACTCAAGACTCAGCGCTATCAAATGGAGGGTAGAGTAGCTTATTATATCAAAGAAGTTGTGCCAATTTTTAAACGTTAAACTTCATTATAATCTCCGTTAACAAAAGATATACCGTTCGTTACCTTTAGTAGTCTTCAAGCTTGATGTGAAGAGCGCGCCTGGTTTGTACGCTTTATGCACTCATGTGCGTAATAGATATGTGCTCATTTAAACCCTGACTATATACATTCGTATTCTTGTTTCTTTTTGCCCCTGTTCATTTATCATTTTCATCCACGAATCCCATTTATATGAATTGCGTCTTCAAACTCTACCGTTGCCTTGCAAATCACCACTTGTTGGGTATTACCTCCCCCTTGACCACGTTGACCAAGTCTCTTATAGGCCCTAACATTTCGCCTTTTCCGAATTGCATCACCTTCTGCATCACCTGTTCATAATTATCGCCAGGAGATACCTTTCCAACAATCTGCTCTTGCCGTGTCTCAGCGCCGTGCGACGTTAGAACAGTCCGGCCAACAACTGCGTCCATACCGCGTAAAGCAAGGGTGATTGCTTCTCTTGCAACGGCCGGGATACCAGCAGCGTCAAGCGTGAATATTTTCGTCGAAGGATAGTTTTTCTGAATAAAATTAACAATGTTTGGGTTATATGCGCTGCCTCCACAAAGGAACAGTTCGTCGATATTTTGTGATGGCGCAAAGCACTTATAATGATCCACGATAGACTGAGCCGTGATTCTCGTGATCGTGGCAACAACGTCTTCCGGTAAAAGCCCCTTATCTTCTGCTTTTGATATAAGTTCATGAGCTAATACAGCCCTGAAATCATCGCGGCCAGCACTCTTGGGAATAGACCGTTGAAAGTAAGGATGAGAGGAGATGAAGTCGTCCACGATCTCTTCGTCAACCTTTCCTCGCTTGCCTATTTCGCCATCTATATCGTATCTCTGCGCGCCATTAGTATAATGGTGAATAGCAGCGTCGATGTAAATGTTTCCAGGGCCCGTGTCAAAGGAAAAGAAGTTGTCATTTAGCTCGCCGTCGATGTCTGGGGGGATAAAGCATACGCTGCCGATGCCGCTAATGTTTTGACAAGCTCTTAGCTTGGTAGGATGATGCAGAAGCAGGGCGTCAAAGTCGGCCAGGGAAGCCCCTGGCTGGCCCACAGCGACTTCGCCGACTCGAAAATCGGTCACTGTTGTGATTCCGGTACGTGCAGCAATGACGACGCCTTCGTTCATACTGATCGATGTCCTCGCTTGGCGTGTTATGGGATGAGGAATGCGCCATGTTGCTTGTGCATGAGAACTGATAAAATCTATTGTAGATTTATCAATGTTGTTGGTGGCAATGAACTCCAATCCGGCCGTGGCAAAAGCTTCCCCGAGAATAGCATTGATTTCCGCGACTTGCTCTGGTACGTTGAAGTCATGGAGAGCCATGTCCATCAGTCGCTTCTTGATTTCAGGGTCCAGTAGCGCCTCTCCATATTTCAGCAGCTCCAGGCTGACAGGCCCTGCAGCGTTTTGCTGTCTGAAGCGGCATAAAGCGCAGTCTATGCTCTCCTAAACTACTTGGTGAGCATCCAGATTCAACTGACGCATCCCAAGAATAATATGGGACCATACCACGGAAATTCCACTGCTCAGGCCCAAAACAACCAAATCCAATACTGGATCAGTGTTTGCAACAGAGCCCATCTCGAATCCCTATCGCCTGGGAGATCATCATACGTTGTCAGATTACTACTCTGAAAATTCTCTGCTATCGAAAACTAGTCGGGATGAGGCTAAATGGATATATTCTCGTACAATTGGTAATTGCCCCTGCAGCGGACGGACGGGCGCTCCGTCTAAGCGGGAAAAGGAAATCGTCGATAGCCTTTCAGCCGAGATCAGTCAGCAATATCTAGATCTTAGAAATGGGCTAACAGTCGTCGAGAATCAATGGCTTCAGGAACCAACCGCCCAGTGGCAATTGTTAGCGTGTCTGGTTACAGCCATGCTGCATACCAAGTTGAGCTGTATTAATAGGCTCAATAACTAGTCTACGATACTGACACTTATATACGATGCTGCCAACTCGACTTCAAATTTGCTTAAACGGCGCCATTAGTGATTAGAGAAGGATGGTTCAATAAAAAATCTTTCATGACTGTGAATGGCTGAATTTTGGTTGGCTGCTGGGGATAAACGAATACCCACGTGGCCGAAATCGGCAGTTGGAGGCACGCCGTGGTTGTGGACTCGGTGTTGAACCGCACGTGTATTTTTGAATTCTTGTATCTTTAATCATGTGGTTCACAACTACATTGTGGCGTTAGAAGTGCCGCTGAATTGAAAATATTTCAAGCCGCGCCTTTCCGTTTTCCAAGATTAACTTTCGATCTTGGTATTCGGGCCGGTTACCGTAGAATGAAGAGCAATTAATGTCTGTATTTTAAGGCAGCAGCTAGTCTTCGAACTATACAAGAGATTGCATCCCGATACCTAATATATATGTATGCTACTAGACTAGGATTAAGGATGCAAAAATACAAAGAATAGCCCCCGTTGTAACACAAAGTGCATGACTCCTGGTTGAGAAGAGAGAGTTAAAGAGACACTCCTTCGGTCAACGGGGGAGTGCTGGCAGCAACTGACTGCATCTGCTCAACAAATTGTGCCAGTGTTTGGGCCTTATATTCTCCCCCGCCTCTTCTCGAAGGATTGCTGTGCTCGACTAGCCTCCGTGTCATCCTACCTTGAGCATCTCTATACTGATAGGGTACATGTACCTGTATTTAGCATACACATGTGTATCTTCCGTGTTGAGATTTATTTACTCACTTGGGATAAAATAAGCCCTTGAATTTAAATAAAACGATGATGGAGGGACCTGTAATGTCCATGTGCAACAGTCTTCAGCTACAGGCATGTCACTTGTTGGCAACGACACAGCATGAATCAGACAAGCTGTTGGCTACGCGTATAAACCCAAATTATAGCTCCCGTGTGTTTCCACAGCTAGCTCATGACGATCGTGTATCGATAGCTTCCGAGTCAGTTCCATATCCGTATATGATGTCACGCAGAGGATGCCGACGCTTTGATCATGAGTCAGGCTATCAGACAACGTCTTGGGTTGTGCGATGCACTGATTGGCGGAGCTGCGGTCTCTGTAATTCTTGGCCAACAGCTGATGCAATAAAAGGGAGAAGAGATAAACAGAGTGACGATAATTCACTAAGAATTATACACACATGTGCGGTTAATGCTATGAAGATCAATACATGTACATATACAACATGTAGTGATATTGAGACTGGATCCAGTCTACAGGCAGCATCGATGTCCCTCAGCTGTCGCTGCCTGCATCTCACCGAGATTCACGCCTCATGGCTCATGGCGGCCCCTGCCTTAGCCGCCTGCAAGGGACTTGTTCCCCTGTGTTTGGGGCCTTGTGACCACTGAGACACTCCCTATCAGCGGACCAGGGCCCCCGTTTAGGCCTAGCCGCAGCGTCCCAGGCACTGACCGCCCGCATCACTCAGTTGAACGGACGCTATCGGAGCTAAGCCAAGCCGGGCCGAGCTGAGCTACTGCTGCTGTATTACGGCGTGCATCATCTCTACAGCACATGAGCTTATCTCAGTTGACTCTTGTTCTCCCAGCTCCTCCATCATCGTCTCGTCTCTCTCCTCCATCTTGTCCCTTCCAATCGCCCTCACTCTCCTCTCCGCTCCGCTCACCATCTCCCGCACTCTCCTCCATAATCACCGCCACAATGGCTGTCCTGAGCCGATTGGCCCTCACGGCCTCGTTTGCTCTCGGCGCCTCGGCCGCTGGGCTCGGCGGATCCTGGCAGCAGAGCCCGCTGACGTCGCCCTCGTCGCTCTCATCGTCGCACGGCTCGAAGCCGCTGATTAGCACCGAGGCCCTGCAAGAGGCCATCAGCATCGACGCTCTCGTGAAGCGCGCCGAAAAGTTCTACAAGTTTGCCCAGACCTCGGAGGAGGACTACGGCCACCCGACCCGAGTCATTGGCAGTTCTGGTGAGTGCTCGGTCAGCCGGCCGGCAGCGGTTGTGACATCAGCTAAACAATTGCGCGATTCCAGGCCACGAGAGGACTCTCAACTACATTGTCAACACTCTGCTCGACCAAGGCGATTATTACAACATCTCTACCCAGGAATTCCCGGTGACGCTGAGCAATGTCTTCGAGTCCCAGCTTGTTCTCGGCAGCAGCGTATCGAAGAGTGCTGTTCCTATGGGCTTGACACCGGCAACCAAGGACAGAGAGCCTGTCCATGGCCAGTTGGTGCTCGTAAACAACGACGGCTGCCATGACTCCGATTACCCTGCCAACGTCAAGGGCAATATTGCCTTCATCCGCCGAGGAGCTTGCGCCTTTGGCGACAAGTCCATCGGGGCTGGAAAGGCGGGCGCCAAGGCTGCGGTCATCTACAATACCGACCCCGAGGAGCTCCACGGTACGCTGGGCGAGCCAACCAAATATCACGTTGCGACTTTCGGCATCGACGGTGTGGAGGGCAACGAGTTTGCCAAGAAGCTTGCCAAGGGCGAATCCGTCAGTTCAATTGCCTACATCGACGCCGAGGTCAAACAGATCCAGACGGTCAATGTCCTGGCGCAGACGGACGAGGGAGATCCAGACAACTGCGTCATGCTTGGTGGCCACAGTGACGGCGTTGCCGAGGGCCCCGGTATCAACGACGATGGCTCTGGCAGCATGTCTGTCCTCGAGGTTGCTGTCCAGCTGACCAAATTCAAGGTGAACAACTGCGTCCGCTTTGCCTGGTGGGCCGCCGAGGAGGAGGGTCTCCTGGGATCCGACTTTTACGCTGCCAGCCTGTCCGAGGAAGAGAACCAGAAAATTCGCCTCTTCATGGACTACGATATGAGTAAGTGGACCTTGAGAATAGGCTACGGTGAGGCAGTTACTGATTTTTTTTTTTTAATAGTGGCCAGCCCCAACTTTGCCTACCAAATCTACAACGCTACCAACGCAGAGAGTCCTGCCGGCTCCGAGGAACTGCGAGACCTCTACGTCGACTGGTACAAGTCCCAGGGTCTCAACTATACCTTTAGTATGTTTCCATTAGTCTCTCGTTCTAGCTTGATTGTTGTCTAACGTCTTGATAGTTCCCTTTGACGGCCGTAGCGACTACGACGGCTTCATCCGCGCCGGCATTCCTGCTGGTGGAATTGCCACTGGTGCGGAAGCTGTGAAGACAAAGGAGGAGGAAGAAATGTTTGGCGGCCATGCCGGACAGTGGCTTGACCCCTGCTACCACCAGATCTGCGACGACCTGGGCAACCTGAACCACACTGCATGGGAGGTGAACACCAAAGTAAGCTTCTTTCGAACAACTGTCATCAATTTTGAGTTTTTAACGTTGGCTAACTATTATACACAGCTTATTGCTCACTCTGTCGCTACCTACGCTCTTTCCTTTGAGGGATTCCCCAAGCGTGAGCAGGAGTCCAAGATTAGCTCCTACAGCGAGACGATCAAGCAGCACGGTCCCAAGGCAATCATGTAAACGGGAGTTTAATCTCATTTCGCGTCTTACTTACAAATGTGCGACTATATTCGAGGGGATAGAACAGGGCATGGGAGATTTGGATATTGTAATATTTTACTTGGCTACACGGTAGACTTGGTCGTAATAGCGGGCATACCTGAGAACTAATTCAAGTTATTGATAACTCATATACACACACAAAAAAAAAAGAAAGTTCCTTTGCCATCGAGTTTCATACCACTTTAATTCAGATTAGGAACGGTAAATTGCGGAAAACTGAGGAAGCAGAAAAAATATATAGATAGATGCAGATATATGTATAACGCAGAAAAAAGTATAAAAAGACAATTTCCAATGTTTCCCTCAATATGCGTTTTCCCCCTAACGCCGTTCGCTTTATTTCCAAATGATGGGGCTACAGTTAAAAAAAAAAATAGAGAAAATGAAAATGAAATGAATAATTTGTAGCATAGACAAACTGTGGGAGGAGAGGGATAAGTAGAAGATGGAAAGGGAGTTAACACTCTTTTTATCCCACTTCTTTATTTTTATCAATCGTATATGTGCCGTGGTGGTATAGGTGGTTCTCATTGCATCTTCTCTCGAGCCACTGCTTGCTCGTGGAAGCCGAAGCAGCTCATCCAGGATTGTCATTTGACCGTCTTTCTTCGAATACGGTGTTTGAGCGGGTTCTTGAACTTGATCATCTTCTTCAACCGCATGGGCTGCTCCGCGGGAGCCGTGCTCGCAGGAGCAATGGCCGAAGCATCCAGCGGCACTGGGGCAGTGTTGGGGGTCGTGTTCATGCCGGCGCTGCTTCCCGGCGGCAGAGCCACGACCGGCTTCTGGAGGATGACACGCAGCATCTTGCTGGTGCCCTGCTGGCCCGGATCGAGCTGCATGAGCTCAACGAGGTCATCGCTTACTCGCTGGGCGAAATCAAAGGTGTAGAATTCGTTATCACGGAGTTCGAGGGTAAGGACTGGGAGAGGAATCATGGAGAGAACGGGTATGTCGGCCAGGTTGTAGCCGGAGAAGATGGACCAGAGTCGAGGCTGGGGAGCAGCAACAGCAGCATCACCATCGGATGTGGGCTGCTGGCCTGACTGCCCCGACGTGGACGTTGCTGCTGAGGCTTCAGAGATGGACGAGGCTGAGGATGTGCGGTCGGCGGGTAGCCGCGGCGCATTCTGGGCTACGGGCGCATAGTTGGGGATTGCGCGCCGGGCCATGGATCGCGCGCCAAAGGAATCCCTCAGGCGGCGCATGCGGAGCGACAGGTCGCTGTTGGAGGAGAGCAATCTGGTCATTCGTCGCTCCAGGCCGAGCTTGCTATTCTGCGCATCTTGTTCGCCAGGACTGGATTTCCCATGTTAGCCTGCATGAAGCCAAAAATAGCATAGGGGCAAATAAATATATAATGGGCATTTTTTCTTCCTATAATATTACGCGGGAGGAAAGTGTCCTGCTTACCACTTTAGGATGGTCATCATCATGTTCATGGACAGGTTATGCCACCGTATCCTGGCCGACAAGCTCGACAGCTTCTGGGAATGCTGTGTGCACGAAGCGATTCGCGCGGACAGGTTTTCGCAAATCTCAATGGGCACAATGGCCTCTTGCAGGTCAGAGATGGCGAGAACGGCATCGGTCAGCGTGGCGATCAGGTCGTCGATGCTGATCCAAGTGGCCCGGTCGGGATAGGGCAGCTGGCCGGCCTCGAGGAGGGAGAAGTTCTTGTACAGAATGTGCACGGAGGAGCGGCACTGCTTGACTTCCTGCAGCGCCTTGTTGAGGATGGCTGTGTCACGGCCAGGGCTGGTGTTCATCTCGTAGAGCGAGTCGATGGTTTTGCCGCCAATGGCCAGCAGGCCAATGATGGCGGTGGTGACGCAGAGCTGCTCGAGGATGGGCACCGAGGCCGCGGGCGGAGGCGTCGTGGCCATGATGGTTCGCAGCAGACGTCTCCTCCGACGAGATGTAGGGATGGGATAGGGATATGGACGTGGGTGTAGGTGGGCGCAGGACGTGTATGGTATGCCGAGGCGCTGCCCCTTCGCTAATCTGCCACAAACGCGGAAGTCAATCGATATCGCCAAGCCACGATTGCTTGGCCCTGCTTGGCGCTTAGTGGCGAGCGGTGCTGTTATGTGACGTGATTGTGCGTCTGCAGTCTGGAGGTGGACGGCGGGCGTTTGCGACGGGGATGCGGTTCTGCGGCGGTGGTTGTGCTGTCCTCAACACGGTGGCAGCTTCAAGCCATCATCATGGCCTCGTGGTGTCCTTGTATGCACGCTCGGGTCCTGGATTTCGTCTGCCCCCGGTTTCGCTTGCTTCCTCGCCTCTGTATATGCGCGCGTCCTCGAATATATATCCCCGGCTATCTCTTCTCTTCTTTTTTTCGTCTTTGTTGATTTTCGCTCGGTTCAGATCGGTCGATGCAGCGGAGGTGAAGACGCTCGCTTCTGCTCGTATCGCGGGAGGCGAGGCCAAGTGTTGGAGGTGGCCAAAAAGGGCAGCAGCTCGCACGGCGACCGGAACGCAGAAATAGAGAGCGCTAACACGTCCGACGAAGAAGCTGCGCTGCAACGTTTTCCAGCAGCAACGCAGAGCGAGACAAGGACGGGCGAGCGAGAGAGGAGAGACTGGCTGCGGCACGACGGGACTGAGACACTCGAAAATGACGGGCGGCGGACCCCCGGCGGAATAAAAAGGACATGCGGCGGCGACAAACGCCAGACTGGACGAACGCAGCGATTGCTGGCCTGGGCGTGCGCACGGCAATGGGCCATTTGATCGTCTCTGCTCGAGTCGTTTTTTTTGTGGTTCCCCGCCTTGGAAAGCCTCCCTGGAGAGGCGTTTGGTTGACCACGGAAAATCGGCATCTCAGCATCTGGCATCTGCGAGCCTTGCGGGCCCTTCCGGCCGTATCATCCGAGTAGGCCCAGGCGATGGGCCAATCGCAGGCGCGCGCAGCTGCTTTGGGGGGCTGCTTAGGGGGGGACGAAAGCTTCCACGCTGCCGCTAGAGCACCGGGGGGGGGGCCCTTCAGTGAGCCTGAAGCGCTGCGACGTTTTGCTGGGCCGCTGAGCCACACCACACGAAGCGCTATCCCCCCCCAAAGCGTGCGCTGGCTGCTCGGCGAGACGTTGCCGATGGAAGCGGGTTTGCTGGATTGGGGGAGGGGCATACAGTGCGGGAGAAGGCGACGACGACGCAGAGTGTGGCCGTTGCCAGATTGGTCCTCGCAACTATCTGGTACGCGTTGATTGCATTGATGGCATAGCAAGAGGTATTTCGACATGTATCTCTGGATGCTTGACAGCGATGCTGTGGCTTGTATGAATAGTAGGTATTGCATTGAGAGACATGTCATAATCGTAACGTATCCATATAATGTAGGGATTCCAGACTCAGCAGCGCCCGCTGTGGCAGATTCATCTGCGACATGCAGTCAATGCGCCGCGCCCGCGCACTGTGGGCGCTGCAAAAAGTTGAAACGCTGCTGAGGCCATCAGCGCCAGACCCGGGTCAGATCAACTGCGCCAGCTGGGGGCGCTGGCTGGCTCTAGGGGCAGCTCCCGGCTGGCAGGTGCCGAGCAGCTCCGCAGTGGACGCCCATCGCAGCACGCTAAGCGGCGCAATGCAGCAGTCGCAGTGCTGGGGGGTTTCTGTTCCAGTACAAGCACGTACCAGCCACGGCACCGAGTCACAGCGGATGGTGGCTGTTGCTGCTTGGGCACTGTACATTGCTGGCCTTTGTCTTCCACTGCTGTGTCAAATATAGAGCTTTGACATGCTGTGTGTGCTACAGACATGAGCTGACATTTGCTTGTATGTCATGCACTGCTTCCCATGCTGGCAAACAACACATTCTGCTCAACCCAACAAAGCAAAGCAGAAGCAGCAGCAGAGAAAAGGAGAAGTACATAGTAGCTGACAGGTCTGGTTGTAAAAGCGATGGGACAGAGACAAACCAAGCAAGTTGTTGGGTGGAGGCGCGGCCTTGAGCCTGAACCCGACTGCGATACGAGGAAATCCCTCTTCTGGCCTATCAGGCGCCCGCCTGTCCAGCAAGGCCTGCACCTGCGTCACAATCAGCCTGTCAACTACTTGGAATGCATCGAGTGGTGATGCGGCCTCGATATCAGGGCAGGGCGCCTGTCACTCCTCATATCTGCTGGGAAGCACATCTTGGGTGCATCCAGATGTGGCTTGCTGCCGGCAGAGGATAAGACTGTGCTGCACTGTGCCCGTACTGGTGAATCGGGTGACGACAGCTTGAAGTGGCCCCTATTACTAAGAATTCCAAATACTTGCATGCAGCATACTACTAGGGTTGTAAAGAGCTTTTTAACGAGAAAAAAAAATTACGTCGATGATGGATAGCAGTAGCAGACCGTTTTGGCAAAATCCACATGGTTTATTTGCCATCACAGGGAGAGATATATTGCATTCAGACATGCACATAAAAGAAGATGCTAATTGAACCCTTGGAAATTACTATCACGGCACTCCTAATCCCAAACGACATGTACTGTACCTGCACCAACCGGTCCTCCGTGTCTCTGGCTCGCACTGTGCCGCCATTGTTCCGCCGCGCAAACTCCATATCAAAAACATCACCACACCAAGTCAAACAATCATCCCGTCCCTGCATAACGCCGGCGCAGCACGCTTCCTCTTCCAGCGGCCACTAGTACCATCTTGCTGCTATGTATTGCTATCGTATACCATTTCTTCCTTCTAACCGCCAGACTGCCTATTCACCAGCACGTAAGCTTCCACTCGCTCGCCGACATCGCTCTCGCCAGTACAGCCACCAGCGCAATATTTTTCCCCTTCGCCCATCAGCTGATGCTCCACCCATTGCTGGATATCGCGTTCTCTCTCTTTGGAGGAATCAAACCCAAAGTGCCGCTGGAATATGATGAGCAGCTCCTCTTCCACTCGGACCGCTCCCGCATCATCATCTTGTCCTCCACTTGATTCATCACAGCATATACCTTAACAGCAGCCGGAATACTGCCGCTATCCCGTCGGACCCGCTGTCTGCCTCCTCAAAAGTCAACCTTTTGCGTGCGTTGCAGCGCATGCAGTTGATTGGCTCGTCTTCTCTTTCGGGTACTGCTAGTAGCATCGCCGCAACTGTGTCCAGGTTGCCGTCGCCGTCTTGCCGTTTCGGGATATTGGCGGCACAATGCGTTTATCCACATCTCCGACGTTCCCTGTTTGATCGACGGAGACCGTTTGGGCTTTTTTTACTGATAGAGACTTGTTGCGCCCGCGTTATCACCTTTGTTCCAGCAACGAAACGCTTGGGCGAGACAGGCAAAAGCTCGGTGCCCAAACCTGACTTGAACTCTCCTATAGGAAGCTCTCTGGAGCAAATTATGCACACGACTTTGATCTGAGCAATGTTTGCTTCTACATATGATGTATCGTTGATATACTGACAGCCTGTAGGCCAGTCTTAGTCCTCGGGTACGCCTAGCACTGGTGGCCAGCGCACTGTTCTTCTTCCTGCACGGCCGCTTCTCGATGCTAGGCAGTCAGTTGCCTTGAACTAGCCCTACAAGTAACAGGTTTCAATTCGAGGGTTTCCAGGAACCCTTGGTCTTGATTTAATAACTCTGCATCTCTTGGCTGCCTTCTTCGACATGAAAGGAGGGGACACCTTCCGTGATACTACCAGAATCATGGGACTATTATGCCATGACTGGGCACCTTATCTGATCAACATGATTTTTATCACAATACTTGTGCCGTATATGTACCGAAACCTCAACGATGAATGCTCCGTCGATTTGCTGGGCTACCTATATTACACCGTCATGTTCAACAAGAGTCAATTCGACCGAGTTTGGACAGTGCGAACAACCCTGAGAGTGTAGTAGTTGGAATTTTGCGCGCTTGAATACACATAGACGCCTCCTCTCGCCACACTGCTCTGCGTCTCACCAACTGCTGCGAAGACAAAATCATGGTTCTATCATACCGGTCCATTCCACGTATTGAAGTTGTCGTTTCAAGGTCAAAAGCTTGCATGTGATTAGTACATACATTCTTACCTATAAGTGGCTTGTCCCTGCAGCTGCCAAGACAACGAACCGATCCTAGCCTATGCCAAGTCTTTGTTACCCGGATAGACCAATGACACTCTTGAGCAGTCGGCAGCCCCAGAGAGCCAAGTCTTCGGCATTACGCGGCTGAGACCCGCAAGAATGTCACAGTGGAGCAGCTTCTCGTGCCAACAACTGAACATTACATAAAGATTTCTAGCCTTGGGTCATGCCTGAGTGCTCGGCCCAAATCTAGTGTTTTCTTAAGATTGTGCGCAAAGGCAGCCTACTTAGAACCACAACTCTTCTCCGTGCATATTCTATTCCCTCCAACCAAGACTATGCCTCCATAGTGCTACTATAACTCGTATCTGGACGAACGCAGTTTGAACACAAATGACCTTTTCCAGTTCTCTTTTATAATGCTCGAGACTTTGTAGTTGTGGCAGCCATAGCTCCAACTAACCATGACACCGTTGTGTCTATACGATTCTAGGAAAGTTAATCTGGCACAATTACCACTACTCCTTAGTAATTGCTTCATATTACTGCAAATTGTTGGCTTTCTATCCAGACTGGTGATGCCGTCAGGGCCCAGAACCCGTATGTTTAGTGGCCTATTTGGTCGGTGGTTGTGGGTTGTCACAATGGGTGTATTCTGGGGCAGGCTGTTCCACGAGTAGATAGCATTTGAGCTGAGAAACCAAAGTGGCTCCAAGGGTTTGAGCAGCTCAGGGGAATAATTGTCGAGGGGAAGGTTTGCCGGCTCGTTTTTTTACGGCAGAACAAATAAGTTGAAATTATTATATATGAGCGCTTTTGAATACTGGCATTCGCACTAGTAAGCAAATACAAATCCACGATACGTGTCAACCGCCTCCTGCACCTTGTCTATGTACTTGTCATAGCCCCCCATGAACCAGAGCGCATGCCTCCCACTCTTAGGCTTTCTAACGGTGTTGTGATCGCTGAAGAGATAGGATTCTCCTTTATAATACACGGTTTGTTGTATGACTGCGTTGCATACTTTCACCCAGTCGTCTTCAGCTTGCTGAGTAGCATCTACAAGAACTGTCTTGTTGCCGCTTGCTGATGATTTCTCCTTCTTCATTGTTTCGGCTTTTGAGATTAGCTTTCCGATCATTTCTGCGTGGAATTCGGAATGTGATGGTATGTTGGCAAGTGATGATTGGGGTCCAATGACGAAGAAGAGGTTAGGGAAACCAGCTTTGAGGATTCCGAGGTATGAAGTCGACCCCTCGGCCCAATGCTCGCCTAATGTCGTCCCTTGAGGTCCAGTAATGTTTATATCAGCCCAGGTACCGTCAGACTCATAGCCGGTTGCATAAATGATCACATCCAGCTCGTACAGATTCTCCGTGGTTTGGATACCCTTTTCGGTAATTTCAACCAAAGGAGTCTTTTTGAAGTTGACAACATCCACGTTCTCTTGATTGAAGGCTTCATAATAGCCAGAACTGCAGACAGGTCTCTTGTCATACAAGGCTTCTGCTGGTGGCATGAGTTTCTCACGCTTCTCGGGATCTTGAACAATCTGGGCTATTTTTTTCCGTAAAAACTGACAAAGCTCCCTATTTGCCGCTTCGTTTGTCATGATGTCCGAAAATGTGTAGAAAGTAAAAGCCAAGCCCCACACAGAATTCCAAGCTGCCTCAAAGACTTTCTCTCGCTCCTCTGCGCTGACGCTGAAAGTTGTATAATCAGCAGAGACCGGGTCGAAGCCGGATCCGATCCCGCATCTCCGAACCTTTCTGAAGACATCCTCATAGTTTTTGTTAACCTTGTCTCTGTATTCAGCTGAGACAAGATCTTTATTGTTCGGAATCACGTATTGCGCCGAGCGTTGGAAAGATACCAACTGCTTCGCCTCTTTTGCCAAGCCGACTAGAATTGCAGCACCAGAAGAGCCAGTGCCGACGATTCCAACTCGCTTGCCTTTAAGGTCACGATTCTCAGGCCAAATTCTAACAACATTGAAGTCAGGAGGTGTTTTATCACTCATCGTAGGTAGAACTTACCCAGTGTGATATTGCTTCCCGGCAAACTTTTCTTGTCCAGGAATAGAAGGCCAAACGGTTTTATTAAAGCGTCCAGTAGCAAGGATCAAGTAGGTAGCCTTGAAGGTTTCTCCAGTAGATAGCAGAACAGTCCATGTGGAATCCGACTTATCAAAGGTGGCAGACTTCAGTTCAGAGGAGAATTGCATATGCTGCCTCAAGTTATGGCGCTCCACGACGTGATTCATGTAAGCCCGGGTCTCTTTCTGAGGCAGAACATGAGTTGGCCAGGGATAAGTTAGCAAGTCTTCTTTGTCCCAACTGTATCTATAGACTTCGCTAGGAGTGTCACTGGTGGCATTTGGCCATTGGTTCCAATACCAAACACCACCAACGTCAGGGGCCTTTTCAAAAAGTTTCACCGAGAGCCCAAGTTGGCGGAGTTGGTAAAGTTGGTTGATGCCAGCAAACCCGGCCCCAACGACAATAGCATCAAATGATAGCATGTTGTAAAGCAAAAAGCGGTTTACTTTAACGTTGGTTGCTTGATATTAAATATTTCTGATAGATGAATAGGTTACACAGGAATAGGGAGCAGTATATATATTCATAGAGGGGAACTACTTAACCGATTTTTCTAATGTCGGGTAATATTTGTCAGGTCGTACAATCAAGGACTTACGGATCAAAAGGATTCACAGGATTGAACGGAATTAGAGAGTTCAGAGTGACATAAGTGGGATAAGTGGGATAAGAGGAATAAGCGGAATGGAAGGAATAGGAGGAATCAGTGAGATGTCGGAAAAAATATCCATTGGGCCGCTGCAGTGCTTATTGTCATGAAATATCTTATATATAATCTAATGACAACTTCCATTAGTTTCCCTTTTCCCATCGTATGATTTTCTCAAACTAAAATTAGACTCCATCCAATAATTAATCAACAAAAACAACATTTTATGATGAAGCTTTACATTGGTAACGACACTTGCTCACGAGCTCCTCATCTGGTGGCCAATGAGCTTGGCATTAAACATGAACTTGTTTTTGTTGACGTTTCCACCAAAAGTACGTCAAATGGAGAGGACTTTTCAGCAATAAACCCCCTCCTTTATATTCCTGCTCTAAAACTTGACAACGATAATCACGATGTAATCTCTGAGGCTATTATTATCTCTTCCTACTTGGCCGACCAGTACCCAGAATCTGGCATGCTTCCGCCACCTGGCACATTGGAACGCGTTAAAGCAGACCAGTTCCTCGTTCAACTTACAACCGAAATTGCGCAGAAGCATATCCCACTTATTCTCAAACTGATGACTGAACAAGGTATCTATTTCAGCCCCAACAAATCGTACATCACTTATTGTTCGCAAACTAATGCCTGAGATAGGTACTCAGGTCAACACCAACAGGCTTCTGAGAGCATATCAGCTCTTGGATGATCGCCTTGCGGACAAGCGCTCCTACTTATTTGGTGAAACCTTTACTGTAGCCGACGCGTATGTCTGGGGCACTTTTTGGAACAACCGCTCTGGTGTGAATCTTGATCACATGAATAATTTAGCAGCATGGAAGGCTCGCGTGGATGCCCGGCCAGCTGCAATTAAAACGCTGAAGGAGGAGGCTGAGATGGTGGCGATTTATAAAGCCCGAATTGAAGCTCAAAGCAGTTAAAAGGAAGACTGGGGGAAGCCAAAAGTTGTATTGCGAGGAATTCATCAAATCTCCACAAGCAATACAGACATACCGCTATAGAATCGAGCGTTAGTTTTAGACTTGGAATTGCTAGTTAGGGAAGAGTAACAATAATTCGAAATTATGTTTATTTGAAATGCTATTATGTTATCCAAGTTTGTCTTATTGAAGACATCCACTTAATCAATGGCTTGAAGACGGCCATTGGTGATGAGTCTATGTCCATGGTCATGTTGATCCTATCTAGAGAGTCGTCCGAATCAACAGCCTTTCGAGAATTCATAAGCAATCCTTTCGGACAAATGGTCTCTAAGTTAATACCTGAGCTGAGAGCCCGGAATCATTGAATCCTATAATCAAGTCGTACCATCTTTTTATTGTTATCAGAATGTGTGAGAATTTAGCTGGGACTGCATGCAGATCGATGAATCGCCCAGCCAATAGCTGCAAATCTGCGCATCATCCTTGCATATTCTGTGACAGTTTCCTGGAGACACTATGTATGTACAGAGCTATTAATGCCTGCATTTTCATGGATAAAATTTCCTTGATTTTCGGCTTCTAGAAGAAGGGAATTAAGATCCGGATGCTTCAAGAAAGAAGGTTTTTCTTTGGGATCGGAATGCTTACAAATTGTTATCATCTTTGGTGTATATAGCGCGATAGTCTCAGCTCATCCTCATGACAGCCAATCATAGCCTGAGAATTCCTCAGCGCCGCAATTTTCGTCGCAGGTAATCTTATATTTCCCGTCCTCTGGCAATAACCGGGGCCGGTACGGCGTTTTACGCTGCTCGGCGTCTTCCTTCAGCGATCATATGCAGCAGTATTATTTGCATATAGCTTACGAACTAGAATCCTTCTATTTTCCTTCGGATACACCGTGCCCGATATGGCAAGCTGTACGACAAGACTTTAACGGCAAGGTTAGACGCCATGGAGAAAAATTGTCTTACAGAGCTTGGAATCTGAAAATTACCCGAGGTCCAATTCGTGAATTAATTTGCCAGGGGATAAGATCGGGATTACGGGTTCTTTCGAAAAAAGGGGGATAGTTCCTATAGGGATACCAACTTCCATTTACGAGATATTGCTCGGGCTCTCGGGTTCTAAACCTAGTTCCCTCCCAACAGTCATGCAAGCAATCAAGCAGTATTGTGGAAAAACATTATCCGTGCCTCAGGAACGGTTTCTCTTGAGTAAAGTGGATAATCGGAATTACGTTAAGAATAAACTATGAACAGGGATGCGTAGTAAGCAGGAAGTCAGGAAAGCCAAGAGTCTTGAAACGGACTTGTCCGAGGAAAGAAGTCAAATAGTGTACATGGATGAAACCAGTTTTTTAAGGTACGAAAGCAAAGGCCCAATAGCAAATGAAGCAAAGGAAATAGGACTTTAAACGGACTTTTTACATCAAACCGGCATTTGCTCCATAGTTACTTCGCAATTTTTTTTATCGCTTTAACCACCTTTTCGCTTACCTTTTGCTGGTGACCAAAACAATTACCTATTCATCTCAAGGAGAAATACTTGTTGATAGTTTACTTACCTAGCGCGGGAATCCGTAATAGTTGAGCTCAGCCTATAGAGAACTAGCGGTCAGCGGTCGATCCTCCTCTCCCCAGTGCCGGATTAGTATTTCAATTTTTCGGGACCGAGTATTCTCGTATCCTTGAGTTTGTCCTAACCTGTTATATCATTACCCTGTATTAATCTCAACCCTATGCTGTTGCAATTTTAGGTGGTGTTGCACATGTTAAAATAAACAGTGTAGTATGCAGTATATTCAAGTGACAACAAACAAAAAGAAGAGACAATTTAGAAACAATAAAGTCAAATTTGGCAATTTGATACTCGACGATAGTAACGCTCATTTCGAGATTGTATTTCACAACGTATGATTGTGACTATAATAAACATGAATGTATGCAGTGAATACTAGCAAATTGCCTTGTCTATATTGACTAATATAATCGTTTAAAATGCAAATCCAACTCCTATCCGAAAACCAATATATAACAATAACGAATATACAGATTTCTAGATTCCAAATTTTTCACAGCTCCAAGTGCTGGCGGCACTGCTCTTCGTTGCACTGCTCTTTGGAGGCTGCTGCTGAAGAACCTGCTGGCGACGACGGCGTCACTGCTGGATAGAGATCGCACTCAGAATCCTCAGCCTGAGGGCAATCGCTTGTCAGACAGGTCGACTGCAGTTGCGGCCCTTGAGTCTTTACAATTGATGTAGGCGGACCACAGCGAACGGCGAACACGTCATAGAGATGGTCGCCGAAGACCTTGCCGTCCGCAGCGGAAAAGCCCAATGATTCAGCGGCGAGTACATGTTGGTCGATGAAATATTTGTTCTGGGCGAAGTTCAGGTCCATGAATTTGTGGACTTGGTACATTGATGCGGCACCGGCGTAGGCAGGGAAGGCGGGATATCCTTGATAAGTGCAGCCGATGAGGGTGCCGAAGTATTGGTGGAGGTGAGTGACGAGGAAGCTTGAGAGCTGAGTCAGCGCATACAGAATTTTGCCATAACCGTTGAGAGTCATTGGATTAATACGCACTATTGGTTTGAAGTCTCGTCATCGGCGGGCTTGTTGTGTAAGAGAGGCGCCGGGCCGCCGCCGTCGAGAAAGTTGATAGACACTCCTTGGGGGTCTCCTCTGTTCGTTGTGGCGTACTCGCCGCTGAAGTAAGGAAGAAGATTGACGTTTTCACCATTGACTACTGCGGGCGCGAGCAGGCCTGGCACTGCGATGCCAACGTTGGGGGTTGTATCTAAAAAGGATACTAAGTTAGAGACGAGTGAACTATATCGTGTTATCAAAGCGTGCAGTTTGGGAATTCAACGTACAGTTTCCAAGAATCACCGTGTGGACGAGAAGAGTGACCAAGAGAGCCTGATTCTCTGGCGTATTTTCTTTGCCAAGAAGGGTCTTGGTATAGTAGTCACACATTGATACATCGGCTGGTCGCTCAGCGTTTGCTGCCGCCGCAGTTAACGCAAGTAGAACGTTTGAGAGTCTCATCTTGCCTCTTTCTCAAGCAGACCAATTTTTCCAAGACAGCTTCGATGATGAAGAATGATTCACAGCCCGCTTTGGAGTACAGCACGGCCATATTAGTCTATATAGTAGTAGCATACACGGAAATAGGTTATCCTTGCCGGTTCAGCTTATCCCCATCCTTCCTCCTCAACTTTGTCCCCTGTCTGATAGACACCACGCTAGTGCTAATAAATAGGACGCTAGTACCGTTATACGTCATGGTTGTGGCTAATGCAGCTTACAGCATTTAACTAAATGAAGTCGTATATTAGTTAATACATCAAATATGACGCTCTTATACCGGAATATAAAATGCAGGTTGGAACTATATTGAATTTGTGTTTCAGGATTTATATATACATATATGGCTTTTGTACATTGGTGTATATACTTTATAGGCTTGTAATATATTAACAAGAAATATACCATTGCCAAGTTTATGTAATAACTATCGTCGTATTTATAAGTAAGCACTATGTTAGCGGTGCGTATGGTTACCAGGCCCTAAGTAGCGTTGTACCCTACCTATTGTGTTCTTCACGCCTTTTAAATAGCAGACATAAGTCGTAGGATCTACCTAGCTTACGTATATGTGCCCTCGAGTTCCTTCACTAAGCCAATTATATAAAACCTGTTGTACGCCATGGTCATCAAGCAGCTGCGAGCCCAGCCTAATTCAGGTAGTGCCCGCCGCTAGCGCTCAGCTAGGCATATTTTGTTTATCTCTGGCGGGGTTTTACCTTTTCTTATAACAAATCCTGGCCTAATAAAGCCTCCATAAATTCCGTTTCAGTCGTTGATTACTTTAATATCCCACTGCGGTTTCTCCACTATACTCTGAATCCTACTGGATGATCTTTAACTATTCATACTATGTTTTTTATTAGTTTCTAGAAATGCTTACATTTCTTAAACTTTTCAGTTAATAAAGGTAAGAAAGTGTTAATATTATATTTAGCAGTATTATATGCAATTATTATTTAATTTTATTTATAATTGCTTATTAATCTTCATATTTTAACCCTGTCAAGAAATTTGTCTTAATTATAACTGAATTAACATGAAGAAAGCATTCAATTTAAAACATCAAATAAAATTAATTAAACTATTTTATAAAGCCACTGCTGTAGATCAAGCACTGCACTTAGGGCTGGACAAGCTTTGTGTTTGCTAGCTTTGCAGCCGACCGGAATCTGGATTATTAAATCTGTTGATAAGCTACTAAATTAGTGGCTGTGACTTGCTTCCTCCTTTTTTTAAGGTTGTTTTTTCTTCCTTTTAGCATATTGACCCGGGAAAGGATCGTGTATGCTTTGAAGCCGACATAAGCCAGGCTGAGTAAGTGAGTTCGTGAATAAGTATAGCGTAATGCGCATAATACTACGGCGTACCGTTGTATATATCCGAAAGACAAGGTCGGCAAGCGTATTACTTCATTAAGATGTTGGATGAGGAATGCGCACCGGGCAGATCTAGCTGGAGAAATCTCGGCTTTCCAGTCAGGCTGTGTGGTATTGACTGCTTATCCCAAGGATCTGGTATAAATCGACTCCACAATGCTACCACTTAATCCCATCTTTGTCTGTCTCGGATGTTCACTTACAAATACACCAGGGCCGTTTCAAAATTTCCATATCTAGTAAAAGACTCCATCATGTACTTAGAACATAATGATTAGCATCAATTATTTCACTCGTTTTTTTATTTGTATTATGTAACAAGGTTCTAATAAAAGAGAAAGACTATTCAAGTACTAGAATAATCACACAAAAGAAAGAAAGAAAGAACGAAAGAATACATAGATACATATTATATATCTAGTATAATTTTAAGCCCAATATGAGTCATGATATTCCCCGATGCAAATTTATCTGTGTGGAGCTTCATTCTTCTTAACGATTTTATTTCGCAGGTTATAAGTGCGGCAAAAGCTGCGGCAAACTACCCGATATCCCCCGGAGGTTGTTGTTTCAGCTATCCTAAAATCCCAATGAAACTATATTTTATTTGCCGTTTCTAGAAAACAGTAGCCACATGGGTAATATATTCAGGTTGCATCCTAGATACTCTATCAAACGAGCGAGCAGTCACACGAGTGTGACACTATGCAATCTGCAGTGGCGGGAAGCTTCACATTCACATGTCAGCTTCCTTGACAAATTTTCTATACTAAAGGCACAGTTGTATACATGAAACGGAAATGTAAGTATAGGAAAACAAGTAACTTGGGTAACCGATGGATAACCTTGCTTGCTTGCTACTACCATGCACTACTACTAGTACTACATCTTTCCTGGCCAGCACGCATGCGCATTCTCCTTCCGCCATACGGGGTCATGAGCCAGAACAATTTCCACTTTGTGGCCTTGAGCTTCTTGGCTCTTCGCAAAAGCTACTACTTTATCCAAAGTCCCCCGTGCCTCTGCTGTATCGACGTGGATACTCCGCTGCCCACCGCGTCCGTCATCATACAGTCCTATATTCTTTTCTCCCGTGATCAGGCGCCTGTCATGGCAGCAGTCTGCAGCGAGATAAACCCATCTTTTTTCACCAAGACGGGCGAGCAAGTTCACATGCCCATAAATGTGGCCGGGCGAGTCAATGACATAGAGACTACCATCGCCAAAGAAATCTAGGGTATTTGGAAATTCGCCTAGAGGTTTCCATGACCATGAAGACACCGCGGCCGGTGGCTTGACTTGGCTATTTGACGGTACTGGCGTGTGCTTTGGAGCATATGGCTCGTTTCCATAAGTGCCTGTGCGAGACACCGGTGGGAACTCAATGGTGCGGAGCGCAGGTAGCTCATCGTCAATATAGAAGTCGCCAGAACATAATGGTCCGGCACCATTTTTGAATAGGTCCAGAGTTCCAGATCCCACAGCAAAAGTTGCAGTGGGGAAATCTGATGGCGTCCCTATATGATCGAAGTGAGCGTGGCTAATGATTATATAGTTAATATCCTTGGTCGGATCCAAAAGAACGCCGCTTTGAGCTCCCGGGGCACCAGCAACGCCATTGCGGAGGCTTTGAGCGCAGTCGGTGTCAGTTGATATCGGCTCCCAGACTTCAAGACGCTTTTTCTGCGCAGGAGAATACTCCAGATCGCGCTTCATACCAAGGTCAAAGACAAGATTGGCCACACTGCCATCGGGAGACGGGTGCCGAATGAGGAATGAGAGAGAAGGAACAAGATTTTTCTTCACTGGGTCGGCATCGCTCACAAACATGTGCTCTGGCAGAGAAAGATGGCCAGCATCCAGAGCCGAGATCGTAACAAAGACAGGTGAGCTATCAGAAGCTGCCGCCATGTTGAACTCAGGGAGAAGGAATAAGCTTATATCAATTAGAGTCAATTATGTCTAGAACAGAGTTGTGCCAAGTTTCTGAGGCTTTGTGTCCGAATTAACGTGTAAAGCGCGCCCTATTGACTACCTTCGTAAGTTCGTAGCCTGATCCCCTCATTCCCCCACTTTATCGAACAATCACGATCAAACCATTGTGCGTTCGTCTGCATTAAATGATATCATGATGATCCCACCGTTCAAAAAGTGTCAATTGCGCTGTCAATAACCAGTTCCGAGTTATATGAAGTTCTATCAAGGCAGTTTTATATTAGACGTAGAGCTTCGGAGGCAGTTAGATGTTTTCTCACTCTGGTGAGGTGAATGGTTGCAGTGGCTTACTAGTGTGTTCAATATGGCTAATAAACGACCCAAGCCCAGTAGAGACCTGCCGTGATGCGATATTACTAATGGCCGTTTACTATGGTGCTTTGAACAAGACAGTCATCCACACTCATGTTACTTTTACATGCATTTGCCAGCATGTACTTTCGCTTTGGTATCGCCTACTATTGAGCAATATGCAGTATAATTTTGCAGGTCTTACGCAAGCGTCCACTCTCACAACTTGGTGGCTTTATCAATCATGCTTCTTTAGGTATCTATACATGCATAAAAGCCTGTCTTTGAACAAACATGATTCCTTTGTATCAATTTCGGTCAGAAAAAAGTCTGTCCAATTCGCGTAACGTAATAATTTGAATTCATTTTGCCTTTGTATAATACCATTTTCAACGCGAGGGGCGGGGCTCCAGCATATCTCCATAGGACCTGCATGCAAGATACCCGCTGTGTGTCGCCCGGGAGCGGTATCTTGGAACGTGGTCTCCTTGAAAACAAGCAATCTGACGAGAATCGGCGCTAGAGTTAGATTTTATTATACGGCTACATATGTGCTTTATTTTATTTCCTTTAATCTTTAGTTATCTCTGAGATTGGCCGTCAATGTTGCACCAAGCTGCAAGACACTTGACTAAGCGTGTCGACAGGATCGTCATCCAATACACTAATCACGATTAATCATCACATACGTTTAAATCTTCATACAGAGTAGGTATATGCAGAGATGCAATTCTACTAAAGGCGTGTTCTGAATATACAGTACAATACTGGAGCTGTTACCTATATTATTCGGGTCTTTGTTGCATCCATGGAGTAGGAATTCCACTGGCCAGCTACCTATTCAAGGATTATTAATAAGCGCTAAAATCTCATATAAGCTTATAAAGTTACAACGCTAGTACTAGCATTAAGCAATTATAAAAGTATCAGAAAAAGATATACTAATAAATTATATAATTAATAATTATATATATTATAAAACAATACTAAAAGGGTTTTATAAACAAATGTATCTAAATTAGAAGTATATATTTCCTTTTAAATTACACTTAAAGTTTAAAACTTTTTGTATATTATGTTTTAACAATTGATATAGAGCATTTAAAATGTATTTATTCTACATATTTAAAAATTAATTTTAACAATACCTAGCAAATATTACAAATAAAACATCAACTTGCTTATAAATACAGTGTTTAATTGAAAAGAAAGATGAAGTTTTCATTTACCATTTTTAAATGCAAGGCTTAGCTGCTGTTCCCGAACTCGGAATTACAGTAGAGATACCGCAGACTTTAGTCATATACACCATGGTTTTATTCAGCTTAAGAATCCTTCCATACAGCCTTACTGAGCTGATTATTTGCTCATATATTACATGGTGAAACACGAGTGGAATTTAGGTGAATAACAACAAAATAAAACACTTTGAACATGAACGCCGAGCAAGAATAGAGAAATGAGATGTATTAAAGAAGATAATAAAAAGAGGAATTTGTATAGATTAGAAGCGTCTTAGTTTGCGATTAATTATCACATTCGAGGCCGCATGTATGCCGAGAGGTTGCTATAGTGGGACTACTTTTGTACTCCAGCAATGGCACATATTCAATTCTAATCATTAGTCGTTATGAGTCGTTGATGTCTCATTGAGTATATCATTATCAACATCTTCGATGTAGAGAGCATATGCAGGGGAATGATGGCTGTTGTTGTTGGTGTAATAGCTTGGGCTTGTGATGCGCTAGCCTGACACAGATCCTTTACCACTTCCTCTTCTTCCATAAAGGTCCCATTTATTAATATAGACCTATTGATTGGTCAGTCTCATAAGTCTAAACAAAAAAAAAACGAAGAAAGAGTTGCGGATACTTGACTAGACCCATGTCTTCGGCCCATCTTATCCGACGGCTCAATCTCAATTTCCCGGTGATGCTTCTTTCTCATCCATTTTTATCCCTGAAACAGCTTCCCTACGAGTTGTTGGATTCAAGGATGCGAAGATGGTTACCAGATGACAACTACGTCAAAATAGCCTCGTCTCAAAGATATATATTGGTATCGCTGTATAAATCCAATTGTCGCTATTCATGTTTCATGCCATCAATCTATGCTTTTCTAACCCCCGTCATATTTCAGTCCAGGCATCATCCAGCTCACTTCAGCAGCCCTTTGTAGCCATGCCACACCAAAACAATAAGAGCAGCAAAGAACGACGTTGCACCCGTTAAAATGACCATGGGCTCATACTTGTTGCCCGCAAAATGCTCCTGAACAATCTCCCTCGGCGCCATCAACGCCGCACTCAGTGGTCCAACCAAGATGTTTCCCACGCCCATCAAAAAGACAAATATCGCATAAGTAGCAAACACGGTCGATGGATCATCGCTGACCGCGCGACCCATCGCCACGCGCATAGTTCCGAAGCCAAAAGCAAAGAAGCCGTAAATGAAGCTGAATACAGCCAAAAGCGGCAGCGACTTTGCCAGGCCCCAGAATGTGAAGGATGCTGTCGCCGCAAATGCACAGCATATCGTCATTAACAAGCCTACGTGGAGGTTTTTGTCTGAGAGGTAGCCAAATGCAAACTGTCCGAGAACCTGCGCAATGGACATTAGAGATACCAGCAAGGCGCCCTTGATGGAGGAAATGTCAAAGATGGAGGCGTAAGATGGCAAGAAGACAACGGGAAAGAAGAAGCCAATTCCCTGAACAAGAACCGCAGAGCCGTATATCCAAAAGAGGGGCTGCTTCAAGAAGTCCCAGTTGATTCTCGCCAGATTGGCTTGATCTGAAGCCGGCAATCGAGCCTTGAAAAGCGGCAGCAACGGAGCAGTCAAAATGGTCATGGCGACTGCGCAAGCCCGCAGCGTGACCTTGTATCCATACCGTCTGAGAAGAGCATCAAGGATAAAAGGCAGAACAGCGCCCGTCGCGCCCGACGATGCAGATATAAGACCGAATGCCATGCCCTTTCGCGCCACCCACCATTCGTTTACCATGCTTACGATGGGCATGGAGATGAGCACGAATCCAAGGCCGTAGAGAGCTCCTTGCGTGGCGATGAGTCCGCTGACGGAATTTGTGAAGGAGGCAGTCAAGAGACCTGTTATGCTCAAAACCCATCCAAGGTAAATCTGGTGGCGCTGGTATTTGGGAAACTTCCTCGCTAGCATTGCTGAAAAGGGCGATCCAAAGTAATAGAAGCCCGTTGATAAGACTCCAACGACGGGAATCCGGACGGCATCGTCCTTGAACTCGGGCACAGTGGAATAGTATCTCTGAAAGACACCAAAACAGCCAGGAAAGCCTATTTGTCTCATGATCAGATGGCCGTTTACGAAAATCTCATGGTCGATGCAATTTACCCCAAAATAATGCATCGAAAGCAAATGCGCCGAGAAGCGTACACCAGGCATCTCGGCCGCGATCAACGGGCTTCAACTCTTGAGCGACATGATCAGATATTTCACTCTGATTTCGGGAATATAGCTGCGATAGTTCGCCTTGTGAGAGCCCTCTTTCAACCTCCTGGTCTCGTTTGGTTATTTCATTGTAATTTTGGGAATGCCGCCGTGACGATAGCTCGTATTCCACTGTGAGAGTCGTTTCAGTTGCACTCATGGCTCCAATTGACACCAATTGAATCAGCCAGCTAACAAACAAACACAACAATGCTACTGTCAAAAATGACAAGCAAAGAGAACCAAGATAATTTCCTCCAAGTCCGGTGCTTCAACGCCATTCATATCAAATGGTTCTCTTTCCAGAACCTCCCAGGCACTCCACAACTTTTAGTGCCTGGCAATCGCGATGTCGGAACCCGACCTTAGCCGCCCATGGCCAAGCCAGCGGGGTTCCATTAGAGTTCCACCCAAAAGCTTCGGCAATGAGTCAAGTCGGGAGAAGTTGCGCCTTTCTAACGACAAGTAGACGCCCAAGTGTCCATCGCAAATAGAGTGGAATTGCCTTTCGGCTATAATTGAAGCCGCCCAGTATCTAAGTGGCTAATCAAAGTCGCGAGACAGGCATTGAAAGGAGGCAATTCACAACGAGAGTGTCTCAAAGGCGCGCCTTGTATCCATCTAAAAGTCTATCAAATATGCACAACCCGCCATCTATCATCACAACTCCCTCTATGATATATACAAGTATGCCATGTTCCCATCTAAACCTTGGTCTCTCCATTCTCCTTAGGCTTGCCGCCGCTCTGTCTCACAAACTTGGTATGGTGTCCCTTTGTCACAATCGTCTTCTTCTCCTCTCCATCCACCACCTCGACCTTCTGAATCAAAATCGTCACAAAGGCCATTGACCCTCCGACTTTTTCTGCCGTTGCCACAATCTCAACGACGTCTCCTGCTCCTGCCGAGCTGCTCAAGTAGCTGATGTGCATGTCGACGCTCGCGCCCGTCTTTTCCCTCAAGTCCCATGATGCAATGGCCAGCCCGGTTGTGAAGTCTATGAATGCCGCTGAAACTGCGCCGTGAAGGCCTCCCTTGGAGTTTAGATGTGTAGGCGTAAGAGTAAGACGGCTGACGACTGTGCCAGCGACAACGGATGTCTGCTTTACACCGGATAAGAAAATGTTGTAGATGGCGCTATTTTGAGTGAGCCAATTTGACAGCTGTTCAACGTGGGCTGTTCGCTTGGCTTCGAGCTCTGCCTGCTCGATGGATTGTTGTGATTGCTGGGAAGCCATATCTGCGTTTCTTTCCCTCTCCAGTCTTTGTTCAAATATGAAGTAGTGGTGAGAATTAAGATGAGCTATTGATATGAAGTGCTGAGGTTGAGGCCCAGCTCCACCTGAGAATTTTCAGTGGGGAACATTGCGCTACTCATGGCCAACTTGGTGGTGTTAGCCGTGGCAAAGGAACTCACGCATACACAAGATGGAATCATGGAACGCCGTATCGGCAACCTCAATTATAATTCATTCATTTTCTTCCATTTCCATATAGCTATATTAAACTTTGGACTCTATCTAAATTCATCTCTGTACGCTTGGTGCGTGCGGCTGCCGCCGTCGCCTTTGCGTAAACATGAATTCGGCCTCTTACACACGAAAGCTTTCAGCGTCAAGCAAACAAATTGATTTATAAATTGTCTCCTCTATCTAATTTCCGTTGGCTTGCATTTGTGACTGGGCTTAGTAATAAAGTTTTAATTACAACTACCGCCCATGGTATATCTTCGAAAGGGAGGGAAGCTTGCTGAAAGCTTTATATCATTGCCTGTTGCAAATATGAATGCCTTATAATCGCGAGCAAACCATAATGATCTTTTACAGAACTTCATATTTTAGCTGAGGGAGTAGAGGCTTCGGGCAACCTGGGAAAAGGTGTCTCCCAAGGTTTTTCTCTACCTTTCCGTTACGATAGCTTTCCTTTATGTTAGAGCATTCATATAGAAACAAGCCCAATATCAGTGAGGCGGTAGGTATAAGTACACTTTATTTGAAAGTCTCACAAATAAACAGCTCCATGCGTATTGTTTTTACTCAAATATTAGTCTTGTAAGATTATCCGAGCTACACTAAAATAATACATCCCATCCAGTACTGTCTGTGATGAGATGCCAAAGCAATAGCATCAGTTCACATCATATCCATCATGCATTTCACATTAGATTACAGCGCAACGGCAATCGCCCAGCCAATCGCGAAAACACCAGCTACGATGCTGATCTCCAATCGAGCACCTGAGCTTGGGGGCACGGCTGGACCAGTAGGCTGGCTTCCACCGCCGTTACCGCCGCCGTTGCCACCACCGTTGCCACCACTTCCACCAGAGCCGCCGCCAGAGCCGCCGCTACCTCCTGAGCCTCCTGATCCTCCTGATCCTCCTGATCCTCCAGAACCTCCAGAACCTCCAGAACCTCCAGAACCTCCAGAACCTCCTGAGCCGCCACCGGAGCCGCCGCTGCCACCGCTGCCACCACTTCCGCAGCTGGAGCCGGTTGAACCTGTGGCACAAGCACAGACTGAAGAAGCTCCGGTAATAACCGCTTCTAGAGATGCTGCTGGGCACGCCGTCGCGACACATGGAACGAGGATCTGGCTCAGCTTGGCTTGAGCTGCAGGTTGGCACTGGCAGGCGTAGTCGTTAACACCGCAAGAAATGACCGGAGCAGCGCTGGTAAAGCAAGCTTGAGCACACGAGGGAACAGCTGAGGTAGCAACGGCACCGCAGTCAGGAGATGCTGAGTTGCAGGTAGGGCTGGCACCACCACTTCCTCCACTTCCTCCAGTTGGAGATCCATTGCCGCCGGTGCCTGTGGGACTTCCAGAACCTCCAGAACCGCCACCACCTGGGCCAGAAGGACTACCTGTCGCACATGTTCCAGGAGCAAGAGTGGGTGGACCATTGGCGCAAGCACACACGGAACTAGCTCCAGTAATGACGGCTTGGAGCGAAGCTGCAGGGCAAGCTGTAGCCACGCATGGAACGAGGAGCTGGGTCAAGCTAGACTGAGCGGCAGGCTTGCACTGGCAGGCGTAATCTTGAACATCACATCCAACATTAGGGGCGGCGGATGTGAAGCACTTTTGAGCACACGAAGGGACTGCTGAGCTGGCCACGGGGCCGCAGTTGGGCGGGACAGTCACTGGCTGGCAGTTAGATGTAGAGCCTGGTTTACCAGGTCCCGTAGTCGTAGGTGGCGGTACGACAGTAGATCCGCCTGTGGGCTGTGATCCGCCGGGTCCTGTTGGTTGTGATCCGCTGGGTCCTGTAGTTTGTGAACCGCTTCCGCCAGGGCCTGAGGTTGCACAGGTACCTGGGCTAGGAGGTGCTGTCGCACAAGCGCATACTAAGAAAGAGAAGGTGTTAGAATAGTGGATTCTCAAAATGTATATAACAAGCTTAATTCTTACCTGATGAAGCTCCAGCAATGACAGCTTGTAGTGAAGCTGCGGGACAAGCGGTAGCAACACAAGGAACCAGAAGCTGAGTCAAAGAGCTCTGAGCTGCAGGCTGGCACTGGCAAGCATAGTCATGAACGTCACATGGGATCTTTGGAGCTGCGCTCGTAAAGCAAGCTTGGGCGCAAGAAGGAACAGCTGTGGTGGCAACGGCACCACAGTCTGCAGTAGTTCCTGTGCATAGCGGGCCTGTGGTTGTAGGGGGAGCGGAGGTAGTTCCGCTACCTCCCGGAGGAGCTGAAGAGGACTTGATGGACGAGCTGGACGAGCTGGACGAGCTGGATGAGCTGGATGAGCTGGATGAGCTGGAACCTCCAGTGGTGGTGGGAGGCTTGCTGGTGGTAGGAGGGGCACTAGTAGTAGAACCCCCTGTGCAAGGAGTTGTTGGGTGCGCAGTGACACAATCGCAGAGAGAGCTGACCTGGGGGAGAACGCCAAGTGCGCCTCCTCCACAGTTACCCAAGACGCAGTTGATAGCTGCAGCCTGAATAACGCTGTTCTTGCTGCATTGGCACTCGTAGTCGGAGAGAGCGCAGCTAGCTTGAGTCACGGCAGCAGACTCAATACACGGTTTCGCACAAGCAGACACAGCATCGGCGCTGGCTTGGCATGGAGAAGTTGAGTCGCAGCCACCAGTTGTAGTTGGGGGCGCTGAGGTAATTGGACCAGTCGTCGTTGTGGGTGGCTCTGTAGTAGTAGGAGGCTCAGAGGTAGGGGGCTCACTGGTAGTAGGAGGCGCGCTGGTAGTAGAACCCCCTGTGCAAGGAGTTGTTGGGTGCGCAGTGACACAATCGCAGAGAGAGCTAACCTGAGGGAGAACGCCAAGTGCGCCTCCTCCACAGTTACCCAAGACGCAGTTGATAGCTGCAGCCTGAATAACGCTGTTCTTGCTGCATTGGCACTCGTAGTCGGAGAGAGCGCAGCTAGCCTGAGTTACGGCAGCAGACTCAATACACGGTTTTGCACAAGCAGATACAGCATCGGCGCTGGCTTGGCATGGAGAAGTTGAGTCGCAGCCACCAGTTGTGGTTGGGGGCGCTGAGGTGATTGGACCAGTCGTCGTTGTGGGTGGCTCTGTAGTAGTAGGAGGCTCAGAGGTAGGGGGCTCACTGGTGGTAGGAGGCTCGCAAGTGGTAGGAGGCTCGCTGGTGGTAGGAGGCGCGCTGGTAGTAGGAGGCGCGCTGGTAGTAGGAGGCGCGCTGGTAGTAGGAGGCGCGCTGGTAGTAGAACCCCCTGTGCAAGGAGTTGTTGGATGGGCTGTAACGCAGGCACATAGAGAGCTAACCTGAGGGAGAACGCCAAATGCGCCTCCTCCACAGTTACCCAAGACGCAGTTGATAGCTGCAGCCTGAATAACGCTGTTCTTGCTGCATTGGCACTCGTAGTCGGAGAGAGCGCAGCTAGCTTGAGTCACGGCAGCAGACTCAATGCATGGCTTTGCACAAGCAGATACAGCGTCGGCACTAGCCTGGCAGGGCGAAGACGCATCACAACCAGAAGTCGTGGTTGGGGGTGGTGCTGTAGTCGGCGGTGTTGTAGTTGGTGGAGCAGTTGTGGGTGGCACGTCTGTCGTGCAGGGAGTAGCAGAAGACGGCGGCTGAGTTGTGGTGACGAATGTTGTGCTTGTAGAGCAAGGTGTGGTAGGATGAGCAGTAACACAAGCACACAATGAAGAAACTTCGTTCAGAACAGCCAGCCTATAGTACCATAGTTGTTAGCACCCCTTATCCAGACATGTATAAATAGAGAAGCTAGATATGGGCTTATACGAACGCTGATGAACCACAGGCACCCAAAACGCAATTGACGGCCGCACCCTGGATGACATCTGTCTTGTCACACTGGCATTGATAGTCTCCTGTAGCACAAGCTGCTTGGGTGACAGCAGCAGACTGAATGCATGCTGTAGCACAAGCCTCGACAGCATCAACGCTGGCCTGGCAAGGCGAGGTGGTATCGCAGCTCCAGCCGGCGACGACTCGAGCGAGGGCTACGAGGCCCACGGCACCGACGTTTTGTCTCATTGTCGGATGCTGAGTAGTGGATATTGGAGAAAAAGACCAATTGGATCTCAGCGGGCTTCAGGACAAGCCCAAGAGAAATCCGGAGTATCAGGCTCAGCGGGTGAACCCAAGACTAGCCTGGAAGCACTTGGGAAAGGCGATCAGCCATCGTGGGGAGAACAGATGGCGAGGAGATGGATATATAGGCGCGGGCTCGGCATGGAGATCCAGAGCGATCGATGCATGATGCCCATGTTCACTTGCTATCCCGCTGGCACCGTCATCGTCCCGCTGAGAGATGCAGGGCAGGAGAGCCCAATACCACTCTCCAACGAGATATTCGTAGTAAAATCTCATGACCTGAGCATGCCAACATTAGCAGCCTCGTATTTAATTTTAAAAATCCTGCGGTTGGTACAGCTCTTCTGCATGATGGCCAGCTAAAGCGACGAAGGATGGGCTACGCACGCGCATTATTGGTCCACCTCGGACGGCGATGGTCCGAATGTAGCATCGAGCAAGACGGTGAGGTGGAGCTCAGTCGATGGAAGGGGTGGTCGCCGAAGAGCGAATCCTTGCCATCCACACTTTGTTATGACGCCTCGACTGTCTTTGGGATTTCTTGGCCGTCGTACTCAGCTGTGATCCAGGCATGATAATGCGGGGAGCGAGCCAACCGATGGCCCGAGAAGATAGTACGAAGACGTCAATGAGCGTCAATTGGGCAGACACTTGCACCAGAGTATGACCAAATATCTCGTATACGAATGCAGCTTCAAGCTTGATTTTAGAGAAGACCTGCAAGTTGGAACCCGCATGATGGGAGCTTCTGTAGTTGCCCCAGATTTTTGTTGTTGGCTGGAGGAGAAGCATGATAGACTGGCTTAGTTCTCACTGCGCTTCGGAAAAAATCTCTTCGTATACCCACATGCCTTTGAAGTCCATTTGGGCGGATATTGTTCCCAATTTGCATTCGACTAGCCCTTGCTCGGCTGGCAATAACCACTGCGGATATGACCATGTAGTATGACTCCGCATTGGCATAGTGTCTCTAAACCCCTGGTTGGATTGCTTTCTATGTCCCCCAAGAGATGATTCTCCGTAGATGCTATTCATGCATGTAACATGGGCCGATCGTCGATGAACAGAATATTTAAAGGTACCTGGTTCTTATTACGGAGAGATCAGCATACATGGAAGCTCGGATACTGCCGAGAGGCGAAACGAAGCACCTTCTCTTTGAGAAACGGCCTCGAATAAGCTCTTCATATGACAGCGGCCAACGTCGACGTATCTGGGGGACGGGGGGACTTCCGATGTGGCTGCTAGAATCATATGCCAGATCGAATCACCCACGATTTTTCTCGACTGAGCCTCGGCCGGTAAGCTCGCTGCCAGGAACAGAGGAGCTATTGGGCAGCTAGCATCGCCAAAGCCCGCAAGCCTCTCCAATTCTGACCAAGTTGGTTGGATGCCAGCCGCAGATTCACTGGCTGCCCGTAACGACCAGAATCCTGACAATGGCATCGAGCTAGGCCTGTAAGAGGAAGGCCAGTGGTGCGTTTGACAGGACGTTGCATCCGAAGCATGGATGTGGTTAGCCTCATCAACCAACGTGGAAGGGCCGCGCGGGGAATCCATGCTCGTTGATTTAGCCCGACGAATCAATATCTCACACGCCCGAGCCGTGAGTAATAGTATCCAACCGTTGAATAGGGAACAGGCCGAGCCACATGTGATGATGAGACTGCAATTTGACAAAATAAGCCAATGATGCTACTGTATGAAGTTGTTAGACCACGGCCATCTTGTGCGGGTGCCTAGAATAGGTACGACTTCACGTTTTGTAGCGCGTCCCGCGTAAGCGACATCAGGGCATCATCGGGCGAAGGAAGGAATGTGTAGCTGGTAATTTCAGGCCCCTGGCACTGCAAAGGGGTTCAATCTAGTTCGCGTTGGTGAAATGGATTCCATGATGAGTTGGGTCAACGTCCTTTTGTCGCGCATGGCCTGATTAACATTGATCCGGAGATGGACGGAGGTATGTCGAGGTACTTTGAGTCTGTACCTCCAGACCTGCGACGGCGAGAATGCAGCAATTACGAGGTCAGTTATTGGAAATAAAAAGAAGAATTCTGATTTACTTAAGGCCGTTGATTGTGCGTGAGGAAAAATATGTAATTCATACCGGAGATATTTCTTCTTGGCGATTTGAATGATTCCGGCAGCACTTTTGCCAAGCTGGTAGAGGCAGCTGTCGGCAGGATTCCAGAATACGAGCTCCATATCCTCTGCATGACCGACCTGACTAATGACGCTCGCCTAATCAATATCATAGCTAAGCGGGCAGCTCACTCTGAAGGAAGCACAGAGATGTCTGAGCATATAAACATATAAACAGGCAAGTAAAGAACGACGTTATCTCATCCCAAGCGCATGCAACGTCCGTGCTTGATGCACTATTGTCGATCTCCCGCTATCTCAGCCACGCTCGTGGCAACTCCACTCCTTATCACACTGCCCATCTCATGATACATGACTCGGTACCCAAGTGGGATCTAAAGGCAGTATCTATTGGTTATTCAGTGCTAGACAGACGTGAACATTGGATATTATAGGGAGATCAGTCTTGATTCTGGAATCCAAATAGCCACAAGGGCTGGTGATTCCAGCTCAGGATACATGTATCCACTTCAAGCTGCGTCCTAACCCGCTGCTGAGAGCAGGATATACTTAAACACGGCTAGGAAAGAAGTAATTGTGCTTGGCAATTCTCTCTGCCACAATGTCTTTTACTAGATGGTATTTATAGAAAGGTGTCGCTATAGCAGATGGAATTTGCGAACTACTATCACTTATACCAGCATGTGCTGGATTGGGGCAATCATTTAAGGCACCTAACATAACGTTACTTCATCAGGTACTCAAATGATCTAAGCGCACTTTGAAATCCAAGATATTTCTTAATTAGCATCAAGTACAATTATCCAGAAACATGATCAACCTTTGCATTGTCTAGACAGAAAAAGTGAAACGCATCTCCCACATGAACTCCTCGTCACTGCAGGGTAGCTAAAGTTGCCGAAGAAAGTGAGATCCGTTCGATATAGCTGCCGGCCGAACCAATGTATTGTCGTACATGCATAAGCTCCCCAACGAGTAAGCTCATACAATTGATCAAATCTTTCTACCTAATTTGGAAGAAATACACGCCGTATCTATCGGCTCCACGGGGTATTGATCTCACATTTACGTGAAAAGACGACACCAGAATAGTGAAGAGTAAGAGTCAATTGCCCCGCATGGCGTCATAACAGCTTATACATCACTACACCAGTTACTAAGAGTTCTTCCGGCACAAAGCCGAACAACAGCTATATCAAGGAATTCAAGCTCCTCAACCGAGGCATAGTTGAATTGGTATCACATCGAACATCTTGAACTACACCCGCCAACATGTCTGAGCAGCACAATGCCCCGCAGCCTACATTGGATCATATCGTGATCCTCGTCTCAGCTAGCGACCTGTTGGAGCTTCCTGAGCGCCTCAAAGACTCATTCGTTGTTAGCCCTGGAGGGACTCATGCAGGTGGCGACACATTCAACAAGCTGATACTCTTTGAAGACGGCGTCTACATTGAACTCATCGCATTCGTCGAGGGCATCAGCCCCGAAGTGCGCGCAAAGCATCGATGGGGTGGCCAGCTGGAGAACACCATTGTTGACTGGGCATACACTTTGCTTCACGAAAGTGACTTTGGAGCTGTTCAGCAGAGAGTCAAGGATGCAAACGCCGGGCTGACGTACAACGACCCGGTGCCCGGAGGCAGGACGAGGCCAGACGGAGTTGTTCTGAAGTGGGCTCTTGGCGTTGCTCAAGATGCAAATGGCAACGGAGTAGAACCTGGTCATTTGCCTTTCTGGTGCCTGGACAGAACGCCGCGCCGCAATAGAGTGCCCTATGAGGAGGACAAGGCCCAGACGCAGCATCCCTCGGGAGCGCACGGTATTTCTCGGCTGCGCCTCAACCTGCCTGCAGAGCAGCTATCGCAACTACAGAAGGTGTATGCTGCGATTCACAACGTTGAAAATACAGCAGCAGGCGAAAAGGAGTGGCGGTTCAGCACTCCAAATGGTTCGGCACAGGCGCGGCATACGCTGGGAGTGGCCTCTGAAAGCGGGCCAAAGATCAAGCTGGCTGTCAAGGGGAGCGTTGGAAGCCCGTCATTCCTTGAGCTGCTGCCGAACATTGTGGTGAAGTTTGAGGAATAAAAGGTGCCAGCTGAGCTTGTCATTTCACTTCAGAATATCTGACTAGGACTGGAGTAGGTATTCCCGCCTGGGTAGGTAGGTAGGCATAGAACGTTTCAAAAGCAACTATATGGCTAAGACCCTAGTTAATGGGTATTTTACAATATGGGATTGAATACAAAGAGCTACGCTTCACTTATTTTGGGAATCAGCATTCACTTCTTCTGGACGTTGACAATCGAACTTTGCAGTGGAAGTGATGCCATCTATACAGTGTGCAAATGATTACTAGATACAGTACGAGCTACAAGCATTAGGCCAATGTTTACGCCTGCTTACGCTCGTACCCAAGGTATGTGGCACAAAGTACTTGGTACTAACTCAGCCTACAAGCTTCCAACGCGACGCGACAGAGCTGCTGCCAAAGATCGCTGTATCGAATCGCGGCCTTGTTACGACCACGTTGCTGCTTTCTAGACGAATTTTTGGCGCTTCGAATAGCTCGAGCCTGCATTATCGAAGCTGGATCCGACTTCTTGAGCCTCAATTCGAACTGTGGCACCGCCACGACTACCTCCAACATGCCGTCCGAAGAGATCGAAAAGACCCACGAGGATGTTCCCAGCACGCAAGGCGACGTCGAGATGGAAGAAACCGACAATCCCGTCCAGATCGTAGAGTCGACAAACCCCGACGAGAGCACCGAGCGCGCTCCACCAGCGCAAATGACCACAGCGGAGGACGTCGACGCAGAGGCAGATCCAGCGGAGGAAGAGCGCAAGACGTTTGCCAACCACCTGAAGAGTCCCATCGTCACCCTAATAGTTGGCAAAAACGAGCCCGCGGTCCTTAAAGCACACCAAGCCTTCCTCGTGCGAAGCCCGTACTTTGAAGACATTTGCAACGCCTTCACCGAAGACGGCAGCGTACGGCTTCCCTCTTCTGCTATGCGCTGCCTGGGGAACCATGGAATGTTTTAACAAAACTTATCTCTAGCCTCGCCAAATCGAGCTCCCAGACGAAGATGTCGACGCCGTCGGCTGCTTTCTCGAATTCCTATATACAGATGAATATTTCCCCCGCAAGCTTCCCGGCCAGCGAAGTCTCGAAAACGATCCCTCTGTCCCCGCCGTCGACGACTCCGGCATTCAGCTGCTCAAGCACGCGAGGATATATACCCTGGCCCAGAAATGGGGCGTCGCCGCTCTGCAGACGCTCTCTTCATCGAAAATCTACTGTATTAATTCCACGGTTAAAGGCGAGATCGAGTATGCGCGGTATATTTATGCGCACACTGCGGCCGACGATACCACGATTCGTGCACCGGTGGCCAATTTCTGGGCTACAAGATCACATACGCTACGGTCCGAGGCCGAGGACGAATTCAAGGCGCTTTGTCTGGAATTCCCGCAGTTTGGTTTCGATATCTTGAGTAAGTCCTCGATGCCGCCGCATGGACATGTTGAGAGAGTAGACAAAACTAACATTGTGCAGCGCGTGTGTTGGATGACAAGCTCAGGAGAGAGCGCAACGAGAAGTTGCACCCTTCCACTAGCAGCGTTCGCAAACGACCTCGCCACGGCAGCGGTGGTGTGTAATAAAGTTAACAGAAATCATGACTCTCCATTTACGGCCGTTCTCCTTTTTTTTTGTTCCCGGGCTTGGGTTTTGGCATGCAGCGCATATACTTGGTTTTGTCTACTTGAGGCAATATTTGGCGCCTCTCACTGGCTCTGTGTAAGATGAGGCAGATTGAATGTGATACTGTATTAGACCAATTATATTTGCTAGCCTGGCGCATGCATTTGGCATTCGCTGCGCAGGATTTGGATTTGAGCGTGCATATAATAAACGTTGCTTAACCTTGATACTTTCATTCTTTTCATGAAAAAGGAGAGGAGCTTACAGACTGGCTTGGAAGTTGTGGCATTTCGCCCAAAGAGGCACTGCCTCTGAGTGTTCTTAGATCACATTCAATCACCCTCGCTGTGCTCTCTCTCTCTCTCTCTTTTCTCTCTTCTTTTTCTCTTTGAATCTGTCTCATCGAATCGCGCATGAAAAGGTTAGAGTCAAACTTTGGTGGGGGTTTTTCATACTGATGGCTGAAAAGCTCGACTTACCGCGAGTGCCGCGAGAACTTGTATGCTCCCCTTCCATTAGTACTCTGTCCTAAGATATCTTAGGCTCATGTTGACTGCATGTAAAGCCGCGGCTGTAGAAGTTCATGCACGCTAGCGGGACGCTCTTGTTAATGCTAACACGATGAAGAATGCGGAGAAGATGCTCTCTAGAAGTATGTACCGCCGATCAGCTACTGACCTGCCAGTTTGATAGGCCGGCTTTGGGAGTGTGTATGCAAGCCGACGAGACTACTTTGCACGCTAGGAATACTAATGTTTTGGCGTTTGTCAAAACTGGCTGCCACAGATTACTTTGACTACCACAAGCCAGGGGTAGTGAATATAGCCATGTAAGTCGTTTGGGTGCCCGGCATGAATTTGTGGCCAAGCATGGTGCTGACGCTGCTTCTAGGTTTGGTATATCCCTCCCTATCTAGGTATTCAGGCAGTTTATCAAGTATTCCCAGCGGACCAAGGGAATAAATAGCTGTTTGCCAAGCCGCGACCACTGCCTGCTCAACAGAAAGGCCAACAGAAGTGGGTTTGAGACCGAGCACTGCCACATACACTCCGCAAGCCATTCCGACTAACCCGTGGAGTCCAAGGAGGTGAATTGATTTGTACTGCACAAAGAACCGCAGCGATTGATTCTTCTCTTCCTCTGCGCTTACTGTACTGAAGACGTAGGGGGCAGCCTTTGTCGTTTTAGACCTAAACGCCGCATGCCTTAATATCTGCCATGTGGAGTCTTGCTGCAAAGGGTCCTACTCCATTTAGTTTCCGCCGGTACCTTGCCTACAGCATGCTACCCCTCTTTTTCTTTCACCGACAGCAAGAAACTGCTGCCGTGTTTTGCCCATTTGACCTTGATTGGTTCACCGCAGCCACCGAGTCGTGCGTATGGAATTCTAGAATGTCTGTCAAAGGGATATGGATCATTCGTTGCCTTCATGCTGTCCATGGTGAAATATGCATTGCTGCCTGATCTGCTGATCTGCCGGCTTGCCAGATGAACTGGTTTCTGGAACGTGAGAGAAGCCATGGGTACATGTAACAATGTTCGGCATGGCGGCCCTTTCGTCTATACCGGCATTGAGCCTCAGTTTGCAGCTTCGAGGACCCCTGTTCCCGATGGAATGTTCCACTAAAGGAGTTTTAGACCGAGTTGCTGCAAGCAGTAGGAGAGTCTTTGATAGGCGGCTCCCACATGGTAAGTTGTGACATTGCAGCAACGCAAGGCTCGATTTGGCTATAGGTAAGGATCAACAGTAGACGCTCCAGTGATGTGCTTACTGTCAACCAAGCCTAATTGCTGGTCGATCGATGCAATAGCACTTGTTCCAATCAAGCATAAGCCGTTCATCTGTCACGTTTGCATCGCCATTTGAGAATCCCATCCTCGGTTCACCGCTATTATGTCAATATTCGCGCTTTAGTATAATTGGGGCAAAGTACGGAGTAGGGGGGGTGTCCACTAGCTATATCGTGAACCGCCGAATAATAAACGGACACGAATTTATTTTTCTGTCGTTGTTTCAATGCCGAATCGGCTCGCTCATCTCGTATATCTATGGAACGCATAGAACAAATTTTTACTTGTTCCATGTCGACTCGCAAGACGCATGTACTATAATTACGCTGCATCTGCGCGCGCGAAACTCCCCCTAAAAATTCCTTCTATAACCAACTTGAAACTAGGCTGTCGCCTCTTCCCCTTTATGGACGGCGCTCTGCTACCGACTTCCAATTTCCAGCACCATGGCCGAATTCGATGAAATCAAGGATCGAGATCCTTATACGTTTATTCCGGCTGATGAATTCTTCAATCATATCGACAACGACTTGTTTGATTCATGTATTAGACAGCCCGAGAGAGCTTCATTTGATGAGGCTGACCAGCCAAAAATACAGATCAACGGCGAAGCGAGAAATGTGTTTCAGCATGGCAAAATTTTTCGGCTACATGAACCACTGGAAGATGAGCCAGATGAAGAATCTCTGCTATTGATAGAATTTATACGACCTCAAGTTTGGAGAATTCGCTTCAATCCTGCTGCCGCAAGTAAATGTTGCTTTAAAGATGAGAACAGGTAAGGCAGCATTCGATCAATCTGTTATAGGAATTTGTTGACTCAATCTCCCACTGCCAATAGTCGTGCTATTGCATGCCCTAGCATGTCCGAACTTATTACGAAATTGGATGATTTTGAAGGGCTTGACTGGAGAGTTGAGCTGATATCCAATGTTCCGTCATACTACATTTTACAATCCGTGAAGACTGGTGCTGAGAAACCAGAGGTTCAGCTTTGGATTCAGAAACGGCCATTTCAGATCACTGCTATCAGACCTGTAAAAAATAGCCGTATCGTCGAAAAGTTTTCCATACCTAGTACCATTGACGAGGCTATTCGGCCGCAGGTTGACTTTCAGCCACTTCAAGGCGTTGAAAAGGCTGTCATCTGGAAGACCAAGCCCAAGCCGCTCAAGTACGTATCTCGTGGTAGTGCGACTATCCTGTCTGTAGAAACTCCTGCTACGGCGCATTATATGGGATTTGGAGAACAGGGAGGACGAAACTTGTTCAAATCAAATACATACATGAATTATTTCAGTGAGTTGATAGAGCAAAGCTATAGTAAAACTATGCTGACTATTTTCCACAAGATTTTGACAACATGAAATACCAAAATGTCTACGGCAATGGTCCTTTAGATGAACGAGAGCCGCTCTACCACACAGAACCTTTTTGGATGGAAGTTGCTAGCCACATTGGATTCCAATCTGTTCTCGCAACAATGATTGACAATTACTCTCATACTTGCCTTGACGTCCGAAAAACACACCAAAGAACAATTCGAATTGCCACGAGGTTTAACGAGTTTAATTGCATGATTGTAGCCGCGGATAAGATTTCTGAGCTTCTCAATGTATATACATCAATCGTTGGTAAGCCCAGCCTGAAACCAAGATATGTTCTTGGGTATCATCAAGGATGCTATGGGTATGATACGAAAGAGGCGGTTATGCAATGCGCTCAGAATTACCGCGATGCTCAATTTCCGCTTGATGCAATCCACATAGATGTGGATATTCAGAGAGAACATAAAACTTTCACCATTGACGACCGGCCTGGGCATTTCCCCAAACCTAAAGAGATGTTTGATACACTTAGAAAACAAGGTGTAAAATGCTGTACAAATATCACGCCTCATATTAATTCTGCCGAAGACCCCGAGTATACGACCCTCAACGAGCTCTTGGATAAAAATTACTACATTGAAGATAGGCGAGATCTTGCAAAGTCAGATTTACGCCCGTGGCAAGACAGATATCATTACTGGGACTATGGTAGACGCGTTGTAACAAATCCGTCCGAAACAAGGCCCGACTACAGAATACCAGATAAGACGGATTTATCTGTGACTTATAACTCTGGAAAGCCATTCCACGGCGGAGTCTATTACGGATGGGGCAATGGTGCTCCTGGATACTACCCCAATCTTAACAACCATGAAGTCAGGGAGTGGTGGGGGAAGCAGTTCAAATATCTCTTTGAATGCGGTGTCGAATTCATCTGGCAGGACATGACGTCTCCTTGCATCGCTCCAGAGTATGGAGACATGAAATCGTAAGTAAAGCAGCACAATTTACTGTATTACCGCCACTGACCTAGTTCAGATTCCCCTTTAGACTTCTTCTCGACAGTGATGTTCGACTTAATGAACCCTATGAAGAAGTTGCATTAAAAAGAAAAGCTATTGAGATATGGGCGCTCTACAGCTACAATCTATACGAGGCTACCTTTAATGGTTTACAGAATCTCCATCTCAATGGCACATTGGCAGGAAATAATGATGAGTTAATAACTACCAACCAAGCATTAACAGAGGCAAATGAATTGTCATGGAGAAAAGGCCGACGTAACTTCATCATTGGAAGAGGCAGTTATATCGGAAGCCATAAATTCGCTGGTCTTTGGACGGGAGACAATGCTTCCACTTGGGACTTCCTCTCGACCTCGGTCGTACAAGTCTTGGGCCTTGGACTATCCGGTAACGCAATCTCAGGACAAGATGTCGGAGGTTTTGAATTCATTGAGCCAGATCATAACTGGGCGAATCCGGAGCTTCTGATCCGTTGGTACGGCGCGTACTCTCTGCTACCCTGGTTTCGGTAAGTTGAATAACTGCTTCTCTGATGCTTCATACGACAACAATGTTGACTGAGTATGCCTCGTCTAGTAATCATTATACAAATTATCGAACCTTTCTTGATGGTCCCCACAAGGGCGAAATGAGGAAAGATGGGAAACAGTTCCAAGAGCCGTATGCCTACGACCAACATTACCGAGACAACATGCATCACTTCCACGATCCAAGAGAAGCCTTTCTCTTTCGTGCTGTGCTTCCGGTGTGCAGATATTACGTTCGTCTTCGTTACAGTCTTATGCAGCTGTTATATGATGCTATGTTTGAAAATGCCATAACTGGAATGCCAGTCGCTAGATCCATGGTAGGATACACTGGTGGCGTTATAATTTACTCAGCTAACATGGCTCGTATCTAGATCATAACTGATGACCAAGATGCAACATTATTCTTTGAGGTGAGCTGCCCTTACCAAGGGTTTCATTGACCAAGCTAAATGAAATTATGTAGAATAAATGGTTCACAAACGACCAGTACCTGGTCGGAAATGATATCCTCGTGGCACCACCTCTACGCGCCGAAGCGTTTTTTGACCGCCATGAAGTTTATCTACCATATCCTGATGAATGGTTTCCTATAAATCTTTACCCCGATGAGCCTTTGGGTACAGCTTTAAACCCAGCTATTGAGGGCGGAAGCCGCATCTTCTGCAAATGCAATATTAGCCTCGAAGACGACCATATTCCTAGAATTACTCCAATGTACATTCGCGAAGGTCAGTTTCCCGCTGTCCATAGCGTGGAGAGCTATACTAAGTACAACCAGGCGCCATAATTCCCAAAATCGAGACAAGAGCGAGTACGCCCGACTGGTACCCAAATGGCTATCCACATGCGGGGATAGAGATGAAGGCGCCAGAGGCAAACCCAATCACTTTCCATGTCTATCCGGGAAAAGACAATGTGAGAATTCTCAATTTCATGAATGAAAGGAAGTTTGTGCTGAAACATTGATAGATCTATACAATGTACATTGATGATGGCATATCAACGGATAGCGAGCCGCTGTCCAAAATCCCAAATCTAACAAATGACCCAACGCCTAATGCGGATAAGTACTGCGAAGTTCGCATTAAGCAAGTGAGTAATAGATACAGTCATGCTCACAATGAAAATTCTCTTACGTATTGACATCGACTAGGTCACCATGATTAATACAGAAGAGAAGTGCACTCGAGTGCTCACAATTGAAGCCATACGAAATGGCTACGAGAAATACGAACAAATCGTCGGCGGCGAATACAAGGTGGTTTTCTGGCATAAAGAATCAGCGTATAGTAATGACATTGTTGTTGGGGGCTCGCTTGGGCCCATGTCAGTTCAGCATTTGGAGCGGATTCGAGCAACGGTTGTGAAATTTGCAACGGATATTGTTCATACAAAGGGTGGAATCACAATCACGCTTACTTACGATAATTAGCATTTAATATTTTAGCGGCATTAGAATAGTTAATAAGTTGAGCATTAATAAGTAAATAGCATTATGAAGCATCGTAAAGATTGTATTGCTGTTGTCGCTATGCTCTATTACAATATGATTCCTAGTTATCTTGCCTTCAATTTTGAGATACGTATTATTGTATTTCAAGGAGACTCGGCTGGTATAAGCAAGCCATTGCAACAGCAGATGTATGTATATATCGGGGATAAGGACATTAATTCCGGTGACAAAGCAACGAGCAAAGTTGGGTAGTAGTCGACGAGGCCTCCCATTATAATATGGCTTAGCAGCTATTTTGAAACTGTTTGAGTTTACCTCCTTGAATGAACCAAGTTATACTGAATTGCTTTTTGATATCTTTGTTTCAAGTCATCTCATCCATTGCATGCAGAACAGAGTGTATTTTACACAGCCATAGTGTCACGGGGAGTATCGACCAAGTTTACGAAAATAAATGCCCTTACCTATTGATGTGTAAGTAGCACTACGAATCCTATTTAATCTCGGCTATGATAGATATTGGCTCAAAGGTAAACCCAAAGCAACGCTAATGCTCAACCGACGTGGCTCAGGCGCCAAATCCTACTGCCAGCTAGACATATCACTTGATGTTTCTATTGGAGGCTAAGCGCTCGATTGTCTATTGCGTGATCATGAAGCTGTATTCCTTCTTCTTCGCTTAGACGACCTACCATCTCTACGGGCATATATTAGTTCAAGTAAGGATCGTATAGTATCAAATACAATGCACACAAGCTTTGATTGTGCAAGACTAAAGCCTGGCGCTACTCTATATTCACAGCATCCTTTTGAAATCTGCCTTCGCTAAAATATGCACCCAATCCTAAACGTCACATTAATCAGCACTACGACTCCTTTCAAACGCGGTTGCGAATCCTACGCTGCGCCCTACGTGCACTCGGGATGCCCTCCCGGCTGGGCCCATTTATCTACCATTAGCCTACCTATAAGAGATGCGGGTCCAGTTGTCTGAGGTCGACATTCTAGCATTCTAGGAAGACGCACTGCCGGAATAGGCCTCGAAGTTAGAACTGGTTGCGCGTCATGAAGCTTGTTTTACGGGATATTCCGCCCAATTAATACTCCATCGCGATTTTATTTACACAACATGAATGCATTGCGTATTTTCAGTATTTCGCTCTCTTCTTCCTTGCCCTGCCTAAAGGGCAACTGCATCAAACGGCCGCTGTGCCTTAGTTAGATATGTTTATTAGCGAGGTTGCGGCAGCATCTAAAGGCTAAGCCTTTGGCTACCGGCAGTGGTGGCTGCAAGATACTATATCTCAGTCAGCAACGGCGATTTCCTAGCACAGATAGCGTGCGTCATGGTCAATTGGACGATACGAGGCTGAGTTGGCATATGCCGCGTGGACCTGGTCTCGACTCGCCAATCGCGTGGCAGAAGCCGCCCGCTTCTTGGTTTAGCCTGGTTACGGCTTCAACGATAGGAGCCAGCTATCATCTCCATTCTACTGGTACTAGCAGAGTGTTGTGTAGTAACTAATAATAGAAATAAGGATCCCATGTAAATATGCTAGAGGATTGTTGCTAGTGATTTTTAACTGCGGTTAGGCGTCGACGTAATTCTGTGAGGCGCCTCCGTTGTTAAAAAACTCTGTATGTCGTGAACGAAATCTTTTATATAGACCCAGTGGTGTTGGAAAAAAAATAATTGTTCATCTACAATTCTGACTACTCGCATTGGTTATACACCTCACATCAATAAATCCAATGGCGACTACAACAACTCATGTGGCTGCAACAAGCACGTCGAACGGTGCTTTTCCAGCTTGCACGACTGCAGTGCCAGGCAAGTATGGCGAAGTGCCGGTAGACGCATGCAATTCATCATACAATGCAATCCCAGAGTTTATTCCTGCAGTGGTGGTGTCTGTTCTCTTTGGCACCCTCACCCTCATTCACATTATCGAAGCAGTGGTATATAAAAAGGTGAGTAGTGCTTGATGTCCTGTTATCAACACCACGATTTGTGTTTCAAAGCATTCTTACCTTGACGGCAGGGATACACCTGGGTCTTGATCATGGGCGGCGCTTGGGAAACAGCAGCGTTTATCCTACACGTTGTTGGCGCGCATAACCAACAAAACGTCACGTTTGCCACCATTTGGCAGATTCTCTTTCTGCTGGCGCCACTTTGGATCAATGCCTTTGTCTACATGACTTTTGCACGCATTGTCCATTTTTATATGCCGGATAGAAAAGTATGGATTATCAAAGCCTCTCAAATTTCGAAACTCTTTGTTTTCGCAGACTTCTTTTCGTTCGTCGTCCAGGCCGTAGGTGGTGTCATGGTCTCTCCCAGCTCTTCCGCTTCTATCCAACAGACTGGACTGCATGTCTACGAAGGGGGTATCGGACTTCAGGAATTTTTCATCGCCATCTTCTTGGTCCTCATGATTACATTTCATATTCGCTTCGTAAAGCTTACAGAAGGCCGCCTTTTGCTGCCTGAAGAAGTCAATTTGAATGAAGCAAACGACGGTCGTCGTTATGACAATTTCGAAGACCCTAGAGGCTGCTTCTGGCTACTCTATGCTTTATATGCTGTTTTGGCATTTATTACGGTTCGTGTCTTCCGTTTGGGCTTTAGGGGAGAGATTTTCAAGGCTCACAATATGCTAACCAACGTCTTGCTATCTTCTCAGATGCGTATCATTTACCGATTAATCGAATTTACAAAAGGACTCGACCCTTCCGTTAACCCGCTTCCCTTCCACGAATATTACTTTTACTCTCTCGACGCGTTCCCCATGATGGCTGCTCTCCTGATTTTGGCCATCTTCCACCCGGGTCGTTTTATCAGGGGGCCCAACAGCAGTCTTCGAGATGCAACACGCGCGGAAAAGAAGATTAAAAAGGCCGCAAAGAAAGAGCGCGAACAAGCCAAGAAAGAGCATAAGCAGATGGCAAAAGAGGCAAAGAAGGAGCAAAAGAGGCTGGACCAGGAAGCTAAAAGAGGAGGCGTTTCTGAATAAGCCTGAAGGCATGGCTAGCTGCATCTCTTTTCTATTGGCCTATGGTATCGGTATATCATTTCAGCATGACCATGATGGTCTCACAAACTTTCTTCTTCTTTTTGCTTTTGGTTAAAGACGGCTTGATATTATTGGTTTGCGACTCCAAGTGGCGTTAATCGAGGAGTCTTCCATCCTCATCAAATCCCACATTCGCATACTTCCTGATAGATGGATACACGAGGGAAACTGGTCGCTATATATTTGACACTGGCTGAGACCACCTAATAGACTTACTTTAAAAAACCCGAGTACCTTCTATTTGAGAGATGTGTAGATATCTACAGCTTTTAAACTCCAAATTCCCCAAATTGGGGAAACAGGAAATGCCAGCGGAAGTGGGGCCGAAGTCTTCGGAAGGCGGACCGTCTTTCCCGTTTCATCCGCGTTGGTCCGGAGCCTCTTCAGTATCTTGGCGGTCTAGAGATTCCCCCGCATGTCTTGAGAATGGCTATCGTCATATGCCGTATGACGAGTTCTAGGTATAAGACTAGCATCTTAACTTACCCTCTGTCTCTCCTCTAGAAACGTTGCGCAGCCGTCTACTTTAGAGTCGACCTGCTCGATCTGCCCGGGACAATCACACATGCTCCAGAGCTTCGTCGGAGTAGACCAGTGTCCTAGGCCTAGTACCGAAGCTACGCCTCTTGTGTCATTGAAAGTCTCTGAAGAGCCAATGGGGCAGTTCCTCTGCTAGCCGCACAGCCGAAAGTGGTTATTGCCGTTGCTCAAAGCTTCTCCGCGGCGCCACGGGTCTATAACCCCAGTTTTTGATAAGCATGTGCTTACAGCTCTCCTCAGCAGGTTGCTCTGCTGAATAATTCTGTGCCCCTAAATGAATTTTCTTCCTTCAGAGTTAGAACCTTGGCATGTGGACATTTATGTCTTGGTTTCTGTTTTGTCGAGTCATCTGTTGCCGTAGTTGTCGCGATGGCGGTCCTAGACGAACTCGAGAACGGAACTCCCTTGGAGAGTCTCTCAACTAGCGATGAAGAGACACAAACCCCAAGCATTGACAGCCCTAACCCACTAACTTTCGAGGACCCTCATGATCCCGCGAATCCCAAGAACTGGTCGTTGTTTAGAAAGTTGTTTATTACTTTCATCTGGATAGCGGGAAATCTGGTGGCCTCGGTGTCTTCGAGTATCTTCAGCAGTGGTGCCCAGGCAATTAGCGAAGAGTTTCATGTTGGTACGGAAGTTGTGACTCTAGGAGTCAGTCTATTCGTCGTTGTAAGTTCACCAGCTAAGGGCCCCTCTTGAAATGCATTTTCCTTCGTCTAGATATTTCGACTAACACCATTGTAATTCAGGGCTATTCCGTTGGACCACCATTTTGGAGTCCCATATCCGAACAATTTGGAAGGAGAAAGCCCATGATTGTTGGCATGGCACTTTTTACCCTTTTCTGCATCCCTGTCGCAGTAGGAAAGAACTTGCAAACGATTCTTATCGGCCGGTTCTTCTGTGGAGTTTCTGGCGTAGCACCCATTGCTCTCTTTGGAGGCGGTCTCGTCGATATTTGGCACCCTGAGCAGCGCGCAATTGCCATGGCGACCGTCATTGGCATAGTTCTTGGAGGACCCTTGCTGGCTCCGGTGATGGGCAATTTTATTACTGCTAGTCATCTCGGCTGGCGATGGACCGGATGGCTGAGCTGTATAATGGGAGGGTCATGTACAGTTCTATGTGTCCTTGGATTGCCAGAGACATATCCCCCTATCATCCTACAGAAGAGGCAAAAATTGGATCCAGCCTCACAGAATTCACCAAAGGATACAGATGGATGGAATAGATTTGTCCGCGTGTATCTAGTCCGGCCTTTTGGTACGCTCTCTCTTATGCCCAGGATGCTATTATACTGCGGGTGCTAATACATATCGCTTATAGTCTTACTCGCAACCGAACCCATCTTGGTCCTCATGACCCTCTACCAGGCATTTGTCTATGGCATTCTCTACATCGTCTTCTCTTCATACCCCATCATTTTCCGCGAACAACGTCATTGGAAACTCGGTCTGTCATCTCTTCCCTTCTTGGGTATGATGGTTGGTGTTTTCATCGGCTCTGCTATGATTGTAACACGTACTGTGTTGGTTCAACAAGCGAGCCTTAAAAAGAAAGCTGAAGGCAATTCTGATCCTGCTCAGGCACCAGCACCTGAGAGGCGTTTGCCATTAATGATGGCCGGTAGCGTGCTACTCCCTATCGGGCTCTTTATCTTTGGATGGACTTCTGCTCCCCACATTCCCGTGGTTGGGATGATCATTGGCAGTCTCTTTATTGGCGCCGGTTTGTTGTGTATCTTTGTTACCGCGATGACATATATTCTGGATGTCTATTCGCACATTGCTAACAGCGCACTCGGTGCAAACACCATCGTACGCTCCTTTTTTGCGGCTGGCTTCCCTCTGTTTGCTAGTTACATGTATCATGGTCTTGGCGTTGCATGGGCGTCAAGTGTCTTGGGATTCGTGAGCGTTGCCATGATTCCAATCCCGATTCTCTTTTACAAATATGGGCCGCGAATCAGAGCTCTGTCTAAGAATTTGATGGTATAAGTTGCGTTTTTGTGGGCATCATTTGAGTGGTCTGGATCTGCGGCGCGGGAGTTACGCGAAGTTGATTGTATCCAAATATCTACTATTTATGCAATCCAATAATGAACGTCTTTCTGTTGAGTACTATTTCTTTCTAATGTACATGAATGGACGCAAAAAGCGAAATTCACTTCGATATGATGAGCTTACCTACCTAGTTGTTTGCTACCTCTTATCATGAAAGGCATTGTCTGAGGATAAAAATGATGTGAAGCTGTGTGAGCAGAGCATTGTTATAAATACGCAACACTGTTATACTAATAGAGAGCTTGAGCCTGGCTCCTAGTGATAATTGAAAGGCATTGCGTGAAGTTAAAAATGCTGTGAAGTCGGGGTTCTTCACAGCATTTTTAACTTTGCATGTAATTGAAATGTATTATACGAGGTTAAGAATGCTGTGAAACTCACCACAAAAGGCTATGCTAAGAGAGAGCTTGATTCTTGTCACCGCTCATAATTGTAAGTCGTTGTGCGAGGTTAAAAATGCTGTGAAATCGGTGGGGTTTTTAAAGCTTTTCTTCATATTCTACAGAGAAACATAGAGTAGAGCAGCAATGAAGTATAGTAGCGCTGGGGCATCTAAAGTAGATGAGCAATGACGCAATACATGTTCTGACTGCGACAAGAATTTTCGATCCCCTGGATGAACCTTTGATGATATGGTCTCTAGTATAGGCAGTGTATATACGCATGATCCACGGTGAATTTTCAAGAAAATTTATCTGCAATCACTGAATTATCCTCTTTTTACATTTGTATAAGCTTAAATGGTAGTGGTGTATAACGATGATTCTATTTCCTCAAATAAATCTTAATTATACTTATATTAAAGTGCATATACTTGGCTTTTACCCGCAACATTCCCACGCTCTTATCACAAATGGATACTCTTCTCTCTATACTTGGCTTCCACTGATATACGTGCGGAATCCATTGCGTGGCATACAGCAGCGATTTGAAGTGTAGAACCACCATCCTACATACTACGAGAAAGGATTTTTAAAATAAACATATGAGACAGCTTCATGAACGGGATATTTAACAAAAGTACTTTGCTTTGTCCAATATTATTAGCCGCAGAGAGGCTTACAAGTTCACCGCATACAAGTTATGCACAGCTGACATACACAAACGTCCTCTCATATACATCAAAGCAACTCCGATCCTACATCTTCCATACATCGTTCACAACTTATCAAATGCCATCAAAGCAACGCATGTTACACAGAGCCATGATCTCTCACCGCCACATCAAAGCACATGCATAACAAAAACGCCGTATGCCTTGCTTCTTCGCATCGCGTAACGTACTCGTGACCAGCCCGATATGCATAAATCGCAAAGACTACATGTACTAAAACACACACGTCTTCTATCTTCACTCCCCTTTGGTGTTTCCCAGCACGCACATTCAAGCCACATGCAACTTCCAAATGCACTATCGCGACCCTTCTCCTCCTCTTCATCCACTCCATCCGATATCCAACCCCCAATACATCACAGCCATTTCCGATAGCGACATATCCCATCTACTGCTGCCCATATTAACCCACACCGCCTCTTAATCCGTTCACACCAGCTCTGTTCCTCTCTCTCTCGGCCGATGCTACCGTCGCCACCCTCCACCACTATAGCCGGGCATACACCATTAGTGTAGAGCAAAGAGAGCCGGGCACCTTGCTTTTATCCAGTCGGTCCACCGCGCTCACATACCGAACTTCAACTACAAGCTGTCTCAGTCGGCATCCCGTTTTTTCCAGTCTTTTGTCTTTTGTCTTTGTGGCCATCACCTGCCATGTTCGATATAAGTCGCCCCCCCTCTCATTTCTACTACATGTTGTAATCATCATGTATGCTGCTGCCATCTTTTGTGCTCGCTAAGCCAGCCACATTTCGCGATGACATGTCAGCTCCCAGCTCTTACAGCTTACAGCTCATGCCTCGGCCGCCCAGCTTGCAGCTCACCAACCGCTCCACCATGGCTTCCCTTCAACCGTCAACCAAGCTGCAGAATAGTAGTAAAAATTACCAACTAATTCATCTGCATACTCCCGTCTCCCGCTCTTCCCCTTCCGAAGCTCCATCCTGTCTTCTTCCGGTCCATTTTCTCAAATCCTCCAGTCCATCCAATCACGTCCCTTGGCCATCCTCCATCTTTTGCTCCCTCTCGTCCAGGCCCAAAAACCGGCCGACCATCGCCGGGACCCCACACCGAGTTTCCCGCGTGGTCTCCCGGGGTGACTTGAAAGAAAGGCAGGGATAGAGGAGGAGGCGTGTGCATGGGGAATAACAGTGCACGTTTCCCACGCTTCTTCTTCTTCTTCCTCCTCCTCCTCTTCTCTTGCTCCGTGCATAGTATTGACTATTTGCTTTGGCGTGCCTTGCTTCTTGGATGCACCGGGCGGTTCTGCACAAGTATGCATTACTAGCAGTATGCAGTGCTGCTGATTATGTGCGTGCTCCGTGCATTCTCGGTCCTCACAAGTCTGGGGTCCGTGTAAGTGCGAGTGGGCTTGGACGAGATGGTGGAGAAAGCCGGCAGACAGACAGGAACAAGAAAAGTCTGCTACAAAAGATGACTGAGATGGTGTGTGGGTTTCTGTCAAAGCTGAAAAGGCACGGAGGGTAAAAAATCGATCCATCACGAGAACACTTTTTCGTCTAGTTTGGTGCCCGTAGACTCGTGTTTTGTGTGTTGAAACATCGCACACGCTCAAAATATTTCCCCTGCCCACAACCACACATTTCTTTCTTTTTTTTTTTTTTTTTTCTTTTTCGCGCACTTTTTTTTTATTCTCGTTATGACTTTTACTCTTGAGATTCTCATTTGCTTCCAATATTTCTCCTTCCTCTCTATTGCTCGCTGAAACAGACACCCAAGAATGATAATCGCGCACTCAGACTCCAGTTTCGTACATAAAAGGCGCTCATCCTCAGCAAGGGAAGCATAATATCCATATATCCATCCTATAAATTAAAAACACCACAAAAATATTTCACACGTAAAATCCACACACAAATTTCAAATTCTCCCCCGAAAAAAAAAATCCATCCTGTCGTCCTCACACCACCTTCTTCTCTCTATCCCTGTCCTTTCCCCTGCCCTAGAGTATCTGCACCCACTCACACCTGCATATTCCCCCTCCAGCCTATTACGATCCCAGACTCACTCCATGCAAAGGCCGTCACGGCCATGACATGGTGGCCCAGCCGTCTCTCTACTGGCAGCTAAAAGGGCGCGCCATTGCCTGGAATCAACTCGTAACTGGCAGCTATCAGAAGCATTACACATACTATCGATAAGTCGCGCGACGCGAAGACCTGAGAAGAAGCAGGAAAAGGCCTGCATGATGCGTAATGGTAATTTGGAACTTGCAGGATGCATATGCAAAATGCATCCTTCGTCACAGCGGAAGGGTGGTGTGTGGAACGAATGGCTATGAGAAGGACAGACACAGGAGAATGGACAGCCGAGAGGGTTGCGCTCCTGACCAGGTGAGCCAGTTTAGACAGGCTAATCATTTTTTTAGAACTGATGATTGTCGATCACTATCACTACATACATACTCAAGATAGTAGTTATAAAAGAGAAGAAGAAGAAGAAGAGCGAGCAAAAGTAGACCAAGGGGGAGAGACTCCGGCAAGCTAAATGCTCAGTGGCTGCTGATGCCATGGATAATGTGGCGGCCAAAAAGTGCATGGAGACGACAGAATCTGGAAGCTGATTACGTCCAGCCCACCTCGTTCATGTCGCCATGCAACCCTTTTGCCTGTCAAACTGTAAGGGGTGCTGCAGTACCAGGCCTGGCATGTCGACATGACAAGCAGGAGAAATATGGGAAAAGGTAAGAGAAAAGAGCGCAGTTACATGTGCTCCGTCATGTCCAAAGAAAAAAAAAGCCACTGATATTCGCTATTTGGGTATTATAAGTAGTATCATATTCATAGTATACATGAGAAAAGTTTTCCATAATAATAAATCATCGCTTTGTTCGCTTGCAAAATTCCCAAATGCCAAACACATGTTGTTCTGTTATCATCCCAAGTCCCTTTTTTTGGTTTTTACTTTTCAAAGAGTTTTGTAAAAGCAAAGAAGAAACCCTGTCCTGAAATAGTTCATTTTCCATCTCAAAAGTAATACAGGGAATATGCCCAAGTCATAAAAAAAAAGTGTCGTAACAATACAAAGGAAATGAAGAGGAAGTGGTATATAAATGCAGAGGCAGGTAGTGAAGACAAAGGAAATTGGTTACAAAAGAAAGATCATCTACTCAAGTCGGTAGACAACGCCATCCTCGTAGACGACGCGGTGCCGGCGGCTGCCTCCGACTGTGGAGCGGCGCCGTGGCATGCTGATGCGATCGGCCAGGCGCTGGCGCTGGGCTTCGTCTTCAAGGCGCTGGGTCTCCTCCTCCTCGCGACGCTCCTGTTTGCGAGCGAGGTGGCGGGCCTTTTCCTCGCGGCGCTCCTCCTCAAAGCTCATGCGCCGGACACCCTCCGCCAGCTTCTTCACCGAGTCGTCAGCGCTAGCGTTCTTGAAGGAAGATGCGCGCAGTGGTGCAGGCGGCATCGGCACTGGAGGGCGCTTGTTGATCTCAGCATTGGCTTTGGCGATGCGAAGGCGGATGCGACGCTGTCGCTCCTCCTCCTCCTCGCGCTCCTTCTCAACTCGTCGCTCCTCTCGCTCGCGGCGGCGCCGTGAAGTCTCTTCGTCATCGGCGCTGTTCCGTCCGTGGCTCTCGCGCGAGCTGGTGGAAGAGTGGCGGTCGTGTTTGGATGTTCGGTGTGAAGAAGGAGCGGCCTCGACTATCTCAATCTCGATGCGAGGTCGCTCCACTCGCTCGACACGCTCAGCGCGGGCCCGGTCATCGACAATGACTGGGCGGCGAGAGAAGCTGGAGTTTGAGTCCCGGGGAGAAGAGCCGTAGACAGAGGGAGAGGCAGAGGCATTGGCGCTGGCATTGGGAGACGGAGGCGCAAAGTTGGCGAAGCTGAATGCCGTAGGAGGGGTTCTCGGGGTGGGCGGGCCTTCAACCAAGACAATGCGCTCGCGCCGTGGGCTTCCATCGTGGCGGTTCAGGTCGATAACATTCTGTCCGTTGATGTAGAGGCTGGAAGAGCGACGCCGCCGTGAGCTTGATGAGCTGCTGTGGCGCGATCGGTCGGACTCGTCACCGGATCGGTAGTTTGGTGTGCCGGATCGCGGGCTGTATGTGGGCGTTGGCGGGAACTGGCTGAGGTAGGGAGAGCTCGGTGAGGTTCCCAGAGCTGAGCCGGTGTGCTGGATATACTGGTTGGGGTGCTGGAAGACGACGTTCTGGGAGCAGACTTTGCCGTTGCGAGATGCGGAGCAGAGGACGGGCTGGCGAGACTGTTCCTTGTGGCCGTCTGAGTAGACGTAGGTGTAGACGTTGGTGGTGCACATTGTGAGACGATGAGTGTCCTTGCAATGGCAAGGCGTCCGAGAGAAGAAGATGTAACTCTGCTAAGCAGCTATGGAGGATTCTAATATCCTATGCCTCTTTCTCTCTCCTTTTGTTCAAGAGTGATGCTAATTCTGGTAAACCTTGTTGTTGTTGGTTGTGTGTTGGTGGTATGTAGGATGAAAGGAGCAGAAAGCGCAAAAGGTGGGTATGAGCAGCCTTTTGTATAGAAACGATGCTTTCCTATTGAACGTTGTCCTTGATCCTTGTCTGGAATGCAATGTGTGAAATAGTATAAAGAAGCTTGTGGGGTTGCTGTGCGTATTGTTGCCTGGAACTGCTGGATGGAGAACGAGGTGAGGGTGCATCGCAGACTTATAAAGACAAACGCGATGGAGGGAGGGCCAAAAGAAGCTTGCATGGGCATTTAGCTGCTGCAGCGCTTCTTGGCCGTCCTGTCCTGGACTTTGGCCCCGTCTCACACGCCCCCTCCACTCGACATGCCCAGCCATAGCGAGTCTCGGGCCCCTCTGACTGAGTCCTTGGACGGCTCCAACCCCTGCCGTCTTTCCGCATTCTGCCTGCCATGGGGTGGGTGGAGCGAGCGAGCGTCGTCTCCCTCCGGCGAGGCATGTGAGGCGTCTTTCTGTGCGCTAAGCAGCACAGAATGGCTTCTCCGATGACTCCCTCTGGTTCGTCTCCACGCCCGTGTTGTGGAGAATTGCGCAGCAGCAAACACCAAGAGCCAGTCCAATAGCGGCACAGCTGAGCCCCGTCAGCCACGGCCGGTGATTTTCTGATCAGCCAGTTCCTGGGCGGCCAGCCAGAAGAGGGATGGGCCATTGAGAAGGAATGACGATTTGCGAGAGAGGAAAAGATTGGATTGTTTGTGAGAAAGCGATGTACTAGCAAAGGCGCATTGTATTACAGGCTGCCGTCATTTGACAGACACACATCAAAGAGGGAGCCAGAAGAGGCTCTTTCGCTTGTAGCCGCCGCATCTGTTTTTCTCAGCTGCAGGCTGCAGAATTTCGAAACAGGCTTGTGCAGCTCCTGCAAAAAGACGCCGTACTGAAAATAGCAGCACAAAAGGCCTCCCAATACCCAATACCCAATCCCAGCCACGACTTCTAGAGTCTGCGCTTATTCAAAACATTGTAATTGGTATTGTTGGCCCATGAAGACGGCCAGCAGTGGTAAAACGACCCAGTGGTTTGGGGTGATGGATCTGGGCGGCTGATGAAGCTGGCGATGGAGCATCAATTGGCTCTTCAAGAAAATGCCAACGGCGGTTCCTGGCTCCCAGCGCCAAAGCCACCGCAGCAGCAAATCATCGCAGGCCTCGACAACTGACCAACGAAAGACGGCGGTCCAGGCCGAGGATGCAGAACACACTGCCTGACGCACATCTCTTAGATCGCGGGCCCTGGCAGGGCAGGTGGATTGACTCATCCAGTGGTCTCGCTTTCTCGATTCTTTCTGCCTGGCATTAGTCTTCTGTCTTGCTGCCATTTCGTACAGTAGCAGCGGCATTAGCAGCAGCATTAGCACGAGCATCAGTCGCCGTATTAGCAATTGGCATCGGCAGCCCGCAGCATTAGCACTGGAGTCATACTGTAGACATCAGCATGCAGCCGTAGTCCAAAGTCGTCTTAGCTTCCAGCAATGGATGGAGCATTTAGCAGATGCTACTGCCTGTGTGCCCTTCATCCTCACCTGTCCTAGGACTCGAGAGCCACGGCTGGTGGTTGCCATGCTGCTTGCCGTAGCACCAGTTCTGCCGCACAGTCTGCCTGGACCGGACTGGATTGGCCCACGGCCCATGATCCATGATCCATGATCGGCACGATTGAAGCGGAGCACCGCGATTGACTGATGCCATCTCCAGAAATTGTGGGTGAGCAGAGGCCACAGCATTCCCAAGTCCTACGACAGGCACCAGTCAGAATCTGGCAGCTCCAGTGGCGGGAGACGCCGCGAGGCAGTGGCTGCGGTCCGCGCCTGGGCGCTGCATGTTAGCGCAACCCGCCAAAGCCACTGCCAAAGCACTAACATGGGAGCGCTGTTCCTGAGGCATCTCTTTGAAATTGGATGCAAGCAGCAGCTGAGGTTCCTGCCGGGTACCTATTCTGCAGGGCGAAAGGCGCCGCATTGGCATGTAGAAGTAGATAACTGCTAGTACAGGTACCTGTAATAAATACATACTAGGTAGGTACCTAGTAGCAATCCATCCCCTCAGCACCATCGCCCATCGCCGTCATAGGCCACGGCCATGCAATACCTACTCGTCACTGTATTGAACCCTACGCAGAGACTCCTTCGCTCGTCTTTCATTTTCAGCCGCCTGGGCTGTGCTGCCTGGCCGGGGCCCGTCTCCAGGGTCGTCGCCCAGTTTTTGTGGGCTCCCTCGCTAACGGGTCCCTAGGCCACAGGGAAGCTAGAGCTAGGCCCTATCGCTATCGCTATTCCAGTCCGCCACAGCCCCAGCGTCCTCCCGCTGGGGGTTGCCGGCTGTCGGTTCTGGCGAGGCCATCGCCATCCTCACCTTGGCTCGTCTTCACTGCCTCACTCGATGCTCGTCATGCCCACGCGAAAGAGGCCACCGGTTCGCCGTAGATGATGCACCTATGGCGACACCCGATCGCGGCATGTTCAACCGTCCGGCCACAGCCTCACTGACGTGCAGACAGTTGCCCGAAGAGCCTCATCTCGGCTTCGGCTCGCGCTATACTCGCATCAAAGAAATTTGCCATCATGACGATATCGCCAGAGTCCGCCCAAAGTCCTACACGCGCAAGCCCAGACGCAATCGCCAAACTGGCATCAGTCAACTTCAATGCTAGCACACTCTCGCACTCTATCGATTATCAATCTGTCGAGCTAAACTGAGAACGAAAAGCGTCATGGGACCCATTCACATCCACATCCACATCCACCATCCAACCCTCCACCCACAACCATCGCGAGCAATGACGAATGACACACTCGCCTCTGCCAAGCTCAAGCGCGTCTGCCTATTCCGTACCAGTCAATACGAGTGCTTAACCTCTTATCCAAGCGAAATCATTAGTCGACAAGCGCTATCAGGACCCTCTTCACTCACGAGTCTCACCGCGGTGACGCACAACCTGCTTCCGGGACTCTATTTTTTGTGCATTAGTCCTCATGACCAAGGCCAGCTAACTAGCAGCGCTCGTGTAGGACAGAGATAGAACAGAACTGCTCTTGACAGTGGCGAGAGGGTGCGGGCTGGACCGGGGTTTCCATTGGCTTGTGGCTATCACCACCAGCTCAAACCTGCGATTTACATCAGGAAACGACTATCAAGATGGGCGACGGCGCCGCCAAGGGTTCTATGCTCTATTGCAACGTGTTGGGTATTACGAAGCTTCCCTTGAAGAGCAGCATCACATTCCGGTGCCTGTCAGCTCAACAAAAATGTTGCCTGTCTGTCGCGCCGCTGTCTGCTTCTGGCAACTGCACCCCCCTACCCGGGATGAAGCAAAACACACATCGTCGTAAGCTCGCGATACGGACGGAGCAGAGCTCGCACACACAGTCTATTTTCTACCATGCTACGGGACACATTTGCTCTGTTACCTATTCGATTCGCACTCCGTAAGCACAGGCACTCTTCGCCGTCTGGCATAAGCGACTGCCTGTATGGACATCGGACCCATCGTCAGCACTCAACCGACCTGTCTATTCGCTCTTCCTCCAGCTGTGGCGCTCTGCACAAAACGGCCCCCAATCCCCATCACGCTTTTTTTTTTTTTTTGTTGAAGCCTTCTTCCATTTTTGGAATGCTCAGCAAGGGCGGCCTCCCTGCATGGCCTCTCTGCAGCGACAGGCGATGAATGATGGGAGCTGAGCGGAACACGCGAAACGAAAATTATAACGAAAATCTCCATATCACGTCTACTGTGCATTGAAATTCTTTTTTTTCCTCTTGTCTTTTCCCTTCTTTCTCTTCCCCCCTAGTTCGTACTATTCTTCTACACTCGTCTTCTCATCCACTCCTCACTCTCACATCTTGAGCTTCTACAGTTGATTCGCTCGCTCCGTCACGCACCAGCAACTAATTCGCTACAGACAAAGCAAGCATCCAATCCTATTGTCTCCGTTCCTCATGCAAGAGCAACGACAAAAAGGGGGGCGTGTAGGCTGCGACCCATTTCCATATCCGGCCGTCGCTATCCTTTTCACACGCCCCTCCTCCCTTGTCCTGTCTTCTGGTGATTTTATATTGCATGCCATACCTAAACTGAGACACACAACCACTAGTTGCTCGGTCGGCCGTCTTGTCTTTTTTTTTCTTCTGCTGTCTCGGCAACCCTCTTTTTTTTCTTTCTGGTTCAAAGGGTATTCAGCCCTGGTGGCCATATTTGTGCGCCTTGGGGCCTCTCATCTGACCCGTCGTCGCAAAGCTGTGTCTTTTGCCGAAGCGCGAGCCATTCGGACGCTTTCCACTGAGTCACTTGGCCCTCCTTTTGAAAGAAAGCCTACCGCACAGAAAAGTTTTTCTTGTCATGTTCTCAATATTGAAAAATTCTTTTGTGAAAATGGCTTATTCCCGTCTTTCTTTTTTTTGTACTAGTGGTTAGGAATGCGAGTTTAAGTGAAAACGTGCTAACCACGCTGCCTAGCCACAGCAGCATTAAAGTGCCCATTGCTTTGGTGATGCCGGATTAAATTGAAGGGTAAGACAAAAAGCGAATAATGGCCGACTTTAAGTGAAGAGAACATTCCATGAAAGCCAGAAAGACAATCAAACAATGCAACCGCAATACAATTAACTTGATGTCTCAGCCCCAGATCCAACATGCCCGTGAATCTGGCTGTGTCTTGACCGTTTCCGTCGTCGCGGAATATGCCGCCCTGGCTATTTCCAGATCGCGGCTTGATCCACAAATCCATTAATGGCTGTTTCAAATCTGTTCGGGATACGTTTTCCTACCCCCCTGTCTCCTGTCCCAGCATGCCGGAGCTAGCTTTGAGGTTTCATAGCCTTGGCTTGCCTTAACTTGGATGAGAAGAGCAAGTAAGTTTGGCAACTGTTTCGCGTTTCACTTACCCCGTACCCCTATTGCAACTCCCAACAACCATAGATAGAATTGGAGAACAAAGAGTCAAAGAACCAGTGATAAGCGAGCCCCTTGTAGCTGTTTATTGATCGTCTCCACTAGTAGTGGCGGTGCGATCCTGTAGGAGTTGATGATCGTTTGTTCATCGTTCAGGCCTCTCTTTCTGTTAAATATAGAATCAATAGCGGTCCTCTCAAACGCTCAGACTTCTGCATCATCGGTAGCGAGGCTATAGACGGCGGCCAAGTCTTTCAGCTACAATCCTCCTTTGTTTCAATAGAACGAGCCCACACCGTGGTAAGCGCCCATATTGGCGAATGGGTTTCTGCATTGCATCGCATGCCCAACGCATATGACGAATCTTAGGGAATTGCTATCTAACACACTGCTTTCGTTATGTAGCACTTCAGCCACGGCTAATATCGCGCTGAATATCTACATGTTTTCGCCCTGTATCTACTAAGTAGGTGTTTACGAAAGTACCTAGGTAAATAAATACCTTAACTTGTGGCGAGTAAAATGTACGCGTAAACACAAAGTCAAATCTATCACCATCAATGTATACATATATCCATGCTTTGCTGCAATAAATCTCGCTTTCACATAATCTCTTTATTACTCTACATCGCTTATAGTGACGCAAAATCCTCCATCATACTCAACATCAACTCTCGCCATCTCCATACAATTCTGCTAGGTTCGTCTACTTCACCAGCAAATTTACAGTCAATAAAATGTCTGACGAATTCAATAATTCTACATATATCAGCTTCTTCGCTTCAAAATACTGCCGCGCAACATGGATAGTCTCAGATTGCCATGTCGAGGTCTGCCAGACCGCCGTGCTGCTAGACCAGCTCATGTTGGTAGCTTTCAGCCAGCTCTTTCTCATCATCTTTAACTTTCTCTCCAACTTTCATTTTAACCGTTTAATCATTTTAATTTACTCTCTAATTCCTTGGGATTAATTCTCCGTCTTTTGTTCGACTTGTACCGTCTAATACTTCTGGAGTGTCAGGACGTTTTGATTTGGGACTATCTGTACGACTCTGGATAGCACATACTGAGTTTCAATCACTTTTGTTGCATCGCTGAGGCCACAAGGTAACTCTGTGGACGAAAGATTTATAGTGGAGTTTTGGATTATACTGGCGTTGTGGATATACTGAGAGGGTATTTTAGATTTGGAGCGCGTGCAATTTATATTACTATGATATGATACCCATGTTATTCTCTCCGTAGAAATAACATTTAATTTAAAACTTTTTACTAAGCTATTCATACTGACTATTACACGTATAATGAATCCTTGCCCTCCATTACCCTCTGAATTTTGTATCAAGAGACATTCTGGATATTGACGCAATGTAAGCTGCCGAATGCATATATCAATTCCATATCTATGCAAAATGGTCTCCTGGCTGCAGCACCAAATTCGTACACCCAACAACATGTCCATCGGCATCTCTATATCCTCCTCTATCGACCCCCTGCCATGCTATTCTATTTCCTATCCAGTCCAATCTGATGTTCCACTTCTGCAATGCAAAGAAAATCACCAGGCCCGAAATCCCAATCGCTGACGTGAACGAGCTCGTCAATACATATGCATATCTCTCCCACCAAGCTCTATACCACCTCTTGATGAAGAAATTGAAAAACAAAGCGAGTGACAGTGTGCCCTGCATGTAGCTCCAGTTGTAAGGCGCCCACCCCAATGGACCGGCCAGTAAGATGGGTACATTCACGCTTCGCCAGGACGATCCAGGCCAGCGTTTCGCCGCAAGGTACACCCCAACTGGGAGGAGAATGCCAAGTGGAACGCAGTATATGATGGCACGGTAGGGACCCCCTGGTCCAAAGAGTCTGCGAGGGCCGACAAGCCCCCAGAGAATGGATGACATAAAGTACGTGTGCGTATGAGGGCAGAAAAACCGCTCTTTTTGGAACTCAGTACATAGATCTTCCACATTGGCGAGAACCCAGCGATTAACCGCAAAGGCAACTAACGCAGCAATGAGAGTGGCGTAAATTTGCGCTGTGAAGACTATTCTTGGTGGTATTTTAGCATAGTGCGCCATCTTAAGATCGGCCACGAAATTCATAGCTTGCGAGGTAGACATATAGCTATAAAGCGTAAAAATCATGTTGGGAAGGGCTTTCCCCTCCAAAGCATAGCCTCCGATCAAGAGTGATAGGATGCTCGTGGGCAGCTCAATATTGGTGATTGCTGTGAGCATGCCGATGGGAATCTGAAGAAAGATTGTGAACAATACAGCCAGAAGAACGCCCCAAACAGGCATACCCGTCGGCCAAATTGTGACAGATAGACAAGCCAGTCCAAAAGATATGGCTAGAACAATCAGATACCACCAATCGGGGCATTTGTCGTATTCTCGCATTAGGCGGTTGTGCACATCGTTGAAGTCTTCTTCTCGCGTCTTACGGTCCCATATTGATCTCAGGCTCTGTGTAATTTGCTTACGGTGCCACAGAAGCATTTGCACAGGGACAGCCACGTAAATCATGATAAAAGCGCCGAGCTTAAGGATTTGGTTTGATGATAGCCAGGGGACGCTATAGGCGAGGTACTTTTCTTCATTGAGTGTCATGTTGGCGTTGAGTATTCGACGTATATCGTATAAGCTTGCCGAGTCGTCATAGACCTTGTTTGTGTTGATGGGGAGATAGCCAGAGTGCCACGCATTTTTAAAGTATACAATCGGGGCTATGATGAATCCCATAAAAGCCATACCAGAGGCATAATTGACGAGTGTGAAGAGAGGCGTTACAATGGGATCGCCAAAATAAGTTGAAACATTCCAATCTAGTGTCGGCAGAGGATTGAGTCCGAGTCCACAAGTACTGCCCATGATGAGCGCAAGTTTAACATTACTGGGCGAAAACCATGTGGGCCAGTTGAAGAGAGTAAAAGGCTGGAAAATGTAGTTTGGGATCCAGTACCACACAAACATGGCCCAAAAACAGAAGAGGAAAAATCGATAGCGCGAGATGTTCCAGCCATTAACCGAATTCTGCGCATCCTTAATAGCATCGTCTTTATGTAGCGCCTTTGTAAGGGCAATGTTGGCGAGAGGTCGTGGCCAGATCATCGAAGGGGGAGAAACGAGGAATCTCCTGCTGATGCCAGCGCAGCCGTAGCCAAGCATCTGTGTGGCAATAAACGTTGTGATTTGCCATGTAGCACTGTTAGAGAGCATTTTTTCTCCGTAAAAGAGATCCAGTGAAAGAACTTGAATGGGGCTTGCAATGTATGCTCCATGCATGTATCCAGCAAAGGCGACATTGGCCATGACGGCAATGAGCAGGTGTTCCTTCTCATTAAAACGGCCAGGGTTTAAAGAAAAAGTCCATTCCTTAATAGCCAGCTGTCGACAAGGTAGCCATTTGGCCATGCCTAAGCCGAGGGGCATGGACAGCAGCTGAACGACGTATGTCGTGATATTGATGGCTGGCATGCGGAACGAGAAGAACTGCTGGATTGCAGTACCGGCGACGGTGAACACTGTGCCTAACAAGAAGACTCGAAAAGTTGCCACCGGTAATGTGGGATCATCGGTGGGATCGACAACGGCGCGTACTTCTGGATATGCCGAATGGTTTAATGCCAAGTTTCTCTGCTCGTGGTAGTCGTCGAAGAGAGTTCGCGCCAATTCAAGGTCCGTCACTAGGTCATGGCGTTTTTGCCTGTCGAGAAAGTCTCGGATTCGGTTCAAGATATCTTGAGGAAAGTTTTGATCTAGTTCGTGGTCTTGAAGAAGCTGCTGCAAAGCCGTCACGAGATCTGTCTCTGCGATAATGGTTGGGGACTCTCCTGTGGTTTCCACATTCGCTACCGCCTTTGCTGAAGGACTGGTGCTTGATAATTCGCTGTTAGCCATCATTCCGTTGACTCACTGAGAAATCGCTGAAATAGCGGGCTTCCCATGGCGTGGGGTCGCGGCGAAACGGGCTGATTTTATAAGAGATGGCGAAACTTTTATAGCGGTAGCATAGACGTTGACATTGAAGCCACGGGCATCCACTACATGCATCATTGATGGAATCTGAACGCTAAATTCCGTATGTAATAGTCTGAAATTCGAGGTGAAGTCATCCTTGCCTCGACCAGCCAAAGGGATTTTGCTCCAGCATGCTCTTGAAGGGGAAGTAAAGTCCATGATTTTAAGTTAACTGCCTTGCTTGGGATACATAGTTTCGTGACCAAGCGCCACCGAAAGGGATGCATTACCGGTTTGTATTGGTAATGTACTGACCTGATAGGCGTCCAAAGGGGGCAGTCACGGCTTAGGTTATGGATACTTTAAATGATATCTAGCTGTTGAGGCTCAATAGACCACTTCCTGGATGCTAGTCTCGTACCTGCGCCATCGTGGCTAACTAATGTGCCGAACGCCATCCCGCCGAGATCTTTAAACGACGAAGTAGTGGAAACCCTATCTAGACGCTAATTTGGAGCCATACTAGGAAGAGTGGAAGTGGCAGGCTCGTGTCCTTTCTGGAGCACTTTGTCAAAGTTTTGAGGTCCTCGCAGCTGACGGTGGGCAATGACAAAAAGGGCATTAAGCGAGGTGAAGCGGCGCCATCTACAGAACAACTACTAGGAAGATGTTCTCATTCAAGTCTTCGTATTATAAAATTATACGACGTGCCTTTATTAATTTATAGAAGCTCCTCATATAATGAAACGCCATTGTGACATCGCACTTTCATTAATGTCCTCGCTTACGCAAAAGGCCAAGAAACGGTTACAAATACCGCTTGTAGTGGCCCATTAGCAAATTATACTATAAGAATAGACTTATCCTGTTGGGTGATTCTCTTACAAGTATGTTTACAACAGCGGCATCAAAAATGTGCAATGGCAGAATATTCTTCCACGTTTAGGACTCGCTTTTCATAAAATATTTAAAATTTGGTAGAAAAGTTGGCAATCCATAGGACGGTTACACGCTATCTTGGGCAAACTACCAAGTAAATTGAGACACTTCAAATGCTCAGCACATGAATCTAGGCAATATACCCAAAGATAAAAATACGTTTGCCTGACTGTGTATATTACCCCTCTGAATATACGCATTCATTTGCGCCCCTAAGTACCTAGTTTTCTTGAGAGCCGCAGGCGGGTGCATGTATGTTGACGAATCATCAACCCTGTGAGTGTGATACGAGACGGCAAGCCATCATTGATTTCGTACACGCCACCTAAAACAAATCATGTATTTGACAGTTCGTTCACTTTACGAACAATTTTTGACATGACGGCTTCTCTATACATACCGACTAACAGAAACTGTTACGCTATCGAGCACATGTTGTTTTAGATATTAATTGCTTGATGGTAAAATGTCCTTTGCAGATTTGAGATGTGATTTATTTCACGGTGATAAAGCGTTGACTATACAAAAGCCTAATTTAAAAAATGACACAATGCAGTTAATATCTAATAGCATACTGAAGATAGGTGAAGATAATCTTTAAATATCTCATCTTTATGATACCACAAGGTTATTTACGAATGGGCCATAAAAAGAAAAGGCGATTCTGAGATTCCTCGTTACCTCACTTCTTTGGGGTTGTCTTGTCTTGGTATGCATAGGCTCTGCTTCGCACGAATAACAGGTAGTAGAATCGAATCACTAATAATATTCACTTGACCAACTCTGACCATTGCCAAGTAGTATAAGAAAAAAAGGTAATGGGATCATAGACATTGCCGAATAATAATAATAATAATATGGCGTACCTCCACTGTCACTTGCGGAGAGATTTGTCTCCCGTTATTCAACATCACGCCATGTTCACTGTAAGACGCTTATAAAATAGTAATAAATCAGGAAAAGTACTAGAATTAGTGCTTCTTAGTGTCCCGAAAACCCACTTTAGTATGCTGTGTGCAAAGATTTGGTAGCCTTCTTTTTCCACCACTCGGCTTGCTCTACCACCAGAGCAAGCGTCCGCGCCCTCTCACATCTATCTGAAGCTGAACCGTGATTGCGTCAAATTTGCTGTTCCTTGTTGCATTCGGCAATATGTCGCCTTCACTCTATATGTGGCTCCTATAGGAGCACATGACTGCAAAGCCAAGTCTTTGGCATACCCATGCCACATGTAAGCATGCAAACACAACCACAATTGGTCGCCGAGGGCTTGGTTACAAACTGGAGTAGAAGCCCACATATGGCGTAGTAAACTAGAATATGTTCTTACATGCCTGATACTATGTCTAAGCTCCCAAGATATATGTCTTCGTTTGTGATATACGATGCAATTCCAAGAGCGAGTGCTTCTTCTGCAGAGTTGGCTGCAGTCTCTTCGGACATTATAATCTGGATGAAGACCTTGGTGTTTGTGTTTACGACTTACAAGAAATCCGGTAGCAGCTGTACATCGTACAGCGACGCATATTCCACGCACCGTATTTATGACCAATAAAACCACACCTAGTTATCGCTCCTTGCTTTAAATGCCGACCTGTTTGCTGTCATACATTAGCCGCAATGCCTTGTTTCGGTCTAAGCTCCTCCAAATGCAGGGTCCTACGGCTTTTGACTGGGCTGATCTGTCCATCACAGATGAGTTATCCCTTTCTCTTCCTAGCTCTTTCTCGCATTCTCTTGCTCATGTAGAGCTAATGTTAATTATAGCAAGAAGGATGCTGGTTAGAAAAAAGTTGGTGTCCGTCGGCACCGAGGATGCTGCATTTGAACACCGACTTCTTAAAAAGGATCTGATCCGTACGCTAGGCTTAATTGCGCCTTGTTTCCAGCCTATAGCAAGGGACAATTCTCTCACTAAGAGAGAACGAAAGAGGAATCAGGCTAAGTGAGAGGATTCGACGTGCATACATCATAATTTAGACTGGACAAGCTTTCACCACGAAGAGATACTGGTGGATCTGGATCGCCACTAGTTGTGGTAGTTTATAGAAGGATCTCGTTGCCAGAAAGATGGATTCATTGCTTACTCAGAATGCTACAATATTCTAACGGATGTCTACTGCACGAGCCCTTCCAACGTGTCTACCGAACCCTCTCTCACAAAAGTAATCATGGTAACTCCCAGTGTTTTGGTCTTGAACCCAGCCTCGCAAAAGTAAAAGTAAAACTAGATGCAGGTAGCAAAAGTTAGTCGATGTGTAAGCGAGCTCAGCTACTCATACGGTGCATGAGGCTCGTAAAGATGCAACGTATCTGCGTTATAGAGCGCTTACCATCCACTTTTTCCTGAATATCTCGATATCTGATTTAGTTATACCTCCGTTGCGCTCCATCAGGGCCGGCATGATGTGGGATTCGAAGTTGTCGGCGAAGTTTTCACGCCAACCCCGAAGGCATCGGCTATAATGCCCACCCAGGTTAATTAAGCGGTCCGGTATCAGAGATCCACCCGATCCTTGGTGCGCCGCTTCCACCATTTGTGTCGCCGTGGGGAGATGTGCGCCGGGAAATATCTGCAGATGGTAGAATTGAAGTTGCATGTCAGCTGGAGCACCGTTAATCCACTAGGGGAACAAACACTATGTTCTTACATATTGTCGAATGAAACTATGATGGGGGTTAGTTCGCATCAGCTGCTGATCATAACCGCTTTTCGCGCGGGGGATTCACTCACTCGTTGCCCTTATCATAAGATGTGTACCGCTGGAGAGCATGTTATTCCCTTGTTCCATGGCAAGGATTATTGATTCACTAACCGTCTCTGGCATCGTACTAGACTGGAATACGGCAATGCCTCCCTCTTTCTTCAGCAGCTCATTTACCGTGCCAAAGTAGCCAGCAAGATGTGCTTTCCCCACATGTTCCAGCATCTCAATGGAGACGACCTTGTCGAACAGCAGACCTTGCTTCGGCAATTCACGGTAGTCTTTCAAAAGGACCGTAATGTTCTTTTCGAATCCGGCGGCAGCTATTCTTGTTTCTGCTTCTTGTTTCTGTTCAATTGACAGCGTCAGGGTTGTTACGCGGCATCCAGTGGACCGTACTGCCTCAATGGCAAAACTCCCCCACCCGGTGCCTATTTCAAGGACATGGTCTTCCCTTTTGATTCTGGCTTGTTGGATGATTTCTTGTAACTTTCTTATTTGTGCCTTCTCCAGATTGTCGGTCTTACTCTCCGCATTATCTGCGGGTAACCACTTTGGACATGAGTAGGTCATATCCGGCGATAGAAAGGCGGCGAACATGTCGTTCGAAAGATCATAATGCGCTTGTACATTTGACAGCGACGTTAGCGGCTTATTTGACGCTCTAGCCCATCCTACCATAGACGAAGTCAAATATGATAGCAAAGTTTTCATGTCGGCGGTGTCATTTCGATTGTACACCATGATCTAGGCACAAGGGTTAGGTATCTTCTTCTGCGGTGGCATCTATGAGCAGCTTACTTCAAGAAAACTAGTCATATCATCACAGTCCACTTCGCCCAGCATGTATGCTTCAGAAAATCCCTATCAAGCGGTAAGAGATGGATCATGAGCAAAGCAGATAATTGAATAACATACAAGAGAACCACGACTAAGCACCCTCCACCACATTGCACTGCTATTGACAGTAAGAGTTGTTGATAGTTTTCCTGGCTTACCAAACTGCAATGTTTCATTTGCAGGAATATCCTTTATGACGATTTCACCAATGGTAATCCGCTTAAGGGCCGTCAGAATGAACCCGCGCGACCAATTTGCAATGGAATCAGAAGCGGCATTGTATAGGCTATAGCTTGTCAAAGACAGCTTGCTCAATGTTTTCGTCGCCATGGTATATGTGAAAGCTTAATTATGAGAACTGAGGCTTTTGATCTCAGGCCTGCTCTTCAAAGTGCTTAGTTTATGTGAAGTCAATAAAAATTGGGAAACGGCGGTTGAATAAGAAATTGATACAAGACAAACACTCGGTTTAAATATTTTTACAACGCCTCACCAACCGCCAGTTTTGAGCCCTGCATTGCCCTTCTACAGTCTTTATCCAAAAAAAGAAAATGATGCGTAAACTACTAGTATATCCTAAAGAATCACGCTTGACCGAGGATACCATCATGTATAAATCCCCCACCTCCTTTCCCAACTATCGGCTTCTCTAGCATTGTGGGTGTCCGGCCTTTAGATTGCTAAGATCCTAAGAATACCCTTTTCACAATGACCTGCCCTAGTGGAATTAGGCCGATCCTATCAATCCTAACGCAACTTCGCTTGAATTGAAAGAGAAGGTCATGCAGGATTTCTTGGGGCTGGTTAGTTTGCCCCAGAGTCCAATAAAGTCACTTTCTAGGATATCGGTATTTTCAATCCCATGCTAGTAGATGCCGCTCAAGTCGTACCTTTAGTTCTTTCATCACAAGAATTGCGCGGTAAAGTGGAGAGAAAGTGGTGGAGGGACTGTGGTGGAGCAGATACCGTAAAAATTGTCGATAGTAGTATTTAGAACAGCGGAAGAAAATATATGTTGTACAGATCTTTACCTCAAACGCATAAGCCAAGATATCTTATTTATAGAAACCTTTATAAAGCTGACATACCACTTCATCACATGCTACAAACGGTCTAAGACATCTAAATCTTTTCAGCTCACCAGACTTAAATACCAGCTCAAAAGATCATAGTCATCGCGTATTCTTTGACTTCAACATAGTTTTTGTTTAGAGAATTATTTTCTCGCAATGGCTGCTAAGCCAAGAGTCTTATACCAGACCGGCAATGCTTTCAAGCGAAGCCTTCACTATATTAGAAGATTTCTTTCCACTTTGCAGCCAAATAACATTACATTTTGCATTATTTTGCCTCTCATTGGTTTTATTTGGAGTCTTTTTCAATCACTATCACGCCAAACGCTTTTCTTGGGAGGAATACTATACATCATATCTGGCGTTGGCATCACTGCTGGTACGTATATGATTCTACTTTAAAGCTTTGGTCTTGAGGAGTACAGTGCCAGTCTCACCATATTGAATGAACACAGGTTACCATCGCCTCTGGTCACATCGATCATTTACTGCCTCGCCAAGCTTGAGATTCTTTCTGGCACTTGCTGGCGCAAGCAGCGTCCAGGGTTCAATCTTGAATTGGTGCCAGATGCATCGTGCCCATCACCGTTATGTGGATACTCCAAAAGATCCGTATAATGTGAACAAGGGTATATGGTGGTCCCATATGGGGTGGTTAATTTTCAAACCCGATCCCAATCTGCGAGGGCACGTCGAGATTTCTGATTTGCTCAAAGAAGAAGTTGTGATGTGGCAGCACAGAAACTTTCCCTTCTTGTGCCTCTTCACTAGCTATGCCCTTCCGTTCCTTATTGCCAAACTTGGATGGAATGACGGCTTGGGCGGCCTTCTCTATGCCGGCATCATCCGCGTGTTTCTTTTTCAGCAGGCAACCAATTGCGTCAACTCATTGGCACACTGGCTCGGAGACCAACCGTATGCAGATGCAACATCGCCAAGAGACCATATTTTCACTGCTCTAGTTACGTTTGGAGAAGGATACCATAACTTCCACCATGAGTTTCCCGCTGATTACCGAAATGGCATTAGGTGGTTTGACTATGACCCTACTAAATGGTGTATCTCCCTTGTAGGTATCCTTGATGCATTAATAATGTATGTTTTCAAATGCCGAAATATTGCTGACGTCTTTAGTGGGCTTGGCTGGGGCTAGCAAGTCATCTGCAGGAATTTGAAGCTAACGAGATCAACAAGGCCATCTTTCAACAGAAATGGAAGCTGGTGGAGCGACTTAAGCATCAAATTAACTGGGGCCCTTCACTAGATATTCTCCCTATTTACTCTTGGCCTGAATTTGAGGCTCTTTGTATCCACCATGGCGGCTCCAAGCACTTAATTTGTATCTCAGGGGTCATATATGATGTTGAGAAATTCATTGAGAGTCACCCAGGTGGTAAAACTCTCTTAGCTGCATATGTTGGCAAGGATGCTACTGCAAGTTTTCACGGTGGCATATATAAACGTAAGTACATGATTATGCGGCATACTAGTTTAAGTGAAACGAGCCCAGGTTTTCTATCTCTTGCATCAACAGGCTCCTTCTTAGATCAGATAGCTAATCCCCATGTGCTACAGATTCTAAAGCCGCTAGCAATTTGTTAGATAATATGCGTTTCGGAGTTGTCCGCGGAGGGGGTCAAGTGGAAGATACAAGTAAACGCTAAAGCAGACCTATATAAACACGAGATGGTGGCTGGAGTTGTGGGATACCAATCACTCGGGGGAGAAAATAAATCAAAAGCCAAAGCAGATATCACATATAAACTTATCGATGATGATGTAGTCTAGTAGAATTAAAATACAACTCTCGATTGGAGAGACAAGGTTATCCAACGGGCAGAGTCAGATGGTGAGATTTAGACCTGTCATAAATTGATTCCCGACTTGCCCGAATCTTCCATTTAAAGCAGTTGCGTTCCTAGATCCACATTCTGGAGAAATTTCTTAGTACCGTGATAGACGGTTATTAGTTGTAGTAGCCGCTACTGGCTATTTAATCGGTGATCAAGTTTTACGATCCATTCAACGTGATGACCCCTTGGAATGGGTTTGCAGCACCGCCATGAGAGCGGAAGCGTGGGGTAAAAGAATAGTGAACACCGCTTCTTCGATGTTTAAATGGTGCTGCGTCTTCCATACTTTTTCCTCTTTTGAAATGATCTATTTTTGACATGCTTACATACTATCATACCATTGTCTGCTTCTGGGCATTTTCTGACACTTGACATTCCACGGCCTGTTTCAATTCTCAACTTCCTTTCCTTGATTTGGAGGTAGAAGCTTTTGCGGCAGGTGTTGATGCAGCTGATTGTTCTGTCGTTGACGTAGTTGTTTCTGTAGAGTAGGGACGGGCTGCTGATGGCTGGACTGGGCTTTTGTTTCAACATCATCCTTAACTGTACCCCATTGTTAAGCTTTTGGAGGACTGCAGAGTCTTGTGTAGCTGCCTCTCAGAGCCAAGCGCCAGATATGGTTGAAGACGCAAAAATTCAAGCATATTTTTCCCTGAAAGAGCGGCATTTTCATAATTTGAGAACAGGTCAAACAACATTGTTCAAGATAAAGGACGTGTATGATTACATTCAAGCAGAAAGAGATGGTCATGTTTTACTAATTATGCTCTCTAGTCTGAAATAATACCGCATAACTGACGGATTGAATCTCTTATGTGAATTATATTTTATTTTTGGAGAGAGTATATTACATAGTCAACATGACTGACAAATAGCCAGTGTCCCAACATGACAGCCGCCTCCACACCATACATCATCCAAATCGATCCCCCTTGCAACGACCAGGAATTGCATGATTTCATCTACCTCACGCACCATCCCACCGCCGCTTCCACCAAAAGCTTTGCATACACCTTGTGCAGCATTCCCGGCACGCCCCCAAGCGGATCCTCCTTCGGCGTCGTTGTCACGGCATCAAACGATATCGCCTTGAGTCTAAACTCGGCCTCTTGCCGCTGCTCGTTCAATTCTGCAGTGAGAGCAAAGAAATTATCCAGATCGCGGGGTCGAAATGGGGTTTCTTTCGGAGACAGACAGCCCCGGAAGAGCAATTCCGTCGGAGACTTTTCGAGGACGAGAAAATGATTCGTGAGGACAGTTCCTATTCAAAGTAAATCATCCAGCTACGAAGCCAGTCATCAGGGTTAAAATTGACTTACCAGGCTCAAATGTGTCCCGTCCCAGCGCCTCAGGAGTCCAGACATCGGTAGCATTCTCAGGGCCCTTTGTAAACTCCATTATCCTCCTTTGTATCCTATATCCTACGCCCAATTAGTTAAGGGGAAAAAGAAAAAAAGGTCAAAAACTCTTTAATCACACAACACATACCATATCCTCCCCACATGCCTCGGGAAAACTCCTCCACCAATGCACTCCCACCTCGTTTTGCATCTTCCAACAGCTCGGGTCTCAGCTCTCCAAAGGGGACTTTTCTGACGCACGAGTCGTGAGAACTGGGCAGACTCCGGGGATTGAGCTGTTTCAATATCGGGTGCTTGAACAGCGGGTCGCTATCTGGTCCAAAGGGCTCGAATGCACATTTTCGAGTCCACAGGGCGAGTCCCCCGAATACGACAACGGGACCGCCGACGAGAGCCTGTGTGAGGCGAATGAGCCGCCGGCGAGCAGCTACAGAAACAGGCATGATAGGAGGGGGGATAGATGTATGGATGCAAATTGGTTATGAAGAGCAAAATTGAATTCCAAAGCGCAGAATGGAACCAATTGCTTCTAAAAAGGGTCCAAAGTCGGGATAAAGTAGAAACGAAATAAACCCGAGTTGACGTCGAACCATTTCGGGCCCTAGTTCGGGCCGCCGACGCTCGTTAAAGCATCATCTCGGGCCGTGCCATCGGCGCTACGCACGTCCGTGCTCCTGCATATCGCCGGGATGGCAAAGAATCGAATCAATCGCTTGTCTTGGAAAAGTGAAACGAGAAATGGCAACTGTATATGATTTGCAGCTGTGACGTCTACTGTGCGAGAAAAAGAAATAATATAGGGGCATATTCAGGTGGACAGGGGAGGGGGGAGACACTATACTGTGTATATGTTCCAAGCACAAAAAGGTTACACAAAAACAGATGGAAAACGTCATCGAGCACGATATGCAAATGGATAAGATGGCAGAGATGGCATTGCAATATATATAGCCGTGTGGGTATCTCTGTAAACAAACAATAAAACAAGCTCAGCTCATTCAATAACAAAACTGTTCCCATATCCTTTCCACATCCCAGTCCACCCAGCCAACAGGAGAATAAACAGATTAAGAATAAAACAACTCAAAGAAGACAATGACATTTGCTGCATCGCCATTCTCTCTTCCATGTCCGCCCTATGCAAGATGCCAAGACCAAAAAAAAACTCAGAGCCAAAAAGGGGGAAAAGAAACAAGAAAAGATAGGCCAGAGCCTGGAGAATGAACAATGCCAGACTCCAATTGCTGGCCTGGATATACCGAAGGAAACAAACAAAGCAAGCATTCTTGCCAACCGCCTTTTTCTAATGCGTATAAGCACATGCGCAGCAGCAACAGCATCATCATCATCATCATCAGATCATTGCATCAGCTGATGAACTTCCCGGGACGTCTTCCTTTTCTTGTCTAGTTTCAGCTTCGGAACTTCCATACCGTCTATTACCATCTTACCCTCTCTCAGCACCTTCCAATGCTTCTTCAACAGCTCTTCTCTCACGACGAGCTCAAAGCCAGCCAAGAAGCAGAAGCTAATCTCTAACCTTGCCAGTTCGACCTCGCTGACGCCGCCGACCTTGGCAATCTTGGTGTGCGGGTATGATAGATCCTCGAGCGCCTTCATGGCTACGCGCAGGCCGGCGAGGACCAGTCGATGCGCATTTCGTCTCGTTACGGGGATGGCGCGCTCTTCAACTGCCAGGCGGTGGATGTATAGCGATGTGGCGAGATAAACGGCTGTGCTCATGGGGCAGAACTGGTGTAGTCGAAGCAGATACTGGTGCACGGAAATGGGTGGTTCGTTTTTGCTGTAAAATTTGCGGGTGATGGCGCCGTGCTGGAGATTCAAGGGCTGCGAATCAGCGCCGACGACGACGTAAGGCTCTGGAGGATGTAGGTTCGGGGCTGAAGACGAAGGTGTTGATCGTTTGAGGTGGTCGTGTTTTAGGCGTACGCCGTCGATGGAATAAGCGTCCTGTTGAGCTATCAGCTGAGCTGACATGGACGCGCTGTACGCCTGGAGCTTGCTTCTGCTTACACTTGCTGCCGACGAACGGCTCTGCTTCTGCAGTTTCTGTTGCTGTTGTTGTTGCTGCTCCTCTTGTTGGCGCTTGATCCGCTGTTTCCTATTCTTCTCTTCTTGCTCTTCCAGCAGGGCCTGCGCCCGCAGTCGCGCCAGGCTCTTCTCGGAGTGCGACCGCGCAATGCTCTCCTTCTCGGCCTGCATGTTGCTCATCTGAGGGTCGGTCGGTGTTTTCGGCGGAGGAGTGGGTGGGACGTCGCCGGTGATGCGAACCAGCAGCTCGACGCTGGAGCTGAGAAGCTGCAGCGCGTCGGTAGGCTTGAGCTTGAACAGGTCATAGTCGTCGGCGCTGTTTGCGGGTGCTGAGTCTGCAGGAGGACTCTTGTTGCTGTCGATGGAAAGTCGAGGATCGGATGAAGGCACTGGCGGCGGAGGAAGGTCGCGGACGGGGCTGGGATCGAGAGAGGATGAGTCTGGCTGCTGCAGCTGTATCGCCATGGTGGCCTCGATCTGCTGCGTCTCGGTCGCAGCAGAGGACATGGCTCTTGCTGTCGTCGCAGTCGCCGCGTCTAGATGCTGTCTAGATGCTGTCTGGCCTGAATATTCTGCGTATTCTGCCGGGATCGCGAAGGTGGGCGTGCAGAGTCGTTGTCGAGATGGCAGCCGAGGTAGAGTGTGGTGTAGCCGTGGCTGCCGCGCTTGTCGCAGAACTGGGCTTGCTGTCGCGCGATCGCTTGTGTCTCCTCCTGCCGATTCTTCTTCCTCTCTTATTATTGTGTATTCTCTTCGTCTATATCGCCGTTTGTCGCAGGATACCTCGACGAAACGCAGGCGTAGATGCACCGGCTCGGTGGATTAAAAAGCGAAGCGTCGTGGCCAGTCTGGGCCTTCTCTCCCATGTTCCCGCCAAGGGTTTGATCGATCGTCCTCGTCCCTGCTGCGCCCTCTCGATCTTCTCTTCTGTCTCCTCCTTTTGTTCGCTGCTTCAAGCGTTCGGGCCCTGCGGTCGCCACTCACACGCGAGGTTCGTTTCCGCAAACGGCTTTTGTCGGGAGGCGAGTTTTGAGGTTGGAAAAAAAAATGGAATTCCTCCCGCACTCGAATCCAGTTGCCCTCGTGATCAGCCAAAGCTTCTGCCGCCAGAAAAAAAAAAAAATAGCCGTGGGGGGCCACTACAGCACCACAGTGGACCGAGCGCCCTGTAATTCTCAGGGACTCGCAACGGCTGGAGCGTGAAGACAGAAAGCACGGATGGGCAGATGGAGCAAATAATGGGCAGATGGGCAGATGCTGGCGCTGGTTGATCTGGCCGATGATTTGCTCGATGCGGCGACCCCTGGAAGCCGGCGCCTAAATTAGAAACCCCACGTGCAGCGGAGTGAGATTTGACGAGATGCTGCGGTGATGGACGCGCAACGACTAATACGCATTACGAGGCCGGATCGCTCGCTGGCGATGCGCAGAGACCAGCGACGCGTCCGCTATTGATGCTCGTGCAGTCCTTGGAAGCATCCATGGCTTCTGCTTATTTCTGCAATGTACATCGAATACGTGGACATTGCCCGTCTCTCATCAAATGGGGGCCATCCATCCATCCCACGCTTCCAGTCCATCCACCCGCCCGCTCTGCACATCACATACCCAATCCAGTGCCGGCTGTTTATTTAGCACGCTCGATCCACACCGGCGTCGTTTCTGACGGGCCCCGGATCAAGACACCGTGACTGACCCTTCACTAGGAGGACCCTTATTTTATGATTTCTGCCTGCCGTCCAGATGCCAGACCTGTTGCTTGTTCCGTCGATAGCTTGACGCCACAAGGGTCGCTCCCCACTCCGCCAGTTGTGACAGGCCGGAACCAGAGCTATAATCCAGATCGATCCATGGCAGCCGAGGACGAGATTGACGCAGTATTTACCAGAACGATGAATTGAGCTGATCCTTTCTTTGGCTCGTCTCCCCACGCCCGCTACACACCACCAATGCCGCCAATGCAAGTCCTCGATCCATGTGATTAATCATCCCTCATAGCCGTCGCCACCCATTGCAAGCAGAAACTACTTGGGATCCTTACTCATCTTGGTGGCGTCTGCCGTGAGGCGGTCTGGATTCTACACGGCAGCTGCCTTGAATCAAGGCGATTGGTCCAGCGCTGCAAATGGGCATCCCGCCCCAGAGCACGCATTAATCCAAGAGACAAGCGAAGAAGCCGATCCCCTGCAGCATTGCCTTCTCTCTCTCTCTCTCTCTCTTTTTTTTTTTTTTGCTATAGTACTATCATCATCATTCGGTGAATATGGCTTTAGCGGCATACAAGCAGTACATATACCTACACTGATCTGTTCGTGTCTCATTGGACAGCTCGTGTCCGTAAGGCGGAAGACTAGAGATGGCGGCCAATCCCGAGTGCATGCTGCAGTGAGACTCACACCGATACTGCTATAAATAAACCAAATATTGAATAACCGGTAACCGCGCATTAGTAGACAAACGAAAGACGTGGCTTTCTAGCATTCTGTGCTGAAGAATGAGGCGTGCATGGCGCATATATAAGCAATTTCTACGGTGAATTGAGATCAGAATTGCCATGTGATGGAAACGCCAGCGCTCCAATAAAACGCATAAGCAGCTGCACTTGACCAAAGAGGCCGTGATGCATTCGATTCGTTCTGACTGCAGCTGTCTTTCTTTATGCATCCATTGAGTCTAAGATGACCGACCTTCCGTAAGGTCTGTCTCTATCCGCCCAGAGCGCCGTCTACATACACACACACACACTCGCATATCGCTTAACCCCTTGCAAACAAACGAAAACAAAAAACGACCCGTATAATGAACTAACACCCTGACGCAACCTTGATATCCACCACCGCTGACTGGCCGTTTTCCACATGCGTAATGGCCTCCTTCAGCACGCCCTCTAGATCAGCCAGCTCACTCACTCTGGCAGCGAAGATGTCACCATCCGCAGCCGCCTTGGCGATGCCCGAGTAATCGGGTGCGGGATCGAACGAGATGTTAATCTCCTCGTTGGTTGCCTGGGAGCCCAGTCCTTCAGGGTGAACCAGCAGCAAAGACCGTCTAGGGGCGTTCCAACCTATGACACAAAATCGTTAGCACTCTACTCTAGCACACAGAGAGGGAGAGAAAGAAGGAAGGATAGTATTAGTATATGTGATAACGCCTTGTGTGACTTACCCTTGTTGTTGAGCACAATAGTCAGGATGGGAATGCCGTAGCGTTTTGAGATCCAGTAGACACTGCCCGGAACAGTAAAGAGATATGTGCCGTCACCAACAATCTGAACGACGAACTTGCCCTTGTTCTTGCCCCCGTTCTCTGCATCCGTGGCCAGCTTCATACCCAACGCACCGCCGCCAGACCAGCCCAGACCGCCGCCACCGCAGTTGATCCATGTGCCGGGGACCGAAGGCTGGATGTTGTCATAGACAAAGAGGGTGTTGGTCACGGCTTCAATGGCGAACAGAGTGTCTTCCGGCACGAGCTTCTTAATCGTCCGGCACAAGTAGCCAGTTCCAAACGTGCCATCAGAACGAGGCTCGGCGGCCTTGGCGATCTTGGCAAGGCGTGCCTCGTGCTCCTGCTTGCGCTTCTCGACGATTTGTGTCGTGTTCTGGGCCTGCAGCTTCTTCGCAGGCTCGCCAGTCTTGAGAGCCTCGGTCAGCTGCTCAATAGCGGTCTGGGTGTCGGCACGATAAGTTGCTTCAGACTCGATGTAGAAGACGGGCATCTGCTGCTTTAGCGGGTCAAGGTCGATGTGGAATACCCTGGCTTCTGGGTTTGGCTTGATATGGGCAGGGATCCATGGCACGTCCGCATCCAGGACGAGAATGACATCGGCATCGGGGATGGACTTTTCGCCGCCATAGTTGAGGCCGAGAGAAGCGGGGTGATCGAATGGGAAGCACATATCGCTGCCTCCACAGTCGACTACCCTCAGGTTGGGAACTGTGTCGGCGAGTTTGACCAGGGCCCCAGGGAACTCGTGGTTTCTGCCGCCATATCCGGTGAGAACGAGAGGTCGTTTGGCGCCGGCGAGGGCATCTGCTATGTTATCAACGGCGTCTTGGGGCAAGCTGCCCAGCTTTATGGGCTTCCAGTCGCTCTGTCTCAGCTGGTACGGTTCAATCTCTTGCTCCATGACTTCTCGCGCACCATACAGATATACGGGGCCTTGCGGTCCTGATTTGGCCCATTGCAGCGCACGGTTGACCAGCTGCTTGACATTCTTGCCTGTTTTGAATTCACCGGTGTAACGACAGTACTGGGCAACAATCTGCTTCTGGTCGGGAACATCCTGAATCCAGTGGATGTACTCGGTGCGAGTACCACGGTGTTCGCCTTCGAGCGTGAATGGTGATAAGCCGGCAAAGATGAGAACTGGAGCTCGGCCACATGCTGAGTTGTGAACGGCCGCTCCAAGGCCTTGTGTGCCGACGTCTACGTGGACGATGACGGCCTGAGGTTTGCCGGTTAATCGGGCATAGCCATCTGCCATGGACATGGCGACCATCTGATTAACAAGAAGCATTAGCATCCAATCCTTTGTTCTTCTCAAATTCGTTTATATGAGACTACGAATGTATAAGACGGCTAAAAGACTCACCTCGTTGGGACAAGTAATCATCTTGGGAAAATTTCCTTTCCGTTCACGAGCCCCCTTGACCATCGCCTCGATAATACTCGGGTGGTCAGATCCCAGGTTTACAAAGCAGTGAGTGACGCCGGCTTCCCACAGTGCTTCAAAAAAGGCCGATGAGGCCGTGTACATGTTTTGATAGTCTGGCTTCTCCATGGCTGCGGTTGACGCATGTCTGTGGTTAGCACTCACAAGAGCAGAGGACGCGGCTGCTCTTTTATCAACGAGACTTCGGCCCCGGGTTCTAGTTGCGGATTCGGGAACTGTTAAACTTGACGAGCGCCGAGAACTTGTGTGAAGGCGGGTGTATGTGCTGTGAGATGAAGCTACGGCGCCGGCTATCGGTGCGGTGGGGCGACTTTTCAAGAGGGCCGCCGTCAGTGACGTCCCGGAGCGATGTAGAAGAGGCATGGCGCCTAATTATTTGGATGGAGGACTTGGTGCTGAATTAGTTGTACGGAAAACCAGTAGACTCAACAAGCATCATGAATTGAAAAAAAAAAAAAGGGTGGAGTGGCAAGTGTAAACGGAATCGGGAGCTTGGTGTTCTTGAAGCCGAAGTGAGCTCCGATGAGGGGCTTGCTTTGAGGGGGTGGGTATGATGACGGTATTTGGCATCCACCTTGTCTTATTCCAAACTATCTGGGCGGCAATGTGTTCTGATTGATATGAAGCGTCGCCGGGAAAGTTACAGAGGAGCTGGTTTGAAAAGGGATGAGGTAATCTGATATAGAGCAAGACTTACCTGAGATGTGAGAGAGGAGACGGACGGATGGATGGCTGCAGGCTTTCTTAGCTCCTTGGGCGTCAGATGTCTCAAGCACTAGAGCAGCGTATGAAAAGAATGGAGTTGTTGATGAAGGAGGAATGTTCCGGCTGGTTGAATTAGATGAAATCGCCGTTTTGAATGCAGGAGGTGACGGGAGAATAGTCAAGTGATGGACGAGACACCTGCGTATCAGTATCGGCCAATGGAGGATATGCAGCAAAGGCATGGAATCGACATAACAGGAGCCAGACCAACTTGGGCAGTTATTTTGAAAACTACCCACGGACTAGGGATCCCGTTATCTAATCGCCATGCCATCTGGGACCCGCGTAAAGTCCGGTGATGCGACTGCGAAGCCGCGTGATGCCCCCGTAATCGCCAATCTGGGCAATCTGAGAGGCTGTGCCGCGACTGGCCGCGGGTCTGAAACCCCGATTGGCTCATAAGTCGACAAAGTTCCAGCACTTTAATGCCCCTCTCTCGGTAATAATGGGAGAGCCTTTGAGTTGGTAGTAACGCGGGGTAGTGGAGAAGGGAGAGACGGCTCATGCCCACCCATAAGCTGAGGAGGGGACAATCAGGCTTAGCCTGTTGGCGATTTTGATAGTTCTACGAGCCTACTGGGAAGAAGCAGCAGCAATGTTTGTATAAATACCAACATGAACCCAATACACGGCAGTCAAACTATTATACACGTGTAATATGGCCATAGCATGAGGCGTAGGTAGATGAAACAGAGCCAAACTAACTGATGATATGCTACATGCAGTGTACAACAGTCATCGAGTTACCCGCCCATAGCCGTTTCCGTTTCCGAGACAAAGAACGTACTCGGTGCCAACAGTGCCAGTAGCGCCACCGGGATACAGATCTAATATGCGGCTCAACGCCGAGATCCAACCATTAGTTAATTTCTCTTTGATAGTCAAATTCGTTTGCCATTTTATATATATACAATCAGCTCAATAGTTGCTAACCTGATACAGAAATGGTAAAATTTAAGCCATGTGCTGTCCTGTGTGTATTTCGCCATTCCAGCGTGGGCGCGCTTTACGGAATTTCAATCACCCTATAACGATGATTTGAACCCTCGTATGAGTGTATTCAAGTTTCCTCGCTGCCATTAAAAACCGGACTCAGCGATTTAATTATAAGTTATTTCATCTCATTTGATAAACTAACAATATATTTCATGACACAATATGAAAGCCGCAAATGTGTGGTATATGGTGATAACGTCAGAACTATGATGCCGATATTAAACAAGACACATTCTCCCTCTCTTCTTTATATCCCCACGACATTCCCTACTTTAAAAACTCAATGCTCTGTGGGTTCCTAAACACATTATCGGCATCATATCGACCCTTAATCTCTCGCAGCTGGGGAACCTTGTCGCCCCAATACGTCAACTGCGCAGTCGACCTATTCAAAGACACGTCAATGTATCCAGCATACGTCATGTTCGCTTCTGGAGCTGCCTGCTTGATCTTATCATGAACTCCAGAAACAAAGTCTGTAATCGTTGTTGTCAATGTTGGTACTCCAATGGCATAAGACTGGTACATCATGATTGCATTGCGATGCGGATATGCAGTTGCGTTGTACGGAGTATCTGCCATGGCACCTCCTTCAGAGTTGAAAATGATAAACCAAAGTAGTGTTCCTGGATCTGTGTCTCCCGCATAATCGAATATCGTGTCGATAGACTCTTTGCTCATCTTGTCGCCTCTTTTGAATGCCAACGACTTGCTAGCGAAAGGTGTTGCGAGATCGCTTAGATACAGCGCTGTCGTCTCTCCAATATGAGCCAGGCTTCCCAGCCAATCTTGGATAGTGAAATTAACAGCCCCTCCGCCAGGAATCTTTTCGGAAATTCCTGTTTGGTCAAATTCCTCTTTGGTGCCATAGAAAGTGCCAGTAATGAGAGCTCCAAGAGGTTCGGCGATGAACAATGTCGAGAAACGGCGGTCGAGGTTAGGATCGTACACCAAGTCTTGCCACTGTTCGAATACAGGTGCCATGTCCTTTTGCTGACCGAAGCTGAAGCTGTAGGTGTATTCAACGACACTCCCTGGCTCAGGATGGGTTTTGAATACGAATTCGGTGACGATACCGAAGCTGGCCCCGGCTCCTCGAACGGCCCAAAACAAGTCTGAATAGTCGTTTTCGTTTGCTCGTACAATAGTTCCATTGGCAGTTACGATTTCAACTTCGATGATATGGTCCAGTGCAGAACCCCACATTCTTGAGCTGGGGCCCAGTCCTCCCTATACCAGATGTTAAAATCTGCGTAGACCAACCTCACAAGCATGCAAACGTCATGTACTTACCACAGTTGCATGTCCTCCAACTCCAACTCCGGGACATGTGCCGTGTGCAATGGCCCTACCACCGTTCTGATGCAGCTGCTTGTCAAGATTATCTAGTCTGTAGCCCGATCCAACACTTGCGTGCCAAGTATCGTTGTTCATCTGAAAATCTTGCAAGTTCACCAAGTCGATCATCATGCCGTTGCTTTCTCCTGCACTCTGAGCAAAATTTCTGCAATTCATCATTAAAAATGATTATTCCTTTTTTCACAATCACCGATTCCCCCTTAGCTTCTTACCCGTACGAGTGACCGCCAGATCTCGCTTGGACTTTATAGTCATTGTCGCTGGCGCATTTCACCGCTTGAGAAACTTCGGAAGCGTTGTTGGGCCGAATGATGATTTGAGGATATTGAGAAAGAGCGAGATTGTACAATTTATTCCACGACTGATCCAAATCACTCTGCGGTAGATGGTAGCAATCTAAGCGACCGTTGCAGATAGCACTCACGCATGTTTCGATGGAACTGAGCGTGGAATTGGAGGAACCCATTATGGAAATCGCTTCTTTACAACTTCATCGATCTAAAGATTGATGTATCATTTCGATATGAGCAGCCCTGTGCTCCATATATATACCCTACTTTACGAAACAAGAGATTAGCCATTTTTGCGAATAACATGAGTATCCCTGGAGCTACTATGCTCTAAACAGTAGGTACAAGTCGGGTGCAATCTTTCACATGCTGTGATACACAACTCAACTGTGGATTTTCTTCTTCCGAGGGGTCACAATTGCGAGCTTGCTCTCTGTACTACCCTAGGCTGCTACGCTGAGAACCAGATTCCCCCCTGTTTAGGCAAATAGAGATGACGAAGTATTGAGTTGGCTGTTTTCCCGAATATATTGGTTCTCAAAGCTGTCTCCTATTTGACAGTTGGTTGGTTGCCGCATACATGTATGGAGGCCACCTGCCTTTGTGGTGGTAGCTGGCTAGCTATACGAGCGTTGATTGGGTAGAGTATCGTCTCATAATTCATGCCTAATGTCACCATGCAGGGGATGGCATGAAAGCCGGTGTACTTAAAACTTGCAAGATCAGCAACAACCTTACGATTCTTGTGCTATCCTTGTTTAAACATAATCGATCCTTTCATATAGACCTGCATAGCTATGAAGCACAGGGAGTGTCTTATCTGCTTAATAATTGTGATAAGTTCGACTAATATGCCACCATAGTATTAAGACCATCAAGCTCACGCTCCCAGCAGCGATGGTTGCCAATCGCATAGGCAAACTTATCCAAAAACCCTTTGGCACCCCTAACCGCAGACATCACCTCTCCAAAGCCTTCCGGTTTTGCACTCTTTAGTGTAACTACACCATAGCTCTCCACAGCTTCATGGTTGCTTGACGTAACAATATGTTCGGGTAGCTGGAGTGCCTTTTCAACCAACAAGACGCCCTCCCCAGTGGCTCCGATAGGCTTGAGATGGCCAAACGCCTCACGGATGTAATGTAGTGCTCGCCCATTTTTGGAAAGCGTCTCAATCGCTTGCTTTCCGCCAGGCACAAAGATAGCGTCAAACATTGTGCTACGCTGGCCTTCAAGATGATGATCTGCGATGATGCCTTTTCCATCTTTGCTCTCTCCATCGGCAAAGGTGCGGGACCGGTGTGTACTGATTACTAGAGGAATCGCCTGCGCTCCTTGAGCCGCTCCATACATGGCGTTGAAAGCAATCGGATCGTAACCGTCAGCGATGATGATGCCGATTCGTCTCGATGCAATCATCGGTGTTTCTGGAAGATATTCCAACTGGCTCAGACCTTTGGCCTTCTTTCCATGATTTGGCTGGCCTTTATTATCTGGAACAGCCCCTCCGACCATTTCCCCAACAGATTGGGCGAGGCCAATGTCAATGTCGGTGAGTCGTTTCACAAGTCGCTCATACACGATTGGCTCATCGCAGTGATCAAGTTCAAACGAGAATGCAGCCATGAGATGAGATTTTTCGATTTGAGAAAGCGAGTTGAAGAAAAGCTGCGCCTGAGAGAAATGCTCCTTGAATTTGGCGCTCTTTGCTCGTTCCTTGATGCCGATAACCTTTTCGGGGAAGTCGACATATCCGCCCTCCTCCTTGGTTGCTGGCGGCTGAGCTTCAAATCTGTTGGGCCAGTAGTTGACTTTGCCCTTTGAGATGGTATGTCTCATTGCGCCATCGCGATTGAAGTTCATCACTGGACAAACCGGCTTGTTAATGGGCAATTCCTGCCAGTTGACGCCCAGCCGGCTCAGCTGAGTATCGAAATACGAAAAGTTTCGGCCTTGCAAAAGAGGATCGTCCGAGAAGCCGATTCCTGGTACGACGTGACCGGTACAAAATGCTACCTGCTCTGTCTGGGTAAAAAACTCATCCACATTCTTGTTCAGCTCGAGCTCGCCAATGTATCGAATTGGTACAAGGTCTTCAGGCCAAAGTTTTGTGGCATCGAGAATATCAAAGTCAAAGTCGTCTTCGTTTGACTCATCAATTACTTGTATGCCAAACTTCCATTTCGGATATACTCCGTTGTCGATGGCCTCCATGAGATCCTTACGGTGGAAATCGGGGTCTTGGCCAGCAAGCTTCAACGCTTCGTCCCACACCAGAGAGTGCACTCCAAGCTCTGGCTTGAAGTGGAATTTCACAAACGAGCGTTCACCAGCGGCATTGGTAAGTGTAAACGTGTTTACTCCAAACCCTTGCATCATTCGGTATGAGCGAGGTATGGCGCGGTCGGACATGGTCCACATAAACATATGGGTGGCTTCAGAGTGCATCTGAACAAAGTCCCAGAAATTGTTGTGAGCCGACTGCGCTTGAGGAACTTCGTTGTGAGGCTCGGGCTTCCCAGCATGGATAAGGTCGGGGAACTTGATGGCGTCCTGGATGAAGAAGACGGGAATGTTGTTCCCTACAATATCCCAGTTGCCCTCTTGAGTGTAGAATTTGACGGCAAAGCCGCGCACATCGCGAACGGTATCAGCAGAGCCACGACTTCCCAAAACAGTCGAGAAGCGAACAAACACAGGCGTCTCGCGTGAAGTATCGGTTAAAACGTTTGCATGAGTAACGTCCTCGGCAGATTCGAATAAGCGGAATGTTCCAAACGCTCCGGTGCCTCGGGCGTGGACAACTCGCTCTGGAATACGCTCATGGTCGAACCGATGGATCTAATATGTTTTTTGTTCTTTAGTCTTCTATACTGAAAAGCCTCTGCATCGTCACTCTACGACGTACTTTTTCACGCCCGAAAGGATCTTCTAACAGCGAGGGACCTATTTGATCCTTGCTATTGATCCGAAGCCAGTCATCTGTGTTGGTCTGCTTAGTACCAAAATCAGATGTAATTCTGCTGTTCTTGGTCGGCTCAACGGTGTGAGCGGCCAACTGGTCTGTTTTTGCTCCCTTTTGGCCCATGACTGCTTGTTTCACGGCAGATGGAATGATGTTTGACATGGTTTCGTCGTCAAAATTGACCAGTTCTTCGCTGTGGCCTGCGCTTCAAAGGACATCAATCTACATTTTATACGCATGATTTATCTCGTATCTCATTGTGAAATCATGATAGGTGGCGACATATTATAATCGGCCGTCACTCATACATCACTAGACAAATGTTGATTGCGATGTAAGCTTTCATGATATTACATTGACGTCAACTTGATTGGATGGCACGGCTAATCATCTTCCCTTTAAAGAAGAGGCCCCGCTAATTCGAAAGAAAAGCGCCTGTAAGCTATCATAGAATATTAAACTCTTATTCTAACTTATTGTCATACACTGCGCAATCTGTTAAACTAGGATTGAAACAACGGCTCATGATGTAATCGAACTGCGCACAGTGCCAAGTCAAGGGAGCTCTGTATATAGCTCGTGAAATATGCTAGGACGCACAGTAAGACCGATTCTACTCTAGACTTGTGCTACCCAATCATGACGGGGAAAACATATGTCTTATATATTCTCACCTCTGAAGAGTAGTCAAATCGTCGCATGTGGCGCCCCCATGGCGGACATTATACTCCTCCCGGCTTGTGTTGCACATCTAAATGAACGGGGCCATTGTACACTCTCCAGCTGTGTGAAGAAGATTAGGACTAAATCTCATACGTGAGACCCATATGGATCCCTAATTGACCTAGGGAGCAAAATATCCGCCCTTCTCCCGTTAATACTACACAGGCCCCTCGGATATTGCCAGGAGAGGAAAAAGAACAAAAATAGAAGCTTCATTCGCTGCCAGATTGCGGGTACCAGGGTCGTCTCGCCCACAATTCCTCAATCCGGCATAACGTCTTTCGGAAGTCGGAACGAAACAGGGTGGCATCGCAGTTGGCGACCTCTTTTATGCATCCGGCAATGATATCTCGTAGCTGACATGTATTACGGGCCTGCGGCGTCTCTGAGATAGGGTTACGAATAAACAACGATCAATAGTCGCGACGAACGCATTGCTATTTGATCATACGAGATCTGAAGCTGGGGCCGGGTTGGCCGCCTACCTAGGGGACGCAAGGTACATGTAGCAACTCCGCGCCCAATGTTACTCTGTAAAAAGCTGAAAAGAGTTGAAAGTCAAGGCTTAGCCATGCCTAAGTTATTTCAAAGGCCAAGTGATAAGCCCAAATCTCTTTCTAACGATGTCTATCTGCAGCGTGGCTCGATCATTGATCCGAAGCTAGGTATCTTCTATAGTACTAATGCACACACACATAAAAAAAAGAAGAAAAAAAAACACCTTGCTCTAAATTATACCTAACCATGCAGTCGTTCTCTATATTTGCCGATAATGTAGTTTCTAGATTTCTTCATATGAAGGCGGCGGATCCATCACCACCATGTCGAACCGAGACGAAGTATGCTGCGTATTATTAGTCCCTTGTGCCTAATGGCTATTCAATATTCATGGCATGCATTTGATAAGACGTACAAAAATGCTGCCCTGGGGCCCTACTGATATACCAACACTTATTTCAGCCGTATGCTTTATCTGCATTAGACATGATTCGAATGTTGGTCTCAGGCTGAGCATAGAAAGGCGCCCCCAGGTGCTTGTATCGAGCTCTAGTATTTCCGAATCGATTGGAATGAGAGTGGGTAATTTGACTCCCGATGCATCTTGATCGACTCGTTGCGCAGTTGACCCGGCAGCTGCGATGGTGGAAGTCTTGAAGTTGATATTGATGCTCCGAACAAATATTTTCCCGATCGCTTCGGATGGGCTGTGGACGTTGAATCGGATGGGATTCGCTTGCCCTCGGACAAAAACTGGTGGCTGAGGATGCACGACTTGGACGTGTATAGATGGCGTGTATGCTGGTAGACCATCAGGCCGAGGTTGCAGACGCTCTGTGTAATCCTTCTGTCGTAGTGTTATCGGCAGGCTGGCGATAGATGATGATGCTGGTGAGGTAGTAGATGAACAATTGCTGCTGAGTTGTAACGCCTTTGCGACTCTCTTTTTATTGGATAGGCCGCCAAATATATGCCTGTCCACGGCTGCAGTGATGTAGTATTCCACCCTTATCCTAGAATTCCCTTCATGCACATTCGTTGATGGAGGGAATTGGCATGGATGAGGATGCTTAGAGCAATTTATATGAGATGGAAATCGGAAGTTGAAAGGCATAAAAAGAACGTCATCATCCGGGTTGTTTTTGCCCGACCTATTTTCGTAATTCAGTTGTTTCGTTTCTTCGAATAGCTTTGGCAATGTAAGTTAAAGTGAGACTGTGAGACTTGATGGCGGTTCGGTTCATACCGTATAAACTGCGTTGTCTATTTTAGGGCCAGCAACTTGAGGAGGTACCGAAATCATTAATCGTCCTGAATGTAATTTCATTTTGTCAGCTTCAGCTGTAAAATAAAAAATTTGACTTGATAGGTATATCTCACCTCCAATCGTAGCTGTGCATTGAGGCTGCTTCTGGCTCGCAATACCTGATATTATCAACGTTCCTTGAATGTCATCTCCCGGCCTAATAGCCGTATCGTCCGCACGGTTGATATTCAATAGTAATTTCATTCTTAGAAATATGAGTTTGGCAGTTGGTATATGTTGAAGTTTGGAAGAGGTAGCTCAAATGAAGTGTTGAAAGCAATATATTTGATTGGAGAGAAGCTTCAAACATTGCGTCATCGCGCATTAATTAATTAAAATTCTTCGTTTCATGCCCAATGATCGTCGGAGCCTGATTATCTAACTCGCTGAGGTTTACCGCTGTCAATGCTCTCGCCGAGAATTGCCAAAGATGGTCTAGTTATTATTCAGCGCCCCCACAGCGCGATGACATCGTGAGAGATGAGTTTGCCTATTCGGTGAACTAACTCCCTGCCATTGAAAGGAGCACATGATCATGGCGATAGCAACGGATCTTATCTAACCCTTCCGTGAAAATACCGGAGAAGCAGTGCTCGCTGGCACAAATAGCGAGATTGCATCTCATCACCAGTAGTTCTCATCACCGGCTAACTACCGGCTCGATGACGGAAACAGGTGGGTCAAACGAGATAGGCATAGTATCTGGTCGCCTGATCTTTTCGACGTCGCTTAATTACTGACATCATTTTGTCAAGATCTCCGTGTGCTTTGAGTCTATCACATTTGTCTTATGCTATTCTAGATCGTGGTAAATTGATCACTCAGGCCGTTTAGAACAAGGGGTCATGTTATAACAACTGTACTGGAAACATTACAAGGAATATACGGGTGGTATGATGAAGTATTGAAAGGATAGAGGATACGGCGGCCAATGATTTGGAGTGGATAGGTCCATCATTCCCACTCTGATTCCCACTCTGCTTCTGGTATTTTAACACCAGCGGATATTCTATATAATAAGAACCTTGAAGTTATCCTTAGTATGCGGAACTGAGATACAGGCAGAAATATCTAGTGCAAGAGTTGCTTGATCATCTACTAGAAGTTGCCTGTAGTAATTATTAACATTAAAACACCCCTATCTGTGGTGTTATGAGCAGCTAATCTATGCCGAGAATTCTATGCTCACCTAGACCGCAGCGTATTGTTACATATACTGCTGGTAACAGAACCAAGCCTAAATGTACAGGGCTTGAAAAGTGTAATTACAATACGAAAGCCAGGAAGGAGTGCTACAGAATGGGGCAAACCCCCCCCCCCCCCCCCCCCCCCCCCCCCCCCCCCCCCCCAATCCCGGACGCCTTCTCGCCTACCTTCGACGAAACTTCTCTATCTCTGCTGGGAAAAGCCCTGGATGATATGACCAACAATCAAAGTCTAGCCCATTTTCATAGATAAATTTTCCGCAGTTCCGATAGTTTGTAAGCTCCATCCACATCTGGGAACTAAAATAGATCTAGTAAAGTTTTCCAACATGGCGAAGCGAAGCATTTAGCCCAGGATAAAGTTGCGCCAATGAGGGGCTCGCACATCTCTATAAATGGAATTGGCCGATTCAACTCGACTTATTGCAATCTGTTGAGGAGCATAAATTCGAAGCATGGAACGCACGCATTATGGGCTACGTGGCACTCTTTCTGCTAGGACAGCTGTGGAAGGCAAGAAGCAAGAGGAAGCGAAGAGGCATGCAGAGAAATTCCGCAAGGAACTTATACGAATATAAAGGATTCAAATTGAAGATTAAAAAATAATTCCATAGATTAATTAGATAACAAGAGTAACGAGGCTATGATCGCAAGATTTTCCCTCTTGTGCACCGCCAGCAGATCGAAGCATACTGATATTAAATGGTGACAGGAGGAGCCTGAGAAAAAGAATGAATGTTGACAGCAGAAGCCCGACAAATGTTCTTTTTTTTTTTTCCAAATATAAAATCCAGGTAAACCAAATGTAAAATAGCAAAACCCTAGCACAGAAATTAGCACCTTGTCTCTTCCACGCATTGATTGCAAACCGATGGCAAGACTAATACAGCGGTCTCAATATCGACCTCAATCACTCTGCAGAGGGACCACTTACAAATATTAAGGGCTAGAGCCCGTCAAATAACCCCTGTACTCCAATATTATCCTCGCTTGCCGGATGCCACTGTTTGTTTGCATCGGTACTCGTACGTCTTACGTGCACCACATTTGAACTTGCACGGTAGTAAGCTTGTCCAGAAGGCCAAAGTCCAGGCCCTCTTGCTTGAATGCCACGACAATCATGTCAAAGTTTTCCTCCAAGTGTTCGACAGTCCAGTTAGCCTCATCTAGTCGAGGAATTTGAGGCACAGCCTCTTGGCTCACGAGCGGATCAGCGAAAGAGACGCTGACTTTCTCGGACTTGGCGAGAGATTTGGCCAGTTCAAGACCAGGCGAATTAACAAGGTGAGACTGGCCGCGTTTGAAGCCCATGCCGACTACCAGAACACGGGGCAGGCCATCGCCAGTCCGCTTGGAGTAAAGTTCATCGATGACACGCTCTCCGATTTCCGCGGGGCGAGCATACATTTTCTCCGAAGCAGCCTGGAGGAGGGGAAAGGCGCTGTTGGACAGCAAGTAGTATGGGTTGACTGGGATGCAGTGTCCACCAACTCCAAGTCCGGGCGAGTAGGGCATGTAGCCAAACGGCTTAGAAGAAGCGGCATTGCACACTTCGTAAGGGTCAATGCCGATGGGGATACAGGCATTAGCCATCTCGTTGGCGTAGGCAATGCACATCATCCGCTGGCAATTCTCGTAGAGCTTGGTCATTTCGGCCACTTCCGGCTTGGAGACAGTGACGACCTTGTTAAAGGCGGCGGAGTAAAGCTTTGAAATCGAGCACAGCGAGCCGGGAACCACATCATCGAGACCAGAAATAATCTTGGGAATATCATAGGCTGGTGGATCAACGCGGCCAGGGTCAACACGTTCTGGCGACATTCCAGCAAAGAGGCCCTTTCTTTTGGCGAGGGGTCCGAGAAGCTCTCTAGTCATGCCAACAGCGACTGAGCTTTCAATGACGACAGTAGACCCTGGGGCTGCCTGCTTCTCCACAGTAGCGAGGGCACTTTGAAGGTAAGACGTGTCGACAGTCTTGTCCGACTGGAGGAGTGTAGGGACAGAAATGAGAAAATGCGAGGCCTCACTGAGATCTTCCGCCTTTGTTGTGATGCGGACTTTGTTGTTTCCAGAATATTTAGCACAGAGGTCTTTGACACGAGTCTCCGAGACGTCGTATCCAAGCACGTTAAAGCAGCGAGAAAAAACATCAGTGAGATGCTCGCCAACATAGCCAACGCCAATAACTGCGACAAGAGGCTCCGGTTCACCATTGAGATCCGAATCGTATTTGACAGCTTCGATCGAACAGCCGGTTTCGATGGATCCAGGGTATGTGCCTGCGTCAGAAGTGGTTTCTCCGGCTGGAGAAATATCGTAGATATAATCCCAGGTTTTTATTTGCTCATCCTCCTCCGGGTTAGGGGTCAGATCGCGACTGGCGACCTCTGGGGCCGGCAGTTCCTCTGTAGCACCCATATATACCATATTCGGCGAGTGTAAGACTTGGCAAGATACTCGGCGAAAGATTGAATGAGAAACTGAACCTGGAAGAGACTGATAGCAAGTTGACCAATTCTACAGAGTTAGGTACTAGCAGAGTTGAGAAGAGGCCAGAGAAAGGAAGATAAAGGATCAGCAATGGCGGGAAAAGGAGATAGACTTTTGGAATAGTACTTAAATTAAACATCTACGTCTCATGAATACCGCCGCGGTAGTAGCCGAGAAAGTAAAAGAAGGTATAGAACACGAAGGAGCGCTAAAATTTGGCTTCGGAGCTTGGTATTCTCCCACAGCAAAGGTAATTATTATTTGTTGTAAGTCTAAAAATCATGGTTTACTGCGGCCGTGGTACTTGAGAGGTATACCAAGTTCGACAGCCGAATAGTTACTCGGCAATGTATTCATCGACATTTTATATCTTTTAGAATGCTGTGACTGGATTGTCGGATTTGGCGAATGAGATGTTTCATACAGAATTGTCAAGAGTATGCTCGGATCTGACGAAGACCAGCCAATAACAATGAATAATTTCATTCACCAAGAAATGCACAAACGGCTGTGTAATCTACCATCGCCGTCTTCTTTCTAGGGCTAATGGCAAGTAGACGTTGAAATCGATCTACCTAGGATCTTCTGACACCCCTACGACTCTGCTGAAGTCAACTCTGTTGAGCCACTGTCACACTATAAATCTCCAATACGATATGGGAATTGCACAATCTCCCCGTAGCTACCAAAGGTTGGAATGGTATCACGCATACGGAGTACATGTGCCGGCTTTACGCCACGTCAAGTTTAATCGAAGAAAGTTCCACATATGTGGACTATAGATCTCGGTTGGTCCCGCAAATGGAGCAGAAACTTTGAAAGTTATCAAGGCAAATGTTAAGCCCTGGAGCCCTGGGAGGCGTGTAAGAAAAGAAACTGCCGAGGTCGGATATCTTGCTTTGTTTAGTCTGTAATTGGGCTACGCGAGACTGTCAGGAACAAGAGGGCTGTGAGATAATCTGCGTTACCGTAAAACTTCCTATACTTGGAAGTGAGACATTGAGACGTCAATGCTACGGCTATTGATGCAGTGAGATGGCCTCGGTAATCTCATAATTATACTCCCAACATTAACTGGAAAAGAAAGAAAAGGGGGCGTCCGAAGGATCCCTCGTATAACTCAACGGAGAGCTTTTTAGAGAGACTCCCAGACATAGGGGTGAAAGGATACCGTGTTCATACTTTCTTCTAACACTATACTGTGAATACGTATTGACTACGCAATATAAGCCAAGAATAAGGCAACTCATGTCCCAACATTCATCTATTTTTAGCCAGGGGAATCTTTTTCTTTTTCTCCTTGTTTTTTAGAACTAATGCTGTAACGTAAGCCAACGCATAATACGAATGATGATCTTATACCACTAATTGGCTATCTTATACGCCGTGCCAAACCATTCCTTTTCTCCATCTGTGCTCCGGTACACTGCAGAGTCCATATTGGCATAGGTAGTAGTCAGCTGCCACTAGGTAAAAGCACGGAATTTGGCAAGTAATTGATTCGATGGGAGTGCTTAATGGGCAGTAGTTGATGGTGTGATGTTGCAGCTTTTTAACGCATGTCTCTGTAGCTAGTGTAGGCAACTATCGCGAGATGGTGTAGTAGAGAGGGATTTTCGTCAGATAACTTTCAGGCCGCTTCGATTTGCTATCCACTCGCAATTTTCTCTGGCGCTCCAAACCCACAGCACAATTCGTTTTTAAGTGAGCTTAGAGTTGCGTTTCCAACAGGTACATTGCCAGGCTCCATCGATGTATCTTTCATAGTGGCTATTAAACATCGTGGATATTTTTAACATCAGCCCACATGGTCAAAGTTTGCGGTTAATGGTAGGATAAAAGAAATACACCACATATTCTAACTTCCATTTATATTTCACCTCTTTTGGTATCAACTCGGTTCTCCCCTTTCTTCCTGAAGTGACACCGGTGAAGACGATATTAAAATCATGAAGTTCACTGCTACTGTTACGGCGGTGATCGCCTTCATATTCTCTGAGGCTGTCTATGCTGCTCCTGGAAAGTCCGACAGTGCTTTCGGGCATCTTCTAGAAGCCCGCGATAAGCGTTGCGGCTCTGGCATTGGCAGCTGTGACGAAGGCGAATGCTGTTCAGAGTCTGGCTACTGTGGGACTTCTACAGAGTATTGCGCAGGATCGCAATGCCAGCTCGACTATAGCGACTCCTGCGACACACAGTAAGTAGCAACTTGACATGGAATATATGGGACTAACAAACGCGATTTAGAACCAGCCCTCCAGGACAAAGCACCGAAAGTGTCTCTCGAACACGCGTTGGCGATGTCCCATATGGTCAGTCACCATGCTATTATTTTATTCCGGATTTATAGATCACCAAACTTCAAGACAAAGCTAATCGGATCTTAGCTTCTACAATAACTCAATGCAACAGCCCGGGTCATGTTGCTTTGACATTTGATGACGGACCCTACGATTATACAGATAAGCTCCTTGACATTCTTGAAGAGCATAATGTTAAAGCAACCTTTTTCATTGCGGGGAATAACAGAGGTAAGGGTCGTATAGACGACGAATCAACAGACTGGCCCCCCATCATTCGACGTATGCATGATGCTGGGCACCAACTCGCAAGCCACACCTGGACACATCGCAATCTTAACGAGATTTCCAAGGAAGTTCGAGAAACAGAAATGATCTACAATGAAATGGCGTTCCGCAATCTCCTTGGGGTTATACCAACTTATATGCGTCCGCCGTTTCTAGAGTGTAGTGCGAAATCGGGGTGCATTGACACAATGGACAAGCTTGGCTATCACATTATCAGCACTAACCTTGACACCAAGGATTATGAAAACGATGATGCTTCGTTGATTCAAGTCTCCAAGAATCGCTTCTCCTCTATGCAATTGACAGATGAAACTGATCATGACTATATCGTCCTCGCACATGATGTCCACTATCAGACAGTTGTGAACCTTACCGAGTATATGATCGAGGTCAGTAAAGGCCGAGGATACAAGCTTGTGACTGTTGGTGAATGCCTTGGCGACCCATCTCAGAATTGGTATCGCTCTGCGCCGTCTAAACGCGATACTGATTCGATAGTTGGGCCGAGGGACGACACCAAAGGTGAGGATGAGCCTGCTATCTCAGAAGATCAAAGATGTGGTAGCAAATTTGGTGCAACTTGCAAAGGCTCCATATATGGCAAATGCTGCTCATACTATGGCTATTGGTAAGAAATATTAATACCTCTTGATTACATTACAAGTTGCGTGTTTGTACTCTTTTGCCTTTCCACACGTTCAGCCCCCCACTCTTGGTACTAATACATATGCTCCTGTTGATATATGTCTTACTGACAAATCTGAAACTATAGCGGCAATAGTATAAAACACTGCGGAACTGGGTGTGATTCTAGATATGGAGATTGCGCCGTCCAGATGAGACCCAGAGCAAATCTCGCTATTTTTAACACGACGAATGGCCTTTGCGGGGATCAGTTCTCAGCTACGTGTAAGAACTACAAAAACAAAACTTGCTGCTCCAAGTTTGGTTTCTGGTGAGTATATGACTGAGCTGATGATGATGGTTTCTCACTGACTTATAACCATCTAGTGGCAATTCAAGCGCTCACTGCGCTGTGGGATGTCAAAAGAGCTATGGCAATTGCTGGAAAGTCATGAATGACAGCGAATAATGCGAATAAAATATCGCTATTGGTACTTTATTTGTACGGCGGAGATTCTTATTTGACGCAGGGTGTGGCGTAGCTGAGATGAGCGGTGATGTAAGCCGTGCCTCTATTCAACATAAGGCCTGATTAACTGTTTTGTGTTACCTGTTGGAGGGGGGTTGGAAACCTGGTATTCTAAGTCTTTATTCATTGTTTAGGCTGGTGATATATTCTCTTTCCAAGTTCTAATATTATTGCAATTTACCTGCTTCACGACTTGAAAATTTACAGGCCCCTATGCCCGCGATTTCCGTCTAAGAGAACACATAACCAGGCACCTCTAATGCAGCAGTGGATTCATACTACTAAAGGCTGCAAAATCTCTAAGATGCTGGAATTATTCCACGGCATTTCCCCTACATTAATCCCAAGTACTTAATGCTCCTTCCAGTGGCTTGTGGATACGGGGATGATGCAGCCAGATAATGAATACCACTCAGAGGATTCGTGTTCCCGATGCATGATTAATGCCGCTTCCAATAGTTCAGTCTTGGTATGAAATGTCGTGACTCTCTCAGATGCATATAAGCTAAGACAACCCATTTTGTTCAGCGGTGGCTGATTGGAGGACAAAGTGTAATTTTTTTTTCTACCTCGTCGGGAGATGTGCCGATCATCTGCTGCAGTAAGAAAAGATGACACTAACTATTCGTATTTGCGCCACGGCCCATCGGAAACACTACGAAGATTAGCGTAAAGACTACTGCAGGTCCACCAGACAACTGTTTATACTTGTGGCTATTCTAGAGTAGGAGCTGCATCATGAGCCTATAGTTTCAATTTTGTGCTAACCGGGGCGAAGAGCCATTCGAATCACCCGGCAGACTATCTCTCTCGGCTTAGCCACTTGAGGGGAAACTGAGTAGCAGGTAACACAGGGGCAACTTAATATCATCGTGTAGCTGGAGTTCCGGAGTCACAGTGCATGGAGGATGTAGCTGTTCCGGTCGTACCCGCCAAGGCGAAGCTTAATGCGGTAAGACTTCCAAACTGCAAATAAGCTTGTTTGATGGCTGAAAATCAAGTATAACCAGCCAACCATGTTGTGAAATGTGGGGAGGGGACGGTACGAGATATGTGTATTTCCGCTGCAAAGGCCCGATCCTATTATAAGCAGCAAGGCCGGAGTTTTGCTCCTCATTTTTGGAATTACTCACCTTGGCGGTGGCACATTGAATATACCCCATTTTGCTCACGCCTCTAGCATGGTGGGGATACGAAATGGGAAGACGGGTGCCTCGGTGGTACATGTTCAACCCGGAAACCAGACATGGGTTAGATAGTAGATGCCCCGAAAGACCGAAGAACATCACGAGATGGCTGGCATAGATCCAAGCAATATACTGGGATATACAAGCCCACGATATCACATTATGACAGCAGATGCTTCACAAGATCTCACGTGGCACGGTGACTGGCATCTCTGGAGTTGGAAGCACAGTTTTGCAGATGGCAATAGCTGGATTGACTCTGACTGCTATAGAAAGGGGGGGAAGTGATGTACTGCCTGTGAAATTTCTTCTGGCTTGAGATGTAAATAGGTGTAACAAGACCCTCGAGTTCGTGCTTGCTGACTTGAGTGATCGACGATCTGCAGCAAGTATAGCTCTTAACCGACAAGTAAAAAGCTCCCATCCAGACCGCTGGGCGAATACATGCCGAAGCCCAGTTTTGTGTATCACTTTGCCCCATGCCATAAAACTCAATTCTGAGGGCCATGGCGCCAAAGCGAAGTGCATTAGCTCAAGCCTTGTACGGCTTTTATGCGGTCTCGGATGTACATCTCCCGCGGTCCCTTCGTATTTACCGACCACCGGCACGGATCACAGCTGAGATTCGCCTCTCAATCGGACCATTCAGCAGTTTGAAAAGCTTCTTTTGTTTTCTGGACCTTTACTAGGGTATTTTCGTCTTGTTAATTAGTGTACGTGGTGTTTACAACTTTATGCGAGACGGCGTTGTGCGAGGCCCGGTTTGATCGTGGCATTGGTTATATAGAGAGTTAGGCTTGTTGAAGCAAAACACAAACCTTTGGGGCAATTGGTGGTTTGGCGAGAAGCGAGGGCTTTATACGATATACTTGTTAACTTTCCACTTAGACGAAGCCGTGGCCCATTATACTTCTCCAAAAAATGACAAAAATAGAGGCCAGCCACGCACGCGTGGCTCTTCTTCCTTGAGTCCAGAGCAATTTTAACTCGCGTGTAGTATCATCTATGCGAATCCCTCTATTAAACTTTTTTTCTCACGATAAAGTGTGGCCTCTCAGCCAGCGTCGTATTACCCCTATCGTATGGAAAGCTACTAGGAGACCAAGTTTTCATAGTTTATTTTGTTGAAATTCTTGTTGTCCTTTTTCCTTTTGTTTATTGTTGTTGCTACTGATCTGTAGCGAATCTGCCCCATTTATCCCAAGGCTGGTTTTTTTTTCTCCCACACTCTCTACAATCCTTCCTCACCACTCACTTCGACTATACTTGCTTTCCAAACACTCCAGCATAATCAGCCCATTCTCTGCAGAATCAATCCAACTCACGCTCGAAATCACTTAGTTGCATTCACTTCTCTCTTTGTGTTGTCTGATTTGGTCTGTCGTTCACAGCCATGGCTGCTCCCCTTTCGTCGAGTGTGTCCAACTCCTCCGCCGACTCGGGAGACATCGCCCAGCAACGGCCTACCAGGGAGGAAACCCCAAAAAGGCCACCAGTCTCGTTGTTCAACAGCAATAACAACACCACCACCGCCAACAATAATAGTAATAACGGCACAAATGGACTGGAAGGGCCCGTCTCTCGAGAATCTGTGAGTATATCTAAAATAGTTGTCGCTAATCATCGTCAATCGTATATTCTAACATGGCATGTAGTCCGTCATACGAAACATCAATGGCAGTTTCCCGCCAGGAGCCCAGACTCCCCACTCGCAAGCCTCTCTTGGCGTTGACTCTGCCGCCTCTTTCTCGTCTTCTATTCTCCAGGAAGAAGCAAAGCTCCGATGGGATTCCGAGGAAGAGCTGAAGAAAGTCTCAAAGACTCTTCTTCGCCTTCAGAAATGGTCTCTCATTCTTGGTCTGCTCATTGTTAACGGTGCCCTGATCTACGTCGCTTGGAAGTACTTCCAGCTGTACTACCTGTTTGTCATCCTCCTCAGCTCAAACACTATGCTTCAAATGTTCATGATGTTGGCCATTATCTCCAATGCTATTGCCAGACGCGTCTTGCCTTGGTGGTTCGCCAAGAAAGAGGTCATCCCCGAGGAACTTGAGAAGCTGGTCCTCCTCCTGCCTTGCTACAACGAAACACACGAAGAATTAACCCGCTCTCTGGATTCTCTCGTTTCACAAAAGGAAATTGATGGCCATCCCCGGGCCATTTTCATCGTTGTTGATGGTAATGCTCGTGGCCCCGGTATGGAAAAGACTACTCAAGACTATCTCCTCGAAGATATTCTTGAACCTGGCCAAACCCGACGATTCGAAAATGGTTACCGTGCCCGAGATGGTCTCTTCATGCCTGTCAAGATCCAAACTGGCTACTACAAGGGTATTCCATATGTCTTTGTCGGAAAGAGTTACAACCAAGGCAAACGCGATAGCTTGTGCTTCGCTCGCTCGCTTCTCTATCACTTCAAACAGCGATCGGAAAATATCCTCACCATGTTCAACAATGAACTATACGAGTATATCGGCAACAGTTTTGTTCAATTCGGCGTCGACACTGTTGACTATCTCGTTGGTATGGATGCAGATACTGTCTTTGATGAGTACTGTATCCGCGAAATGCTCCGAGAGATTCGCCAGAATCCCAGGCTCGTTGGTGTCTGTGGTCATGTTTGTGTCGATTTTGACGGCAAGCCCTATTCTCCTTGGTCTCTCTACCAATCAGTGGAATATTCCCAAACCCAAGGCCTGCGACGCATGTTCCAGTCCCGCATCACCGGCAAAGTCAATTGTCTTCCTGGCTGCTGTCAACTCATCCGCGTCGATGAGTCCACCTTTGGCGATGCTGTACTCCGCGAACGATTCGGATACTGCCCCAAGCCGAACGACATCATGACTCAACACATCATGGGTAACTACTCAGAGGACAGCATCCACGCGTCCATCATCTTCAGTTTGTTCCCTAAGAAGCAAACGGCACAGGCTCTGCATGCCAAAGCATTCACAATTGTTCCCCAAAATTGGAAAGTCTTTTTGTCACAGCGCAAGAGATGGGCTCTTGGTAGTATCTCAAATGAATTCGTGATGATCTTCAGGCCAGGCATCATCGTTATGGAGAGGATTCAAAGCATCGTTGCCGTCATGACGTGGGCCATTACTCCATTCATCATCGCCGCCGTGGTTGAGCTCATCAACCTTCTCGTCCGAAGAGGTCGAGAGATGTTCCAGGACACAATTTTCATTACCCTCATCTCGGTTTTGTTTGCACGCTACGTAAGTACTATTATATCCAACCTCATTTCCTTTTCAGGCTGCTAACGTCTTATAACAGTTCTACTCATTCTGTGTGGGCTTTTGGCTTCCCCGAAACATGAAAGAGCGCGTTCAGTACTTTACTGGCTACTTCATACACTTCCTTACCTCTCCATTCATGAACATCATCATCATGCTTTACTCGCTCTTTAACTCTGATGACTTCAAATGGGGTAAGACTCGCGAAGTGGTCAAGAGTGACGGCGAGGGTGAGAAAGGATCTGCCGCTGATAGGAACGCCCACTGACATGGTGCATATTGCACCAACAGTGGTGGGGATGAAGGGGAGAGGGGGTAGAGCGGAGAGAGATATGGTGGTGTATGACTATAGAAGAGAGATTAGCCAAAAGGTTTGACCTACGAACTGGTGAGTGCGGCTTCATCCGCGACTACTGTAACAACAGCTTGAACTGACACTATCTACTAGACCGTAAAAAATGTACCATCTTGCAAATAATATGAAGGGAGCACGAGTCTGGACATTTTTTTTATATCGAATGTGGTCTTAAAATTGGTGGCCTAAAGGCAGATGATGAGAAGAAAGTCTTCCGCACGGGTGAAGGTGAGTACAGGAGCTTTTCTTTATTACACGGAACGCCGAATCTAATGTCAATTTCCAGATTCTCTGTCTCTATATTTCCCAGCAACATTCCCAGTAAAGTGTTGCCTCCGTTTAGTCTTAACGACCTCAACTGAATTTCGAGTCGCTGTCTTCATCTCTGGCTAGGAGAGTTCCCTAATCTTGATTAATTGCTCCTGTTTACACACAAAAGTTGAAAATACGAATGCTTTGCTATTCCTCTAATTTAATTCTATACTGTTTTTTCATAGCGACGGGTGTGTGCTGAATTATTATTATGTCGCTCTATATTAGTTCATTAGCTAGAATCATCAATAAAACTTGGTTAAAACCCCAGGTCGCGACTCTGTCCTCAGATGGCTTATGGTGAAGCAAAGCCCTGCCACATTTATCACGTTCCAAGATGTATCTCTCTATGTGCATTTGCTATGGCGATACAAACGTCCATTTATCTAACATATTCAAAAGAAAAGAATAGCCCTCTTACTTTACGAATGCTCTACGCATGAAACATGTGTCTCGGCAACACCCCTCTGTTGCCTGGCCTGTATAGCCATCTCAGATCCCACTCAAGCCATGCCCTCCATCCCATAGATAGTATCAGGCACATGTCCAATCTCACCCCTGCTAGCATCCTCCTTCGATGCAAATCCAGCCAACAACAATCCTTGCCCAGCCACACCCCTAAGGAACCACTAGCAGCATTCATCATAGCACATGCATACGGCAGTTTAGCGGCCTCGCATATCACCCATACCACACCACCAGCCCAATAGACACAGACAAATTTGCCATCAAGAAAGCCGTGAGCTCACCTTTTTTTGGGAAATCCCACCTGCGCGTAGCCCAAATAGACGAAGAAATAAATGCACACCAGCAGATGATGGAGGTCTACGCTAACGGGCCTCATGGCCACATCATCTGACTCACTAATACACCTTGGCCCTATTGGTGCATATCAGAGAGCTCTTCCTTCTGCGAGGTCTCCTTCATGAAAAGCACCATCCGTTTTTGCATGACAGCGACGGTCTACATGAGTATGTAGCGCGATACTGCACATCGCTCCTCTCATACGCGCACACGCGTGAAACGCAGCAAGTGGTGTCAAAGAATGGGGGCATCCAAGTCCAAACACGTAGATACAGGAACCTGCAAATTAATTTAATCTGGTAAAGGAATGAGACTAATGGCCTTCCACCTTAACCAAATGTCCATAAAAGCATACGTCTCCTCGTCGTTTTTTGTCATTCTCTGCTTCTGTCTGTCGTATGGGCAGTTCATTCCAATTACTGCCCCAATATCCGGCATCACACACATTCCTTACCAGCATTGCATTCACACCCAAAATAATGCGTCTCCCTCCTACTCCAACAGAAGCGCCGTCTCCCCTCAATGTTCGCCAACAACTCATCCTTACACAAACCGTTGTCCATCCATCCACCACCTTTGTGACAACCATCACTTTCGGCGCCATCGAGCCAGAGGCCACAAGCACAGCCGCCGCTGTGCCTATCCCCGTATCGCACCACCATGGCCTTTCCGGCAGCGAAATAGGCGCCATACTGGGCTCTGTGGTTGGCGTCGTTGTATTGGCCCTCATCATCGGTTTCTGCTACGTTGGGAACAAAAGGACTGCCATCGCAAATGAAGAGGAGAAGGTGAAGAAAAGGAAACGAAGAAACTCTCACAGCACGCGCAGCAGTACCCACGGTGTATATCAATATTCGGAGGAGGACGTTTACAATTATACGGCCCCTAAAAAGAAGTCTTCCACAAAGAAGGCCAGCGTCTCGGTTCAGACGCCGGCTCCGGCGGTTGTCTCGGAGAGGATACCTGGAGGCCCCAAGTTTCCCAGCTACCGCGCAATCCCGATATCAAACCCAAGAAATCCTCAGATTCGGCGTACAGGATGAAATTACCTCTGGTTAATGAAAAGCAACGAAAAGCATACGTTATGATGGTAGATGAAATGAACTTATGAGAGAGTCTATTGGAGCGCGGCGTCTGGCATTGGAAGGGACAATGACTAGCTTAATCTCATTTAGTTATAACCGTAGTGATATTTCTTAATGACTAATGACTAACGACTAATTTCCTGGCTACTCAATGACCTTTCAGCATATTGCAATAATAATCTCAAACTGTGTTATCAGCCAGGCCTCCTCCACACTTGTGAGACTTGTCAATCACTCTAGTGAGCTGCGCCGCCCTATTTAGCTGTCTCTGGACACCTCGTTTGCTACTTGGGTTGATAGAAACCTTTTCTCGAGGAGGAATCCCGTCTAGACTCAAAGCAAGCTGAGCCGCTGCACGACCAGCAGCCTTGGCGTTCAACGTGATAGCCTCCCAGTTTATGTTGTCGAGGTTATCGCAAGCTTGGTGGTAACACTCATCTTCCGGTGCGCCGGCTCCGGTGAAAAGACCTGATGATGGAATGCCGAGTTCCAAGAAGGCGACATAATCAGAGGAAGAACCGAATCCGCTTCATACGTAATTAGCTACCACCTCACTTGGCTTTTTTTTGATACACTTTGCTCACCCATAATAAACAGGCTTGCCTTTGGCCTTGAGATAATCAAAGAGAATGGATCCACCAGTCTCGTGAGCTTCGGTATCAGCGTACACAGCGTAAATGGGCTGCTTAGAGCCAATCATGTCGTAATTGAAGTAAAAGCGGATATGGTCTGCGTCCTTTTCTGATAGATGTTGGCCATAGTACAGAGAGCCGATCAGACCGCTCCTGTTGATGATGATCATCAGCAACCGTCCAACCAGCTTCCTAGATGTGGCCGGTAGAAGCAACAGAAAACATAATGCTACACGACTTACTCTTCAGCACCCCACCAAGCAAATCGTACTTTGTTGGCGAGCCCCTCGTATTTTTGGAAAGATGTAGCTATCTCAAGAAGAGCAGCCGTGCCACTGCCGTCGTCATTCACACCTATATTGTGCATGACAAATTAGTTTGACCTCGTGGCAGGTCGTCCAAGCGGGGATGTACGCACCAGCGCCAGCTTGGACAGAGTCAAGATGAGCACCGAGCATGATGACGTTATTTGGGTCGCCCTGTTTTGTTTCCGAAATGATGTTCCAAGACTCTCTGAGCTCATTCTCTGAATCCACAATGAGCGTGGCGGTTAGTTCTTCGCCATCTGCGAGACGTTCTTTCCAGTCAGAACCATTCTCCAGTGTAATGACTCCAACCGGGACCAGGAGACCGAGGTTGGAAGCGCTCAGAGTGGCCGACCCAATAGGTTTCCCCGGGACATTGTTATACAAGATGACGGCCAACGCACCATGCGACTTGGCAAGCTTGAGCTTGTCGGCAATCGCACATACGCCTCGCTTGACTAGGGCAATCTTCCCGGCAGCATTGATTCCATCCCATTGGTCTTCAAAGCACGCGGATCCACGCAGATCATCCACCGGTGTGTCGACCAGCGGAGCCTTGATACCACCAGGTAGAGGCGTGGCGGTATTGTACTGCAGTGAGATTACATACACGTCTTCATCATGGGGTCCAATGACTTTGATGCTCCGAGTGGTTTCGAATGTATGGTTGAAGGGCTGGACGTAAGTGTCAAATTCTTTACCGAAGCGTGTCACCATGCGTTCCAAGATGAAGTCAATTGAAGCATTGTAGCCAGGAAACCCAAAGGCTCGGTTTCCGCCATTTGAATCGGCAATGTGGTTCAAATTCCAGAGAACATTTCGAAGACTGTGATAGCACAGGCCAGTCAGCACTCAATCCATAGTAAAAATGTGGTATTGTATGAGCTAGGGTTACTTGTTTTCCTCAATATCCCTTTCAACAGCATCTGGTGTAAGAATGTCCGAAGCAACGGCAGTTGTGGCGAGGAAGCCGACCAAGGCTGGCCAATTCCAAAGCTTCATGGCGAGTCTAGTGCTAATATTTATTATCACAGAATATGGCAAGATCCAATGCCAGGGGAAACAGAGTAATATTTCAACTTATCGGTGTTTTGTATTATTTTGTCTTGTAAATAATACCTGGGCATTGGAGCTTAAATACCACTACTTGTATAGAATAAACAGTCTCAGTTGCCAGTTGCCCGCTAATGGGCCGCCCCTGCTAGCCAAGACTTTATTTGCATTAAAGCCCTGGTATTTATCAAGTTAAGGTTGCCTTGCCGATGCTTCAACAGGAAGCTCACAGAGGCAATCTCAACATCTTATCGCCTTGGCAACAGAAAGGGCAGGTCTCAACGGCACTCACGCCTCAGCGGAGACGGTTGGCGCAACAAATAGCTGAGCCTATTGGCTCCCGCTTGGACTTTTGTCACCGTGAACAGAGACGTTTAGCCTATGAAACATTTCCAAGATTGACGGCGTGACTGGACCATGGATTACTAGGCCATGGAACGCTACCAGGATGGTGAGTATACATGTACTATGAAAGGGTGATGGTCAAAGAGCTAGGCTGCGTTGCACGGCTTACTGGAGTTCATATCATTAAAGCCAATCAGGTTCTACCAGAAGCTAAATAGCGGATGTGTCCGCTGAGGGGGAATAGAGGTATGTGAGGGAGAATGGGGTAGCATTGTATATTTTCAGAGGGCAGTATACTCCGTGTTAGTGGTGAAGACGTATCAAAAGTACCTGGCTAGGGAGCTTGGCATTCTAAATTGCCCAGCCATTGCTGGAAATGAACCGTCTCTGCTTCTGGCGACTGATCACGATGCTGGAAAGAAAAGAAAAGAAACCATGTAAGCATATTTATTCATTTGGAAATAGTAAACAGTTGGTAGCTGGTGAGAGACGTTGTTATCTAAGAAACTGCGTTTATGTATTCGGGACAAGGAAGGACAATAAGGTTGGCGATCAACGGGTTTAGCGTGTTTCTCGCTGCCTGTCTGGGAAATTCCCCAATCCGGACTCCAATCACGCCACAGGGGTTTGCCACCGCTATGAGGCATCGCATCATTGAGACACGACAGAAGAGCACAAGCAAACAGATGCGGAGTTTCGGATTCTCCCGTGAAATCGGAACAAACAGATACAAAATGATTTCATGTTCTCAGATTCTCAGATTCTCGCCTAAAATCTGAAATGCAGCGCTGCTTTACTCTCCGAACCTCCGACGGCGATTTGTGTCAGCCAAGAAAAAGGCCGGACAAACTAGTTTTTGCGGAATCCCCCGCCACTCCCAATTAAGCTTCTGGAAAAAAGACCCCTCCAAGCGCTGCGGCGAAGCGCATATCGCCGGCAGAGCGAAGAAAAAGAAGAAAAAAAAGCGTCCCGCCGCTCACTCCTCCCCTGCTTCAACTCCTCCTCCCATCACCGCCTCTTCCGCGACATCCTGCGAGAATAGCGCTGTTTGGCCCTCCTCGCAAACACCTTCAGATAATCATGGCCGACTCCCAGATCTCCCAAATCAGGCGCAATGCCCCAACCGTCCTCTCGGCCGCCGACCTGATCGGCAACACGCCACTTGTGCGGCTCAACAAGGTGCCCCAGAGCCTGGGCATTGAGTGCGAGGTCTACGCAAAGACGGAGCTTTTCAATGCTGGCGGCAGCGTCAAGGACAGAATCGCCCTGAGAATGATTGAGGAGGCCGAGAAGAGCGGCCGAATCAAGCCTGGCGACACACTGATCGAGCCCACCAGTGGAAACACGTATGTACAGCCCAACAAGATGATGATGGGCTTGTTGACCATCCGCTAACCTCGTCGTCTTTTTCCCAGTGGCATTGGCCTCGCTCTTGTTGGCGCCATCAAGGGCTACAAGACCATCATCACCCTGCCCGAGAAGATGTCCGCCGAAAAGGTCTCTGTGCTGCGTGCCCTCGGCGCCACCATCATCCGCACACCAACCCAGGCCGCCTGGGACGCCCCCGAGTCGCACATTGGCGTTGCGCGCCGCCTCGAGAAGGAAATCCCGAACGCACACATTCTCGACCAGTACAGCAACCCGGCCAACCCCGATGCCCACGAGTTTGGCACCGCCGAGGAGATCTGGGAGCAGACCGGCGGCAAGGTGACTGCCGTCATCGCTGGTGCTGGAACCGGTGGCACCATCACCGGTATCGCCAAGGGCCTGAAGAAGCACAACAAGGACATCAAGATCATCGCCGCCGATCCCCACGGCAGTATCTTGGCTCTGCCCGAGTCTCTGAATGAGGAGCACATGAACGAGGGATACAAGGTTGAGGGTATTGGCTACGACTTCATTCCCGATGTCCTGGACCGAGAGATTGTCGACAAGTGGTACAAGACCGATGACCAAAAGTCCTTCTACCTCGCCAGACGCCTGATTGCCGAGGAGGGTCTGCTTGTCGGTGGCAGCTCCGGCTCTGCCATGGCTGCCATGCTGCTGGCCGTCAAGGAGTATGGCTTCAAGAAGGGTGACACCGTGGTGGTTGTCCTCCCCGACAGCATCCGCAGCTACCTCTCCAAGTTTGCCGACGACGACTGGTTGGCTGCCAACGGACTTCTCTCCGCCAACGGGATTGAATCCGCGCCCCAGGGCCAAAACACCGCTGCCGACCCCTACCAGGGCGCCACCATTGCCTCTCTCCGCCTCAAGCCTGTGACTTCAGTTGCGGCTACCGCTTCATGCTCCGAGGCCATCGAGACCATGCGAGACAAGGGCTTCGATCAGCTCCCCGTCCTCTCTGCCACCAGCAAGCTGGTCGGTCTTGTCACCCTCGGCAACCTTCTTAGCTACATCTCCCGCGGTCGCGCAACGGCCGAGACCCAAGTCAAGGACGTCATGTTCGACTTTGGCAGACTCGATGAGATTGTCACCGACCCTCGTAAGCTGACCAGCGGCACCAAGTCCGGCAGCAAGCGCAAGTTTGTCGAGATCACCATGGAGACTCCCCTCTCCACCCTCAGCAAGTTCTTTGAGTGGAACAGCGCCGCCGTTGTCACTGACGGCAAGGGTGACTCCAAGTCTCTGTCCAAGCCCATTGCTGTCGTCACCAAGGTTGACCTGCTCACCTGGATGGTCAGCCAGAAGAAATAATTCTAGCGTTTCTTTTTAATATGAGATCTTGAGTGGGATCTTATTTCTTTTTTTTTTTTCCTCTCATTTTGGCGTTATTTAATATTTTGGATTACAAGGTTTTTGAAAACAGCAGCGTGTGTTGTTTGCGGACTGCAAGGAATAGGGATAGATCAACTACTTTGCGTGGGCCTCATAGACTCAACATCTAGGGCATTTTCATGTGTCCATAAATGGAAATTCATTAAACGTCGTTATCATATACATGGCAATACATAAGAGTGTGAATGGAAAATGCGTGATTATCATTACTATCATCTGGCTTCAGGTTACTTTCTGCCTTTTTTTTTTTGCCCGTCATTAAAACATTTATATAGCCAAATGCCACAAGTATTCATACATGACCCCATCCCTAAATTCTATATTCCCATCAATGCATACACCATTCATCCGACTACCCTCTGTGCGATCCACCACCACCATTTATCAGCACCAGGCTCTTCAGTCAAGACGCTACCAGCCAGTACATCGATATCGATGTCGAATTCATTCATTTGCTGGAAAGTAAACTTGTCGGATCCATACTCGCCCAGCCAACCATCTTGCTCTTCCGAGCCAACATCGTCAATTCCAACACCGGAATCGAGCAGACCCTTGCTTCTGGAGGCGCGGATTCGGGACAGCTCCACCTCCAAATGGCTCTTCACCATGGCGGCAGGCAAGGCGGTGAACAAGTCCATTTTGTTGGCTGCAATCAGAACCGGGATGGAAGCCTTGTCCTTGCCCTTGGAAGAAGCCCTCTTTTGCAGAAACAGCAACACGTCATAGAGATAGGCAGCTGTGGGCGCAATGGTCTCCTGTTCGCCAAGAGCAGCCGCGTCGACCATGAAGACAACAGCCTTGACCTTTTCCGTGCGCGCCAATTTTCCCATGGAGACGTTTCGCAGCTTTCCGTGGCCGGGGGTATCGACCAGGAGGAACTTTGTGTGCGTGCCCGTAGCATCGTCGTAGTTGCGGAACGAAGCCTTGGTGTCGGAGTCGGTGGAGGCGTTGAGTTCGACCGAGTGCGCAATCTGCGAAGTGTGCGTCTTGGAAGGGTTTGCGCCGCGCTCGAAGAGAGTCATGAGCGACGTCTTGCCGGAGTTATCTGGGCCGAGGAGCAGCACGCTGGGGGGCACGGTGTATGACGAGGACGAGGCGAGGACGAGGTGGAAGATGAGGGGGCCGCCGAGGATGATGAGGATGCCGATGATGACGAGGGGGATGGACGGCGTCATGATCATCTCGACGATTTCGGTAAAGGTCGCCATGGCGGGCAGATGCCTTTTGCTGTTTGTCGCTGCTTGCGAAGCTGCTTCTGATCAGGGACGAGCTGTATCAAGTAGGTATTTATTTGGCCACCGCGCAAGAGCTGCTAGCGATTGTCGGGTTCAGCAGCCCCTTTTTTGCGATGAGAAGACGTGGCCTGATGAAATCGACGGATGGTTTTTTGGCGCAGGGGAATTGCCCCGTCACTCGTCGAACGATGGAGATGGGCGCGGATGTTGGGGATTCCGAGTCGGACGAGATGCGATGAACGGCTGTAGGTGCGTTGTCCATAATGGGATGTATTTTTTGGTGGGGAACTGGTGTGGCGGCTGGAGAGATTGCGCCACAGTTGAAAGGAGCGAGTTTGGTGTGGCTGTAGAGCCATGGCTGAAGGGCAGAGATGCTGCTGCAGCGAGTGGTGAATGCAACTCTCGATTGATTATTGTTTTCTTCTAAACATCAATTTTGACTACATATAGCACTAGAAAATATCGTACCCTCTCATCCAGAGTGCTGCACATGATTGCAGCTCGCATCTCCTGCGTGCTCCGCTACCTAGAAGAGCGACTAAGCTGCCATGTCTTCAGCTGGCATGGATATCCAGCTGAAATGTCTTGGAAAACAACCGCCCACAACGCTCAATCAGACCAAAGGAGGTCGAGAAACAATTGTATATTTAGATGATCAGCGCCGCGCCCGTCCGGATCTTCCGCATCCTGTCTCAGAACTGCGTTTCAACACCATCAACGTCGTGTTGGCCTAGTCCAGCTTCTTGGACTGCTAAGCGCCGCATGGGCTCCCTCCAGCTCCAGGCCCTCTAGACCCGTTTCTGGCCGCCAAACGACCTAGTGACAGGGCGCTAATCTCCCAATTTCAACCCCCTGGATCCGTCACATTCAGTGCCATCGGGCTCAGGTACAGCCACAAGGTACGTGCAGCAACAGGCAATTAATTACATGGCTGTATAAGCGTTTGATGCGATCCTTCCCGCAGTGCAAGACGCTTCACTTCCCCCCTGCCCTGCAAATACGTATCACCATTCACTATTCACTCTCCACCATCTTACTTCCAGTTTTCTTCATCTCGTGTCGCTGGTCCATCGCGCATGTCTTGGTCTTTTATGCTAAAATCTCAGCGAGTTCATGGCCGCGTGCTGCGCCATCTTCAGTCCCTCCACTAGCATTGCGTAATACGATGGCTGTTATCGATATCGCATCTCGTCTCTAATCTGCATCCCGTCCTTCTCTCTCTCCACCAAGTCTCACCCTCGTCGATCTCTAGATCCGTCTCGTCATCTTCGCCTAACGAGCCGCCAAATCCGAGAACCCCCCCTGGCTTACTTTTTTTTTCTTTGTCGCTGCTGCTCCCCTCGGCAGCCAAAAGGGCCTCTTCGCGTATCCGTAATCAAGGTACGGGTTCAGCCCTTCAGCCTAACGGCGGCTGTGCAGATCGGCTCGGCTCTCATTTACCGTTTCCTTTCCTCTCTCGCTCCTAATCTTGCCAACTTTTTTTCCATTGCCATTACATGGGTAGTGACAATCCGCCAGCTCGCGCAAGGAACACTTCGGCTGCCTCTTCCACCACAACTGCGGCCGCAGTGCCTTCGCGAATGCAACCCTCGTCCAAGGCAGCCGCCGCCGTGCCGAAGCTCAACAGCGAGATGGAGATGGGCAGCCTCCCGGCGGACGAGTCCGCGCCGGAAAACGACATCATGCAGCTGGCCCGCATTGGCGACATTCCGGGCATGGAGAAGCTGTTTGAGTCGGGCGAGTACGACGCCACATACACCGACGGCGAGGGCATCACGCCTTTACATGTGAGTGCAGTCCTGCCCCGACAGGCGAGGAGGAGGTGTACGCAGTGGCCATGGCTGCAGCTGTAGCTGCAGCTGCGGTCGGAATATGGCACGTTTGGCCCAGTGTCCCGAGCTTAGACTGACAAGTCCGCCATCCAATCCGCAGTGGGCTGCAATCAACAACCAATATGCCATGTGCGCGTTCCTCATAGACCACGGCGCCGAGCTCAATAAGAAGGGCGGCGAGTCCATTGCTACGCCTCTGCAGTGGGCCGCGCAGCGATGCCATTTCTATACCGTCAATCTGCTGCTCCAACGCGGCGCCGACCCTCTCATTACCGATTCCCAGGGCTACAACACCCTCCATATCTCGACTTTCAACGGCAATGTCCTCCTCATTGTCCTGCTCCTCCACCAGGGCATCCCGGTCGACGTTCTCGATAGCTACGGACACACGGCGCTCATGTGGGCGGCATACAAGGGCTTCCCGCAGCTGGTCGACGTCTTCCTGCGATGGGGTGCCAACGTGCACGCCACCGACGAGCAGGGCTTCACCCCGCTGCACTGGGCCCTGGTCAAGGGCAATGCGGCCTGCGTCCTCAAGATGATCGAATACGGCGCCGACCGCTTTGCCAAGACCGACACGGGCAAGACGCCGGCCCTTACGGCGACCGAGCTAAACACTACGCCGGCATGGCACCGTGCGCTCCGGGAGTGCGGCTATGACCAGGACGGACATGTCGCGATTCCTCCTTGGCCGGGCGCGAGCTACTTCTTGAAGGACAAGAAGGCTTTCCTCACCAAGTTTCTGTTTCTCTGGCCCTTTTTGATGGTCTGGATGGTGCTGCTGATGCTGTCCCGCTTTCCCATCTACTTTGGTCTACCCCTGTCGGTGGGAGCGGCATACGGTCTTCTATGGGTTGCAAAGCAGGTCCTTGAATATGCTCCGTCCGACATGCGATCATTTCACAAGACGGTAAGTGCTTTTTGACATGCCTTGATTATATGCAAAACTCTCTAACGCCATAGCAATAACAGCCCTGGATGGCTGGAATCTTTGCAGGGTCCCTGTTTCTTGTTGGCGTCAGCTGGCTTACTGTCATCTTGCCGTCTACCATCGGATGGTGGGGTGGACCTTCACACATGCTTTTGAATCTCGCCTTCGGAGCCGCTTTTGGATTGACGGCCTTCTTCTACATCGCTTCCATGAGATACGATCCAGGCTTCGTGCCTAAAATGAATGGCATTGCTGAACAGAGGGCTGTCATTGACGAGCTTCTCAAGTCCTGGAAATTCGACGAGTCCAACTTCTGCGTTGTCTGTATGATTCGCACGCCGCTACGAAGCAAGCACTGCCGTCGTTGCCAGCGATGTGTGGCCAAGCATGACCAGTAAGACGGACAACCTTCTCCCCTGCTGATGCCAATGGAGAAGCAAGCTAACAACAATCCAATAGTCACTGCCCATGGGTGTTCAACTGCGTTGGCGTAAACAACCACCGCCATTTCTTCTTTTACCTCATCTCCCTAACTGCCGGAATTCCCCTATATAACTGGCTGCTGTATTATTGTATGATGCTATATCGCTTCTCCTAATCTCGCTGCATATGTCCGCTAACAATTTGCACTATAGACTATGCACAAATTACTCCCGATGCCTCGGATTCATGCATTCTTTTCGGACCTGGCTTTTGCCGACTAATAAACGCAGATTCTTACACACTTTTCCTCGCCATGTGGGCATCCCTCCAGCTTACGTGGGTTTCCATGCTGGTCTTTACACAGTTTATCCAGGTCGCTCGTGCCATGACCACATACGAAAACATGACCGGAATACGCGCCGGTACCTCTCTTTCCACTGCCTTCACGTCTACTGGCGCTCCCCTCGATCCCAACCACCCGTCTGTGACGGCTCCTGTAACGCCAGGAGGTGCTCACGCTGGTCATGGCCACGGGCACGGGCACAAGCACAAGGGCGGTCTCATCAAACAGTGGAGTCAACTCCTCGGCGTTGATCCCTTCATTGAGACTATTACCGGACGTGGCGCAGCTACCACCAAGAACAAGCGCAAGAAGAAGAATCCCTACAGCAGGGGTTGCGTTACCAACTGTAAGGATTTTTGGTGCGATTCAGCTCCCATCTTTGGTCAGCGGGAAACGGGACAGGCATCTCTTGGTGGCAGTAAAATTGACTACACGGCAATGTACGAGACGCCTACTCTGATGAGCATCACTGGAATAAGAACCCGAGGCGATTACGAGGCTGTCGGAACAGAAGAAGTATAAACCACAAGCAGAATGCGTGTAGCGTTTGTTGTTTGGAAAAGAATTTGAAAAGGAATAACCGATTGTAATATGGCCTGATGAAGATATGGCTGGAACCTTGGAGGGAGGCCAGTCTGGTTTACATTTCTCTTCTCGTTTTTTAATCTTTTCTTCTTCTCTTCTGTTGAGCATTGGAACCCGGGGGCACAAATGCGTGTTGGAGTGTTGTATTATCTTGGATCGGTCACAAAACTGGGATGCTGGGTGATGAAACACTCGAATGATTAATGACAGCCACTCTGATAGAAACGATGGAGGCATGTGCCACATGGCGTTGAGAGAGGCGCGGTTTGGTTTGCAGAGCGCCGCATTTTTTTGCTCAGAGACACGTTTTATAAATTATCATTAAGAGCATAAGAGATAGCGGAACAATCATGTTATTTGACTTGGACAGCTTTAAGCTTTCTCAGTCTTGCACGAAGAAAACAATACGCAAATATATATAACGAATAGTTTAGAAATTGTTGATACATCCGAGAATACCCAAATTTATACGGTTTTTGAACAATGCTCGGCGACAGAAGTGCGATTTTTGCTTACCCTAGATGAGGTATCAGTCTCTAGTATTCTAGATCTAATTGGTGAAATAATGAGCTGGCACTTCATGACAACTCAGGAGCTTAAGAGCTACCTGAAATATTTTTGTATAAATGGGCAGGATCTATAAAATAATGGAAAAAATCAATTTGTTATTACCGCGGCAAATACCCCTTTTCATATTTTGGAACAAAGCCATCGGGATTTTTCACACCAACTTCCGGCGGCAGACCTCAGCAAGATGCCGAAGGATTGTAATGAGGATTACAGGGACTGTTGATTACGTACTTACTCCACCAGGCCTGCCATGGCGTTGTATCCCAGGTCTCAACATCTCTGCCAGAATCCAATGTTTAATGCCTATTTTCGATTTACAAATATTACTGAAGAATAGAAAGCATCCCTTTTGCTCTTAACAGACAAGTGTAACGTCTTGAGTGATGTATTTGACCGTACTTATTGTAGAGAGAACAATGCATCCGATTGATGGACTATCCGGCAATTGAATCTGGTTCTTCGATCCGGTATATGAGGGAATAAGCAGTGTATTCTATAGTTGCAGTGGAGCCGTGCTTATGAATGTGTATTTAGGCATTCATGCGGAACTAATGCAGTGACTGCATTTGCGGAATTGGGTAATAATGCAAACAAGGATAAACGAGCATAGGGAGTGTAGGCACTTGCAGGTAAGACGCAGTATCCGTAACGTATACAGATGACTACTTCACAGCACTATGTTTATGCCCTTGTTTTTTTCTAAACAACTAACTGTGACCTATAGCAATGAAGACTATCCAGTTAAAGGAATCAGCCAGATCGTGGCCACTTATAACGCCATAACCTAGGTAGATGAGAATAGTTGTAGCAAGGCTTACTACCTACTAGCCACTTTAGTCCAGTTGATCCTTGTGCCCTTGGCATTATATGCATATGAGCAATTCTGACCACCAAACCTGGCCAAAAGAGTCACTGTGAAGGAGCCCTACGTGCAGCACAAGCGAATCCGAGATATCCCCTGCTGAATTGTGACAGCTTATAGGAAGTAGGCTACTACCAAAAAGACACACATCATGCCAATCGCTGCGGAAACAAGTGGGTTGCGGACATAGGTGGGCCCAGAATCTAGAGTCTGTGGAAACCCGCCGGCCATGAAAGTCTTACCGACTTGTGTTTGCTTTGTGTATATATACCTGTGCATGGGTAGCTCAGCTTATTTATTTATTTATTAGATAGAGAAAAAGCTACATACTTCCCAGCACTTGTTAGTCATCACAGGATTGTGAAGCTCAACCGTCAAGCTACAATTTTAACCATTCCTAATTAGCTCTGTTGAAATCAAGATACAGCCAAAATGCCCATCACCGAAGTAGTATTTCCACTGTTCAAGCTGGACCCTGAGTCTCTCGCAGCCCTAAAAGCAGCCACCCCAACATTGTTTGCGAGCGTCAAGGACGTTGGGGGCCTTTTGACTCTCGTTCGGGGACCGCTTCTGGAAGAGAACGGACAGGCTGTCGATCCAAACACTCACAGAAGTGTACTTTCCCTTGGTAAGCCAAAGTTTGTTGTTGATCTGTTGTTGTTGATAATGATGTTGACATTGTACAATTAGAATGGACGGATGCAGCGTCTTTTCACAACTTCTACCCAGCATCGGAGAAGTTCTTGAGTTTTGTCAATATTATCAAGCCAATAGTTGTTGCTCCGCCTGTACCGCAGCTATTCCAGGCTGAAGATCGATCAACCCAGTGCCTATTTTCAGACATCACTCAGATCATCAGAGTCCAGTCCAACAGCGGAACAGAAGAGACGTGGAAGCGCATCGAACAACTCCTTGAAACATCTGTCGGAGAAAAGCTGCCTTCTTACCATGCAGGCGGAATTGAAAAGGACGAGGCTTTCTTTCTGGGCTTGATTGGCTGGAAGAGCAAAGAGGTATGTCTTGGAGGCTCTTTTGCACTTTTTACTGTGTTGCTAATTCTATTTATAGCAATATGATCAATTTGGAAAGCAGAAGGATTTCCTGGACTTGGTTAAGCAGCTTAACGCCCAGAATGAGGCTGATAATTTCGTTGTACAGTTGTCAAAAGTAGATATTTAGTCAAAAGATATGGAGAGGATTTTTGATCAGATGATGGCGGGACATGTCAGCTAACAGTCCACTGCATAATATGCGTATAAATACCACTCATTTTTGCTTAAAAGCAACGCCATCCAAGCTGTGTTCTATCCTAAAGCTTCTTGTGGAAAATACAACGTAGAGACTGGATAAAATATTGAACGAGGCTAAATAATATTTTCAATATCAGTCTTCGTATTCATGGGACGCCATAATGTGGATAAAACCCTTTGCAAGGCTATCTCAACTCATATAACACGCGAGTACATAATACATTCGACACCTTCGCAATTCGGCTGCGTATAGAAAGTACATTGACAATAACGATCGTCGTCCTTGACTGTCAGGAGCCATTAGTTAGACCCTTGAATAAAGATGTGGTTAACGCCGAAAATTACTCTTACTGACCCATTACTCATCATGGGACGCGTATATTTAAATAGCTCGATATTCGTAGTTGTAATAAAATAGATCAATAAATGATAATAAAGAATAGGGCTTGAAACGTCGCTATATAGCTATCGGTATTAAACGCCTAGTTGAAAGCAAGGGAGAGAGGGCTGATCATTGGCTTAGGGAAGCAAAATACCATACTAAGATTCAAGTCAGACGATATTATTCATTATTTTGGCGTCTCCTTAAAAGTACCTAAATGGTAGTTGATTCGCTCAAGTAGCACTATCAAATCTGTATTCTATACCACTCCATCCAAGAAACATAAACAAAACATTAATCATAAAAACAGCAATAAAACGCAGTCTATCCTTTCCTCCACCATCTCACTCCTCATCCTGACTCCCTGCCAGATCCCTCGCAGGACCACACTCCACAACCCGGCCATGATCCAACCTCAGGCACCACGTCGCATCCTCCACAGCCTCCAAGCGATGCGCAATCGTAATGACCGTGCTATTCGACAACTCAGACCTCAAGATCCGCTGAACCGTCGCCGCAGTCGCACGATCAATCGACGCCGTCGCCTCATCCAGGATGACAAGCCCACTCCGCCGTAGAACGGCTCTCGCAATGCCCACGAGTTGTCGCTGACCTTGGCTGAGATTCTTCCCGGCAGCGTCAATGGGCGAATCCAGACTCCACTGGGCGCCGAGCACGCGATGGATCGCGTTTTCGCACTCCGCGTCAGAGAAGTCGGCGGCCGGGTCGATGTTGTCGCGGAGCGTTCCTGGGAAGAGCGTGGGATCTTGCTGGATGAAGGTGACGCGGTTTCTCAGGGCGGTTCGGTCGATCTGGGATAAGTCGACGCTGCCGATTTTGATGGTCCCTTCTAATGGTGCCTGGGTCATGAGGAGGGCGTTGGCGATGGTTGACTTTCCGGAACCGGTGCGGCCGAGAACTGCGCATGTTGAACCTCCAGGAATTTCAAAGGAGACCTTATCCAGCACAGAAGGAAGATGGTCGTCGTATTTGAACGAGATTTGCTCAAACTTGACGTCGTCGCTAGGTCTTGGCCAGCCCTCGGGAGGTTCGTGGTCGCCTTTAGGTTCCTCGGGAATCTGGTTGAGCATGTTCACGCGCTCCAAAGACACGGCATCCAGCTGCAACTGCGCGAACCGCTCGCAAAGCTGCTGCACCGCCGCCATGGCAATGTTCGTCTGCGTCAGGACGAAACCAATAGCGCTGGCGGGCATCCTTCGCCAGACCATGAACAGGATCAGCGCGGTGCGGGTGGCGATGGAGCTGAAGCTGAGACGAAAGTCGAGCCAGAAAGCCATGCTCCAGAAGAAGTGGTCCTGCTTTTGGAAGTCATCCACGGCATCGAGGTGGCGGTCCTGGAAGCGCTGCTCGACTCTGAGGGCGCGGATCGTGACCAGGCCGTCTTGCATGACGCCAATGTTTGCGATGATGGGCGTGAGGTATCGCATTTCCATACGGCGCAGGCATCGTGAGACGGGGACGTATATCCGGAAGAAGTACACGAATAAGACGGCCACAGCTGCGAGGATGACGAGGAGTAATGGCTGGTGCGTGGCAATCGCTACCAAGCTCATGACCAAGGCAATCAGGTTGAAGACGAAGGACTCCAAGGGCGCGACAATGCCTCCGTCTACCATTCCCATGTCAGCAATGAGTCGATTCTTAAGCTGACCTGTCGGCGTGGTGTCGTGGTAGCGGAAAGTAGCCCGACTGACTTTGTCGATGGCGGCTTTGAAGAGACCTTGGGCTGCCTTGACGCTGATTCTTGCCAGGAGGAGCTGGGCGATTGCGTATGCCAGGATTTGCCCACCAGAGAGACCAGAGAGTACCAGGATCCAAGCTTGAGGGTGATTCTCCGCGTTGGGAAGACCCCAGTAGGAGCTTTTCCTGCCGCTCCCAACAGAGTCTGCACCCCAAGCTTCCAGAAGTCGAGCCCTTGATATATCGCAGAATCGAGATAGGCCGTATGCGATGGCGAGGAAGATCCAGAGGTGCCACCCGCCTGCTTTCATGTACTCGGCATACACACTAAGCGATACACTTCCTGTTTTTGACGGCTCTTCTGGTGCGTCCTTGAGCGCAGCAATATCCTCAGCATGAATCTCGTGGGATGCCTCAGCGTCATCATGAGCCGACGTTCCAGCTTCGTGGTAGGGGTGCTCGAGTTCCTCTTTGACCTCCTGCTCTGAAAGCACAGTTGCTTCTCCATCATCCAGGTCAACAACTTGATCGGCAATACGGAGAACAAGATCATCTCTGTGTGTGACCATGGCAATAGTACGACCCTCAGCAAGGGGGCCCTGGAGAAAGCGGCGCACAATGGCGCTGGCAGTATCGTGATCCAAAGCGGCAAGAGGGTCGTCCAGGAGAAGAATCTTGCAGTGGCTGTACACTGCTCTAGCAAGGGCCACACGAGCCTTTTGACCACCAGAAAGTCCAATGCCGCCTTCTTCGAGCTTTGTTTGGTCTCCATCAGGTAGCGAAGCAAGATCGGGTAAAAGAGCGCATGCGTGGAGGACCTGGCGATATCTTGTCGAGTCAAAGTGCTGGTGGAAAACGATGTTTTCTCGAATCGTCTTGTTCTGTAGCCATGGGAGTTGCTGGCAGTACGCTACTGGGACGTCCGGCCTGATGAGATCACCTTCGTGAAGCTCCATTTCGTTGAGGGCAGCGAGAAGAAGGCTAGATTTGCCGGAACCAACTTTGCCTCGAATAACCGTGAGGCCCTTGCTGAACTTCAAATTAAGATCCCTAAGAATAAGCTTTCCAGTTGAAGGCCAAGAGAATGAAGCGTCACGGAACTCAATATCTGTAACGCTGCTGGGGCTGTTGGAGATGTCGTCTCTATCAGGCTCGCTCATGTACTTGTTCACACGCTCAATGGGAATAGTAGATTTCCAGTACGCAGAAATCAGGTCGAATGCCTCTTTAACACTCATTTCTAACTGAGAAAAGAGCTGAAGAGAAGGCCAGATGACATCGTTTGGTAGACCCTGCTTTAGAATGAGGGTGTACAGAGCAATACTGGCGAGTGGGTAAGAGGTTCCGCCAGTAACGCTTACGGTGGAAATGCCGGCAGTTACGTGGGCAATATTCAAACGCTTGGCCATTTCCAGTGCTCGGAACTTCATGATTCGAGCGCTCCAAGAGGATGTCCAGCCATTGAGCTTCAATGGACGACTTGCTTCTACAAAGTGAGAGACAGCCTGCGCACGCTTATCGGAAAAGGCAGTTCGCTGTCGTTCAAGTTTGATCAGCTTACGAACAAGCGCCGAGTTGATTGCAAGGAACACAATCATGAGACCAAAGCCAATGGCTGAAGGCCAGCCCATGATGTCGATGAGGTAGTACATGGTGACGATGACCTTGATGGGTTGAGAGACGAGTTTGGAAAAGTCCCAAAATCGCTGTGAGATTTCATATGTATCGCCTCGAACCAGATTGACAACCTTGGCGTTGGAAGCCGGACCAGAGACGGTTCTGGGCTTTTGTTTAGAAGAACCAGATGATCGTCCAAATATTCTCCCGATAAAGGTTTGGGATTTTCCATTGGAGACTTGAGGGCGTTCCTCATCGGGACCCTTTTCCGTGATATCTGAGCCTGGAACGGCTCGAGTCAAGAGTTTACCAAAGAGAGCGATGAATGCTTCTCCACGCGACCGCTCATAGGATTTGCGAGAGTACCAACCAGATGTCGTCTTGCACAGTTGGCGAAATGCATCGAGAGCCAGCATCACACCACACCAGAAAGTAGCATCAGCAGGGTTGCTCGAGTCCAGTGCGCTATAAAGCTTGCTGGTCAGACGAATGTTGGATACTTCAGCCACCCTCTCAGCAATAGCAAGCGACGTAGCGATTGAGAGATCCAAGCCATTAGCTTCAATGAGGCACAAGAGGAGCTTGCCCTTGAGCTCTCGAAAGGCCATGTACAGTCGCGTATGCTGGAACTCAAAGGGGAGCTGCCAGACATCTTCTTCGGTGATTTCTCGTTTGCGGCAGGCCTTGGCCAGTGGGTTAACCCAGCTCATACTCCAGAAGCTAAACAGACAGAGATCATCCTCGGGGCTGCGAAGATTGTGCGATGGTTGGCTGCCTGGTTGGCCAATGTCCTCGTTTCCCCAAGACGGCTCGCGTATAGGCATGAAGCCGATTATGATGATGGACAGAAGGCACAGTGCCACTCGAGCGAGTCGAAAGGGGTCGATGCCGAAAAGGGTGCGATCCAAGAAGCGGATAGCGTAGATGGCGGTGCTGGCGCCAAGGATAGAGACATATTGAATCAGCAAGAGCCGAGGTGTCTTGGTTGGACGATCCAGGATTGTGATGAAAAGAGCAATGGCCCACGGGGCCATTTCCCATAGATAGACATAACAAGAAGGGTTGATAATAACCGGAACGAAAGAAAGAACCAGTCCAGCAATGCTGATGAGAAGCAAGGGATAAGTCCAAAAAGACCAAAACTTGCGTTTGAGGCCATCAGGTGCTTGTTCTTGAGCAAAAGGCCTAAGCCATAGCGGTAATTGGGACCTAATAGTATGTCTGCTGACATAGAGAGTGAAAATCGCAGCAGAAAGCACTACAAGTGCGTAGGTGACGGTGAGGTCCTTCATGATTGTCAACGGGTTGCAGCTTGCCGGGCTTGGTTTTCGAAAGATGGGATCTTGGAGATGAGAAGACGCATATTCAGTGTAAGCACTTGTGTGCAGGTTGGCAGCATTTTGATATGAAATGGCTGGCGCCATCTTGTGGCTGTCGGCCACGACAACGCGTATATCAGCCATGGCAGAGTTTGGATAGTTGGGGGCTGGGCAAGCCAATGAAGTTATTATGGCAAAAGGTTCAGGCAAATAGATGCAAAAGGGTCGAGATAGACAAGGAGGCTTGATATTGAGGAAACTATAGCCAAAAGACGGAAACCTAGACTTCGGGCATGGGGCCGCCTTGGCTGCAGAATCGCGGACGCAGTGATGCGGCGGTCATTGAAGTTTGCGCAGATGCAATTCCTGTGATTCTGCCCCGTACCTTGGCCTGCGACCATTCAGCTTATGATGCAGCACAAACGATCAGTGGCACAGCGCCAATTGGCCATGTTCGAGCCGAAATATGGGAGTGCTGCAGCTAAATATAGGTTAACGTTGGAGTTCAGGAACAGAGTTGGAGGCGTCCGAGGTGGCGGTGGACGAATGGGTGTGAGTGGAGACGAGGCAGCAGTGTGGGGGGAACAGTAAGAATAGGACAGTAAGAAACGATTCCGGGTAAGCTCGAGTGAGGATGCACGTGGTGGTGAGAGACGGATTGTGTGGTGTATTTCGATCGACCTCTCGTTTTGTCTGTGAATGGTTAGCAGGCTGATACAGCACCACGAAGCCATGCATGGACAGGCAGTCGAAGAAGCAATTGCATCTAGATCAGCGGCGCCGCAGCGAAGGAAACAAGATTCACAGTGAAACATCGATTCGAAACCATTTCTCATAGGAAAAAATCATCATTATTCAGTTTTGCCTGTTCCCATTATGTACCCTTGAGTCGGAAAATTTTATATATCGCCTCATAACAACAAAAAAATCAAAATGTCATCAAAATCTCGCTTTTTTCATCTCAAATCATCAGAGCGCCGCCAGCAAGAACCATAGACACGGCAGTCAAGGCACTGCCCAGGCCAAAGGCCGAGACGGACCAAGCAGCGAGCTGGCCAGGGGCAGCATTTTTGGTGGAGGTGGCAGCAGCGGTACTGCTCTGAGTGCTGGAGGCAGTAGAGGAGGATCCTCCGCTGGTGGTGTTGGAGGAGCTGCCAGAGCCAGAGACGCTTCCGGAGACGAGGGCCGAGAGCTTGGAGTCGTCGACGAAGCTGGCGGTGATGGAGGCGTTTTTGCAGGCCGAGGGGGGATCGATGGATCCAGAGACGAAGTTGGCAGCAATGCACTGTTTGTTGATTGATGGTTAGCAATCATTGACCCCAAAAGTTCGCTTTCTTTCTTTCTTTCTTTCGACATACCTGGTACAAAAGACCATCTGGCGCATCAGTCACGACGCTAATGACGCCCTTCTTGCCGGCATAGCTAGAGGGCAGCGTGATGTGAGGCTCGCAAAAGTCGCCCAGGCCGCTCTGCTCGACAATGGGGAAGATTTGCTTCCAGCCAGACTGGGCGGTGCCGTCGAGGGTGACGCGGAACAGCCAAGTGACCTGGTTGTGGGTGGCGCGCATGGCCAGGGAGTCGCCGCCAACGTGGAAGTCGACGAGCTGCTTGGAGCCAGAGGAGAGGTCGGGCGTGAAGCCGCCGCAGGGAGCGGTGCCCTCCTTGTCGTCGTCGAAGCCGATGGAGTCGGGATAGTTCATGAGGAAGTGCGCCGACGAGACGGAGGCGAGGGAGAGGACGGCGGGGACGATGGCCGAGACACGCATTTTGGCGGGTTGAATGTGGAAGAGTGGAAGAGTGGAAGAAGAAGCAGAGAAGGAAACGTGAATTGGTAAGAGATTGAGGCAGAGGTTGAGGTTGAGGTTGAAAAGGGAAAGAAGAGAAAGGCTTGGCGAGGCTGCCGGCCGTATTTATCTGCGTCTGCGTACCGATGGCAGCTGGTTGAGAGCTCCGTCCATTGTCTAGAGCAAGAGCACGCTCCACCAGCTCCCCCAAAAGGGACATGGCACCGCTGAAACAGAACCCATTTGGGGAGCGGAAAATGGTGCTACGGGCAAGGGGGCAGCAGCATTGAAACGGTAGCCTGGATAGTGTGAGCAAGATAATTCGGTCTAAAAAGCGGCGGATGGGGACATTGAGCAGACGGTGTCGGGTTGTACGGAGGGAAGAGTTTGCTTGTACTCGGCGACTAACACAATAATTGAGAGCAAATTAAGAAGAACCAGTCCATGTTTGTTGAGGGCTACAGCATGATCGAGTCAAGTCCAAATACCTACTGCTACTACTGCTATTGCCCATATCATATCATATCACCGTCTGCCGTTGCTGGCATGGCGTTGTTTGCACATCCTGCTCGCTACTACCTTACAGTATGTAGCACTCGACTACCCATAGATGGAGTACGGTAGCATTTACGATTCAATGCACCCGCGCATGCTCGCCCGCAGCGTCGCATTCGATGCAAACGAACGAACCGTTCACCGGCCACGGTCAAAGCGCCTGGGACTCGCCAGGAGCAATTAGGTTAAGCATCAAATCAACATTGCGCTCCAAAACGCCTGTCCGCCAATAGAATCACCGCGCTGATTTCCGGATTCCGAATGGCGGGGGGGCTAGGCCGGGGACTAGCAGCGCACCAGCTAATCAGACACCGCTAAGCTGCCCATCTGAGAGCATTTGAGCAAGTTTATGGTGGCTCTCAAGGTGCGGTGGATATTGAAGTATTGGTATTGGGGGGTGTTTTGAGCTGAGATGTTGGATGTTTGATGCTCGAGGCCCGGGGTTTGGGATTTTGACGATGCTAGACGTGATGCTGTAGGTATAGAGAGAGAGACATGGCATTGCATGGAGGGAGGGAGGGAGAGACAGACAGACATGTTGTGATGTTTTAGAGACTGTAGTTGCTCATTGTTTGTTTGTGTTGTGGGCACCTCGACTTCTGAAACCGAAACCGGCCACAAGACTCTCCCTCCACCAAGTACAGCCCAATGGATGCAGGCGCTGTAATTCACATAATTAGAGACATTCAATGTTGCATTTTAATCAAGACAACAGCCGCTGTAGATGGCACTAAACCGCCCATTTCAGCAGCAGCTTTAGCAGGTACCTACACACTACTACTACCTACTAGCATGCCTTCTCTCCTCCTAGTCACACATGCCACACACAACGCACTCCACCAAGAGGAGCCTTGGAATCTCCCTCCCACCCCACAACGTCTCTTTTCTCCTCCGCGAGAGAGTTTGTTCGGCCAACTAATTGATCCGCCGCAGACGAAACCTGCTCATCACCTCGTGCTAGAGTTGTCTGTCGCTCTGCCATTCTCACCATCTCGGAATACCGGCACGAGACGTATCACATCTTCGGCGAATCTGCAGCATAATAAGACTCGAGAGTAGAGCGAGCGACGAGCAGAGGACCCCCCTCCCACGACTGCGTATCTGGATTCTCAGAAAACGAATCAGAGCAAAAGAAAAGATGCATCAGTGAATCATTAGCCGGCTAATACATCACTCTCTGTCCCTCTCTCGCTTTGATACCTGCGATCGAACCATCTACGCTTCACGCTCGACTGCACCTCTCTTCCAGAAACAGTCCTCCCACGCTCCTCACCATGGATATGGGCGGCATGGACATGAGCGGCGATGGCATGACGGGCATGGGCTCCGACATCAACCATCGCTTCGCCCGCGCCTACTGGTACATCACAGCTACCGTTGTGGCATCACTCATGGCCATCCGCGGCATCAACCACATTGGCGCCATCAAGAGGTGAATACATACAACTTCTGAAAAAATCTGCCTTGATCCTTTCTTTGCTAACTCTAAACTCCAAGACTCAAAGCCGCTCGCGATCCCTCGTCAAACCCGCATCCAACCCGCCCCAACGGCCTCCTCTCCCAAGCATGGGCCACCATCACCGCCATCATCCGCGAAATCTCCCTCCCGCAGTACTTCGTGCCCATCCGCCACTTCACCTGGCTCACTCCCCCGCCTCTGGGCCGCGTCCTTATCCTGCTCTGCTACTGGTCCGTCATTGCCTACTTCATGTCCTGGCATGCCGTCGTCCACGACGTCAACTTCTGGGAGCGCATCGGCTATCGCAACGCATGGGTCACGCTCACGCAGCTGCCCATGATCTTCCTGCTGTCGATGAAGGTCAACGTCATTGGCTTCTTGGTTGGGACGGGCCATGAGAGGCTCAACTGGCTGCATCGATGGGTTGCGCGCACAATGTTTGTCACGGCGACGGTGCATGGTTTCCACTTTTGGACCGAGTGGGTGCTCGCAGACTTTGTCGATCTGGAATTGGAGACCATGCCCATGGTCAAATACGGCCTGGGCGCCTGGGCCATCTTGCTGTGGAATGTGGTGATTGGTTTTGTGCCCATCCGCAGACTGGCGTACGAGGTCTGGGTCCTGCAGCACGTGGCCGCGTCCATTGCGATGCTGGTGCTCGTCTATCTTCACATTCCCACAAACGCTCGCTTCCTGTTCTGGCTGGCCGTCTCGTTCCTCGTCTTCGATCGTGCCGCTCGCTGGGCTCTCCTCCTGTGGCAGAATCTGAGATTCAAGACCGGCGGATCAGCCTGCCAGGGCAGAAGACGAGTTGGTCACCAAATCTTGGCTCGAGCAGTGGCCGATACCACCACCGTTGTTACCATCAAGGACGTACACTTCAATTGGACCCCCGGCCAGCATGTCTATCTGTGGATTCCACGACTGGGCCCCCTGGAAGCACATCCTTACACCATTGCTTGTGCCCGCAAGATTGAAGGGACTTGCTGCTGCAACAGCGTCCAGCTCATCCTGCGCAAGCACAAGGGCTTCTCAAAGCGCATCCACACCTATGCTTCCAAGAACCCGGAGGCCTCGCTCACGGGATTCCTCTCCGGCCCATACGGCACACCTCCTCGATGGGATATTTACGAAACCATGGTCCTCATTGGAGCTTCCACCGGAGCGAGTTTCACACTGCCTCTGCTTGAAGCCGCGGCCCAAGCCGACTTTGTTGGCTGCGTGAAGAGAATTGAAGTGCTCTTTGTGGCAAGGTCATACAGGGAAATTGAATACTATGTCCAGCGGGCTCAAAAAGCAGGCGAAGCTCTCTCCACAAAGGGCGTCATCGTCAACATCCACGTCGCCATCACCAGCTCCGGCCTCGGCAGCGATGGACTCCCCCTCTCACGTAACGAGACTAACATTTCACACATCACAGCCAGCAGCAGCGGCGACGATGGCATCAACCTCAAGGGGGAAACAGCCGTCAAATCACCCCACGAAAACTCATCCTGCTGCTGCACTGGCAACAAATCCAGCAGCGATGAGAAGAAGGAGATACAGGAGCAGCAGGAGAAATCCACTTCCAGCCTCCCTATCGTCCGCGAATACACTACCCGCCCTGACATTGAGCAGCTGATCCGCCAGCCTGTCGAGGTTGCCTTTGGCGAGACCGCAGTGGTGGTCTGTGGAGGACCAGAGATTGTCGCCACGACGCGCAACTGCGTGAGCAGACTGAGCGATGAGCGGGCGGTGCACAAGGGAACTGGGGCGCAGGGCATTTATCTCCACGTAGAGGAGTATTCATTCTGAGTCAATGTGTATAGCCCGGCAAGGGTGGATTATGAGCTGATACGAATAATGATCTGGTTGGTTTGGTTTGGTTCGGTTTGGGTTTGGTTTGTGCAGAGATATTAATCTGTATGCGTGCGTATATAGTGCATATACATGGGCGTTGGTCGGTTAGTCGGCATCTTTTTGAGCTTTTCTGGCCGAAATGAGCCATATATCATACAAAAAGCACATTTGAACAGGATCAGCAGTGGCAATGACGTGAATAGAAAAAAAGTGATCCATATCATAATAAACCATTAGTCAGGTCATAGCGTCAATGAGGCTCTTATTCATTTCAACAGTTGTTAATATTAAGTATTATAGTAAGTACTTGTAGTATGCAAATAACATAACAGTCGATCAAATAGTCGATATAGGCACATCCAGCTGCATCCTATGTGGCAGACCTTTCCACCACAGACATTATCCAATCAAACCCAAAAGCATTGTTTTCCAGAAGAAAGACGAAAAGCTAGCCGTCTGAACTAGCGTAAAGTCGTGTGTAATATATATACGAAATGTTACTCCAAGAAACTATACACTGGAGAGATCCAAATTCTTGTTTTTTTTTTTAGTCGTTGCTGTAGTCATCATCATTCGCCATGGATTAAATTCGGTGTAAAAAAAAAAAAGGTGTAAAGATTTTAAAAAGATTGCAGGGGTGTGAAGAGAGAGAGAAAAAAGAAGAAAAAGGGGAAGATAGATATTTTTCGCCATGCCGGACTCTTCATCAAAATCCAAAGAAAAAAGAAAAGATATGGTTCGACTTTTTGTAACCGATACTCGCAGAGCACATATTCAAAACTTTACAAGAGCTGAATATTTCCCCTAGAGAGAATCGTTCGCGCCGGCAGCGGGCTTAACATTGCTATTGGCAAGCCCATTGCCCTCCAGTAGAGGCTCAGCCTCGGGCTGTGCATTCTCTTCTTCCTCGCTCGACTCAGAGCGGTCGTCCTTCTTGATCTTGTAGACGACAAACTTGTACATGCTGCGGAAGAGACAGTAGAGCCAGAAGAGATTGAGGGCCTGCAGCGAGGCGAGCAGCGCAAAGGTGATGATGTTGGAGATCCAGCACTTGTACTGCTGCGTCTCCCAGTTGAGCTCGTAGGGCCCCACGGTGCGGAATTCGGTGAGGATGGAGTAGAGGATGCGCAGGTTGATGTAGTGGCGGAGGTAGATCCAGACAAAGATGTTGGTCACGTAGACGGGGACGACGAGCGGGCTGTCAATGTAGTGGAGCGATTTGGACAGCTGTAAATGAGAGATTGGTTGTCAGTATCAGAAGAGTAAAGGAGTAAAGGAGAGGTGATGTGCAAACATACTGCCAGAAAGACATCGCTGATATCGTGGGTAATGTACACGGCAATGCCCATGTGCGTAAAGTGGAAGCGGTAGCTCAGGCCAATCAGCGCCAGCGTCACGATATGGTGAGCCACCAGCTCCTTAAAGTCCTTGCGCGGCTTCTCAAAGCCCAGCAGCATGACGACGCCCTGCTGCGCCCAGTACGCCGCCTGGAACAGGTAGTAGAACTTGAAGACGGCCTCATGCGAGCGGTGCGGAAACGTCTCGTACATGCCGGCCGTGTTGAAGTACCACACGGGGCTGCGGCTCATGACGTAGACGCCCGTCGGCCCCATGCAGCTGAAATAGATGGCCGTGTACATCTGCTCGGCGAAGCGCTGCTGCTTGCCCTTGCTCTTGATGCCGTTGATGCGGCCCAGCGGGATCAGCAGCTCCTGCATCATCAGCTCGCGCGTAAAGGACAGCACAATCGTGTAAAAGGCCACAAAGGCCACGTCCCAGAGGCCCTTTCCATAGTGCGCGGGCAGCGTCGGGTCGAGATGGGCGCTGGGGTTTGGCTGCTCGTACGAGAGGAAGATGAAGCGGCTGACGGGGTTGGCGTCGGTTGGGTTGACGGCATAGGCGGCGCCAAACAGCACCAGCAGGATCAGGGGAGCAACCCAGGTGTGCTTGAAGGAGAAGCGGGCGAAGCGGCGGAACAGCGATCGAGCCTTTCGTCGCCTCTTCTTGTCTGCCGAGAGGCGTGATGATGATGCCGCGCCGTTGGGGCCGTTGCTTGCGGCAGCGGATATCTCGGTAGGGCCGGCAAGCTGCTGATTTCGCCGACGGACAGCGCCGTTTGCCTGGGACGGCGGCGGTGACGAGCTGAGCAGCGGGGCGGCGTCGTGCCCAGCCATTGCTGCGAGAGGAGGCCTGTGAAGAGCGGTGGTGAGCGATGAAACTGAAGTCGAGGTTCGCGAAGAAGAGAAGTTCGAGATATCCGTGGGAATAGCGGCAGGCTGATGGAGGGTGGGCCAGCAACAGGCTTTAAATCGGCGGGCGGGCGGTATAGCGCAGTGACCTGGAGGGTACTTGGGAAGCTGTTATAAGCTACCAGCCAGAGCTTGTCAGATGGGACTGAAATAGCGTCCCCAAGCACGCCAGAAAAGGCCTTGGGCAGCGGTCTTTGGCTTGGTGGAATGATGTAAACGGTGCCAAGAAGGCGGGCGTCGCCGGATGTACCTCTTTAGTAACTGCCCGAGTGGATGCAACGCCGCAATTACTGGATCTCGCCCACCAAGCGCCCGGATTTCGACTGGTCGTGTGCACCAGTTTTATAAAGGCCAGAAAAAAAAAAAGAGAGAGACTCGGTGCCGTCGGCATTTCTCGTCCGGGCCGACACTTTCAATGCCTGATGACGTCTGTGGTCAACGGCAGCCGGTAGAGCAGATTTCTTGAGAGTCAGGCAGATCAGCTGAGAGCATCACGGAGAATTAGACGAAAGACCTGCATCCCGGAAAGTTCCAATTCAAGAGCCATTTTCCTGATTTTATTTTATTTATTTTTTTCCTTTCCCAATTTTTTTTTCACTTTCTGTTTATTTTCTCTCCTTCTTTTTGTACCTGCAGCATCAATAGTTCAACTTAGACAAAGCATCTTTTGCGCGTGGCGCTTCCCTACTGCACACACTCGGAATCAGCTGCCGAAAGCCACATATCAAGCCTCGCGCACTCTCTCCACCAAAACTCATATATACGAGCACGCATCAACCGATGCTGCTGGAGCCATATGCAAGGGACCCGTTTGCACTCCCAGGGCTGAAAACGCTAAAGCATCCTTCCGAGGCCTCGACGCCGCAATCCATGCTAAATTCTCCGTGCTCCAGACTGGACCCTCTTTCTGGGCCCCTGAGACACGGAGCCCGCGGGTTCACGGCGTCTGGAGGAGCACAGAAGAATCAGCATGTTTTTGCACTTATCGTTGCTATTACAAAATAGTTCTCGTAGGAATATTCATGCCCGGAGATTAGACACTCAAAATCCTGAATTGAGATTGCTCTCGGGGGCTGCAGGTGTCCGTTATCCCCGTAGAAAGTGTGCCCACTGTCTTCTTGCACTGGCAGCACACGACACTCTCTCGCAAGGTCAAGTAACCAAGATATATTTGTTGAAATTCATAGCACCATAGATGGCATCTTTTTCGATAGCAGATCCAGGACCCGCAATGTGTTCGCAAACCCCTTGGCTCATATCTAAACAGAGTCTATCGGTGGCTGGAAGAACAAAGTCATTTTGCTTCATGCTCGTTAATCAAAACTTTTTAAATCAGTCGCACATAACATAAATCATCCAGTGATAACATTCTCCTTTTTTCCTCTCCAGCTCAATCGATCTGCTTCTCGCATCCAATCCGGTTGAGAAACTCCTTACGATCACTGTGACCGGGCAGATGCAAGCCGCTGGAGCTGCCGCCTCTCTTGGGCAAGACTCGGTTTCGGCGCTCCCAGGCCTTTACGATGCCATCATCCACCTCGGCCTCTTCTTCCAGTAGCCCAGACTCTTCGTCTCCCTCTTCTTCTTCTTCAAGCTCGCTGACTTGTTCCTCTTCTTCATCGTCACTGCGAATGTCTTCGGCGTTCTGGCCGCTGAGCACCTTTACAACAACCTTGAGGATGGCATAAGACCAGATCATCATGATCCCTTGTAACGCAACGAGGTAGCTGAAGAATCCGTTAAAGATGGACTGGTTGAAGCAGATCAAGCCCTCTGGATCCTTGAACGGCTCAAGCAGCCAAGACCACCCGCTAGGCTGGGGCAGAGGCCCCTGAAGGCTGTTCATGCCGCCCTGGAAGCAGGTTTTCGGCACGATAGCAGGAACATCAAAGTAGACGCTGCGGATCACCATGAGGAAAAACACATGGCGGGTGGCGAGCCAAACGACGACGAAGAGTCCAAAGAGAATGTCGCAAAGGGTGTTGAAGCCCAGATACTTGGCGCACTTGGCAAGCTGTAGACCCGTTAGTAGGCTTGTCGTTAAAAGATTTGAACAAGGGCAGGAGACTCAACTGGAAAGACAATGTCGACAATGTCCATGATGATGAGAATCAGGTTGCCAACGCGCGTGAAATGGTAGGCGTATGAGGCTACGACCAGTCCGATGGTGACGACGTGGTGCGACAGCATCTGCCAGTAATCCTTTCGCTGCTTCTCAATGTTGATGACATAGACTTGCTGTATCCAGAAAGCCAGCTGCGCGAGAAAATAAAACTTCATAGTCCCTGTAATCTCCCGGCTGGGCCAGTCTGTCCAGAGCTCGGCCATGTTGAGAAAGTACGGAGAGGAGTACCAGATATACTGAGAGCCAGATTAGCAAGAGAAACAAGACTGTTGCCTTGAAAAAAGAAGGCAAAAGAAGGCAAAAGAAGGAAAGAGTCAAGTCAGATGGATGAAGAGAGACATACTACACCAAGAGGCCAGAAGAGGCAGTAGTAGCAAATCATCCACGTCTGTTCGGCAAACCGCTCAACGTCCTTGGCCTTGGAGATTCCCCAGCGCCGTCCTAGGGGGCCCAAAACACCGTTCATGAGGCCATCGCGCAATCCAGTAAAGAGGACCAGATAGTAGAATACGTAGTAGATGTCATTGGAGCCCACTGCATACTTTCCGGTAGTGGGGTTGTAGTGGGAGAGCGACCAGAAGGGCCTTGTGAAGGGCCGGGCTCTAGGAATCAGCAATTGGGTGAGATAGAGAAGGGCCACGAGATTGAAAACGATGCCTGCTGCCAGGTTAGAATGGACATTCACGGCCCAATTGATAAAAATTCCACATACCGGCTTGGTTGTCGAGAAACAGCTGCTTGATGCTGCGGCTGCTGCCTCCACCTCGCTTGCTTAGCCGCATCGCAATCAGACGCTCATTTTTAGAAACGAGCTGCCCACGCGAATGAGCCGCAGCCTCGGGGTCGGATTTCATTTCCACGGGCCCTTTGAGGTTACGAAAGGAGTGCGGGCTGCCAATATCTGCGTTGCCCATCTTTCGAGTTTGGGTGGGCAGAGAGGGGAAGCGTGAGAAGGAGCCAGGGTTTGTCCGCGAATCAATGGCTGAGATTAGACGCGTGTAGAGATAAAAAGACTGTAGCAGGCGGTTTTAGTGACGAAAAGATACAAAATAAGTATCTTCTTGGCGTTATCCTTTGTTTTTCCTTTAATTGTTTTTCGTAAAGCCTTGGATGAGGTGAATTTCCAGGCTTTGTTTGTCGGTGCTTAGGTGGGTGAGTTCAAGCTACGTCGAACAAACGGCCTGGTTCCCGCCTTTCGCAACAGCTGCAAAGAGAGAAAAGAGTCCTGAGGGAGCGAGAGATTAGGGGAAACGGACCGCCTGGGCTGATTTAGCTCAGGTTTTTTTTTTTTCGGGCTTGCTAGCTCTAAGCTGTGCAGTGGATTCGAAAAGCAGGCTGTGCCCAGTTTTTAGCTTGGGCGATGGCGCTGGACGCGTTTCACATTTGGGTTGATCTATTCACTGAGAGTTGGATACGAGCTGAGACAGCGAGACTCTGGCGTCGCTTGGAGGAAAAGAAGAAGAAGAAGAAGAATGGAAAATCAACTGCTCAGAGGCTTTTTTTATCTGTTCAAGTGCCGAGATTCATGATTCATGCGTGCAATTGGGCATCGAGTGAGTAAAGCATACGGAATCAGCGGAACCTGGTTAACAAACAGCGTGCTTTTTGTGACGCATCGTGTACGCACGCTTCATGTATCGGAGTGGAGGATCCCTGGGTTGCTGCCTTTCTCAACGGTTTTTCTGGTACTAATACTACTGCACCCGGCCATGGTGGAAGCTATAAATAATTGTCTGCTTGATAAACATGCAGTGGATAGGTGGATGGCTCTAGAGGCTCGTCAGCATGTAGTAATAGTAGTGTATTAGAGCTCAACCTCGGAACTGCGCAGTGCATCAGAGTGGCGTCTGACGTCTGGTTACTCGTGTATAGCCGAATTTGCCGTCACAACCTCACTCGAGGCATCTCGTGATAAGGCACGAATTGACGTTCCGAGAGCCAAGAAGCCTCCTACGTGGATGTGCGAGGCCTCAGTTCGGTTGCCTCGTTCCATTTTCATTTCCCCTGCACAGGATTGAGGCGCGATTTCTGTGGCGGGGCTCTCACCAGCTCTCCACCGCCAACGCCAGTGTCCACACGCAGTGCTTGTATTTGCACGAAACAAACGACTGGACATGGAGTCGCAAGACGTCGCAGCCACTAGAGACCGCCTCTAGCGGCCCGGCGCCCTAAATGCGGAGAGGCGTGGCGATCTCCTCCACGTTGGGGCAGCGATGGCGCTGTACAGTATAGATACAAGTATGTAAGACGACAATCAACCGTCTTTCTGCCCAAACCGTCTGATTCACACTGAATAATGTTTGAACGCTCCCAATGCCGGTAACGCTCCCGATGCCGCAGCGTATTCGGCAAGCTTGTCTCAATTGTTCCGTACCATTGGTTCCGTACCTGTATATGCTCAATATTACCAGTACCAGACGCCAAAAGCTCCCTTGCATCAAAAGCGCGCCTCCACTAATAAGACCAATGCCAGTGGAGAGAGAGGACCGCATCTTGGGCTCGAAAAGCTAGACTAGCAGTACCCGGGCCTGCTGCAGGGCACGGCGGCTATTGCTTGTACCTGGCGTCGTCCAAGCTCCCCCCCCCAGCCTCTGGATTTCAACCACCAAGAAGCGAAATTCGCATCGGCCCTGAACCACTGGTTCACGGCATTCCGCATCGCTGGATCGAGATTTGTGCCGTGTATCAGTGTTCAGTGTTTGGCCGTCACTCCAGATGAATAACTGCAGCATTCCGGGGCATTATAGTATGTAGTAGCAGTTGCAGATGTGCTATACCAACGCAGCAGATTAGATTCAAGGATGGCAAATGGGTCAAGCAAGCACAAGCACAAGCTCCATGTTAGCTTCGGCCCCCAAAGCTGAAAAAAAAAAAAAAAAAAAAAAAAAGAGAGAGAGAGAGAGAGAGAGAGAGATGCAGCCATCATGCCAGCTGACTTGGAGAGGCCTCGTCGAATCATGGCTGCTGGCCTCTCACCACTGCTCTTCTGTTTTTTTTTTTTTTTTTACCGCCGGGCAATTGGCTCGTATCCTCAAACAATGCCGCCAGCCACCATTTGCTTCTCTGGATAGCATCTGACACTGGCCCACGCATTGGCATCGATCGTCGTTCCTCTTTGCCGTGCATCTTTCTGTGCTTCTCTTCTTTCTCTCTCTTCTCTGTTTCTTATCCTCTCCTCCACCTACAATTGCGCACAATACCCGCATAGCCTGAGACCACCCAAGCATCGCGCCCAGCTCGCATCAGCATCTTCTTCAGCACTCCCCCAACCCAGCGCCTATTAAACGCCCATCCTCTCTCTCTACACATACATGCCGCTGCAACACCACTTCGGCATCAAGCGAGCTGGAGTCTCACGTGCAACTCCAGAGGCTGCCACTGACAGCCCGTAAATTGCATGTAGCGCCAGGTGCCAGCCCACGATCGGCGCTGGCTGTGCTCTTTTGCTATACGAGGACCCGACCTCAGCTCTCTTCTTCTTCGCCTTCGTCATCGCCATCTCTGCGCGCCAGCCCTGTCCACTAAATCATTATTTTCAGCTCCCATTGTTCAGCGCTTTTCTTCAATCTCGCCTATTCCTTGTATTACCAGCTGCGGGTGCTGCTGCTCTCTTCTCGGCCTCGATACGACGCTAAACCTCGCCTGAACCTCTCTTGTCCCCACCAGTCCGCCACTATATTCAAATGACAAGACGCTACTGTCCCGGTCCATATGGCCTCGTCCAGATAATCGCCCGGGCGGTGGCCTGGATGACGGGCGTGACGACGCTGGTGATTCTGGCCTTTATCATCAACCAATGGTCCGACAAGGCTGGCGCCGTCGCCGCTGGTCTCGTGGGGGTGAGTCTCTGCTTGGTGGCGTCACCATCGCCATATCGTCATCGCTGTCACTGCAGCAGCTATAGCTAACTCAACATCCATCATCTTTCTAGTCTGCCATCGCCATCCTCAACGACTCATGGATCGTCGTCGCTAAGCTCGACCGCGCGTTTGGCTTCAACCCGCTATCGCCAGCGCGCGCCCTCCTCCACGATCTCTTTTCTCTTGCCATATCGCTGGGCGGCATCGTCATGATCATCTTTTCGCGCTACACATACCAGGCCGACGGCTTTGCCGCTCTCGAGAGCGATTCATCGCCGCAAATCACCAGCGGGGTGGGCGATCCCGATGTTATAAGCAGAGAAGGCTTTTCACAAAACAAAATGCTGGCCATTGCGGTGTGGATGCTTACTGCCGTCGTGTAAGTGCACCTATAAACAGTGTGGATATTAACTGGATAGTCGCTGACTGGAAATAGTATATGGAGATTTATATTCATCGTTTGGGGCGGTTTCGAGTGCTTTTTCGAGTTTCGCCATGTCCACCATACACGGCCTCGAAGGCGAAATCTAATTCAAGTATAATTGGCCGTGATGGCTACGCAAAAGGAAAGTCGAGGCATTTATAAGGCGTTTGGGGGATCACATGTTGAAATTTTTAGACACATTGAAAAGGATGTTGCTCTTGTTTAAGGCATGCGCGAAGTTGTGACTGCAGTTATACCCTGTTATGATACGAAGAAACGATTTTTTGAGATATACCATCAAAGACCGCTCTCGCAAGTGAACAACAAGTATCATTGTCCATGTACTCCACCTAGAATATCGAATCGTCATCACCACCTTCATCATCGACTTTAACTCCTCCAGCATGTTCTGAAATTCGACCGCTGCTTTCACCGCTTCCTCAACGTGTTCATATCTCAGCTTCCCTCGCTTGCCATCTTTCTGAAATGCAAGACCTTCTGCAACATTTAGAACGTTTCTAATTTGTCTCCCATTCAATTTGTATTCGCTTAATTTCTTCTGGATTCTTTTAACCGCTTCCGACCCAAGGCTCTCATCTCGACCATTCAGTGTAAGTAATTGAGTCCAGACCTGCGCTCGAATCTTTGGCGTCATGGTCTAGAAGCTAATGTCAATTTGAATGCGAGATTGAAACGCTGTATCCATTGTGCTAACTCTGTTCGTGGTGAGAAATAGGATTCCTTTGTAATACTCCAACTCTCGGAGAAAGACTACAAAGCAAGCAATGGATTGGTCAGAGTGGCCATATATGAAGCTTGTGCCGTGACTTAACTGGAAACAATGCCATTCCTTCGTACATCTTCAAAGGATCGAGCTTCGAGTACCACATCAGCTTCATCCAGGAGGAGAACTGCGCCCCACTCTATGGCTCGTTGAAACTCAGATTTTAGCCGTCCTTGGAGTTGTGCTTCATCCCATACCATTTCGCCAATGCTCATTGCAATAAGAGGTTTTCCTACAGCTTTGGCGGTTGACTCTGCAGTCAGCGTTTTTCCAACCTAATATGGAGTATCAGTGTTCAGTGTTCCAGTTCGTATTTGTAAAAAAGAAGAACGAACACCTGGTGGTCCATGAAGGAGGATAACAAGACCTTCTCCCTTGCCCGCAATAAGGTCTCCTTTTTCATTACGACAATTTCGATTGGAGTGATAGCTCACTAGCCCTTTGAGCATAGCTTTTTTCTTATCCTCCAATACAAGATGATCCATTTCATCTTCGTTCCACTCGACTGGCTGCAAATCGTTGACGCTAACAGTATATCTCTTTTTGCTTCTCAAGTCATGGCAGCCTATAACGGCTGGGAAAAGCATTGCCTGCTCATCCGTTAATATTGTGGAAGCAGGAATTCTGTCCCACTGATATGCCTCTCTAAGGTCATCTACATCGCGATAGTACATCTTTTTGCCCGTGTCTCTGCTGGGGAAGTAAAATTCGCGTTCGGGATCACGCTCGCGCATGCTGCTTTCAGGTCTGAGAACGGCGTCAATGTCTTCGAGGCTATTCGATTTATTGTCAATCACTACTCTGCCGTCGGCCTGGTTTTGATCAACTTTCAAAGTCCGACAGAGTAACCTACCCTACTAGATATATGAACCACTACAACATACCCGAATTTTTTCACTTTTTCCGCGCATAAGGTCTTGAAAAAATGCAAGCCCATAATGATGTTGGCAGATCGGTGACGCAGCAATGAGCTCCCACCATTTCCTGCCCCTTTTAGCAAAATTTCCTTCGATATTTTCTCCTCTTATGTCTTTTTGATACCGAATTGGATAAACAGGAAGCGATTTGATCTGCCGTTGACCAGAAAATTCGCTGCAACTAAACACAGTGTACTTCCTGGTAAGATAGCTATCAACTTCTTCCAAGTCAAGTACCAAGTTTCGAAAATCACTTTCTTCTTCTCTTCTTCCTTACTCTGAAACATAGAGTAGGCAGTCTTGATCAAAACAAAGAGCCACAGGTTACCAATGTCATCCTTTCGGAGAACAAGATCACCAGGGCGAAATAATTTCCATATCATACCATAGCTCACCAAGTCGTTTGTGAAATTTTCTTCACGTCGCTCGTTCCAGATGGGATCTATATAGTCGATGGCGCTATGTAGTATCTTTAGATGGTCATCTGCTTCTTCACTGTTCATCTGGGCGATTTCTCTCTTAACATCATCCATATGATGGAAGAGTGTAGGATAGGGCGCCTGCTCAGTGAAATAATCTTTGGTTGGTTGTAGCGGCGGACGTTTATTAACTTTTTTAACGGCATCGAGAAGGTACTTTGACCGTATCTCAATCATATTGATCCCGCCGATGGTAGTGCGCTCAGCAATCCTCTTTCTGGAGCTTTCTAGGTGAACAGAAGAATCTCGACTACCCTCGTGACTGTTCTCACGGGAGGAAGCGCGAAGAAGAAGACGTTCATCTCCTGGGGATTTTAGTCGCTGTGACCGCGGCATATATTCCATCAGTGGAGAAGCCATTTTTCAGTAGTTGATCTTTTCGCAATCGTGATGAAGAGACTAAGACGATGGCCTCTGCTGTTTCTCGGTTTTGGTGATCCAGAGACGGTACCTGAGATATATTCCGTAGGTTTGCGACCGACCGTACTGAATTACGTGGTTACTACATTCTGGAGCTGAGGCAAAGGGCATAAGATAATACTTGATTGGGCGTCGATTGTGAGGAGGCGGGTCCAATACCGATGCTACCATCCTGCAGAAACGCATCCTAAGCAATTAAAGGCATAAGCTGGAAACTTTCTGATCCTTCGAGGCTTTCTTTCCTCTCAATTTCTTTTCCTTGATACTGAATAAAGTCCAAGTCTAACTAAAATTCCATTTACACGATCTCACTGCATAGCAGCATTGCATATTCATATCAAAGTAAGGCAGTAGATTTGTAAATATGGCAGGAAGCTTAACATCTTGGAGCAAATGGTACCAACCTAGATCTGAGGAAATGCGTGAGTACCTGTATCCATTTGACGCGTAACCAGACTATGATAATTTGCTGATCTCTGCGCTCAGTATCATCTACGCTAAAGCTCTGCAAAAGTGCAAGGAGATTAATGAGGATTTAATTTCACAGCCTTGGTGGCATAGCCAGCCAAGTATGGTAGCCACAAACGTAATCGAGAGTGCGCCAATACGGCTGAAGAAGCCAGGGTTGTACGACGCTTCATGGGTGGAAAGCCTTATCAACAAAGAGAACGAGAATATAAAGAAAAAGCGAGCATCTAAGCCAGAGCTACTGCAGAAAGTAAACACTTCAGCTCATGTGCTAATTAAAATTGCAACGCAAATAAAGCCAATTGTTGACATATTTATTCCTCAGAGCCCGGAATATTCCATCCCCTATGCCTGTCTGTGGGTTATTTTCAAAGTATGCCGCTGTAATAACGTCAACGCAACGGCAAGTAGCATTCACTAACACACGAAAGGGCATTTCGGATAGGAAAGATAAAATTGACTCAGTCCAAGGCCTCATTAACTCTCTGTCTCAAGACATTCCAATTCTGGAAATTTACAAAGACATGTTTCCAACAAACGATATGAAGCAAGCACTCACTGAATTTTATATACACACACTGGATTTACTATGGAGGCTTTCAATGTACTATTCTCACAACTTTTTCAGTAAGCCAGCCATGGAATGTAGAGTCCACTTTATATATGGGTTCCCAAGTTCTGATATCGATATAGAACAACTAGCCGACGCAATGCTGCCACGTTCAAAATATAAATTCTCTACATACCTTGAGAATGTCAAGACAGTAGCAGCCAGGCCCAAAGCATTGTGCGAAGCGGGGCATATCGCAGAGCGGAAACATATCATGGAAAGCGTTGAGCATCTAAATTCTGGTAGACATTCCTCCTTCAAACTACTAGAGTCCTAAGCTGACAACTTGTGGATAGAAATCCGTCTGCTGAAACGACAACTACTAACAACGAGCCTTGGTAAGTTATTAAAGCAGTTTGAATCATCAGAATCAAGCAAAATTTGGCTAATCACTGCCTTGTCTTCCTATGTGGTTAAGCACAATCTCGTTATTACGCGTCAGAGATCCTCGACGCCTGGAATTATAATGTTGACGACGTTGAAGATGAATTACGTAAATGGCAATCATTCCATTTCTTCACTGAAATGCGTGACCACTGGAGTCATAACGGCATTCTCCCGCACCTTGCTGAATGGCGTGGGCTCTGTGACAGCTCTCGGAATTCCATCTTTTGGGTGTGAACTGAAAGCAATGGCCATCAAATCTGGGTAACTGAGTTCTCTATCAATCTTATTGATATATGCCTCTCGCAGGGCCAGCTGATAACATTTGCCATGTGCGACCGTCCAAAAGGAGTGAGATGGACGCCACAGCAGGTCTTGAAACAGCTCATCTCGCAGCTTCTAAATGCTAGACCAAGCTTGACCGTTTCTGCGCCAGACATTGTCAACATCAGGAACTTTGGCAAGGCAGACACTTTTAATGCTCTTGTCAAACTGCTTCACTCGATTGTGGCTCTACTAGGATCCATCGTTATTGTTATCGATCGCCTCGACAGGTGCGCTCCCGACCCGGATGCCCAATTAGCTGATATTGCGAAGACGCTTTCCGTGCTGGTCAGGGTGCATCCAAACCTTAGGATCATCGTTACTACAGGCGAAGTAGTGCCGCCATAAATACTGTCTGGGCTGCCAATCAGCTTTGCAGTAATGAGCACGAAGCGACGTCCACGGCGGGTAGAGATGCAACGTTTACGACCAACAATGGCACCGGTTGAGAGGGAGGAGGAGACGTATAGGATATATGAAAATGGAATTGCTTTCACTTATGATGAAATTTATGGATAAATTGGAAATATATCATCGTACAAGGAAAGTTCTACACATTTAACGTTGAATTTTATCATTTCGGCAATATATGGTGCCCTCTAAATGTCATTCATTATCTTACACGAAAAGGCACGATTTTAGACATGTAGCTAAGTCGAGTCTCATACTAGGACCCGATACGACGATTTTTCTAAAGCGCCAGAGGCGTACTCTTCTTAACATTCTGACCATAAGGCAAACAGCCATGCCCGTGGTGAAGGGCCTGGGGCCGTGATCCTTAAGGATCTCGACGACGCTATTCGAGGCGCGCGGCTCTGCTCCGTATTCGAGCTATCATCCGAGGAAAGGCATCCAATCACACGGCAGGACACCTGCTTTCTTTCGTTTTCCCCTCTTTTTGCCATCCCCTCTTTTACTTTCCCCTCTTTTATTTCTCTTTCTATTTTTATACATCCTTTTTACGTTTTCATTGCTTTTATCATTTTCATGTTGTTTCCCCCCTCTCTGATACATTATATATTATAAACTCTATTTGTAAGAATCATCATGCGAATCAAAATATCTTCAATTTGACTCTTTTTTTTTTTTTTTTTTTTTTTTATATACTATGGCTGAGGCACTTGGAATTGCATCTGGGGTTGTTGGGATAGTGTCTTTTGGAATTGAGCTTTGCCAAGGTCTGCTTGAGTATTATAGTTCTTGGAAAGATGCCGAGAGTGAAGTTACGGCAACATACAACTCTATACAGGATCTCACCAAGATTTTACTACTAGTGAAGTCAACTGTCGATAAGCAAGACCCTGAATCAGAGATTATCGTCAAAGTCCATGATAGTATTACTCTCTGCGAAGGTGGGATCACCAACTTGGACAAAAAGCTTCAAAAGATCCGAAGGTTATCTTTGAGCGATACCGTAGGCGAGAGATTACTTTCACAAGCTCGGAGAGCTCTATATCCGTTTAAGAAAAGCACATTGATCAAACTGCAAGAAATTGTTGGAGATTTACAGGATAGGCTGCATTTGACTCTGACAACACTTGATTTGTAAGTACTATCCAGTTTGAGAGTTTCAGTTTCCTTGAGGTCTAATGGTCAAACAGTAACATCTCCATTCAAAATTTTGACATCGTGTCCGGTCAGCTAAAATATTTGTCTAATGAAGTAGATAAGACGCAGCTGGGAATTGGAAACATTCAAAATTCACTGGCGGGTATTGATCGCAAAATTGATACAATAGAGTCCCTCTATGGCGGTACGTTGTCACCAAATATTTGAAGGCGTAAATTATATTTATTTATATGTGAAAGCAGATGAATATCTTCGAAATTTCTGCATGTGGCTTTCTCCAATATTCGACATATTTGAGAAAAGGCAGCACGATATCTTCGAATTGCCTAGCCGGCAGGACGGGACATGGGAGTGGCTACAAAGCACTCAAGAATTCAAGAACTGGCTCTCCAGAACAGATAGAATATTGTGGTGTCCAGGACAGCGTATGTAATTGTGCTCGCCGATACGTTTCGTTGTCCCATACTAATGGACACCCAGCCGGCGTCGGAAAGACTGTTTTATCGTAGGACATGGCCATAGCTTGCACGAAATTCGCTCCATTATCTAACGCACACAGCAGATCGTCTATTATTAACCACCTAGAGACGCAAGTCAAACAACCTGGTACTGGTATAGCCTATGTATACTGCGACTACAGCAATACGCTACTCACGGTTCGCAATTTCATTGCGAGCCTTTTGCAACAGCTATTCCGGCAAAGCCCAAAGGTTCCAGACAGCCTTCTCGAGATTTATAAATCTTACACTACAAAAACTGTTCGTTTCAGTCTTGGAGAATATTCCACATACCTCCGAGATGTCATTGAGACTTTCTCAGAAGTCTTTGTTGTTGTCGACGGACTCGACGAGTGTCCTCACCGCGAGATTGACGATATCCGGGATGAATTTCTGGATCAGCTTAAAGGGCTGCCGCTCAAAACCCAGCTTCTGTTCACTTCTCGGGATTTGCCGGCCATTGCGAAAAACTTTGCGGCAGATCAGCGCTTGGACATTCATGCAAGCAGACATGCCATCGAAGGCTATCTCCAAGCACGTATCAAAAGCTCGAAGAACTTGAGTCGCCACATTCTAAGAAAGCCTAGCTTACAAGAGGCTGTTGTTGAGACGGTTGCACAAAAAGCAGATGGAATGTAAGTTCTCTTGAACTAGAAATTCGTTTCCACAATACATTTGCGTTAATGAACACCGTAGGTTTCTGCTTGCTCGAATGTATATTGACTTGTTAGCCACGAAGAGCGTTCTCGGAACGGTCGAGTTTACTTTGAAAAATCTTCCAGGAGGGTTGAATGAACTAGACACAGCTTATGACAATGTTATCAGGAGAATCCAAAATCAAGATGATGACGATGTCATTATGGCCAAACAGATCCTGACCTGGCTCTACTATGCTGCCCGACCTCTAACTCTCCAGGAACTTTGCCACAGCTTGGCTGTCAACCTGGCAGTTGAGGCTGACCCGGACGCAACAGAGTTGGACGAGGCCTTTTTACCCGACGAAGAGGTCATAGTCTCCATATGTGCTGGAATAGTGACTTGCCATGCTGAGAGCAATACAGTATCATTCATCCACTACACTACAAAGGAGTATTTCAAACGGAGAATGGACCGGCAAGACATTGAACGATTTTTACATCTAGAAATAAGCATCGCAGATACTTGTCTCGTGTACCTATCTTTCGAACGCAAGGAGTTGGAGCAATTTCTAGAAGCGAGGGCAAAAGGCCGTATCTTAACATTCCACCAATATACCCAAAATGGGGGCCACGGCTGGGATATCGATATTTGCTACCCGCTTTTCCGTTACGCAGCTCAATACTGGGGAGACCATGTCAATGGCTTGCTCGGACAAGTCACCAAAGATCTCTTCAGGAAATTTGTACGGCAGCGCACATGTCTGGCGGCTTCTGTTCAGGCATTGGCTGAGCAGGAGAGTCGCAACTATCCATTTCCGATTTCAATATCAGGCCTTTGCCTAGCGTCATTCTTCGGGTTGAAAGAGATAGTGATTATATTGATAGAAGATGGCCAAAGTATAGAAGCGGAAAACGAATATGACTGGACGGCACTTCATATGGCAGCAGAAAAAGGACATGCGGCAATAGTGCAGCTATTGATCGACAAGGGCGCAGACGTCAACGCAGTGGCCGAGAGATTTGGACTCACGACGACTTCTGGAGCGACAGCGCTGCACATGGCCGCGCGAAACGGTCATGACAAAGTGCTGGAAGTCTTGCTCAAAAACAACGCGGAAATTGATTTGCGGACGGATCAGGACGAAACACCGCTCCACTGGGCAGCTGAGAACGGCCACGTAGAAGCCATCACACTGCTGTTAGACAAAGGTGCGGATTTGGAAGCAAAGTCTAGAAATGGTTTCACACCGCTATGCATTGCAGTCCATCATGGGGAAAAGGCCAGTGTGGAGCTTATGATCGAGAGAGGCGCTGATATCTCAGTCACCGCTTGTGGAGGTTCTTTGTTCTTTTTCGCCGCCCTGAGTAGAAATGCAGAGGTAGCAAAACTGCTTTTAGAAAGAGGCTTTGATGTAAACTTCACGGGCACGAACGGCGCATTCCCTCTCTGGATCGCGGGGCCTTATTATCAAGGGCGGGACGATATCGTTAAACTGTTGCTGAAGCAGGGGGCAGATGTTTCTCAGAGGCATAAATATAACAACGAAACAGCGCTTCACTATAGCACACACTGGGGAAACAAAACGGTGGTGCGCCTGCTCCTGGAGAGCGGAGCTGAGGTTAATGCCCAGGACAGAGACGGGAAGACTGCGCTGCATATCGCTGCCAAGGAGGGAGACGAAGCTGTGTTGCGATTACTTCTCGAAAAGGGAGCCGATGCCTCTATGAAAACTAAAGCCGGGAAGACTGCGCTGAAATTGGCAGCTTGGCGTGGTTATGAAGCCATAGTGCGGCACCTCTTGGATCATCTTGGCGGAGAGATCAACTCTGAATCCTGGCTAGCGACTTCACAGGTTCTCAAGGCAGCTGAGACAGGCGATGAAAAAGCAATGCAGTTACTGCTGGCTAGAGGGGCTGATATTACGGCAGGAAACCAACGCGAGAAGACAGCGCTACATGTGGCAGCCGGCAGTGGTCGTGTAGCGCTATGCAGGTTTTTACTCAACAATGGGGCCAACATCAATGCAATTAACCGCAGCAAGAGGACTCCTATTTCTATGGCTGCTGAATACGGACACATAGAAGTGGTACGTCTCCTGATAGAGCATAAAGCAAACCTTAGAGAAGGAGTTTCACCGCTATTCGATGCTATACACTCGACAAATGGTCGGAGTAAGGTAGAGATTGTTCAGCTGCTGTTAGAGAACGGAGCCGATGTATCTGCTAAAAACGAATTTTTTGATACTCCATTACATTCAGCTGTACGCCAACATTCAGAGCTTATAATCAAGTTACTGCTTGAACATGGGGCTGCAAAATAAATATGGAGAAACTGCATTAGATTTAAGTATTAAGTTAGGAGAAGAGATATTAACTTTATTACTTAAATAAATATTTTAAAGGAGAAATTGAACAGTTAACATACCTCTTTTCCATCTACTGTATATATATGTTGTTAATCTCGCCGGAGTAAAAGATAAAGAAACATAATCGATAGTAAATTATAAGCCATTTATAACTTAACTATAACTTACCTAAGGCTCAATTAGCCATTTATTACCGAAAACAGACTTCCTAAGTCTGCTGTGTTAGAAAAGCCATTCATTCGGGATATTTAACAGAGATATTTTCAAGAAGCAAAAAAATCTTTCATACAGATCTGCTGCAGTCTATTGGATAACGAGCGGAGCTTACATTGACTCGCCAAATCCGGAATTGAGCCTTGTAGCATGTCAATTATTACAGTGGTAAAGAATATCAAGACGCGCCAGCCCATTACCAGCGCTCTCGAGAGCAGGTCGATTTAACGACTAATACGGACCCAGTCATAGGCGTTGGCTGGATGCCCAGTGAGTTCGTCGACATGTCAGTCCAAAACCTGTGATTCGTAGGCAGCGTACCGTTCAATCTTGCTCACACAAGTCGACTGATCAGCGCCAGCTTCGGGCCCACTGCGCCATCACATCCAGCAAACATTACATTAGGAAGCCTTCGCAACGAACCCTACTAATGGATAAACATGCCTCGATTCTCAGCTCTGCGTGTTCCAAGTGAGAGCACTGGCTCCACGACTCTGTTTAGAGCTGTCTGATGCGATAGGAGAGATGATATGACGGCAAAAAAATAACAAGACGTGGAGAGATAGAAAACAAAAGACTGTTTGCAATATAGAAAATACTATCTAGACAGATCCACCCTATACAACCTAGTAAATAAGAAAAAAAGAAAATATTCCAAGTTTGCCTACAAGTTTGCCTATGCCTCTCTTCTGGCCTTCACGCCGCTGCCGTTCAAAAAGTAATACACTGGCAGAAACAAAAGAGATCCAATTACAGAAAGGCCGGTGCTGTAGAGCTGCCACAAAAACACCAGCAGAGGTCCCAAAAACGGCAATACAAACGCGACAAAGTCGTTTGTTTGATACAGATCCTCTTGGCTGGTGATGTAATATCTCAGCCTCTCTTGTCCTGGGCCGGAGAGCGCAGACGACGATCGACCGTCTGTGCCATTTTTCGCAGGCAGCTGTCCAGGCTCTGATGAGGATCTTTGCGCGAGCTGCAAGACCGAGACGAGCTTGACGGAAGAGCTATGGAAGGGAATAAACCATATTGAAAAGTTCTGCCGGATAGTGACGAACAACGTCCTGTTGCGCTGATCGAATACTGAGACTCCAGGTTAGCGATCAAGATGCGCTCATTTTTGATACACCGCTATTCAGTTTCTGCAGCTGTAGATTCAGGCAACGTACCAGCCGAGTCTACTGTGAGATCAATGCGCGGACTCAGCGTGCGATACCAGCGGTATATACCGAGGATGAGCCAACGCGAATCGAGATCCCTGGCCAGCGGAATAGAGCCCTGTGAGAAGGACGGAACGCGACAGAATGGGTGGATGAAGGATGCGTTGGGGAGAAAGTAAGTGTTGAGCGTGTCTTCTTGCTGCTGCGGCGAGCCTTTGGTGAGAGTGTCAATGACAGAGGCGATTTCTTGAGCTAGAATTGAATTATTGTTAGAGATCACGATGAGAATTGACAAAAAAATGGAAATGGGGTTTAGCAAATTACCTGGATTCTCCATGGTGCTGGTATGTGAAACTTGTACGCGACAAAGAAATGAGTTGACGGAATTGAGTTTGAAAAGCCTGAAAAGTATGAAAAGTGCAAAGTTTGGCCGTTATGAATCTCATTTCTGGCGTTTGTTTCAGGGATTCGTGCTGCTAGCTCGCAATCACATGCCAAAGCAGGGGAAGCATCTCGCGATAAAATCGTTTCCAGATTCGGCATCGATGAGTTCATCCAAGTGGAGAACGAGCCGGCTTTGAAACTGTGACGTCAGAATAACGAAGGGTTCGCAAGGCGGGTTGAGTTGGAAGGATGGAAGAAGAAGCGTTATAAAAGTCTGTTTTCTGTCAATCTCACTCTCACTCGTGTTTTCTTCTTCTTCAGAGACTTTGCTGTATGAGCCGCAACCATGCCTCGAGACTCGGGCGTCGCGAATCCGCTCTTCCACCCACTCCTCTTCCTCTACCAGCTGCTGCAATGGGTCATTAACACGGCCATTGCTCCCAATGCACCCCCTCAAAACACCGAGTTGAAGCGTCCAAAAATTGCCATCATCGGTGCTGGACTGACTGGCGTTTCGGCGGCGGCTCACTGTGTTGGCCATGGCTTTGACGTGACGATTTTTGAGGCGGGGCCAAGGGAACGACTCGGTGGAATTTGGAGTGTAAGCCACCATCTTGTAACAAAAATAGAAGAGAGAGAAAATGACTTGCTAACTCATGTTATAGAGGGTTAATGAAACATCCGGTCTCCAGATCCACTCCATCATGTACCGCTTCCATCCCTCTGTCAAATGGGAGCGCGGCTATCCCACCCGCAAGGAAATCGTAGAGCAAATCGAGCAAGTATGGAAGCGCTACGGCCTGGACGAAAAGACCAAATTTGGCGTCAAGGTCAAGGGCCTCAAACAGGACGAGCAGACGCGATGGATCATCAACAATGACCCGTCTCTTGGTCGGTTTGACGGCTTGATTGCGGCGATTGGAACCTGCGGCGATCCCAAAATGCCACACATCCCTGGCATGGAAAAGTTCAAGGGTGAAATCTATCACTCTAGCGAACTTACTGGGTGCGTTTATTCATAAAATATTTGCATCTTCAACGAGCTAACATTTGCGATTATAGAAAGGATGCAAAGGGTAAACATGTCGCTATTATTGGCGGAGGAGCATCAGCCGTGGAAGCGCTCGAATTTGCATTTTCTGCCGGCGCAGCCAAAGTCTCAATTCTCTCTCGGTCTGATAAATGGATCATTCCGCGGAACATGATTATAGACACCTTGCTTAGTCTCAACATCTTTGGCCAAGAAACTTTCCTCTCCTTCATACCCGAATTCCTTCTCCGCAAGCTCTTTTACCGAGATCTCGAGGATCTGGCGCCAACTCATGACAAGGGCATCTTTATGGGCACACCAATGGTCAACTCTGATGTCATGGACAAGCTTCGTCAGGGCAAAGCAGAATGGGTTCGCGGAGACATTGAAGGATTCAAGAAGAACGGCGTCATGGTCAATCGTCGTTCTCGCGGCGTTCCAAAAGACGGTCCGGGCCACGAGGAGCTCATCAAGTCAGACATGGTCGTCATGGCGACTGGTTTCAAACGACCTTCACTAGCAATACTTCCGGATGATTGTTTCCAAGATCCATATGGACCACCAAACTGGTATTTGCAAACTTTCCCTCCAGCACACCCCTCCATCTCCGCCATCAACTCTACGTTTGTGGAGGCAATTGGCACGGTTGGTAACTGGCACATTGGCATCTACACTCGCATCCTTCTCATGTTTCTGCTTGACCCCTTGACACGGCCGAGTCGATGGTGGATGGAGCGCTGGATCGATATGACGCGCACGCTGAAAAAATTCAGCCCAATGGGTGCTTTTGACTTCTTCACATATCTCGAACTAGTCTGGTGGTTCGTCTTTTGCGTGACATTTAACCCGTTCCGATGGAAGTGGGCGCTGTTTGTGTTTTTCGGCATTGGCATTGGCATTCCGAATGCAATCATGAAGCATGAAAAGAAGTTTATGAATGGGGAGACTTACAAGAATAGAGATGAGGGGACAAGCTTTTAGTGGAAAGAGTTTACATTTGGGATATATCATGCGGAATAGTCTACAAAAAAAGCTTAAATGATAAATAGAGAAAATATGTAGATTCAAACGTCCATCTACGATGAATACAGATATTGACAAAAGATAAAAATTACTGAGTCCATCACCAACCAAGTATTTCTTACCCTCGATCCAAGAAGCTTCTTTGCTGCGTATCAGAATCAGCCAAAGATTTTGTCGAGAATTTTTTCGAGCCCGTTTCTAAGGCATGATATGTTAGTCTTTATTACATAGAGAATGGATAGGAAGAGCATACCTTGGTGGAGTAGGAATATAATTTCTCTGGTACTCCTCAATCTCATCCAAGTCCTTGAAAAGGTCAATTTCTTCTGGCTTACGAATCTCTGTCTTGCGGATGAATTTGTAGCCAAAGTATAAAACCGGATATACAAAAATCATTGCATAGCTATCAGTTCAAAGATGTTAGCTTGCTTATTGATTGTAAAGCATGCTTGTCACATCGGAAATACTTACGAGAACAAGAAATCTGCAATTTTCCACATGCCAGGCAGAGGCAAGAAAACGGTATACCCGCCTACAAAGGCCATGACAAACGTCCAAACCAATGCATAATAAGCGGCATAAGGCATAAACCACGCCTTATATGGCAGCGAGTCACGGCTGATGCCTTGTGCCTTGAGCGCTCGGTGGAAGCAAAGATATGACACGCACACAGCGCAGAAGTTGATAAGCTGAGATGCCGTCACCAGAGAAACAAACCAGTTCAAAACAACCGCCGTGTTGGATGAGAGCTGGAGGAACGAAAGCAGCGCAAAGAGCAAGGTGCAGCCAACGCAGTAGACGGGGATACCAGCCTTTGTGCATGTTGTCAGAAACCTCGGCGCTTTTCCTTCCAGAGCAAGGCCGTACAAGGAACGAGAAGCGCAGTAGACGTAAGAGTTGCCCGCAGAGAAAGCAGCAGTCAAGACAGCCGCATTGACAATGTGTGGGAGAACTTTGATTCCGAGGCGGTTCATGGCAACGACATAGGGAGAAGCAGCGGCGCCTGGCTTGGAGCTTGCAAAAGCCGCAATGAGCTCACTGTCGTTGTACGGAACGAGAATGCCCACGCAGAGAGATCCCAGGATGAAGAAAGCAGTCAGTCGGTAAAACACGGCGTTGTAAGCTCGTGGCATCACCACACGAGGATTCTCAGCTTCACCAGCGGCCATGGAGACGTAATCCGGTCCGGCAATGGTGAATGCTGCCTGAATGAGGCACTGTAAGAAGCCCAGCCAGCGTCCCAAGCTGCCTTCATAGTACAATTCCGCAAAAGAGCCCGGCTCATTCCAGTACCGGAATCCAAAACGGTCTTTCTGGGGGTTTCCTCCCAGCATCACTATAAAGGTGAAAAAGATGAGTCCCACAATGAGGAGAACCTTTCCAATGGCAGCCCAGAATTCCGTCTCGCCGTACCATTTCACCGCCAGCACATTGATGAGAGCATAGAGAACAATGACAATGGCTATAACCGCCGCCGTAGGAATGGCATCGGTCCAGAAACGAAGAATAAAATTGCAGGCCGTCACTTCAAAGGGAACCAGCGCGGCCTCGAAGATGAAGAAGTTCCATCCAGTCGCAAATCCAAAGGCCTCGTCGACGTAGCGACCGGCGAATCGAATAAAGGGCGAGGATATGGGCAGGTAGGTGACCATTTCCGCCATGCAGAGCGTTACGGCGAGGACAATGGTGCACCAGAAGCTGAAGGCGATGAAGAGACTGCCGGGGCCGCCATTGAGAAGACCTTGGCCAATTTGAACCTATAACATGAGATAATGGAATGCCGTATAAGCAAATGATACGATGTAGGAGCAAGTGAATGAGAAGAGTATTGCAGATTTGTACTATACGCACATAAAGAACGGTGCCAATGGTGCCTCCAATGCCAATGAGCTGGATATGCCTCGCTTTAAGCCGTCGATGAGTCGTGTCTCGATTCGTGTCACCGCCGGAAGACAAAGAAACTCGGATATCCTCGAGAGATTCTGAACGGTCCGTGACAGCACCTCCGCCCTTGATTTCACCACCATTGCCGGCTTTTTCCTTTTCCTGGCTGGGATACGCTGGGAGGATCCCGGAAGAAGCCATGGTGATGAGTTTTTGTCTGTTTACCGACTACAGACAATTCACAGCTCGTGTAATATATGTATATAGGTCGGCCAATTGGCAGCCGAACTTATCGTCTATCTTACGCAATTGCGAGACAAGTTATAGCTCCAAGACCGCTACCTAAGATCTTGGGGTGAAAAAAAAAAAAAAAAAAAGGAGGAGCGCAAACAGCTATGCGCCCAGGAGAAGGAGTATAGAAGCAGCTTAAATGACAGCTTCCGACTCCTTCAGCGTATAGACTTGAGAAGAAGAGAGAAGAACTCGACTACGAATTCCATGCGTCGCGACTGTTCCTTTCGGTTGTCCTTCAGCAAATAACCCGGTTTTTTTATCGACAGAGGCAGCAATCGTTGGTTAAGCACCGAGACAAAAGCGAGACAAAAAAAATTTTTATGTCGTACAAAACGTCAACGATAAGAAAAAAGCAGATGAGAGAGAAGAAGCCTCTACGAGAGACATGTGTATTTATTTATTTATTTCATTTGGGCCGAGGGAGGGGAGCCGAGCCGACTTTAGTTTGCGGGTCTCTCTCTCTCTCTTCTCTGCCATATAGTGGGCCAATCGAGGAATAAAGCTCATCGTCGTCTTAGCTTCTGAAAGCGGTCTGGTCGTGTGAGCCAAACTGGGAAAAACTGGGCAAAGGTTGGACGGCCGTTTGAGACACGAAGGGCGTTTGTTATCTTTCGCCCGTGTTTCTAGACCTTGGCTGGCTTGTGGTGGCCGTTTATGCTCGCAGCCATTTTTTTGACGTCCCCCACATAAATGCCAAATCCGGGGATGGAAAAAGTGTGCTTTTATATAGTATTCTACTCTCATATAATACCTCATTTCGAGATAACAGAAAATCATACTCAAATAGCAGACTGCCGTTGAAAGTCACTCCCCTTCGTCTCCTTGGACAAACGGGCAGAGTTTTCAGGCCATGCAAGAATTTGAAATTTTCAAAACAGCAAAACCGTTTGGCCAGGCTGCAGGCTAACGCAATCTCGCTCTAGCCTCTCGCTGATCTCGAGAGAAAAGTTGGGGGAGCGGGCGTGGGGTCACGGCTTTGACAGGCCATGCCATCCCATGTGAGAAACGAGGTTGCATAAGGGATACATCATGCCTTGCGGCGGGCATGCAGCCGGTGATTCGAGATCGATCTAGAATGCCCAGATCAGCCAACTGAAGCCACCACACTTGCTAAACAAGTGGCGCAACTCTATGCTCTACCTTGTTCCTTAGCACCCCTCGCTGGCCCCGGACAGCTACTCTGTAAATTGCTTCATGCACACTACTACTCCAGCAGCCCACTGCCCAGCCTTTTCTGCCCTTGTCCAAACAGCTGAGACGCCAGGCAGCCTCGGTTGAAAGGATCCATCCGTAAATGACATCACCTCGGCCCCGTATATTGTAGTGGAATCTATCCCAGTCGATGTTCACGGGCCATGAATCGCTCCACCGACGCACCAGTAAGCAGAAACGAGGCCAACGCATGTAACGAATGCTTTTTCGTTGCTTTAGTGCCTGTACAAGACAACACTATTCGTATCCAGCTTAAGCGGTTCGGCTCAGGTGGAGATGGCCCACCCTGTTCCTTTTCAAAAAGAGAAAAAAGGCTTGTTGAATCTGAATCTGCGAGTCATGTCAATAAGCCTACATCAAATCACTGGCGGAACGGAAATGGCACAGAATCTCTGCCCATATTCAACTAGGTACTTCATTATAAGTGTCCGCTTAGAGCAGATTATTAAAAAGAAAGGCTTTTATATATCGAACTATACCAGTAGCGTACAATGTATGGACTTTGATAATGTACAGTCCATATCCTCTCCTTCATATGAGACCTAGGAAATATATATATAAACACATATACTCAAACATTTTCGTTTAGTACCACGCATAACAAAGGAAAAGAGCCACCTTGTCAGTTGCTCATGCCATAGAAATTACATATAAAAAAAAAGACATCCAAAATCATCGCCCAGCCAAATCAAGCTCCTTGACGATGCACTCTTTCAACATTTTGGCCAGACAAAAAGGAAACAATAGTGGGTATCGTTCAAGCACTGCGCCACCCATCTCTCCAACATCTTACAACTCATCTTTGCCATGCTTCGCTGCGTCTGTTGCCTTGCTCGCAATGCTTCCCACCTTCTCGCCTACTGATCCAGCAGCCGCACTGGCCTCGCTCGCCAAGCTTGCCATGTTCTCCGTCGCCGTAGCGTATGCGGCACGAAGTCGAGATAGTACACTCTCCGTAAAAGGCGCCTCCCGGCCAACAATCAACTCCGAAACAAGCTCGCTCACAGATTCGTACTCGTTTGCAGCGCCAGCTGATGCAGTTTGAGTAGCCTTAGCAACGGCCGAAGTAGCACTCGCTACAACTGCGTGCGCGTCCGATACAAGACTATCATACCATCCAATCGCCGCTGGTGTTGGTTGCCCATACACCTCAATGCTCAGCTGGCTAACGATAGTCCCCCATGTCTCTCCAATGGCTACTCCAGCGTTGTAAATCTGTCCAGCCGCAGCATCGTGCAAAGAGTTTATAGATTCATCCACAGCATCAACCGCAGAGGCAACATTCTCGGTGGCCTTGGAATAGGCAGATTCAGCAGCCTTGCCCGCAGCAGAGGCCATTGAAAGTGCAGAGTCAGCAAAAGCCTTGGGTGTCGGAGTTGGTGTGGCCGTTACTGAGGACCATGCTGACGAAGCGGCAGATATGAAGTTGTTGTAGCGGTCATGCGCAACGCCAATCCCAGCGTAATAGTTGTATTTGGCCTGTTCGTAATATTTGTCGAAAGCACCAGTCGGAGTAGGTGTTGCAGTTGCTAATCCCAAGGCGATCAGAGCACTTTGATACCGAAGCTCAGCCCAGAGCTTACCCTCATTCAGGCGCTCCGCAGCAATCTCCTCTACTTTGCTCCAGTCTACCAACGTTGGGGCAGCCTGGGTAGTCGTTGGCGTACCATAAACTCCGGCAGACGCAGCATCGACAACCTGTTGCAGCTTGGAACTGGCCGCAGCGATTGCTTGGTCGTAGGCACCCGATACCGAGGAAAGAAGCTGGTTTTGAACGGCTGGGGTTGGAGTACCGTGGATTTGCGCGGAAATAATCGATACTGCACTTGAATACTGGCCAGATGCTAAAGAAATTGCGCTGGAATAGGCTGCCTCAGCGGCTTTAGTCGCGCTAGATAGAAAATCATCATCATCAGTTTCATCGTCCTCGTCCAAATCCAAAATGGGTTGTTGTCGTCCAGAAACTACCTGAGCGGCCGCACCAAGGAAAGTCGCCTTAACGGAAGCGGTATCATCATCCAGGGATGCTTTCTCTTGTTGCCTTGAAGTTTCGTCCTCTTCCAGGATTTCAGGCTCGGTTACCAGCACCTCTTCAGTAGAGGGTTCGGCGACAGGTTCGGCGACAGGTTCGGTGTCAGATGCGGCGTTGTTGGGGGTCAACAGAGGCTCCTCCGGAACAATGGGGCTGGATTCTTCATCTTCAGCTCGGTCGACAATAACATGAGGCGTTTCAGGCTCTTTGATATCTTCGTCGACAAATACCGGAAGTTCCTCGGTCTGGTGGGTAAGTGGTTCCTGATCTTCAGCGGGGATATCAGTGAATTCCATAACATGTTCAAAAAGATTCGAGCTCGCTTCCTCAGTAGCATCGGAAGCTTCGCTTGACTCTACGTCAGACGATTGCTCGTCCAAGGAAGCACCGTTGACGGCAGGTTCGGATTCCAAAGGCGTGGCCTCATCGGTAGTCTCCTCAGTTACCTCTTGCTGGGTGGTATCCACGACGGTATCCCGGACGGTGTCAAGAAGCGGTGAAGAAGAATTGCTATCAGAGGTTTTTTCATCAGCGGCAGCATCAACATCTCCTTCCTCTTGCTCATCAGACTCTACTGATTCTTCAGCTACCGGAGGGTTCTGTGCTAATTCAGCAGCTTTTTCCATCGCCTCAGAATCAAAATTGTCCGTAGCATCATGTGCGATAAGCTTCCACTGAGCGACCCGCTTGAGGCGGGCTAGCTCTTTGGCAGCCGTGGAGGCAATGGTCATTCCATCCTCCTCAACAAATGCCGCTGCATCCTGTGCGTCGAGCAGCGTAGGGTGAGTGATGATGAGTTGCTTCAGATCTTCAGTCCAGTCGGCGAGCACCTCCTTCAGCTCATGATACTTTGCCCAGTCCTTGTAGCTAACCCCGTCGGTCCAAGCCCACTTCATACCAAGTTGCTGCAGTGCAAGATTTCTAGTCTCGTCAAGGATCTGGAAATGGACATCAGCGGCTCTGAGAACTCTGGCTTGCAGATCAGTATCGTATTCTTCTCGCCATGTCCTAATGTCTTGAGCAGCCTGCTTGATAACTATGCCGGCAGATCTGATGGCGCCAATGACTTTCTCTTCAGCGTCTTCCAGCGATCCACCGGCACTCTCTGCGACAATGCTGGAAATCTTTGCTTTCAGACTATCCGTCTCTGATTGCACTGTGGTTTGGAGCTGCTCAACAAGCGGTTTCCCACTAGAGGGAATCTCTTCAGTGATCATACGGTTCGCAAGCTCGTCAATTCGGTCTTCCATATCGACAGCACCCTCATCAGCCTGGGTAGCGAATTTATTCTGCCACATCTCAAGGTCTTGCGTCACCATCTCGCGAGCCTTTCTCCTTGTCTCTGATTCGTTTTCTCCAGGAGGAGGGGGCTGGACGGGCATCCAGTACGATGACTCTGTCGACTGCCGCTGCTCAGCGCTGGAGGTCGAGCTGAGCGCAGCACGTTCGGAGGCCGTTGTGCTCTGAGACTGTGTCGCTTGGGGGGCCGGTTTACTGAAGGAGGATCGTGGAGGCTCGGTAGTTGTCCTTCGTTTTCTATGTGATGTTAGACAAGGGGGTATTGACAATGAAAACCCAAACCAGTACTTACGTAGCAGAGCTCACTTCGGGAAGCACCTTAGTCCTAGCCCGGTTCTTATATCTTTCCAAGCGCTCGCCAATGCGAACAAGCTGAGGCTCCACGTTTTCGACATAAACCATTCGGACCTGTGGCCACACTGCCTTGTTGAGAAAGGCATTCGTCTTCGCCCAAGTCCAGTGAGCAGCGGGCAGCGCCATCTCTGTAGTGAAGCTGGAAGCAGCACGGTAACCTTGCTGGGCATAGGGCTGTAGAAGCTCGTATGTTGGCAGGACAAACTCGTGGTACAGTTGGAGAGAGTTATCACGACCGACTGCGTAGTAGGGCCCGATAAATTCGCCTGCGCGCTCTAAATGCGGAGCAATGGACTCCTCGTACTGCTTCTGGGACAGAGCGCGGACCTGCTCTACTTGAGGCCGACCGTGCTTCTCCCATTGAGCCCAAACTTGTTCTTGGCCCTTTTCAACCCACGGCGCACCATATTGCACGACATAGACGCGCGCCGGCGTTAGGATGTGAGAATCGACGGTGTTGTAGTAAGGCCACGCAAAGTCCACGTATGGTTCAACATATTGCTCGTAACAAGGCAGCGTATACGGGGCGATGGCCTCTTTGGCTTGGAAATACGGCTTGCAGATGTAGGGAGAATCTTCGCCGCACTCCTCCAGCGTGGAAGGGCAGCGGAACAAAAGCGTGAGGATAACGGCCCAGGTCGCAAGTCTATGCATGTAAACATCAGCACACGCTATCTCCCCGCGCATCGGCATGCACCTGGAGCAGAGAGAGAGAAGATGCGCGCATCACTCCGCCCGGCAAAGGCAGCAATTGGCCGACGGAAAGGAAATCAACACGATACAATTACTCACCTAGCAATCGAGCCAAATACCCAGCCCAGGAATCCGCGTTGTCGTGGCGCAGGACGTTTGTTGCCTACCGTCTGGCCATTCATCTTGCCATTCACATGCGAGGAGCCGTTGCCCGGCTTCAGGCCGCTGGACTCGGCCATGAGAGAAAAGTATGCTCGGTCAAAGTCGTACTAGGAGTGGCGGTCAGTTCGAGGTGGATGTTGGAAAGAAGAAGGGCAAAAATGGGGAAGAAATGGTGACAAAAGTTGAATAATAAACAAAAGGTGAGAAAAGAGTGTAGAAGAAAAAAAAAAGAGGCCAGCTCAGAACGTAATAGAGACTAGAAGGCGCTGAAAAACACCGGGAGGTACCTACCATATTTCTAGTGGATTGGTGGTGCAGCCTAGCAGGTAGCATTTCGTCGGATGGGGGCGCCCCGTAAAGTAGCGGCAAGGTATTGTCGCCCCAAATGTCTCTGTAGAAGTACCGCATCGTTACCGCGGGGCAGCATCGACCTCCGCTGACCCACCCCTGGAGCTGGCGCTGGAGCTGCTGAAGGGATTCAATATTAGACGGAGGACACGATCACGGCGTTTCAGCATAAGCCTTGACTCGAAACAGCTTTTGGGCCTTGCTCAAGGGAGTGTTAGATTAGCCCGTGTGTCAGGAGCTTGGGAGACACGGCTCTGCGGTGCCGAGATGCTGCCAGCGCCGCTTTATATAACCCGGGCGCATTGCACAACCATACACCAAAAGATGGGAGCAAACACGCAAACAAGAAGCGATCGTCTATCTCTGCCAAAGCCCTTACACGTGCACCGCGGCATACTCGTGGGCATTGCTTCACCAGCACACGTCATGGCGCTGTTTCGTCGTTGGCGGCGCTGGCCAGAAGCTTGTTTTTGGCTGCCGTCGACATCAGCGATTAAGCAGCCTCGCATGGGCTGGAGACATGAAACAACACGATTATTGGACCCCCGGCTGGCCACTAGACCGTAGATCCGCCAGCATCAGACGAAGGGTGGGTGTGGGAGAGTGTAGCCGAACAAGATACGTGGTCAAGGTGGTCTAGATGGCTATGCACCATGTCCATTATTAGAAATCGTAGAGCAATAGCTGATGCCTTTGAACGGCACACGGGTACTCCGACGTAGGTGCGTATATTACTACTAGTACTAAGTAGTCCCAAAGTAGTGGTGGACAGCATCAGCCAAGGCGCCGTCTCGATCCGGTGAAAAAAGAGGTGTTGCTGGCATTCCAGAGGGACTATGAGTACCTTACACTGGCGTACCATGGACAATAGTAGAGTCAAGGTTCGTCGCCTTTGGTAAGATGTGAGTTGTGGGCAATGTTGCCACATTGGAGTCGATATCGTCATCGCGTCAACGCCTCTGCGTGCAGAGCAAGGGCTGTGCAAGATATGCATAAGAGCCTGCTTTTTATAGGAAATGGATAAGCGCCGCCGTAACCATGCTCAGCTTGTGCTTTCTCCAACTTAAGTCTTCACAGCCGTACATGTTTACGCAGAAGCCGAATATATGGCTTGGGCACTAATGCAGAGCATCTTCCCTAAGAGGCGTCAAACTTGGATACGCAATGAACCCAGCCTTTGGGTGACTCAGCATGAAGCATTACCACGAAGTTATGATGTGTGCAAATTAAATCAAAGATAAACAAGAGAAGAAATAGCAGAAATCATTGATATGACAACCCGCCCAATCTGCTCTGGGTGAATCCCTATCATCTATCTCACTAGTATATCCTAACGGCAGTCAGTCTAGCAATAGGCGAATACAGAGAACGCAGTACAAATGACTGAAAACGGTGAGCATAATAAATCCATACAATTGAGGTTAACAGGTAGGTAGTCATACTTCCTTCTATTGCTGCCATGTCGTTACTTTGGCAGAAAGAAAAATATAACTTTGTATAGCACAAAGCATCTTACCTCACATCTCTAAATGCTATCTGCCATTGAAGTCACAGTGCATGTTGAATAAAGATGACGAGTACCTGCTATCCGTCCCAGTCTTCAGGCGTCGTGACCTGATATATACTAGCGCAGCCGTGCGGCTTCTCTCCGGCCACCAAGTCGCCGTCCAGTACCCACGGGTGTGCTGCTCGCTACCGCTCCAGTACCTGCAATCCTGCGGTACGTCTCGCTCACCCGCCCGCACGCACGGACGACCAACGCTCGCCGTGGCGTTTCTCCGTGTTCCGCTGAATCCTAGAATTTCTGTAACTCAGACTTATCCATCTTCTTCGATACATCCATTCTCCTGCATCTGGAATTCCCCGCTTCTTCCCTCAGATTCGCCCAAAGCATTGATAGCTTGCGAACGCCCGGCAGCTCCCGGCCCAAAAGACGCTCGACCTGTTCTGCCGCCAAAGGGCGAGATCCGCTTGATAACATTGATAGAGGGGCGGAGACTTTGCACGGCACAACCCGCCACAAGGCTGTCTGGCCGTCTTTCTTCAACACGCCTCGCCCAACAGCATTTCCCGAACAGCTCAAGCCCATGGTTTCTCCAAGCTCCCTCCTTCGATAACTTCCCCATCGTGGGCGCCTCTTTTTTCTCTTCCTCGCAGCCTCCAGAGAGAGCACAGCACCTCTGCTGCGTCAATCATGGAGGACGCCGCCTCGGACACCGGGCCCGCGGCCCAACAGCATCGATACGACGATCGCCTCAACACCGCTGCAATCGATACGGCACCTGCGATATGCCGCATATGTCGTGGAGAAGGCACGCCGGTAGAGCCGCTCTTCTACCCATGCAAATGCAGCGGCAGCATCAAGTACGTCCACCAGGATTGCTTGATGGAGTGGCTCTCGCACTCGCAGAAGAAGTACTGCGAGCTGTGCAAAACGCCCTTTCGATTCACCAAGCTGTACGCTCCAGACATGCCGCAGTCGCTGCCCATACACATCTTTGTCGAGCACATGGCCAAATATATGTTCCGCAACCTGCTGGTATGGCTGCGGGCAGCCGTGGCCATTAGTGTATGGGTGTTTTGGCTTCCCTACTTCATGAGGGCCGTTTGGTCCTTCATGTTCTGGATTAGTGATGAAGGTTTGGGTGGTTCTATAATATCGCGGATCAACGAAACCAACAGCACCATGTCGGCGATTCCCTCCTCCATTTTGGCCATTGGAACATGTCCTGCTAGTCCCCTACTTGCAGCCACCACCACCTCTGCGGCTGAGGTCGAAGCCGTGGTAGGTCAGCTAGAGGGCAAAGACGTTTCAGATTACTTTGTACGATTCTTACTCAACTCATTCACCTCTCCATTATTAGCCTCTGACGGCGAGCTGGGATACGCAGCAAATTCATCTGCAGCGTTAAACAACGCCAGTCAATTCGCCGCTGCAACGACTCTCCTCAGCAACGTTGGCGTTCTTGGTAACCTTACTCGGAACGCAAGCCTGAATCGCGCCATTGTATCCGTACTGGAAGGGCAAATTATCACGGTTCTAGTAATCATCTCTTTCATTCTCATCATCTTGGTCAGAGACTATGTTGTCCAGCAACAGCCAGAAATCAACATGCGGGCTGCCTTTGCCGCCCCTGAAAATGACATTCAGGATGTTCCTGAACCTGGCGAGATTATTCAGCAAGACAACTTGCCGCCGGCAAATTTGCATCCAACAGACTCAGACGATGAAACTTTGGAAGACAGCGATCAAGTTGGTGATCAAGACTGGCAACGGATGCCAGCAGGACGACTCGCGCCAGCTGGCGAGCAAGCATTGACTCCAGACTCTTCAAACCACTCGATGCCCGACCACGACTCTTTCCCGACTTCCAGCACGAATACCTCCTTACAAAACGATCAGCTGAACTCTCATGCACGCGAAGATGCTGATGAAGGCGATGCCGCAGAGGAGCCCACCACTCTCGATGAATATCTGCGAATTTATCGCCGCGCTAATGGCGACTTGCAAGACACACTGCGAATCATTGAAGAAGAAGGGCTACAAGAAAAACTTAAATACTGGGTTGAGTTTACTCGACGATCTACTTCTACTATAGAAAATACGAGTCGTATCGTTACGAATGAGCCTGCCATGGAAGAGGTAGACCAAGAACATCCCGAGCACGAGATCGATTCAGACCATGACACGCTTCAGTCTCCATCCAACTGGAAAGGAAAGGAGCCATGGTCTCCGACGCAGGCAGATCTCGACATCTCAGGGCCTTCAGATGCACCTGAAGATGACTTCTTTGGCGCTACTTCACGACCACGCTCAATGTCAGATGGCCTTCAAGGGCAGTTTTCGGCTAACCCACTGGCGAATAACTCTTGGTCTTTCGATGCGCTTCCCGTAGATGACAAGCCCGATGAACCATCCCAGGCCCTCCCTGCTATTCAAGAACAATTTACACAAGATTTGTCTGATGGCGAGCCCTCGGAAGAGTTCTCGGGACAGCCTAGAGATTTCGATGACGAGGACGACAGCCATTTGAGCAGAGAAGCCTATAGGCGCCTTCCAGATAGAGATACATATCAACGCTACCCTCCACGAGAGATTGAGCAACCCCTCCCGAATCTGAATGAGAGAGAACAGCGCTTGGACGCCGAAATCGAAGCACAGCCGCCTCATGCCAACGGCGCTGCTGAGGAAGCAGCCGTCAATGGCGCTGATGCTCCAGCGGCTGGCTTCGCTGAGAAGATTGCTGATTTCATGTGGGGCAACATGGACGACCTGGATCCTCCAGTCGTTCCTCGCGCTCTTATAGTTGCCGCTCATCGAGCAGCTTTGGATGACATTGCTGCCGAGGAAGCGGTTGAGAGAGCTGCTGGGCAAGGGGCCGCCGCCGGCAACAATGACCGAGATGATCCATGGGTCGACGTTCCAGCGGAGCCTAATGGTGACGATGGCGAAGGCATCGCTGCCGATGACAATGCGGCACCCTTGGACCCTGAAGCAATCGAGGACATGGAAGATTTTGAAGGAGTTATGGAGTTGATCGGTATGCGTGGACCTATTGCAGGCCTTTTCCAGAATGCCATCTTCTGTGCCGTCCTCGTGTCTGTCACCATCTTTGCTTGCATCTTCATCCCCTACAACATTGGCCGTGTCTCTGTCTGGCTTCTTGCAAGCCCCATGCGGGTTGTGCGCCTGCTATTCGAGCTCTCGAAACTGCTGCAGGACGCTACATTCCTGGTTGGTGGGTTGGGCTCCTGGTGCGCGTTGAATTTTGTCGACATCTTCGCGGCCGTCATGGGCGGCTCGGTCAAGGCCCATATCGTCTCAGCCAGGAAAATGTCCTGGGGGCTGTGGACTGGCGCTGCCAGCAGAATCTGCACATTCCTCTTCAAAGACTTCTTCCCCATGTCAGCAACAGAAATTCATAACTTCTCCGCAGTCAGCCACGATGCGCTCAACATTGTCAAGGGCAATGTCGTGTCCGTGTTTTCCAACATTAGCAGTAGCCTAACTACAGCGAATACGGTTGGCTTTGACAAAGTTATGGCTACTACAATGACACTGCTCAGCTCTACCTCTGAGACGGCCATCAGAGTCGCGTCTCTCCTTACAAAGCCCAGTTCATGGGTTATTGACCTGAGCCTGGCTGAAGAATGGCCCTCGCTAGATCCGCAATTGACGTATTGGTCTAGTCTGGACAGATTTTGGGCCATCTTAGCTGGCTACACCACCATGTTCTTAGTCGGTGCTCTGTATCTGAAGAAGGGTAGCCCATTTTCGAGAAACGCAATAGTGCATGCGTGGGAAACTGGAGTTATCGAATCTCTCCAGCAGGCCAGCGGAATCATGAAAGTGATCCTCATCATTAGTATCGAGATGCTCGTCTTTCCTCTTTACTGCGGTCTACTTCTGGATGCGGCCCTGCTGCCACTCTTTGAAGATACTACATTTACGAGCAGAATCATCTTTACTTGCAAGTATCCCATGACATCGGTTTTTGTACACTGGTTCGTGGGCACTGGCTACATGTTCCATTTTGCTCTCTTCGTTTCCATGTGTCGAAAGATAATGCGGCCAGGCGTTTTGTGTGAGTTCTAATTACATTCCTCCCTCTATATTCTATCGCAGACATGATTTCTAATAGTTCTTGATAACACAGACTTCATTAGAGATCCTGATGATCCCGAGTTCCACCCGGTGCGCGACGTACTTGAGCGAAATCTTACAACGCAACTTAGAAAGATCCTATTCTCTGCTTTCGTATACGGAGCTCTGGTAATCGTGTGTCTCGGTGGCATCGTGTGGGGTCTGTCATTCGCAATGCCGAGCGCACTTCCCATCCACTACTCCTCAAACGAGCCGGTATTGGAATTCCCAGTCGACTTGCTCTTCTACAACTTCCTCATGCCACTTGCTGTCAAGTTCTTCAAGCCCAGCGATGCGCTGCATACCATGTACACGTGGTGGTTCCGCAGATGTGCACGGGCTCTGAGGCTGTCGTACTTTCTCTTTGGCGAGAGGAGGGTCGACGAAGAAGGTGTTCTGCATCTCCCAGCTGAAACCCCAGCAGGCAGGATCCCCCATATGGGATACCTCCTCGAGCTCGCAGAAGATGGGAATGCGATTGTTCCAAAGACGTGGCGCGATACCTTTGAGGGCGGTGACTTGAAGCCAACTACGCACATGAGTTCTAGCGAACGGAAAGCTTATCGCCATAAGAAAGCCCGCCTTGTCGAATCTCATCAGCTCGTCAAGGATGGCAAGTTTATCCGAGCCCCCGCGTCTGATCGCATCAAGATCCCGAAGGGTCAGCAAGTATTCCTAACTGTGAGCGAGCGTAACCACCGCAAAGATGGCCGTGCGGACGACGACATATATTCATCAGACCAGTACCTGCAGGTCTATATACCTCCAAATTTCCGCACAAGAATTTTCACATTTATTCTTCTAATCTGGTTATTTGCCTCAGTCACCGGCGTTGGGTTCACCATCATACCCTTGGTGCTTGGCAGAAAAATATTCAAAGAGCTGATACCAGACTACATCAGAACGAATGACATCTACGCTTTCAGCATCGGCGTCTTCTTGCTCGGCTCTGTTGCGTACGCCATAGCCCGCCAGCATACCATACGGAAGAAGATTGGAAAGTGGGTTCGCGAAGCAGAACGCGATATGCTCGAGGGCGAGATTGCTGGGCGAATAGCACGCATTGCTATCCACACGGCTAAGCTCTTTTACGCATACACTGTTCTGCTCGTGGTGTTCCCCCTGCTTACCTCTGCGCTGATGGAGCTATACGTGGCCATCCCTCTGCATACCTACATGCATCCTCCAACGGCAGTTTCGACTTTGAAAGATGAGGGAGCCAACCGCCACACGGTTCGTGTTATCCAGTCTTGGGTTTTGGGCCTGCTCTACCTGAAGTTGGGGAGCCGGATGATCACATCGCTATTCCCAGATAGCCGGGCCTCAGCGGCAGTCCGAAACATTATACGCCGTAGATGGTGGCTACGGCCCAACGTGCGCCTCCTCACACGAGGGTTTGTCATCCCAGGCCTCCTCATATCTTGTGTGGCCATCTACGGGCCGCCAACGGTGGCTAGATTTATCATCAAGCACACTAGCCTTGCTGGAGGCTCAGGTTCAGAAGACGCCGCCGCTGCTGTGACAGCGACGGTGATTTACAGGCAATCATATCCTATTGCGGCGTGTGCCGCCATACTCGCCAAGCATGCCGTTGGATTTATTAAAGTGATGAACCGGTGGACCGCGAGCGTCCGGGATGAGGCGTATCTGATTGGAGAGCGACTGCATAACTTTGGGTCAAGGACGTCGAGCACTAAAAAGACAAAGGTCAGGGCTCGACGGGCAAATGCTTAGAAGAGAAGATACTTGGCCACTTGAAGCAGGGTGCACGCGTTGGGCTTCAAATGACAATGATTTTTATGACAAGGGACCTACCTAGTATGTAAAATGGGTGGTAACTTTAGTATATTTCGCTTGGGCACCCAAGCAGGTTAGACATGAGGCTATTACAGTAGACGATATCCCTACCTTGGGCAGTTGTACACCCTGCGATTAGTACCCGAAGGGATGGAAGTGACAGTTTAATGGCTTTTGTTCAGTTAGCTTAGTATAAAATAGAACGAGATTGGAATAATGAATATGTGTGATTATGGATTTTGCAAGTAGTAGTGCTGCGTAGTGTACTATGAAGATAATGGCATGGATTGTATCCGAAGCAGTCGAGGCATTAACTCCTGTAGACGTTACCCTAGACCAAGACAAGAATGAGGTGCTTTTCTCTTGGGCTTGTGCTACTGGTGAGGCGATTTCAATCTGATTTATTGTAAAGGCTGCCAACAAATCAAAATCCTCACCATAGAATAGCGCGTGGCTGCCGGCATTTTGCAAGTCACGGGCTGCTGTCAGCTGAAGCAATATGGGTGATAATAATCGGGCCTCAATTCTGCCCACGCATTCCGGCCTGCTGTATGAGCCACAAACCACGGCCCCTACGCACGTCGCTATGGATCCCCAGAGACGATCTGACGCACGGAGAATGCACCCGAGCATCATTCCCGACATGCCAATAATTGCCTGCATTTCTGTGCATTTCTATGCATGCGCCGCTCCAATCAGACGCTGCGCGAGTCGAGCTGCTGCGTCTCGTGGCCCGGCGGCTGCATGCATAGCAAGCGTGGATGCGCTGGCAAAAGGAGCGAAGCCCACTATTTTCGCTCCCAGGTCTTGTCGTCCTGCGTTCAGGGCACGGCGCTGCTGCTGCTCTCCAGAATGCACCCCGAGATAACGGAGCCCATGACGCCGCCAGCGCTGACCTGCAGCGGTTCTTGGTGGCCGGTGGCGGTGCGCCACGTGACCCACAGGGGGATCATCCCGCTGTGCTCGCTGCCATGGCCCTGTGCGATGCCGCATTACAGCGCCCGACCCAGCAGTGGTCACAGCCGCCAGCCCGTGTTGCCCATGGCTGCCAGGCCCGCCTAGGCCGCAAACAGCATAGCGCTCGCCATTTCTGATGCAGCCCAAAGGAGAGTGTCGCATCAACATTGTCACGGGCCAAAACATGCAACTTGCAACCGCCAGATCCAGGCTTTTGCGGGCTTCTACTCTGTGACGGCTCAAGGTAAGGTTTTCTTTGTCCGAGGCCGTGCAGAAGCAGGAACCAAAACGAAAAAAAAAAGAGAAAAAAGGTCGGACCTGGACGACGAACTCTGCGCTGCTGGATCCTCGCCGCTCCTCGACTTCGCCGCCAGAACAGCGACGCCGCAACCTCGCGAAATTTGACTCGCTCATCGCGGCTCCTGGTTCTGGCTTCCTTCCTGCTCGCGCATCACAGGGGGAGCGCAGCGAAACGGCTCGATTTTTGGGCGCCTTGGGAAATCCACCTCCAATATATCGGTGAGCGCATGGTTTTAGCGTCCATGGGGGGCGGCAGCAGGTGCTGAAACAGCCATTACTGACCCCCGGTGAAGGCAGTCAGCGAAACACGGCTTCGTCAACGGGCCTTCGCATCGCCGCGATCCACGATCCGATCCTCGATCTCGCTCGATCCTGCGATCAAACCAATTTGATTTTTAGACGACATCTCTACTCTCTTTTTGCATTTCGCTCTTAGTCTCTCTCTGTCTCTCCCTCTCTTGCTGTTTTGCTGCTAGCTCGGGCTCAGTTTGGCTCGCCGGCTTTCCGACGATTACGCTCTTTGACGATCCACGATAAACCACCACTTTGCCAAGTTCTCCTTTGTCTCAACATCTATACATTAAACGATTGCGAGCGCTCCGACGAGATCTTTTCGCGACTCTGAGCCTCATAACGATTCATTCTTTACCGATTTTTCTTTTGTTTTCCCCAGCTACGTCGCACAGCATTCCATGACCACACCGCCCTTCTCAGCAAGAGAGAAAACCGAACCAAGAGAAGACACAACAACACCCAAATCATAGCTTTGATCCGCCATGGCTGAGCCGCCTTCTTCGCCTCCCAGCGAGGCTACCGGTGCCGAAGATGCCTTGTCTTGGTACAAGGCGCAATACGAACTTCTCGAGTCAGAGCTCGCCGAGTTCCGGGAATCCAGCCGAGAATTGGAGCAGGAGCTGGAGAAGGATATTGAACGAGCAGAGAAGCAGGAGAGAGTCCTGAAAGAGAAAGCTGATAGCCTCAGATTCGAGGTGGAAGAGTGGAAGGTAAGCTGAGATGCGCTTCTTTTTTTTTCCTGATCCAAAACTATCATTCGATTTTGGAGGGGGGCGTTCTAGCTCTCTACCCAGCCCCCCTCTCCAATTGCGACTGCTTCAGTTTTATGTCTCAGGTACAACGGCTAATCCCCTAATTTTTTTTTTTTTCGGCACAGAGAAAATACAAAGACTCCAAAGCAGAGACTGCCGCTGCGCAAGCCTCATTAGAAAAGGAGATTACATCACTACGAGACACAAACCGCACTTTAGCGCTAAAACTGAGAGACTCCGAGGTTGCCAACGATGATTTCGAACGCCAGGCGCGAAACACCACCTCCTCGCTCGAGGACATGGAGTCCAAGTTCAACCAGGCGGTTGAGCGAGGGGTCCTGATGGAGGAGGAGATCAAGATGGGCGAGCAGGAGCGAGAGGCTCTCCGCATCGAATCACAGCGGCTGCGAGAGGAGCTTTCGGAGCTCAAGATTGAAGCTGAGCTGATGCAAGACAAGGTCAAGAAGTACGAATCCCGTCATTCGACTATCTCGTCCGACATATCGCTCCTCGGCTCCCCCACATTCGACAAGGCCGCAACGGATATATCCGTCGACTCGGCTGCGAGCTCGCCTCTTATTACAACCCCCCCTGAGATTACCAAATCTCTGGGCGCGCCGACTCCCGAGCTGCTGGATCCACCATCACCCCCAATGTCAGACGTCTCTTCGCACCCGAGGGCGCCATCACGGATCCGGACGCCGGCCCCTGCGACGCTGCGCCGGACCCGAATGCCGTCTGTGGATGCCGGCTCGAGGCCCCGTGGAAGCACACCGGCTCTTGCGACGGGCACGCGAGCTGTCACAAGTGGCCGCCAGTCAATCAGCAGCAACAGCAACGGCGGCGGCGGCGCGCCTCTCCGCGCATCAGCCAACAGGTCAAACGTGTCGTCCCGCAACAGCAACTACAAGATTCCTGCATCCAACTCCCTCTCACATATCCGTCTGCTCACGGCCCAGATGCAGCGACTCGAGGCCAGAGTACACTCAGTACGATCCAAGCTCCCCGCTCCCAACGGTGGCAGCACTCCGCCTCGCCCCCCCTCTCGGCCTGCTCTGGCCGCTGCAACCTCCAACGTGTCGACTCCTACAGTTCGCTCACGCAGGCGCGCTACCACTCAGTCGTCGATATCGATATCTTCTTCGTTGACCGGGGACGACTTGACGCCCACTAGCAGTTATGCTTCGCCATCCAAGACGAGCCACACGCCCAGGATTAGTACATCTGGCGTGAACCGACTCTCCTTCAACACCCAGCTTAGCGACAAGGGTTCAGAAGTGAGCCGGCCGGTCTCACGATCCAGCCATTCATCCAGCCTAGCATCATATACCAGGCCGGTGTCTCGCAACGGCGTGGCGGCCCCACAGCGACCAACGTCACGAAGCTCCATTTCAGGGGTGCGGACGCCGGTTGGCCGGCCGGCATCCTCCTTCAGCTCCTCTGGTCGCGGACACTCTGGCAGTATTAGTGGTAGCAGGAGTGGAATCGATTTTCTAGGAGAAGACTTTGAGCCCGTGTATCGCACGCCTAGTAGGCGAGGTACCTTCTCCACCAGATACGACCTAGGGACAAGCATCAGTGGCATCCCACCGCCGCTACCTGTGAGCGGTATTCCTACACCTGGAAGTGGAATTCCCGCGCCAGGCAGTGCGATACCCGGTCCCAGCTTGAGACGGCAGAGCGGAAGTCGGAGAATTAGTGTGAGCAACGGCAGCATCAGCGGCGGAGGCGTCTCCATTCGATCGGGCCGCACCAGCACGACTGGATTCAGGAAACTGGGCGACTTGGGAGAGACTTATTGAGTACGATGAGCTCCAGCACCGACGAGACTGCACAGCCGTACCGCTCTCCTAGATATCACTTTCCTTGATATTTTTCTTCTTCTTTTTATTACTCTTTTTATTGCGCCAATTTTTATCCATTTTCTCGTTCTCGCTTTGCGTTCAATTGCTTGTCTGTATTTTGGGAACTGGTGCATTTTGATCGCTGTGACAGATGGCGTCACAGAGGCGAACGAGGTGTTGATGAATGATTATGGGCTTTGTTAATTTTGTTTGATTGAAACGCACGGTTGGTTGCTAATATGCCTTGTCCTCTCACTTGAATTTCTTTTTTTATCTATTTTTTACAACACTTATACCTCGACTTTTCATTCCCTTACTACTAAAAAGGGAATGAGGGTCTTGTTCTTGGTATTACACACTTGACTACACTACACGCACACACATGGAAGTTATGAAGAGATGGCACGGGCTGCGCTCGGCGAAGACTAAACATAAATTTCTATAGATTGCTTTTTCATTTGTTTTTTTTCCCGAGAGAAAGGGGGATGAGATGGGAAGTTTGAAAGAGGTGAAGCCGGACTTGGAGAATACCTCTTTAGATATTAAAGATAGTATAGCCCAAAAAAAATTGATACATTGTTTCACCCTCCCTTTTTTGGCTGGCCATTTAGTGTGCATTTGTGAGGACAATGTCACTGATTCGGAATTTTAAATGCCACTATCGCCTGAAGTAGTATTACCTTTCCTACTCCTACCTGCATGTACCACCTAGTATTACCACCTACTGTTTGAAACACCAATATTGCTACTCCTCCCTCCTAGCATTTACCACTACTAATACGGAGTGCTAAGGCGCTGCATTCGGCGAAGGTCACGTAGATGGGGATCGGAATGCCGAAAGAGGTTCGGCCCGGGACGGGGCGTATGCGAAGTATTTAGTTGTATGTGCCTCTGTAAGCCCGAAGATTCGGATGGCGTTCGGATCTACCATACGGTAGACACGGTATGGGTGCGTGTAGGTAGTAGGTAGGTATGAACAGTACGGCATTAAATGCTCTCCTGTTCATTCTCGTTCTATGCTCTGCTCTACTCCTCTATGTCGTATTACTGCACTCTACAGACGGGCGATGGGCAGTCTCTCGGCTGGTAGCGCGGCAGCACCAAGCTGCTCCCCTTGAGCTTTATCTCTGATGTAATGGGAGGGTTATCGGTGCCTGAATCCAGCTAGCAGTGTGCCATTCCGCTTTTAACCGACTAAAGCAGAACCTCGAGATCTATCCGTGAAGCCTCCCATCCGGTTTGGGCAAAGGCGAAGACAGAAGGGAAAAAACCCTCCGAAAGTAAAATAGCGGGAGCCACGGAAACCGCAAAGTCCGGAGGGAGGACCTCCCATTCCGGCGCTTTGTATGGAGTCCGATTGGCTGGAATGGGAAGACCTCGGGATCCACTTGGCTTTCGGCGGGCCCCGAAAAAAAAAATTAATGGATGGTAATGGTTGGGGGTGGGTGTTTGGAAGTTTTTTTTTTTCCTTTGTCTCTGCTTTGCCTTGGTTTTGAGATGCGGGCGATCTTGCTTGGATGGAGATGCATTCGTGAAAGCCGCTTTAGGCAGATGCTGCGGAGTGCCGTTGCTGCATTTATACGGAATACACTAGACTACACACATGTACATGCATCTCCTTTTGGGCCTACAGAGCTATCAGATACTGCAGTAGCACTGGCACTGCTTACTGTGGACGAGCAAATGCCTATCTCGGGCAGGTGGTATTTTGCATCTACGAGTATGTCTGTAGATACTGCAGTCCGGCAGAGAGAAAAGAGAGACGAGATATGGAGTAGCAACTGACACGGTTGACAAGCCGCTCCCCCGAGTTTTTGGGACCCAGAAGCAACAAGTTTAGTAGTTAGGTACTCAAGTACTGTACTACACGCGTAATTACCGCTGAGGCATACTCCATACATTGCTTTCCATTTAGTGGTGCTGAGTGTGTTGGGTGGGACTCAACAATTGGGGGGCCCAGAGAAAAAGAAGAATGATGGGGGAAGTCGGGTAGAAGGGACGGACTGGAGCTGTGCTAACTGTACAAGTATAACTAATTCTTGCAAGGCACGGCTATACTAATGTGCACTACCGAGTGCTAAGCGGTTACTAGTTAGCATCATCTGAATAATAGAATTTTTTTTGTTGGCTTCCTGAGGTGATTACCGGCGGATGCTACGTTATCTTTGGGCTGTCTGTTGCTGTTGCGTGTGTGGTTGATTGCCTGTATGCAGTCCCATCCATGTGTTAAAGATGTAGGTAGAAACGACTGTCAAATAAAATGCGAGCAAATACCTGCCTATCCGTGTGGAATTAAAGATCAGGGTGGTATTCCGTATTACGTTCTTGCCGTTCTGCATACGGTGTATCATGTAGCCCTGATGATGCTGCTTATTCGCCGATGAACCCGATTTGGGAAGCAAAAGCGGGCTGGGAGGCTAAGACCCGGAATCTCAGTCTCGGAGGTGGGGCTGCAGATGTTTAATTTGGTTGTGATGGATCTCACCTGGCTTCTGCAAACCCTCCGTATGCTGTAATAGCTTGTTGATGTCTTGGTTTTAACGTAGTCCAGGGGGGGGGGGGGGGGGATAATTTGAATACGTGATGCTTCGTACCCCCATGCCCTTTTGTCCGCGGGGCCCGAGGGAGGAGCTGAAAAGGCTCAACTCGGCGGCTTGAGCATCGGCCAGGCCATTTGCTGGGAAATATGAGAAATGAGCTCGGCCCGGATTCCGTCTTACTGTCGACGAAATGTACGTGTGTGTATGTAGCATCTTGCTGGGACCTAGGCTGGGGACTCCACAGCAGTTGTAGTGGTAGGCAGGTAGGAGAGTAGACCAAGTAATATACCGCACGGTGAGTGATTTGGGACCTTGATGTCGTCAGTAGTGTGTATGTACAGACAGGCTTATCGCAGTTGTAAGAGGGATTATATTATTGGCTGGGACGAGGTAGATGGTGTGCAGTAGGGATGGCCAAAGCCAAGACAACCAGCAAAACAAGCAGAGGATAGACACACCCGCTTGCTCACCACGATGAATTTAGCCGCACTCCCCAGATGCTAGATCCCTTCCTTCAAAGCAGATCCTCCGCCTTTGCTAGATAGAGACAAGCCGATATACAATACTGCACGAGCTGTAAGGAGGGCTTGTCACACGACCATAACCAAAAGCAGATCAATGATTCCTTCTCTTTGATTCTACACAGACTATTCCATCGGATTATTGTCTAGCCCGATTGAATCCTTTGCTGGTACTAAATATAAACCGCAACTTGGTATGCTCCGTGACGGCGGGTTATTGGAATTCCGTATTACTCTACGCCGTGCACTAACAAGAAGAGAGTTTGACGGCCAAGAATAGTGCTCCAGAGGCCTGCAGCTATACTACACATATGCGGTTGATATCGGTTTGGTCTGATACGCGTTCTTTGGCTTGACATGATCGATCGATTTCCCGGCAGCTAGATCGCCAATGGTTGTATACAAATAGTAGTTGGTTATCACCCCAACCTTTTGTGAGTACTACCAGACCTTATCCAACTAATTCATCTCCCCCCACCTCCCACAACAAGACTGAGAAGGGGGAAAAGCTGGATCAATCTTCTTTTATACTCATGAAATGCTGTAAGCGGTGATAGGACACCAATTCCCTCACGCTGCTGCGCGCAAGAAGAGGTAAAATCCACTCCACCACCATCGTGAATAGAATTCGGTGCTAAGGCCAAGAAACAAGCCGCTTCCCCCTTTTTCCCCCACAAACAGGCAGCCCCAAGAGAGACAGACAGAACCAGACAGAAGTGATAGCTGCCCAATCTAGTGCTGTGCTAATAGCAACGCTCCCAAAGTACCCACAGAGTTGAACTCAATGGATGGCAAAAGGCAGCCGTCAATTAATCGCTGTATGTGCTACATGTACGTTTGCATTGAGCCGTGTCCCACTGACCCCAACAGATCTAGGCCACGTCCCCTGTGCGGCCACCTGGAGCCACCGCCTGGGCCAGTAATCGTCGCCAGAGCTGCTCCGTAATTCCCACTAAATCCACTAAATTCGCCCCGAAAGCTTCTTGCACACCCCCCTGCCACCGAGTCTCTCCCCTCCCTTGCCCCTCGTAGATCCTGCGATACTGGCCTCGTCTCGTTTTTTTTTTTGTTCTTAATACACCCAATCCCGCCGCAAAAAGAGACTGGATGTCCCTCCTCGTCTATTAATCCTACTCTCGAAAGCGGGCTTCACTTTCCGGTGGCCATCCTTTTTTTTTTTCTCTGCTATTCTTCGCCTGTTTCAGCCTCTTATTCCCTGGCGGGCCAACAAGCTGGGAAAACAAAACGAAACAAACAAGAAGGTCGAAGGATCACAAACCCTTTTTTCTTAATCGCCTGTCCGCAGAACCCCCTGGCAGGGCTATCTTAATTCGTCTTACATTCGTCCTCGATTCTGATCGACTTGCTGCTGTGCCGGCAGAATCCATCCACGTCACATTACCAGCCGCGGCCGATTCTGACCCGTCTTCCTACGTTCCACATTCTTCTATAATCTCTACTTTCGCCCTCTCTTTCTCTCTCTCTCTCTCTCCTCTACAACTCGGAGAATCACACAACAGCCATGGCAGAATCAGCGAACGGCGTCCAGAACGGCGTCAATGGCCGGACGGTGCCTGTTGCCAACGGCAGCATGACCTACGCCGAGAAGCACAAGATCGCAGACCACTTCATTGGAGGCAACCGGCTGGCGAATGCCCCCGCCAGCAAGGTCAAGGATTTTGTGGCCGAGCACAACGGCCACACTGTCATCACAAACGTGAGTAATTTACCACCAAAACTCGTTGATTTGCCCGAGTTTGCGCTGACTTGAGCTCTTTTGCGCAAAAACAGGTTCTGATCGCCAACAACGGTATCGCCGCCGTCAAGGAGATTCGCTCAGTTCGAAAATGGGCCTACGAGACGTTTGGCGATGAGAGGGCCATCCACTTCACCGTCATGGCCACGCCCGAAGATTTACAGGCCAACGCCGACTACATTCGAATGGCTGACCACTACGTCGAGGTCCCCGGCGGCACGAACAACCACAACTATGCCAACGTCGAGCTGATTGTGGATATTGCCGAGCGCATGAACGTCCATGCTGTCTGGGCTGGTTGGTGAGTTTTTTTTTTGTCCCCTCCGGCCGCAAAACTATGGAATCCCGAGGGAGTTCATTATACTGACGAACCAACTTTTGTAGGGGTCACGCCTCCGAAAACCCAAAGCTCCCAGAGTCTCTCGCCGCATCGCCCAAGAAGATCGTCTTCATTGGTCCTCCCGGATCTGCCATGCGATCACTGGGTGACAAGATTTCCTCCACAATCGTCGCACAGCACGCCAAGGTGCCCTGTATTCCTTGGTCCGGAACCGGCGTCGACGCTGTCGAGATCGATAGCAACGGCATCGTGACCGTTGCCGATGATATCTACGCCAAGGGCTGTGTCAACTCATGGCAGGAGGGTCTGGAGAAGGCAAAGACGATTGGCTTCCCCGTCATGGTCAAGGCCTCCGAGGGTGGTGGTGGCAAGGGTATCCGAAAGGTTACCAACGAGGAAGAGTTCGAGGCCCTGTACAAGGCTGCCGCTAGCGAGATTCCTGGCTCGCCCATCTTCATCATGAAGCTGGCTGGAAACGCCAGACATCTGGAGGTCCAGCTGCTCGCCGATCAGTACGGCAACAATATTTCTCTGTTCGGTCGTGATTGTTCCGTCCAGCGTCGTCACCAGAAGATTATCGAGGAGGCTCCCGTCACCATTGCCAAGGCTGATACCTTCAAGGCCATGGAGGACGCTGCGGTCCGACTCGGTCAGCTTGTCGGCTACGTCTCTGCTGGTACCGTCGAATATCTGTATTCGCACGCCGACGACAAGTTCTACTTCCTCGAGCTTAACCCCCGTCTCCAGGTCGAACATCCTACCACTGAAATGGTCAGCGGTGTCAACCTGCCGGCTGCTCAGCTCCAGATTGCCATGGGTATCCCCCTGCACAGAATCCGTGACATCAGACTGCTGTACGGCGTGGATCCCCGAACCTCGAGCGACATCGATTTCGATTTCAAGCTCGAGGGCACTGCCGAGTCTCAGCGCCGACCTCAGCCCAAGGGTCACTGCACTGCGTGCCGCATCACTTCTGAGGACCCTGGTGAGGGCTTCAAGCCTTCCAACGGTGTCATGCACGAGCTGAACTTCCGTTCTAGCTCAAACGTATGGGGTTACTTCTCCGTCGGTACGCAGGGTGGTATTCACAGCTTCTCCGACAGTCAGTTCGGTCACATTTTCGCCTACGGCGAGAACCGACAGGCTTCACGGAAGCACATGGTTATCGCGCTCAAGGAGCTGAGCATTCGTGGTGACTTCAGAACCACTGTCGAGTACCTCATCAAACTGCTCGAGACTGAGGCTTTCGAGGACAACACCATCTCCACTGGCTGGCTGGATGAGCTCATCTCTAAGCGACTGACCGCTGAGCGCCCTGACACTATGCTGGCGGTTGTGTGTGGTGCCATCACCAGAGCTCACATCACTAGTGAGGCCTTGCTGGCCGAGTACCGATCTGGATTGGAAAAAGGTCAGGTGCCTTCCAAGGAGATTTTGAAGACCGTCTTCACTATCGATTTCATCTATGAGGGCTTCCGATACAAGTTCACTGCCACTCGTGCCGGTCTCGACACCTATCACCTGTTCATCAACGGCTCCAAGTGCTCTGTTGGCGTCCGTGCTCTTAGTGATGGTGGTCTCCTCATTCTTCTCGACGGCCACAGCCACAACGTCTACTGGAAGGAGGAGGTTGGTGCCACTCGTCTCTCCGTTGACAGCAAGACCTGTCTGCTTGAGCAGGAGAACGACCCCACCCAGCTCCGAACTCCCAGCCCTGGTAAGCTCGTCAAGTACTCCGTCGAGAACGGTGCCCACATCAAGGCTGGCCAGACCTTTGCCGAAGTCGAGGTCATGAAGATGTACATGCCTCTTGTTGCACAGGAGGACGGTATCGTGCAGCTCATCAAGCAGCCCGGAGCTACTCTGGAGGCTGGAGATATTCTTGGTATACTCGCCCTGGATGACCCTTCCCGAGTCAAGCAGGCTCAGGCATTCGTCGGACAGCTTCCCGCTTACGGCGACCCTGTTGTCGTCGGCACCAAGCCCGCTCAGCGCTTCGTTCGGTACCACAACGTGCTGCTCAACATCCTCAATGGTTTCGATAACTCTGTCGTCATGGCCGATACTCTGAAGAAGCTCATTGAGGTGCTTCGCGACCCTGAGCTGCCCTACAGCGAGTGGAACGCCCACTTTGCTGCTCTCCATGCTCGCATGCCCCAGAAGCTGGACACCCTGTTTACTCAGATTGTCGAGCGAGGCAGAGCTCGCACTGGCGAATTCCCTGCCAAGGCACTCAGCAAGGCTTTCAGCAAGTTCCTCGAGGAGAATGTGGAAGCCGGTGACGCTGCTCTGCTTAGAACCACGCTGGCACCCCTTACCGAGGTGCTTGACAACTACGCAGAGGGCCAAAAGGTTCGAGAGCTCAACGTCATCAACAACCTTCTTGAGTCCTACTGGGAAGTCGAGAGCCTCTTCCAGAGCCGGTCTCAGGAGGAGAGTGTCATCCTGAATCTCCGAGACCAAAACAAGGAGAACATGGCCAAGGTTGTGCAAATCGTTCTCTCGCACAGCCGCATGAGCTCAAAGAACTCTTTGATCATTGCCATTCTAGAGGAGTACCGCCCCAACAAGCCCAATGTTGGAAACATCAACAAGTACCTGCGTGAGTCGCTGCGAAAGCTGACCGAGCTCTCTTCTCGAGCTACCTCCAAGGTCTCGCTCAAGGCCCGAGAGATTATGATCCAATGCTCTCTGCCGTCCCTTGAGGAGCGTACGTCTCAGATGGAGCATATCCTGCGATCGTCTGTTGTTGATTCTCGCTACGGTGAGAGCGGCTGGGACCACCGGGAGCCTAGCCTTGATGTCATCAAGGAGGTTGTCGATTCCAAGTACACCGTCTTCGATGTGCTGACCTCATTCTTCGCTCACGAGGATCCTTGGGTTTCTCTGGCATCTCTCGAAGTCTACGTTCGTCGTGCTTACCGTGCCTATATGCTCCAGTCGATTGAGTACCACAATGACGAGTCGGAGAACCCTCTCTACGTGTCCTGGGATTTCCAGCTGCGAAAGATTGGAAACAACGAGTTTGGCGTTCCTGTTCAGTCTGCTGCTCCTTCTACTCCTGGCACCCCTAGCGGCCTGGAGCTCAACGTTTCGCGTATCAACTCCATCAGCGACATGTCCTACCTCACCAGCAAGGTGAACAATGGCCCGTCCCGCAAGGGTGTCATGGTCCCTGTCAGGTACATTGACGACGCTGAGGAAATGCTTCAGAAGGCTTTGGAGACTTTGAACTTTTACAACAAGCAGAAGAGGCAGACCAGCCAGTCTACTCTTCTTGCTGACTTGAGTGGCAAGCGAAAGCCCTTTGCCGCTCTCAAGAAGGAATTCCAGAGCCGCAACAACGGCGACGAGCTGTCTGCTGTCATTAACGTTGCTGTTCGGGATACTGAGAGCACGGATGACGAAGAGATCCTCTCGCGCATTTTGCCCATTGTCCAGGGTCTCAAGAGCGAGCTTTTGGTCCGTGGTGTCCGTCGCCTGACCTTCATCTGCGGCCGCAGCGATGGTTCTTACCCCGGCTACTACACCTTCCGAGGCCCCGACTACGAGGAGGACGACAGCATTCGTCACAGCGAACCCGCCTTGTCTTTCCAGCTTGAGCTTGCTCGTCTTGCCAACTTCCGCATCAAGCCCATGTTCACTGGAAACGGCAACATTCACGTGTACGAGGCTGTTGGCAAGACTGTCGACTCTGACAAGCGCTACTTCACTCGTGCTGTGATCCGACCCGGCCGTCTCCGTGACGAGATCCCCACTGCTGAGTACCTCATCTCTGAGGCAGACCGAGTCATCAACGACATCTTCGACGCCCTTGAGATTATCGGCAACAACAACTCTGATCTCAACCACATCTTCATGAACTTCACCCCCGTCTTCCAGCTCGATCCTGCTACCGTTGAGCAGTCTCTCCAGGGCTTCTTGGATCGCTTCGGTGCTCGTGCTTGGAGACTGCGTGTTGCCCAGGTGGAAATTCGCATTGTTTGCACGGATCCCCAGACTGGTATCCCTTACCCTCTGCGCGTTACCATCACCAACACCTCTGGTTATGTCGTGGATGTCGATCTGTATGCCGAGCGCAAGTCCGAGAAGGATGACTGGGTCTTCCACAGCATTGGTGGAACCAAGGAGAAGGGACCTCTTCACTTGCTGTCCGTTTCCACTCCTTATGCCACCAAGAACTGGCTCCAGCCCAAACGATACAAGGCTCACTTGATGGGTACCCAGTACGTGTACGACTTCCCCGAGTTGTTCCGCCAGGCCATCCAGAACAGCTGGGCCAAGGCTGTCAAGAAGCAGCCTGCTTTGGCGCCTCAACAGCCCAAGGTTGGTGACTGTATTACATTCACCGAGCTTGTGCTCGACGACAAGGACAACCTTGACGAGGTCAACCGCGAGCCCGGTACCAACACCTGCGGCATGGTGGGATGGATCATCAAGGCTAGAACCCCCGAGTACCCTGCCGGTCGCCGCTTTGTTATTGTCGCCAACGACATCACCTACAACATTGGATCTTTCGGCCCCAAGGAAGACAACTTCTTCTACAAGTGCACTGAGCTGGCTCGCAAACTCGGCATTCCTCGCATCTACCTGTCTGCTAACTCTGGTGCCCGCCTTGGTCTCGCCAACGAGCTGATGCCTCACTTCAAGGTTGCCTGGAACGATGCTACCAAGCACGAGGGCGGATTCCGCTACCTGTACCTGGATGAGAAGACCAAGGATCGCTTCAAGGACACTGTCATCACTGAGGAAGTTGTCGAGGATGGTGAAACACGCCACAAGATTGTCACCATTGTTGGTCAGGAGGATGGCCTTGGTGTCGAATGCTTGAGGGGATCTGGTCTTATTGCCGGTGCCACTAGCCAGGCTTACAACGACATCTTCACTATCACCTTGGTCACTTGCCGATCAGTTGGTAAGTTTTTTTTTTTTTTTTTTTTTTTAATTCCTTTTGTTTTCTTTTCCCCTTAGATGAAGTTGATTCCTTATGACTAACAAACTTCTCATAGGTATTGGTGCTTACCTTGTCCGTCTTGGCCAGCGTGCTGTCCAAATTGAAGGCCAGCCCATCATCCTCACTGGTGCTCCTGCTTTGAACAATCTGCTTGGTCGTGAGGTCTACACATCTAACCTTCAGCTTGGTGGCACTCAAATCATGTACCGCAACGGTGTTTCTCACATGACTGCCAACGACGACTTCGAGGGTGTCTCCAAGATTGTTGAATGGATGGCCTTTGTTCCTGAGAAGCGCGGTAACCCCGTCCCGGTCAGCCCCAGTCTCGATGTCTGGGACCGTGATGTCACTTACTACCCTCCCCAGAAGCAGCCTTATGACGTTCGGTGGTTGATTGGTGGTAAGCAGGAGGACGACGGCTCTTTCCAGAGCGGTCTGTTTGACAAGGACTCCTTTGTTGAGGCTCTTGGCGGCTGGGCTCGCACTGTCGTTGTTGGTCGTGCTCGTCTTGGCGGTATCCCCATGGGTGTTATCGCTGTTGAGACCCGCAGTGTTGAGAACATTACGCCTGCCGATCCTGCCAACCCTGATTCTATCGAACAGATTAGCAACGAGGCCGGTGGTGTCTGGTACCCCAACTCTGCATTCAAGACTGCCCAGGCTATCAATGACTTCAACAATGGTGAACAGCTTCCTCTCATGATCTTGGCCAACTGGCGTGGTTTCTCCGGTGGTCAGCGAGACATGTACAACGAGGTGCTCAAGTATGGTTCGTTCATCGTCGATGCCTTGGTCAAGTACGAACAGCCAATCTTTGTGTACATTCCTCCCTTTGGCGAGCTCCGTGGTGGCTCATGGGTCGTTGTTGATCCTACCATCAACCCTAACGCTATGGAGATGTACGCTGATACTGAGGCTCGTGGTGGTGTTCTTGAGCCTGAGGGTATGATTGGTATCAAGTACCGCAAGGACAAGCAGCTGGAGACCATGGCTCGTCTGGATCCTACCTACGGCGAGCTGAAGAAAAAGCTGGAGGACAAGACGCTCTCCAGCGAGGATGCGGAGAAGATCAAGCAGCAGCTTGTGGCTCGCGAGAAGCAGCTTCTGCCCGTCTACTCGCAGATTGCTGTGCAGTTCGCTGATCTGCACGACCGTGCCGGCCGCATGAAGGCCAAGGGTGTCATCCGTGACTCTCTGGACTGGGTCAACGCTCGCCGATACTTCTACTGGCGTCTGCGCAGACGTATCACTGAGGAGTACATCCTCAAGCGCTTGAACACCAGCATTCTGCCTACTCCTCAGCCCAACACTGCCAAGGCTACTGAGGCTCGCGCCAAGGGTCTGAAGCTTCTGGAGAGCTGGTCTGGCATTGCTGGATGGGACAAGAAGGACCAAGAGGTTGCTGAGTGGTACGAGAAGGAGACTCAGGCTATTGCTCAGAAGGTTGAGGCCCTCAAGGCCGACAGACTGGCTGCTGACTTGGCTGAGGCTGTCCGTGGCAACGAGAAGGCTGGCTGGAAGGGCATCCGGGAGCTTCTGCGTGTCATGCCTGTGGAGGAGCGCGAGGCTATCTTTACCTATCTGAAGGAGTAAATGTATAAATAAACATAAATAAGAATAAAGGGAGGAAGGAGATGGGGCGTTTTGATTTAGAAGCATGGGTTATGGTTGATGTCTTATGATAGATACAAATTATATGTTTTTGAGTTTTATTCAAATCATTTTGCTATACAGAAGATTAGTGCTGCGTGAGTGAAAACCATATGTAGTCGTCTTATATTTTTTTTTTCTAGCAAAGATCACGTTTTATGCCAGATTCTCGAGTCCTTGGATACTTTGTATTGATGTTAACTGTTAAATTACCTATACAGACAATCTTGGCTTGGGTTTACAAAGGGTACTGCATTTCTCCTCTATCATTCAATTAATTAGATCCATTGGCAGACACAGAGAAACACATGGTTACAATTTACTGTAGCAACATACTCAGCGTCGTATAATCCATATTATTACAGAATAGAGATGCTTATTCCAAGGCGGTACAATAGACAACTATTCGAATACATTCGCCTGCCTATGGGCTCCCAATACCCATCCAATCCTCTTGCTATTTATACAATTGGCTATATTCTAAGCCTTTAAGCTCCCTTTCATATTTCTCTCCATTTTTGATTTGTTTATTTATTTCTTTTTTTCTATTTCCAGCTCCCTCAAGCATCCTCAGGAGGCACCCTCGTCCGTATCTGCACTCCATGCCACTGCTTGACGAGGTCCCCCAGCGCGCTGTTGACCAGACGCTGCTGCTTGAGCATATTGAGCCCCTTGAACGCAGACGACGTGATGTCAATGGCGTACATGCTGCCGCAGCCGCCGGAGATGTCCTGCACGAGGAGGGACGTGGGGTTGAGCTTGGAGGCGAGGATGGCGGCGATGGACGACTCGGCGGGGGTCATGCCCGTGTCTTCGTCCGCTTCTTGCGGCTGTTGCTGGCTGGAAGAGGGGGAGGAGGAGAATTGGCGCGAGGGAGTCGAGGAGAGGTAGCGGATGCTGCTGCTGCGCTGGGGAGAGGCTTTCGCGGCGGCGGCGGGTTTGAAAGAGCTTGTGATGATGGGCGCAATGGAGGGGCGCGCTGGGAGGGAGATGAGGAGGCGCAGGCGCAGCGCGGAGCGGCAAGACGAGCAGATCATGTTTGAGAATGTCGATTGTTCTTTTGAATTTACTACTGCTGGAGATGGCAGATATTAGATGGTTAGGTCGAGGTGGAAAAAAAAAAAGTTGATTGCAATTATTCAGCGGCCATTGGAGGAGGATTGCCGAAGCTTGTTGGTAGCGTTGGCGATGGGCCGAGAGCCGGAGCTTTGCCGGCGGTGGCCGAGCTAGGTAATTGCCGTATTAAGCAAGTATTGATCAAAGAGCCAGGTATACAGATAGTGTATAGTGGACTATGATAATATTGCTGTAGCCGTAGAGAATGATGCAAATGCATGTATTTATGATTCAGGGGGGTTGCCTGAAAGATGCGAAGCTTGGTGAATGGGCTCCTGGTTATAAGTGTAAGCCCCTCTTGAGGCTGCTAGAGGAGTTGATACTATTTAAGCTTGTCACTGTTATAGATAATGCAGCTTTGCTCCTTGGTGTATACTTCGTATTAGACATTAAGTATGAAGAGTCAATCAAATACAATGCTAGCTTGACTTCAGCTTTCCCTTTCCCTTCCCCAATTTCCGCTATAATATGCAAAACATGTATGCTCAAGTAGAAACACAGCAACGCTAGCAAAAACCCTTCCTTTGCCTTGTATCGATAATTTCCAATCTTTCCAATCACCTCACAATCCATAATCCGCCATTCCCATAAGCCTTATCCTGCATCAAGCCCACATCCGATCTCATCCCCACCCGATGCAAAGGAATCTTATCCACTTGCCTCACCACCTTCCCCGTCGTATCGTCCATTTTCTCCGCAAAGGTTCGGTTAGACTTGACAGTCTTCAGCATCGACATCGTATCGTGAGGTCCCCAAGCTATGCGGCTTAGACTGGCCAGCGTTTTATCGACATCCTTGAAATGTTGGTCGACGAGGAGTTCTAGCGGTGTGTTGTGATGGGCAGCAGCGTGGAGGTAGCCCATGAGGAGGACTTTGACTTTGGCGCCGACTAAATTTGCGCCTTGGAAGTCATGGATGATGTGGACTGTGATGCTGTTCTCCATGGCGACGGAAGGGGGGGAGTGGCGGGATGGTGCTATGCTGACGATGGCTTCGAACCAATCTGTAGGAATCGCATCTCCTGGAGCCTTCCCATTGTTGGTATTGTTTGGGGGAATGTGTATGCATGCCCAGGCAGCAAACACGCCCGGCATACGAAGTCTGATCTGATCTGACACACCGCTTAGATTCGCTGACGGTATACCAAGATCAGAATATGATCTCCCTGTTCCAGGAACCACCTTTCCGTCGAACTTGACTGGAAACGGTGCTTCGGGGCCAGCCTCGGAACCGATGATTGGTACGTTTTCCACAAGAGAATCATACCTTTCCTGCTGATCCCTTTGCCGCTGCCAACTCTCTTGCACCGTGTCGCCCATGCCTGTCACCTGGTAGCTCTGATAGGCCATCGTGCCAGCCTTCTTGATTGTCTGATTAGTCACGATGTTGCTCACTTGGCTGTTCACCACCGTGCTCGCCACGCCGATATACCTGTTGGCCATGGCCTGGCCAATCGTGCTGGCGACCTTGACGCCCATTTCCAGCGGCATGGTGCTTAGGCTGGCGCCTCTCATGACGCTCACATCCGTCGACGTGCTCGCCACACGGAAGACGGGGCTGCCGCAGAGGATTTTCTTGCCTGGTTCGGCTCCCGCGCAGAGAACGAGGCGGAAGTAGCCGTCAGAAGCAGTGGCGGGAATGCGGACGACGTGAGTCTCGCGTGGGATATGTTTCTTTTGCTTGCTTGACGCCTTTTTGACGAACCGCTTAAAGTCTCGCTGGATGATGCGTTCGTCTGCCTCCGGGGTGTCACTCACGGCCGTTTGACGCGCGGGAGTGACGTTGATCCATGAACCCGTCGTTCCGGCGAATGCCTTGATGGCCATGCCCATGTTTCCGGAGAAGCCTTTTTGCTGCATCCATAGAGTCCGTGTGGGCGGCAGCGGCTCGTCTGATAGCACCGAGATGGAGACAGAGGTGGAAGGGCCAGCGTACCATATCAAAGCACTGGTATGGCGGATGATGGAGTAGTGCCGCGTAGACTCGCAAGGATGGGCGATGATGCCAGAGGCAAAGTATTGAGCATTGCCAATGGCTGACTGCCAGAATGAATCTTGCTGCTTCGTGTCCGTGCCTACATCTACGGGCAGAGTGACGGCATGCTGCGGACGCGGCGGAATGTCAGGCGATGATGAGCTTCCAATAGAGAGCGCTGAAGAGCTCTGGGAATGGCGGAGAGGCAGTGCCGGCGCCGAAGGGACTGAGAGACCTGGATAGGGAGGCGGAGGAGGCAAATCATCCTCGGGTGCTGTGATGCTGATTTGGGCAGAGAAGGCTTCGGTGCTGATCTCCTGATAACTAATGGCGGTGGCGGGCCGGGTCGCTGATAGATGAGCAGCCGCTGGCTTTTGTGCGAGGCTGGCAGCCGATTTACTGGGCTTCAGTTGCTGGATCCCTGCTGTCTGAGAGGGTGCAATGGACTGCGACGGCAATGGTTCATCCCTATACATGTCATAGATGTCGGCCTGATGGTTGTATTCGGGCGCTCCTGGGACGGGCCGCCGCCGTATAACCGGGACAGGCTTACGCGCGAGTCCGGTTCCCTCCATTATGGAAGCAGTAAAATGTGCATAGAGGAAATATCAAAGGAAACTAATTATCGGCCCTGGCTACTGCACAAAGTGATGCAGAGGGCGAAAGCATCGCATCTTATTTCGCCATTGGGCATTGGCCTGGATGGTGTCAGTGTTGCAGCTTATACTGCAAGTAATGGCTCTTTCGGAGAACTGGGGCCCATCAAAGGGGGTCCTCTTTGAGGTCCCGGACAAAAGCTGGACTTTGCCCGGCAAAGCTCAGCTGGGTCTGGAGCTGTTGGAGGCCCGCTGGCTAAATTTGCACAGTGCTATCGTGAGCTGGAGCTTGCTAAGATGGAGGGCTGGGCGACTCGTATTGGTACGCGTCAGCGCAATTCGCACAGGAGCTGTGATTGGCACTTGGAGCAATCTCGTGTTTATTAGCGTGTGCAAGGAGCGAGATTGATATCATTCTTCTATCATTTCGTTTGTTCTTTTTTTAAGCTATTTTACAGTCTTTTGTTTTAACTATTTGGCTTTGCTGCATCTAGCTAGATGCCATGAGGGCCTCCAACTGGCCGGGCTCTTTGATGGCAGTGGTGAGGTTCTCATAGCCGGTCTCCGTGACGAGGATGTTGTCCTCGATACTGCATCGGGTTAGAATTGGAATTAGAGTTGTAACAAAGGATAACAAGAAGAGAGATTCGTTTGCTTACCGAACACCGCCTACATCCCAGTACTTGGCGAGCACGGAAGAGTCGATATACTTGCTCTGCTCGGGGTTCTCCAAGTAGGGGTCGATGATGAATTTGCAAAAGTAGACCTGTGCTCGTGTGTAAGATTCAAAACTTCATGCTCTATTTGCACGCATCATGGATCATCAAGGAGTAGGAACTTACACCGGGCTCAACGGTAACAACTCCGCCGGCGGGAACCTGGCCTCGCAGACGCAGGTTCTGGAAGATGACATCGGGGTCCTGGCGGTTGTGGTTGCCGCCAGTGTCGTGGGTGTCCATGCCAAGGTAGTGGCCCAGGCCGTGGGGGAAGAAAGCCTGGCTGATTCTGGCGTTGAAGATCTCGTCCTTGTCGCCCTTGAGGATGCCCAGAGCTAGCAGGCCGTCAATGGCGATCTTGTGGGCCAAGATGTGGGCGTCTTCCCAGTGCATGCCAGCCTTGATAACCGCAATACACTCCTGCTGCATCTTGTAGACAATGTCGTAGATCTCGCGGGCCTCCTTGGTGAACTTGCCGTTGAGGGGGAAGGTTCTGGTCTGTTATTGCATAGCCGGTCAGCAACGACTTCGATTAGCCGATTCGATGGAAGCAGTAAAGAAGCTACTTACGATATCAGCGGCATAGTTATCCCACTCAGCACCAGCATCAATCAGCAGGAGCTGCTTTCCTGCCAGCGGAGCGTCGTTGGGAACGTAGTGCAGAGTCGCCGCAGCAGTGCCGCCGGCCACAATGGGATGGTACGCCATGTTCTTGGCGCCGTTGGCCACGCATCGCTCCAGAAACACGGCCTCGAGTTCCCTCTCGTTGGACGCCTTCTTCGCCTTCTCGACGACAGCCTTGTGCGCCAGGCTGGAGACGCTGTTGGCCTTGCGGATCATGGCCACCTCGAACTCATCCTTGACGACACGGGAGACCTCGATGGCGGGCTTGAGGAGCTCGAAATCCTTGTTCTCAAAGCCGATGAAGGTGATGTGGTCTGACACCTGGTCCTTGATGGCGTAGATTGTCGAGTTGGAGTTTGTGCCCGCGAGGTGGGCAAGTGTGGCATTGACCTCGGTGGTGAGCTTCACCTCGTCCACGTCGTATAGCTTGAGGGCGTCGTCGATGGTCGTGGGCAGGCCGGACCAGATGACATCATGAGGGTCGATCGGGGGGATGAAGAGAGTGGACTTGGAGGATTGGATGTCGTAGGTAAAGAAGCAGTCGGCGAGATTGCAGCCGGTAAGGTAGTAGAAGAAGCGGCGCTGTCTGCAAGAGTGCGCTCGGTTAGTAGCTTGCATATACATCGATCGCTATAACAACTGTAAAATCTCTGCGCATAGATGCAGAGTATTGGTTCGAAGAACTGAAGCATACCGGAAGGGTTCGGGAGAGTCGTTGTCCTCGAGGAGCTTCGTGTGGCGGCCCTCGAGATAGAGAACGCCGTTGGCGTTGGGGTCTTTCTTGCGGATGAGGTCGACAACGCGGCGGGCGTGCGACTTGCCAGGGTATTTGCCCTTGAGCACAGCTTCGAAGTCTTCGGCAACCATCTTTGCTGAGCTTCTGCGCGATGAGGAGGAGAAGCAGTGATGGAAAGATACGGCAGAGAAGGAGGAGGAGGGAAAAGAATGTAGAGGAGCAAAAGCCGTCCGAGGCTGGAGTCGGATTTGGAGCTGGCGATGATGATTATGGTGGGGGAGGCACACGCCGACGCGGGGCTTTCTGGGTCCTTGTAACGGCAGCAGAGTTCGCCGACGGAGAGGTCGCAGCATGGGCTCTTGGCTCTCTGGAGTCCTGTATCTCTCAGGTATTCTAGCGGGACAGAGTGGATGTTGCTGTCTGCAGAGGCCGCTCAACGTGTGGTTCAAGGCCCGGGAGGTTTTGATTTTCTCCGAGCGGGTTTGCAACTACTCCATCAACAAGATGGCCGCATTGCTGTATCTCGGGGGACTTTTTGTGCGCTAAAAGACAGAGGATGGATGGAGCCCATTCCTACGGCCGAGGTCGGCAAGTATCGACATGTATGTACTGTACATCCATAGCAGCAGCAGATACAAGCTGCCTTTGTCTAAGAGACGGAGTTGCTGAACTCGACTACCAGATGATAATCCGGTGTATAGATAGAAGGCTGTTTACATGAATGCTGCTTCAGCTGCCAAGGCGAGGCCATAACAGACAGTACATAGAGCAAAACTACAGCGCCTCACAGGGTCCCAAAGAGCCCAAGAGCTTGAACCCTTCAACTGCTAGAGCCCGGTCTGGTGGCCCCAAGCTAGGAGGAACTCCGCTCACTGGAAATGGATAAACTGTCTCCACAGCGGCTGTCAGCGGCTCTCGTATTGGGGTCACAAAAGTAAATCTTCACTTACACACATCGGCTGTATCAAGAGGGCGGGAAGCGTCTGGACTCGGTTTGTACCTCTGTAATTCTAACCTATCCACCATCTCATAAGGCTGTGTCTGTGTCTAAGCCATAACCTGACCTGGATGCTCGCCAGGAGCTGCTAGGCTAGGCACTTACAGGGTTATTGTCTATTACCAGCAATATGTACTTTGCTCATTTCTCGTCTTTGATTCCTGCCAAGGTTACGCCACCTTGGAGTGTTCCTAATTCAGCGCAGAGACAACAAAAGCATGTAACGAGTACTGGCTCTCGAGGGCGCATCTTGCCCGCCACCCCCTCCCTTGCATTCACGTCTGCAGAGCTTCAGCTACAGTTACAGCGCTTCAGCTCGAATTGAAAAGGGAGAGGGCCATGGGCGTCAAGGGCGTGGAGTAGCAAACGAAAATGTATTGTATACATGTCAGTTTTGTCGTTCAATTTTTGTTTCTCTTCGCTTTGATAAGTTTCAGCCTAGTGTAACCTCAGCTGCTCCGGCAGCGATCCGGATATGCAGCAAGCACCAGTTGCCCCTCCACGGGCCCAAGCACCTCTTCAGCTCCTCTAGCCGTTCTCTGTCTCTCTCTCCCTTTCCCGAGGACAATCACTGCGATACCTTTGCAGTAGCTTGGTTGCGTTGGTTAGATAACCTCGACGTCTCTGGGCTCATCCATCCACTGAATCTCTGAGAGTGTTTCTACTCTCCCATAAATGGATCAAAATAGGCACTAGTAGGTGCCGCAAAATGAGTATCTCCGTACAATCGAGCCTTATGAGCGGTACCGCAGGTAGGGATATCACCTCTCCTGTGCGTTATGAGCATTTGTGTGTCGGCCATTTGCCCGGTCCCAATTTCGTAATGTTGTTAGCCTACTACCAAACGATAACAACTGTAAGTCTAGCTACCAAACTCGTAGTTGCTCTCAGACCGCAGCGTATCAAATGATAGGTAGATACTTTGTGCGCCTCTCGTCAAGTACAGAGGCCCATGGCTATGATCTACTAATATTCAGCTCAGCTCTACGACGCCCACAAGAGAGCCGTAATACACTGTTATCAGTTCCTGACCGCCCACATCCTCCGCCGGAGCATAGTGGCCGGGGGGGCTCGCTTAGATCCTTGTGTCACAGCAACTCTCTTGCGTGTCAGATAGTGTCATGTCCAAGCCAGCCTCACCGCGAAAGCAAAATTGAGAAGGGCCAAGACAAATTTCATCTTGCTGAGCCCTTTTTTCCTTTCCTTTTCTTTTTTCTTTTTTGCGTTGAGGCTTCTGGCCAGCCAGTGGCCCTTGGGCCCTGCCTTGTTAATGGCTGATCCTCTCACCGAAACCTCTTGTAATAGAGCAGGTTTACGAAGGGGGCGTGCGTGCAATCCGCGGAACTACGGCTCGATGATGAGAGACAAACTTCAATAGTGCCAAATCTAAGTACATTGGCAGATCCAAAACAAGTTGATCCCCCTGCGTTCGTCATATCGGCTCTGAATAGCCGTGGGCAGCCGCTTAAGGCCATCGTAGACTGCCATCACGTAGTTATCACTCGAGACAAAGCGCCAAAAGCATGACAAGACATCAATAGGTAGCCAAGAATGTGTCTCAGTGCCTCAGCTGACGCAAACACATCGGATATCTCTCTGATTCGGAGATGCCCGAGTGATCTGCGTCTTAGATGTCAAATGTTCCCAATTCTAAGCGAGCAACTCTCTCTCAGCTAACTACCAGACACAACCCATAGACGGCTAATTAACAATTGGTGTAGACAAATATATCGCATGTGACAGGACAAAAATAGTATCGGAACCAGCATTTGCCGCGCCTCTAACAAATCCTTGGGCCGATCAGTCCTGTCAAACCAAGTGGGCGGCGGGAATTAGTGTGACGCTCGAATCCTTTAACTCACCTAACAGGAGAAGTATAGCCAATTCCAATGAGAGACTAATAGAGGAAGGTGAGTGTGTTGTCAAATAGATATTGGCAGATACGCCTAAAAGCCGAAAGCTGAGTCCGTCTAGTGAGCCCATCCATCGTTTCGGGCCATTGGCTTTTTATTCCTTGTCTTTATGGAAGTTGTTGGCTCACTAGCCACGAAAATATACTGCTTGAAGACTTGGTGCTCTTCGCCCCTATTTTGGGCGGTCATATTGCCCGTTTATGGCGTCACTGGTTACAAATATATCTAGGCACTTCAATAGTACTGTTGTATCTTGACAAGGAGCTATGAATACGAGTACGAGTGGGAGAGCAAAAAAATAGAGATGAAACCTTGTGAGATCAAATTGACACTAGCCACATCGCTTGGAACCTTGAACACCTCTCACTAGTCATATCTTATTGCCTCCTCTGGCCAGATCTTTGAGTAACCATACAAGGGCATCGCTTAGTCAATGTCGTATAAGCACAGTGATTGACGAGAAGACCATTACCAGGTACCCGGTAGAGAGAGCCAATTGGAAGACAAGCCAACAGCCTATCCTGGATTATGGATGGCAAACAGTACAGACTGTTACACAAAACACGAGCTTACAAGGTTTCTTGCATAAACTTCTGTAGGTAAATATAATAGCAGATCTCGTTGGTAGCCAATCAATACGGCGGTAGATGGTATTGGTGTATCCATCCAGGTCTTCTTAAAATGAGGCGAGCTATCTTACCATGGAGTTCCGCAGCTGAGTCACATGAATATCAACGCAACGCCGAACGGAGGGGAAAAACAAGGTAAGCAAATTACATGAAAATAATATGTGGCTTTGTTCACTTCGTTATCTTGCCTGTTATCCTGTAGTAACATATTTTCGGCTATGTATACCATACAAGTGTTCTGACTACTGCTATCCAACTACACGACAGGAGAACAGACTACACATAAAAGTGTCACTGCTGGGCCAGTTTTTACTGGGAGTTTATTTTATTTTACTGTTTGCTATTCCATCTCCCACCTACACAATACTCAGTACCGTAGTCATTACACATCTTCGTCACATTTCTCCTCTGGCTGTAAATAGGCTTCCGCGTTTTATATCAAGTCGTCTCTCATTTTAAGATCATACGGCCGGATATTCGGCGCCACACCGGCCTCAGCCTTCCTTGCTTGGTAATACTATTACATCACTGGCCTAAGATACTCTGCAAAGGCCTGTTACTTAATGTAGGGCTGGGTTGGGAAGCCGGGGAGATGCGGAGGGGGTAGGATTTGAGCACAGATCTAGCATGTAACCCTTCACCTCTGGACGAGGTTAGCCGCTGTTGGTAAGTCAGCTTCCTTGACGCCTCTACCGTACAAACGCTAGTCGAAGCAGCCTGATCTGAGACCTACGCTTAAAAAAAAAAGATCAAGATCGCTCTAGCCATAAAGGTTGTCATTTTGTTTGCACCCCTTCCCCTGTCCCGAAAATCCGGATAGCTTTCAGCCTCATCTTGGCACGGGACACGCAGTGATCTTCCAACCGGGCTAATGTCTTCATGAACTGTTGGCGTTGGCTGCCAACATTACATTAGAAAAAATGAACATTCGCTTTAAGACTTTAAAGGGAGCTATACTAAAACAAGAAATAAGGGGAAAAAAAAGTCCTAAAGAAAAAGAGAGAAGACGTGCGCCAAGGCCACAACGTCAGGGAGAGAGAGATGTGAGGGGAAATTGCCCACCACTACCACCTTTGTACCTAGCAAACATACCTGACGTACGAGTCCTTGGGCAGACTATTCGGTTTAAGACAAGCCTCACAAGAGCTGTCCAATCGTTCATACAGCATCACGAAATCCCCCCCCCTGCATGTCCGCTCTACGACCCTCTAAGCTAGATCAGTCCATGATCACCTGGAGAGACTTGACTTCGAATCCTCTCAGGCCTAATGTTATTTGTACCCAGTATAAATCTGCGTATAGCATAGACGGCTTACGCAAAGTTCTATCATTAAACCTGTCTATAGCCTATGCTACACACCTAGGTATACCCCTGAAGTTAGGGGGTCCAGAGTCTTCCTATTTGCACAGTCATGGCTCTTACTTGAGCATTAATTATTTATGCTCATAATTAGGTGTGTCTACAGGATATTAGAGGTGTATCTTTAAAGAAATTGATGTGTGCATGGGCTATCACAGCTCAAAAATAAGAACTACAGCCGTGCAAACTGGAAAGTCGCAAAGAATATGGGTCCATGTCTGACTTATCTTCCTCTGATTATATACACACTTTGACCACTTGGTATAGGCGATGTAAGTTCCCTCTCGTCTATATAACGCGGCCATCTCGCTCTCAATTTCCAACACAAAGACCTCAGATTCTCACACAACCCAGACTCCCAAGCACATCCTCGTAGATCACTCTCAAACTCTCAAAGCCAAAACAGCTGTTCTACTATTCAATACTATCTTCTGCTCAAGACTTCCCGCAAACTTCTTCAATATGGCCTCCGCATATACTATGAGCTTTTCTCCCCCGATGCAGATCACAACCAAACCAAGCAGTCCTATCAAAAGCGGTGCAAACATCAAGATTACCGCAAAGCTGGCTGTCGCTGACCCAGCTGGGAGTTACATGGCGCATGCAGACGCTCTGGACGCGAGCGGTCAAGAGGTTAAAGGCATCCTTAGAGGACAACTAGCTGCCTCATGGGCTCCAATGAACGGTGGCAATGCAGCCGAGATCATTGAGTTCAAATTTGACCGAATGAACATATCTGAACCCGGCTCGTACCAGATCCGTATTCAGGCCTACAAGCAAGTCACTGGTGGCATCAATCAACTCACCAAAACTACGATCCCGGTCGAAGTAACTAATTAGCTTCAGCATTAAGTAAGTTCAAACTCACAGCAGTATCTTTTTCCACATCCCTCCTTCTTAAGGAGGTTGCATTGGACGGGCTAACTCCTATTTTCCACACTATAGTATCATCGCTGAAATCAGATTAAGCTGATTTGGAACTATTATGCATGGATATGGGCGTATAAATGGGCAAGGTGGAGTCTCTACTATGTAACTGAGGAAGCTTCTTTATACCTCTCAGAAGACTTGGGCTCCAATGGAGAAAAATGGACGGGATGGACAAGGGATTTTACTTAGCGATCGCATGTCAGTTTATGCTCTTGGGAATCATGGATAGTTATCCGTGGATAGTTTTAGATAGCCTTAGATAGTTTTCAGAACGTCATATTTTCCATTGTTTCTAAACACTGTGGCTTATGCGTTATCGATGGTGATGTGTGATCCCGAGCAGCTACGTAGTTACCGTACCCCTGCTTCATTGGGGCATGGTTACCTCGGCTTTCACGTCTTTAGATCATAAAGATCGGATAGCTCCCGTAAATTGGGGAAATACGCCGCGCAAATTTCCCCACTACCGGCGGATCTAAGGCTCGGATCGACAGTTTCCGAGCAAAAGGCTAGCCAAAACATAGTAGTAAGATTCTTATATGCAAACACCCTAATCCTTCACAGCCAGCTAAGCGAGAATAGAGATTGACAGTCAGATAGTCAAAACAATACAAGTATACCCAAAAATACCTTAACGGTTTCAAGTAAATTGGAGCGAAAAGAAGCAGAGAGAAAGAGAGAGAAATACTTGTACGCGCCTCGTCAAGAAACTAGCACGTTTAGAGATACGATGGCCACCAAGGAATCCAATAGTGCATAAAGATACAAATGTTTGCTGTCAGGTAGAGGGTGAGTGTCTCTTGGGAAGATTCAAGACATATCCAGCCAAGGCATCTAGTGGGTTGATGGGGCTGATCCTAGAGGGGCGTGATTCACGAGACCGGGACAAAAAGTAACGAAACGAAACGTACCATAGTATATAGAGTGGAGTGGAAAGAGGTGCCACAGATTCAAATTCCGCCGAAGAAATGGAGGACGGCGAGGGCGGAAGCGCAAGAAAGTGTCGGGAGGATTGTGGCTTGTCTTAGATGAAGGCTGAGGAGGCATTAGGAAAATGGACGGAGTTGACGATAGATATTACTCCCCTCATAAAAAGTTGGAACCAGAAAACGGTGGAGAGTGCTGAAAGGACAAATACCGCCATAGTCTCCGTTTGTATGTTCTCTACTGGATTTCCTCGCAGCCTTCGTCTCTGCCCGTATAAGTAAACAGTGAACCAATATCATCCAAAGATACTCACTTACGCTGGCTGTAAAACTTGCTCGTTTTAGTATCTGGCAAATATAGCCATTATTACCACCTATTTGATTACTTCTTTTATTCATGTAGTTTCATTATACAAAATACACTCGAGTGGCTTGCGTCAAAATTAGATGGGCAAAGTAGGTAGTCTAATAAGTAGGCACATACATAAGTACGAGCTTTGTTGACAGGGGGTGGTAACACCGGACATGGGGCTTTGCCTTGGATCTCTCTTTGTTTTTTTCCGAAAATCTTCGGCATTTACTAACCGCACGGCCAACAATACTTCGTACACCCTTTTGACAGCGTTGAGAGGAGAGGGCGTGGTGAAGGGGAGGGGGTGAGCACAGAGGCTTTATCAGTGACGTTTTTTCCTGTTCTTTTTATCTTTCCTCTTTCTCTTTTGGTGCTTTATATGAGCAGCCCAGAATGAGCAGCCCAGAATGATCAGCATGGATAATGAAGCGTCCGTCAGGTGGCTGACTAGAAGCCCGTCGAAGCTGGTTTACATAGTATCGCAAGCCGTACTTTATGAGAGTACCTAGATGTAAGGGAGATTTGTTGGTAGACGTCTGACGATGGAGCGTTTACAATACAGTGCCAGCAGTGGAAGAAACACGAAACTTGAAGAGTCTAGACATAGAAAATCGTAACTATATGCACACACGAAACGCAGCACTTGTCTCACGAAAATTGTATCTTTCCCGTTTATTTTGAACATCCATTTGCGCTTCTTTCCTGTATTCTAGCTTCAATATTCCTCAAGTAGTACTAATAAGCTTCATAGCCTAATAAACACTAAACAGACACGAGGCAGCGCCTCGGCGGTGTGGATCACGTGTCTCAGCTGGGGCCCACACTTTCGCAGCCTCTTTCTGGCCTGGTCGGTCCTGAGATGAGCTTTTGAGAGGAGCTTGTGGGAAGAAGGAAAGCCTCGGACGACAGCAGCTGAAGGTGGCGCTGGGAAAGACTAGCAGCCTGACATTTCCTGAGACAACAGCCGGCGAGACAAAAGGGAGAGGAGTGAAAGGAAACCGGGAGAAAACAAAATGGTGTATTATTTCACGTCCAATGTGGTTGAGCCGGCCGGCTTCATCTACGTGGGCAAGGATAAGTTTGAGAGTGAGTTTGCTCGTGCATCCACTCTCTCACCGAAGGGCTGAGGATTTGTCTAATGTTTGCACACTTCTACTAGATGAGGACCTGATCAAGTATGGCTGGGAGGAAGATGTCTGGTATGAGGACTCCCCCCGAACTTGATGCTCCTTTCGTTCACAGCTGACTGTTCCCATCTCTAGGGTATGAGACGAAGACTTCCGGCTTCAATTAGCCAAGGCCTCGTTGATGAATATTGACAAAGATTCTGCTAGTTCCACGTCGACAAGCTTTCCAGCGCCCACATTTACCTTCGCATGCAGCCTGGCCAATCATGGGATGACTTGCCCAAGGAGCTGGTCATGGACCTAGCACAACTCACAAAGGCAAACTCAATAGAAGGTTCACTTCCTCTCATCTCTATCCTCCATCCAATCATATCATATACCTCTAACACAGCTTGGTTCTCTAGGAAATAAAAAAGATAATATTACCGTCATCTACACCCCCTGGTCCAATCTCAAAAAGGATGGAAGCATGGACGTCGGCCAAGTCAGCTTCCATGATCAAAGAAAAGCAAGCGTCTTTCCCTCTCTTCTCTCCCTTCCGCAAAGCAAACCGGAGAACATGGCGTTAGATAATCTAACCGCAAAGTTGCTCAAACAGGTCAAGCGCATCCTCGTTCCCAATCGCGAGAACCCCATCGTCAACCGCCTTAACAAGACCAAGGTGGAGAAGAAGCCCGATCTAAAGGCCGAAAAGGATGAAATGCTCAAGCAGCTACGAGCCAAGGAACAGGCAGCCCTGCAAATCAAGGTACGCGCGTCCACGTTCCAAAAGCTGCTGCCTTGATAGGCTGCAGCTTCGGGCCCATGACCATTCGGCTGACTGATGGCCGATGACAGAGAAAAGAAGAACAGCGACAGGCTCAGGAGTGGAAAGAGAAGAAGTGGCAGAAAGATCACGCGTATGATGAGCTATTTACTGAAGAGAACATGGCCGCGTCGAGTAATCAAGACCGGTCGGCGGATTGGGAAGACGATTTCATGTAAATCATTTGGCGACATTCACGTGAACCCATCTTAATAGCGTTTATAAAAAAAATCCCAAAATATCATTGCCTAGCTGTTAACCTGTTCATCCAAAAGTAGGGTATTGCAAAAGAAGAAGAAAAAAAACATAGTACTACTAAAAACTTGTAATCCAAATTAAAAGAAGCATGTTCTTCAAAAGAAGACATAGTTGTATCCCATCAATTCCGTCCCATACCCAGCACCCAATGCTCTGTATTAGCTTTTACACGTTTACGTCAATCCTCCGATTGCCAATCTTTATACTGTCCATCTTCCTTGTGATACTTTGCAGCTCAGGCGGAACTTCTAGTCTAATCGGACTTGATGAGGCAGCCGGCGATGCAATTCTCTTTGGGCTCGATGGCTGGCCGACAAGGGCCGGAGGCATATCATACTCTTCATCTTCTTCATCCTCTTCGTCAAACACATGCTCTCGGTCATCTTCCTCTCGCTGCAGACTACCATGTTTTTCGGAGACGTTGAGCATTACAACAGGCTCGCCGCCTGGCAGTCGCACCTCCGATGCTTCAAGAGTTTGTGCAATATCGAGGAGCAAGACATCCATAGGGCAAATGTAAGCCACACGCTTGCGCTGACTCCAGGCCAATACATGCCCACAGAGCTGTCCGTGCTGCCGATCGACAATCCAGGCACCGCTGTCTCCTGGTATTCCTAGAGGATAGGATGGCCTCGCGCCTTGTCCTGCGGCTGGAGATAAAGTGCTGGCGATTTGGTATGTATGGCTCGGGGACTGACGTCCGTAAATCTTGACGCTTGTCAAGGCTGGTAAGATTTGACCAGTCTGTGAGCCGCTAGTTCGTGCAACGCATTGCACCTCAAGGCCAGGAAGAGATGACCATGGCGCCACCGTGGTTGGTCGAAGCACCGGCTGATTGCTCTGGGTATTCTTTCCAAGTGTGCGGGATCTTTGGTTTCCATCATCCGATATTTTGGGGATAGAATTGTCATCAGGCAAACGTCCATCAGCGAATTCGAAAAGGGCCCAGTCAACTTCATGAATCAGTCCATTAGCTTCCTTGCGGCGAATACCGCTGGAAGCATACACTTCACCAAGGCTAAAAGTATCAAGATGGTCTTCATCTTCGGTCTCAGCATAAGGATAAAAGCCTTCTTCCACGTCATCTAGTGCAGGCTGAGTGACGATATAGCCATCACCACACCCCGGCTCTATGCCTGGGATATCACCAGGTTCACTATACTCTTCGTCTTCCTCATCTTCTTCTTCATCGTAGTTGCTAGTAATGTCTGTTTCAGAATAGGGCTCTGATTCTGTGTCGGACAGTTCGTAAGAGTAATCATCGCTATCGAAGCTACCAAATGTCGACTCAGGCTGCCACTCGCGCCCTGGAATAGCGCTACTACGCGTGGTATCGAGAAATCCAAAATCGCGTTCTGGATCGTCGAGCATGTGGTGCACAGTCATGCCATACGTCTTTTCATCAACAATGACAAGACCACCAAAGCTCACCGGAGGCAAGTGTCGGTCTCCTATCCAAGCTCCAATGCTTGCGCCATTATTGGGCCTCTCCTGGTATTCGGGATTGACGGCCTCAACAGGGTCGTCATCGCCATCATGACCAGATGGATTTCCACTAGATCTACTTCCTCGCGCCATAGATCTCATGATTGATCCTTGTCGTCGTGATCTGATGACACTACCACGGCATACTTTGAGACCAAAGCCTGTGGAATCGTCAAACAGCTCACCCAGCTTCTTCTTCAGGATGGCACGGACTTTGCCAACAGATGTGCAGACCACTAACACAGTAGGCCTGGTCTGGTGAGGGCTGGGCCCTACGGATTCGAGAGATATCTCAACGGACTCGGGGTGCTTGCGATAGAAGGATTTTAGGGCGATGTTGATCTGAGGCATGAGAATAGAATTCCATTTGTCCACAACATCTGGAGGTAGTGGTACATGAGGATATAGTCTGACCTTCGTTTCCGGTTTGCTTTCCTTTATTTCGGGCTCTATTCTATTATTAGATATTGTCTCTTATCAATGATTTAAGGGGAGCAGGCAGTCACGTACCATGGGCCTCAATGCTTTTATTTTGGGTGTATGTTGGCACTGGCGGCGGAGGAGGTTTCTTAGTTGGGAGAGCAGGGCCTGGTATTGCTTTTTTATCTTTGGAGTCTTTCGAGGGCCCTACTGTGGGTAATGGAGCAGCTTCCATAGGGGATGGCTCATGACCCAGCCTTTCCTCGAATCCACTGACACCGTCTAGAATGCAACAGGCCTCTAAGAATCGCGTAACACGCATCTGCACACCAGAGAGCAGAGATTCGCCCTTAGCCTCACCAGAAAGCTCATTGTCGACAACTTTCCAGCAGGCTTGGACAGCTTTCATATACAGTGTACCACATCTAATGGCCAGTGTATCCAAAGCAGTTTCTGGAACAGTTGTGGGCGCTGCGCTTGGTGCAAGGTTATCCAACTTGGTCCATAATCCAATAGACAGAAGGACCATTGCTAGAGAATATACTTCCAAGATTCTCTCATCAGTAGACTTTGGGAGAGGCGATGTCTGCGCAGCTCGAGGATCAAGGGGGTGCTGCCATATTGAATTTGTAATTGAAGATTCTTCAGTGAAGACGTCGAAAGAAGATAGTACAGGTCGGCGAATATCAACATGTCCTTTGCCGTCGCTGTTCACCGGCGCTGCGCCTTTGCTAAACAAGATATTGGCGTCCGAGAGATTACCGTGGGTGACCCCTCTCGCATGCATATCAAACACCGTATTTGCAAGGTTATACGCAAAGCGGAATTTTGCCTCCAGCGGAGGTTCTGAGTCGCCACGAGCGAGGAGGTCGCTCAGAGTAGGTAGACTGTACTGAGGGTTTTGGCTCACACGGTTGGAAGCCAATGTGTTGAAGGAGGGCGGGAAGAGATAAACCAAACCCAGTCGAGAATTCTCAAGGTCTTCAAAGTAGCCGAGCAGGCGAGGCAGGCCAGTCCAAGAGCCAGGGGCTCTCTGGGGATCCCGCTGAAGGCCAGCAGAGAGCTTTTCGAAGCGGGCCATCGGAGGCATAATGCCCGTAGTTGAATAGATCGGATCAAACTCTGCATATTCAAGGAGAAGAGGGGCCCAGGGTTGTCTAGTAGCACCCTGCGTTGTGAGTTCAGAGTAAGCTGTCTTGCTCATATAAACAACATGTCGACGAGACGCTGATATGGTGCTCAACCCATCTTGTAGAGGTTGCAAATGGGTCAAACTCTTGGGGTCAATCTGCTGAGGAGTCTGCATCCGTGTTGATTCGAATGGTCGAAAATCGCCTTCCGAAGCAGAAATCTTGGACTTCGACTTTGTTACCGGCGAGTTTAAAGTATCAGATGAGCGCATACGAGATAAGTCGCAGAGGGTATCGATGGAGGCAGTGAGATCACGAATTAGATCCTCAAATCGTCCCTTATCCCATTGGACAAGCGGTGCTTTACGATCAGGTGATGGTCGAACCCCCTCAACAACTCGCTTATAACTCAACCATAGAGGCTCAGCTTCGGCGAGAATATCTTTAATGGTGGACATGATGCTGCCAACGACCTCGCTCAGGCCAGCCTTGGAAAGGGACTCGTCGATTTCGGCAGACTGATTAGGATCAGACCATTCCAGCCCCCAGCTGACAAAGCGATCCTTTTGGATGCGCAATTTGCGATATAGCGCCTTGATCTCGGGGTCGTCTTCATGTTGAGCAGGCTCCTTGACGAAATCGCTGGATTTCTTTGTGTCATTGTAAAGACGACTCAGGCGGCGCTGGAAGGGCAGCTGAAAGCCACCCATCGGCAAGATAGACTCCATCTTGTGCTGCGGGAGAAACGGGGAAACACTGATTGCCAACTGCTGCTCCTCCTCCTATTGCGCTGCCTATATATTGGATGTTTGCTGTTGCCTGAAGGGGACCCTGTTATGATAACTCTATCAGGCACTGGGGCCGCACCCGGTTAGACCGGGGACACTCAAAGCGGATCTCAAGCTGGACCTTGCCTGACCTCGATGCAGCAGCTGCAGGGCGGATAGGTGTCTGCGACGTTTGATTCAAGCGCGGCTCATCGCAGCGCTAATCAGCGTCGCAGATATCGAAGGGCGGCAGCGACGAGGTGTCCCTCAACCAGGCGACGGGCCAATCCTATGCAGGCACTTGCGCATATACCCTGAAGAGGGGCAGAAGCGATGCTACTGGGCTAAAAGAAAATGACGAGACCTGATCTGCAAGACACGCGCCAGAACAGCCTCGAAGAATCGGATCAGGCAGAAGAATTGGAGTCGGAGAAACACCGAGACTGCGGCTTGCTGTGAGATGGACAGCACAGCCAGGGACCAGATCGAGCGGCAGGTGAGTGTTTATCCAGCCGGCGTTCGTTATCGAGACGAAACTCGCCGCCTTGCGGTGGCACTGCGGCTCAAAGCACCGTGTGTACAGTCGTCGTGTAATCCTACAACGGCCTAGCTTTTCCCTTGCCCAGCTGCTCGCCCTTTCTCGGCTTCCCAAGGGTTCACTGACGGGCCTAAATCGCATCCCCGCAACGCTTGGTGGGGGACAAACACCTGGAACGGGAGGGCTGGCGAATCGCCATCGTTGAAAAATCCTGCTGCCTGGTGCCTTTGGTGGCGACGGTCGGATCTGATTGGAGGATTTAAATGGCACCGGAGGGCTGATCTTGGAGTCTCAAGGCGTGGTTTGGGAGATTGGAATGATACGAGCGTGCCACATCACGTGGTTGCGATTACTATTCAAGATCACATGACGGAGCTCTGTCTCGTTGCTCTTTCGAAGATGTGATGTACCTGCTACGGTTCTCATTTCAACAGTTTCTCTGCTATGCGCGAGATAGACTACATAAAATACACTATATTCCCATTAATTCTTTACATCTCATATCCAATAATTCACATGTCCTCTCACGCTGCTTTTTCACGTGCTCCATCTAGGCATACTTGATCGTAAATGCTGGAGACTCGCTTACATACCAGTCCTCCTTCTTCTTCTCATTACCGAAAATACGCAGCGCATGGAAGACGACTTTATAAGTTCCCGGGGGAGCAAACTTGTTATCAGTCAGCTCGCCGCTCCAAGAAATAGAAGTGGGACCTCGGCTCTGCCACAGAAGAGGGGATCCACTGGGCTGGCCAATGGACGTGGTATCAAAGAACTTCTTGGTTTTGATCTTGGTTCCATGAGGAGGTGCTGATAAGAGGACGAGATCAGCACGAACAATCCGGGTTCCAAGAGCTAGGTTGACGGCGAGAGCGGGAAGTATATCCGTGGGCCCAGCATTACCGGGACCTGGAATCGTAAATACGGTTCCATTGGCAACAGGGTTTAGCTTTGTATCGGTGGAGTTGCTGATCCATGAATCCTCTGGGAAGAGAACCTGCTGCTTTCGTAAGGAACCAGTAAGGCCCTGGTATGGGACAGAGAGATGGGAGCCGTCAGTACCGTTCACCGTGATGTAACCTGACCACAGGCCAAGGCGCTTAGCATCAACGCCTCGCGGAGGCGTAGGAAAGACATCAATGGTGATCGACCTTCCAGCAGGTACAGTCACTTGCTGCTGACTGAGCCTGACAGAAGCGTGGGACGCAACAGCGTCGTTGGGGAAGGGAGCTGCGTAGCCGCTGCTATTCGCCAGAGTGTAGAATGTGTCAGTGGGAACGTGGCCAATCTTATAGGTGACTCTGTTCTTGCTGGTGTTCTTTAGAGTGATCTGTCGCTTTGAAACGAAGTGGTCGGTGTCGTTGAACGACAAGCTGGATGGGGAGAGAAGAGTGGTCGCAAATGCTGCGTCGTAGGCCTGGATGAGACCACCACCTTGTTGAGCAACCGGGGCGAGGAAGTCGTAGAACTTGGCGCCATCGTTGAAAAGCTGGGGGTTGGCAGTAGTAGCCAGAAGATTCTCAAGCAAGGTAGGGTCGAAGTTGGAGCGAGCCTGAGCCACCAGAGCAACGGCGGCAGCAGTCAATGGACAGGCCATTGATGTGCCAGAGAGGGTTGCATAACCACCAAGAGCAACGGGATAGGTAGACAAGATGTTGCCGCCAGGAGAGCTGATCTGGGGCTTGACATCCATCTCCCAGGTAGGGCCCCAGCTCGTGTAAGTGCTGAGGGCGCCGCCGGTAGCCTTATTGTTAGAGAACTGAATCTGCTTAGTAGCTTCATTTAGATCGACCATTGACAGTGTAACAGTTTTTCCGTCCTTGATGGCAGCAATCCAAGTTGCTCCAGTGGAATCCTCAACCATACCAGCGGCTGTAATCTGTGGCACGGTGCTAACATCGACTGACAGGGCGCCAGCAATGGTGTTGTAGTAGAGGAGATACTTGCCACCCTTGGCAGCAACGTTTTGAGCCTTCTGGACAAAGGTACAGCTACCTCGGCGAACAAGAACAATATGATCGGACAAGTCAGGGGTGTTGTCGGGGAGTGGAGAGCATGCGTCGTCTGCAATAGTCGTGTCGAGTGTCAGAGCATAGACTGGCTTGGTAACGCCCTTCCAACCGTCGGCTCCTTTGGACGCAGGGACGTAACCAAATTTTGTATCAGCACCACTATCAATCTTATAGCTGGAGAGCGAGAATACGGTTGGGATGTTCTCGTTATCAACAGAGGCAACAGCCAGAACCTTTTTGCCATTGGCCGCCGTGCTGGCGTAGAAAAGGCCGTGGTCGCCATCGTTACCAGCAGAGACAGTGCATGGAACACCAGCGCTGACAATTCGGGCAACAGCAACAGCCCATGGCTCTTCGGCCCAGCCAGAGGGGCCTCCGATGGAGGCTGTGATGATTTGAGCACCGTCTTCAAAGGCCTTGTTATATGCGGCGATCAGGACATCATTGCCGGCCTGGCCTTCACAGCCAAAAACTCGATAAGCGCCGAGAGTGACATCAGGAGCACCACCAGTGAATCCGTAGGGATTCTTCTGCGCAGCAATGATACCGGCAACGTGAGAGCCGTGGCCGGCACAGTCCTTAGGATCATTGTCAGGCACAGGTGTATTGAAGCCACTATAGTCGTCGCCAACTAAATCCGTACCAAAAGACACCAAACATCCTGCGCCAAAGCAGCCACCTAGAGCAGGGTGGGTGTAGTCAATCTAGCATCGCATAAGCTTATGTCTGGAAGAGAAGAGCCGAGTGAGAAAGATAAGTTTCATCCTACTTACACCTGTGTCAATCACCGCAACCTTAACACCCTTGCCGGTGTAGCCCTTTGCCTGTAGCTTATCGATCTGGACCATCTTGTGAGGAGGAAAGTTGCTAGGATCTGTCGGGCTCACGTCTCTAGACTGTAGAGCGGGAAGAGAGTTGGTACCAGCAACCCACTCAACTTTCGGATTGGGAGCCTGGATAAGGGTAACTGGCCACATGTTCTTAACGGCAGGCAGCTGGGCCATCTTCTGAGCTTTATCTTCATGATTAGAGAGATCTTTGAGTTGGACCGAGACACCTTTGAACAGCTTATAATCGAACTTCATGCGGGTCGACCCTTCGCCATTGAGCTGCTTATAAAATTCGGCAGTATCCTAATTGCGCCTCGTCAGTATTTGCACACTCGTTGCTGCATTGCTATATGCCAATAGCCGTGCGAGTAACTCACATGATCATTCTCGAATTCAAAGATATAGGCGCCTGGGACGATTTTTGATGTGTGGCCAGAGCCACGAGCTATGGCTCCAGTTATGGTCGCCAACAGCGACACAAACAAAGCTGAGCGAACCATCGTGGAGTGCCGCTTGGTTGGAGATGAAAGTGCCACAGCGATGCAATGCTCATAAAAGGATGAGTCGAGATAATGACCGGTACGCCAGGCTCCGAGCGACCAGAACGCTGCTCTCTACTTCGCTCAATCGGCCATCGAGGTGACGGGATACCCGGATTATAAGTAGTCCCTCCCTCGAGGCAAGACCTCGAGCCCTGCAGTCGGTTGGAGCCGACAAACATGGCTTGGTTCAGAAATTTCTCTCGGAAATGGGTCTTTCATCGCCAAAATGACTTAGAACACGATGTTCGACGCGCACTGATGCAGTAGCCAAGACATGACCAACGGGGGCTTGAAAGCTCATTATCCCCCTGCAGCTGTAGCTTCAGGGGTCAGAGACCTTTTGTCCCATGCTAGACGCACATGATAGCGGTAGTATTCGTGTAGTACAAATTGCATTCGCCAAGATCATTATCTCAATGGATAGGCACAGCGGGACAAACTATATTTGAGCACGCGATGAGGATGCATGCGGGGCCAATTTCTCACCGGACGACATACATAAGATCGAAATCGCCACTACCAGTTTTACCTACCTCATTGGGACGGTCGGCCGTGGCGACTGGCCTCAAGGCAAGGCTTGGGCCACACGGTAATCCCAGCTACGAGGCGGAGTCAATCGGTAGCCACCGATGCAGTGCACTTATACATACTAAACTAAGGATGCGATATCAGTCCATTGCCTGGTGCTCCTAGTAGTACCACATACTTGGCGCATGATATTATACGTCCTGATCAACGAAGAGGAGGGAAAAATTCCTACAGGAAATTACATCTCCCACTTAATGGTGAAAAGGATTCGTAGTGCAAACCACCAGCAAGAGCCCAGCTTTCGGGAACCTGCAGATTTGCACGGGTGCTTGCGCATATTAGGTTGTATAAAAGAAGCTTATCCACCATCAACAACAGTACCTCATACCTTGCTTTACAAGGTGGGCATAGACGCAATGCGGCCCAGGAAATGTCCATTCTAGGAAATATCCATTTTTCAACCGGAATGCGCCGCGAGGTGCAATGTGATAATGGCGCAAAACTACCTCGACATCCCAGCTCGTTCATGCCGTACGACGCTGCTAAATGGATATGCTACTGCGCTATGCCGGGGACTAAGCTACACAAGGAACCGCAGATAGTCGTATCAGGCCCGTGAATAGCACCATAGTCCGGCTGTTTTGAGCGGTAGTCGGCTCTCATGCAGGTCAAATTAGGTGCTCGATTCCTAGTAAGCTTGAATATTAGCTACTTTTTGCCGAGAAGGCTGCTCCGCGCTCGGTGGTCGGTATGGAGCAACTATCGCTGGCGTTACACCACCGCCCCTGTCGCCTAGGCAAATCTTGGTATTCACTTCTGCCCGCCATTGGTAAAGGTGCTTTCGCAGAATTGTGCCAAGTACAAAGAAGTGCCATTTTTCAAATGATCACATTTAAACAGATATAAGCCCGATAAGGAAATCAGGGCACTTAGACGAATAGGTAATGACAATCTAAATCTCGCCAAGTTTGTAACTGTACAGCTACAGCGGTGGCGACCGGGATGGAGAAGATATGGGTAGCTCTATGGGTAGAGAGACGGTGGAGATATGTGCCGCTCACATGCCTTGCCTGCCAATTCAAAGGTCCCTTTAGCAAGCTCCTCAGCTCTATCTGGCTGAGCATCGACCGGGTCTATGATGGACTTTTGTATATGCTCTTAGCTCATTCAGTAAGGTCGCAAATGAACTGGTTGGTTGGTTCTCATTGTGGCTGACTGACTGCGACGGGTACCTTTTTTAACCTGCCGCTTGCCAAGATAGTGCTGTCTTAATAATATGGGGCTGCCCTTCGGTCTATATTAGTGCTACAACTCTGTCTGTCACTTATCGGCTTTCAAGTGTGCGAGGAAAGAGTACAAATGGGCAAAAATTCCATTTTCGACTACAAGATGCTCTATAAGTAGGCCAGCCGTCACCAGTAAATGAGCTTTAACGATATCCAGGCGTCTGTAACGAAGAGAAAGATGGATGATGTGGCCATCGCTGATCGCTATACCAATTCAGAGGCCTGGATTCTAATCAAGAGAAATGCCTGAATCATCCTGACCAGAAGCTTAGCCAAGAAAGTTGGCGCGTCGAAGTGTGCGGAGAACCCAGGCCACATACCTAATAGGCATACGGAGAACATGAAGGCCAAGAAATGGGGACAATTTAACCTGGATAAGGGCTAACTAACGTTTGACATGTTAACCACAGGGATCTTTTCCTTCATAGCCGCAACGCTACCCCCAGATTCGGCATTCAGAAAAAAGTTCCTTGGAGAGCTGGATCGATCCACTCGTCGAGCGCCCTTTCGACCCATTGCATATAAGTAGACGCTCTTGGCATGCCAAGAGGAGCGACAAAAATCCCTTTCTTTTTTGCAGTGGCGAAATAGCGAGAGGAATATCCTACTGGATAATTCCTTGGCTGTTGACAAGGCCTGCGCATTTTGCACTGGCCGTAGTCGGCGCGCGCCTTCTTGTAGGACTGAAGAGCTGACATTTTCTTTGCCGTCAACATAGCGCCTGAGACAGTCAGTCTTGTGGGCATCTCAATCTGAGGAACAAAAGATACCATTTTTAATAACCCTTTTCATCTGCTTGGGATTACACCACCATCTTTCTAAGATGTCCTTGGCAAATGTTCTATAAACCACTGAGCTAATTCGAGCCCTCAACAGCCCGGTGCCCAATATTGGATTGTGACCTCGAGATTGATAGAACGCCAATGTGTACAATGCGATTTAATTGGCAGCCCTGAAAAATTCAATCAGCGCAGTATTCCTATTTGCAATATCTCTATATTTCCTCTCTACAAATTTTTAAATCGAAGGAGCCTTTTAATTGGCAATGGCTTAGGCTAAGACTTTGCTATCTCATAGAAAGGGTATCTAAATCATGGCGTGCCCACTCATTCCAATTGTTCCATACCACGTTAGCTTTATATAACTACTTTTTTACATCATTGGTAGTTAAGCTAATACAATAACAGCTAATTTTTCTTTTATTTCAATGGAAGAGTTAAACTAGACAGTTATCTTGCTCTGGGTTAGTCATTCAAGATGGCCGAGTCCTGGTTGCACCGCGAACAGCAGTGACAAGATCTACAGCCCAGACAATACATATTTCGAGGTTTGGAGACGGCAAGAATCGCCCAGTATGGATGAGACAGGTGTAAAAATAATAAAGCTCGGTTCCGTTCTCCAAGCAGCCCAACCCTACTGTTGCAGACAGCTACAAAGCTGAATCTTACATGGCAGACACCTTAGAGGCCAAGGTCCGACTTGCGTTCAAACTGCGATGACATCATAAACCAAGCAACAGAGCGTTCATCTGCTAAATATATGGATTATACAATCGAGGCACACACGAAATTTTGCTAGCAGGGAGCTGCGATTCGTCATTGCAATTGTCAAAGGTTTAGAACATAGCCAAGCATCTCATATTAGCCACTTCAGCAGCCATACTTCAACGTTTAGCTTTAGGAAAGAGACAATTGACTAACGTGTCCCTAAACCAACTAACTGCATATCATGTTGAAGAAAATTTACTCTGCCTTCGTAACAGTTGAGCGCTATTCAATCAAGTACCTTTGTTACATCACGTCTAAGGGTAAACAAACTGTATTCACCATTTATTCTTAAAAGTCATATACGCAATTCTCTCTCATTCAGTTACAACGTTTATAACAATTTTTCTGGCCACTGCACTTATTTTAATGTGATCATAATAGACTTAACAGCCAAATAGGATCTTGGCTTGCATTTATTTATATGCCTATATTTTCTTACGCTTCTATCGTTGCCGTCATCTTATATATACAAATACTATCTCTTTCAGTTTCACATACTTTACTTACCCTATTACTCGAGGGATTTCCTCTTAATTCTCTTCCGCTTGGTGCTCCCCTTTTTAGCCACCATCTCTATCGCTATTGTCATCACTTCAACTTCATAATTCTTCACGTAATATTTTCTTTTACTCATCATTTCTTTATCTTCGTCTACCTTAGTTTGGGGGTAGGAGAGGAAACTTGTAGAATAGCTGAGTCAGTATCCCCGAAGCGATGAGCTTATCCCCGAGGCCAATGCACCCCTAAGGCGCTAGAGATATTCTATCTGGGGCAACAGACGCCCGAAATGTTAAGCCCATTGCCCGTACGGGAGTTGGTATTACGTGGGAGCGGGAGCCGCTAATATGGCTAATGGTTATGGACGGTATATCCAGAAACTTGCCTGTTAGGCAAAAGAAAAACACGAAAGGTATGATCCCAAAAGTTAACATAACTCGCGATGGCTCTGTATAAACAATAATAATATTAAAACGTCTTTTTAATAAGAAGATTCAAGTTACAGACATACACTTCCAGAATCATCAGGTCATTAGTGTCGATGTTCGGCAAAGATCCTTTCATATAAACTGACCACGCAGGAACGAATACAAGTGTTTACGCAAGTACTCTTTCTTACGCTAATATTCTCTACCAGTGCTTCTCTGCAATATCCACAGTGTTCACATCAACACCGTCCTTGAACCACCTCTCTTCATCGCTAATCTTTACATCATTTCCACTCATCTGGCGCTTTCTCATAAGTCCATTCTCTGCAAAAGTCCAGTCCTCGAGGCCATACGTGCGCCACCACTGACTGGCTTCATCATACCACTCATACCAGAATTGCACTGCAATCTTGTTATCTGTGAAGGCAAAGAGCTCCTTTCGTAGGCGATAGCCATTCTCCCTCTTCCATTTATCTGTGAGAAACTGCTTAATCTCATCGCGGCCCGTCAGAAATGTGCTACGGTTACGCCAGATGGAATCCGGGGTGTACGCCATTTTGACGCCATCTGGGTTTCTATAACTCTTAGTAAGTAAAGCCAGTTGGAAGACAGGGGAAATATGGGGTATACAAACCTGGTGTTCCAGGCATCTTGGGCGGCCTTGACTTTAATTTGGGCCGTCTCTGCTGTGAATGGGGGGTATGGGGCTCTTCCTTCTTGCGCGGCCATTGTGAGCAAGGATGCAGTCGTGAAGAATTGCTTCAGTTGTTGAGTTGTACAATCAATGAAGAAGAAGCAACGCTTGGCATTCTACGCATGCTCTATTTATGTAAAATCTGAGTTTGCCTCTCTTTTCATTTATACTTCTTATCTAGCGCCGCAACTAAGGCAGCTTGGCCCGAATCTTCCAGCGCTATTAGTACAGCGTCGTAATATTTGCTTTAGCTCATCTAGCGTGGGTTACATCATTGAATGGCCGCTCTCTCTTTGCCAGCGGCACAGCAGCGGCATAGCTATCGGTGCGGTTGTCGGCAGTTATGGAGAACTTTGCGCCATTTCCGCGGTATCCGCCCGGAAACACAAATAACGTTAGCTATCGAATAAGATGAATAGGAATGCGCTACTTGCGCCGAATTGAAGAGTTTCAGCAATTGCATGTTACAATCCTAAAGGATAACATGATTCATTCCGTTAGAACTTTGGAACCACATATTGCACTTTCGGTACTTCGGTACTTCGTAGACCACTACTCTTTAGAAGCTGTTGCACGTAAAAGTCATAGTAAATATATCAAATGCAGAGACAAGTGGCTCCAAAGGAATTGTGAACTAGCGTTACAAGCTTCAATTGTTCTAAACATTCATCGCTAACTACTTATACAGCATAAGCTTAATGTAGCCCTCAAGGCTGCACGTTGCGTCATGTACAGCTTGATCAGTTTGATTACCCATTCCTATTCCCCCCATGTCATTTCAAAGTCGCCCTCATGCGGCAGTCAAAGTGCCGGCCTCAATGTTGTTGCCAATGGGGTCATGGATGAAAGAGGCGTAGTACTGAGGGTGGATTCCAGCTCGAATACCGGGAGCTCCATTGTCCTTTGCGCCCGCAGAAAGAGAGGCGGCGTGGAAAGCATCAACAGCCTTGGTATCTATAAATAAACAGTTAGTAGTCATATCAGTTGAAAGGATGCACAGAAAACTAGATGGGGCGAATATGTGAAGGAAGAATAATATCTTTTTACTTACCTGCTGCTAGGAAAGCGACGTGAGCGTAGCTGGACTTGTCGCTAGATTTCAGGACGAACTCAGGTCCGGCGGTGCCAAAGCCAACCATACCCTCTGGGAAACCGGGAAGTACGTTCAATCCGAGAGTCTTGAGGACATTGGTATAGAATTGAACAGTGGGGGCGAAGTCAGCCTGAGCGACCTTGACGAGAACGTGTCCGATAGGCATTATAGTTGTAGCGGATGAAGGTCTTAGACTAAGTTAAAAATGGAGATTTGGTGTTGTAATTGTGTTAAATTGTCTTGATAGAAGTTGAACGTTAGTTGTGTGTATTGTATTTCGATTCTAGAGGGGGATCGCTTCATGGTCTTATATACGCGACCCCAAGACGTTGCTCTTAGTCTAGTTCGAATAGATTTGCTTCATTATGCCCAGCACGGATGCTGATAAATCACAACTTCAGAGCGAGTACCCAAAATCTATCAATGATTACACATCTTTCATCACCAAATCCCACTTCAATACATTCAGTGGTATCACCAGTTGCTACTTCGCAGGCTTTCCGCCAGGATCCAGCTGAGTCGGAGAAGCCAGAATGGCGACGCTAATACCATTTAGGTAACCAGTACCCTTGTCATCTTCGGCTGGTTGGTCGGCAAAGACAGCGTTGGAAGAAATAGAGTAGGCACTAAACTTCTTGAAGAGGCTGGTACCCTGGTACTGAGAGTTGCTGAAGTGTTGCCTATTTAGAAGTTTCGGTATATATATGCATCTCCTCGTTGGAATCTTAAGATACAAAGCAATCGCTTATACAAGTCGTTGAACTAGTAATTGATAGTTAAGTCGTGGGGAATAGCCTATCCGTCACGATTACAATTACCTAGTTTATACTCCGTATACGTGAGTATAATTCAGCTTGATCTACCAGTAATGCTACAATATTATAAACAAGACGATCGCCTGATGAAAATATTCCAAATGCCTATTCCTTTCATATCGGATCAAGGTGTCTCCCAGTTCATCCTGCGGCACCAATCGGTGAAGACTTCTTTCGGCATTAGAAGATATCCGGTTGATGGCTCCAGCTGAGCATTTTCGTACCAGTCTTTCCACTTCGTTGCTGTAGATTGGGCAGTTCTTGCAACACTGAGCTTGATTGCCATGAAAAGTTCTGCCTGAGATTCGTTTGACAAATTTATCTTCTTTATCTGAAGGATGTTCGATGCATACTTCTGCGCCGTCTCTTCGCAGTAAGCATTCGCTATCGGGTCCAAAGAAAAGAGTAGTCGATTTATTACGATGGAGACAGCAAAGCTGAATCCGAGAGCCTCATGCTGCCTGTCTGTATCTATTGGCATATTAAAGCAGCCCGCCGCAGCTGACCCGAAATAGCTTTCTTGCCACTGCAAACATGCTAGTCGAAGTCGAAATAAATTGCTCATAACATCGTCAATCCAATAGTCAGGAGTATCGTCGCGAGTGACACAAATAATTTGCGTCGTTTTATGGAAATATTCCGGCACATGGCATACGTTGGTCAGTAGCGCTACAATTGGCTCACTCCTATCGGAAAACAGATTGTCGTTTGTAGGTATTGAGCGCAGCACCGCTTGCCATTCACCATCACTTAAGAAACAGCTCTGATTAACGTTGAGCGCGTCGTGAAACTAGATACATCGTTAGTAATCCAGATCCTACGCTAAATATATGCGGGAATGATGAGAGGGTTACAATTTGACCAACATGGGATAGCAGTAGTGCCTTCTCGAAGTCGCTCTGACAGCGTTCAGGGCCACGAAGTTTGATCAGTGCTGCTGCCCCTGTGGAGTGGTAGTTCCAAGCATCTTCCGTCGACATCTTCAACAGCTATGTAGTTCCGTAAGTAGAAATATTAGATATATTTGTTACGCGCATCAAGTTACCTCATATATTCCAAGTAGCTCTGTGGCACAGAGCACGTCTGGCCGAAGACGTGTGTCGGGAGACTGCAGCTCGGCTTGAAGAGCCGCCAGTGCTTCCGAGTAAAGCTTCAATATGCTACTGCATATCCGCTCCGATGGGGAAACAAGCCATTGCTGAGCTCTAGCGGTCACACATGCAGCAGCCTTGTCTAAGGCACCATTCTGCCCGATGCGGGCCGGAAGATAGTTCAAGTATGACCAATGCCGGCGGCCGAGAATATCGCTTAACATATCCGGTTTGCTTGCAAGAGAGCTTGCCGTCGCATAGCTAATGTGAAATGAGGTCAATTGTGACAGATCAAGAAGATCAAAGTTGTACTGCGCCCTCATTCTCTCGTACTGACAGCTCGGTAGGCTCGGTACGATGGCCCGAATTGCCTCCCAGGCGATATCTCTCTTTCCATTCCCTTTACCATAAAAGATTTCAGATGGATACTGTATCAGGTTATGCTGTCCATAACCGCCTCGTTTTCGTCTGGCATGGGCAGGTTTGCTCATAGCCTGCTTCCGTATAAGTTTCCTAGCCTGTTTATCATCGGGAAGCAGCCGATTAGTTGCCGTAATAAAAACAAGATCCGGCATGGTGTCTGTGTTGGCGATGAGGAATCAACTTTTACGAGTATACATAAGAGCCTTGCAGAAAAATACGGAGAATATCCGCTAGATTTAGAAAATTCGAAAAGAGTTCATGTTTAAGAGAGTTTCAGCCTTCAAGTGGCCATGAATGCCGACCGTCTAGTGTTCTTTGGGGAGCTCCACTTAAGAACTCGGATAAGGAAGCGAAGAGTGGCGTTGGATGCGGGGCAGCAAAATGACAAGGGTACTGGTGTCCATAACAGGAATGGTGTTTTACTTGTGGCCGTCGAGGGTAGAAGACTGATTAGTATATCGAAGACTCGAGATGGACCATGGCGAAAGCCAATACTTTTTCTACTTACAACCCCGAAATAATATTATGGAGAACCCTTGGTAATCGGTAGGATAATATGCAACCCTTCGTTTGGAATCATTCATATTCAGCCTCGGAAGGGCTCGATTCAGTTCCACAATCACTTACCCTGACGAAACCGGCTGCTTAATTGCTGTTTCGCCATAGCGGAAAGTGACGGCGCACAGAGCACAGTTTACAGGAGAGACAGACTTAGCTGCAACAGGTCATTTGTAGCTGACACGCTCTTGTTTCGAAATCAGACTTCCTTGTCAAACCAAAAGCAGGTTTCATTGTCATGGATTTCGAGAAGAGATAGTTATCAGAACATTGCTTCACACTATTCTATCACTAAAACGGACAATGGATGCGCAGCCAGTTCTTTCTGCTTCAACTCACCTATCTCCATCCCAGCAACATCTTCATTAATAGGGATTAGAACCTCACAATGATTATCGATCTTGAGTGGATGTATGCTTTGTCTGTGGAGATGTTTCACGCTCTCCTCCCCTCTCTCGCTCAACCTGACCCCCCTCTCTCAGAGGATTTCCCTTGCCGTGAAAATACGGCTGGGCCAGCAGTAATAGAGTCACAAAGCCTCAGGGTGGGTGATTCATGCCGCCGAACTCATTCCATCCACTTATCATAGTTGGTAGACGAGTAGGCACCTGTAAAACTTGCCGAGGCTGTGTATAGAGTCAAAGCTCTAAAAACTACTCAGAGAGCTTGCCAATCTTAAATCTAATAGAGAATAACACATTATAGTCTAGAAGCGGTATTCCATCGGCGTACATAGTAAGTTGAAGAGAAAATTGTGCTTAGGAGGCAGGGCTCGCCATGATAGTGTTCAGTTCTGAAGTTCTTTCCTATAGGCTTGATGATCACAGACCTTTCAAGAGTGTTGAAGATTATAACATCATCAACAGAATAGAGGCTATGAGACAACGGTTTTATCCAGCGTCGTTCAATCTCCCGGAGAAGCCAGCTCAGTAAATGGCTTAAAAGGGGAATAATCATAGGATCAAGCCAGTTAATGAAAAGTTTGGGTTGCATAATAAGTCCTGGGCATGCAACTTCAGGTAGTTATAGACCAGATCAAATTAGAGAAAGACATTGAAATATATAATCAACGCGTTGAATTAATGTGAAATTTAAGAATAACTGTGTAGCCAAAATAAACCAGTATTAAGGGGGGTTGGAAATTTCTTCACGGATATCCGTGAAGCTCACCATCGGCCGCTTTGTAATGCTGCTTTTGGCGGGGTATCTCAAGCGTTTATGCGGACCATTTTCCACTCCAAAAGCACTAGATGCGGGATACGGAAGAAGGATTGCGACAAATTCCGCCAGGGTCCATGTTATGCATTTGGCGAGCATTTTTATAGTAGCTTCATATTTCCGATGGCCAGTTAACTGGAATTGATGTGATGAAAACTGCAGTCGCCATTTGGAGTGCAAATAGGTGAAGTCATCGTTCACGGAGAGCCATGAATAGTACAGGAAATTTATAAGCATGTATTCTAAGTTTAATCTAAGCAATACTTCAGCTTCGACAGTTATATAAAGATCATTTCAAACGGTCTCCAAGCGAATTTTATTCACTCAGTATTGATATCTTTCAATTAGATTTGACGACAACATGACTGCAGAAACTCTCTCACTTGAAGGCAAGACTGCCTTGATCACTGGCTCGGGTAGAGAAAATGGCATCGGCGCTGCCATTGCCAGAGCTTTTGCCCGGAACGGTGCAGCTGTTGCAATCCACTATGTCTCGGAGAGCTCCAAGGTGCGGGCTGAGAAGGTTGCAGCAGACATTAGTCGGGAGTTTGGAACCAAAACTGCCGTTGTACAAGGAGCGGTGGAGAAAGCTAGCAATGCGGCGAAGATAGTCAAAGAAACCTTGGAAGGACTTGGCGCCTCCCACATTGACATTCTCGGTATGTACTTGAAAAAAAAATCAAGCTTTGTTAAATGAGACTTAGACAGACGTAGCTGACGATTAGCTGTGACCCAGTGAATAACGCTGGATATGGAAATCCTAAAAGTCTCCTGGAGGCAACGCCAGAATTGCTCGAAGCCGAATTCGGCATCAATGTCTTTGGCTCAGTTTACCTAACACAAGCTGTCATTGGACTAGGGAAAATGCCTAGAGGCGGGCGTATAATCAATGTCGGCTCTATTGCCTCAAAACTTGGTCCTGAAGTCAGTGCAGTCTACGGCGCATCAAAGGCTGCGCAAGACAGTCTCACGGCATCCTGGGCTGGCCAGGTGAGTTTTTCTTTTTGACAAGATTCCTATTCTCACAAGAATATACTGTTTCTAATGGCGAGTAATAGCTTGGCCGTAGCCGCGGAATTACCGTTAACACCCTTGCCCCGGGGCCAATCCTAACCGACATGTCGAAACCGTTCTTGGAGGCAACTGAAGGATCTTCAGCTGATTTGATGAAAGCGGTAGAGGCGGGGACGCGAGCTGAGGCACGAATTGGGACAGTTGAGGACATGGCCGACGCTGCGTTGCTCCTCGTTTCGGAGAAGAGCCGCTGGCTTACCGCTCAATGGATCTCGGTCAGCGGTGGAGTCACTGGGACTATGTAAATGGGCTTTCAGGCTGCCTTCTAAAATGGTCCGCTCAACCGAAGTAAAATCACGGCTACCCACGGGGTTTTGAAAGTTGTCTCTACCATACTATACGAGAGTAACCATAATATGGGCCAAATATAGTGAGATAAAATCGTGTTAAACTTATTCAAAGATATCTGGCCTTTCTTGCCGTTACCAGAGCTGACTATTGCGAGTCTGGAGTTTATTATCTCTTAATCCAGCGTAGTTGACGTTCCAAGTACGGTGCAGTGTTAACGTAGAATCATCCCAATCACGTCACTGTTGAAAATCACGATACTTGAATTATTCAGTGCTTTTGTAAATACTTAAAGTACACCATTGTGATTTGCTAAGAGATTGAAAGTTCCACAACAGTGATTAGGGGGTTTATTTACAGCTCTTAGACATGTGATTGTTATTGGAAGTGTAGTGGGCGCGACACGTGGTTCAGTTTCAGCTTCGAGGGCCAAATCAGCCAATCGTTACACTGGATAAGGTTAACGGTCAAGTATTTGATAGTGAAAGCGATACTTCGTATAAAATTGTGCCGAAACGCGAGAGATAGCCTTTGGAAAAGAGCTGTATGGAATTAGTTGAGCGGAGTTTAGGAAATATATGCGGACAAAGCTATCTAAAGATGGTATAACGACCCACATTATAATGCTACCGATCCCGCTAACTCGCACTTAAAAACGAGTAGGTTAGCCTAGCATTACTAAACTCCGGATTGCCATGCCTGGCAGATGGGAATTAATAAGCATAATTGTTGCACGGAACTCCGTGAAATGGATCTTAGGGGTAAACACGGTAAATTATACCTTCGGCATCCATACGGAATAAATGAATTCAGCAAAGTGCATTTCCAAGCACCAATAACACTAAGCCGCAAGATTCAACTGTAGCATCCGGTAACTGACAAAATGCACGAGGGGCAGAAACGAATACCTTCCAGCAACATTGAAGCAACCCGCCATTGTCCGCTATGTAAGAAAACATTCAATCAGGGTAGGGAATATCTGGAATCTCGTAAAATATTACTCCGTAGTTATGCTTATTTCTAAACACGCACTAATATCCATGTGTTAGAGTCCTCGTGCAAGCGGCACTACTACTACTGTCGCTCCAAACTTCCTGACACGAACAGATCTCGCAGGCGATCTTGCGCCGCATGCGTTCGAGCAAAAACTCGTTGCATCATACCTGAAGATACGAGCTCAGAGGCTTGCATTCGTTGCCGTGACCGGAGTGCCGAATGCGAGTTTTCTGTGGCAGCACAGCGAAAGAGGGAGTCTCGTGGAAGCGATGTAAGTGGTGCAACTCGCTCCGCGGATAAGCCTTCAGAGCCTCATGGGAGTACATCCTCTCTGGCCCTCATCAGAGGGTCCAGCCAATCTACAAACTTGGAAACCACCGCCTTTTCACAGGGCTCCGCTAATTCTTTGACCTCCCTCGGATGGTCAATGGAAAGCACGTGGGATGGTTTCAAAAATCCTGGCTTGTCTTTCGATACTCCACGGTTTGTTGAACTTGGTATCGAGCCTTTGGTTATTCCTTGGAGTGAAGGTGAAGAACCCTGCATAGTCGGGAGTGGCATATCTGCCTTGACACCATGGGATTTCTCTGGCCCTTTGTTGTTTAAACGTCGGACTTTTTCTAAGCCAAACCAAGGCCCCCTAGTGTCGTTGGCACTGCAGATATTGCGATCTTATCCCTTTATGATACTCCGAAAAGCCGCGCTGCCGCCGTTTATTAACCCTATGCAAGTCTCGTGGGCTGAGACTAGAATTGGCCCGCGACAACAGGTCAGTTGATGCGCTTGCCCACCCTCATATCCTTACACGCTTGTTATCAGCAAAGCTGAGCCACAGCTTGTAAATATCATAATCAAAATCCCCCATTTATATATTCGGAAATTCTCATGAATAATGTATTCCTACTAATATTTCCTCATTGAGCAGTCCTTACTTACGTGTATGAGCCTGGTGTCGCTGTTCAAATCTCGAACTGATTCCAGCAGGAATCTTGTATGGAGGCTTATCAAGCTTGAGCAAGAAAAAATACTTTCCAAGGTATGCGTCAGCTGTTGTTATTTTGAATTTAGGAATAACCATTACTAGCATGCGGAGTTCGATAAATGGGAGCTCCTGGCTGCTTTCCAAGCCCTGCTCGTATACTGTCTGCTGCGCATCCAGGATGTGCCGGTGAACAATGACGGCTTCGAAGCCGCCCTTCTCACTACCGTGAATGTAAGTACAATTTCTCCCTAAATCTAATATGCTCTCTGCTCTGACGACCATGAAAGCTTGTATTCATTGCTCTAATGTCGTCGACCGGGGGAGTCCGTAAGTCAGAGCTTCCCGATGACCCCGGCGTAACCTGGATGGACTGGATCTTCAACGAATCAAGGAGACGGTGAGCACTCCTGTCAACATATTATTGCCGTTTTAAATATAATTCATGCTGACCCACCGGGAAGGACGGTAATTATCTTTCAAATCCTCAATATTTTAATTGAGATGTCAACTGAGGTTTCTTCTTTTCCTGGTTGCGGCTTCGTTCTTATACCCCTCGCAAACAGTGCGACTCTATGGAATGCAAATTGTATTGAGGAATGGCAAAAAGAATTCGAAATCTGCAGTAAGGAGCGGAAAGTGCATGGCCTCTTGCGAACGGGAGTGTTGATGAAGATTCTGTTACCCAATAACTGCTTTGTACTCGAGTCGGTGGAGTGGGAAGACTGGAGGGGAGAGGTTGGTGAGATAGGAACACTCGTGATGATTGTGGGGGCGTTGTTGACTCCAACAAGAAATTGATTGTTCGCTGAGCTCTATCGGTAGGCGGCGATTGCGCCGGGTGGGTTGCAAAGCAGGAAGGCTGAATGTAATATTCACCTTTTTTCTTCTTTGGGTTATTCAGTATAGTATTAGTTATTATAAATATGATACACAGAGACTCTGCAATAGTAGTCTCCTTATTCGTCTACTTTTATATAGTATAAACCGCTTCTCCCTTTAACGTAACTCACTCTCACCCCATCCCCAAGCCTCTCGAATATCCTCTTTTCGCACGTCGTCCGGCTACTTCCGCTGTTATCCAGCTTCCACAGCAAAGGCTGCAGTGTAGCCGCCAAGCCAACACAGCTATGGTCCCTTATCGTTACCTTGCTCGCAATCACGGCCGCAATCACCGCCAGCAGCAGCTGCAGCCCGACCGTCAAACCCAAGATTATATGTACATACGTCCAGCTGGTGATGTCCAGCTCGATGCCCTTCAAGGGCAGCAATCCCGTGGCGTTGATATTTGTGTTGACTTGCGCCGTGATAGCAACGACACCGACAGCAAAGGATGCCATAAGCTGACCCATACCGGTATTATTGCCTCCTTGGGGTCCTCCGTAGTAAGATTCAGCTGGATAGCTCTGGAACTGGAAGTGCCTGGTGCTGTTGAAGCTGACTCCGATGGTCGAAGCGCCGTAGCCCTGTAGGGCGATGGCTGAGGCGGCCAAACTGGTTACGTTGACGCCGACATCCTGTAACGGGTTCTGGACATTAGTAACCGGCCCTATGGTGACGTTGCAGTTGTAAAACCACGGATCTGTTGCCGAGGCTTCAAACGCCAAGACATGCCCCCACGTCGGCCCGGACCCACGATCGGGATCTACCATGAAGGTTGTTTGCGATCCTCCATTCTGAGCGGGAATCGTTAGCTGGGTCTTGTTTGCGTTGTCAATGGTAATTGTGCGCTGTGTCCCATCTCCCCCCTTGAGAACCCTCCAACTCTGACATGTTGCCTGCGTAGATATCGATCGGTTCGTCGCCACCGACTGGTAGTAATCCAGGTTATCTGGTGTTGCTTCGTAGAAGACATAATAGCATGAATCCAAGTCACAATACATCAAATCTCCATCCGAGTTAAAGAGACTTCCGGCCTTGGGCATCTCATCGATGTCGCCGAATCCGTATGCAAGAGCGACAAGGCCATAGCTGAGTTTTCAATATTAGCCACGACAGCCTTCACGCCCCCACGTTCATATACTCACTTGTTTGCAGTGTATCTCAGAGCACTGATGGCTTGTGAATTAGACGATAGAACTTTGCCGGTCTGGATATTGCTCATGTCTGGTATGGCGACAATCCCAGGTGTGGTCACGGCGATTGTATCGGCCGAGTTAATGTTGTAAGTCAGGCCAAGCGTCGCGACAGCTATTTGCGAAGCCTAAATGAAGCCGTCACAATTAGCTCAAGTGTCCAAAAAACCATGCTTCATCTAAAAGCAAGAATTAGAGCATATTACTTACCACGTTGACCAAAACCCAGAACAAAACATACACCCTCACCCAGTGCCGACGCGTCACATAGCCCAGTTGGAAGAGACAGCTAAAACTTTCGCTCTGCAGGATATAATCGGCCTTTGGACGTTGAAGAGGCTCAAAATTAGCAAGGTCCCTGTGTTATGATCGTGGCGCAGCTCAACGTTGCCTACCTCTCTCGGCATCCACTCGTACCAACTCAGAACCCACCACCTCAACTCCCTCACGAGATGTTTCAAAGAACTCGCAATATTCAAACCCAGCGCGATAGACAGCGCAATAATCAGCGTGTTGAACTCCTTCTTCTTATTGCTGATCATGGCCGCCTTCCGCGAATACCGCCACAACACCAAGTACGTCCCCATTACCAACACCGCCGTCATAAACCATCGCACCAAGCACGCAAAGAGCAGCCGCTTCAGCTGATTCCTGCGCTTGAAGTACTCGTTGGAGAAACTGTCAGTGCGGCCATCGCTGCGCCAACTGTCGCTGCGCCAGCTCAACAGCGAGGGCGGGATTTTCATAGCTGTCACTGCCGTGCGCATCTTGGATGCGTGTTTTCCCTCAACCGGAGCGCCCGCACTCACTGGTTGAAATCGGTTACATATTCGTGTGGACTCGACTCGATGATAGTTGGCGGCAGCCAATTTATGAGAGTAGCTTTACTTTGTCTCTCTTCTGTCTCGAGACCGGCATCTGCCAATTTTGAAACAGGAGTTCACACGTGAAGCAGCTGGAGTAGAAAAATAGAATGAAACCAGACAGATTCACTTCCAGAATGTGTTTTTGTCAAGCTGAACCGTTAGAGTTCAGGCGGCACCTTTACAAAACCATACTAGCACCCTGATACTAGCAGCTCTCTGAACCACAAAAAAATTGTTCGAGCAACAAAAAGGAAGGCCCCGTAGTTCCAGACAATCTGCCCCATTCTAATTTTGAGCCTCAAGTTGGTTGAGACACGGCCTTCTTTCTCTCTCCAGTGGTATTTTTCATTTCATTTCGGCATGGCTCATAAGTCTTACTCATTTGCACAAGAATTGTGGCAGTGCTCGTTTGGAGCCATACTTGATGTGGACTCGTAACGAATCGCGATAACCGTAGGGCTAGCCATTCTAAGTCGCCGAAGAGCGTATCCCCCTGGTTTTGTGAGGATAGATTCGGCAGATTTCCGCCGTGATGTAAAAGCTTGACTTCTTGTTTTTATTGTGCTGTTGAGAGCTGCTGCTAGCTATGCAATTGATTGTGGTGTGCTGCATAGCTCTCGCCACACACATAAGGTTATCCTTAGAGGATGAGCAATGTGGCGAATTGGTTCCCTTCGCACAATTAAGTAACAACTGGTCCTTCAGTCAGTACCCAGCACAGTGTTATCTTGCGGAAATGAATTGAGGCCTCACAAAGACCCTATAATAGTGTAGGCAGTCATCGCACGGGCCAGCAACCAAGTCAAGTCATCGGCAGCACCGTCACGCCGTTGCGTTCCATCGTCTTTTACCGGCACGGCCCAGATTTCCTGATCAAACTTGGCTCAGAATATCTTCTCCATTATTCCTTAGCTAATCAAATATCCAATGACCATCTTCGTTTTAGAGCGTATTTGGTTCCGGAGGCCTGAGAGGCTCCTGTTTAACTCTTTGTGTCCATTCCATCACCGTTTCGACTTACAAAAAAACACGACACGGTTCTGTAAAATAGCTCATCCACGTCATTCCGTCATAGTTCATTCATATCCCATCAAGGCAACTATTCAACGCTGTCTCGGGGCCTTTTTTTCTTTTTTTCCCTTCTCTATTTATATACCGTGAAATATCACGCCACATAACAATAGTCTAGAGCCCAACGGCACTTGCAAGCCAATTGGCGGCATCAAGAGTCCCGCTCAAAATACTAACGAACCCCCCCTTGGCCAAGCTGAGCATAGCTTCTACCAGAGAATCTAGCTTGAGACACTTCCGCTCCAGCGGAGAAAACAGCATCGGCGATGTTGTCAAACTCAACAGCACTATTACGCATTCACGCAGCGCCGCGGAGTAACTGAGCGGTATTTCTCCTTCTCTTTCAGTCTTCCATGATGCGTATTTGCCTCTCGTTGGCGCAATTGAGCCTGCAGTTGGCATATGCGTCAGCACCCAGTTATGCATCTTGAAAAAAAGCAAGCACGCAAAAGAAAACAACTGAAGGAAAAGGGTCCAGTTGTCCCCCGTACAACGGCCGGTGGCCAAATGCGACGCAATAACTTGAAATGTACATACTACTGCACCACCGCACCAAGATCCATGTTCACGATGCACGACCCTCTCAATCAAGAATCTCGTCTCCACAGACATGGGCCCATTCCTCTCTCCACAAAGCTCATATAAGGTGCTTTTTCGCTGTTCTCCATCCCTACCCAGGTCGACAGAGCACGGAGCACGGGAAGCACTGAGACACACAGATTCGTCCCTCCACCAGGCAAAATGGTCCAGTCGCAGCATCTCCGTAGTACCCAAAAAAATCTTCATCGCTTAGTTACCTAGCTTCTAATCTGTCCATCTACTCCATAAATCCTTTCGCGATCCTTCCATCTCCATCTTTCCCGTTATCACTGTCATCCATTCACGCCCCCCTTGACTTGGCCTCATGTATGTACATGTACTCTACTCGTATCCTCGTTATCCATACCGTCATGCATCTTACACGTACCCGCCTCTTCACATACACTCCCCTAAAAAATACTTGTATGTATATGAAATACTACTACCACTAAAACAATACCAGTAAAATCAATAAAAGGGCCCCCTCCCCCCCCATCGTCAGGCATCAAGACGTAAGCAACCTTATAAAAACAGCCACTCCTCTCTCAACACATGTTCCCTCTTCCCCCTTCTCATGCACATCCGCCCAAATGCACGACGAATGCACGTCGGTCGCTTGCTTGCTTGCTTGCTTGCGTTCTGCCGTGCTTCACTCCTCTCTCATACGAGAAGCTCTCTCCCCTAGCCTAGAGAGAGCCGCTCCCTCAACTCAAGTTTCTCATGTCATACTTTTGTTATAGCCAGTTCCCTCCGTCTTCCAACCTCGTCCGATAGGTTCGATGAGACGGAGGAAAAGTAAGAATAAAGATTATACGCCCTGAGATGAGATATTGAGATGCATATCACGGCCGCAGCGAGGAGGGAACAGAAGCACTGCCCAATCCCAGTCCATGGCTTGACTTTCATGCACGTACTTCGCCCCCCGCAAAGTTGCCGAGCTCGTCGCCGCCAGTGCTTACAAAATGCTTTCCTCTGAATGACAACGATGGGAGAGATGCCGAATAGCGGATATGTTGCCTCCCTTCTAGACCCTGCCAAGCATGTACAACTCCGTAGTGAACATGGTGAACTACCGAAAGGCCAGGATCTAAGGCTCCAGCTGGGGTTTTGCTGGCAGTGGTCCTCACGCCACGTCCCCCAGGCAAAGGCCGCCACCAAGTGGGCCGTCGACTATCCATGAGAAAAAGCCAAGTCTGCCATGCAGCATGGACAGGTCATCACATGGAGTCACATGTAACCATAATTCACACGAGGGACACAGCATACCACAAGGGCGTCGTAATTGAGGAGCATAATATCTTTTTTTTAATCTAGGCAATTCCATTTATGTCTGATCTCTTTGTAGTAGTAGTAGTACCAGAATGCCTTTTGAACCAATTGAATCAATACCATTAGCAACCGACTTTTCCTTTCCCGTTTCCAGCCTGCTCGTAGTAGCCCAATGCACCCTGGACCTAAGCACCAACCCGTCGGCCGCCTTTCAGTCCATTTCCTAAACAACAAATGAGAGCATCGACAAGTCATTATCAAATCGCCTGGTCCGCTTGTTCATAACGGTCTGGAGCCGTAAGAGACGTATAGAGCAAAGTGAAGAAAAAAGAAGAAAAAAAAACAAATAGGAGATAACCACAAAGGAGAGATAACCGTAGTGGCAAAATTACTCCAATGCAAGACCTGTCATGAACCGAACCCAGAGCGCAAAATAAAACAAGAGCAGAAAAAGAAATGAGAGCCAGTTTTCCATATGCCCTTATGAGCGCCAAGCGAAAAGCAAAAATAGCAGAATCCCTGTCGTATGTGACCAAACTCCAAAAGCTAAAAACACAAAGCCGAAAAAGCAAATAAAGGAAATATAGAAAAAAAGAGTTCTCGCTTTAGTTGTTGCTGTGAATAAGAGAAGCCAAGGCCGCAAAAGCGAGTCCTAAAAAAATGTTTGCTGATAAAAAGCGACGAGGCCATGTTTGTAAGAGCCTCTCATTGTTAAACCAGGGGCATTGTATTGCTTTGTCAGCTGTCCAAACCCAAAAACCAGTTGTAAAAACTTTGTGTTCAACCTTGAGTGAAAAAAAAAAATAATAAAACCCTCGCGTTAAGTGAGGAATATCCTGCATATCGCAGCTGTCCTCATCCGATAGCCGCTGCCAGTGGTCATCTAGCCTCGGATGGCGGTTGCGGTATGAGGCTCTCCGCCCCAGCGAAATCGCTGTTGAATCATCTGCTGGGCAAAAAAGGGAGCATCAGTTGGCGACGTGGAAAAGGATGGCGATGGCGATCTCATATGAGGCATCGACTTGGGAGCCGACGGCTGGTCCCTGCTGATGAGGACAGAGGACATGGAGTCGAGGGCAGACGAGTTCGATGCCGCGAGATAGTCGGCGGTCAACGGCCTAGTAAGTTTCATATCAACGGGGTGATGATGAAGGCTGTGATGAGCCGCAGGGCCGGCATGGTGAAGAGGGCCGTGAGGAACTACTGCAGAAGACACCGTTGTCGGGCTAACGCTCTCGTTCTCATCGGCCTTGGTCGTGCCATTAGTCGCAGCCGCGGGGGATGTCTTCGAACCAAACTGTAAAACGAAAAGAAAAACCAAATGTCAGCTACCAATTCCCATCCCATTTTTTTTTTAAGTTTTATATTTTTCAGACGTTCCAGCCCATGTCACTTCCAGCCTCTCCCGTTTTCGTTGCGTTGAACTGCACGAGTTCCTTGTAACCAACTAGATTGCGGCAGGCGGCTGGGGCGGCTGGGGGACACTGAAGTGGTCTCCGGGGGTACGTACAAAGCAGTATTTACTGACGAGCTCCTCATATGAGGAGCTAGAAAGGCCGAGGCCAAGGCCAACACCGGGCGAAGGGGCGGCGGCGGCAGCGGCAGCAGCAGCAGCAGTGGACTGGCTGGACGCCGCAGCAGGCGGTGTGCTCAAGGGAGGGCCAAAGTTCATGGGGCTCGGGCTATCGCGGACATTCCTCTTCATATACAAAGCGTCCCTGTCCTTGCTCGCAGAATCCTTGGCAGCCTGGACGGCAGCACTCAGTGAGGCACCAAAATCATAACGGTTGGCAAAGGCCAGTCCACTGGGAGCGGTCAGGCCCAAGCCCTTGGAAATGTTATCACTAGCCAAGTTGCTAGTTGACTTGGTCTTGAGGCGGAGGCCGGGAGTGTTGGACTCGCCCAAGTAGTCGAGATGGTCATCAAACTTAAACTTTGGTTTCTTATCAAAATCATCAAACGAAGCAGGCATCTGCAGAGACCGGCCGGCGGCCGCAGAGTTCTGCTTCCGGTTGCTTCGCGGCAGACTGCTAGTCGACCGCGATCCAGCACCTTGGAAGGAGTTCTTACCATTCTGTGGCTTGAACTGCTTTCGAAAGTCAACCTGGAAGTTGGAGTTGTTGTTGCTGTCCCAATACTCCTGGCCATTGACGTTGTAGCGAACGCAAAAGTACAATGTCTTTGTCTCCAGGTTAGTGGTGTCCGACAGCTTGATGGAAAAGGTGAAGCGATCTTGGCTGATACGAGTAACGACGGGGCGGATCTCGTGGCTGAACTCAGCAACAACTTCCGACGTCGTCTTCCAGTAGTCCAATGTAAACCGGCAGACAACAGTCTTGTGGAAGGAGATGTTGGAGACAACAACAGAGCCCATCATCGACTTTTGATCCGGAGAGAGCCAAACTCTCTCTACACGAACAGGCTGCTCTCGTCTCTGGAGGGAGTCATGGGGGAAGTTGTTTGTGATCAGCTGCCAGTCAAATGGCGGCGATCGAGAAACAGGGCCCCTTTTCTCACCCCCAGGGAAGGGATACTCAGCATCGCTTTCATAGTTCTCCACTGGCGACGAGCCTGCACTGACGGCAAGAGGTCGATCAACCTGAAGGAAGTGGCGGATGTGCTCCAGATGGGAGTCAAAATGGACGGCCTTGGCAAACACGGGGGTACCAGGCATGCTCGAGGGCCGCTTGTAACCCCGCAGAGCCGGTCGGACCAGCTCGCCAGACTTCTTGCGTACCATGGGAGGCTTCGGCCGCATGTCATCTTCAGAGTCCTCCGAGACAGTCTGGGAGTTCTCTGCAGACGTCATGATGGCAGACGCATCGGGATCGGTAGCAGATCGAACATGGCCTTTTCGACGCTTAGGAAGCTCGCTCAATGTCATGGCACTGAAGCTAGTGTGTATCATGCTCCGAGGAGTAGCATCGTCATCGAGGCTTAGTCTCGATTCTTTGCTTGGGGGTGACGGCGTCCGGGGTTGAGGGATCTGGCTGACAGCATCCCTAAGCTTCCCCAGCTTCCTTCCCCGAATTTCCGGACGGCTGTCATCCTCGCTATCGGATGAGGCTGAGTCGGGCGGGGAGATGATGGCACCATTTGGGATGCCTCGATCATCAGTCACCGGCGGGGGGGACTTGCGCAAGCTCGCGCTCACAGGAGGGTTACCAGCGTTCTTGACTTCGTCGGAGGATCCATAGGGGGGAGACGGCGTAGCGTGAGCCTCAGTGTTGGACGGTGTGGCAGACGGCGTTCGACGATGCTTGCTGAGGTATGAGGCGGAACGAGGCAGCGAAGGCTTCGGGCCTGAAGTGATTGATGATCGTCGGCTCACATCCGGTGAAACGGTCGCTGAGGAGGCGGGGGATCGGTGGGAGGGCGGCGTGTAAGGCATTCCCAGAACTTAGGCCGGGGGAAACTCTGGGGGGGAATAAAGGCTTCTCTGTTACTGAAATGAAAAATGCGGTTTGAAACGGGCCGTGATAAAAGCTGATGTGTGTCCAAGTCGTCCCGAGTTATATCATAGGATAGAAAAGAGTAGGATTGTTGTCGGTTTGTCAAGGGTAGCGACAGGGAAGCTAGTGTCTAGGTAGGTTGGAAGATCTGGAACACGGGAAAGTACGTTGTCAGCACATTGACGGTTGAGATCTCAAAACAGTAGTAAAATAGATGAGGCATGGGGACAAGGATAGGGCTAGAGGGCAACACATGGTTTATAAACAACCGAAGCTTGGCCCGCAGATATAGTGCTGTGATAGCTCATTCGTGGCTTGCAGAACGTTGTCGAAGGCGTTCCAATTGTGATGCTGATTATTCTTTTTTGGAAGAGCTTGATATAATAAGGAAATAGAGTTTCTCGGAAGCCTTCGTATTGGGCAATATGGCTTTCTGGAAAGACAAGCCGAAATTCAAGGGTGGAACTTACAGCAAGAGGTAGAGGGAGGAGACTTTGGGACTAATTTCTCCGCAGTGCTCAGGAAGCAACGACACGGTCTCAAAACTCGGGCAATATTCCAGCAACCGAGCTAAAAGACTGTGAGGTGCAGCCGTACAAGCACAAACCTGGGTGCGGATGGCGTTGTATATAAGATCGCCAACCGATTGGTCTGGCGAACGATATGGCCGGCTCGTGGGTGAGTTGTCGAGTCGGACAGAGAAAAAGAGACAAGGGGAACGAGAGATTACTATGAATCAACCCCAAGATAGATACGTGATGATGACCGAGGTAAGAGAGAGATGGAAAAAACTAGAGATGCACAGAAAGCACGGCGAGGTTGGCGGACGAGGTTCGAGGGATGAGGTGATGGCACGGCAACGGCGGAGAGACAAGAAGGCTATAGCCTCTGGAGTGATGGGCGCTGACTGAAGGCGGGGAGAGCGTCGTGGGCTGGGCTCCGGGGGGATGAATTAGCCCTTTAAAGAAGAGGAGAGGAGAGGAGAAGTATCAAGCGGCGGTGATGAAGCCGATGAGGATGAGGAAACGGGAAAGATGGGAAGTTGAAGACGGAGGAGGTGGGGAGCGGCTGTTTTTGGATTGCGCGAGACGAGCGACAGATACGTACCGGCCCAGCAGTTGTGCTCCAAGCCAAGCCAAGCCTGCAGGCCAACAAGTACCGGAGCCCAAGGGAATGGGGACAGGGTCAGGCCAGAGGCGAAAAAAAAAAATGGAAAAGAAAAAATTAAAAATCGACTAGAGCGAAGCCATCGTACAGGTACCTGCTAGTGGAAGGCTCGGACCCGGATCCAGGTCGCTATGCGCCGCAGCACCACGCTTGTGTGCACTGCACTGAGACCTTAACTTGCCCTGCTCTAGCCTGCATTGGCCTTGCTTGGACTGGATGGGGGGCTGCAATGCAAAACTTGGCTGGCCGTGGGAGGGGAGCTGGGGCCAATGGCCGGGGGGGTTGATGCCGGCGGCGAAGGAGCCTCTGCTCATCTCGAAATCAAATCTTGTCATCTCGCCGGCCTGGCCTTGCCTGCTCGCTATCGTCCAGGAGCCAAGCACCCCCTCCCTCTCCCAGTCCCAGAGGGCGGCCACACTGGTTCGATGGCTTGAGACGGTGGGCCACCGTCGATCGGCTTGGAGGGTGGCCAGTGTGCCTTAGCCCAGCAGATTCCATATGGATACTAGGGAGGGTTTCCCTAGAAGACGACGCGAGAGGGGCCCTAAGATAGGCGGCCAGCAGGGGGGGGGTTCCATCACGTATGGGCGAGCCGAGCAACGGCGCAGCAGGCGACCTGAACCCCAGCCGGCACCACCACCACCAACAACACAACACTTCAGCAGCCCCATCGTCAAGCCTAGCGCTCTTGCGTCGTAGCAGCAGTGGCCCGAAAGCAACAGCAGCTCTGGCCGTCTCGCCTATTGCTGCTTTGTACAAGTGCCTACAAGCGACAATCTGCAGATGCTTGGACCTTTGATCTTCAACTTTACGGGGGCCCGTGTTAGCTCCATCTTGCTCGCTCGTATGTATGTACAAGTAGGTATGTAGTTACGCTGGCGAATCTAGGTACTCCTTAAACCGGGCTTTGGTGCGATGTTGATGAATACACACACACCCTCTCTCTTCTGATACACATCAATTGATATTCAAAGCACGGCGGCAAAATACAAATGAGAGGCGAAACACCTGCAGATAGCTGCGAGAGACACGGACAGACAGAATCAAGAACAAGAGAGAGACACAAACGGCGGCAAAGGTGTGTGCCAGCCTTCTTGTTCCCCCCCTCCCAAAGCCGGGTGCCGGAGGGATTTGCCAGTGACCATCAGCCAACGAAAGACTCCATCCTCCGTCCAGCAGTAATGCACCCTAATGTAAGAAAGCTGCAGTGTCGACGTCGCATTCTGGATGTCCATTTTTGCGGAGTACACTGCCTCGTTCTCTTGCGTGTCGTCTCAAGGCACTACTAGTCTAATGCTGCTCCGTACAGGGTCATGTACAAGCATGGACGAGTATGCATCTGTATACATGCCTTAATTCATATTGCCTGTATGTACGGAGTACATGATAGAAGACGGTTTTGATCGTGCTAATGCACATGTCCTGTGCACCCCGTGCCATCGCCCTCGGACTCCTTGGAGCCCAAGACAGTAAGAAGCTATGATACCAATGGAGCACCCCAGCTCCTCCAAGCTCGGATTACACGCCAGTGAAGCTGAGGAGGAAAGAGAAAGAAAAGACGGAAGACGGAAAGAAGCGATCCATGGAAAGTGCCGTGATACGAATCAGCGCCAATGAGCAAAAAAACGGCTCAGAGTGTTCCAATTCTATCCAATACTCGTCCGTTAAACACCGGGGGACCCAGCCCGCGGCAGCTGCGGACATTGGGAAGTTACCGGAGTCGGCAGCAAAAGCAGTCAGTCATACGGATACAGGCACGGGGTTTGTCTCGATCGTCATCATCATGTCTTAAAAAGACGCCGTCAATTTTTTTTAGAACGATTCTGATATCTACCTCTCTCCCTCGTCCGCCCAGATAAGCGGCGCAAGAAGAAGCAAAAAAGGCGTCAGTCCCAAAGCGGCCGTGCGCTTTTTGGCGTCGCCTGATAACAATGCGCTTCGCAGTATTAGCTGGGTAGTAGGCGGCCTAGTATTCTCGAAGCGCCGCTTGCACAAAGTAGCAGTGTTAATGATGGAATGCATGGGCTGATTTTCAATGTCAGATGATTTGAGATTTGCGAAAACCCATCTGAACAATCTCGCCAGGCGATGGCGCGTTGCTAACATCTTATTCTCTCAGGCCGGATCAAACTTTTTTTTTTTTTGTAACTGTTCTTATTTTCTTCCATTTCTTACAGTAATACTTAGGACGGCCCCATCCGCGCGCGCCCTCTCTCTGTATTGCTCTCTTCACTTCTTGTCTGGGCTAAGGCGGGTAACCGGTGAAGCCGGATATGGAGAGATGGCCACCACTACTAAGCTACTAAAACGCTACCAGTCGACTTTAGCACCAGCTACTATCGCCCAGGCAATGAGAGATATCCGGCAGCAATCTGGCTACTAATAGGTATTCTTAATTTAGCTCATGTAAAAGAAAAGCGTAGTCGTTTTGAGAGCTCCTCCAGCCGTTCTCCTGGCGTGGCGGTACTAGATCGAACGATTCACAAGCCGTCAATGCGCACATGTAATAGGTATTCGACATCAAATAATGATGTCGTGCGTAATGTGCTGGTGCGAATTACGGCACATACACGTATACTGCCTACCTAGTAGCTATTACTTTGCTCTTCGTACTCGCAAAAGGATTCGGCTGGCGTGGATCTTGGCCGACAGATAAAATTTGCAAATTTTGCACCAAATCTCTGCCCTTGTTGGCTGAAGGCCTGCCGAATGGCATTGAAGGAGGCGACTAGGGGTGTGAAGAGGCGTTCCAAGGTATTTTTCTTGCTTGCAGCCTTGCACTGCAGGCTCCGTGCATACTAGCCAATATGTACGCTGTGCCGGGTCCTCTTTCATTTCATCTCTCTCTGGTGCCGTGCAATTGTCCTGCAGCGAGATGGGGGCAACAAGAATCCGAATTTCTACAACATTCTGCAATGCTTCGCTGCGAGTCTGCCCATCCGACTCCCAAAAACCCATCTTCAGAGCTACCCTCACGCCGGTTGGCTTTCCAAAGGAGAATTTTTTGCGCTCGGCGCCAGGGGCTGGTTGGTTGGACGGCATGGCCTGGGAATAACGATGAGGACTAGGATGGGGTGGGCACTCCGGCATCAGACCCGGTCCTGGTGTGGCGCCCGACTCTGTGGTCCGTTGAATAGTTATATCTCACCCCTGTTCTTCGCCAGAGCAGGGCCCATGCCGGCCATTCTCAGCCGCTCATTGGCAGTGGCCGCCTTGGGTTAGCTGTTAGATGTCGAGATAATGACGTTGCCCGCGGTTTGGCTGAGGCTTGCCAGATCTCGTCCGCCAATCAGGCCACACCAGGCCATGTCGCTGTGCGCATTCCGCAGCGTCGCCTTCCTGTTTCACCGTCGCCTCTTTGTTTGCTCTTCTGCAACCTGACCAGTTCGTCTGGTGTCTAGCGAAGAGCATGCTGTACCTACTAGTAGCCAGGTGGTCTACCATATAATCCAGAGGAGAAGGGGGAAGCGGGATGGTTTGGTTTGGGTTCGGAGCGGGCGCTGCGGAGTAGCCAGAGCAGCAGCAGTGCCTAGTAGCACTACTTGCTACTTGGGTGCTCCGTATATCTGCGCAGCCCGTTGTTCGGGTGTCCGCCCCGGATCCGGGATCCTCTCACGACTGACATCCTGCACCGCCGTCTCTCCATCTTCGACAGAAGGTTCGTAACGAGCTCCAGAGAAGTCAAACTCTCCCCCCTCCCCCCCATCTCCCTCTCCGCATCCCCGAGCCCAACTGTCTGCTCTCACATACAAGTACTTGTACGTCTTTTCCCCACGACGGACCGAAAAGCTTTTCCCCAGGCTGTCAAAACTCACGCCGCCCTCATGCTTCCCAATGCAGAGAATGCAGCTCTTAGCGAGTGCATGTCTGCAATGCCTGCGCGCCCAAGATGGAGCTGTTTCGGGCTCAATTGGCCCTGGGTGCTTTGTAAACCATCACCGCTTTAGGCGCCTGGACGGCCTAGAGTGCATGTGTGCTGTCTGGTGCTCGATGCCATCCAATCGTAGGCGCCTCTCCGTGTATGCAGGAGTCGCCAATTGGTAGTCTGATAACCGAGTCAGGCAGCGACCATGTACCGTTTCTGCGCCGAGAGGCATTTTGCAAACCTCCGTCAGGTCCCAAAGCGAGAGAGAGCCCATGATGGCAAATGCCAGTACGTAAGGCCATCGAGCAACAACTGAATGGCGTGCATCTATCGCCAGCTCGAGCCCCTCTCCAATCTAGCCGCCGTGCCTTGGCCTTCCTTGCATGTCCATGCCCATGTATAGCACAGGATGTAGAGCACCAAGTACCCGTCCAGATGCTCCATATCGACAGTCCAATCTCCAGCCATGGCACAAAAGGCGTCGAATTGTGCGTGCGGGCCACACGGCGGCGGTGCTTCCAAGGCACGAAGTCGTCCGGCGTCAGCCACAGCGTGTCTTTGTCAGCGCGCCAAGAGATAAGGATGGGTCTTGCACGGGCCAATATTAAGCTTCCAGTCCCGCCGAGTGGGCCAAGGGCAAGCCACACGCACGGGTCATTGATAGGACCAGGGGTGGCTTGCTCCTCCTTTGTGCCCCCAGCGCTAAGCAACGCCAAAAACGATACTATCGCAACGACAAGAAACTTTCTTCATCCTTGCTATCTTATATCATCTCCATTTCCACGCGCTCCCGTCCCGCGCCCTCGCTGCCCCGTTTTGAACAGCTGCGAAACCGCTCGCACGTCTACAAGTCGTTACCAGCTCGGCTACAAGCGCTACAGGGGTTGCATTGGGCTATTTGTCTCGCGAGGCAGAGAGAGCCGCTGGCCGGAAGTGCTTGGCATGCATGCCATTTGCGGGCTCATCCGATGAATAGTGATTCGAGGACATCCGACCTGCTGAAGAATCTGCAGGAATGCGGGCTTGAGCTGTCTGCTTGCCTACCCAGCGCATCATCTGGCATATCGAATTACATGTAGGCCATGATTTTGTACATGATGCTAGCGGAGTGGCATAAACGTCGTCTCGATGCCGCCTGACTCCGCTGTCTGAAAGAAACCGCGCATTCTTGTACATGCAGACAGGAAGGGTGTTTGAGCCTGATGAGAGATGACCAGCATACTGTACAAGTAGGTATGTAAGGCAAGCAATGCCATGTACACACCTGACACCGCAAACCCGTGCTTACTTACTTGGCTTGATGCCGTACACACATAGGTATCCATGCCCACATACCACGGTACATACATGTGGGTGCTGATGGTGTCGAGATAGATTACCTGTACGGGAGCTTGGACTAGCCGGTCTGATGGTCTTGGTCTTAGCGGCTCAGAGCACATAGTGTGTGCTCAGGCTTGCCGCCTCTCGAGATCGAGGAGATGAGGATTCGCTTGTAGACGCCAAGGGGCCTTGCATGCACGCACTAGGACGTCCACTAGATGGAACTCGTATCTCTACCGCGTCTCAGCACCTGCACGGCGTTCCAAGCGCAAGGATGAGATGGCAAAATCCCCAACAAGCACCAAATCCTCCCTTCTCGTTCGTCGGCCATCGGTGTCCTAACGCACCACTATCACGGCATAGCGTTGCAGCGCCGGTGCAGCTCCCGCTCGCCAACGAGTCAAGTCTAACAATGGTTCCATTCTGAAAAGCATAGCTCAGATCACTGGCCACTGCATGTCATCCCATCGCACCACGGCGCCAACTGCTGCCAGTACAGATCCGTACCCCAAAACGACGCAAGCTTCGCTCCAATAACGAATACTACCTACTGCTTTACAGCATGTACTACGACGAGGTACATACCTACATACTTGTGCGACTGATACGTGCTACTAGTCCTGCGCCTTGCAGCCGCAGCTCCACCGGCCAACAGTAAGCGAGGAAAATTTAGAACAGGCCCACTTGTATGCGCATGGGAGGCGGAGAGCACGACTGTCTCTGCTCTGTCTCTGGCTTCTGATACATTGAAACAATGCCCGTATCTCCCTAACATAGGCAATGGCACCTCCACCAAGAGAAGGTTCACATGGTAAGCAAGCAGGGCACAAGTTTGGTATGCAGATGCCTGCTGTTGTTATAATAAGTAATAAGCACAAGGAAGAGGAAGACTGTTGTCGTGATAGCACCTGAGTCACGGCAAGCAGGAGCAGAAGGGTCATACACCCAAGGCTCTGAGCAAACTTTTTCTCGTGGTTTTCCTTTCCCCTTGGAATCCATCCTGGCATACCAACCGTCTATTTCTAGATCGTCTCGAGGGAATTCTCAGCGCGCCGCCGGATAGAATGGGCTACCGAGCCGGTGGCAAAGCTCCGCGGCGACGCCATCATCGGCCTTCTGCTTAGCGCTTGCTGCACCGCAAACCTTGCAGCCACATCCCTTCAACACACCAAGCACTGGCCATCAGAGAGACGGGTTACTCACCGACCAAGCCGCAAAGAGGATAAAGGAAAAAAAAATCCCCTCCTGGATGATAAGCGTAAGAAAGCTTACTTACTCCCTATAGAGGCTCAGGGTGTGTCCACGCACGCCACCTGAAACCAGGATCCAAAAGCTGATTCTTTCCGTAATTTCCTTCTTTGCGATGCCTCATGTCACATTGCACCCTGGCAGCAGCATCGGCGTCTAATGTCGCTGCAGAGCCAATCTTGAAAATTGCTGCAGCTTGGATCGCAATTTCATCGACTCGAGAAAAGAAAAGGCCCCAGTAACGTCTCAACAGATGGCCGGGGGGGCGCTGGCTTAGCGAGTTTCACTGCCATCGTTCGATCGAAATCTTGCCCCTTGTGAGGCTGCCATCCACGCTAAGCAGGGGTAAGCTTCCAGAGATGGAATACTAATGCGCAGCCAGCTTCGGCGGACGAGCCCCAAAAAGGAGAGCCTGGCTGGGCTGAAGACGTTGAAGAGAAAAGAATAGGAACGAGCATGCCAAGGAAGTTGAAATTTTGTTTTCGCCTTTTCCAAGTGACTCATGCAAATTGGCATCTGCGAGAGCCGGTTGCTACATCTCAACCATGCTCTGCTAAAATGAATCACTTATTCACCCATCTCCGCGCGGCAAATCCACTTCCGATAACAACAGCGCCGCCGCCCAAAATCTCCGACACACGGAAGCCTTATCTACCACCCAAGGTCCGGTTGTCGCTCTCAATAATGTATGCAGTATGCTGAGACATTGGTCTTTTACGAAGTGGCAGTGTCGGGAAGGGGTCTTTTGTGATGAGTGCCCAAAGATGAATTTCTCTCGCGTCCAGAAACCCATCGGCTAGGAGCAGATGCTGAAGACATCCGACAAACGCCCAGCTCCAGGCCGTGGACATGCAAGTCGGAGCGATCCGTACCCACAAACTCCCGTGTCCGGCAGCCCCACCTCACGATGTTTTATGCCGTTGCGGGTTTGGAGTAGCACGAGTCGTACAAGTACAGTACATGTTGGACGGGGCTCCTGTATGGAGCACGAAAGGGTGATATCTCATATAATTCATCTCAGCACTGCATGCGAGCACTTGAACGTACGCGCGCATCTTGACCCCTACACCAGATAAGAGCGAACGCCCTTTACAAGCACATCTCCGGAAGAGCGTGCTTTGGCGAGGGTTTGGGTCTACGCAGGGATCCGACCTTGGGCGGCAATCCGCTCTGCCATGCCATGCCATGCCATGCCATGTCATGTAGCACGTATGGCGAGCATCAGCAGAACATCAATATGCATGCAACTGTAGTCACGGAAAATATTCATCTTCCAAAAGCACGTCTTTCGGGCAGATACTACTCGCATTCTGCCATCAGACTGCGGGGATGGAGGCCAGCTGACTTCAAGAAGCAGCAATGGCCAGCAAAGCGGGAAAGTCATGCTCTGCAGGCCGGTGATGTATTGCATAGCACGCAAAATGCACATTAATAAACGAAACCCACCTTCCCGGTACACTCACTCTTATTCTCTCTGCAGGCAACAGTAGTTTGCAGGAGCAGGACGTTCCTTCGCCGCCTTTGGCTTCTTCTTTCACTTCCTTGCTTTCTGATAGATATGCATCCACTGGACCCTGTGGCAAAAAAATGAAGAAGAAGGGAACAAAAGCCTTTCCGGCACGACGGCTTTGGTCCCTTTGCGCATTACATCGATCTTCTAGACTATTCGCCGTTGCCGCGTAACGCAAATCGGTGAGAGGAAGGATGGTAGCAGTGAGCCCTTTGTAGTGTGGCATTCATCTTCTAGGTTCTACAAGCCGCAGGTTCCAAGGCAACGATGCAGGAAGCTAGTAGTATTAGCAGCAGCAGTAGCAGTATTACCACATCCACAACGAGTAAGTAGTAGCTATTACTAGTATCAGGACTAGTAGAGTGGGTGTGAAAGGCTGAGAGGAACAAACCCACTTCTCTTCGCCTTCATGCCGTGTCGAAGGGGCTATATGGCCTGGTTTCTTGTGGGTACGTTGCCATCCAGAGGATCTCCCCAATCAAATTAAGTGCCAGCCATCCAACAGTTCCTAGCCAACGATTGGTAAGATGCTGTGATAGTTTCCCCCCTTCTGTTCGTTGCACCCCCTCTGAGGATGTCCCCAGCCAGCGCTACTGCCTGGACTGGGACCCGGATGGCCAAAGAGAATGAGAGAAAGGAAGAGGAGAAGATATAGAGGTCTTCTCCGTGGAGATGGTTTGCTCCTCGTTTAGGGCTTGGTCCACTGGTTCAGCAAAGGTCCAAAGAAAAATAGTGAGAACCAACGCGAGCCATTGCGGGAGCTGGGCTGCCGATTGATCAGGCATTCAGGTGCAGTCAGCTTCCATCTTGCTATGCTCGCCGAATGCGGACCGTCTATCACGCTGGCCCCCCGACAATTGATATCTACCAAGTCGGCAATATCAGCCCAGATGGTCTCGTGGTTCGACAAGCTGCAACCCTTCAAGCCACCTGCAGCCGCCGGGTGGCTTGTCGTGCATTTCATATCCCCCCCCGGTACCTTATACTTGGCTCGTACACATGGCGTTGAACTACTCCAAGGATAGGCCATTGGCGCCAGGGGTCGAGCTTCCCACCACCCTCTCCATGGGGATGCGTTTCTTGTCTAGTCTTGGTCGCCCTGCATCTCTGCTCCGCAAATGTGGCGCGCCAGGAAGAACTCGTTTACTGCAAATTGCCCAACCTCCAGGCAGGACGACTGATAACATGGTTATCACATGCCAGGCAAATCCGTCTCATCCGTGTATGGTGCTGGTGCTATCAGTTTATTAAGCCTCCATCAGAATTTACCTTTTATTAACGTGCATATCACAAAGGGCGGGGTAAAAAGATGGTGGCATCTCTCTTCCACTCTTAGCCATTGACACTGGCAGCCCGAGCTGTCCCCCGGGAAGTTTAATGTTATGCCGGCGGCGCAACTGACATGGCACTTGATCATTTGAGTCTGCATCGCCGCGGGTTCATGCCAAGCTGGGAAGCGCACAGGCGCTACGAGCAACACCAGCTAAGGCATGTCGAACGCAACCACGTCTGAGCAACCGTTCCGGGCTAACGTTGGACGGAGCAATTTAACGGCACACGCACAATCTGCGGACGAGCCCCCATCGGTCTGGTCTGTCTGCACGGACGGCCCACCGAGATTGAGCCCCCAGCAAGCAGCAGCTCGCCGGCCACGAACTCATCTCAAGTCAGAGGACTCTGTGCTGCATCGCAGCGTTTCAAAGTTGCGTGCTCTGCAGCGGACAGGGGTCAGAGGCGGGGCTGCCTCTGCCTTGGCCACGGCCGATGACGACATGCTGATGTGTGTTACGGACGATTCGCGTGCTCATTCTGCCTCGTGGTCGAGCTCCGGAGATGAGCTGGAAAAGATGTTGGGCCTCAAGCTTTTGTAGATGTACGGGAGAGTGCCTGAGCAGCTGGGCATTTATCTTGGGCTCGCCACCGGTACGGGGGGACGACTAGATCGGGGGGATCAGCCAACTCAAAGTCTAGAAGGTCTGATCGACGGGAGGCCGAGCAGCAGCTTACAAGGCCAATGCCACCTTTCGGGCGCCGAGTCTAGACTGATAGGCGGCGCGCAGCGAGCATCAGGGGCTCATTGGCATTCCAATGCGGCGCGGCGCAAATCTAGGGGACAATCCGTGAAGCAATCCGTCGAGAATGCGATGGCAAATACTACGAGCTGGCAAAGGGTCTGCGCCAAATCCTGTTATCAAAGTCGGGGTCTGCCCACCATCCCGTGCCGCGAAGGGCCATGATGCGCGCCACATTCTTTGGCTTGTCCGCCGCCGCATCGAATTTAGATTGCCATCCGTACCATATACCGTACTTGAGCAAGAAAACTCGACGCAGAAAGAAGGCAAAGGGCAAAGAAAAAAGCACACCCCTATGAGCCACATCGAGTTCCGCCGCAGCCGACAGCTGTTACTCATGCATTGTGACATCGTTTGCCTCCTCTCCACAAGCCTGAGTACGAAGCGAAGTAGTAGTAATAGTAATAGCAGCAGGAGGAATTTTTTTTTTTTTTTTTTTTTTTTTTTTTTTTTTACCTTTTTCCTTCCTCTTCTTTGTGCTTCTCCGCCAGTTGACCTCATTTTTTCCAGCATATAATCTTAAAGATCCGTTTGAAATTGCGTTGGGGCTTGGGTATACGAAACACGGATCCTTTTTCGCCCCTCTAGATCGTGATGAAGTGCATGCCAAATCCGGCCCTGATCATGGATCACTATGAGGATCGAGAAATACGTACCCTGTCACGACAGTGGATTCGCGACGATCACAGAGTTATTTTCTCTCTGAGTGGCTCTTGGGTGCCAAAAATTCGACTAATACATACTACAAGGATACCATATCTCCAGGACTTCTCAATGGCACTGGCCAAATACGGTAACTAGCTCTCCAACACTGCTCCGCCTTGCCGTGATGATTTTTTGATTTTTTTTGGAGTGCGTATGCAGCCCGACCTGAGCTCTCGGTCTCTGCTGGGACTGTTCTCTCAAGCTCCTCTTACACCCCCCCGTTTGAGTTTTCTCCTCACCCCGGCTGTCACACCGACTTCCATTGGCGCCGTCTGTCGGCTGGGGGCTGATGAAATCCCAGCGCATGCTAACTACTGCTGCCGCTGCTGCTGCTGCTGCTGCTGCTGCTCGTATGGAGGCTACGAATTAGGCAGTGCTACTAATACCTATTACTGATTGTACTTGTACATGCTTCTCCGGGATAACGGCGAGGTCGAGGGAGAAGATGGAGCTAACGCCAGCTGTAAGCTTCATCCGTGCCATGTCATGCTCAATTGCACCCCCTCAATTGCTTCGCTTCGCTGTACATACAACTAGCAGCAGCAGCAGCAAAATTATATTACAACCCTAGCATGTAATCAGCTCCAAGCTCGAGGCCCTTTCCCCGCAGTCCAAAGTTCAGGTCTAGTAAAATTGGAGGCCGAAGCCATTGACCATCGTCTGCAGCTTGCTAGGGACGAAGGGGCTGCAGCGAGAGCTGCAATGCGCGCTCCAGATTCACTGGCGAACAACGCCACACCGATACGGACGGTTGCACGAATACAACGGTAACTACGCCGGATCTGGCTGCTTAACGAAACTGAAGCACATACGAAGCGCCTACCGTACATGGTAGCGCTTCGTAGTTGGTATTATTAGACCTTCTCCCAATGGGTTACTGAACTAATTCCACGGATGTTAACAAACAGAGTATGTGTGCTCCAATGCAATGGTAATGTACACGCACTCAGCCCCACTCGCTGCCGGTGACGGCTGAATGATCATTTTTTATTAATTGATGCAATATCAACACAAACGGGCGTCTGGGACATGGGGGATGCTTGGCCTCTGCGCAAAGGGACATACTACAAGTATGTAGAAAAAAAAGCAAGAGGGTGGGCCAAAGATGGCCAGCATTTCGTCGGGCAGCGCTTTGAACAATGCTACTTACTATGTACTCCGTATTAGCTGCAATGAATGGGGATTTCGGGCTTCGCTTTTTTCTTTTTCTTGCTCATTTCCCTCTCCTGTTTTGTTTTCTTACCAGCCGTTCTTTTTCAACGGGGTCAGGCTTACGGAGCTCTTTTTTGGAGCAAGGGGCTCCTCTTCTGCTGACGATAACTTTCTCATGACAGATGCAAGACGTCATGACCCTAGCTGAGTGCGGCAGGTCGTGATAAGGCCCTGGGAATCGGTCGAGCGCAGTTTAATATGAACTTATGAGCAGCAACGCACAAGGGAGGCATTAGACGATGGGAAAGTTTGATATTAGAAGGTGTATCCACGGAGTACTCCGTATTGAGAGTTTTTACCTGTTGCGACTGGGGGAGGGGGCAACAGACCCGGAAGCTTAGACGGATTACATGGAAAGACAAACTGCGCTAAATCGTATTCAAAAGCAGATCGGTGAGCTCTTCCAGCCATAGGCCAACAGACAAAGTCCCAAGTCCATTCTTGTAGTCCTTGACCGCTAGTCCCAGACGCACACACACACGTCCTTACCCTGTAGTGGCTTGCATTTGAGTAATATCACCATGTTTTTTTTTTGGCTAAAAGACGGTTCTACCAATCGATGGTGCTTGGCTTCGTAAGCTAGCGTTCCGCGTATACGCAATGTTGCCCTCCCAAATTACAGTGCTACTAGGAGTATATTGCTGCCGCTGCTGGGAGAAGGCATTTGTAGCAGTACTTGTACTAAATTGTGCCAGGATTATACTCTCTCCTTGCATTCCCAAGTGCTTGGATGATGCTCCTTCTTTGGCACCCATGATGCATATACATGAATCTGGGGTGCGGCACTGGCGGCGTTTACGAGCTGCGGGAAGGATACGCGTGACGTTGGAGGTGCGTCTGGCTGAAAGCCATTGAGACGTGTTGGTTCGTTCTGGACAGGCTCGCGTGTCTGGGGTATGCCATGTATGTATGATGTTGAGCTAGGTAGTAGCAGTATATCACACATCAGCTGGCCTAGCTATGCGAGATAAGCACATAGCTGGCAGAGGGAGAGTGACGGCTGAAAGGCCCGTTCCCGTCCAACTGCCATCCCCAGGATTTCCCTCACCGACATGACAGCGGTTGAAAGTCAAAGGGAGAGAGCTGCAGAGAGGCTTATCCCGCTAGTCAATGTAGATGCAATGCAATGTATGCAAGTATAAGTCAGCTGCGTCGAGTGACAAGTCTCGTCTTGTGAGGTATAGCTCCGTAAAACGTGGAAGAATATGGGGAAACTGGATCTTCCTGGTTCGTGGCGGTCGTAGCGAGGATTCCGTCACGAGATAGGAGAGACGCATAGGCAGGGATACTGAAAACTTTACTTCAATCATGCTCTCTCGCCTTTTGACTTTTTGACAGAGTTCTCCATGGACTTTGAATCCCTTTTTTGTTCTCGCTTTCTCGAATTCGATGCAAAATTTGAGTTGGAAGCGTGACTGTTGCCGTGGATGATAAAGTTGGAGCGTGCATATCAAAAACGTAATAAATCAGAACTCACATTGTCTGTTTTTTTCTTCGTATCTGGAATCGTGACCTTGAATCTATACCGCTGCATTGACAGATCTATGACGTTTGTATAGAATATCCACCGCTATGCATGCGAGGGTATGTAGAGTATATCTAGATAGGCAGGGAGGCATATCTTTGTCGCGTGGCACATATGAAAACTTTGTTTACCTCCCTTTTCTGCGTGGGGGCCATGTCTGACTTTTGAGTCGAGGAAGCGAATTGACGGTGAACCATCTCACTGCTTTTGCTTCTCCCTGCAGTGAGCACAAGGACCAGTTTCATGAGACTGGTTTGTAGTTAACGCGCTGCTTAGTTTGTGAAGGAAAAGGGATACCGGTCTTTACCTTGTGCTCGGTCTTCGCAAGTGTTGCTCCTTTCGTGACATCCTCGATAATAACGACGTATGACGTGAATTCGAGTCCCTTCAAGATAACTGACCATGTGTTGTTGAGTCAATCTTGGCGGCACAAAAGAGCAAACGACGACAAGTCGAGTTTTCAAAACTCATGATTTATTCAGACAACTATGTAAATTTTGTTTCCCGCCATCATCATTCATCTGAAAACACCCGCCCCCGAACGCCACTCCTTGGGTATCCAAAATCCATTTTTTGTCCTTATCGAGAAGTATATATATTTAAAAATTAAAGGGTCAAAACTCGCTTAATCTTCATGCACAGGGGGGCCGGCATAGTTCTTGTGGCCCCAGGCCCAGTACCAAATGCCGGAGATGGCCGTCGCGGCAATGAACACAACGGGAGCATAGTTGACCGTCTCGGCGGTGACGGGGATGACAGTCGGCATGCAAAACAGCGGCATAGCAAGCAAAGACCAGGCTGTGAAACGTAATCAAGTTAGTCATTTAGAGTAGCAACCATGGAATGAACAAAGAATAATGCTTACCAACTGTGACAACATTGCAGAAAGTACCAAGATGGCCGAGATAGAACTTGCCCTTGCGAATTTGCTTTCTTCCGCTAAACAGACTGATGGCGACGGGAGTTCCATATGCGGCGGTCAGGCAAATGACACCAACACCAGAGAAGGCGTTGAAGGCGGCGGAAGAACCGAAGTAGATGACTCCGAGGATGATTTGTACGACCATACTGAGCATCATGGCGTTGAAAGGTACATCCAGAGTCTTGTTGACCTTGACCCACCACTTAGAGCCAGGGATGGCACCATCACGAGCAAAAGCCCAAGTGCAACGAGACGCAGCAGTGGTGCAGCCAATGCCGCACATGACGGCGAGGACCATGATCGGAATAAGGAGGCCAATGGCACCACCAGAAGAGCCGACGGCGGACTTGATGATGGGAGGCACAGGCTGAGCGGAAACCAGTTCAGCGAGCGCTTGCAGGTCGTCAATGACGAAGACGAGCGGGACGAGGAAAAGAAGACCAGCAATAGTGTTGATGACGATGGTGGCAACCATGGCCTTGGGGACCTGAGTGGCAGGGTCCTTGACTTCTTCGCACATACTAGCATCGGCTTGTTAGTATAATTGACGAGAAAAGAGGCAATATCAAGGCAAAAGGCAAATCACTTACGAAATAATCATTCCTGTTGAAGAGGTGGCATAGGCAGCATGGAGCAGACCGACACAGAAAGACCAGCCACTAGGCCAGCCAGAGAAAGATTCGAAGTGACCAAACACCCATTTGGCGTCATTTCGGCCCTCCTTGGCAAGCACCAGAATGGTGACCATGAGGGCAATGACACCGGCGAATGTCCAGAAAACAGCGGCAGTCTACCAGTAGAGTTAACTCTCCGTCATCTTCAAAAAATTATATATATATATATATATATATAAAGGGGTGGATGAAGGGCAGAAAAATATCACCAGCTTTTGGGCCAACTTTAAAAGGAAAATACAAGGGGGGTAAAAAAGAAGAAGAAAGTCGTGAGAGACTTACATCCAGCCAAGGGAGCCACTTGTTGCCAAACGCAGACACGGCATTGCAGAACAACGTCAGGGCCAAGAAGATGAGGAAGACCTGCCATGTTTCACCTGCGAAGATACCGACACCAGGCTCCTTCTCGAACACATTGATACAAGAAACGAAGAACAAGGTGCTGCCAAAGTTGACGGCTAGGGTGATTGTAATATTGCCGACGACGAAGAGCCAACCGGTGATCCAACTTGCAATGCGCCTCCATTTAGGAGAAGCCAGCATAAACGCTTGATAGTAGACACCTGGAGAAAGCGACAAAGGTTAGCACTGTGTTTATTAGATCTTGCGGTTGTGGAAGAGCTCGCGACGAATGGAATGCGCAAGACGTTCCGCAAGATTCGAAAACAAAAAAGGGCGACTGGAATTGGCGAGATATACCTCCGGCAGTAGGATAAACGCTCGTGATTTCACCCAGCGAGGCAGCGACGCAGATGATGATGAGAGAGACCAGGACCCATCCCCAGATAATATCGACAGGGCCACCTCCCAGCAGAGGGTAGTATAACGTCGTGGCTAAACCGTACGGGATCGAGGCGAGGACGAAGGACATGAAGGCGACTTGGGCCGTCGATCGATTGCGCGACAGTTCGGGCGTATAGCCGAGGGTCTCAAGGAGGTGGTCGGCGGAGTCTTCGACGCTCGACAGCTGGTTGCTCTCCAGCTGCTTGGAGTCCACCATGGGCGGGCTTGCGCCCAGCTTGGACGAGGAGGACATGATGGGCGAGGACAAGACCGTCTGCGAAGGACGGAGGGTATCACGACAGCACGAAGAGTTGCGAAAAAGGACGTCGCTAAAGGCACAAGGCGAGAAAGGAAGATTCAAGAGTTTTAAAAAAGAAAAGCAAAAGAAGTGGGTAAGTAAAAGAGGAGGAGCAGCAAAGAGAGGCACGTGTGGTCTAGACTTCGCGACAGGCTGCGAGATCCAACAGTCGATTGTGTTGAGAGGCTGGTGGCGCCGAGCTCATGCAGGTAAGCAGGGTTCAAGGCAACCGGGATGCTGTGATAAACGAGCTGAAGTCCATATGCGACTAGGCCGCATGCGATGTCTGTCGCGTGCTTCGGGGGTCTCGAAGCCTTGTCTAGCGAGAGATGAGGTCGATGGGGACTTTGAAGAAAAAGGAACGGAAAAGAAACTACTACTAGGTATGTTATTATAGTGTTTCTTTTTTTTTTTGTGGGGGAAGCAGAGAGTGTCTCTGGTTCCAAAAAGGGTTGAGAGTTGGAAAGTAGAAAAAAAAAAAAAAAGATTAAATACAAGTTTAAGTAGGACGAGAGAAGAGAGACAGAAAAAAACCTCCGAGTCGAGGAAATCACAAAGTACCAAAGGCGCATTGTCTCTCTCTCCTCTTTTTTCCCTCTCTGCTCTCTTATTTGGCACCGGCGGGGCGGCACCAGCCAGTTTCAGCAACAGGAACTTGGCGTTGATCGACGCTCCGAGAAGTTCGCGCTAAAGAAGGAGAAAACAAGCCGTGTCCGAATCAAAAAGCTTCTACAGTAACTACTACTAGATATAAGACCTGAACGAACAGGAGAGTCATTCATCAGGCTAAAGCCTTGTCCCCCAGACCTGGAGCTGATGGGCTTGGGCCCCTCTGCTGGTATAGTACAAATCTACCAGTAGGACATTTCGACTGCTTGACACGCGCGAGGTTTTCCCCCTCTAGAGATCCATGGCGGCGTGGGCGCTAGCTCGAGTTTTTCCATCATTATCATCATGGCATTATGGGTTTTTTGGTATGATACGGTACCACAACTGGGGCAGTTCCCCAGGCTAGCGAAGCAGCCAGGCTCGGGGCTAGACTGGGTTGGACAAGGGGGAGGCGATAAAACCTAGCCCTGGGATGGCTTTTCATGGCTCTGAGTGGCTGTCGGCGGTTCTTTTTGTGGTCCCAGGTGGCTTCGTTAGTGACATTGGAAGAATGTCCGACCTTGGCAAACTACGTCAGAACTTTGGGGCGTAAGAGGCGGTCTTGGCCGACGAAAGCCTCTCCAGGATGGTGGTGTGAATGGGCCGTTTCTATTTGTTTTAGTTTTTCTAGAAGGACTTTAAACTCAGGGTGCTGCGTAAGACGTGTGTAATGTGTGGTTTACTGCAACCTTGATCTTTACTTAGAATACTTACGGGTTGACAGCGGGTTATTTTTTGTGGGTTGCAGATTCAGCGTAGATTTGCGAGAGGTTGCTTGCGAAAGTCTCTCTCGTATTAGTACAGCATGTAGGTATTTGTTGATGCTTGAAGCCCACCGCGTTGGTGAGGCATGCTAATAACACAGACAAGGTATGTGCCTGCAAAAGGACTGATTACCCCTAGGATTTGTACCAGCCACGAGGTACAGTACATTGCATGTACATGAATACGAGTCAAAAACAATAACGCAGAGACAAAAAAAAAACCCCCAAAAGAGTCAGTAATCAAATGGCCATGAAAGAAGGACCCGCAAGCACATGCAAATTCGCCAGACACATCCAAGTCGCCGCTAAGCCCCAAAAAACCGTCTCTCGGTGGGCTGTTGAGGAAAGATTGCACGAGGGCCTCCCCACGCACTAGGCCCAAAGCGCGTGGGCTGCCCGTGGAATTCAACAAAGCTGATCCCTGGAGGAACGAGCTGATGGAGTCTAGACGATGCTATGAGGCACCATTTGTATGTGTGTACATTGGAACCCGTTATCTGCCAATGAATTGCGGACACGGCCAGCTAATACGTTCAACTAATGGTATCTACAGCTGTGTCTCTGTGCTTCAAGTTGTCACAAGTACACCAGGAGAAGACGAGTGCTTTCAGCAGTGTTCTGGGTGTTATTACCTAGTGTCTACCTATGCGAACGAAGTAGTAGCAGTTTTTAGTTTACATGAAAACGATACTACTACCTACCTCAGTAGGTACCTAGGCAGTATTGGCAGCTGCTATTGCGTGTATGATAGAGTATATGTCTGTCTGTCCCTCTGTCTGTCCCTCTGTCTGTTCATCCTCTTATCCTCGTCTACAGGTGCACACCGCATCGCTATTAGTTTTTCTCCCATCCTGGCCCAGCCTAGCCTCATGGTCTCATCCCATCCTTGCATCCAGCCTTTCATTGTCCGTGGCAAGCCGCGATCCACACGCGGTCTGGACGTCTCGCGATAATCTCGGCCCATCTGTCCTCTTCAAAACACTGATGCCGATTTGCTCGCTTGTCTGTCTGCAATGCTCTCTCTTTTTAACAGCACATCATGCTGCTCGCCTGATCCCTTGCCCCAGTCTTTGATTTTCGTTTTCCATATTTGCACGTGATCGTTCCATCACTACATATCATCGTCGTCAATCATCGTCGGTGTCATCATGCAAATCCGCTAAGTACAAGTCGCGTATGTATATATAGTCTATATCAATATCCAGCTTTTTTGAGCTCCCCCCCTTCCTCCATGTTCATCTGTCCATCTATCCGTCTATCCGTCTATCCATCCATCCATCTGTCCATTCTCCCTTCTCTCCTTCGCCGCCGCCTCCCCCCTCTCTACCTCGTCCTTAAATTAGGTTCCTCTTCACAGCCATACACCAATCACCGAATTAACCTCGTCCACCATTGTAATCCGCACCTCCAGACTTTCTCAATTGCTTCACAATGTCGTCCTCCTTGAGCTCCGACGGCTCTTCCGCCGTAACGGCCAGGTGGTGGTGCGCCAGCACCTTCTTGACCTCGCTGCTCTCGACGCTGACTCGCGCTTTTCGCATCACCTTGGTGTTCTTGCCGATCCAAATGACCAGCACAAACTTGACTCGTGTGCTCTCCTTGTCGTTGGCATATTCGATTCGTACGTAGCCGTACTGCACCTGTCCGTCATCCAGCGATGCCACAAGCTCGCTCAGGCCGCCGGTTCCAGTCTGGGTCAGCGCCAGCTTGTTGCCCACGGCTCCCGCATAGGAGAGCAGCATCCAATTGGTCTCCAGCTTGTCGTTGCGCACATCGTCGTACGCAGCCACGATATCGGGGGCATCGAGTCCAGACATGATTTCGCTCTCTTTTTTGGGGCGTTGTAGGTGTTGTAGGTGTTGTTATATAGAGTCTTGCTTCGTAGAGCGTCTTGGTGGCGGGCCGCCAATCGGGAGTGCAAGATCGGGTTCGGAGGTTCGGTCGGCACGTGCGGGATCTGCCAGAGACGGCGAGTTAGCATCGATCTGAGACGTGCAATTCTGTGTCTTGCCGCTCTCCCTGCTTAATGTTTCTCGTACCTTGCAGACTCGACGGGCGTATATCCAAGGGTTAGGAGAGCAAAGGGCGGGCGGGGAAGAAATCCGGACTATGTACGAATCGCCAGCCGCCAGAGCCTCCACCGACAGCCCCTTTCGCCAGCTAATCGATTAATTAGTCCCTGGACGCATTACGCGCCGCCAGCCGCCTACCCTGGACTTTTTTGTGGTGAAAGGGAGAATGGAAAAGCAGAAGAGCATACATATAGATTTGAGGTATTGACCAACAAGTGCAGATCCAGGTTGCTATGATTCTTGGGGTAAATAATGTCACCATTTTTTCTTACTCTTGAAAACCGCAATAATTGAGCGTTGACGACATCTCCAGTTCCATTATAGCAACCCTCCAAAGTAACTGGTGCCATCTACATACTTTTGCTGAGAGATCTGCTTTGCGATCGCTGTTCCTTGCATAGCGTCCTATAGAGAGGTTCAGAAGTACTAAAGTGGCATTGAAGAGTAGGTCTAGATGCTGCATAGATGCTATACAGCGCTATCTTGCACATACATATATGCTAACTAGTATCTACTATTATTGTACTCTATCACTGTACAATCGAGCATATACCTTTCTATCAAACGCCAATGTCCGATCCAATCGTCAAGTTGCCATATCCTGTTTTCTACAAATCGGCTGCAATGCCTGAAAAATCATTACCACTTCCCATTTCGCCCCAGCACATCATTACAGCTCGTCCACTTCTGCCTTCACCATATCCCAGCATTTCCGCATCCCCGTTCCCATCGACTCAAAAGCATCAAGGTCGACGACCCATTGCTTGGGCCGTTCCTCGTCATCCTCTTTTACCATGGCAACTTCGCCTACAGTAAAAAGATGGACGTGCATTGTCAGCTTGATGTGCGTAAACTGCCAATCTATGCTGCCCAATTCGCCCTTGTATGACATCTTTGGCGGTTTACCAGCTTTAATGCCATGTAATAGTTTTGACGCGTATTCGAGAGATAGCTGCTCTCGCTTCTTTTTATCCGTCTTTGCTGGGGCCTCGAGTAGTTTGCTGGGGAATTCCCATAGCCCAGCCAATAGGCCTTTTAGTGGTCGCCGCTGGATAAGATACTGGCCGTCACCGCGGCGGATGGCACAGACAAGCGTTTCTTCCATGCGGGCAGCCTTTTTGACGGCCTTGACAGGAAACCTGCGGGCGTATTTCGTGATTGCTTCCATGGTCTCTTTGGCAGGGGTTGGAACCGTTGTTGACGGAGAAAGAGAAGGGGATGATGAGCTACTGATGGTTTTCTTCGTGAATGCGAAAGCTGTTAACGTGGCCTGCCTGTTTTGCTTCGCATCGGGTTTCTTGGCCTTGCCACGCTTCTTGTCCTGTGCCGAGTCGTCATCGCTGTCTTTGACGCCACCCTCAAACGGTTCACACAAAGTGCAGGCATCTTCGATATCTGGTATCCCGGGAGAAGTTTCCTTCGACTTCTTGGCCTGAAGTTCGCCTTCTTTGTAAACACGGCAAGTGGATGTAATGGGACACTGAGAGCAGTTCGGATTGGGCGTGCAGACCGTGCTGCCCAGCTCCATAAGCGCTTGGCCCCATTGCCCTGGCCTGTCGTTGGGCTCAGAGTTTATAGAACCATCGTCGCCGTCCAGCTCTGATGTGGCCTTGACCAGAGCATCTGCTGCAGCCCAAATGGTATCTATGACAGCCTTGTCCGTTTTCACGTTCCCATGTATGCCCAATTGCCGGCTCAGCACCCTGAAAACGTTGCCATCAACCATAGCGCTCGGGTTGCCAAAGACAATGCATGAGATCGCGCCTGCGGTATACGCCCCAACTCCCGGCATCTTCGCTTCGAGCTCCTTTGCGGATGATGGTAAAAGACCTTTCATGTCTGGGTCGCCAACTGCAAGCTTTGCTGCTTCATGGATTCTCGTCGCTCGGCTGTAATATCCTAGCCCACTCCACATAGCAAGCACATCTTCAGATTTGGCCGCCGCGAGGTCGTGTATCGTTGGCCATTTGGCCATCCAGCGAGTCCAGTAGTCGATGACGGTGGCCACGCGAGTCTGCTGAAGCATGATTTCGCTGATCCACACTTCGTAGGCTCGTTTCTCGAGCGTCGTTCGAAGCTCTACGGGGTCCGATATCGTTTTCGGATTGACCCACGCTTTTCTCCATGGCATAGATCGTGATTCGCTGACAGATTGAAACCACGAAAGCAAGGCTTTACGACCCTGGGATCCGACATCTTTATCTAAGAGCAGGGGCCTGTGGTATATGATGGAGTGCTGGCGAGAAGGCGGCAAACATGGTTCTCTTGACGTTTCTGTGGAATCTTGGGCAAAAAGTATTTTACGCAAAGTCTCGTCCAATTTAACTGAACGTGAAGCAGAAGCCGTCTTTCGCCTCTTAGTGCTGCTCTCTGGAGGGCTGAGCTCAGCTTCAATCTCAAAGTCAGAATCGCCACTTAGCGACGCGGCATCTTGAAGCTTTTTTGCTCTCGAGTTTCCCCTGTTGGACAAGTTTATTTTGCTCTTTGAAGCTGCTCTAGCTGGTGGCCTTTGACGCTTTGCTGCAGGCATGGCTCAACCCAGATAGCTGCTACTAACGGATGCTCTGTAATGGGTTGATGTAAGTCCGGTTGAAGTACATGCAAGCTTTGGTCGCCTCTTTGCTGGGATGAAGCGCGTCTGGCACATGCGATCGCGACGCGCACGGACCACTTCAATTACTGCAGTCGAAAGAACACTTAACAGCGTGCGTGTTGGATATACATACGTGTATTTTCACATCTCTCATCCATTGGGAGCTCCATTGATGCTTCTCTATCATGAATTCTTTTCAATGATAGATTCTCGAAAGAGCCATATTTTAAGAAATTCCTAAATGTAGGGTGCAGAGCCAACACCATAGGTGGACTTCTCCTGAAGTGCTCACACATACTACGAATTATTTTGCCAAAATATGCAGATAGGTAGAGTTTAGTCACTTTCTAAGACATTTAATACAATGTAAAAGCTATGTACAGGCGTGATATTATCCATCCGTGGCATTGTACATCTCAACTTCTCAGAGTCCGAGCATCGTGGCCGCAATAGACACTGCTGCCGGTACGGCCTGCACATACAGGATTCTCTTGCTGGCCGTCGCCGCGCCATACACGCCGGCAACGCCTACACATCCCAAAAAGAACAGTCTGATTTGCTCTCCAAAAGTTTCCACCGGGTGTACAAGCCCCCAGAACAGCCCTGCGGCAAGAAAGCCGTTGTAGAGGCCCTGGTTGGCCGCCAGCACTTTGGTCTTTGTGGCGAAATCGGGGGCTAGCTTGAAGGCTTTGTGGCCGCGGGGGGTGTCCCACAGGAACATCTCCAGGGCGAGGATGTAGACGTGGATGGCGCCTACGGCGCCGGTGGCTAGTTTAGAGAAGAGAGCCATTGTCCTTTTTCTTCGTTCTTGTCGTATTTGATTCCCGAGTTTCTATGTTCTTGAAGCGAACTCCGCAGACGGGCTCAAAGCAACGGTGCTGGTCCCCCAATTATCGGTTGGCCGAGAAGACTTCAGCCGAGAGAAAGTGGCTTTCGGGGAACCTGGTCTCACAGGCGATTGGCTACTTTAGCCCGTGGCGTCGTACTTTGGATTAGCTGCGGAACGAATACTGGCAAACTTGGCTTGAGAGAGCGGAATCAAGATTTGGTAAACATTGGTAACGAAATCTTTTAATTGTGATGTACCACAGAGGCTCTTTAATATGCAATGGTAGTAAAGCCCTTTTCACGTAAAAAACTAGCTGCGTTGACTGCGCCTATCGGACTGAGCGATGGCTTACTACAAACGGACGTCCCTGTAACCCTCCAGACGCCAATACGGTGGGTCTGGCCTCACTCTTGGCGTCGGATTGGCTAGTTATTTATGTATGTACCGTAGCAATCTTGTAGAAAGACACGCTGTTGTCTGTAGGTGCCAGCAATGAAGCCTTTGTGCCGAGGCATGTCTCCGTAAGAGCAACTTACACTCGCAAAGATATATCCTCTTGATTACAACGTTATTGACTGAGCTAGCATTTGTACATTATTACTTCTCTATTTCCTATTGCCCTTATCCTACTCTTTGCTCACGAAGGATTACTATTAATTGCGATTACTCGTATTTTATACACTGTGCCGTCTCTACGTCGCCTTGGTAAACAAAACGAAGAGATTGCATGACACCGGCTTTGGAATTATTCCACTGATAGCACCTATGCGTTATAAATACTCTATGCTTCAGACATAGCGTTCAGTCAATTGCGGATAGCTCAATTGGATAGCAATTATTTAGTAAGAGGTATCTTCAGATCATAAAGGATTTGGCGGCCCTGACGATAGATCAATGCTGGCGGCGGAATCAAGAGCCCCAGATATCGCATCCTGTACAGGTACTTCGCAGGCTTTTAGATTCGAACTCTAGGCATAGTCTTGGTTTAGGACCATACTCTCGAATGCTTTCAAGATATCCGACTGGCAAGTCGGTGTGCTACTCGAAGCAGTAGACATCAGAGTGGTTTGATCGTTCAGAATCGGCCCTTGACTTGATGGAATATGTTGAGCTGAGGCTTCATCGCACTTTACTCAAAAATGTTCACCGCTTTCCCCTTTGGAGCCTGTTTGTAGACGTTCATCTCATCAGAGGCTGGTAGTAAACGGTAAGAGAAGTGCTATCATTTCAACCGAGCGTGAATGAAAATCGGCGCTGGAGAAGTTGCTATATGTCGAAACGGCTGGAAAGATTGCCGAACTTGCGTGGCCGGTATGCGTTAAATCAACATATTCCCACTTTACCCCCTCGTAATTCCAGCTGAATGAAGTTCACGTTGCAGCAAGGAGCTATCCGATGCCAGTTTTGGGAGAGTCATCCGTACATCCGACCAGAATAGACACTTCCATCTCCCATCAGGCGCCACGATGGCATGTCAAGTCGCTTTGTTATCTAACGGCGGTCACTTGATTACAAGCCGTTGTTGGGGGTCCAGGCCACAAATATTGTCTTATACACGCCTTGTTGCTATGCTTTCTCGTAGTGAACCGAAGCTTTCAATAGCGTGTTTTTTAGGCTCTCGAGAGAGAAACAAGAGAGAGAATAGATGGAGAAATAAAGTTAAGCCGATGTTTCTCTTGTGTCCGTCGACTTGCTGAAGAGTCACCTTTCCATTCTATTATTAGGAGCTTGTCTCGTCGAAAGATGCGACCCATCCTGTGGGGGACTGGCCAACCCCAAGGTATGACCAAGCTGAGATCATGCGGGGAGGCAACTTCGTACAGAGACTCGAGATAGTAGGCGCATTAATATCACAAAGAGGAGACGAATTTTTGTAAAGGGCGCGACGGCAGTATACAACTAGGTACTGTGCTTGATAACATAACCATATGGAGCTTGAAGGTAACGTCCGAGGCACCTAGGTCCATCTCCATTGAGATGCATATCTTTCCCCAATATAGCTTCTAGTTTGACAGCTCTACGGAGTACGGATAAAGATGCCGGATCTCGCCCTGTTGGCCCGAGGAGGGCCCCCTCCCATCCTCGAAGCTCTAAGAGGAGGCTGCGTACCGGCATCCGTGGGGGTCGAGCTCAAAGCCAAGGCGTGCCGTGATGGAACGTTTTGATCTGGGCCCTTTGGTCATCGCCGACGATTAATACACGGAAAATGCAGTGCCAAGAGACACCTCGCAACGTTGGGGTGGTGCATGGGGGGTCTGGTTGGTGGGGTTTTATCAACATCGCTGGCCTAGGAGAAGAAATGGACGCAGGCTGATAGCCTGGTAAAGAGCATCCGGCTTTGTTTGGAGCTGGTTGCCTTACTGTACTTGATATCTCGAAAAGTTACAAAGCCATGCTTGCAGATAACAAATGATGGGCGCGTGAGCAATGCGGGCCAGGGATTAGTGAGTAACCGGATAAAGGTCAGGACTCCAGAATGAGGATGCCGGAGCAACTTGAAGACGGCTAGCCAATAGCAGTGCATGAATCGAACAAGAATGTCCATATCCATGTCCCTGTTTATGCAGTGAGCCGCACCTCGTTGCTCGCTCGTCCTTGCTGCTGCATTGCTACTACGGAATGATAGACGTATACGAGCACGGAGGGAGAGACTGCGTGTACGTACTGATTATGAGTGTACCTAAGCCCTGAACTATGATGTGGCAGCCACTTGTGCAAGCCCTTCCATTAATAGATAGTGCTATAAGCAGATATTTGAGGCACAGGTTTACTGCTATTTCTTCGTACGGCGCACTTGCAATTAGACTTGGTGTATTACCAACGTTGTGGGGGTCAATAGGGCCAAGAAGCCAGCCTCAGCACCAACATAGACAAGGTCCAAACATGCACATGTACCTCTTCTTGACGGCTGCCGGTGCCTGAGATGATCGTGGCTGAGTGAGCACATCTCAGCTCGCTTTCGCCTTGATGATCAAACGACATTTGAGCCTCATCTCACCGATGATGCGATCTGTTCATGCACTCGTCTGTCTCATTGCCACTTGTTGAAGTCGCCCCCGCATGGCGGATGAAGTCTCGTCTCGTGAATAGCCGGCAAAGTCTCACCGTCGCGACGCAAGCCCACCAGCGGGCTGCTCATCTGCGACAACTAACCAGAAATGGTGCTTTGCACGCACGTATCGACAGCAGGTTTTACCCCATCACTCCGCGAATCCAGAGTCTTGCCGCCGCTAGCCTTAGGCCCAGCTCAATGGTTCGAGTGCTTATTGCTCCCTGGCGTTCGGTGGGGGAACGAAGGATGGGGGAGAACTGCGGAGACTGAGAGGTGTGGCGCTCTGGTCTCGTCTTTCGAGGGCTGGGACTTTGCGCGCAGGGAGATAGGCCGTTGCTGCGCTTTTGAGCCAAAGTGGATGATGGATTGCAACCTCCATCTTGCTTCGTTGCATACCCCTGGTCAGAACTCGGCTTGCCTCGTGGCTCGTCGTGGAGCATGGGGAAGTCATAGTTGCAGTCCGGTCTGCTGCCCTTCACTTGACTGCGCGAAACCATAAAGTGATCTTGACCCGCTGCCAATCTTGCGTACCTCCTTTGCATTCATCAGCCTGGTCACTCTCCCTGTTCCTTACCGACCTCTGTGCTCTTCTGTCGAATCGAGTACCTAGTAACGCCATCTCTGTACCAATTCTGCAACGGATACTATCTACAAGGGCCGAGGAGCGACAGCGCGATTACAGCAATGACGGAGAAGGACGAGTCACGACCTGAGCCGGTCGTCGACCATGGCTCGCTTAACGGCGATGCCTTTGATAAATCTGCCCTTGGAAATGTTACCGAAGTCCAGGGCAATACGCATTTCCATGAGACAGTCACTGCGGCGCCGCTGGATCCATGGTCAAAGACGAGCATTCAGCTGTATTTGATCCTCATGGTGGCAGCATTTAACGCGACGGCATCTGGTTTCGACTCTGTACGTAAAATCCATCCCCGTGACCGTGATAATACATCCGGGAGGTGAGGTATGACGGCTAACAATGCTTCACACATAGGCCATCTTTGGCTCTATCAATGCTATGACACAGTATCAGAACTACTTCCACCACACAGAGCTTGGTTCATCCACCGGCATGTAAGTTGCTCCCTTCCTCAAAAAGGCCACTCTAATGGCATACCCTGGCTCACATGTGTTCTCTTCTTTGGTAGCATCTTTATGATTTACACTATCGGTAACATGATCGGCTCTCTCTTCACTGGCCCTATTTGCGACCACTTCGGACGTCGTGCTGGTATGATGACTGGTGCTGTCTTCATCATGGTCGGTGCCATCGTACAAACCGCTTCTAAGACGGACGCCTACCTTTTGGGAGGTCGTTTTGTCCTTGGATTCGGTGTCTCTATTGGAACCTCGTCTGCTCCCACTTATGCCCTCGAGTTGGCTCCTCCTCAGTGGCGAGCCCGTGTCGTTGGCTACTACAATACCTGTACGTGGGCCTTTCTTTCTTTCTTGCCTAATGCGGGCAACCAAACTTGTTCTAGTAAAACGGTTGGAAATTTTGAAAATCGCTGACATAGGAGTGATTCTTAACAGTCTTCTACACTGGTTCCATTCTCGCTACCGGAGTTACATATGCCTCTGCCAAGAATAACAGCACCCTCGCCTTCCGCCTTCCCATGGCCCTCCAAATCATCCCCCCTTTCGTCATCTTCATCGGCTCAATCTTTATCCCCGAATCCCCTCGATGGCTCACTATGTGGGGTAAGAAAGAAAAAGCTGCTGAAATTCTGGCCAAGTATCACGGCGGTGGCGATACTAACCACCCGATGGTCCGACTTGAGTTGCAGGAATTTGAGGCCTCAATTGAACTACAAAAGTCTTCTAATGTGTGGAACTACTGGGCTCTAATCAAAGACCACAACTCTCGTTGGCGATTCACCATGATGGCCTTCATGTCCTTCTTCGCTCAGCTTTCAGGAAACTCGGTTTTGACGTACTATCTTCCTTCCATGTATAAGCTTCTGGGTATCATTTCTGTTGATCGCAGACTGCTGCTTACTTTTGCCAACTCCATCGTCTCTGCCACTGGTGCCGTTGCTGGCTCTGCTACCAATGATAAGATTGGTCGCCGTACCAAGCTCTGGGTCGGCAGTCTTGTCCTTGCTGGGCTATTCGCCGCAGTCACTGGATTCTCTAGCAAATTCGAGCATGGCTCTGCGGGTGTCAGCAAGGCTTATTCGAATGCTGGTGTTGCTATGGTAAGTGATGACTCTTCTGAATACGACATGCACAAAATCGAAGCGCTATGGCGGTAGATGCTAACGAGATCTGCTTCCGTAGATTTTCCTTTTCGGTTGCGCCTATTCATTTGTTTATACTCCTCTAACCGCTACGTATTGTGCGGAAGTTCTGGCCACCCCTACTCGTGCCAAGGGTATGGGAGTTGTAAGTTGAACCATCTTACACTATCTTGTTATAATCTGAGTAATGCCTTCTACCGAGGATTTAAGAATGCTGACTTTGAGTGCTTCTCATAGCATGTAATTTTCTCAAACTCCGCAAATCTTTACAACACCTATGTTACTGCTATCGCTCTCGATTCTATTGACTGGCGTTACTATCTCATCTTTGTTGGCCTCAATCTCGTTTATGCCTTCTGCTGGTTCTTCTTTGGCGTTGAAACTCGTGGCCGTACTTTGGAAGAGCTGGATGAAGTCTTCAACGCTAAGTGGCCGCCACGCGCTGCTTTGAAGAAGCAGGTCATGGTCAGGCAGCAGGACGGCCACCTCGCAGGCCTCCATGACGATGAGCTTGTTCGAGAAGTTTGAGTGGATACTGTCAAAGATGGTGGTGTTTGGGCACTGTTATATTAGGGTGCGAAAATGGTTTTTATATGCTGGCTAGTCGAAGCGAGCAGGGAATATGTTTATTCTTACGATATTAATATACGAGTAATGATATGCAGAACATTTAGCTGCTACAGCCAATCATAATAATGATGTTCATTCTGTCTGGAGCGTGAAAATGCGGTTTGAGCTACCTACTAGGAATACACCATGAACCGTGTATAATTGCGTTTATCATTGGTTCATCTCATCTTGTAAAATGCTGTACATATTTCCATGGCCTGAGAGATAGCCCGCCAACCCACTGTCGTGCTCATCACTCCCTTGCACCTTGTCTAGAGTAATCATATTTTCGATTGCCCACGCCACCCTCTCTGCCGCAATTTTTGCCCCTCCAATGTTTGGTGCCGCAGGACCAAGTTGAAGAGCCCCCAGTCTTCCAGCTAGAAAGAGGGGTACTCCGTCTTTCCACATGAGATCCTCGTTAATGCATGGGAACCCGCCATGGCCGTGGATAGGATACTTTTGCAGCATAGTTTGGAGATACGGTAAGCAGGTAAAGTCCGTCTGGATACCAGTAGCGAAATATATGTAATCGAATAAGGGCAGCCCTGCGATGGGAGGCTCTGTCTTGATACTCCAGAATTGAGAGCCATCCACTTCTTTCATCTCCGCATCTACAAGCGTCGTATGAGTATGAAGCTCGAGATTGCCAGATGCGATGCATTTTTTCACTTTCTTGTAGAAAAGAGGCGTAAGACTGCCACCGCCGCGTGCCTCCTTGATGATTTCAAGGCGCTCAAGATCCGTGTCAGCGGACCAGAACCGCGCATGCTCGGCGTTTTTGTATTTGCCCATCCATGAGAGGTCGACGTCAAAATGCTTGACGCGCAGAGGACCACGCATAAGGTGCCATATTTTGGTTACTCCTTTTCGGAGAGCAAGTACCGCGAGCTGCGCAGAAGTAAGGCCGCCACCAACAATGAGAATGTTAGTAGATCTACCTGCGTCGATGCGTGACTGAACAAGCGGATCCGGAAATTCTTTGATAAGCATACTGTGGCATGCCTGAGGAAGCCCACTGCTGGGTGAGGGAGAAGCCGAAGGGAGGAATGGAATCTTTGGAGGATTGGCCGGCCCGACTGCGAGGACAACCGTTTTCGCATAATATTGACGAACTGCATCCGTAGTGATGGTGAAGAGCTTTACACCATCTGCCGAAAGACCTTTTACCTCGCCAAAGTCAATATCTTTCAGGGTCTCCTTGCGAATGAGCTTCTCTCCAAGATTATATCGGTCGGCCACTTGCTGGCAGTGATCGCGAAAGAGTGACTGTGATGGCGTATAATAGTCGTTTCGCTCTCTAAGGTTAATATCGATTCTCGCTTCCTGCCTATGAATTCTTTCGTCAGACTCTTGTATATGAAGAATGGCCAACCAAAGTCCACATACTTTCCGCCGCATGCTCGGTTTTTGGCTTTCTTTTTGCTCGCGTGCTTGCTGACCTCTTTTCCTACGCAATTACGGATCTCAACAAGCTCATCCTCGCGTTGATGAGCATACGCATGAGCTAGAAGAGCATCGCGATCGAGGGGATCTACATGCCAAAGCATTGGGCTGCGTAGATGCGAAATGTCATATGCTTTGAAGAGACGATTCCAACGGCCGAGCCACTTGTTGTCCGTGGCGTCCAATACGAGCATCTTGTATTCAGGCCGGCAAGTTGTGGAGCGACGGGCTTGAGACACCTTACCGCTTCTTACATGTTTGAGGGTAATGTGATTGCCATATTTCCCGATCCAATGGTAACGGCGATGTTCTTCGTCTGTGAAAAGAGCGGCTGGGGTATGCTCGCGGAGTCGTGAAGCCGTAGAAAGGCCACAAGGACCAGCGCCGACGATAATGACATCGTACACTTCCTCTTCTTTTTCCATCATACTCATTGGTCTGACCTTGGTGTTATGTTGCTATATAGGGCATACAATAGTTGTCATATAATGAGGGAAACAGTTGGAGACTGCTGAAGTTAAGAATGGATGCTGTACCGTTACAAGAAAGAAACTAGAATCTGTTTGTCTATTGTGTCCGCATTCTACGTCCTCTGGAAATACAGCTGAGGACCTTGATGGTGAGCATGCCATATCTTTATCATCTGCGATTTAAATCACGTTTACACAATCCAGTAACTATTTCCAAATGTGGCACTGTCAAGCTGTGTTGGCGAACCTTGATGGCCTGGCGGAGCAAGACATCAAGGTTGTTTATCACCGCATATGGAGGCTGGTCGAAATTTCAGTCACTAATAAAGATCAAGTTCATAGAGTTCAATACGATTGTCATTTCTTTGATGTGTTATCTATCGATTTATCCTTATTAGCAATTCAATAAGACCGAGAGTTGCCCTAGTTTTGTACTAAGCTGTTGTGATGTTCCACACGCAGCGTGTAGTCACACTCTAGTTACCTACTAAATTGATTCAATTTATGTACAAATACAGTTATTCTCATCATTAATAGCTAGCACTTGACTTCCTTTGTTTAACTCTTTTTCTTTGCTTCTTTTGCTTCGTTTTTCCGTCTTCTGTCATATGATCTAAACGTTAAAGCCAAAGCGCTCCATTTTAACGACTCCATTATCTTTGACGCTATTCCCCACATAAACCGCGAAAATTTCACGTTCGCCTTTCGTAACCAATATCTATCAAGGTTATGCTCCTGAGACCCCATCAAGCGGATTCAAAGCAATTTGGCGCAGTGGAAGCGCGCCGGGCTCATAACCCGGAGGTCGCACGATCGAAACGTGCAATTGCTATTCCTCTTGATTTTTTTGCTCCTTTTATCATATCTTCAAATATTTGGATAATAACCATGCTTAGAGCATACAAACACCCAACTTCTTCCTTCCTTTTTTTCTCCCCATATCGTTGACTCATACATCCTCGCAAAGCGGCTATTTTAAATTTGTGTGGAATTTTCAATGGGATTTACCGCCATTTTTTCCATGTGGAGGAGCAATAGAAACCCGTTGCTACACATATCATTCCCAAGAAACAGCATAAGTGCAGCCACTCTTGATTCGTGCTGAAGTGGAAAATACTTCCACAGGCAGGGCCAAAGAAAAGGCCCAAAGCCCACGCTGTGCTTAGGCCGCTTAGCATCATCCCTGGAGTTAGCATCCTCAACTTCCAGCTTATTTCTACGCCACTGGACCGGATACGTGCCCTCAGGACCTCAGCTCTCTGTGCGGCAGCTGAGATGGCCGTGGTTTGCGTCGTTGTGCCGAGGGAGATACAGAGACCAACAAGCCCTATGTTTAAGACAAAGAGAGTCTGAGTTGTTGGATCATCGCCTGTAAGGCAACCTAGTGTGACCATGAAGATACCACACGCAAGCGATGCCAGAGAGCTAAACCATCGCGGACCGTTCAAAGTTGTATATTTGCCGACCAATGGACCGCCTACCATGGGGAAAAGGAGAGCAAACATGACGCCCCCGCCAGCAGATGAAGTCCAGCCAAAATGGCGAAGGACGTATATCGGAATTGTCTGTAGAGACGTGTTAATATAATATTGGGTGAGGAAATTTGATAGTAGACTCACGGCTTCCAATGCTGATCGAACGATACACGCAACAGCTGCTCCAATGACACTAGAGAGCCAATTCCATCCTAGACTGCACAACTCAGACACAGCATCATATCCATCTTCACAGTCGCCAGTCTTATAAAATGCCGTGCGGTTATCTTCCTCGCCGCACTCTACATCCGTTGGTAAAGTGCGGCTTATTGTCCCATGAGATACCGCGGCCGAAGCTTCTAGCAGAGATTCTGTTTCAGAAACGCCTTTCACAGCATCCACTGGGGTGCGCTGCTGAGTCGTCAAATCTTTCTCCTTGACTAATAATCGGAGCACAATGTCGGCTGCAATCACTACCTCTACTACACCGAAGACAGCCCAGTGTCCTAGCTTTTCGTATAGATAGCCTCCCAGTAGAGGTCCGATCAGCTCCCCGATCGTAGCACCCAAAGTTGTGTAACCCATGCACACTCCCAGATTAGCCTCGCCTACTTGTGATACTAGAAAAGCAATACCAGACACCCATACAAGAGCTTCTGAGGCTCCTTGCAAAGCACGGGCGAAAATGATGAGGTATGGATCTGTGGCAAGGAAGAATAGAAGTGTAGCAATAAGCATGACACCAATGCCAGCGAGAAAGGGGCGACTTTTTGAGACGCTTCCGTCGGCGATATACCCAGCAATCCCTAACAAAGTACAGATTAGCGTCTTGAGAGGTTGCGTCTTGACGAGATATTGGCCAACTCACAGTTCGTAATAAGTAATGCCATCCCGAAGGACTCAAGGGAGAGCGCAGCCCAATTGTCAACTTGGATTGATTGTCACGTCAGCCAACTGAGAATTCACTGCTAGGTTTGGGGTGTGGATTATATCAACCTTCTTCTGGCCGAGTTTTCAGTCGTCCTGTGAAGAGCTCAGGTAAGAAGGGTATAACTAAATCATATACCAATCCGTCCTATGATTTGGTTACCACCCCGATTGTTCTTTGAACTCGAAACCGACTCATCTTTACTGTAAATACTGCAAACGCGACCGCAAATGTCACTAAGCCTTCTGAAGAGCACCATGGCGACGTCGCTGCTTCCGATTGACGACCCATCACATGCAAGTACTTGAATAGGGATTGGAGTTGTGAAAGGAACAGACAATTAGGACTTCACAGCAGCGTAGGCTGATGAGAGGATCACTTTCATAGGTTGCGAAGGGGGATTGCTATATTAATAACAAAGATCTAGGCCACGAAAATAAGAGGCAGGATCAAGGGCAATGGAAGGTTGGGTGGGCGATATAGTCGATTTTGGAAGGGAGGCCGCCCCGGATACAAGATGCCGAACAGGTAGTTATCCACATATCGGCGGGCCAAGTTTGTCTTAAGAGAATAAATGATCCATTGCAGGTACGACAGGACGACAGGGGCTCTTTGTTAACATCAATGTATGGCGTCGTATTCCGAGGTCTTTGGAGAGCTAGAGAGAGAATAGGCCAGGAGACGAGGTGGCAGGATGCCCAGGAAGCTAACGAGATAGATGGCTCACCATCCTCTGCATGTATGTCTCACAATAATAAAATGAGCAAACATGATAAGCGCGATAAAGACCCGCCTCTTTGCATTGCTCCGCTGCAGGGAGAGAACGGGCTGTGTGGCATCTCTTCGCCTCATTCTTCGTACTACACATCAAATTAGCACAGGTAACAATCGCCGGCGAGAAGGTAACCAGCTGCAAGCCCTGCGGAGTTTTGAGCATGAATAAGTGGGAGCTGATGGACGAAAACCCTGGATGAAAATCCGATTCTGTGGCACCGACTGCGGAAGCAGGCATTACACTGCTCATTAATCTCCACCACTAAATCGATGAATGCGAGATGTTTGTAGTTAAACGCCGGAGCTTATATAGAACAGGAAGATGCACGCGCAAGCTGCAGCACATCATGGATCCCCGCGGCTGATGGCGAGCTAGCTTTGCTCCGCAGGTGCAGTCTAGACAAAGAGAGCCGCCCACCCGCAAGCGAGACTGTTGCGCTTTTGAGTTGGTGATACAAGCTGCCCTGCAGAGTGGACATAGTTGGCGTTTTCATCTTGAAGCTGAATGGGGGTACCACAACGCTTCAATATTAATTGGGGTGTCCATAGATTTGAGTTGCATTGTGAGATCCTCTTAGCCTTTCCCTTCTCAGAGGGTCGCACAATGGACTTAGCAGCTCCCTGTCGCTGTTGAGAAGCAATAGTGCAGCAGCATACATACATATTCTCAGTGGCGTACCCTTCTGTTGGATTAGCCTGGTTGTTCTTTATATAACACAACACGACAATCCCCGCTATCAGCTATTGAGATCCCCTGGTTATCAATATTCCCTATGCCTGCTCCGTATATATGAGGATTCAAGAATTATCCACCTGCAAGATGCGATTATTTTGCCCTAAAATGTACATGAGGCGGCGTGGCGAGTAATGGGCTACATCCCAAGCGTTCCCATGCGCCCACAACCCCGCGTTGGATTCAATCATTTTGATGGAGCTGGTTGTTCTATGTGACCCAAGAGGAGCATTAACCATTAGCTACTAGCTGCTGTACATGGCCATGGGGGCAAAATTCCCTCAATCGCGGGAGGAGAACAAAGACTATTACTATTACGACTAGGTACGGGAGTAGTCATATAGGCTGATGAGGGGATCGGAAGGCCCGCGAATGACCTGCTCGGAATGCTTCACGTTACAACGTAGAGGGCCAATGACTGGATTAAGTAACAAGGCTGGAACTTTTATTTTTAGCATTTGCACGCAATGATGGGGAAAATAAGTATTAATGCACGTATTTATGTATAAGCATATAGGGGGCGTTCGTATATGCGCTGGCGGTTGATGCTCCATGGCGAACGCTTTGACATGGCATATTGAGCGCAGAGAGCCTTGAGCCGATGTTGTCGCATGGCCCGCGATTCATAATCACCACAGCTTTTCGAAGATGGTTGAAGATTCTTTTTCTTTTGTTTCTATTTTCTTTTTCACAGTACGTTAAAGTTGTCTAATACATTTCTGCTACATCTGCGTCTACGCTTTTTTAGAGGTACATTTGGGTCAACGTGCCACCTGTGGCTGGCTCACAGGGCATATATGTACAGCATTTGAGATTGGAGATAAATTAGCGCGCGTGAAGCGAGATCAACTTCAGTCTTCTTCTCTCCATCATTATAGCTACGAGCCCTATATGCGTCTATTATTCCTCTCAACAGTAAGTACTATTATTATAAACTGACTACCCATTTCGAAACTGCCAATGTTATCATTTTCGTCGCCTTACAACTATAACGGCTTTGCACTAGTTCTGGAAAGTGCATATTATTACAAGGAACTGTGATCTTGACTTACCCATGACCTACGGAAGGTGTAGCAATTGTAGTACATAAACTTCGATCGTAACAATTTAAATCTATAATGTTCCAGCTAGCCCGTGTGATCCTTGAAAGAGACGACACAAAGTCTAAAATGGATACTCAATAGAGCGCTTCTTTATAGAGAACATCGCCTTCCCTTACTTTATAGGAAATAAGTATGATGAGTATAGAATTGGTGGCTTGCCGAACAGCACACCATGGCATGTGGGGCCTGGAGAGCGAATAAATATCACGATGATAAATAAATGATATAGAGTTTAGTTGTATTATTATGCTCTTCTACCCTCGTAACAGAAGCAGAGATGCAAACCTATAAGTACATAGGCTAATAGTGAAAACAGGAGGAAATGCACCCTAGAGAGCGTAGGACTTTGGTCGGAATCTCACGTTCGGACTGGATGAGCACAGAATGCCGCCTTCGCCCTCCACGGGGATATATATTGATACGGAAGCGTAAATATTCCGTAGCCAGCGAAGGTCTTCAGTGGCTGTTGTCTAGCAGATGTCTGATATCTCATCCACTATTTGGCAGTGACCACGTATTTAAGAGCAATGGGCTCTAAATTGAAAGCACATAGTCAGTTGACCTGTCGGATATACTAATAGAAAGCTTAGCCTAGTGCTTAATCGCAACAAAGTATGGCTATTGGCGACCTACTCGGCGTTTATTTTGCTCTTTGCTTATAACCCACTGAAATTAAATTTTTACGCTTATCGCTAAATAGGAAGCTTAAACCTCCATTAAAAAATGACGGCCAAGTTATTCGCGCTTTTGATGCCTCTTTCCGGCCGCACCGCCACCATGGACAAGACAACGCCTTGCCGTTCTAGTGACTTGACCCGCTCCAGAACTATCCAATATGAGGGGTAGGGAGCCCTTGGTGAGAGTTTGGCCCCATTTGGGATGCAGAAGGCCTCTAGAAGGAGCTCTTGGCGCAGTGTTAGGATGACCTATTTCAGGCAGGTCGGTGGGCATAAATGGGACATTTGTGAACTTGTCGTCTCGGCATATGCTCTTCAACAGGTAGAAACTAGCTAATTCAGTCCCTTACGTTGGAGGATAGTATTGGCATTACAAATTGTATGGAAATGGAATTGTGTATAAAGGAAGCCATCGCTCGCTCTTGTAATTGAGATGGAATCGTCTATCCATAGCACGCAACTTTATAATCTAAGTGATTTTTATAAGACAGAAGCAACATCATTTCGCCATGAAGCTGACATCCGTCATTGTTAGCCTTGTGCCTGTCGCTTTGGCATTGCCAGCCTCTGATGGCACCTTAGGACGACGACAAACCAGTCTCTCGACCATCACAGATCAGCTGCTATTTAGTACAACGCTCCCTGACTTTATTACTCACCGTAATGCCAAAAACCCCCCTACACTTGACTGGTCATCTGATGGCTGCACCGACTCACCGGATAATCCGTTTGGGTTCCCCTTTGTCCCTGCTTGTAACCGACACGATTTCGGGTACCAGAATTATCGACTCCAGAATCGGTTCACGGATAGCGGTAAGCTTAAAATCGACAATAACTTCAAATCTGAGTGAGTGAAGCCAGACATCCTATGCGCCTATGGTTAGAATGGAGTTGAAGTACTGAGCGTGTGCTATTATTAGCCTCTACTACCAATGTCAATCATCGAGTGTACAGTCAGTTTGTAAAGCTCTTGCGGATGTTTATTATGCTGCAGTGAGAGCATTTGGAGGTGGCGACGCCTCGCCCGGGAAGAGAGAAGAATCACAAGAGGACCTGATTAAAGAGTATGAGGAAAAATTGGACATTTACAACCAGGCGGTCAAGGATGCTCAAGCCAAGGGGTTGCTTCCAATCTTAGACTAATGCAGTACGATATTGAAAAAAATAAAAAGAGTAAAATTATTGCGACCAATGGTATTGAATGTAATATATGTTGGACTTGGACATACAGCGCCTTTAAATGCCAACATTCGATGGTGGTATTTGATGAAGGTAGGAAGTGGAAACAATCCTAACTTCACCAAGATTGACGATGGGCAATTACTTACGCGTGTATTTTATATCATTCTACGTTGATCGATAAACTTGTTAATCCTTTCACAGAAATGATTTCGCGGCCAAGAAGTGAAACCTAGTCATATGTAGCGCGAAGTAAACATGAAAAGTCGCAGCATAGTCATTAAGCGATCATACTTGGGAGAAATGCAAGGCGCTCATATTAAAATGTGGGTGATCGGGCATAACTATGTATAAGACAACACATAGCTGCTATGAATGATGCCTTTTGCTTGTTTATAAATAGTATGCTATGACACTTCTTGTTTTTAAATGATAGCCTTAGTAATATATATACATTTGAATAGGTATATGGCTTGCGTCGATGTCGAAGCTGGGACCGCCAGAGTATTCATCTGCATCTATAATAATCTCATGAAAGATGCGGTAATGTATCAAGGGCTTAAGTGACAAAGAGCCTAAATAGCATCACTCAAGCAGCTCACCTTGGCTGCCCTCGGTCCCATCTCTTGGCCCTATATACATAATGTCATGAAGAATCTGTATCCATCCTTGCTCCTCTTTCCTCCACCAGTACTGCACTTTGATTAGGCGCCCCTCATTTCCCTCTTCGCCCTCTTCATCCCACAAGTCGACTCTCATGCCTACCCACCCCTCAGCTTTTGCTTTTTGCCTGATATCGTCTGCTGTTCCAAACCCAGTTGGCTTAACTTGCTCATCGGTGCCGAACTCGAATTCGTCTTCCTGTAGGGCCCGGATCGTATAATAACTCCTTTTCGACTCCTTTTCGACTGCTTTAGCAGTCGATGACGAGGTGCTAAGGCTTTTACGTGCCGACTCGTAGAGATATCGCACAATAGTCTCTCTATCTCGAGCTGCAAATGATGGCTGTGGGCGGCATATCTGGAAACAGGTAGAAGAAAAGTAGTTGCCTTTCAAGCTTATGTCGCTAGTATGACGATAGGCGGCATAAAGCTGCTTGAGATGATTGGTGGCATCTGACGAAGGGCGTTCTAGTGTCATTTTCTTTTAGAGATAGCTATTCATAGACTCCACTAAAGGATTTAGAGATGGAGGCCTTATAATTAATTTATAGGTCACGAAGCTAATCGATGCTGTGGCTGCCTAATGAACATCTTGTGAAATCGAATGGCTACATTGAGGTGACAAGCTATATGACTCATAGATACGCGACCCAAAAGGAAATGGAAACGAAAGAGAAAGAGAAAAGAGGGGTAACAAGAGAGCATTAAATGATTAGTAGCTTCAGAGATTTACCAACTCAAAAAGCGCCTATAGCGCGCTAGAGGCTTGTTATAAAAACACATTTGAGCCTAAGGATCTTTTAGTAGCCGCTGAGGATCTCATGAAGTAATACTAACCTTTAGCTTGCATAACCGAGCGAGCATTCCAATTCTACTATGTAGCAAGGTGTAAGCGCTATTGGAATTTTTACCTGGACATGATGCTAATATAAAGCGTTTCCCCTCGTCTCTGGTTGACTAAGAGACCACCGGACTTACCGCCCGCAGTTATTATAGGCCTGGGGAAGATGGCTTGGTAATGAATTGGTAGGATAAAAACCAGAATACTGTCATACATGTATTGTTAGGGAGAATATTGACGGCTTATACATCTCGGCTTAGTACTGGGACTCGATGTTATCAGATCTTCCGCAAATACCATACTGCGGAATATTTCCGAGGACGTCAACTGGCACATATTGTGGGCCGCGCTTCTGGATTGGATTGCAGATCTCCGAGAGCCCCCATATAAACGGGTGTCATGGCTGGTTTAGTCCGACTATATATAGACACTGTAGGTTCGCCATTCGCCATATGTATGGTCTCAATGAGAGAACGGAACCCTAAAGGCCTACGAATCCAGTCTGCTATATCAGGACAGTTATAAGAACCTCCACATAAAATTCCGCCCTGGCCTTATCTTCCAGACATGTCCGCTCCAGCCCCAAATCCTGTTGTGGCGCCTGACCATGTCCTTGCGCTACTCAATCGTCTACATCAAGAGTCACTTACACAAGAAGCCGCCCTTCCATCGACTTATTTGGGATCTAATGACTTTGATGACCTGATGCGAGACAAATTCATTGCCTTGGATCAAGATAAATGTCAGTTTGTCTACCAACTTGCGAGAGCCACCGGCGCTCGTAATATTGTCGAGATTGGCACCAGCTTCGGGGTCTCTACTATCTACCTCGCCTTAGCAGTGGGGAGTAATCTCGAGCATCTAGGTGGTGAAGGTAAGGTTATTGCCACGGAAAAGGAGCATACGAAGGCTGAGAGGGCTCGCCAATACTGGCAAGAAGCTGGAAACGATCTTGTGGCGCGCCATATCGACTTGAGAGAAGGGGATCTCCTTGAAACATTGACAAATAATATCCCGCAGATTGATCTCGTTCTCCTTGATAGTAAGTTAGCACTTGTGAATACTATAAGTTTACATAACTAAACTCATTTAGTCTGGGCTCCTGTTGCCCTTCCTGCATTGAAGCTACTGGAGCCAAACTTACGGTCTGGAGGTGTTGTTATTATTGACAACTCGATTGGCTCTGTCGCCAGATATAAAGAATTATTGGATCATTTGAGGTCTCCGGAACAACGCTACACGAATCTGACACTTCCTTATTCTAAAGGCTTAGAAATGTCCGTTAAACTGTGATGGGGGCTCGAATATCAAAGAGCGCTAGTTTGATGTAGCTAAGCTATTTTCATACGAAACATTTCACTCAAAGAGCTTCCACCCGTTCTTTTTCTAATGAAAAGGCACGTTCAAATTTAGTATTTTCCACCCAGCTCATTAACTTCAATATCGCCTAGGGTCGTTAAAGCAAATTCTTGACTCATTTGCATAAGATCTGCTAGGCATTCAGGTGACTGGCACCACCATGGGAGCGTAGGCTCAGTATTGTCGTCTTCCCCCCCGGCTCCAATCGGCCTTGCGTTCTAAGGTTGTTCGCGCATAATAGCAAGGGCGTTGCCGTTTTAGAGATTGGGGTATGCGTAAAACTTTCACCTGCTGTGAGGGCTGCTACGTGCTGCTGGCTCGATCCTGAAGCTAACCCATGTCCAATCTTGAACAATGTTAGCCACTGATTATTGTCTGCAGGAGTCTGATTCAATGGGTCATCATCCCCGAAGAGAATAAGCCGCGCCTGGCGACGAAGGATATCGCAATTGATGGTAGCGCCGCTTGCTCGTGAGGCAGCCATAAAGTCACCAATGTGGGCTGTAAGTAGCTCAAACACGTTTGGAGGGTTCTGAGCGCCTGGACATGTGAGAATCTTCTTCATGACGCCCTTTGAGGCGCTAAAAGGCTCTAGATCCAAAGACTCAACGCCAATAAGATAGTCGGTATTGCGCTTTGGACAAGCACCGCAATGGAAGGCTCAAAGCCTCGATCCCCTTTCCAGTCTTTCATAGATTTTCCTCTGCTAAAGTGGTCGGCTAGATGATCATTGCAGTCCGTCCAAAGAGAAAAATTCTCTCCGCAAAAACCGCAGCGTGATTCCACTTTAGAAATTTTCGAACTCCAAGCATTCATAGATAGTATCATTTTATCGACGCCGTGCGCAAGACGCAAGCGTTGATGCAAATGGTCTTTTCTGTGGAAAACTCTTAATAAGGTAGGTTTCGCTATACAGTCAGATATACGATGAGATTGAAGGTGTTCGTCGGACGGGTCGCGTTCATCACGGAGAGAGCATTTTGGCGAGGGGTCTCCAAAACCCCATCTTTTCGGTCCGGTGGGAAGGCATGTCCATTGTTCAAGAGCTAAATGGAGCGCCCCCTTGTGCCTCGTTCAGTCATATCTTGTTTTGAAGGTATCTGTACAGGAAGTACATTGACAAATGCGGGAGCTTTTATCCTCGGCTGCCCTGTTGCCCACGTTATGCCGCGATCCTGAGCCTTCAGTTTTAGATTGTTGATGATCTGCAATATTGGGGCTCTCAGAGCAGGAAGAACAGCAGCTTGAGGGCCATGAAGCAATAGAATTTCGCGAATTATCGGTGCTAGTTTGAAAATTTGCAGATATGTCGCTTTGAGAACGCGATTTGGTCAAGGCGCCTCCATACAATGCCGAAGGAAGAGCATCTAGCGTAGCAGACTGTTCTGCTCTTGGCAACGAAAGGCTTAAGTGACTTTCATGGCTGCCTTGTTTTTCGTATGACCGTCCTTCACTTCTCCTCCTTGCATTCACAAACCATTGTGATACTTGGCGAACGCTTAGTCCAGATTTACGACTAAGCTCTTGCTTTTCCTTAGCGCTCGGATACGGCTAGGCAGAGTTGAAACTATACCACTGCTTCAGCACGTGCGTGGAGTTTCACGGATGTCTTTTTGTTGGCTTTGCCAGATTTTCCCATAGCTCATTCTGTGATCTATCCATAGCGGATATGTTATATTGCGTAATTGTCGCTAGTATCAATCTTGTTCCAGATCTTTAGTTAAAGTACGTAGGACATCTCTGGAAGTGGGGGAAATACTCCCTAACTTGGGTTCTTGATGAGACAAGCGCCTTTTGAAGAGTACGAGGGAAGAAATGAGGTAGGCGCTAATGCTCAGCTAACACGAATGAATGTGAGTGCATAAAAGAGCCATTTATATGAATATAGACCAACAAACTCCGAATATTCCAACTCTGATAACGTTAACGTCACACGATAATAACCTAATTAGGGATCTGCTTTCAGGGGTTTTCGATTTTGAAGTACAGTTAGTAACAATTGACAAAGAAAGGAACGGAGTTAATCGATTGCTTATTTACTCATCATAACAGCTTTCTCCCAATCTCGTTTCCCTGTCCATTGCGGAGAGAGTATGGAGTTGGCTCACCGCAATTCGCCGTTTTATTAACAAAAGAATCGTAGTGCTTATATCCAGGGTTGCAAAAAATTACGAATAATACTACTAGTCACGAATGGGGTTACGAAAAGTTAGCAATATTACTCCTAGCAGTTACCATTACTACTAACTACTCTAATAGCTATATCGTTTTTAGTAGCCCCGCTACGAAATGTCAAAAAGTTGGTTCTTAATACAAAATACGAAGTGCGAGAGTACTAAATGTTATTTTCACCAACCCTGCCAGTGATATCTATTTAGTAGGCCTTGGATATCTAATCAACAAACCAAATCTGTTCGCTCGATGTTTCTTGCATGGTGATTGTGTGAGAAAAGATTTTGGGAATAAATGCCCACATGTATTCCTCCATACCAGCGCCAATGGTATTTTTGATGATCTGAACCAGCTCTGGGCTGGAATTCAATGCTTCCGCTACCACTTCTCTCATCTTAGCTTTGATATTGCTCATGCAGCTCTTCCATTCTTCGCTATCACGATCTTTGATCGCCGATAGTTGGTATGTCTCCTGATATGCTGCTATGGTAGAAGCTAAATCCCTAAAGACCGTCATCATTCGTACTTCTTCATTGCTGAGAATAGACATGATCACTGTCCTTGTTCTATGGACTCTTAAGCCAGCGTTGAGCTCTCTTGAAGTGATTGAGTTGTGTTCGAAGTCTTCGGGAATTTTTTCTACAAGCGCCATACACGCTACTATCATATCGTTAGCTCTTGATTTTTCATCGTAGATTAAAACACATTTTCCAGAGTCTATTTCTCTACAGAGAGGGTCGTTTTGTTCTCTGTCAAACGCTGTCTTCTCATCATTTGTCCAAGATGAGAGTTTTTTGCTGCGATACCAATCAAGTATTCGGTACCACTTCCCGCTTTCCTCTTGACGAATGATGATTTGATCTTCTGAAGCATTGATTGCTCCAGGCCATGGATGTAATGACAGGCTAGCTGCTAGTGGAAGAGGAATAAGACGGCATCCTGGGAAGGTGACTTTCAAGCCTAGAGGTGTCGGAATGCCTTGGACGTTGGGGGCACTAACAAGACGTAGCATGCGCTCGTCAAACCCCATAGTTGGATCTTTGACAGACGATCCCAGTAGACTACGAGGAGCCCATCGCCATCCAGGTGTGCTTAGCACTTCATCCGCATAAAATATGAGTCGTGGTGGAAGACCGCTATGCAATTTGTTCAGGAGTTCCCAAGTGCGAATCATTCGACTTTCGGTATCGGAAGTAGAAGCAATGTATTTCGTATCAAGGGACATCAGAGTAGAGATACAGAGTGGTTCATCAGATGCGACTGATACTGTTCGGAACTGCAATGCTCGCTGAAGGGTGAGGAGTTGCGGTGTAGTCGGCTCCAGTCCTCCATATTGAAGACCAAAGCCTTGAAGTTCATTATACTGGCGCAGAAGACTATCAGATGGAGTCTCTCAGATGGTGTAAAAGCAATACTAAGATACTTACTGCATGTATTACATCCTGCCATATTCGCATGTATCGCGGATCGCCATTGCCAGCGTCAAAGAGGCTAACAAGCAAATCAAAGCCTCTAACTGCATTATTCTCCAATTGTACGAATAGACTCCTTGTGAGTGCGCCCTCTAATCAAGCAGCTTGGAATCAGCAAAAGCAGTACCAAAGCCCTTGAAGATTTATACCACATACCTTGAAGGGTCCATAACCGTCTCATCCAAGGGGACGCACCATATATCCGCAATAATAACTCAGCAGGATGTGTGTCTTGAGAATTTAATCCAGTCAAAGTAGCATCCAGCACAAGGACATGGGCCGCATTTCTATACACACCAGCGATCCTTTCAAGTGCGATTAATTTACTTTCAAGCTCAATAGGACAACAGAAAGTGTCAATCCAGATTCGGTATTGAATCCTATGTTCTGTTTGTTCCGCGTCTACTTGGCCTTGCAGAGATGCTATTAATTGAGCCACCCGCTTTACTTGGCACCTTGGGAGAGAATTTGCCCTTGGATTCCCTAGTCCATTGGCCCAAACCTATTATCTCTTATTAGGTCTCCATAGTCGGGCGTTTGTGAATGGTTGTGCTTACATGAGAGAGTGCGACATAGGGGACACCCGGTTCATATGGTTCAACCACTAGTTCGAAGTTGTCCGATTCATCCCCTATTTGATCAAACCGGAGGATTGGATAAGTATCAGTGCTGCGAAGAATCAGAGAGGTTACTCTCTCATCAATAGTTAGGAGAGGACAACCGCAGTCATCTGACAGGTGTGAGGGCTGATAGGTCTCAATGTCCATCTGAAAGGCTGTGCACAGATGGCGTGTACAGTTTGAATGGTCTTGGTTGGCATTTGGCCTCTGTAACTGTGAAATATGGTGCATGGTATGCAATCCTTGAAACTGAGATCGAATCTTCTCAGTCTCGCTAGGGCACCATCCCCGCTGAAGCATTTGTTTGTCTATGGTGCCCCCCAATTGCATGTAACCCTGATGCCAGCTGAACGCTAAGTTAGGCACGTCGATTTTGGTAGTTGATTGCGCTACTACGCTGGATAAGCCCGTGGAGAAATATTCTCCAAGGGCGCATATCGAGTAGCGCACGGTTTCGTCTAAATTCAAGGCAGAAGGAATCATTAAATTGGCGTAACGAAGGCAATCGCGTATGTATATGAGCCTCTCCCGCTTATCGGGCGCAAGCTTCTGTCTTTCTGCGATAACCTGGGTTGAATTCAGCACCTCTTTGGCACTGATATATCGTTTGCCATCCTCGTCGCTAAGATAGACTGTGTTTGCATATAAATTGCGAATCCCTTCAGCAGCGACGGTATTTTCAACAAGGTGAACACCAGGGCTGATCTCATTCAGGCCCAGCATTTCAGCCAGTAGGCCGAACCACAGCCAGGTCTGCAGGAACGGCTGTATCTCTTCTTTGGACGTGGGATACAGCAGTTCATGGTACGGCTCAAGAAATGCACCCGCTCCTAGAAAATGCCGGAGATGTGGAGGAACCAGACCAACCTTGCCTTTGCGAATTGGATAGGTTTTAAACGGACCTCCATCCCAAAGTTCATCACAGACATATGGCGTCTTTCGGGGAGGGGTTGCTGGGGATTTTGGCTCGCATAATAGATCCATTGATTTAGGGATGGGCGTTGTCGTGAGTGGTAGTAAGTAACAGTATGTTAGAGGAAAATATTGACGCATAGGCGAGAGTCATGACAATACTGGAGATAGGAGTTGAAGGAGACCAGGCTGGCTCTCTTGATGCAAGCTGCGACTTGCGGGGATTTTCATCCCGCCACTACTATCATCATCCGCTTAGTAAGTACGGCTTTCTTAACTGTCTGCGTTGGTGCAGTGAGACCAGAATATTCGCAGAGTATGCCATATTGGGACATTGGATGCCAACAATTGACTCAAAAACAATGTTTTCAAGATGTAAGGCCGATGGAGGTGGCTGGCTAAGCGGAAATACAGTGAAGATCTTTTGGCTCAACCCACTTTATCTTCGCCAAAGGACTTATAATAGGCACAAGGCCATTGCAAAATATCTGAGATTTTTACACTTACATGAAATCGTACATCCAATACGAATCAAAATACAGATTTCAAGAATCTATTCCATCCGAATTTTCCAACTGAGTGCTTCTTGCTCTAGCCAATATTGATGATCACAAATAGCTGCAAAGAAAATTTGCACTAATTCTACACGGCTAAGCAGCCAAATTTAAGGGCTCATGCATGGCCAAGTTCTCAAGATGCAGTCATATTAGAAGCCTTCAAGAGCACATTTATAAATTGGACATTTTCTTTTTACCGCTTCCTGAAGCTGCTGGAAGCAAAAGCGCCCTGTTAGCTGAGTTTGGACGCTTTTTGACAGCCATAGCAGTGTGAGCATGCCGGATGCACTGTTGCTGTTATATAAGGTATCAGGTACCTACATGTAGGAATTGTAATACACTTTTTCAAAACAGCCAGCCTACGAATGTCTGATTTGAGCAGGTACTCTGCACTGGAAGGGTTACCATTATTTCGCTAAACTATATATTTTACTCCAATGTGAGCTATACCATTTTGCTATGTCGAATTAAAGAGATCTAGATTAGGCAAGATGTACCCCGCTGGCACGCTGTTGTCCTTTAATAATAGTGGTAGGTTGCAATGCATCAAAGAGCCATTTGTATAATGATTGGGATTGAGAGAATACTTGTCTTCGTACACCGGGATGTAAAGAGAAAGTATTAAATCTGGTCTTATATACATCGGAAGCTGTAAAATTGATCAGCAGTAGCTTAACTCAATTAAATCACTTACTACCGCCAGTTAAATTAACAACCTGGCAGTGTTCTTTCTTATGGCCTCCACTGACAAGAGGGCCTAGTAAATACTGATAGTCGATATTTTTCATCCCCGGCATCTCCAAACAGGGGTTGGACTAAAGCAAGCATATCATCTTCCAGCTGCTCCCGTTATATAATTCTCAATTACTAATTATTGAGGAATCACTGAATAGAGACGGGGGCAGCGTGCAATACATTCCACAGACGATAGACGTACAATATTCATATACAGGACTAATTGTAAAGTGGCCTAGCTAATAGTGATAATGAATATTGTTGCAAGCCCGGTATCTTTCAACAGGGAATGGACTGGGGCTCATTGTATTATCTTCATCTGCTCAGTCATATTGCGCAATTCTCAATTACCAATTGGATTGGAATCATTCAGCGCACATTGAGGCAGCATGTGATGTGTTGAAATATCGCCATTTTTAAGATGACAGAAGGACAACCTGCAAACTAGTATACAAGTGCAGCGGTATCGCGGCATGTTTGTGCTACACAATGACCTCTTCTACTCTTCCTTAGACTCAGACACATGTTTTCGCATGCTTTCATTTGTTGAACTGTTATTCATCTCTTTACTTGCCGAAAATACTTGGCTTCAAGGGCAAAAGTTTTCTATTTGCTTCAGCTATTCCCAAGCCCTATCACTTGCCAACTGTCGTGCTTTATCCGCCCCTAGGAGCATGGTTCCGAATACAACTGTCATCGCAGGGGTGACTGTCGTCGACACTCCTCTCGTACGAGATGCACAAAGCTTCGCTCGTGAACATATGCTCGATTCCATTTACAGTCATGTGATGCGATTATGGCTACTCTCTGCAACCATTATTAACGCAAAGGAAACTCTGCATGATACTGTTGATCTTGAAGTCCATGCAATAGCTTCACCATTTCTCCTGTCGCTAGCCCAGGTAGGCGCTTTGAGGCCGATGGCGCTTTTGCTGCCATAAAATTCGTCAAAGAACACTAGGAGGGCTAAATTACTTTACGACCACTGTTATTAGATGAAAGAAGTTGCTGCACGCCAATCAATTCTACTACACGAAGCTTAAACACATCTAAGAAATGCAGGGTCAGATTTGAATGATGAAAAGCTGAGACGTTCTATATAGAATATAAGTCAATTGAATTTTCAAATTTATCCTTTCAACCATCATACGCCACGAATTCGATCTCGATATCGGTACCCCCGGCGGGCAGTTGAGCAACGCCTACGGTCGTTCGTGTAGGACGAGGCTCAGGCATCATCTCTTCCCATACCTAACTCTACTTTGAGCAAGATATTCAAGACAAGGAAAAAGACATGGACTGATGTAGTGTGTATTTACTAACCTGGTTGACCAAAGGGAAATTCTCATCAAAATTCTTGATGAAGATAGTCGCCTTTACAACGTTTTTAAGGGTCATTTCCTCAGCTGCCAATATCTCTTCGAGGTTTCTTATGACTTGTCTTGTACGATCTTGGATCTATTGGTACATTATCAACGTCATCCCTTTGCATAAAAAGGCACCCATGAGATACGAACCGTGCCTTCGACCATGGTGCCATCTGGACGAGCACCAGGTGTTCCTTGTGTATATAAAAATGGACCCGCTCGCACTGCTTGAGAAAACTGAGCGAATACAGTCAGTCAAAAGTAACCTGATATTTGAAATATTGAGAGATCAATAAATGCTAAACATACCAATCCTGAAATTGGCGCTGCGGGCGCATTTTCTGTGACGATATGCTTCAACGGCATGATGGAATCTATCACAGGGCCTCTTTGATGGAATAATTTCCTTGCGTAGAGTTTGTTCTTTTAAAGTCTCAGAGCACTCATGATTTGCATGAGGCAATAACGATTTATGTATTTGAATGAGCATGAATGAGCTTGAATGACTGATGTAACGTCAGGCCTGTTTTTATTTAGCCGACATGAGCAAAATGACTAATCACGGAGGGCATGAGTACGATATTCAACGCAACACCAAAGCCCAAGCTGTGTATAGTAATAGTTAACTATGCATTGCATTCTATTAACTGAGACTAAACTATAACTACCTGAAAGTCCGTAGATACAGTTCTATAGCATCAAAATAAAGCTCCGCTGCAAACTATTTATCCACGGTTCAAACTTGTTGTGGTATACATGAATTCCTCTATCTTGATATAGAAAGGCTCTCAGGACAGAGCTCCTTCACATAGATAGCTTTATCAACAATACCCTTTGAGAATCTTTGACCAAACTCGGATGGATCCTATTGCTCTCACTTGGAGGGATGAAAAGTCGCTCGTAAGGTGGCGAACTCAGCGGCGACATCACAGCGCCTAAGAGCAGGGGAGAAATGAAGTATTTCTCGACTACCGGCTAAGGATATGTGAAGTTATAGCATATACAAAAGTGCCAGCAGGATATGAAGTACAGGGACAGAGACTGGATATCACGCACACGGCGATGAAGAGGCAATTGTACTCATAAGCATCGAAAATTCGGGCTTCTAGAATCCAAGTTCTGAAGTTGTGCCCCAATATCTCGGTTTACAGCCAGTTGTGTCGAAAAGCCTAGTGTCGCGGGACATCTTCGACGCTATGCTGAGCCCTGGAGATTTCATTGCTTTTCTTTCATTTAAGACAGTCAAAGATGCGTCAGAGCTTGTTAACACATATGAAGAGCGAGATGGTGCCAGAATTAGACAAGAGAGAGTTATAAGAGATTGTGGAATGCATAATAGGTATGAAGCCTTGCAATATCACCCAGAGGCCAAATGGAAGGCTGCATAGCTAATAGATGTAATATACAACGGTTATATGACTCTTTATAATATCCAAGGGCTTAGTTAAAAAAGATAACATTTGAGTACTTATTATATTGCGCAATGTAATAATTGTGTAATGTAATAATAATATATTTCAAGGTATATCTTACTATTGCAACACAGGCGGCCGAAGCGGCATATGACCCGAGCACCTGACATATTGACTGTAGATACCTAAGCTAGTTTCATGTTGGGATTATACATGCAAGGTTTGTCTTCATCGCCCCCAATATCATTTCAATGATTGGTCTGTCGAATATGGCGGATTTTCGCATGTAAAATGGTCTAGTCTTATTTACTAGTATTATTGGATCATGCCAGCTGCAGGTAGCCAGTCAGTGTGATCTTTGAGAGGCAGTGGTGTTGTCCAACGATGAATATGGCCGGTATTCTCAGTAACTCTAAGGGTGGTTCCCCACCCATCCGTCTTAACACAGGCCTTCTGGATCGCATCCCAAGCGTTTACAGCTCTTTCACGTCCAAGGTCGTGATCGCGGTGGGCCTTGCTGCGCCAACCAGCTGCAAGAACTCCACATTTACCACTTCCCAGCGAGGCATAGCCGTGGTAATCGGTGAGAACTGGTTTATCTATTTCACCCCAGATGTATCCAGTACAGCCATCAGACTTTGCAACAGCTGCAAAGAATTCAGGCGCAACTTCAGTCCACTTCTCTTCGCCAATTCCCTAGAAAAAGGTGACTGTTGTATACGGAGCATAGTAAACTTTATTGCGATCATTGGTGTTCGGATGAATAACGTAGACATTGGTATCACTCTGAATGTCTAAGAGGACTGGCGGTGTTGGTCCATTGATGAGAGCCTTGTGAACATCATGCTCTTTGCGGGTGCCATAGTCTTATTCCAGCTATTAGAAAAAAGAGCGTGATACAAATTGTAAACATCAGACATACCAATGAAGTGGATAACCTTCTCTGGGTACTTGTCACTTCTACCCCAGCAGCCGCGGGAGCAGCCAGGAATGGTAGTGGCGGCTTCATAGAAGGCCCTCTGATACTTCTTTCCATCTTCGGTAGTTTCATCTTCGATTGTGTGATTTTCAACAGTGGTGACTGCCACCTCGATAGCTGGGTAAACCATTTTGATGGGATATAAAAGCTGTATTTATATTGTATTGTATCGCTTGTTGTCTGTAGTCAATCGCCTCTTATTGCTGATGTTGACTCTTGATGCCGAATTAAAATAACTAGGCTATGATATGAGACCATAACCGCCTTTAAATACTTTTGATTGAATTACAAAAAGTCTGATATGTATTGCGTCAACGCCGAACTTGAAGAGCCATGCTCAGCTAGAACGATAATCACACCGGTAATTACTAAATTGTGGGCTCAAATATGTAAGTCATATTCCCTTGTCGGGAAATGTCTGCCGTATCTTAGAACCCTTGACGCCACTGTAAACTCAATATTATTACCGTGATTATCGGAACAACTACTTAATGAAATGGGTCTAACTGCTCTGTTGCTTTTGAACGATGCGTGCGGTAAGCTAAAGACTTCCCGCTGTATTTTCCTGATTAGTGGCCAATGTTCTAGTGCTAAGCTAGATAGATAACTAAATAAGTAAGGTAAGCTAGAATTCGCGTTGTTCCGTTCATGATTAGTGGCATGCTGTATACATATCTGTTTTGTGTATTTACAGTCAACTATGCGGCTGCTGTTTTCAAGACATTTCTCTCAATTTTCCTTCCAATATATATCATGTAATTACAGACAAGCTTGAATTTGCTTCACGCCGCTTGGTGTAGAAAACAAAATCCTGCAAATATTTCTTTATACAGCTTGGACAAACCGATGCCTACTTCGTAGTTTGTCGCATAACGACAATAAAAGACTGCCCCACACAAACACCAACGTTTAGTATTGAGTACGAAGCGCCTATGACTGATCAGAGATCTCCCGCTCTTCTGAAATAGGGCAAGCGATTAGGAATATACAATTCACCACAGCAAGCACGTGTACTGGAGAAGACGAGTGTTTCTTTGCATCTCTCTGCATTAGCTATCTTATTTCTTTTTTGCTTAGGGGTCACTCCTTGAGGCATTCCTACTCAAGTGCACATCCACAAAGGCGGTTGTAAAATTTCCCCGGTTGCTGCAGCTAGATACGCTCATGTCTATAGTGCAAACTGATAACTATCCCTGTTAGGTATATATGCATACGATGCGTGAAGCTCGATATGTCGCTATATTTAAACTGCGCACAGTACGAAAGTCTTTCCCGTTTTAACGGGGGTGAGCAGATGATCATGATATACTTTCTAACAATATTGTTTTATTAGATTCGTCTTGCTCGTCTTGGTAAATACGAAGTCTCTGAAAATACAACTTTGAACCCTATTATCTCCTACTTCACACGCTAGCCTGATGCTGAAAGAGTTTTTAGCCCTATTCTACAGTGACGAAAGATCGGGATCATGCTTCGCCTCTGACGTATTTCTCCGCATCAGAATTACCCTACCCCTCCAAAGATTCCCAGGGTCTTGGAGCTGGTGGATACGGGGCATGTCGGCTGGGACGATGTTACTACTACTAACAACAATGAAGTGCTATAAACATCACACACCAATAATTGGGGTTATATAACTCTTTGCTTGCTTTCTAAGTGCTCTATAATAATACAATTCTCAACTCTCTTCATAGTGCTCTGTGATTGAGAAACCAATGCGCGGCATCCTTCACACCGCATTCACCAAGGTATTCAACACCGGGTATCGTCTTGATAAACAAATAACCCGAACAATGTCTACCCATTATGATGCTTTAATTATTGGCTCAGGCCAAGGCGGCACTCCCTTAAGCACCACCTTCGCGCAAGCCAAATATAAAACGGCACTGATTGAAAGCTCACATGTTGGTGGATGCTGTATCAACGAAGGATGTACTCCGACCAAAACTTTGATTGCTTCTGGACGGGTCGCAAATCTTACACGTCGCGGGCCACAGTTCGGTATATATAGCAGTAACGTCTCTGGTGCTATTAATAACGAAGTCCGGGTAAATATGGAGATTGTGAGGCAACGCAAACGCGACATTGTCAACAGCTTCCGGTCTGGAAGTGAGCGTAGAGTACGCGAAGCTGGAGTGGAGTTGATCATGGGAACGGCATCCTTTAGAGACGAGCGCACGATTCAAGTGCTCTGTGCAGATGGCGCGCAGAGGGCTCTCACTGCCGATCGCATCTTCATTTGCTGTGGAGAGCGCCCAGCAATACCGACAATAGATGGATTCAATCCTGCCTCATTTCCTCCAGGTGTTATTCTTGACTCGAGTTCTGTTCAAGAACTTGGAGTGGTCCCGTCGCATCTGGTGGTTATTGGAGGAGGATATATCGGGCTCGAATTTGGCCAACTTTTCCGTCGACTAGGTGCCGCCGTTACAATTATACAGCGAGGTGCACAATTGGTTCCCCGTGAAGATTCCGAAGTGGCCGAATCCATGCTCAATATACTACAAGAAGACGGCATCCAAGTTCTCCTTCAAGCTACACCTACAGCGATTCGTGCTACTAACAATCAAGATTCGGCTGCGGCTGTCGCATTGTCAGTCGCAGTTTCAAGCCAAGATAGTCCATCTGAGCTACTCGCCTCTCATGTTCTCTTCGCTGCCGGTCGCACGCCTAACACTGAGACGTTGAATCTAGCTGCAGCAGGCATCAATACTACTGCTCGTGGTCACGTCGTTACCGATACACAGCTGCGCACTACGAACCCTCATGTATGGGCACTAGGCGACGTTAAAGGCGGGCCTGCCTTCACACACGTATCGTATGATGATTTCCGTCTGCTGCGTACTAATTTACTGGAACATGGCACACTCACCACAGTAGACCGGATTTTACCTTATGTCGTCTATACCGATCCGCAGCTTGGCCATGTTGGTTTACATGAGCATGAAGCTCGATCCAAATTTCCTGGGCGGAAGATTCAGGTCGCTAGCATGCCGATGTCTTACGTTGCCCGGGCACTGGAGACGGATGAATCTAGAGGAATGATGAAAGCCGTAGTCGATGCTGAGTCGCAGCAGATTCTTGGATTTACGTGTTTGGGGATAGAGGGAGGCGAAATAATGAGCCTGGTAGAGATGGCGATGATTGGAAAAGTTAAATGGCCAGCTCTAAGTAATGCTATATGGGCACACCCATCACTAGCGGAGAGCTTGAACAATATCTGGGGGTTTCTGAAATAGATAAATAGGTTTGCATATTCTACTCATTTTACTACACAATTTTGCTTTTATGGCAGCCTTTTTGTATCATAATCCTGATACATCAACGGTGAAATGCGAGATTAAGGCTCAACACAGGGAAGCAAGGCTGAAATTACGTCACATTGCCCTACAACTCCCTTCGAGTCTGAGTGCCGCAGAGGCGGGTTGACGTAGGCTCGCGTTCATTATTTCCGAATCTTGCGACTCTGTAACATCGCGCGCTCGGGCGGAGATAAGGCATGATAACAACATCCGAATGACTTCAAAGCCCGGGTAGCTGGATTATAAAAAGGTCTTATGCTCCATTGTGAATTATTATATATTATATCCTTTATTAAAAATCTACCAATACATACTTCCCACTTCTGCTGAAGCAAACTACAGGGGCAGCAGTACGAGCGCCTAAGCGCACTGTTATCTAATATGGCGGACCTGGAGACAACCTCCCGCGAGACTAATGCCGCGCAATTTATCGAATATATCGCGCCTCGCCGCAACTTATATCCTTTCATTGATCCCACCAAAGCTGATTTAGCTGGGAAATCTGTTTTCATCGCCGGCGCCTCAAAGGGCATTGGAAAGGCCACTGCCATAGCCTTCGCAACTGCTGGCTGCTCTCGGATTGCAATTGCAGCGCGTTCTGGACTAGACGAAGTTACAAAGGCAATTAAGGGTGCTGCGGCTAAAGAAGGCCGACCAGAGCCTTTTGTACTAAGCTTGTCAGTGGACGTAACATCGGAAGAATCAGTGCAAGCTGCAGCTGAAACCGTCGCTGAAAAGTTTTCTGGGAGTCTCGATGTTCTAATCTGCAATGCTGGCTATTTGGAAGAGTGGTTTCCAATCGCGGAGTCACGGCCTAACGACTGGTGGAGATCATGGGAAGTTAACGTCAAGGGCACATATCTATGCCATCGGTTCTTCATCCCACTTTTGCTCAAGTCACAGACAAAGACAATAATAAATTGCAGCAGCATTGGTGGCCATAGAATCATGCAGGGTGCTTCAAGCTACCAGACCGCCAAGTTTGCGCTCGCCAGATTTACCGAATTTGCAGATATGGAGTACTACCAGCAGGGATTGATTGCTATCAACGTACACCCTGGAAGTGTTCCCACAGAATTGGCGCTTAACATGCCTGAATATATGCACAAAGCACTGATTGATCCACCAGAGCTAGCAGCTCATACGTTTGTCTGGCTAATAAAAGAGAGACGTGCGTGGCTGTCTGGTCGGTTCATCAGTGTATGCTGGGATATGGAGGAGCTCGAGAGAAAGAAAGACGAGATTCTACAGAAGAATGCACTCAAATTTCGTATAGTGCTATAACAGAGAAAACCGGTTGATGGGTTAGAAGAAGACAGATTTGGGAAAGTCATTTGGCGATAGATATACAAATATACTAAGACTTGCTCTCATCTTTGCAAACTTGACCTTGGACTCTAAATGTATCCATCTAGAGCTGGCTTCAATGGTAGTGAACTTTTATAGCTGCCAATCTCGTTTATTAGCCTCCTAGTCAAAACATCAGGAGTGGCAATTGCTTTCCCAGATGGCAGGAGCAAATTACACAGTAGTCACTGGTCTTTTTTTTTTTCTCTTACAGAGTCATTGAATAGGATTGAATAGGTATTACAGGGTACTAGTAGTAGAAGTGTAAAACCATTGAATGCGTTTTATAGCAAATCTTGGCACCAACGATAATCTACCACGCTAGGGCCCGCCAGAATAAACAATTATAGCGCGCTTTTAGCGCCTAGAGATTTTAAGCGAATTATAACCTGTAAGTGGTCTACCTCTGGCGCTCAACGTCAAAAGCTCGGATGTATTCAACAGGGTTGATGTATCATTTATCCACATAATAAGGAAGGACGGATAAACAGCGTGTAGCTACGTCGAAAAGTTACCTTATTGGCAAAACTTAACATATGCTGAATTGAGAGAGAGCTACCAAAATACTACAAATCGTATTTTTTGGAGCTAATCGGTCGCTTTCTTTTCCGTTTTTGAAGCCGCAGATACTATTTCTAGCAGTAGTACATGGCCTACAGGAAAACTCCCGTCGTATAAAACGCTCAATGCCATCTATGCCAGACCCCTGGCAGCTCAGTGGATGATAAATTGCGTAAACGGAGCCAAATATCACTCAATGAGGAGAGAGCAGATTGCGTGATAATTCCAATAATTCCCATCATTTCTCTTTCCACTCAGCGCATCTTGTAGGTTTCTGTCTCTAGAGTGATAGTATTCTATTTTCTCGGTATAGTTTTCGGCCGACATCTCTCTTTACAAGATAGTATTGTGCGATGGAAGCGTATGAGTATAAGATGAGCTTCAACTGCTTGTTTGTAACCCTTCCATCGTCTCAGCCACTGCATCCAGGAAAGGAGCCATCTCATCACCTCGATGGTGACTAGAATCATGAGGCTCCTAGCAGCCCTGGCTCTTCTTGTGCCACTGGTGGCATCGCGTTCTCTAGAACCAGACTCATCAAGCCCACATACTGCTAAAGTCAGCTACGATGGATACCATCTTTACAGAATAAGAGCTGCGGACCAGAAAGAAGCTGAATTCCTCGCGAAGCGATTTGCTACGTACCATACAGAGCTTACTTCTCGTGGGTTTGAGGTCATTATTCCGCCAAATGAAGTTCGCAATTTCAACGAACTGGGTCTCAATGCTCGTCTGCTGAGCGATGATATCGGATCACAAATTCGGGATGAAAGTAAGACACCAACTTACAAGCGCGAACTACACAAAATTGGAGAGCTACCTGATTTGAGCTGGTATGATTCATTTCATGCATATGAAGATCATCTCCAGTACTGGGATGATCTAGTAGCTGCTTTTCCAAATAATTCCAAAAAGTATAATATTGGTTCTTCATATGAGAACCGTACCATATATGCTTTCCATTTCTTCGGTGATAAGGGTATAAAGGGAGATAAGCCCATCATTTTGTGGCATTCCACTGTTCATGCAAGAGAATGGATCACAACATTGGTACAGTTACCTTGCATTCTATAAAGTTATAATACCATCTAATAGGAAGCTTTTGCAGGTAATCGAATACTGGGCGTGGCAGCTCATTGACGGATACAAATCAAGGGATTCGGACATTACAAAAGTTCTCAACTACTATGACTTCTGGCTTGTTCCATTTCATAATCCAGATGGCAAGTAGAGACTTGATTCAAACGCTTCTGATAAAATGCTAATGCTAGTTCTATCTATCGCACGCAGGCTTCTATTATACTCAAACCACTGATCGAATGTGGAGGAAGAACCGCCTGCCTCGTAGCAACACAACTTGCATAGGAACAGATCTTAACCGTAATTGGAAGTTTGAGTGGGGAGGGGAGCCAGGAACGGGAGCCGCATCTACAGATCCATGTGATGATACTTTCCAGGGCCTAGGCCCAGGTGATACACCCGAGAATATCGTACTATCAGGTCTCTCGGATAAACTTGGGGCATCACGGAAAGGGATTCGCTCGTATATTGATCTTCACAGTTATGGTCAAAAGATTTTAACGCCACCAGGGTGGACATGCAATACCTCTCAGTACCCACCTACACTCCCTCGGATGATTGAGGTTGCAGAGGGTTTTGCCAACTCTGTACAAGGGTATGACAGCCGCAATGAAACTTACCAATATGGAGCGGGCTGTGATATTGAGTATTATTCGGCTGGTAATGGCCGTGACCACCACTATGGCGTTTATGGCGCAAATCACTCCTGGACTCTAGAACTAGACCCAGTGACATCTAGCCAAGGTGGCTTTGTCCTGCCTCCGGAAAACATTTGGCCTGTTGTGCAGGAACAGTGGGCTGGGGTGCTTTGGCTGCTCAATGACGTTTGGCTCAATTAGTCGAAACTGGGTGGAACAGGCTACAATACGCAAGGTACATTTTCATCAATTTGACCAATTGGCCATAGTTGACAAGTTGCATCCTCGGGAAAGGGAAAAGAATCGCATTAGTAACGTCATTTTATAACCCCTTACCCTGCTGAATATCAGGGCTGAGCTATTGTATTAATGTATATTTGACTCAAATAGCAATCTTGTTGAAGTGTAAGAGTAAGAGTTTCCAGTAACTTGCAAGCAAAGTATCTTGAAACCATGTAGTATTCTTGGAATACTGTCTGTCTGCCAAATTTTCCCAAGGTCACCTGAGGTTTCCATTTAAAAATATCACTAATAGTGTATATGTTAATTGATGGCGAGTAACCCCTTCCGTAAACTTATATGTAATCTAGGAGCTCGCAAAAGGGCACATTATAGGACCGATCTTGGAATTTTCCAAAAACGGCAACAATGCCCGTCTTTAGACAAGGTTAAGACGTTTCCAGCAGCATATCGCTATCTGAATGAAATTATAACGATGTGGTTGTAAACACTTGACATTAGCCGCTTAGTTTCTTTTAATTAATAATCTTGATTAATGAACAGCCATTTCCAATGTCTGGTATCCATTCTTACCCACAGTATAATTGCCAATCTTGGTGATTAATCGCGAAGACTACCGCAACTTATTCCCTCCATCATAGAAGACAATCACAAACCGAAAAATGTATAAAGGATATATCTGGTTGAAGCTGAAATACTTATTTGGATTCATGACTCTACAAGTTTCATTCATCCACTTTTTTGCTTCAAAACCATGGCGAGAAAATCGTAACGGTTGTTGGTGCCACCAGTGTTCAAGGCGGATCTATTATTGATGAACTCCTCAACGACGATAGATATCATATCCGTGATGTTACTAGGAGCCTCGAAAGCCGGCCTGCCAAAGCCCTTGCCACTAGAGGCGTTGAAGTTGTTCAGGCTACAACTGATGACATTTTGTCTTTGGCCGAATCATTTCAAGGACCATCTGTTGTATTTGGGGTAATGGACTTTTTCAGCCTCTTTACTACGCCATGGCGCTCTAAGAGCCATGGAAATTGAGTCTTGTCAAGCCCTCAACCTGGCAAAAGCGGCTGCTGCAACGCCAACACTTGAACACTATATTTGGTCAACCCTGCCTGATGCAAAAACACAAAGTTCAGGAAAGTTTTTGGTCCCTCATTTTGAAAGGCAAGAATATTGCCCACCGCTTCATTCTGTCGCAGCCTGAATTACTCTCTAAAACCACGTTTCTTATCCTGGGCTACTATGCAGCAAAACTTCTACTGGCAAACACATAGGCCAATTTTTATTCCAACGGCTGACAAGTATATTCAGCTGAATGGGTACCCGGCTAATACGCTCCTGCGTCCGATTGGTGATGCTAAAAAGAATATTGGAGTTTTCATAAGGGCTATCATGGAGCAGCCGCGCAAGACTTTGCCTGGAAAGTACGTACGGGCTCACACGGAAAGCATTACCAGTGGGGAAATACTACAACGGTGGGACGAAGCTCAGGGGAAAGGGGCAGAATATATTGAACTTGAGCCATCGGAGTTTAATAAAATATGGCCAGATTGGGCAGAAGAATAGGGATCATGATGCAATACTTTGGGTGGGCTAAAACGGCCAGGACGCAAAACAAAGGCCACATAACGCGAGAGGATCTGGGAATAACCTCGGGGCTTGTAGATATTAAAGAGGCATTCTCTACAATGGAGTTCTAGGTATTAAAATACATAAATGAAGAAGTATTTTGGCGGTCACAACAAGCCTAGCCGATGTTCTATTTGCTAGCCCATCTGATAGTTGCAAGCAGTCTCTTAAGATCGGTGCGGGTACGGATTACCTAATGCCCGCAATACAGCTTTCGCACTGAACCTGCGGGGTAAATCCAAACTATTGCAGCAAGCATATATCTACGGAGTACTGAGAACTGGCTCTACCAACCGTGGTATAAAGCCGCACCTCATGGAGACTTCTTCGCATCTTTAGCGGAGGGTATTATATCTAGATCTTCATTCAGCTATTGGCCAAGGCTGTAAAAATGTTGCCACCGCATTCTCTTCTCCCGTCGAGGATGCTCATAAGGTCTCTGTTGGTAGCTGGGATCACTAGCCACCCGATGCTGCTTGCTCCCGGGCTTTCCATCTTGAATTTCCTATCTCAACCACGTGGCCCTCTTTTTAACATCGAGAGAAACCCCATATTACATACTATACTGAAAAGTTTGTTGTATAACCACTTCTGTGCAGGAGAAAACGCCAGCGAAGTCAAAGCTACGATCCAAAACATAAAGAGTATGGGATTCCGCGGCGTAATCCTAACTTACGCCAAGGAAACCTCTGGAAAGACTTCTAATGAGAGGGTTTTGTCTAACGATGAGTCACAAAGTGTTGATGCTGAGATTATGGCTTGGCATCAAGGCGTACTGCAAACAGTCAAGATGATCGGCGATGGCGACTTCTTAGCATTAAAGTAAGATTTTTACCATTTATGAGTGCTGATAGCATTCTAATGCATCTGGGAGAACAGATTAACTGGAGCTGGGGAAGCAGTAACAACTGCCCTTTCATTGGCAAAGCCTCTTCCTAAACAGATGGAGAACGCTTTGCTCGATATCTGTGATGAAGCAATTAGTCGGCATGTAAATGTGTTCTTGGATGCAGAGCAACATCACGTTCAGCCAGGCATTGACAAAGTTGCTCTATATTTGATGCGCCGTTATAATCGAGGTGGCGTAGCTGTGGTGTTCAATACGTATCAGGGGTATCTAAAGTCAACTCCACGTATCATTCTTGATCATTTGCACAACGCGAGGGAAGAACAATTCGTTATCGGCATTAAATTAGTCCGCGGCGCATATATGAGCACGGAGCCTCGCCATCTCATACACGATACAAAAGAAGAGACAGATATATCTTACGACAGTATTGCTGAGGGACTTATTCAAGGTCAATATGCGAATTGGACACAAGACGAGGCTTTTAGTTCTCCGAAACTAGAGCTATTTCTTGCAACTCATAACCGCCCGAGTACTATCAAGGCACAAAAGCTACAAAACTTCCGAATGCATGCCCAGCTACCTCTTATTCGAATTCAATATGGTCAACTACTAGGAATGGCAGATGAAGTAAGCTTGACGCTTCTTCAGTTGAACAAGGAAGATACCTCAGGTAAGCCGTTCGCGGCTACAGAAGTATATAAATGTCTTACATGGGGTACACTGAACGACTGCATTTTTTACCTCTTACGACGCGCCAACGAGAACAAAGACGCTGTGACGAGAACTTTAGCGGAATACAAGGCCTTAAAACGAGAAGCACTAAGGAGAATGACGAATATTTTCTCGTCATAGCGATCGCGGGGGGTCGCTTGTGAATCTGCTTTGGATATAGCAGTTCGTGAAAATTAAACTTCTTTCTTTTAGAAAAAATAAATAGGCAATGTAGAAAACTCATGTCTTTTGATCGCCCCATATATTAAATTGAGTACCAATTCCAAATAATTGCGCAATAGCAGGCAGCTTACATCTGCTTACGCACCAAAACAAAATCCCGGAGACGTGGTTTGAATTTTTATCTGAAGTATATTTAAGCCACTTGTTTGCCTGTGCGGGGCATCCAAGCGTATTATAAAGCAGGAAATTGCATCAAGGCGCACATCAATCACGCATTAGCTGCCTATAAAGAGGACAAATCCTTCTTGTCTTTATTTTCGACTTTGCATGATATAGCATTTTTATCTTTTCTAATTGATGTATTTGAGCGGATACTCTCCACGCAGTCAATTATTCCATCGCGCAAGAAATGGCCGCAACTATCAAGCTTTATACCAATCATGGCTGCCCTTGTAAGCTGCATGCTGGAAAATATGCATGTGTGTCATTGAGCTGATAAGGAATGACAGGGGCTCACCGGGCTCATATTGCATTGAATGAGCTGAAGCTACCGTTTGAAGAAGAAATCATTGATCTTAGCGTTCCTCGTACACAAGAATACCTGGCTATTAATCCCCGCGGTCTTGTTCCCAGCCTTTCATATAACGGCCAAATTATTACGGAATCTGCGATCGTCGCCCAATTTCTAGCTGATGCTTATCCATCTCATTTAACCCCCACCGGTGGCACGCCAGAAGCAGCTCTTGCTCGTACTAGAATTAATTTCTTTGTCGATACATATTTTACCAAGGCAAATTCTCAATACCAAAAAGCCATCTTTGCCAAAACAAACGAGGAGGCTGAAGAGGCGGCTCAGGAGTTCGTAAAGCAACTTGAGAAAGAGGTTGAACCCCTACTGAGCGACGCGGCACCGTATTTTGGAGGCAGTAAGGCATTGACACTGGCCGAAGTATGTTGCATGAAGATGGAAGATGTGGCCATACTAACTTTGAATAGGTCCTTACCGGCTCATTCATTCTTAGACTATTGGCTCTTCCGAAGAATGGGGTTGGACCGGAGAGCTTGATCAAAGACTTACCTACTAAGACTCCCAATTTCTATAAGTGGGCCAACGCCGTGATTGAGCACCCTAGCGTGAACAGCATCTGGGATGAGGAAAAAGTGGTGTCCAAGACCAAGCTCATACTTGCGAAACGGAAGGCTTAAGAGTTACCATCGCGAGATGCAATCTCTCGTTATTAGTGAGATAATAAAGTTACAACATTAAATATGCTAAATAAGAGCATTGATATACGAGAGCTTTAAGAAAAATTGCAAAGATCAGCGTAAATGTCACAGTAAGACATGCGCCTGTCCAAGGGGCGGCATTTGTATTTCTATAATCTGGGACACTATCCAAACCCTAGAAACAGCCAATTGAAACAGGCAAATGACTTCACCAATGCTGGTTTTATACTGTATGGATGGGCCGGAGAAGGGGGTGTTAGCCCTAGCTACTGGTACACCCAGCATTGCTCACCAGCAATACCTATAGGTTCATTGCTAAACCCTTCCTTTCATCCAATAACTCTATTCATAACCTTTATAGACTATAATAGCTTCCAAATGGTTTTCATGTTATTATAACAGATATGAATAGCGTAACATAATGTATTTTTAGCATCTGTATACCTGCAGGACAATCTTATATAGAAGAGAAAGAAAGAAAAAAAGAGAAAAAAAAAAAGGTGTAAAGGATATAAAAATCTGCCCGTATACCTCAAATTTCAGTTCTTTTCCAGGTAGACATTGTTACAAATACCCCCAAATACATCCAAAGCATGATATAGGTATTCTTGCACATTGTTGATCCTGGCGGCCAAGTCTTGGCCTAAAGGAAGCGCCCTTTCTGCTTCGTGACCTTTACCAACGCCTTCTCCTACGACAACATCATAGACAGCTTTCATAGCTTTATCTTTATCTCCATTAGGCGTAAAATTTCCAGTAGACATCATATCCATTATCTTTTCCGACAATGATCCTTTATAGTCCTCCGGCGGTGGGTTTTTACCCAGTACCGTGGCATTACCCATACCCGTATTGAAGGTCCCAAGAAGCACGGTTAACACTCGAACATTGAATGCCTCAACTTCTTTTGCAAGTGCTTTTGACATACCTATATGGTTATTAGCACATTAATATTTAATTCTTAGCTCAGAAGAAAATAACTTTGCATACAGTCTAATGCGCCTTTGCCGGCCGCATAAGCACCCATTGACGGATTTGACTCTAGAGCTGCGCCGCTGCTCATGTTGACGATAATACCAAACCGCCGCTGGCGCATATGCCTAACCGCAGTTCGAATGAGACGGCTTGGACCGAAATATAGTGTTTCCATCAACGCACGAACTTCACTGTCCGTGAAGCATTCCACAGGATTGTACATACAATATCCAGCGTTGTTGACGAGAACATCCACGAGCTGTCCCTGCCGTTCAAGCTCTTCTATTGCCTTATCGCAGCCGGAATCGTTAACATCCAGTTGGATCCATTTACCGCCATTATTTTCTATTTCAGAAACAAGATTAGGTGTGCTGGAAGGATCGCGAGAAGAAGCAATTAAGTTGTGCCCGTTTGCCCGAACAACGCGAGCTAATGATAGCCCAAAGCCAGACGAACATCCAGTGATCAACCATGTCAATGGTCTCTTGGGAGTAGAATATATAGTCGACATGTTTATATGATACAATAGGCTGTGTAAAAGTATTTGCTGTTGTGAATGTAGGTGTGAATAAAGGTGTAAAAAGACCGCCGCTCCATGGCAAATCTAGATGCTTTATATACTTATCTCCCGAGTGCACATTCATCCTGTGGGCAGCCTTTTTTTTTATTTGTCAGTATTCATTAATATAGTTAAATCCGTTTATCTTCGGATTTAAATGTCTTAATCCCATACAATTAAGTTGGTATTCACGGCATTGAATATTCTACCGTCAAGAAACCGGTCCTGAGTCTTCACGGCCGTGTGGCATCCAAGTATTTGGCACGGATTTCCTTATCTGGCAATCTTTCCGGAGCATTCCCCGCCACAGCCCACTTATATTAATGCATATGTACTAGACTATGTAGTGCCGTGCACGCACACAAAGCTCCGGCGTCGGAATAGCTGCAATGTGAGCAGGTAGCTACGGCCTTTGAAACGGTCTAGAACTCCAACTAAAAGAGTTTTCAATAAATGCTAAAGAGCATACTCTATATACAATTCGCATTTTGAGTAGATAAACTATAGTTAGAGATACTAAAGAAGAATAGACGACATATTATAGGCGAGCAGCAATTACTGCTTCGACATCAGCATTTGCACTCCTACCTAGACAGGTTGGTAATTTCTCGAGTCTCCTTTCATTCCTCCTTCTTTTGTTATAGATATCTCAAATTCATTTATCCGAGCGGACATTAAGCCCTTACGTGTGGTGTGATTACCAGCTACTTGCACAATGTTCAAATTCTCAAGTGTAGAGTCAGGCACAATTCCAATAACTTTCTTTTATATAAATGTACCTGTAACGGAAAAGCTATTTACAAATCTCAAGTATTTACACACATATGAGATAAATAAGATACCAAGAAACAAATAACTATGTACGTCAACTGTATCGAACAGACAACAAAGAAAAAAGAAAGAAAAAGTTTCTTAGTTCTGAACGATGCCGCAGCTACCAGGGTTGTTATCGCAGTTGCATTGAGATGGTGCATTGACCCAGCCGGTTAGTCGGTTTGCAATATCACTAGCATAGCAGTGAGTAGCAATTCCGTTTTGAAGCTGGCCGGTGCTTGAAATAGAGCCCGAGTTGTAGATACGAGCAGCTCGGTAAAAAGCCGAAACATCATTACGGCCAGATTCATTGATGCAGTTGGCAAGGCCATCGCCACTATTGGTACCAGCAGTACCCTCGCTGATCATCTGGTAAATAGTTGATGAGGGGCAAGGGTTCGGGACGTTGCCATTCTCATTGCAAGTGGCCGCACCATTGTGATCTTGCATAAGGCCAGGGTTTCGAACTCCAAAGTTGGAGGTGTTGACACGGACGCAGCCGTGAGACTCCTGCATAATAACAGCCAATATAAGTCGATGGTCGACACCAGTAGCAGCAGCAGCCATCTGAATGCCATCCCAGATAGCGCCCTAAAAATAGTCAGTCAGAATTTACTTGTCGCTATGGTTAAATGAGACTGCAGTCAACGCACCACTTCAGGACCGCTGTCGTTGGCCTGAGGAGTTGGCAAGTTGCCGCAGGCGGCAAACATCTGATTCTTGTAGTTGTTAAACATATTCTCGAAGGAAACCCACTGGCTCTGAGCAGGCCAACCGGCGCCAGTGCTTCCATCGCCCCAGTACATGGTATAGCGATCGACGCCGTTACCAACGCCATCTTGAATGTTAGAGTTATCGAATCGGGCAACACCATTAGTAACTCTCTCCCCTGTGGTTCGCGCCTTAATTTTGTCGCCATTGGCAGCGGGCGCATCAGCAGTCTTCGAAGCCGGAACTTTGCTAGACTTTGAAGGCATGTAGTTACCGCCGTTGGGTTTCTTAGGGGAGAAATCAACAGTGTCAGGTACAGAGGCGGTAGGACCATCAGCAACAGATGGTGGATAGGGTACGGCCATAGCCGCACCAAACAACAGAGACGCAACAACAATCTAAACATGTTATTAGCTTAGTTGAACGTGCAGCAGAGTGACTACAAAGTACAGACCTTCTTGACCATCTTGAACGATTTTAAGGTCCGTGGGGAGATATATCAGTTGATAGATACTGTTGAATGTTTGGTGAACGATGATGTTCTCCTTATGAGTAATGAGGATTGGGACAAGAATCGAGACATCTGCTCTTTATATTCTCAAGACGATGCCGCTTATGAGCTTCAAAATGCGTAATTCGTGACCTCTATTCTAACTTCCTCTTCGAGCAAAACTCGACTCAAAATTCTTATTACATTCATGTAGGGCTTACCTTATTTTACATTTGTCGATAATTGTAAGTTCTTAATCTAGTTAGATTTTTCTGAGCGGGCTGCCATATCATCAAGCTTCCAATCTAGGCAATTGTGCAGGGCCCATTTCTTTAGCTTGTTAAAACCTTAAGATGGTCTCGAAGCTACTGCCGTTTAAGACGCGTTTGAGTATTAACCTATATTAGGCGCCCGAGAATTCTAAGCTATAACAAACAACGCAAGAGAGGCAACTCTCTCTCATTTTGAGCTAGACGAAAATGTTCCAAAATGCCACGCTACGCTCCGGCAATACTACAGTTTAGTAATATATCAAAGTGCTCATATCAAACACAACATTTGATCTCGATATCAATCTTCATACTATGGAACTACACTACAGCGTTCAACTTATACAGTACAGGATGACTTTTTTTTTTTTTTTTTTTTTTTTTTTGACTTTTGTTGGAGCACATTGGATATAGGGACCATGCAAGTCAATGTAGCCTGTAAATCTTATATGCGGAGGTAAAGTCACCTGGGGCTCAGATCGTTCGGCTAAAGCCGGATTTGCGAGTGGTATACTACAAAAAAGGTTAAAGTGATTAATTAATCCATGCAACTACCAAGACTCTATACTACCTTGCCAAACATATTTTGAGAGTAGACGGTCGAACAGCTGCTCCGAACCGCCCCAATTGGTGGAGTATATAGTGAAATTAGGCATATAAATAGGCTCTGGAAGCCAGGGGCATGTAGTCTTAGGTCAGCCTCGGCATGTTCTACGGCCAAATCCCGCTTACCGCTGTATGGAGGTAGCCCTAATTGGCAGGTATTGGCATCTCAACAACTTTGGCTTTGAGAGAATTGTGCAGAATTGTAGTGTGCCGCGGAAAAAATAGTCAACAAAACACAATTTATGATTGCACTGTCTGTATGAGTAAGGCTTGGCGGTATTAGGTATTAGGGCCAAGCTGCTAGTAGAGATGCCATAATGAAGGTCCGGCGTTGTTATTGCTCGGTGCATGGAAGTCGGACACTTGCGGATTACTGAGCATAGGTGCTATAACCAAGCACGAGGTTGTGAATTCACTTATATCTTATTGCCTGTCAGAACCACTTCTAGAATCCTATTTTATTGTGTATTAAACAGCATATCAAATTCAAATTCCGAGATTGTTTAGGCTCCCAAATGTCAAAATTCAAGGTTAATGGATATCGATGCAATAACAGCCGAAAATACTGATCTCGGATGTACCAGCTTCTGCATCTGGGATACATTGCAGCCGAGCCACATAACTGGGCCCCTGTAGTTCATGCGCAACTTTGACTAGCTAAGCGCATGCATGCAAGTGTATGTGGATTCTAGGGGACAGCACGAGACATCGCTGCCTGCGCCTTCAGAGATCTCTGCTCCTCCCCGGTGGAGGCATTGGGGTACCTGTAGAAAATATTATCTGTCAAAATATCCACGTAGTTTCGGCCAACTTTTTCTTTTATCATCCTTGCCACGAGCATAGAAAAGGCAGGAGCTCGTCCTCCGCCCGCACCGCTGCACTGTTGGTATAACTGGCGCGCCCGAGACAAGGCAAATCGGGTCGGCCCAAAGACACGCCCAGGACGCCGCATGTTTATTGCTATTTTTATAGCAGCATTAAACCCCGTTAGATGCACTTGAACTTGCTCTTGTTACATACCTGTAGTATGATTATATGTCTTGGCTGCATTAAACCGTTGTTTTTTTTTAACTAAAATATTGGGAAATAAGCATATATTACTCGCTTATCAAGGAAAATTACACTGTCCGTTTAAGGCCTGGGAGCTAGTCCATGAACTGTTGCAAGGCTCACTACTCCAACGTTACATACAATACTCCGTATTATAATCCGTTAATCGTATTGCCACCACCAAAAAGCCTCTTCTGGGTGCCTATTCCTGTAGTATGAGCAAATTAGCGCAGCAGAGGCCAACTAAAGGAGTACTTCTACCGCATCGTTTTCTTCTCTAGGAAATTAACAGGAACTACATTCAGGTAGTCCAACAAATCTGAAGGGCTACTTCTTACCCTATTAGGCAGCCGGGGACTCGAGGGCGCGCGCGCCGTAATACTTCGCAGACCGCGTTGCTTAGGGTCGACATAGAAATTCGTAATAGCAGAGCGAGAAACGGAAACTCGCTACGGAATGCCACGTATTCTAATAACTTAATTGGCCCAAACACTCACAATAAGTTCTTAGCTTCTCCGTAAATGCACCAGTAATAACAACACGCATCTTCTGTTCCTAAGTCTGGCCTTCAGCCTAAGGTTCTGGTATGTGGGTTGCTGTGTAAAATATAATCATGTCTGGTTGTCAAATCGAAACCATATTTGAGTAATATTAAGAGTCGTTTTAAGCTGGGACATTCTTTTTTTATTGATAGTTCAAATGTTGCACAATTGTGCAAGAAATCACTAAGCACATCAAACTTGCGTTATCACCCAAACAGCAGCATGCAATGTAAGATATAGAAGCCATCGACTAAATCCACAACTAACGATTTTCCTTCTGAAACATGACATCTCTTTGAGGTCTCAATTCTTCTACTTATAACTGTCTTATTTGAACTGGGTTTACTATTAATTGGACATGTCATCCAAGCACTCTGCTGTTACGACTGATGGATCATATTATATAGATGCAAAACGAAGAGTTTAATCCTGCAGGCCTTTTCCTTCAACTTTACTTTTATGTATAGATGTTAATAGGAATCCATAAGCGGCATGCACCATACGTTTTCCAGCCTCATCACCGTATTAGATCAATTCCAATGTGTCTCTATCACAGACCGACAACGCTGTATAGATCGGAAAGCCCGCTTTAAGAATAAAACATAGTATCATATACGTACATCAATCAATTGCCAAGCAGCAAGAATTTATGCTTGTAATATTCACGTCAGGCTCCGCTCTCAGACATGGCAATGTCATTGCGGATGACACCCTTCAAATCCAATTTTACCTAGCATCGATACCCATTACGAAGACGCATAGCAGCAAGCTTACTCTTCGTGCACTGCGCAATGTCTTACTATCGTGTGATTATTCTGAATACGAATAATTGTATTTCCAGTAAGTGCTACTGGCCGTCGTTGCGGGCAATGTGCTGACTGCATGAAATGAGTTAGACCCGATTGGAATTGCCATTCAATGCTGTTTACAGCCATGTCACTAAGACTTATACTTAGGCACCTTTCTCTTTTCATGACATGTATGTATAAAGCTCTTTCTCTTCTCGCTTTATAATACACTTTTTATTAAGAGTGAGGGATATCGCCTGTGATTGAATAAATTATATAAAGAAAAATAAAATAAAACAAAATAAAATAAAAAAAATAAAAAAATAAAAAAAATAAAAAAAATAAAAAAAATAAAAAAAATAAAAAAAATAAAAAAAATAAAAAAAATAAAAAAAATAAAAAAAATAAAAAAAATAAAAAAAAATAAAAAAAATAAAAAAATAAAAAAAATAAAAAAAATAAAAAAAATAAAAATTAGACACAAGGTACCACTACCCTATAGGATTGGAATTGGGAATTGTTTATCGCTCTACTTATCGTATATATGTATCAATAGAGTGGAAAGGCACTATTGAACAGGGAAATGATGACCTAATCTGACAAAGTGAATCTTGGAGGTTTTACATGCAAGTATTTCTGCGATCTAGCTAGTTCACTATAGAGCAGGAACTTTTAATATACTTTCTTTAGACGCAGTATCTCTCTCAGCGTTCGCAGTCTGGATTATATTTAGGTTAGGTAATTTACCGAATTGAGGATGGGGAGACTCACCAATTGGATTCCGAAGTGCTACTGCGCAGGTTAAGGTATCTACCAGAGCGCCGAGAAAACCATTTAAACCAAGCTTGTCATTTCCTCCTTTCAGATCAACCATGCTTTTAGCAGCATCCATGTGCTGCTTTGACGTATTTCTATCCCCAATATTGATCTGCAGGAATTTCTTTTCAGTATTTATGCAATGGCATAAGCAGACATGTGCTTACCTCATCTGCAGCGAGCAAAGAAGCCTGGGCGATGGCTGAGTCACTCACCTGGCGATTCTGCGATGCAAGTAGTTCACTCATAGACCGTAAGCAAGCTAACTTATAGTAAGTAGCTAACTCTACATAATATTTGTTTTGCTCTTGCTTAAAAAGGCTACGGCAAGAAGAGAGCAAGATTGCGCTTAGCAATCCAGAGTTTGATAGCGCGAGAGGAATCAGTTCCGTGAGCATGAAGCGTTTCCATACATCAGAATTTGTGTATTTTCTGCAATGCCGCTTGCCAAAGGGAATAACAAAGGTTACATCTAAAATCGTGTCATTGAAATGATCAGCGATAGAAGCCCGTGCTTATTGATTGCATTACTGAGGAGGTTTGGAATAGTGATTAGGTACTTACAGTGGTGTAAAAGAAATTGCTCTGTGCGGTTGAACTCAAGGCCATGAACAGAGTATACATTCTTATGGAATGAAGAAATCGTTGACGTTTCCAAAAAAAGAGGCTGAGATGCGCGAGGAGGGTATAGAATTATTTCACGACCACCTTCATTCGCATGGCTGGAACTTGAGGCTTCCGCAGAGCGTGTACGGCCAGCGCTTACCGCTGAGTCTGAGGCGGATGCATGTGGTACTTGATTGCCCCCTTCATGTTTATCCTTCTGCTGTTGGTACTTGTTCATTCTATGCCTACGTACTCTTGCATGGCCGTGACGCGCAGCATGTGATTTTGCAGCTCTGTGAGACGATATTGCACTGTCTTTAGTTGGATCTGTGAGATAGACGAAATGTATGTTTTGCTTCTGTTGCGGCGAGCTCATGGTAATCGCTTATTGAACATAATACTAATATTTAAATGCAGCTCAACAAGTCATTTGGAATCATATGCAGATTGTTCACGAGAGTCCACTATAAGGGAGCTTTTGAGCTGATTTTAGGGTGCAATTTGGATGATAAATCCAAAATCGCTTTTCGGGAGACTACTTGAAAAGCACTAATTTTAAAATTTGCGCTATACTATAACTAGAATGCCAAGCCATGCAGTTTCCTAAAGCAGCACGGGCATTTGAAATTGCCGAGTTTTTTACGGCAGTTCTGCCAGCTTGGTAGGTTCTTCCTCACGTAATTGAGCGTTGCGAGGAATTGAGCTGTGAATGACGGATGTCGCGACCAGCCATTTCGCCTCTAAAAGTGATATGGAATTTCTTCTTCTCCCACTTCCTTATACAAAGCGCTGATAGCTTTGACAATGTCTTCTGGAAGAGGTCCTTGCTCGATGACATCGAGATTGGAGTTGAGTTGATCCACCGTAAACGAGCCAATGATAATCGCATCATCGTACTCGGTGTCAAGTACGCTATGATATGCAGTCCACCTTAACGCCGCAGCGTGGCCGCTAATTCCATGCTTAGCAGCCACTGCCAGTGCGTTTTCGGTTGCTGCTTCAATCGCAGGCTTCAAATACAGCGCTGAGTAGATTGCACCAAGAAAAGTCTATCTCTGTTAGATTAGACGCAGTCTAGACGTCTGATATGCAGAATACGAGAGAATGATACTCACTGATTTATCAAAACGGCCACCAGATATAGCATTTTTATGATTTCCGGCGAAGAAACCTCCTCCTGCGGGGCTATTGTCGAATATCAAGCTATATTAGCTACTTACTCTCTCCAATATGATCTCAGTGAGCGCCAATAGGAAACAATTACATACCTCCATGCGTAGAAGGAAATGTTGTGCCTGCGTAAGAGAGGAAATAATTCTTTTTCTCCTCCTCGGACAACTGGATTGTATTGCCCTTCGTAAACACTAGGCTTTACGAACGATCGACGCTCACAAATTTCAAGAACCTGTTTAACTTCATCTGCAGTAAAATTAGACAGTCCAAATTTCTTAAATTTACCCACTTTATATGCCGCGTCAATAGCTTCGCATGTTTCTTCAAAAGGAGTGGCTCGGTCAGGTTGATGCAGATACAGAATATTGATTTGAGCGATTTGCAAGGCCTCAAGAGATATCTCAATCTCTTGGGCAATCTTTTCCCTTTTGTGGCTTCCGGGCTCTCTCGAGAGCACTTTGGTATCAATAATGAAATTTTCACCAGCTCCTACAGCGCCTAGTCGGGGTTCAGATGTGCCTGGTGCGCCGGTCGAGTATACGCGGGCAGTATCAATTTGCCGGTAGCCACGGTTGTAGAAGGCATTGAGATATGCATTAACTTCGTCAGGTGTATCATAACGGGCTGTTTTGTCGACTTTTCTATCACCAAGCTGTAAATACGTTAGCAAAAATATCATTAGTATATGTATGACTAAGATAATGTACATTGCCAGCTCCAAGAATGACATTAAGACGGGATTGAGCTGTCATATTGAATGAGTGTATCGAAAGCACGTTAGGGTTTTAATGATTACGCAGCAGTGTTGACGGTAGATTCGACTGTAGCATCGCAACTTGACCTCAACAGCAGTGGACAGACTGTAATATATGTACAATGACGAAGCCTGTATTCACTATAGCATAGCTTTATTAGAAATCTCGTCCAATTGCTTCGGCAGCGATGTCTGTGAGTGTTCATTTACTGCATTCCATGGCCTGAAACTGCAAGTGGAGTTTCCAGTATTATGAGGAATGGCAATGTGAATGATAAGGAGCCGTCTTTGATCTTCTATTCCTAAAGTAGAAACTGCAAGGGTTTGATATCGGCAACTAATTATCGTTGTAGGAGACGAAATATAATCTTTTATTCTAAGCGCGAGAAAATTCGAGCCGACTAAGCTCTCATGGTACACAAATTAAGAACAAAGTGAGGAATCATTAGAAGATCACCATTTTTAAGCATTCTAGAATTGGCAGTTGCCTAAATTGCTAGTATGCATGAACATTATAATAAGTATACTTATGCTGGTGCTAAATTAACGAAATCGGAAGCTAGAAAAAAACAAGCCAAAAAAATGGAGCAGTATCTAAAAGTATTAGGGTATTTTACTTGACACACACGCGCGCGTGGGGAAAGAGAAAGAGAGGGAAAGAGAGTGAAATTGTACCGTTGTACATCTAAATACAAGACCTAGGTTCCCTCTCATATTGTGCAAACATATATCCTGCATAATGTTCATGATTGAAGCTCTTTCATAGCTCGAAAGCTTCTAGGTTTACATCATGATAACCTACTTCCTTTACATTAAGATCTTGATTGGTTTTATTTCTCGATATTTTATTTTCCTCAATCCATCAAAGTTGCATTTGTCGTTGAAGTAGTAGTGGTCGAGTGTCATTTCATAAATGTAAAACTTTCGCGCTCACAAAAATGTAGGGCTCTGACAATACAAAGCTAGATGTGATGTCGTAGGGGATATGCTATTCTTTGGGCGGCCTACATTCAAATGTAGAACTTTTAACACTCTCCAACTTATTCTTTCCTGAATGTAGTTGGCTTCAATGTAACATGTAACGCCCTCTTTTTTCTTACTATTTAGTCTTCTACTACCGAGGTTGCAGGTCGCCCACATATTTCGAGTCCGGAGATTAGTGTGGCTTTACCGACGGATATGTGAGCACCCGTACATTACCGTATATTAACCCATAGCTAGTATTAATATTTTAACTGTTCCATAGTAAATTTACGGGCACCTCTGTTTAATTATTCCAATAAGTTGAGCATGGCTACTCAGCAACGATGGCTCACTGCGCCCCCGTCGACACATACTGTTCGTGTTCGGCTTATAAAAGATGTCGGAATAATGAGCCTACCTTCAGCTCTTTTGCTAGATCCAGTAGCTGAGGGGCATGAAATTCTCAATGGAGCAGATACAGCATATTTGATTGAAAACGAAAACCTTGGAAAGAAAGCTGTCTTTGATTTGGGCGTTCGGAAAGACTGGTGGAATCTACCGCCCAAAGTTCGAGACCCACTTGCCTTCTGTGTTGGAATCAACGTTGAAAAGGACGTTCCGGAAGTCTTACAAGAGAGAGATATATCATTGGATACTATCAATGATGTCATCTGGAGTCATTCCCACTTGGATCACCGAGGGGATGTATAGCTCTTCCCGCCAAACACTACATTGAATTATGGGAAAGAGATGGCGGTTATGAAACCCGAAATCACAGGAACGGAAGAGGCGGTTTTTCTTTCGTCAGACTTCGCTGGACGTCATAATAATGAGATTGACTTCAGCAAATCCACGTCCAAGATTGGTGGATTTAACGCCCTTGGCTTTTATGACGATGAATCTTTCTATCTTCTAGACACTCCTGGTCACGACCTGGGCCATTTAAGCGCTCTGGCTAGGGCTACAAGCTCAAAAGATGGACATGGAAAGGATACGTTTATTCTCCTTGTTGGGGATGCTTGTCATTTTGCGGTGTCTTGAGACCAAACGTTTCGCACCCATTTCCGCATCCTTATCTTCCAAGGTCTACGATTGGGGTTTCGGAAATCGAAAATTCGGAGTCGCTGCTAAGACGCCATCCAAGATGTCAGCAGTCGCCACTATCTGCAGCTGGATCGGTCAAAGAAGCTCGCGTAAACCCATGGTACGACGTCGCCACTGGGCAGCTATCCACGTTTTTAGATCCGATAGTTGGTCAAAGAACTGCGAATACGGTGAAAGAGGCTTTTGATGAAGCCGAAAATGTCTTTGTTGCGGTGTGCCATGATCTGAGTCTATTGGCTGAGGAGAACGGAAAACCAGTACTGCCAACACTCAACATGCTCCCCAAGAAGGCATGAATACCTGGTATGAGAATGGTTGGAAGAATAAGCTGTACTGGAAGTGGGTTAGTCAAATAGGCAAAAAGGATAAAAATGGAAGCGTCCAAATGCAGGAGCCAGTGATTACTGGATTCTGGGTGGATGGGGAGAAATTCGAGAAAGCGAAGGACGTTTTCAATAGAGTACTAAAAGAGTAGGGCATGTAAAGCTATATAGCTAAATTTTATAGTATATTAAAATGTATCATGATTTGGAATATAGTTTCCTTCTTCACTGATCATCCTAACTTTTTTTGTCTCTTTAAATTTCACACAGTAAGATTTATGTGGCGATTCAATCCATCATGGAATGCTAAAAGCCGTCACTGTATTTCCCATTACCTGTCTGGGGCACTAAGCAACCTTTTACAAACGCTTCAAAGTAATGTACGAAATAATCAACTGAATCCGAACCATTCCATAACTATATTTATTAAAGCGTTAAGAAACCATTGCTTGTGGATGCTCTCTCCGCCTTCTCAAGTTCCCAACTATTACAAAGCTGTCACTCTCGCTATTATCACTAATTATTCTTAATATCCGAAGTATCTAGCATAATGGTCATGTCATTGTTTGCTATCTTCATCACTCTAAAGCAACGAAACAGGATTTACTTTGTCCTATCATCTTACCCATTCCCCTTCAACATCTTACTGACCACCGCGTACACGGCTACTTAAGCTCAATATTAGCGACTCGTGCGGCTCTAAGCACCGTCTGCGGCATTAAACATGCAGTAGTCGATGTTTTTGTTATTGTTTGTTCCACCGTTATTGAGAGCGTAAGTGGGAAAGTTGTATTGTGTCCCGCTGGCACCCAAAACAGCAAAGCTGAGGATGAATACCATTACTTGTGTACCGCCATCCAGGGCGGCAGAGATTAGGTAGTTGTATTTAATGAAAAGTCCAGGGTGAAAGCGCCGGAGGTAAAATTGGGCAAATATTCCAAGGCCGAAAAACATGAGGAGTGATGAGTTGACGCCGACGCAAAGCACACCACTATACCAAATGATGATCGATGTGTTCACATCGCGGAAAAACTCGCGCTTAGTTAGTTTCCAAGCCAACCAAAACGGAATGGGTGCTGCGAATCCGAGCAAATACGACAATGTGACCCATTGGTATTGGCTACCAACCGAGAACATATTCTTAGCTAGTGACCAAGCTACCGCCAGCGTGTTATACGACTGCACATTTTGACCGGACCAGATATTGGTGCCATCTATAGACAGCAAAGTGCTTGTCTGGTTGTCCACAATACTGACCATCATCACGTAGTCCATGATGGCCCCGATAATTGTGCCCAGCATTTGGGCTGTAAAGGTCGCTTTGGGCGGTAAATGCGCCAACTGAGCCAATTTTAGATCGCGCAGCAGCCACTGACCTTGTTGGATGCCGTTGAATCCAAATACAGTGAAGTACATGTTGGCCAAGGGCTTTCCAGGCAATAGATAGCCGCTCAACATTTGAATGACAGGCTGTTGGTTGAACTGGAATCCAGTGAGGCCCATCTGCGCTCCAAAGAAGAGGATAAAAAGTGCGGCAAATATATTCGATACAATAAAAGCCCACCAAGGCAGTGTTGACTTGATCGAATAAAGGGTTATGATGCCGATGACAAATGATAGTACAAGAACGAGCCCATACCACCAATTCGGCACCTCGGCATACCCGTTTTGCATCATCAGCTTGTAGTGTGGATCCACTTCATCGTTGGCAATGGCCTGCTGCCGCCGATTTTGTTCGTATTCACTGCTCTGCTTCCGCCAGAACATATAAGTTGAAGCGTTTGTGAGTTTTCGCAAATTAGACGGGCGCAAAAAAGCCCACCCCTCCTTGATGTCGCCATAATTCCAGAGTAGCATATGAACAATGGCAGCAGTAATGCCAAGATTTGTTGTGATTAGATAAACCACATATGACCCAGATAGAAAGGGGAATCCTTGATCGGCAACGAGCGTGCTATTAATTGTGTTGTCATGGTTGAGAACAACCGTGAGGTTGTACTCGACAAAGTTAGTGGAATTAGACGACCCGTCGTATAGTAGCTGCGACAAGAATGGGAAATCCATAGATCGCCACACGTTGCCGTAGTAAACTCCCATGAATAGGACAATACATATCAAATATCCTGTCAAGCTGTTGACCAGCGTATAGAGCGGATACCAAAGAGGCGAGTTTAGTCCGGCAATGTAATTCCAATCAAAGCAAAGTCCAAGAAAACCGAGGCCTTCGTTGTTCTGCGCTCCTCCAAATAGATTGGTATACACCAGGCTGTCCTGCCGAGCCAAGCAAGGAATCGAAATGCCTTGAAAGATTGGTGCGATCCACAATGGGATGATCTCCCAAAAAAATGCACCGCTAAAGAATATACTGAAATATTTGAGCCGTTTTTTGGTCTCAGCTTTGTCGCGGTGTAACGTCTCTAATAGTGTATTGACGGGAATATTGATTGGCCATAACATCTTAGCTGGCTGCACCAGGACGGTACGAAGCAGACCTGCGATGCCATACGCCAGGAACTGTGAAGCAATAACGAGAAAGATGGCAGCACCTTGGTTCGGGTTTGACCCATAATAGAGTCGCTGAGCGGCAAGGATCTGCGTTGCTACTGCAGATGTTGAGCCAGCAGAGCCCATAATCACCATGAACGCGTGCTCTTTGGAATTGAAATCGCCCGGATTGAGAAAGCGACATAGTCGTGCTATGATGCCATCACCACTCGGGCGTGGGATGAAATGAAATGGTAAAGCCAAAATGTATGCAATCACTGTAAGGAATACAACTGACACGTAGATGACCTGGGGCTTGAAATAGAAGATCTCCTGTAGCACTGACGCGAAAATGCACAAAATGAGGCCTGGAAGCAGTATCAAATCTTGTTAGTGAAAATATGAGAAATAGCAAACTATCCAAACTTACCAATTGTCAGTGCGCGAAATGTCCACGGAGAGTCATCTGGATTGTCGTCCACATGAAGAACGTGCGTAATTAGATCTTTTGCGTTATCTATTACCGTAACCTCACCAAATCGGTTTTCCTTCCTGACATCGTAGCTGTCGTCATTCTCATCCTCGGCAAAGCTGATGGCTCTCTCAACCTCTGCATCCATTCCAAGCTTCTTTTCGCTACTTTCAGCGTTGGACGCTGGATTTTCTGGAGTGATCTCATGATGCTTTTCTCTCCCCCCTACCTCTTTACCATCCACTGCCACGTGAGCATTGATAGCGTCTTGCTGATCAGCCATAATGTCGATGGTTTGCTCCTCGCCAGCCTCTCATAAAGAGGAGAGAACTGATCCATGTTACTTTTTTCGACAACATCAGAACTATATATTGGCAACATATTCACAGTACTAATCGTATAGATCGTAGCTGCATGTCGTATATAATAGTAGGATGGTGGGGTAGCAAAAGTTCCAACTAGCTTATCACTCCCCGCGCCGCCTTTGGCGTAGAATCATTTCCTGAAAGGGGAGGAGCGGCTATGGTTTATTGCAGGCGAATTGCTAGAGGAACTTTCTAATCCTTCCCGGCAACAAAACTCCGGTCGCCCATCGTTCATTCGCTCTTTTTCGCTAAACTAGACGTTGATCCATGCATTCGTCCTTACCTAGCCCGAAAAGAATGGTCATTTGTGGCACTGCCGCTTGGTCGGCAGCCGATTAGCCGAGATGCAGTACGTGTTACCAAGAAGTCAATTCATAATCATTCCTTTTAATTGAATTCTTAGTGAAGCTGTGATAAAAGAAAAGAAAAGAAGAAGCGCACATCAATTCGAGACGGCTATATGGCTGTTAAAAATACAGATAAGAGACACGAAAAACCCAACAGCAACTCGCATTCATAAGTCTTGAATATTGAACTTCACTCTTTCCATGGAATGATGTGTTGCGTTTAAAGAACACTTGTTCTCTTCCAGCAACTTATTGAGATGCTCTTAATACTTATACCCGGCCCTCGTTAATTCAGCGGTCGCCAACGCGACTTAATGACCTTTGAGAATAACAAGAGACAATATAAACATGGAAATAAAGGTATTCAGTCGCCTTCTTATGGATCCAGGGGTAATAGAGCGCAATCAGGATAATAATTGGCTATATTGACGCTTTTGACAGGCCAGATAAATTAATTCTCCTGCCGAATGTTAGTTGATGCAAAATTTAAGCTAGCATCGCCAAGCATTATATCGCCAAGCATTACATCGCCAAGCATTACGCTAGCTAGTGCGGCTGCTACATAGCTGTAGAGACCCAAAAAATTTGGGCTTGTTTTTCTAAAAAAAAAAATATATACCTGCGGTATATCATGCGATCTAACCAATTTAACAAAGGCTACAAGAATATGACTTTGTTATAATGCCAGCTAATTTTCAATAAATCCCCTAGGTTCTTTCCAATTAATAATATAGGCAAATAATTAATTTTCTTTTACACATCGTAGGTATACTGGCAATGTAATGCTGAGGAGCAGCCATTAAAGTTTCGCCGGATTTTAGTTATTCCGGCATCTGCCAGCCTGACTTTTATGATTCCGTAAAAATTCTCTCGGGCAGTCAAGAGGAACAGGCTCACCTAGTAGTTATTCCAGGCATCATATACCATATTGTACATATATACAGCCATAACGATGACACAATCCAAGTCTGCAAAGCGCAAGCGTAATGCACAGGGAGGAACTCCCCAAAAACACGCTAAAGTCACAAAGACAGCTTTGGCCGTCACCACAATCCCCGCTGACGAACCATTCGAGATTAAGCGTTTACAGTCGGTCATCTCAGATGAAGAGCTCGAAGTGACGATTGATACTCTTACTACGCTAGCGCAATACCCAAGCTTAACAAAGTCCAAACTTTGCAGAAACCTTCGAACAGCCGTGTATGATTTTCGACAGTCATGCACTACAGGTGTCAATGCTACCAGTATGTCAAGCTACCAATGTCTAATATGGTGGTGCAACTAAAAATTTCTTAGCGGAGGCTGCAAATCTCACGGCAAGAGTGTCTGCTGCACTCGCTGATGAGAAGTACCTCGAGGCGAAAATTTTACTCGCGGAGATGCGTCTCAGAGGCGAGGAACCGAAGCTAGGTGCACTCTGCCGCTGGGTGCGAGATCTTGACGTTGTAACGCAACCTAGGCAAACAAATGCCAATGACCCTGAACGCTCTGCAAAGGATGATGAGCTTCTTAGCGTACTAGATGCCGTATTACGTGTTAGCTGCCCAGTGGATGGCAACTCGGGGCCGGGGAAGCTTTTACCTGGATTGTCTCCTCGAATCGCTTTTCAAGCAACATGGGATCTACGATCATCTACTACACCATATCAAATCTATGACTCCGTTCTAGATAAATCAATATTTGCATCAGCACCCGGCACGGCGGCTTCTTCTCTACGTATCATTGAAACAACTCCTGGCCACCTCCGCAATCCTCCCAACTATCACCCAGCTATCCTCTACACATCTCAGCCTGATACCGTACTGCTATCATCAGAATGCCCTCAGATTAAACTCCACAAACATCCAAACGTGGCCAATCTCAGTCTTGCGACAAACGTTCTTTCACCTTCTGAATGCAAGGCTATTATTGCTATTGGAGAAACCGTTGGTTTTCTTCCTGACACTCCTGTGCGCGAAGGTGGTGACACAAGTGTTTTGGCGCACAATTTTTACTGGATCGTCGATACCTCATTCCATGATAGGCTTTGGGCGCGTATTTCGCCTTTTGTGCCGGCATCGATCAATGGTCGCTTAGCTCGTGGCATTAATCGACGTTTCCGTGTGTACCGATACGTTCCTGGTGCAGAATATCGGTGCCATATCGATGGAGCATGGCCGCCGTCCGGTATTCGTCCAGACGATACATATGTATACGACGACTCTCCCGCAGGAAAGAAGCAAAGCTCCTTATTTACCTTTTTATTATACCTCAACGACGAATTTGAAGGAGGACAAACCACGTTTTTTGTCCCAGCTCCATCCGAAGGAAGACTCAATGCCTATCGAGTGCGTCCAGTCATAGGCGGTGTAGCAATATTTCCACATGGAGAAACGAACGGCGCCCTACTGCATGAAGGCTCAAGCGTCACAAAGGGTGCTAAGTATATTATTCGAACGGACGTGGAGTATGATATCGATCCTTCCCAGGGGAACTAAGAAAATGTAACATGTCTCCAGATTAATAAGTCCATATATAATGTATCCAAAATTATTTGGTTAGGCTACCACCTGTGGCAGCTAATTGGCGCGCAATATTTATCCCCCAAGCTGTTTATAATTACGATTTGCTATTCTTTCACCATCAAGTTGGTAATAACTAGAGATAGTAGTGGATTTAGGGAAGCCGGCAAATCATCTTCTACATAAAATTTGTATTCCTCTCAAAATTCACCATGATTCAAGACATGAGAAGGCATAGTAAGATGTTATATACAATGTATTTTAAAAGCTATATACGTGTAGAGTCATTTACAGTGTCATCTTAGACTACCAGCTATGCCAGTGTTGTCTAGCAATGTCCATAGACATGAGTGACCAAAATATATATACGTGCAGAAAGAACTATATATAAAGCTCCCGCGAATTCATCAAGCCATTTAAGGGCTGCATTTGCCGCTGTTGCAAACGAGCGAGTCAGAGCAGTCGTCATCTGAGGAGCAGCTTGCGCCCTGGCAGTGGCCTTCCCAGCTGCAAGTTGCTGGTGGAGTAGAGCCGCTGCTACCTGAGTCAGCGCTGCATACGCCGCTGTTGCAAACGAGCGAGTCAGAGCAGTCGTTGTCTGAGGAGCAGCTCGCGCCCTGGCAGTGGCCTGCCCAAGTGCAGGTTGAACCACCACCGTTTCCAGGGTTGCCACCGCCATTTCCAGGGTTGCCGCCGCCGCTGACGGGGCCCTCTGGCTGGCCTGGGGCGTTGGTATCGAAGTTGTAAAGAGTCGTATCCAAGACTTGCCAGCTGATATCGATGTGTCCGTTGTTGCATGCATTTGAGTTCAATGCGCTGAGAGCAGAGAAACTGAAATCCAGTCCAGGAGCTCCGTTCGGGTTCCATGGACCAGTAGACGATCCAGTACCGCATCGCTCACAGCCATCACCAATAAAGAATGGAGTGCTTGACGGTTGTCCATTAACGCTGACAACAACCTGTCTACCACAGTACTGGGCCAGGTTACTGGCAATCAAACTGTGGTTCATAGCAACAAGATTGTTGCTGTTAATTTGGTTCAAGTTCAGGGCGATAAACTGGCTGCATTCGACATTGCCCGTGTTTGCGACCGAGAGATCCTGGCCGCAGGATTGAGGGTGTTGAATATCGTAGTAGTATGTTCCATATCCACTTCCGCTGTAGATGACAGACTGAGAGAGAGCCAATTTGGCAAAAAAGCCGAGAGACGCAGTAATTTGACCCTTCATTTTGAATGAGACGGACGATTGAATATAAAAAAACCGTGAATAGAGACTTGTTCAAAGCTGGCTTGTTTCCTTGGGACAATTGTCGCTGAATACCGACCCAATTACACCGGAAACACTGAGCTACTTATATTTCCTAGTTTGCAATGATATTTTCATTATATAAAGAACAGCCCTTATACGAATAAACGGCCCGAAAGACCGTACGAGTATTATTTGCATGTTCATGGAGGATCAAATAGTTTGAAAATATTAATTGGATATAAGCTTATAGACACGACTGTCCTGCCCTTCTTGGTAAATCCCAGCTGAGAATGAAAGCATTATAGCGCTAAATTAACATGGATGCCGACATATGTAAGCAAAAAGGTAATTATAAAAAATTGGCCTTCCTTTTTAGAGAGAGCACGTTCCTCTCTTTGGGCAGAAATAACATAATTGTCTTTGGTGGATAAGCTTCCCCCTAGCTACGGAGAAATTAGACTCCACAGAAAGAGCAGCGGAAGATGTCGGGCACTCGGTATATATTTACGACGAGCCGTTCTTCTATTTTCAGATTGGTTCATTATCAAGCATTGCTATGAAACTATAAATATGGTAAACCTTGTTGTTCCTTAAGCTCCCATCAACCCCGTGTATTCCAATTGCTGTATTCTGAAAGTCCCAGAGACATGCGCAAGAGCAGTACTTGAATGATTATGCACGACACTGACAGCACAAACAGTGGCTAAGGCTGAAACGCGCTTACACAACAGACTCGGTGAAGCTAATCAGCCAATACGAGTGCTTGCACCTACAGGTACCTACCTAACTAGGAAGCACTAGTTACCGCTGAGTCAATTTCAGAGACTGCGGTAGAAACCAACGACCGCTCCAGAACAGCGTTGTCGGTGCTCCCGACAGCACTTGCGCATTTAGGATAAACGCCGTTGGCCCTGAGTCGTGTTCTTTGTATCTAAAAAACTCAGGTACAAATGTAATTAGGGTGTTGACTTTTCGTGAGCTACTTTATTATTTTTCCCTGGTGTATAGTGAAGATTAAAAGTTGGTATTTTTTATCGTCTAAAAACATATCATGCTGTCTTTGCAAACCAGCAGAAATATTACTTGAGTTGCTGTTTATCATCGACTTCCTACTCCTAAGAGCAGAGCAGGAGACCGTCTGGCAAGTAGAAATTTTTCATGTTTCATACTAGAGGTAAATTGTATGGCTGCTTAAAGATTAATTATTCCTGTCAAGTGTACTGTTTGCATACCTGGAATATACTTAGTAATCAATTCATACTCTTCCATTCTCTGAACCAGCATTTAAAAGTGGTACCCCTACACTAGTCAGCTGTTGCCTTGTTTGTATTACCGATCGCATCTATTGTGTATCCATCTTACCTGGTTGGTATTCGAAAATTTGTGTACTTGCGCAATTATATACATCACACATACTTTTGAATCAAATGCAGCTCATGGATGTTATATTCATGTTTACCGTATATATCTCTGTATCTATATACTGCACTGAATTGATACCAGCATGTTGCACATGAAATTTAATTTTTAATTGAACAGCAACTGTACATGATTTTGGATACTTTTCATAGGGTAGTGTTATGGTGATATCTTAACTTGTAGCTGAAAATTCATCTCACTACCCTTCTTGATTACTAAACAAAAAATCAAGGCAGGGAGGAATAAAAATCGTAATGGCATGGGTTTCGCCAGACATGCCAAGTAATATTAACATAAAGCATTCATCTAATATCCAACTCATGAGATTACTTACATTCCATATATTTACCCAGTGCATTTCTTCTTCCTACCAAGTATAACAATACTGGAATTAAACCGTCGCCAAGGCATTTCCTTATTGGAGGAGAATATGTGTCGCGTAGGCTCTAGTGCTTACCAACGTAAGTTAAACTTGAGAATAGAGCGGCTCCCGCAGACGATATGAAGTCCATTCCTGCCCTCCACGAAATGTCTTTTTGTGATGCTGCTTTAGTAATGTACTGTCATAACTTTTTTCCTCGAATCAGCGGAGCCTTCCTTTTCTCGTATACCTTCCACAACCAATATTTACGCAAGGATAGCGTGATTGCAGCATTTCCAAATTAACCTAGAGAAACAGCCTTCCTATTTAAGCTTACTTTAGTGTGTGTGACAGAGCTACAAGGGGTCACCTATAACAAGTCTTGCTGCTTGTGACGCTATTCGGCATTTTATCAATAACTCCTAACCTTGCCTACTCGTATTTATTCATTAATTTTCGTGCTATATAATATGGGGCTACTTTCCTGAGCAACAGTCGATCGCAGTCTGCATTGTCTATTAACCATACACTGTTTGAAGCTTCATCGGGAATACAAACACCATGCGCTCTTCAATTCTCTTTGCTGCCACGGCTGGTACCGGCTCTTTAGCCTACACAATTCCTGCCAACCTTCAAGCAATCTATAATGCTCATAAGGTTAGCTGTTTGTCTCAATTTCAACACCTGAGCATGACTGATACCAAATCTACCCCAATAGGCAGGAACTTGCGCCACTCCGCTCTCGGGAACCTCTTCTTCGGGCGCTGTATTCTGTGGAGATATCCCAAATGCTATATTCTTGAAGGGAAGCAATGGAAACTATGACAATATGGATGTCGACTGCGATGGCTCCGATGATAAGGCTGGCGACTGCTCAAATGACCCTACTGGATATGGCGAGACGGCGTTCAAAGACACTGTCCAGTCCTATGGCATTTCAGATTTGAATGCCAATATTCATCCATATGTCGTTTTCAACGAGCCACCATTTTTCAACCCCGAGCAGTATGGCATGAAGCCGTTGAGTGTAATGGCTGTTGTTTGCAACAATCAAGTGGTGAGTTACGCCTTTGGTTTTTTTCTGGAGCGCGTGTTTCGATAGTACCTATTCAAGTCAGTGTGCGCTTACTACTTTTATCCCCTCCCCCCTCTTTAGTGGTATGGTATCTGGGGCGATACCAACACAGAGCCGACAACAGGCGAAGCAGCTATTTCACTTGCACAGCTGTGCTTCCCTAACGAGGGTCTGAATGGCGACTTTGGACACGGCACTAAGGATGTACTGTACATTGGGTTCGTTGGCGATGAAGCCGTGCCAGGCAAGAACGGCGCCAACTGGAAAGCAACCAATGTCTCAGCCTTTGAATCCAGTATCAAAGCATTGGGTGATTCGCTGGTTCAGAGTCTTGGGACCTCAAGCGGCGGTGGCTCTGGTGGCGGCTCTGGCGGCGGCTCTGGCACCTGCTCCTGGGAGGGCCACTGCATCGGCGCCTCCTGCGGATCCGATGATGACTGTTCGGACGACTTTGTTTGCTCCAATGGCAAGTGCGCATCAAACAGTGGGAGCGGAAGCGGAGGTGGCACTGCCCCCCCTCCAACCTGCTCCTGGGAGGGTCACTGCATCGGCGCTTCTTGTGGATCTGACGATGACTGCTCGGATGACTATGTTTGCAGCAACGGCAAGTGTGCGGCGTAGGTAGGAGTTGGACGTGGCCCCGTCTATTTGTTTCGTAGTAGTCGAGGGTAGTACATGAAGCTCAATTTACATATAATACCAAGTAAAGAGCCTCTGCTCATCAGAATGCACCTCGTACGCGAAATCATGAATCCATAGGCGGGAATATATGTATAAATATGCATATTTGATGTCAACTGTTTTGTGGAAATATCATGGAATGGATTGATCCATGCTGGCTCCCTTGGCGGGTCAGTCGTCTGCAGTGCCGGCCTACGAAGATGCGAGCACCTCATGGTGCACCAGGATTTGGCGCCAGTGGCGTAGAAAGGGGAGAAGGAATGGCGAGGCAACAGTCTTTCTGCTGAGACCTCTCTTCGGCGTCGGCGATTGGACGTCAGCTCGCAATAGGAACGCCGGTGCATCTTGGATGGCATATATGTAGATGCATGTCCAGGTACCTAATCGTAGCAGCAGCATCAGCAGTACTACTTGTACATTGCTTCAGTGGGGCAAAGACTTTCTCAGGCGATCCTTCAGCCGGGTTCTTTAGCCTGGTGCCACTGATGGCCCGAGCACTTAGACACATATATTGGCAGCCGTGTGCACATATATATATGTGCTGCGTAAAAGTTTCCCACGGCAATGCAGACGTTCAAGAAATCATTTCATCTTGTGGTGGCCACGTTCTCATAGCCCAATTAGGCGCGGATTCTATCATTTAGCGGCCATTTTCTTGCCTCACCATAGTTAACCTCGCAATATTTCTCCGAACACACCCATCCGCCAAGGATACATATCGTCGTAGCAACCACGCCATGGCCTCCATTGTCTTCTACGATATCGCTCACAAGCCCCCCGTATCGGAGTCGTGCTGTTCTCCAAACCCATGGAAGACCCGATTAGCGCTCAATTTCAAGGGCGTCCAGTACTCAACATCGTGGGTGGGTATGCCTGACATCTCCAAAGTGCGTCAGGGCCTTGGTCAACCCGCCTCTCGCAAGTTTGCCAACGGTTCCGACTTCTATACTCTTCCCGTAATTCAAGATACTGCGACGAATGTCACAGTCGGTGACTCATTTGATATCGCCGTCTATCTGCAGCGCACATATCCTGACTCGGGCGGCGGCGACTTATTTCCTGCCCAGACTCTTGATTACACCTTTGTGTCGAGTTACGAAATCCCCATACCACTGTCGAAGCGCGATGACGGAGGTTTTCCCGAGTATGCCCGATTCAATACGAACATTGACGCGGCATTCAGCGCCCACGTCCAGCTAATGGTCGAAGGTATACCGCTTGATCCGGCTACAATTGACCAAACCAAGGCCGAATTCGTCCGTCGTGCCGGCGTCAGCAGTTGGGATGACTTTATTTTGACTAGAGAGGCGCGTGAGAAGCTCATGGAATCATTTCAGAGTACGCTGGGCGATCTGGCCAAACTGTTCCTCCAAAATAGCGACGGCCCTTTTCTACTAGGGCAAAAGGCCAGTTACGCAGACTTTATCGTCGGCGCCTGGCTGCGGATGGCTCAGGTGACTTTGCCCAAGCAAGAGTGGGAAGAGGTGCGGTGTTGGCATGGTAGTGTATTTGGGCAGCTACACGATGCTCTTGACGTATACGCCGGGATAAAATAAAGTGCTGTGGCTCGCAACTCAGCGCGGAGCTGTGTAAGCGAGGCTTTAGGTTGGGTGGAAGTTGGGATGCAAAGATTATCTACAAGTCTAGATGAAGAGAAGGCTTAGTGATTCACAGTCATTATAACTGATAAATAAAATACGCGAATTGAAACGAGTGATTGCTGGATTTGTAGCGGAGAAGTCCCGTCGGTCTACCTTCAGAAGGGCGATGGATAAGCAGCATCATATGAGCAGAAATAATTATGGGTAGACGACCTCGAGAGACAACAAAGATCTATTGGAACATTTATTACGCACACACGATATGGCCATGATGGAAGTTCTTGCTCCGATGGTTTAACGCGTGTCTAGGTTTTAGTTCCCCAATAGCTGTCAAAACATGATGATTAATGCTTTCTCCACTGATCAATCAATTAACAATTTAGACTGATATTATAATTTGAAATTTTTTCGATTAGTTGAATGTTTGATCAAGTATTGTCAGAACTACGCACTTGGTGTATTTCAGCGACTTTCACCATGCCCTACGACCCTTCTACTTTTTGTGTTCTATTTAGATTCTCAAACTATATAACTCGTACGAGGGTGGGCATCTGTTTTTTTTATTAAAAAAAAAAAAGTGTAGAATAAGCCAGTAGTATCTCACTTTGAAATCCCAAAATCGTAGGTAGGCTGCGCTAATCGGCAGATCAACCACGATACTAGGGCTCTCTGCATACAACAATAGCTTGACCAACCTTTTATACATTATGCCATATTAGGAACCTTGGGTCGGAATATTTTTGAGAATTATACGATCAGATCTACATACAATAGTACGTAGGTATTAAAAGATTCTATGCTAAAACTGTCTGTCGCAAAAAATACTGCGCATGGCTTTGCTCCTCTCGCTCGTGAAAGTCACAGTTCATTTCTGTTGCATACATCATTCTCCTCACGTCATCCATTTTTAAACAGCCGCAACTTGCATTTATATATAAGGTGTATATATATATATTGCCACAAAAACATTAACTGGGAGTCAATTTATGGTAAAAGGGCCTAGAAGACACGTTGAGTACATCTAGCCACTGCCCTTTGCATCGATGCACATGGGGGAGAGCAATCGCAAACAGTCTTGCACGCGAGTATTGCATGGGCAGCGTGCAAGAAAGGAGCATTGTACGCTAGAAGTTATCAAAACTATTTCAACCAAGGCTTGAACTTTACGGTATGAAGGTAGGCTAGCGGAATACAAATATATTATTTATATTTATCATTTACATTATCCAGTAGGTATATACTCAGATTGATATATATGCACATAGCTATTAGAATGCTAACAGTTCGTCCCCGTGTTTACTCAACTAAGGCACTGGGAGTAATAGTCATTTTGCTTTTTGCAGGTGGCCGGGGGTTGACAAGCTGTAGGGCCTGTCCATCCAATGCCTCCACACTGGCCATAGAGCGATTGTGTCCCACTCCCGGATGGCGCTGTCGATGTTGTTGTTGATGATGGCCGAGTTGAGCTGCTGCCAGGCGGCGGAGCCGTGCCAGAGTCGCCTAGGCCGACAGGTGTGGGATCCGTCTCTTGCATCCCGACGCAGAGGCAAGTTTCCCAGTCAGAGGTGGCCTGGCCTGGGCAAGCGACTGGCTCGAAGTCAACAACCACATTATCGCCAAAAATTTCATTCTGTGCCATAATGTCGAAATGGTAGCTATAGCCGTATTGGTTGGTGCCTCCGACTGTTGGGCACCATTGCGCGTTTCCATTGTTGGGACACAGGTTTGTAACCATTACAATGATGCTCTGGCCCGCAACGCCACCCGTACCGCAGGAGGAGCAAGGCGCCTCTCCTGTTGAGGTCAAGTTATAGCATTTACCGCAGCCCGCGCCACACCACGAAGCACCAGCCGTGTCGTAGAGAGCCTGGGAGCCGGCAGCTGTGTAGACTCCGCTGCTAATGCCAAGCTACCGACAGAGCGCAAATTAGAAACACAATGGCAGGATTGTTGGCCTAGATAGGGCGATATCTCACCTGCCAGGGAAAATTGGCGCCATTAGCAGCGCCGCAGCCGCATGCACCCTCCTGCCCGTCAAAATAGCGCTAGACTCCCAGTTAGTTGTTGTTAGAGGTGACACATATAAAAGTGTACTTGCGGTGGTGGTAGCTTTATATGCGGTGGCAGAGCTCGCGATAATGGAGCTGACAAACAGAGAGGCCTTCATATTCAATACCTGAAACTAAACGTCAATACAGAGGCAGAATGCATTAATAGAGCGTATGGTCTTGCAACATTTGAAACAGGCAACATTAACAAAAGGCCGCTCAACAGTTTATATAGACCGATGGAGGGGCTATGTACACCACCCCTTTTCTAATTTCCCGAGTGTGCTGGCTCCGAGCGGTAATTTATATATAGCATAATATTCCGGCTGCAATATACTCAAAACTACTTGCATCCTTTATATTCATATATAATTGAAAATGGTAATAATCTCTAACACTTTCTTGTTCCACATAAACGTAGGTTTTGTGAGCTGCTAGAATAAATGGAACTACCAACCTTCGCTATATACATAGAGTAACTACTAGGGATAACGTACTGTAATGTTATAATTGCGCTTATCAAAAGTGGTAATATTATCTACTGGAGATATTAGCGGTGTAAGGGTATTTCACCGCTAGTCTCTGAATCATAAGTTATATTGGCCCATTCTCATCTAATGCAGAAATGGATTTACGGAGTATTGAAGTATGATGTAGGTATTAAAGCGTATCCATTTGACCATGGAGTGAGCAGCTTCTTCTCATTATCTTAAATTTAAATGAAAACAAAAAGGAAAATTTAAAATACCTATATAAGGTATACATCGTATGTTACTTCTCCGCAATATTTATTCAGTTATAACCCATTTTGCTTAGGGTCTCTATGTAAATACATCTTAGCCTGTAATCCTTAGGCTGTATAGCGGTAGCCTGTATTGTGCCAGCCTGTACGGTGATTTGTCGCGGCTGTATACCCTCAGGCTATATGAGCCCCGGCTATATATTTTGACGATTTCAAGTCCTAAGCGGCTTTGCCAAGTGATACACTTCATATGTCATAATCCATTTGTCTTATTGTGCATAGGCCTATAGTCTTATATTGGAGCTTAGAGACGCATTATCTGGTTTGTAGATCCAGTCGTCAGATGCCGAAATATCGTAATGGAACACCAAGCAAATTCTTGGACTATTAATGACACGCTTGAGAATCTGCATCCTCACATGTAATCTATGGAACTATACTCTATACCTCAATCATTGATGACACTCCCAGAAACTAAAAAGTACTACCCACTACGAATTTGAAAGTGATCTTATATATTAGATCCTCAATATCGATGTACAAACTCCGTCAAGAAACTCTCTAAGCTGTTTCAAGTCATAAGAATCCGACCCAGAAATTTCGAGATACCAGTGATATCTTGTAGGCTTGACAATGATAAATATATCATTGGTTTGCACCAGGCCAGGCTTGGCAACGATATTGAGCTGCGGTCCGTGACCAGAGAAAAGAGCAGGGCTTTCATCGATATTCTGAAACTGAACAATGCAGTTGTACCGCCGTAAGCTTGGAGGCCAATCTGTGCAGTTCTGTAGAAGATTTTTACACCCTGCAGCTTCATATGCAGCACTACTGTGGCGTTGGCTCTGAATCCGGCTGATGATATCTTTCAGCAATGTCTCTTGCTGGATCTTTGCCCTAATGGGAACTATGTTCAAGCATGGCCCCATAACATCTTTTAGCTTTGCGCTGAGAGATGAGCGACCTGAAACAATAAGCCCAAATATCAGATCCGTTGAGTGTGTAAATTTAGCTAGCGCATGAGCACATGCAGCGATGAATACCGTGGCGGAAGTCGTACGATCAATTCTCCTTGGTGCTGGGATAGTCCTGCTCAGCCGCAGCACCTTTCCCGTGGAGTGTTCTAAATTACGGGGCGTGGGCATTTGCAATGGCTGTGATTTTTCCAGAAAGCTTCTCCAAAATGGGAAAGACTTCTCTTCCAAGTGCTGGATATGCCTGATATATCGCGAAAATTGTGGAACTGACGGCGGCAGTTGATGAGACAAGAGAGCTGAAAGGGTGGCTAGCAGTGGACCAAGACTTAGTCCATCGTATTGTGCGTGGGCTATTCTTATTGTCAGTCGTACGGGTCCTTTAGCTGATCTCTGAACATGAAACATAGTGAAAGGTCTTCCGAGCTGTAATGGCTGCGCGAGTATCCTTGAATGAAGCTGTGAAGATTCAAGGTCTCCCTCTATTGGATGGATACAAACAGGAACTTCTATCGCATCCGAAATAACGTGGAAGAAAGCGCCCTCGTGCCGGATAAAAATGGCGCGGAGAATATCGAACTTGTCCCACAGTATTGAACACGCTGTGACTAGCTCGACATCCGTCATATCGCTGGGGAAATCAAAATACATCGCTGCACAGCTCAGAGGATTTTTTCGCATTGCCATCTCAATAAAGTCGGCTTGAATAGTAGTGACGGGATATACATCAGTAAACGACATAATATCAGGGTCTAAAAGTTTCGGAACAGTTTCTAGTACGGCACTGATAGAAAGTGGGCTGCCGTCGCCAAGAAGAGAAAACGGCAATGAGGCGGTATCATCAGCAACACTTTGATCATCCTCTTCATCCGAACTTTCTAAACGGATAAGCTCAGAGAGGCTTGATGACGTCAAGATGTCTGCAATTGTAAGCGACAGACCCTGTTCTCGCGCTGCGACCACCAGTCTCATTGCCTGGATAGAATCGCCGCCGACTGTATAAAAGTTGTCATCGAGGTATATTTCGGAGGCATCAATATCTAGAATTGATGCCCATAGATTTTGCATTTGCTTTTCTGCGGCTGTGGTAGGCAAGCGCTGCTGTTGGCTCCTCTTCGGGTCAAGTGCTGCCAGCTCTTCCGTTGTGAGAGCGCCGCCGATTGTTTTGAGCGCCTTGCGATCTATTTTCCCTGTTGCTGTTGTGGGGATTACAGCAATAGGTATAAAGACCGAAGGGATCATATATGACGGAACCAGTTTAGCCAACCTCTGCCTTGTTTTGCCTGCTATATCGGCAGCTCGTGCTTGCGGTTGATCGATATCCGGGATGCTGATAAATATCGCTAATATAGCGCTGCCTTTACGTGGATTTATTATCTCAGCGACAACTCTCACGTCTTGATCTTTAGGAAGCAGTTGTTGGACGTGATACTCAACCTCACCAAGTTCCAGTCGCTGGCCATGAATTTTTGCTTGTGAGTCCTTACGACCAACAAAAGTTAGAGTACCATCTGGCTGATAGCGTACTATATCTCCTGTCTTGTAAAGACGCCCCCTTCTACCAGATATTCCCAATTCTGGTAGCCCTTTGAGTAACCAAGGTGGATCATGAATAAACGCAGCCGAAGTGCGTTCCTCATCATTGAGGTATCCTTGACCAACCAACGGACCCTCCAACCATAACTCTCCTTCGACTCCAAGAGGAACAAGGTAGTTGCCGTTGCTGGGATCGACTACCCAAGTGTTTTGCCCGATGCCTTTTCCAATTGAAACGGCGGAGCCTGGAACAACCAGATCGACAACGGCTGCTGTCGCACAAATAGAACACTCTGAGGGTCCATATGCATTCAATAGTTTGGGTATTCCCTCAAAGCGGCTGATATCGGCTGGGGACATTGCTTCACCAGCTAATAGCAAAACCTCTAGTCCTGAAATCGCTGTTGGGTCTATAGTGCGAGCAACGGAAGGCGTCAATGAAACGTGTGAAATTTCATATCGACGGAAACAGCCTATTAAATCGTTTCGCATTTCTGCTTGAGAGCCTACACAAAGACAGCCTCCATTGCAAAGAGCGAACAGTATGCAAGACCATGACATGTCGAACGAATAAGACGCAAAATCCAGTACCCGGCTCATCGGGCTAAATCCTAGGCGATCAGTCTGATGCCGTATTGCACTAGCGAAATTTTGGTGCGACACTGTAGCTCCCTTGGGTGTCCCGGTACTGCCAGAGGTAAATACAACATAGAGTAGATCTGTTGGTTTTGCTTTCGCTGCTGCCTGCGGCAGTTGAATATCATTTGTGAAAATGTCGTTACTAAGGATGTCATCAAAGTATCTTGTGACATCTAATAGTTGCATTCCAGCAGCAGCTTCCTGCAGTCGGTAGGCCAGCGCTTTATTCGCAGTCGATGAGAGTATTGCCTTTGGCTGTATCTGTTGTATAATAGATTGGAGCCGGTCTTCTGGCTGGTTGATATCTACCAAGAAGCATGCTGCGCCCGTTTTCCATACAGCATATGCAACAACTGCTGTCAACATTGACTTTTCAAAACAAAGAGGCACTATCACATTCGGCCCGATGCCCATTATTGTTAAGCGGAGGGACAGACTGTATGCCAATGACTCCAATTCCATATAGGTAAGTTCACCATCCCAAGCACATATTGCTGGCGCATATGGCTGCTTTTGTGCTATATCTGAAATTATGTCATGTATACAGACTTTGATTGATTCGGGTACAGATGCGTTCCAGTTCCAAATAGTTTCTAGATCGCTTTGGTTGATTAAGCTCAAATTCCGAAGCAAAGTTTTTTGATGGGTTTCCTCGCACAAAAGTCGGAGGATATGCTCAAACTGGTCTTGCATTCTTGTAATCTTCCCGGTGCCTATCACGTTTGAATCATAAATGAGCTTTAGAGATAGTCTGTGAGGATTGAAATCACAGACAACCTCTAGAGCATAGGTGGATGACACACTGACTTCTTGCTGGGTCTGAGGATTTTCAAGAGGTCTGAAGATGCTGGATTGCCCGTCTAAATTTTCTGGTTGTACTACGAGCAAAGTCTGAAACTGGCAGCTGCGCTCTGCATCTTCGTTTATTTTGCGGATATTTTGAAGGCCCATTTGCTCAAAAGGTATCGAGTCTATACTTTGTTGTTGTATTTGCGTCTGCAACTCTTCCATAGTTATATCTGATTCCTCTGGAAACTTTATCCGGACTGGCACTGTAGCTACGGTTGGACCAGCAATATGTTCCGCTCCTGGTATTGCGGCTTGTCGGCCAGTGACAGTACAGCCAAATACGACGTCATTTGAGCTCGTATACAATGCTTGCAATAGTGCCCACGCAGTCCGAATAACTGTGGCTGGCGTTACATCTGTATTTGGCCACGTGATATTGGTGATTATTGCGTTAAGTACTTTATCCGTCGAAGGAGAATATCCTGGCAAGGGCAGTTGAGGAAATACATCTGCTTGGGATCCATCAAAGTAGCCTTTCCAAAAATTGATAGCAGCTGATGCATTTATATCATGAACATGGGAGATGAATTTCTGGAATGGAACATATTGTGCTCTTTGCGCATCGAGATATGCCTTGTCGATTGAGTCGAGCACCATTGAAACAAGGAAGTTGTCGTATAGTGCGTGATGTATGGTCCACGAAAAGAGAACTCCATGTTTGTCATCTCTAGACAATTCGAATCGGCTAAGTCTTGTTCCTAGTCCCATAATGACTGAAGCAGATGGGTTAAGACAATCGTCTGAACTGTTCTCACCTTGCCATGGGATTGGCTCGTCGACGATGGACTGAACAAGCCCCTGCCCAGGGAGGTTAATAACCCGCGTGCGAAGTATTGGCATTTCTGCTGAGACATCTTCACAAGCCCGCATAAATCTTTGTAGATCTACATGGGGCTGAAGAATAAATACAATATGTGCAATATAATTGCCACTCCGCTTTTGTGTCATTGCCAAGAGTCCTTCTTGAAGCGGAGTGCATGGTAATACATCCTCAATCTGATTACTTGAAACGTTACAAAGCAATGCGGCTTGTAGTTGAGCAAATTCAGCCGTGATTCCGTCTTTGAGAAGAGAAAATGGAGCTATTACTTCCTCCTCAGAGGTTGTGGTATTCCACTTCAACTGCTTGGCTTGGTCACATAACCGGGGCTGCTTAAAAATATCAGCGACAGTCAGGAGCATGCCCTGTTCTCTTGCTATTGCCACAAGTCTCATAGCTTGGATCGAATCGCCAATACGAAGAAAGCTGGTGTTTGCATCCATAAGAGTAGAATCGATATTTAATACCGATGCCCATAGTTGGCGCAGACATCTTTCTTCAGAAGTGAGTGGTGTTTTTTTCTCTTCCGGCTGTTGTGATATGTGTAATGCAGCAATGTCTTCCATGGCCAGCCTATTACCCATTTCACGCAGTGCCTTTCTATCAGTCTTCCCAGTTGCTGTCATCGGAATAGCAGCAAGTGGCATAAATGCAGCTGGGATCATATAGGATGGAATCTTATCAGCAAGTCGACTGTCCAAACTCGCTAAAGTTGTCGGTAAGTCTGCATTATCTTGGCTGGAAGATTTTAGATAGATGAACGCAATCAATATCTGGCCGGCCGAATTATAGGGAGTCACCACTTCAGCTATAACATGAATATCTTCATCGCTTGGGAGTAATTTTCTAACATGGTGCTCAACCTCCGCAAGTTCCACGCGCTGGCCTCTAATTTTTGCCTGAGAGTCTTTGCGTCCAACAAAAACAAGTTCTCCATTTGCGTTGTATCGCACCAAATCCCTTGTTTTATACAGACGACCGCGCCTCCCGGGGACTCTCCCTGATCCTTGCAGTAGCCACATGGGATCTTCAACGAATGCAGCTGAGGTCTGCCCCCTCTGGTCATCAAAATATCCATAACCTACCAGTGGACCTTCCAGCCATAGTTCTCCTTCAGTACCAATGGGCACTAAGCGGCTTCCCGTTTCTTGGTCGACAACCCATGTTCGTAATCCGCGCCCCCTACCAATTGGAGGCTCAGTCTTGTTTTCAGCAGTGATAAGTGCAACAGTACTACATGGAGTACATTCCGCAGGCCCGTAAATATTCACGACCTGCACTTTGCCAAGTGAAGAGAAATACTCGGCATCGGTCGAACTTAGAGCCTCTCCCGCTAGAGCTAAAACATCCAGATTTGTCAGGCTTTGTAAGTCAACCGACCGTGCAAGAGATGGAGTTAGCTGAACGTAGCTAACTCTATATTTTTGAATGCAAGCAGTAAGGTCGTTGTACATCTCCTCTTGTGAGCCAATACAGAGACATCCACCGTTATATAGAGTAAATATAAAGTTAAACCAAGACATATCGAAAGCATAAGAGGCAAAATCAAGTACCCTGCTGCCAGGCTTGAAACCGAGTGTCTTAACTTCTTCTGTTATTGTGGACGCAATATTCTGATGGGATATCAAGACGCCTTTTGGTAAACCTGTACTGCCTGATGTAAATACAGCATATAGCAAGTCAGAGGGCTGGATAGCCACATGCTCTAAACTCTGGACCTGAAATGTTTCAGTTTCCAATAACTCGTTTAAGAATGTTGTGCTGATGATATGTACTCTGGTAGATGGTTCTGCTAGTTCCACAGCGATGTCTTTATTTGTAGTAGATGCAAGAATAACTTTGGCTTGTATCTGCCGTACTATGCTTCGTAGTCGTTCTTTTGGCTGATTGATATCCAAGGCAACAGAAGCGCCGCCAAGCTTCATCACTGCGAGCATAGTAACTGGCGTGAGGACAGATTTCTCGAAGCAAAGAGGGATTACAACACCAGGTCTAACGCCTTCTTTCATCAGGTGGGCAGCAAGTCGCGATGACAGCAGGTCAAGCTCTCCATATGAAAGCTGTCCATCCCATGCATGTATGGCCGGCGCATTAGTCTGTTTACGCGCCGTTTGAGCCAATAGGTCATGGACACACGTCTCATTTGAAGGTGGAACAACAGCGTTCCAGTTCCAAATATCTTCAATGTCCTGTTCAGTGGCAATTTGAATGTCATTCAATGTTATTTCCTGAAGGATTGAAGTACATAGTAAGCGTAATATGTGCTCGAATTGATTCATTATTCGCTTAGCCTCTTGCTTTTTTACTATTCTTGAATCAAAGCTTAATAGAATAGCAAGGCCATCATCCTGGGGGACGCAAACGATTTCTAACGCATATGTAGAAAATGCACTAGCCTGACTGCTCCCTTGTTCGGTCATGTCAACAGGCGTGAAGATTGAATTTGGAACCTTCTCTATTTCCGATGGCTGAATAACGAGCAACGTTTGGAAGCTACATCCTTGATGTGCTTCTGGGCTGACTTTACGTATCTCTTGAAGGCCAATGTGCTCATATGGTACAGACTCGATCGACTGTCGCTGAACCTCTTCTAACAGACGTGATACATTGACATTCGGATCCAGCAAAACGCGCACAGGGACTGTGGCGATGAGGGGAGCTGCAATTTGTTCCACGCCAGCAACGGGTATTTGCCTTCCTGTTACTGTAGCACCAAATACGACATCGTCAGAATTGGTGAAAATACCCTGGACTAAAGCCCAAGCAGTCTTGATTACAGTGGAAGCTGTGATATTTGTTTTGAGAAAGCTAAGATGTGCAATTTGGTGCCGAAGGACAGTATCCGCGCGAGGTATATGTGCCAAGGATGAGAAATGAGGAAATATAGCCGGGCGAGACTCCTCAAACTGACGTCTCCAGAAGTGGATTGCCGCAGCACTATCCGTCTCCTGGGTGTATTGAATATATCGCTGAAGTGGGACCATTGTGAGGTCGCGTTCTCCGTTATAAGCCTTTTTGATTGCATTCAACATGATGGCGAATGACCATCCGTCGTATAAAGCATGGTGTATTGTCCATGAAAATTTTGTAATTGTATCTTCATAATGTAATCCAAATGAATTGAGTTTTGTGCCAAGTCCGATGTGATCTTGTTGCAAATTCCATTCTATGCGTTCGTCAACTACTACCTGGACAAGACCTTCCCCCGGTAGGTTGATGATTCGCGTTCGAAGGATCGGTAAGGAATCTACCACACGGTCACAAGCGTTCTTAAACCTTTCTGTATCTATTCGTGACTCAAGTTTATAAACATTTCGCGAGATATAGTCTCCAGAACGTTTCTCAGTCATGGCTAGAAGCCCTTCTTGCAACGGCGTGCACGGAAATATGTCTTGAATCTGCGTAGTCTGCACCTTACAAAGAGACGCCGCTTGCTGCACCAGTGTGGAGCGATTGGCACTTTCACTAAGAAGTGAGAAAGGTGGAGCATCTGTGGCTATGATTTCACTCTGTTCCTTCATCAATTGCGCCAAGTTGGATAGCTCTGGTTGGTCAAAAACATCCGCTACCGTCAACGCCAAACCTTGTTCTCTAGCTGCTGCAACAAGTCGCATTGCTTGGATTGAGTCTCCTCCGATTCTAAAAAAGCTATCGTCCGCGCTAATACTTGCTGCATCAATTCTAAGAATCATTGACCATAGAGCTTGGAGCTTCTTTTCTGATGCCGATTGAGGCTCCCTGTACGACTTCTGCCTTTGTGGTTGCAATGCCGCAAGCTCTTCAAGAGTTAGCTTACTAGCAATCTCTCGCAATGCCCTCCTATCTGTCTTTCCAGTTCCTGTCATGGGCATCGTTGGAACGGGGATAAAAGCTGACGGCACCATGTATGATGGTATTTTCTTTGATAACTGCTCTTGCAACGACCCTGCTAGAGCCGAGACTTCGGTTTTCAGCCTTTCATCTGTTGCTAACATCATATCAAAGCCTCGAAGGCAAATGAACATGACCAACAAAGCATTGTCACTACATCTGGGAACTATTATTTCGGCAATCATGCGTATGCCCTCACTGTTATGGGGAAGCTGTTGTTGCGCATGGTATTCCACTTCACTGAGCTCGACCCGTTGGCCTCTTATCTTAACTTGGGAATCTTTGCGGCCACAAAAGATTAGCGTACCATCTGAATCGTAGCGAACTAGATCTCCGGTCTTGTAGAGCCGTCCTCGTCGACCAGATACACCAGGTGCCCCGCGTAATAACCAAGCTGGATCTTCCTCATATGTGGCTAGCGTTTGATTGTTATCAAGATATCCTTGACCAACTAGAGGACCTTCAAGCCAGAGTTCTCCTTCAGCTCCAATAGGAACTAATCTTTGGCCGCTTTCTGGATCGACGATCCAAGTACACTGTCCCTGTCCCTTGCCAATCTGCGGTGTCATTTTGTAGTCCGTGATAACAGCCGCTGTGCTGCAGGGAGTGCACTCCGAAGGGCCGTAGATATTCACGACTCTACCTACACCGGCACAACGGGTAACGTCAGAGAGTAACAGCCCTTCCCCCCCAAAGGCTAGGACATCTAGTTGGGAAAGGGCTGCTGGGTCAATGGTCCTCGCCAAGGAGGGTGTGAGAAACACGTACGAAATTCGGTTCCTTTGTAGGCAGTCGGCCAAGTCATTTTGTATTTCGCTCTTTGGCCTAATACAAAGGCATCCCCCAGCATGAAAAGTAAAGAGGTAGTTTGTCCATAACATATCAAAGGCATAGGATGCAAAGTCAATTACACGGCTTGTTGCATTGAAACTGAATACTCTCTTTTGGTGTTTCATAGCGCTTGCAAAGCTTTTGTGCGATACTCTCGCTCCCTTAGGCACGCCTGTGCTACCTGAAGTAAATATTATGTATAGGGAATGAAAGGGGCGCCTTAAATCTTTCAAAGCTTGTAATTCTGCAGTGCTTTCCGCAGTAGGGTCTACAAGTTCAACCGTCTCTTTGCAGACGATATTTACTTGTATTGCCTTTTCCCCTAGCTGGGATGCTAGTGTAGCATTCGAAACCGAAGAAAGAATAATTTTTGGCTGAACTTGGCGGATAATACCTTTCAGTCTCTCTTCTGGCTGACTGTTGTCCAATGCAACTGAGGTCGCCCCAGCCTTTAAAACACCAAGGATGCTCACGGGCATCCACATAGATTTCTCGAACAGTAGAGGCACAGGCATATTTGGTTCAATTCCAGCATGGAAGAGCTGAATTGCTAGCTGATTTGATAAGTAGTCAAGCTCTTTATATGTTAGTGTTCCATCCCATGCATCGACTGCCAAGGAGTTGGGATGTTCAGCTATTGTTTCAGCTATAAGATCGTAGACACATACGTCCAGCGTCTCAGGAACTGTTGAGTTCCATTTCCAGACGTCTTGTAGATCTTGTTGTGTTATAAGATCAATGCTATCGAGCTTCAATTTTGTTTGCGCTTCAGTGCATACCAACCGCAAGACATGCTCAAACTGCTCTGCTATCCTCTGCGCATGGTCAGTTCCCACGACCGTTGAATCGAAGCTCAGGCGTATATTAACACCTTGATCTTGAAGCTGACAAATAATGAGCAGAGGATATGTACTGAGATTTTTCAACCAAGCTTCATCATCCGGAATTGTCTCAAACAGCTTGATCGGTAGTTGGCTTTGACTTTCTGGCTGGATAACAAGTAAAGTGGCAAAGTCGCAGGCATGTTCTGATTCCTGACTCACTCGGCGAATTTCTTGGAGGCCGATTTGTTCGTAAGACAGCGAATCTATTGCCTGCTGTTGTACTTGGCGTAGAAATTCACCCACTGTCTGTACGCTGGGGTTCAGGAGTATTCGTACTGGAACTGTAGCAATGGTTGGCCCTACTATCTGCTCAATACCAGGAACTGGAAGTTGTCGACCAAGAGCAATAGTACCGAATGATATGTCGTTTGAACCAATGCAAGAACTTTGTACGAGAGCCCAAGCCGCACGAATAGCCGTAGGCGCTGTGATATCAGTATCAGGCCACTGGACATCCATGATTTTTCGATCAATAACAGCAGCAACTCGAGCTTGCCGCACGGAAGGGCGAGATGGAAAGGGTGGTGAATGAAAGCCTTTAAACTGAGCTTGCCAGAAATTACATGCTGCTCTTTTGTCTGTATTTTGGAGATGGCGGATAAATGCTTGAAAGGGGGTGTTCGAAAATTGCGTTTTGCCCTCATACGCGCTGGAGATAGCGTTGAGCAAGATAGGAAATGTCCAGCCATCATAAAGGGCATGATGAATCTCCCACGAAAAGCGGATGCAAAAATCTTCTTCTACAGTTAGAAGAAAATGAGTAAGCTTTCTTCCGAGCCCAGGGCTTTTTACTTCATCAGTCTGCCACTGAATGGTTTCGTCGACAATTACTTGTACCAGCCCTTGACCAGGCAAATCCACGATGCGGGTTCGTAGAATAGTAAATGCATCAAAAACAGTCTCGCATGCTTTTTTAAATCTGGCCATGTCTGTTCCTGGTTGCAATATATATTCGTTTTGGGAAACATAATCACCAAATTCCTTTTCAGTTAACGCTAGAAGGCCCTCTTGCAGTGGTGTACAAGGGAAAATGTCTTGGATTTGAACGGATTCAAGACCGCATAGTACTGCCACAGCGCGTCGAACTTCATCCTCGCTCAGCCCCGCGTTGAGCAAGGAGAATGGCATTATTTGGTCCTCTGTCTCAGCTTGCTCCACTGTTGTTGCTACTTGTGCAAGCTCCCATAGTTGGGGATGTTTGAAAATGTCGGCAACCGTTATTGATAGGCTTTGATCTCTTGCTGCTCTGACAAGTTTGATAGCTTGAATCGAATCACCGAGGCGAAGAAAGCTATCGTCAATACCGATCTGAGAACTATTAATCTCAAGTACCTCGGCCCATAGATGTTGCATTTTCCTTTCCGTCAGTGTGCGTGGTTCCCGTTTTTGTTCCTGAGCTTGTTGACCAAATGAGAATATTTCTTCTACTGTTAGATTACTTCCAATCTCGCGGATCCTTTTCCTGTCTGTCTTTCCAGTTGTAGTCATTGGAAATATATCCAGTGGTATAAACGCTGATGGGATCATGTACGAAGGAATTATGTTGCTAAGAGCGCCTCGTAATTTCGCTATTTCGCCGATGACTTTACCTTCTCCGTTCTCATTTCCTGCCATCAGGAAGGCAACCAGCACCTGATTTGAGCCGCCGCGCGGTGTCACAATCTCAGCTACGACTTGCAAATCATGATATTCTTGCAAGTGCCTTTGGATATGAACCTCAACTTCACCAAGCTCCAACCGTTGGCCACGAATCTTGGCTTGCGAATCCTTACGGCCGATGAAGACCAACGATCCGTCAAAGTTATATCGCACCAAGTCGCCTGTTTTATAGAGGCGACCTTTCCTGCCACTGTGCGCTGGTGCTCCGTTCAGTAGCCATGGCGGATCATTGACGAATGCATTTACAGTTCGCTCATCATCAAGATATCCAAGGCCCACTAACGGACCTTCTAACCAAAGCTCTCCCTCAACACCGACAGGGACAAGGTGGCTTGGATCATTGGGATCAACAATCCATGTGCACTGCCCAACTCCTTTCCCAATTATCGGCAAGCCTGAATTATTCTGCCTAAGATTTGCCGCTGTAGCGCAGACGCTACATTCTGCAGGACCATAGGCATTGACGAGATTCCTAACTTTAGCGCAACGCTCGATATCGGAAGCCTGTAATCCTTCGCCAGCGAGAATTAGGGTATCTAGGGCAGATAAAACTTCCACATCAATTGTACGAGCAAGTGACGGCGTGAGCTGAGCAAAAGAGATGTCATACCGCTGTAGACAGCCTGCGAGGTCATTTTGCATCTCATTGTAAGAGCCAATGCAGAGACACCCTCCTATGCATAGAGTGAAAAGGAAGTTTGACCACGCCATGTCAAAAGCGTAAGATGCAAAATCAAGCACCCTACTGCCTGGAGTGAACCCAAGATGATGACTCTGATGCTTAATAGCGCTAGCGAAATTCTGGTGGGAGATTTGTGCTCCCTTTGGGATGCCGGTGCTGCCGGATGTAAAAACAATGTAGAGTAAGTCAGAGGGGTCTGCAGTTAATTCAGGGGACTGAACCACTGCTCCAATACGATCGACATTCAATGCCTCTAACGCCGACTTGCTCACAACTTCGATATGCGCCATTTCACCAAAGTGAGATGCCATTGCCTCGTTTTGGGTGGATGAGAGAATTATTGATGGTTTAATTTGACTTATAATAGTCCTCAATCGTTCTTCGGGCTGATTAATGTCCATAGCAATACAGCAGCCGCCGGATTTCATGACAGATAACATGGCAAGCGGCATGAACATCGATTTCTCAAAGAGCAGTGGCACTGGTACATTCCGGCCAACTCCAAGGTGTATCAGTCGTTTAGATAAAAGTGTCGAAAGCTCATCTAGATCTTTATATGAAAGCTCGCCATCCCAGGCGCATATTGCCGGTGCAGATGGCTGCCTTATTGTAGTTTCTGCAATTATATTATGTATACACATCTCCACAGTATCAGGGACCGCGCTATTCCATGCCCAAATATCCTGGAGGTCCTTCTTACAGGCAACTTCAAGATCGCCAATTTTTGTTTGACGTTGGCTTTTAGAACATAATATCCGTAGAAAATGCTCAAATAGCTCAGCCATCTTCTGTATTCGTTCGGCTCCAATCACTGCGGAATCGAAATTCAAGGCTATTGAGACTCCTGAATCTTTAAGTCCAAAGACCAACTCCAAAGCATAGGTGGAGAACACATCTGCCTGGTCTTTAAGTTCATTTTTTGGCCTAGATGTGACAGCTTTGAAAATTGTATTCCCAGGAGTAGTTAGCTCGGCTGGCTGTATCACGAGTAAAGCCTGGAAGCTGCAACCAAGTTCTGCCTCTTGGCTAAGTTTTCGAATCTCTTGAAGACCAAAATGCTCGTACATCATTGATTCGACGGCCTGTATCTGTATTCTTTGAAGCTGGTCTTCAATTTGGAGACTGGGATCTAGTACTACCCGCACTGGGACAGTTGCGATTGTCGGTCCAGCTACTCTCTCAATTCCTATCAGTGCAGCCTGCCTGCCCGCAACCGTTACTCCAAAGACGACGTCGTCTACTGTTGTATACGTTGCTTGTAAAAGAGACCACGCGGTGCGAATAATGGTAGAAGGTGTGATATTGTTTGACGGCCATGCCAGATTCGTGATTGCATATTCCAATGTGCTGTCCACCCGAGGGGCATACGAGGGAGAAGGACATACCGGAAATACAGCTCCCTCGCATCCTTGGAAATGTGTTTGCCAGTACTTTTGAGATGCCGCAATATCAATGTTCTGGATATGACGAATGAACGGCTGAAATGAAAGTGGCCAAGGACGCCGCTCATTTCGTGAGAGCAATTCTTCAAGCGTGTCCAACAGCAGGTGAAACGACCACCCGTCGTATAAGGCGTGGTGAATAAACCAGGTCAAGATTATTTTACTGTCGTGCTTTTTGGTAATACTAATGGTATTAAGTCTTGTACCAAGTCCCATGTCAGCATCTGAGTGCTCTTTCGTCCAATGCGCTGGCTCGTCCACAACAACTTGAACAAACCCTTGACCGGGTAGGTACACGATCCGAGTTCGCAGGATGGAAACATTTGTAGCCATATCCTCAAATGCCGCTCTAATAGTACTTGGATCTATCCATTGTGAGAGCTCGAATTCATTTCTTGAGATGTATTGTCCTGGTTGTTTCTCGGTCATAGCTATCAAACCTTCCTGTAGTGGCGAACACGGAAAGATGTCTTGTATTCGTTCAGGCTGGACAGCGCAGAGAGATGCCGCTAGCTTTATGGTCCCTTTTAGATCAATTCCCGACTGTAGTAGAGAAAATGGCCGGACTCCGTCAACTGGAGACTTAATTTTGTTGAAGTTGGGCTTTGCTACTTTAGAAAGATCACAAAGGCGTGGCTGTTTGAAGACATCTTCGACTGAGAATAATAAACCCCGGCTTCTCGCCATGCCAACTAGTCTCATAGCCTGGATTGAGTCGCCGCCAATGCGTAGGAAGCTATCTTCGGTGCTGATTTCTATAGGATTCACACCAAGAACAGTCGCCCACAAGTTACACATCAGCTCTTCAGCTTCTGTACCGGGCGGCTTTCTCTCAGCTTGTTGCTTTGGTTGGAACTCTAATAACTTTTTAAAAGTCATCTCGCTACCAATTCTCTTCAAAACTTTCCTATCAATTTTTCCCGTGGTAGTCAAAGGTAAAATTGTAATTGGTACAAAGGCGGAGGGGATCATATATGACGGAAGTATCTCAGCGAGGCGCTGATCGACTTCTTTCTTGATTTTCGAGATGATGGGCTTTAGCTGGTCGTGGGATGCGTTATCCTTGATGCCAGAAGCGCAGACAAACAACACCATTATCTCGCCATTTCCATCGAGAGGAACAACCACCTCAGCCTTTATCTGTATGCTACCATATTCATTGGGTAGTAGCTTGTTAATATGATACTCCACTTCGCCGAGCTCAACTCTTTGTCCTCTAATCTTGACCTGGCTATCTTTGCGCCCAATAAAAATAAGCGCGCCATCAGCAGTATACCGTACGAGATCTCCCGTCTTGTAAAGAAGTCCTTTTCTTCCAGGCTTAGCTGGCGATCCCTTTAGAAGCCAGGCGGGGTCTTGAACAAACGCGGCCGCTGTGTGCTCTTCATTGTGAAAATAGCCCTGACCAACTAGCGGGCCTTCTAACCATAGTTCACCTTCGACACCAATAGGGACAAGTTTTGTTTCGTCTTCTGGATCTACTATCCATGTGCACTGGCCAATACCCTTTCCGATTGGCGGCGGACCTCTTGTATGAGTTTTTAGATTTGATGCGGTTCCACATACAGAACATTCTGCAGGGCCGTACGCGTTCAGAAGCTTTTTTACGCCAGAGGCGTGATTAACGTCCGTCATGGAGAGTCCTTCCCCAGCGAGAAGAAGAACATCCAAGCGCGAAAGTATGATAGGATCGATAGTTCTGGCAAGCGATGGGGTTAATTGTATAAAAGTAATATCATATCGTCGTAAGCAACCTGCGAGGTCGTCTCTCATTTCGCTCTGCGACCCTATGCAAAGACAACCGCCAGTACACAACGTAAATATAAAATTCGACCATGCCATATCAAAGGCGTAAGAAGCAAAATCCAGCACCCGACTCCACGAATTAAAGCCAAGTTCAGTCTGCTGGTGCTTTACAGCACTGGAGAAGTTCTGATGCGAAATCCTGACCCCTTTGGGGGTGCCAGTGCTGCCAGACGTAAAGACAACATATAATAGGTCCAACGGTGAATGTGACACTGTGAGATTTTCCGTATTATCTTGTGAAATATTGAGCGAATCAGCACTCACAGCGTGTAACGCTGCTCTGCTTACGACTTCTATCTCGACCGGAGTATCGCTCAATCGAGTGGCCAAAGCTTCGTTATCGGCAGATGAGAGGATAACGTGCGGGTTAATTTGCCGTATTATCGCCCGCAGCCGTTCTTCTGGCTGGTTGATGTCAAGAAGCAGTGAAGCTGCGCCAGCCTTCATCACGGAAAGCATTGAGACTGCTGTCCACATGGACTTTTCGAAACACAAAGGGACGAGCACGTTTGCATGCACGCCTTTCTTTGCAAGATGACGTGCAAATCTTGATGCAACGCAGTCAAGCTCCGCGTAGGTCAACACTCCATCCCATGCCCGTATTGCTATCGAATTCGGTTGTTGGGTCGCCATTTTTTCGATCATTTTGTGAATCAGATCGTCGACCGTTTCTGGCAACCTTGCATTCCAATTCCAAATGTCCTGCAAGTCTTCATTGCTTAGGAGGTTGATTTCATGTAGCTTCTTCATTCGTATTTTTTCGTCGCAAATAATTCTTATTATGTGCTCAAATTGGCTTAAAATTCTCTCTATCTCTGCCCTACTAATAGTAGTCGAGTCAAAGCTGATGCTCACATGCAAGCTATCTTTTAAGAGAGTGCATATGAGTTGTAAAGCATATGTATTGAAGCCATTTAGTGCGCCGATATGCTCGGATATTAGTTCAAAAATTGTACTTTGATCTGTCGCCAGTCCAGGTGGCTGCACCACGAGGAGAGTTTGGAAGTTACAGCCGTGTTCTGCTTCTTGGCTAACTTTGCGGATCTCCCGCAGGCCAATCTGTTCGTATGGGATGCTGTCTATTGACTGTTTCTGTACCAGCTGCAATAGCTCATTGAGAGTTTGATTTGACTCCCAAGCGACTCGTACAGGAATAGTGGCGATAGCGGGTGCTGCCATTTGCTCAACACCCAAAACTGCTGCCTGCCGGCCGGTGACAGTCGCACCGAAAGCAACATCGCTAGAACCTGTATAAGCTCCCTGGAGCATCGCCCAGGCCGTGCGAATAACGGTAGATGCTGTGATATTTGTTTTCGCCCAGGTTATATTTGTGAAGCAATGTTCGATCATTTCATCAGCATTCGGTGTATTTGCTGGCGAAGGGGTTGCGGGGAAAATTGTGGCTTGCGACAGCTGGTAGTATTTGTGCCAGTGATCATAAGCTGCGTTCTTGTCAATATTTTGAATGTAGTTGACGAATCGCTGAAACGGCACTCCTTCTACTTTTCTTCCTTGGTACTCCTTTTCAATAGCATCTAACATTAAAGGCACCGACCATCCATCATAAAGTGCATGGTGCATCTTCCACTTAAACACGGTTCCAAGGCCACGATCAACACTCAAATTAAATCGAGTTAGCTTATCGCCAAACGCCATATATCTATCTGACATTTTAGAATCCTCATTGTCAGTTGATTCCCATGATAACTTTTCATTCAGAATCGCCTGTACGAGGCCTATGCCAGGCAAATCACAGATTCGCATTCGAAGGATGGGGAGGTTGGCGACAACATCTTCGCAGGCTCTTTTAAACCTTTCTATATCTATTCCAGGCCGAAGCGTAAAATTCCTTTCCGATATATAGTCGCCTGGCCGCTTGACTGTCATGGCAAGTAACCCTTCCTGTAGTGGGGTGCAGGGAAAGATGTCTTGGACTTGAGCAGCATCAAGGTCACACTGGGACGCGACTTGCTGCCGGGCGTCCTGTATGCTTATCCCATATCCAAGGAGAGAAAATGGGGCTACTAGCTCATTGCTCGACGCAGAAACAAGATTGGAATGGTTCAAAAGCTGAGCAAGCGCGAATAGGCGAGGATGTTCGAAAATATCGGCTACAGTTAGAGCCAACCCCTGCTGGCGTGCAATTCCAACAAGCTTCATGGCTTGAATAGAATCGCCACCGATATGGAGAAAATTATCATCGAGACTAATCATCGAGGCCTCAATCCCCAATACTGTGGCCCACCAACTTTGCATCTTCTCTTCGGCTTCCGTTTTGGGCGCCTGAGTTTCGGTCTGTCTTTTGCGATCAAGCGCTGCTAGCTCAAGAGTTGTCAAATCGCCGCCAATTTCATGTAAGACTCTTCGATTTGTTTTCCCCGTTGCCGTCATTGGAATATTCTTTATGGGAATGTACGCGGAGGGTATCATGTAGGATGGCACCACCTGGGCAAGAAGTTCATCTACTCCTTGCGTTAGAGCCGCCACCGATTCCTTCAAAGCATCTTTATCTTTGTTATCAAATTCGTCAATGCAGATAAATATGACAAGAACCGCACTGCTGGCGTTGCGTGGTTTTATCACTTCCGCTACCAGCTGAGAACTTTCATGCAGTAAGCGTCTGACATGATATTCCACTTCACCGAGCTCTACCCGCTGACCGTTAATCTTTACTTGGGCGTCCTTTCTGCGGATAAACATAAATGTCCCATCTTCATTCTGCCGAACAATATCTCCAGTCTTATATAAACGACCATGCCGACTGTCCCTCGCTGTCGCACCACTAAGAAGCCATGGAGGATCAACCACAAAGGCAGATGAAGTCTTCTCTTCATCGTTGAGATATCCATCGCCTACGAGCGGGCCTTCAAGCCATAGCTCGCCTTCTTCTCCTATGGGCACGAGACGACTCTCATCATCCAAGTCTACCACCCAAGTACACGCTCCATAGCCCCTGCCAATTGGCGGATACATCAATTCTGTCTGTTCAATGACTGAAGCGGTAGCATGCGGAGTGCACTCGGAAGGGCCATAAGCGTTAATAATTTTTTTAGGGAGTGAAATCCTTTCAGCATGAGAGGCAGTAAGAATCTCCCCGCTAGTTACTAGAACATCTAGCTGAGATAAAGCCTGTGAAGAAACGATATGCGTGAGAGAAGGTGTAAGATGGGCAAAGTTGACTCTATACTGTTGTATACAAGCCGCTGGGTCATTGCGCATCGCTTCATGTGACCCTATACATAGGCAGCCGCCACAGCATAGTGTGAAGATGGCGTTAAACCAAGCTATATCAAAGGCATAGGAGGCGAAATCCAGTACTCGGCTTGTCGAACTGAAGCATAATTTTTCGCTCTGATAGTGTAAGGCGCTGGCAAAGTTTTGATGGCTTATTTTTGCTCCTTTCGGTACCCCAGTACTGCCGGACGTAAAGACTACATAAAGTAGATCCGAAGGATTCACGGCCGGCAATATGGACTTATTAACCGTTCCAAAATCCATTGGTATAAGATCATCATCGAGAATGCTGGATTTGCCAACAACTTTGAGCGAGATGTTATTTCTGGCTATTTTCGACGCTTTACTCCTGTTTGCGAATGATGAAAGAATCACCTTTGGCTGAACTTGCTGGACAATCCCTCGGAGCCTCTCCTCTGGTAGATTAACATCAAGGGCAACGCATGCGCCTCCAGCCTTAAAAACCGCAATCATGGCCACCGGCATCCATACTGATTTCTCAAAGCAGAGGGGAACAATCCCATGTCCAAGGCCGAGAGCGTTTAACTGGCATGACAGGTTTGTTGAGAGTTCATCCAGCTCCCTATACGACAATTCGCCATCCCAAGCACAAATAGCTGGCTCATTTGGCTGCTCTCGAGCTACCTTCGCAATAATATCGTGTATGCATATCTGTATTGATCTTGGAACGATAGCATTCCACTCCCAAATTTTCTGCAAATCTTCATTGCTAGCCATGATATGATATGATATGAGATGTGGGAGTCTATGGCATGCAAGCGAGATGATAGATGTGTTCTATCGAAAGAACAGGGACAAATTTAATTGATACTCCCGACCTTTGCTGCAGAATACTCCTATTTTTCTCGTAGCAATTAGACTAACTATTAGATCATATACTTTTCGATGGTAGAGTTTGCAGCACACCATGTCTGAGGTATATTGACCGCCACTAGCCTTAGATCACACAGCACCACATTATTAATTCTACAACGTGGCCGATAACTGCAAGACTATCGATCTTTGGCACGTTGCGTCTTTTGCATCCTTGTCCGAATTAAGCAGGGAGCTCCCTTGGATGCATTTAAGATCGGCATAAAAAAATGGATAGACACTGCTTCCCGGTCAGAAACCAGCCCCTAAGCAGTTAATACATGATATAGGTATTAGGACATATCACAATATCCAATCCGTGTCTCTCATATGCAAGCGATGCTTGATGGTTCCACTTTTGCTAACCAGCTATCTCACTTTGAAGTTGCCAAGTACTCCGTAGCAGGTAATAATAATGAAAAGTTACACCATCAGGTACTTTAAGTATCTAAGTGGGTACTGTCAATTGGCAAAAGCAATACCTATATGTAATATACTACTTGCTGTACAGTGTACACTACAAGTCGAAGAAAAGCTATGAACATTTTGCTATTATAATACGTATATTAATGGTAATTATTATATATATATATATATATTTAAGTTAACGTTTATATTTCTTTGTGCTATCAGCAGACACTCTATTGTAGCGCCCTTGATGTTTTTATATTATTTTATACAAGCATTTAATACAAATCAACTAGAATTCTATTTCTATATTCTAAGAAAAGGAGAAACTAAAAATAAAAATAAACTATTTTTATACTAGTTACAATTTAATATAGAATTCTCTTAAGCCTTAATTTAAATATACATATATTATTATATAGGGTATTCCACTATTATATAGGGTATTCCACTATTATATAGGGTATTCTACAGTGTTTACCACTTTTCCTGCACTGTATCCTGCGGCTGCTCTTTACCTACTAGGCATAATTATACTACACACATGATCTAAATCCAATACTCCGCACGAAAACTGTACTCAATATTCACTCCCGCAAATTACTATGTGGTAGAGTACAAGGGTGAGATGGGATCCTTTGATCATCTTTCAGACTGCATGTCGCCCTCTTCATCGTCATTGGATAGTCGAATCTTGGCCCCCCCATTTTGTAATAAGCACTACTTTTCTGGGCCACATACTTGTGCTTCTGTTGGTATGTGCAAACATCTCTCCAACAGCCCACTTGTCCACTTATTAGTCTAGTTGGTAATGTTCACATATACCTACTCCGTACTTTGATAAATTTCACGACGGTTACAAGCACTGCGTTACGTCATATTTATTATCGACGGGTGGGAGCGACTATTTAGTCATTGTCCGAAGGCTCTCATATGTAGTGTGGCCTGGACGGCAAAGGTAATGTGACATCTGCGTACGTTGTCGCTGACTGTTTACTTGGGAAAATGTCCCAGACGCTCAGTGTTTATCCAAGACGAAAGGAAATCCGCCAAGGGCATTGGAGAGAACATCCCTTGTACCTGCAGGTACTAAAATAAGCGCTCTTGGATTTCATAAAGGTAAGCCTTTCGTACGGAGTACCTACTACTGGAGTCCCTTGAAAGACTGGCTAGAGGCTTTGTTGCTATCTGATTCGAATTGCCGTTTGATTTACCAGGAATACAGTTAGCTGGCCTGCTATAGTTGTAAAATAGACGGGCCGACCGTCTAATTCTTCGAGGGAACATACGTATAGGAGCATACAGAACAGTAGGCGGGCTCAACATTCGAAGCTTACCGCTAACAGCCTGCGCTGGGGTAGCTCAGCCGAATACGGCGCAGCTAGCTTCAAGGATGCATTAGTACGCGCATTACAAGGTCCACAGCCAAAGAAACGTTACCAGAAACCAAGTCCAGCACATTTGACAAGAATCCTAATCCGGCAGAAAGATTTAGATCAAGACGCCCATGTGATAGTGTTGGCATGCCGTTTCACGTCCAAATCCTCTTTAGCTTTTGTTTCCCAGCTTCATTCACAGTTTAGAATTCAAGCTCTTCACAAATCTTTTGTCTATACCCGCTACTCGACTCCAGGATGAATGCCAGCGCACACAATAACATTGCCTCTTCTACAGAAGAGAGATATATGGCACAACTTGATTTACCCAAAGGCGTTAGATTAGTAGCCTCGGAAAAGCTTGATCAGCGTTCTGACCAAGAGATAGCCACATGGTTGCAAAAGAGACACGCCGTTATGTCTCAAAAAAACGTATGGACATTCTGGAACAAGGGCTGGAAGGCCATGCAGCCATGGGCACAACGAAACGTAATTAATTGGGTTCGAAAGCTTGGTCCAGAGTGGACAGTTCACGTCCTTGATGTTGTTCCTGAATCAGAAACACACGTCAAGCACTTCGTCGAATCATCGTTTTTTCCAGAAGCTTTCAATAAAGGAATCATGGATGGACCATTCGTAGGTCCTCACCAAGGGGACCTAGTCCGTTTACCTCTTCTCTGGAAGTATGGAGGTGTATGGATGGATGTTGGAACATTTCTCTTTCGGCACCTGGACGATATATGGTGGAATCAAATTATCGATCCAGCTTCACCGTGTGAGCTAGGTGGCTTTGCCGTCGAGTTTCGTGAAAAATATTACACAATGCTTAACGGATTTCTTATTTGCCAATCTGGAAACTCTTTCATTAAAAGATGGCATGACATTTATCTCAGTCTCTGGGGTCCCAATACGACAAATGCAAACGGATTCCACAAGCATCCTTTGCTAGCTCATATAAAGGCGATAGAAACGCCGTCTGACAGGGTGATTGAAGACCCAGAGATGATTACTGCAGTAGATGTCATGCTTGATTATCTTGCACACTTTCTTTGCCTTGAGAGATTGAGGGGTCTAAGTGATCCTAATGATGGGTTTGATGGCGCAGAGTACTTTGCAACTAAGATTTTCCTTGCACCCGCGATGCAAGAATTATTTGCCCTACAACCGCTTACACAATGGTCTGGACTCGAACAGAATAATCTTTTCAGAACACGTCTTGATGGCCCTAAAGATGAGACTTGGCAGAAAGCGAATTCTTATGCACACGATGCATTTGCAAATCAATCTGCCATTAAGGTGAGCCGCGGACCTAAAAATCCCAAATTAGTGTGTTTGGCAGAGCTATGGGACGAAGAGAAGTTTATGGACGCTGACCATGGAGAGGGAACGTTTGCATCCTATCTGAGATATGGCAGCATACACTATGACCAAACAAGAGACTTGGTTCCCATGGTGCTGGAGCGGGATGAGAACACTTTAAAAATGGGGCTTTTAGAGCCCCTAAAACATCTTAACGAGTAAGAAAAGAGAATATCAGTTCAAATTACATCTGCCGTGAAGCGACAGTCACTCTCTGCAAGTTAGACTATGCCGTGATCGCAGGAAGAACGAATTGCTGCACCATGGTCCACCACTGGTACAAGGGTACAGAGTAGCTTCTCCGTAACTTCAATGGACACACATTTGGTGTAGAAAAATCCCTGGCTCAAAACTTAACTGACCATGATAATGTACGTCGTGGGCCAGTCGTCGTCTGACGGCGGATAGCCTATGAATACCTAACCATCAATCCATTGATTCTAATCCATTAGTATTACCCATCACTTATTATGGCAGCTGCCAAAAAGGAGATGCGATACTAGCGTCGCTTATCATGAACTACGACTGAGAGTGGAGTAATCAATCCACACTACGTAGTGAGGCTGCTCATGAGGTTGGATCAGGACCTAAGTGGGATGCTAGACGAGTGCACTGTGTAGAAGTATCAGCCCATGAATAAGTGCACTACGCTGAATAGAGTAAAAAGAAGCCATAGAGATATGATTACAATTAATTATTTATTTCGAAAGTGACCTATATTTTGATATCCCTAGTTCGGGGCGGGTATAGTCGTCAGGAGTGCGTGTATGTATTCCTTGTACGTACGAAGTAATCCTCAAAAATGAGAAGCGGACTAGCACTACCAGTTACCAGTTACTGTAGTGGTACTAGTGATATTACAGGCTACTTGTTGAATACGAGTCAGCATCTAGTACTAATCGGCACGGAACGAGACGAGACCGGTTAGTAGTGGCCGCGCATCCGCGAAGTGCATACTTCTAATCGCCCCAAGGAGATTTACAGAAATTCGAAATGCAACGATGCATGTGGGGTTAGGTACCATTCGTAGGATTTAAAATCGGTACTGCAAAGAACGTCTCGGTCCCGATTTGTTCGCGAAGGTGCTGGGATCTGGAAGCTAGGCTACTTGATACCGCGCTTCTGCTGCTACACAATTCCTGATTATTTTGTACGCTTCATACCTTGTTACCCAAGTAGGAATTCGCCCTATGATGTGCGATTGCTGAACAGAATGGATGAAAAGTCAATGGGACAGCAGCAAGACGGCCAAACGTCGCTTACTAGCAGTATAGTGTCACCCTCAGTCGCTGCGGATCCTCTTGACTATCAGTCAATTCAAGATGGCTCACAAGGACAAACAGAGCAGAAGCCCCAATTGAAAGATTATTTTGTTTGTTCTCCTCTTTCAGCCTCCATAAGCCCCTATCTTACAATGTTTAGCGTGTTTTTAGCTATGCAGCCAAGATTGACATTTTTGCCTACGCTGTGGGTATTATTTCGTCTATCGCGACGGGAGTTACTTTACCACTGATGAATGTAGTTTTCGGTAAGACTCACACATGTTCTTCCTTGATATTACAGTTATAGGGAACTAACGGAAGGAACTATTTAGGTAGCTTTGTCGGTAACCTAAGCGGCTTTTCTCAGTCGTCTGGCGATGGCGATGCCGGCAGGCTAAAACATCAAGTAGACAAATTATCGTAAGCCTCTACGTGAAATCCTCACAATATTCTTGTCGTTCGAGCCATACTAAGTAAAAGCAGACTGTACATGTTCTTCCTATTCATTGCTCGCCTGGTGTTGAATTATGCCAATAAAGTAAGTTCCGTTTCCAATTAAGGCGTTTGATCCAGTAGATAGTCTAACAAATGAGAACAGTTTACCTTTCGAATGGCAGGTATTCGGCTGTCATCTTCAATTCGACTCCACTACCTGCAAAAGCTCTTCGGGCAGAGTGTTCATGTACTTGACTCAATGTCTCCTGGCTACGCCATAAATACCATTACATCAACAAGTAATACTCTGCAACTAGGCATTTCCGAGAAGCTGGGAGTTTTTTTTGAATACAATGCCACTATAATCGCCGCACTTGTGGTGGCTTTTCATGCAAATTGGAAATTATCTCTCGTCGTCATATCAGTAGTTACATTTATCATTCTAACAGTGGCCATCTTAATGCCTTTCACCGCCAAAATAAATAACCAAATGAGTCAAGTGAGTGTTCAATCAAGTTTAAAGACATTTAGTCATCTATCATATGAAACTGAACCCTTTGTTCCTAGGCGGATGCAAACGCTTCTTCAATTGCAAGTGATGCTCTGGCTGGCGTGCGAATGATCGCAGCTTGCGGCGCTGAGAATCGTATTACTCAAAAATATGCCTTATTTGTAAATGAAATGAAAAGGCATGGTAACAAAATGACACCACTAATCGCTCTTCAATTTGCGTTGACGGTATGTATCCATGACATCTATAATATTTCGAAATGCTAATTGAGATTACAGTTCTTTGCCGTTTTTGGTTGCTTTGGTCTTGCCTTCTGGTTCGGTACGAAACTCTATCTCGAAGGTCATTTGGACAATTTTGGGACAATTACAGTGTAATGAACGGTACGCCTATGATTGCTTTAGCTTCTGTCAAACTAACAATCATTAGAGTTTTGCTTTCGATGACTATGATTGTCTTTTCATTAGAGCGGGTAGCTTCACCCTTACTAGCTCTCAGCAAAGCAAGGTTGGACTGGTACTCATTTGTATGGACATAATAACGCCAGCTAACTCAAAAACAGTGCTGCGGCTCGACAATTTCTTAACATAATCGATGCCCCTCAACCAAACCAAGGTCGACTTAAAAGTCCAGAAGTTAATCCTGAAAAAGATATTTTTCTCAAGCAAGTCACATTTGCTTACCCAGGCCGGCCACATATCAAAATCCTAGACAGCTTAGACCTACGAATAGAAGCTGGGAAGACAACCGCCATTGTTGGACCTTCTGGATCTGGGAAAAGCACCATCATTGGGCTGATTGAGCAATGGTATTCTCTCAGCGAATTCACTAATTCGATGCCTGAAGAACATGGGAGTTTAATAAAGTCGAGCGGAAACATCTCTATTGGAGACCACTCTCTGAGTGAAGTAGATTTGAAGTGGTGGAGATCTCAAATTGGCTTAGTACAACAAGAGCCTTTCCTCTTCAATGGGACAATTTACACAAATGTTGCGAATGGTCTTATTGGAACCCGATGGGAAAGTAGTTCTGAAGATCAAAAAAGGGAGTTAGTCATAAAGGCGTGTAAAGAGGCATTTGCTGATGAGTTTATTGACAAGCTGCCAATGGTAAGTATCTCTACTCTCAGAATCCACCTTGTTATTACGGTCATTCTGAATAAAATTTTGGCAGGGCTATGAGACGCCTGTCGGCGATGGGGGTACAAAGTTATCTGGGGGACAGCGACAACGAATTGCCATCGCTCGGGCGATTGTTCGTCAACCTAACATCCTAATCTTTGATGAGGCAACAAGCGCAATAGACGTACGGGGCGAAAAAATTGTACAGGCCGCTCTTGATCGAGCAGCGCAGTCGCGCACCACTATTACGATCGCGCATCGCTTATCAACTGTACAGAAGGCCGATCGCATAGTCGTTTTACGACAAGGCAGGGTGGTGGAATCTGGGTCTCATGAGAGTCTTATAGCTATACCTAACGGTATTTACTCTAATCTTGTACATGCTCAAACTATATCACTTGGAGATGAGACAAAAGAGACCAGCATTGAAAGAAGCTCGGAAGAGGACATGGAGACGATCATCCAACCTCAAAAAGATGAATCCGAGTTAATCATCAAGAATGCTCCAAGTCATTCTATCCAGAAGCATACACGAAGTTTTTGGAAGAGTTTTGGGCGGCTGCTTTATGAGTCCAAAAATAGCTACTATCTCATGATACTTATTTTCATCTTCACAGCTTGTGCAGGTGCAACTGGGCCGGTACAAGCACTACTTTTTGCTCATGTTATTAACGTTTCCAAATACACAGGATCTAAACTAAGATCAGAGAGCGAATTTTGGAGTGGCATGTTCGGAGTGCTTGCAGCAGGGGCTGGCATTTCTTATTTCGGATCATTATCTACCTCATTACGCAATGGACTCCTTATCCGCTCGAAATACCAGAAAGAATATTTTGAGTCCACTCTCTCGCAGCAAATGGCATTTTTCGACCAAGAAGAGCATTCTCAAGGCGCTATTGTTGCTCGAGTAGCGTCTGACCCACAGCGGCTGGATGAGCTCCTAGGTGCAAGTATGGCGAGCGTCTACATTGCCGTCTTTAGCATTGTCGGTTCTATATCAATCGCATTTGCTTTTGGATGGAAGCTGGCCGTTGTTTCATGCTGTGTCGTCCTCCCAATCAGCATCGTGGCATCATTTTTTCGATTTAAATACGAGCTGCAATTTGAGAGAATGAACAATGAAGTCTTCGCTGAGAGCTCTAAATTTGCCTCTGAATCAATCGCTGCTTTCAGGACTGTGAGTGCCTTTACCTTAGAAGAGACTATATGTAGACGATTTGAGACTCTTTGCCGAAATCATGTGGCTGCAGCGTATAAAAAGGCACGATGGGCAACATTCCTTGTTGGTCTATCTGATAGCGCAACTATACCCTGCCAAGCTTTGCTGTTATATTATGGAGGCCGCTTGCTTGCTAATGCAGAGCTTACGGTTCTAAATTTCTTTGTATCCTTCATGGTTGCATTGAACGCGGGAGAAGCTGCAGGACAAAGCTTGAGTTATGGGCCGAGTGCAGCCCAAGTCACAACTGCCTCAAATAGAATTTTAGACATGCGAGAGTCTCGATTTCTGGATAAGGCTGGAGCGAACGAAGAAATTCCAGGATCCGATGGGGGTGTTAGAATTGAATTTCAGGACATTCACTTCAAATATCCTACTCGAGACGTGCCTGTCTTTGAAGGACTGAATCTGACGATCGAAAGCGGCCAGTTTGCCGCTTTAGTTGGGGCATCTGGCTGCGGGAAAACGAGTATTATATCGCTCTTAGAACGGTAGGCCGTTAATTATCATTTTGCCAATGAAGCTAATTCAATTACAGATTCTATGATCCTACAGAGGGAAAGATATTGTACAATGGAATCGATATTACCGAACTCACTGTGAAGGCATATCGCAAACAGTTATCATTAGTCGCTCAAGAATCTTCATTATTTCACGGTTAGTAGCCATGAAAATCCTGTCAACATTCAAGTCTAACTGAGTTCATCTTAGGTTCGATCAAAGAAAACATTCTTCTGGGTGTAGACCCTTCTACAGTATCTGATGAACAACTTCATCAAGCTTGCCGTGATGCATCGATTCACGATTTCATCGTGTCTTTGCCCGACGGGTTTAGTACTCCTGTTGGATCCCGTGGCGTATCACTTTCTGGTGGGCAAAAGCAGCGAATTTCTATTGCCCGCGCCCTTATCCGAAGACCTAAGATTCTGTTGTTGGACGAAGCCACGAGCTCCCTGGATCCTGAGAACGAGAAGCTTGTACAAGAAGCTCTTGAGCGTGCTTCAAAAGGTAGGACAATGGTTGTTGTAGCACACAAACTTTCTACTGTGAGAAATGCGGATGTTATTTTTGTGTTTGGAGACGGTAAGATACTGGAAAAGGGCAGCCATACCGAGCTACTTGAACGGAATGGGGTTTATTGGAGGATGTGCAAAAGTCAAGCCTTGGACGCATAGAATACTGAAATCAGGGACGGGAGTCAACACACAAATTATTCCATGCCGTATATTCCGTTCTACGGTGCCTCGAATAACAGGAACAAAATGCTCTAAAACTAAACAATATCTCTAGCCACAGCCCAATCTCAGTCATAGCGAGATGGCTGCTAATTCCACGTTAAAAACTTGATCCTCAGACTAGCCGAGAAGTCACCCACGATCATTTTCGACGACTCTAACACTGCAGATCCTCAGTCGGCAGACCATAGGGACAGCTGTTTGCTGCACTGATTTATGACCATAGATGACTACCTAGGTAAAATTGTTAATTATTGATTGCTAAACTTCTTTTTCTTACCGACAATTGATGATTTGTAATTTTTTTTTTTTTTGAAACAGCCAATAAAATATCTCTATAAGGTTTTCCACAGGTAAACAGAGAAAATATTTGGACGTAATACAGGAGGTAGTTTAATCCTATCAATGGATAGTATCTCTAGAGAGGGTCTATCCGGTATCCAAGCCGGCGTATTCTGTATCCAAAATACCTAGCGGGGCGGGTAAAGTAAAGCATTAAATTACAGCATGTATCCGCTAAATTATAGCGCTTATCTGTTAACTATAGCGCCTATTTATTGCAATTGCAAGGCTGGATTACACCTAACCATTGATATGCAGCTGAAAAAAAAAAAAATTTGGTCCTGCTTTAAGTAACCAATTCTGGATTACGTTGCAAACAAAATACAAATTGATCTACAAATTGAATTTTCAGGTTCAGATTATTAAATTAATCATTTGAATGTGAAGCCCTTAGCTGATGGTATACAAAGCACAATAAAAGTTTAAAAAGGAAACAAAGAGCATGAGAAAAAATCCTCGCGAATATCCAAGTAAAACAGAAATATAGACTTAATTATACATAATTTTGTCACTCTGTGTAAATATCAATGGTATAACCTTTTACTAAAGGTCCTTCCCTTTTCTTATAGTTTGAGTAATTTCATCCCAATTGATCATTCCTTTATAACCCCGCTGCAAGAATGCTTCCCCCATCATGCTTGCCCAATAGCCCCTAGATGCTCCTGTTCCCACCCATAGCCATTCCCTCATTGCTCCAAATCTCCAAGGACCGAAACTCCAACCTCGTCCTTTCTGCACTTCGCTCACCACTATCTTTGCATATTCTGCACCTTCCATGTGCGTATCTGGAAACCCCAAGACCATCTTTCCAGCCATGGCTTTGTACAAACTATTTTCCGGTACTTGATCCGTTCCATTGACTTCTAGTTTGCTCTGTATATACCCGGTAGGACATGTTAAGACATGAACGTCGAAAGGTGAAAGCTCGATAGCCAGAGTACGACTGTATGAGTTCAGCGCTGCCTTGGTCATTGCATAGAGACCTTTGAAAGGGAACGGCGTCACAGACGACGCTGATGAAATATTGACAATTGTGCCTTTGGCGGCGATTAGCAGCGGCAAGAGACTAGATACAACAGCCATGAGACCGAAGACGTTCGTGTTGAATATAGAGTAGATATGCTCTGGTGAGACATCGGCTAATGCGCCGCGGGAAAGAATTCCACTGTGTGCGTGTTAGTCATGTTCAAGTTACATTAGTAAAATATCAGCCAAATATAATCCCACTTACGCATTATTGACCAAAACGTCCAGTTTTCCGTTAGTAATCCTTTCCACTTCTATCCCAGTTGCTTTAACACTGTCCGGTTTGGTTACATCAAGAGACAGGGTAGTCATCCCTGTCTCCTGGAGGTGAGATATGCTTTCCAGTTTGCGAGCAGTAGCAATTACCTGGTAACCTAAAGATAGAGAACGGACAATTATATGTAAGCATTCTGGCTGTCGAACATCAACTTGTATTTAACGAATTTAGAATTTACCTCTGGCTTGGAATTCTCTCGCCAATGCTTCGCCAATTCCGCTTGAACATCTGCAAAATATATTCTGTTATTAATACTGGTTCGCTTCTATACTACCGATATCATACCCTGTAATGAGTACATTTTTTTGTTGGTTATTTGATGCCATAACGGAGTATTAAACGCCCTCCCTAAAAACCACTAAGTATGAATTAGTATAACAGCTTTTATAGTTGCTGGATGTCTAGAGAAAAGAGGTCAAAGTTATATCTATCAAATATCAAGCCTGAAGATTTCGACATCAAAACTACGAGGCATGATTTCCTAGCTGGGATAATGGAGCTGCTTACTCGCACTCCCATTGCTTATTAATTTCAATCTTTGCTACAGGTTTTACATAGGTACATATGATATATTTCGATGATATGACCATTCCAAATTAGGTATTTGGAGCTGCTTATGCCTGGGGCTGAAAAGATGGGACGCAGTATATTGTGGCTTTGAACACTCCCGATTCACGTGCTCCATAAGCCCAAAAAGCATCGCTTACTCAATCTCTAATGTAAAAAACCATGCATCATGATCCACATTCATGGCCAATTCATTGATGTCGTGAATGTTCTCTACTGCAGGGATATAGCCGAAAAAAAAAAAGATATCATTTAGAATGAGGACTACAAAATATACCGGGAGTGTGTTTGAGCAACTGCCAGAACAGGCAAGACAAAATGCCAAACTCCTTCGCCCTGTTGACATGCAGCAGCCCCCGCTGCACTTCATCACTGCTACTCTACCACAAGAAATGAACAATACGCATGCGCTAAGTCAGATCAGATCGCATGTTTCCAAGGAATCTCACGCTCGCCGACGGCGAGCCCTTACTGAGAAGGTGGCGCTGTATCACGCGAGCAGTACCAGCGCCAAACAACAGTTGCACGCTCGCATTAGCGATGGTGGCAAAGAAGCTTGGAGTATTTGCTTTCCGTGGTCTCTCTCTGTTAATGAATTATTCCTCTTCAATTTCTGTACGCAACGTTTGTGAACCCTCTTTTGGTGACGCCCTAACTTGTTCCGCAGTCCTGGAATGGGTAATACCGAATGGTTGGACAGAATGTATTACCGAAGAATCCCAACAGTCATTCCAAATGGGCATGAGATCAGTTCTCATCCCTGTTGCCATGACAGACATGAGCCTGTTTACTGCCGTCATGTACGTTTCAGCACGAAGATACAGTCTCATTTCAAACAATACCGCTGAAGCTGAGAAGTATCACAAGCTTATGATACACTACCTTCTCCTATGCTTACAGAAAATTAAAGTCATCATCAATATGGAAAGCTACCCAACAGATGCCTCTATGGCTCTGGTCCTTTGTATGGCCACGGAAGCAGTATGTACTATTGCTATTTCTCAACAAATGTCATCTCCTTCTAGACTTGGTTCATTGCATGCAAAGTCAGCTTGCTGATCAGAGTTCTGTCATAGTACTGGGAGGGGCAAGTGGAAGCATTTCACATTCATGGAATGGCCTTCACCAAGATGGCTGAGATTCGTAGAGCATTTCCAGAGAGAGAGAAAGTTTCTCCTTTTTTGTTAGAAATGGCTGCGAAGTCAATATATGACCCAAGATATAATATTGTTATGGGGCCTTACCATACAAATTAGCTGGGCAGTAGGCATCAAGGATCGCGATTTTCTAGATGTCAGAACCAAGACGCACGGGTATTATGTGAACTTGAGCAACGCCCATTCTTGAAAAACCAGGTCGAGGAAGATTAATGCATAACTTTTTGTGAGATAATAACTGCAGTGCACACATTTATACTTACTAGTTCTCACATACCTGCATAGTAGCCTTATTCCTTTCATGTAGCAACAGTGGTATTTCACATAGCCAAATATTTCTTTCCTTGCCATGTTCTTAGCCACCAAAATTATTATACACAGGGAGCGTATCAAAGTTCATGTTACACACGGCTATTACTATCTTAGTATCATTTGTGGAGCCCTATTTCAATATCGGAACCCTGATTTCTGTCAGGAAAATACATGTCGCCTCGTTGACTAACCAATTCCACATCCATAGATTCTTTGCGGTCCCGTTTATTCCGCCATGACTCTCCTTCGCCTCTGGGGGCAGAGGAAACGTCCACTCGTTTGGTGACAGTTATTTTCCTTACAATTGCTGTGTTATTAATTCTTTCGTCAGAGTAAGAGCCAAGTCTCTCAGATGATGATATAGTGCTGAAAAGACGCATTTGTTTCAATAGCGGTTTGAGTGTTGCAAGAGATGAAGTAGTTAGGGCAACTCCAATCTCAACCGTGCTCCAAATGCCCAGGTCAACGGTTGTATAGAGGTAATCTGGGTTATCAAGATAGCCTTTTGCAAAAGGAATGCGAACGATTGTAGCAATAGAGGCACTATATATGATTAGGATTGTGCGTAATCTCACGAAAAGGAAGCGACTGCCACTTACACAGACCCTAAGGCAAGCAAGACAATGATGGAGATCTTTTCGCGCTGTGGTATCTGCGCTTTCCATACCAGGGTGGCTGGCAATGCGGGCAATATCCAGTCGGCGACAACACTGAGAAAGGCTGAGATGTATGTCGTGACTGTGGCGAATGTTGTTGCATTGCAACTACCCTCGGTAGGTGGGATGGGATTATATCTGGTCCATTGTAGCTCAATTGGATCGCAAGTCCGGATAGCGAACACCTCATAGATCAGGCTGAATATAGTAATCACAGCCAAAATGGTCCAGATGGTGATTTGTCGCCAGCGTTTACGTGGGCATATTCGTAGGAGAAATATACCCACAATCCATTTAGTTAACATTGAAAGAATAACATATATGAAAGTGAGAATCCATCTATAAAAAATAGCCTTTGGGCGATTATCAGGCGGCACATCGACGACATGTGAGCCCACGCCATATTTGATAGAAAGAGCCGCGCAGATTGTGTAAGCTGTATATAATATCTGCAAGTGTATATTAGTATTTGGACTTGACTTATTCCTTCGTATACATCATCTCATACCAAGGAAGCTAATGATATATAATCCTCGGCGAAGAAGTGCTTCAAAATAAAACCATGGGTGTAGAGTCGAAGGCCTATAGCTATAAAGCTTGTGACATACAGTGTTATAACAACTGCTAACGCTTCGGGCCCTCGGCTTTCAGGCATCATTTAATGCTAAATGCCAGGGTATATGTAGGAGGTAAGAAAATGGTGCAAAGTCGAGCATAAGTGTAATGCAGCCAAGGCCCACATATATAAATTATTGTCAAAAGGCGCCTCAAAGGAGATTATTATAGACAGCAACTTTCTGGTGGGATGCTGTTGGCTCCGCAGATTAAAAGCCAGCCTCAGGGGCTATACAGGCGATGCTAAATGTGGACACCAGAGCGAGATGTATGCCTCCATGTTAGACACCTAAGTACGAAGTGTCTCAGCCGCTTTTTAGGAAGTAATGCCTAGTGTGAGTGATATGTCTATCCGTCGCGCGGAATAATCTTCGAGGGCAACAAAGGTTCAAATAGATAACGTAGTTATATAAAACAACCTTTACCTCGGTTTCACCAGCGCACTTTTGTACTTTGAAATAAGAAAGTGATTGACCACTATCGTTTCAGCAATTGTCCAGTTCGGTCTCGGATTAAGCTTTGGAGCAAAAGTTCCTTGCAATAAGTGGGGATATTTTACTCTAAAATCACCCGCCCGTTAATCACATGTCAAGTCAGTCTAAAGTATCTATGCTATAAGTAGTTCTAAATTTCCGACTTTCCTTTTGTCAATAGTTCGTTTTTACATGTACGAAAGAGATATTCCTGATTTAAGTTAATAATATTTGTTATGCTAGCCATTTGTTTATGGCGACCCGCTACCTCGGGCTGTAAAGTCCAGTAATCTGCGTTTGGAATGCAAGGCATGACTCAATGCCAGCGGAAAGAAATTTTATCACACATCCATGCCCTTGTTGCTAATGTTCAAGAGCTCTACTGTGAAACTGCACCTAGACAGCATATAGGTGCTATCTGGAGAATTTGCCGTATTCCTTTGAAAAATTAGCTAATGGGGTTCTCTAGATGCTAACTATAGCAAGCTAACTGGCTACTAAGCTATGGGCTGAAAGCAATCAGAAAGTGGCTGCAGAACGCACTAGCCACTTTTTCAAAAGAATAGTACGCCTATTAATAATCTAATCCACTATGCTCCATTGTTAATTTTCCGATAAAAGCCGATCCCGAACTTTCCTGCTTGAATTATTCCTGCGGCTTAAACATTCTGACCTAGGTACTAGAGGCCAGAGCTCTATATTTTTTCTTTTGTTCATCGTTCCTTGCATTGTATCCTTTAGTGTTAACAAAAATCGCTCCCACATCCTAACCGGGCCATTTCGATCACTTTGGTGCTTTACAATTGGAAAAGTATTGTTGTGTGCCCTCAGCGTTTTGCTGTTGCTATCCTGCAAATATTCGGTGGCATTCTTCTTCGCACCCATGACAACGCTAGAACGCTGTGAAATTAACAACGACACCACAATATCTGGTGAGAGAATGAATCATGGAATATATCAACATGAAGAGTTCGCAAAGTGATAGAGCCCGCTAACTCGAACGAGATATCAACGTTTTGGGGGGATTTATGCAAAGATATAGCTCTGTTAGTGCCGCACACGTTACCCAATCTCGCCGTACTCTACGGAGTAGCTATTCCCCAGATGCTCTCAGGAATATGTGTAACAGCTGAATGCCATGTAGAAGATTCCGCAACACTGTACTCAGCTGTACACGTAAAGTAGTATGCTCTCATATTGAGGACACTGAAGCAACACGGCCATTTGCTGCAAAATAAGCCTTTTTGTGACACAGTAGTAAACAAATTTTCACTGAACTTATTAACTAAAGCTGGGAAACTGTCACCGGGACTTATGTCTTTTTTCTAGTTTATTACTTCGCAGTTAGTTAATCCTGAAGATATTTCTAGGGATAGCTTATCTAGTATTCAAGCAGGCTTTTTTAGTATGCAAAGCGGGCCACTATGGGGAGGTACTTATACCTTTAACCACTGTATTACAGCACTTGCTCAATACAATATAGCGTTCATGTCCAATATTATAATATACCATTATATTTATTATAATACAGCACTTACTCGCTATAATATAGGGCGTATTTGCCGCCGTCGTGTATTTACTTATATAATATACTACTTATATACTAGGTATTTACTATAACGTAGTGTTTATTTACTATCCGTAGTAGAAAGCACTGGGGGTGTTTTACTAGATGGTACCAGCTGGCACCGCGCTATAATATAGCCTATATTATAACACAAGATGCCAGGCATCTCCCGGCTATTATTTTATTCTTGCATTAAAAGAATATATATCATTATAAAAAGAGTTTAAATAAGGGTAAAAATTAATTAATTTATATAAGTGCTACTATACTTCTATACTATTCTATTTATTCTATAGAAGAGCGTGCTGTAAATCTGGCTTATATACCTTCTGTTCTAAGATTTAGTATGTATTAGTTGGAGCTTGGCTGGCAGCTTGGCACCTATTGGCATAAACCGGAACCTTGTTGGCACCAGCGGTACTGTGTGGGATCACGGCTGGGATCATGAACGAAAGACAAAAGGCAAGGGGAACAATCTGAATTACCAAAGGCACTGAGCTCGAATGCAACAAGCAAAATGTGACTTGGGAACATAAGAACAAGGTGATGAAGAAGAAGAACTAGTAACTGTGACTGCGCAGAGGACGGACTAAGTACAGTGGGGCCACGTGGCAGGTACTATGCCAGCATGGTGCTGCCCCACCTCAACTTTCTGCTACTAATACTTTTATATTACTGCAGTACATTTATTAATTAGTATTTATCTTATTTATTCCATTTAACACTAAAATTATGTCTCCTATAAATATTATAAATCTCGCTACTTTAGATACTAAACAAGTCTGCTTGAATATCAGATAAGCTGTCGCTATTTCTGGATAGTTTGTCTTTTCAGGTAAGTTGTGGATTTACGGGTTTGAGACCTTTTATTATGCAAATTGAAACAGTTGCAAAGCAGACTATTCTATAACAAATTTGAAACCATATATTAGAACGAGACTCAAATACTTATGATTATTGTTATTATTATTGTTATTATTATTAGCTTTGCATCCTTTTCTTTTATTCATATTAATATTGGCTTTACGTTATCAGAATATTTTTACCCCCAAGAAGTTTTAAAGTGCATAAGGCAAATCTCTGGCCTTGCCGTTCTTGTCACAAGGTGCAAATTGCCACCAGTCGGAGTTCTTTCCAAAATACAGAAATTTTAGAACGAAGAAAACAAGAGATGGTACCGGTGGCCAGCTACCAATTTGCTCAAATTTAACCTCATGATTATGAACCACAAAGGGCAGCTCCACAACCTAGAATCATGCATCTCATTGTCAGACTCCATTCTTTTATAGTTTAATGAAGAAATTTCTTATTCTCTGATTATGAAAGAAGAATATAAGGGGTGATCGACGATGAAGGGTAAACTTACCATGCCGTCAGATGTCTGGGTTTTCTTTACCACCTTTGCAATTGTATCTTTTGTCCATTTGGCCCAATCGGTCTTTTCCTTATATTTATCAAAGTCCTTAAGAGTCAAAATCTCATCTTGCAAATGTTGCCTAAGAACAGGCATGAATGAGTCAACAATATTCTTGAGCTTTGTCCCGTCATATTTTTCCTCGCCGTTTTCCGCATTCTTCAAGTAAGCAGCGTATTCGTTTACACCCTCTTCAAAAGCATGATGTTGCTGAATGTTAACATCCATGACGCCTTTTTCACCAACGATCGCCTCAATCTCAGGAAAAATCCACTTTTCCTCGGTCGAATGGTGGGTGTGAAGAATCTGGCCCCATACACTTGCGTATTTGATGAATGCTGGAACGCTAGCCGATGAACGTTCCACGTTGATGCACTGGAGATAGACGCTGTTTATACCTCTTATCAAGCAATTATGGACGGTAACCATTTCCAAGGCCATAGCGTGGTATGGTTGAACCTTCTCCCCCGGCTGAACACTGTAGTGAGCGTTGCGCACTTTCGATAATGCACAGGCTATTATATTGGGCTTACCTTGTAACCAAGAAGCGAAATAGAAATCAGTTCAAAAGGTCCGTCGGCCCAAGGCCGGTTGATGTCACTCTCTACGCTAGCCATGATACTGAGCAGTGACAGGGAGTTTGAGTTTTTAATATTCCGCCTTTCAAGAGAATAAGGGAAGATCAGCGCGTGAAGGTATGCTAGGCAAAGCTTATTTCAACAAGGGCTGCTTAAAATCAGAAGGTCACAAACCCAGCGTTTACTTTAAATAATTTTGAAAATACGCTAGTATATAAAATACGTCCAATTTATGGCTGACATGAAAATGCAGCTGAATAGTAATACACACGGTTACTAAAATCTTACACGCAGCGAACGCGATAATCTTGTTAACATACATACTGTAATGAAATTGGTAGTCAGCGAATTTGCCAATGGTCTAGAGAGCGCAGGGTTGAAAAGAACATTCGTGATATGATCAGATTCCCCGGCAATAGAGAACTCATCGCATAGAGCTGAGTATCCCGTCACCTGAACCCCATCGGCTGATATTTAATTCTAGCTTGGAGTTCGAAGAATATCTTCTACCAAAATGTCAATACCGATATATTTTCAAGCTTACCGGCTCGCATTGCATCGCAGTCCTATCATCTGTCTAGCGATGGTTAGATTGAGTTCTCTAGTTATACGGCCCCTAATAGCGGCTAAGAATGTAAGCAATATGAATTTGATATACTATGCTAACGTTTCGTGAAACCTGCCTTTCCTAGCAATAGTTGTTAATGGTTGCTGAGATAGCCATGACAGGACAGCGGCGATGCAATCGCGTCGACCTATTCATTGTGCAATTGCCCGGGTAAATAAGTTTGAAACCGAACACACAATTCGAGAAAAGGTGAGACGGTGTTTTAGAATTAGGGAGAGTTTCATGAGAGATGACAATATCTTTCATAGTACCTACTATGTTGCGGCGACGTCCAGGTGAAGGCTTTGGCCGTGCTTGTGAATATTGAAACGGATCAGAAGAAATAATGGAGTCAACAGAGATACCGAGCGCACGATGAGGGTAATGGGCGGCTAGGGGCGAGAAGAGTTTTTTAATGCGTGTGGACTTCGTTAGCGTAGAGGTAGGTATTACGCGAGCCTTAATTCTTGCCACTAAGCCATGTATTCGATGCCGCTAAGAGCTATCATCTAAAGCCAGCTAGAATAGAAACTAAACCGCATGTTGAGATAAAGCATCGCTTCTACCTATCGCGGGAATTCATCAAATACCAAGTCAAGGCGGTGATTATTGGCATCGCAGCAGCAGAACTAATAGTAGCTTCCGAGAAAAAATGGGTCAATAAGCAAAACCGCAGGAGATTATTGTTGGGTGTGATGAGCTCGCGGCTTAAAAAGTTCTTACGAAAATTGATCAACCGCAGGCACAATGTTTTTTGAGACTGCCTAGGTGGTTATTATTATATCATGATTCTCTAGCTTCCAACTATAGATAACCGGACTCTTTAAACCAATATATAAGCTAAAGACTTGGCGTTGAGAGAGTTTCACGCATATTCTGGATTACTCGTGAGAAGCCTTGCATGGTCTCATCGATGAAATTGACCACGGAAATAACGCTTAGTATAATGTAAAACTTACTTCTGCTATCGTAAATGCACTGCGAATGATATATATTTTTTAGGGGACACCAAGTAAACTGAAAGATATTACGCAGCTTTGCCACGAAAGATAGGCAACTATGAAACAATTAAAGTCGAACAAGCGCCATTTACATTTAAACCGACACATACACTTTAGGAGCCAAATGCCCCACTTCGAGTAACTGAAATGCTTAGATACACGAAATACTACTGAGATAGAGAGAAGGCAGGGAAGATATTAGATTCCGGCTGGAAACTGTCAGCGAAGCCATTTCGCTTCTCGAGGCCTCTTCTTCAGCGGTTGTTAGTACGGAAAGGAAGGCAACGAATGAGATTTATGATAGATATGGCATAGTTGGCGCGGGGCGCAATAATAGTTATCATCCCAGTGAATCCCATCCAGCGAAATTAACTATATGCGTATGTGTATCTTCGTTCTTCTCTAGGGAAGTCTTCCTGCCAATCAAGGGAAAAAATCACATAATATTGATTCTATTGCGACTCTAAAAATGCCTCAAAAAGAAGGCTGTGCAAAGCGCTGTAAAAGCTACCCCTGCCAATACCAAATGTTGATGGACTCGAAGCGCTGCATGGTGACAAGTTCGAGGCTGTGCAATTCTAGACCCATTCCAGCCAATTGTATCATGTATAGAAGCGCTTTTGCTATTGCTATGGCTTGCCCTGGATGTTAAACAACGTACATTTATTTCATCGTAGATATGATTCGATCAAAAATTCATTGGCGCCTAGGAGTTTATAGCAAAGGAAGGCAGGCCCCTTGATAAGGGACGAAAGTGGCATAAAGCGTGCATCGCCGGAATGGATCTGACAGACAATAAGTACGGCATTAAATATTAGAAGCATTCCTTTTAACCTCACCCAATTTCATAAAGTATTCATATGTATCTGCTATAAGGTATACAGAAACCAACAACTTAAGTCAGATATAAAGTTTATATCCGCCACAATGGGCCTCGCAAAAGCAGTTCTCAAATTTATTGCCATCCCAATTATAATTGTCGTCTTTATCGCCTTTATCATCATATTTATTCGCTCTAAAAGGGAACAAAAGAAACTTTCCAAACACGCTGAAGCCGAAACACTTCCTCAGTTCAACTGCGGACCGGTGCCGCCTCCTGCGTATACATTACCAGCAAAACCAGCCCCTGCTGTCGTCCAACAGGGCTATACCGAAAGCTATCATCAAACTTGAATCATTTATAAGGTGGAAAAGACAAGCATGTATAATTTGGGTAACGGGCGATGAGAGGAAGGTGATGGACGAAATGTAGAGAGCTTCTCGATGGCAAGACTATGCAGACAATGTTATAAATACTTGAACCTCGAACTGAGTTATCAAATTTTTAAACTGTTCAGATTATCTATGAAAATAATAAATTACATATAATGCCATTATCTAGGCCAGTTACTATCACGTTGATACTTACAGCTGCAGAAACAGCGAGATTGGTCCTTACAATGTAAGGAAATTACCAAGAAAGGCATTCGCATGTAAGTATTCAAAAGCTAGTTTTATAAGCTCAATCCTCTTAATTTTGTGCCTCGTTGTTTCTGTAGTCAGTGACTGAAATCGAAGAGTATTACTTTATGTAGTCCCACCACAAGATATAGAACATTGATTGACTGCTTTATATGGCTAAGTAAAACAAGCCGCGAAGGCAAGACTAAGCATTTTATTTTCACGTTCACTAAAGAATGCATGGTGACGAAAAAGCGTGGGTGGAGTTAGGGCGCGTAAGAGAACCTCATAAGCTTGTTCGAGCTCCCAGTCGGCGTTTGCCAAATCCTCCTCCAGTTTCTCTTTGAAACGATTCAGGACTTGCAGTCGCTAGACGCCGTACCATTGCAATCCCAAAGACTCCAACCAGCAAGGACACATGCAGAAAAGTTTTCGTTTGGATATCGAGATAAACTGTACACTATGCTCTTTCTTCCTTACCCTCAATTTCCCTAAGGCTGCCATTGCACCTCGCATTATCAAAGAGTGGTATGAACGCGTGCATGCATCCGTCACTCCAATACATACCCTATGCTATCACATTATTAGAACTAAGCTCAACAATCCTTCTATCTTCTAATTCGACAGTTAATTGCTGGGATTGAGACTATGCGGACACAATGACACTTATAAGCAGGCCTATGTGATTTAAAACACTCAAGGTTCATGTGATATGCTATGGAAACGTACGTGCTTAAATATCTTAAAAGAAATTAAAAAAAAAGAGTTCTGGGTATCTGGTTATGGTTGCCTCCCTTAAGAGCCAAGATTGAAATGGAGAACATGTAACAGCGAAATTCTAGATTTATAACTGCACTCTATATATGCCTTATATCTGAGCCTAAAGCAGCTAGGTGCTGCTGAATAATTTTAAAAAAGAATCAACACGGAGAAAAACAAAAACTATTATAGAATGAAAATACGTTTAAGCAAGAGCAGCCGGGACAACGGCAGACTTGGCTGCGACTTTGGGCGCAAAGGTCGACAGCGGATCGTTGCTGACAATGTCAAAAACAGACAAGTCTGCCTGGAACTCCTTGCGCAGCCAATTTCGTATCTCGATTGCAACAAGACTGTCGATGCCGAGAGCCGGCAGAGACTTCCGGGAATCGATGTCGTCCTGTTCCACCTTGAGAATGTTGGACAGGCCAGCTACCAGCGCGTCGAGCACGAGATCGTGGACCTGGTCCTTGGAAGTGGCTGTTGCAACCAGCTTCTTCCAGTCCTCCTTTGTTGCCTGGCCGTTGCTGTCGCCTCCAGAATGGCGATCCAGTCGGCTGAGGATAGCAAAAACGCGAATCGTCAAACCAATAGGGGTCGTTGGACGACGACTTGTCGAGCTGGCCACCGGTGGCTGTGTCGATGGCAACTTGTGTCGGCGCGCGACCGGAGACGGCGGCCGTAACAAGGTTCAGCACGTCCGTTTCGTTCTGGGGTATCAGATCTCCATTTTTGAGTAGTTGGAAGACATTCTCCTGCTCAGTGGAGACACCGACGCCGACGACCAAACTGAGGTTCAGACTGGTGGCTGCCAAGCCTGAAGCGGCACGGTGGTGCATGAGAGCATCCTGGTAGGTGTTACCAGCATTGTAGTTGGCCTGGCCACGGTTTCCGATGATGCCAGCAATAGACGACAAGCAGACAAAGAAATCTAGGTCAGCTGGCAGCAGCTCGTGCAGATTGCGCGTGGCTTTAAGCTTAGGACGGAGTGATAAGTTCCAGTCTTTCGCGGTCATGTTATTGTAGATGCCGTCCTGCATAATGGTCAGATATCAAGTAACATCCGATTGGAGAATGGGAGGGAATGGGAGACCTACTTTCAAATCCATAGCGCAGTTAATCATGCCCTTAATCGGGGGACAGCTTTGCTTTACTTTGTTCAAGGCTGCCTCCAGCTGTGCTTTGTCTGCTACGTCGACCGCCGTGACTGTCGAGGTAACACCTTGTCCCTGCAGCTTATCGAGCAGGGCTTGCGCCTCTGGGCGCGTATTGCCAGATCGAGACAGAAATACGAAATGCTTAGCGCCCTTATCAGCGAGCATCTGGGCAATGGATCTACCAATGCCGCCAAGACCACCGACGAGAACATAGGTGCTGTTAGAAGATAGTCTGAACGCACCGAGGCCTCCAGGGATGATAGGAACAACGTCGTCAGGCCGTGGAATCAGAACAACCTTGCCCATGTTATCGCCGCTCTGCATCAGCTGGAACGCCTGCTCCACTTGTCCAAAGCTGAACTGCGTAACGTTCTTCAGGGGCCTAATGATTCCTTGTTCTAGCAACTCAACCACCTGTAAGCTGAGCTTCTCGCATTTGTTGGGATACTCAGTGACGAGGGTGTTAATGTCAAGACCCGAAAAGCTAATGTTGTTGAGGAACGGCCGCATCTCCAGGCCGGAGTTGTCGTGGATGTCGCGCTTGCCCAGCTCGATGAAGCGGCCAAACGGCGCCACGCAGTTCCATGTGCGTCGAAGTGCTTCGTTGGCGAGGTTGTTGAGCACGACGTCCACGCCCTGTCCGTTAGTCAGGCGCATGACGCCATCGGCGAACGAATGGTCACGGCTGTTGAAGATGTGCGCCTCCGGGATGCCGTACTCGGCCATCAAGAACTTCTTCTTCTTCTCCGAAGAGACGGTACAGAAGACCTTCTTGGAGCCAAGACACTGGGCGACAATGATGGCTGCTTGGCCGACACCACCGGCCGCAGAGTGGATCAGAACGGACTCGTCCCTCTGCAGGCGGCCGACGTTGATCAGCGATTGTACCGCCGTCTGGTACTGGCCCATCAGCGATCCGGCCACCTCGTCGGTGATGGAGTCAGGGGTGTGCGCAAAGGTGCGTGGGTCTACGCGCAGGCGGGTCTGGAAACAACCGCCGTGCAGGCCGAACACGCGGTCGCCCACACGGAACTTGGTGACGCCGAGGCCCAACCGGGACACGATACCCGCGCACTCCATGCCAATGTTGGTATCTTCGTCCTGGCCAGTGGCCATCATTACGTCACGAGAGTTCAAGCCGACCAACTGGACCTCGATCTCCATCTGGCCCTCGGCCACGGGATCCAGAGCGGTCAAGCCGGGCACGAGGTGGTATTCAAACGAGTCGAGTAAACCAGGCTCTCGGAAGGACAGACGCAGTGTCTCATCACCGCGGTCCTTCAAGGGCATTGTAACCGTGGGAAGGCTCTGTCCGGACCGGGCCGCGTCCAATAAGGTCTTGAGGTCGGTCTGCGGCTCGAGTCGTTCCACCAGGACTTGACCATTGCGAATGACATACTCTGAGTCCGTGGATCGATCTAGCGTCTTGCTGGTGCTGATGAGTTGGGAAATGGTACGCACATTGACGTCTGCATCAAATGGCGCCGCTGAGTCGAGAGAGAGGGTGGAGAAGGGAATCTCTGGGTACTCGCTGCGGATTGTGCGACCCAGACCCTTTACGAGACCCCCAGAGGCAGTGTCTAAAGTCAGCCACAACGTCCCCTGGGTACCGAGAATCAAGGAGCGAAGCTTGACAAAGGAATCCTCATCTAGATCTTCCAGGAAAGGAAGGTCCAGATCCAATGCAAAGAGAGCCAAGTACGACGAGAGTTGTTCAGGAGTGGCGGCGTCAAAGGGCAACTTGACAACATTATAGTTATGCACCTGTTTCAGCTCGCACTCCACTTGTTCCACGGCTCGGCTCAGCTTAGGTGATGGGCTTTGGGGCATGACAACTAGAATGTTTTGGACAGCGGCGTTGCTTTGCTGTGTCACAGAGGCGATTGTGAGGCACGAGGCGTCGGAGATATTGATCGAGGTAGGGGCAGTGAAGCCTGCGGACACTAACACTTCTTCTGGGATGATTGCGTTGTTCAGGACCATTTGCTACTAAAAGGATACCCCAGGGTTTCAGGAGTTTCTTGATGTTGGCCAAGATGACGGCATTTTCGCCTTCATACGTTTGAGCAGTGTCTAACACAATAAGATCACGAGAGGCTTCCTCGAAGCCTTGTTCAACAGGGTCCTCTGTAAGATTTAGCTGCTGATGATGGATCAACTGTTTCCAAGGCCTAGATTGCTCCTCAAGGGCCACGACGCCGGACAGAATTACCGACTTGACACGCTTATGAATCTCCTCTCCACCCCAAGAAGAGCCCGTGTGAGAAGACTGTTCGCAGACGAATTGGATTCGAGAATGTCCAAAGCAGGATATTTGTGGGCAAGTAGGGTCACGTATTTACCCAGTGAGGTAGCGAGGTTGGGATCATCCTGCAGAATCTGTTGGATCTGAGTAGCATCGATCATTGTCACATCAAGAGCCAGGCGTGGAGCAATAGGAACATGGCCACCAAGAGATGCAGATGCACCACCAGAAACATCCGATTGTGCACCTGAACCACGTAGCGGCACGTGCTCACAGCCACGGAGCGCAATAACAGGCTTGTCGTCTCCATCCTCGCCAAAGGCAAACACATCACTCGCCATCTTGTCGCCGCCGCCGCCGAGCTTGTAGGTGCGCGAGAAGCCATGGTACTTGCTACCCGGGGTCGAATCAAACTTGGTCGAGACATAGATGGACGCCGTGGATACGGGCATTCGTGCCGTGAAGTCCTCGCCATACCACGCACTCGAGGTTAAGAGATGCACGAAAACGTCTAGGACAGATGGATGAATTAGATGTGGAGGCTCCCACTTTGCAGGATAATACTGCTTTGTGTCCTCTACCTCAACGGTGTAGTGCGACTTGTCGTTGAGGAGGTTTAGCTTTTTGACTCCTTGGAAGGCTGGGCCCAGATGAAATCCGGCACTGTCGAGCTTGTCGTAAAATACTGCGGGCTCCAAGCTCGGGAAATCTCCCTGTCAGATCTCTTTATACTCCGCCTGGAGTTGTGCGTTGGCGGCCGCCTCTTCGTTCACGAATACACCATTTCCAGTAGCCGAATCTCCCTCTGGTGTGTAAATGGCCTTGATCAAACCATTGTAGTTTGCCGTCCACGTGCCGCTCTCATTGCGGCTGGACACCTTGAACTCGGTCCAGTACGACGAATCTTCGTTCGCAATAGGTGACGAGCGCCATGGTGCGAGCTGGAGTCTCGTCTCAATCGTCTGGTTGATAGGAACCACCAAAGCCTTGCCAATATTGATGTCGCGCACCTGGAAGCCCTCGATGTCAGTGCGGGTCTGGATCTGGCGCATGCCTTCGATGGCCATGACAACCATACCCGCCATGGGATAGATGTTTGTGCTCTGGAACTGATGGTGCTCAATCCAAGGTTGCTCCGAAGTGCGGAGGAGGTTACGCCAGGACAGTTCCAGCTCTGTGGATCGATCGTCTCGTGCGCCGAGCAGCTCAAGACGCGCATGGCTCCTGTTTCTGTAGGCCGAGATGGCAGCCGACTCGCTCCAATACTTTTTGGACGTGTTCCATGCGTAAGTGGGTAGTTCGACAAGCGGAGAAATCTTGCCATCGTCGGTTACATCGCCATGGTTAACGCCGCGGTAACTATCATACGCATTCGCCAAGCGCATGTCGACTGGGTGGCCCAGGACGAAGAGCTCGCCAGCCACCTCCAAGGATGTTTGAATAGCATCCTGCTTTCTCTTGATGGCCGACAAGTAGCGAGGAGGAGTCGGAACCTTGTCACTGACGCTGGTCATAATCTGCTTCAATGGCCCCTGCAGAGCCGCATGGGGTCCAATCTCGACTATGGCGTAAGGGCTTCCCTTAATGCCGTTTTGGTTTCGTGACTTACCTCCGAGGAGACCTGCCTCAGTAGCAGCCGTGACGGCGCCTGAGAAGTTGACCGCACTAACCAGGTTGGCCACATAGTACAAAGGGACAAGCTCGGTGCCATCGATGGGCTTGCCTTTAACTGACGAGACCATGGTGACGTCCTTATGCCCCGACTTGGGCTTCCATGCGCCTTCTTCCATTCCAGCAAGATACTTTTCAGCAATGAGCTGCATATGGTGGGAATGGTACGCAGTCAACTCGCGGAGCTTGCGCGCAAAGACATCGTCCGCCTGCAGCAGATGCATAACCTCGTTGACGCCCTCCACATCGCTGGACAAGGTCGTGCTTTCTGGACTGTTGATGCAAGCAACAACGACCTTGCCTGCTGTGACACGGTCGATATACTTCTGGGCCGCTTCCGGACCCAAGCCAACGGCAGCCATGGCACCATTCTTGCTGAGCTGGCTGGTAAGGAGACCTCGGTAGTATGCAATGCGCATACCGGCCGCCTTATCGAACGCACCTTTTGAATAACCCGCTGCAATCTCACCGCTAGAGTGGCCAATCACGACCTGCGGGCGGATGCCCCAGCTGGCCAGGAGATCCACGACGCCGAGCTGCAACGCCGTGCATGCTGCCTGGCTGATGTCTGGGGGATCAATCTGCGATTCCTCAGCACTGCGGTTCAGCTCTACGAGGAGATCCCACGTGCAACCAAAGGACTTGAGGTGGGCGTTTGACTCATGCAGAGACTTCTGGAATACGGGGTATTTCTGCAGAGAACGGCCCATGCCATACCATTGCGCACCCTGGCCAGTGAAGATAAAAGTGATCGGCCGGGCCTTGGTCGGTGTACGGGTGGCTTGGGTTCGTGCTCCATCCAGAGCCTGTTGCAGCTCCTCGATAGTCGAGGCGGCGGCAAACGTTTTCCAGGGAAGGCTCGACCTCTTCTCAGAGAGTGTATAAGCCAGACGGTGCAGCAAACGGTTCTGCTCTTCGGACCCCTTCTTCGCGTCGACCTTGCCGAGGTATTTTTGCAAGCTTTCGCTAAGACGTGAATGCCACTCTCCTCGTGAGAAGAGAGAAGGAAGAGACGGGAGGTAGGCCCATTGGGTATCGTTGTAGGACCTTTGATGCTGTTGGTTAAGAGTTCTTCTACAGTGGTGTTGTGCGGGGCTTTCAGGTTGTGATTCTTCAAATAGTGGTATGCATCGTCTATTACAACATGAGCATTGGCACCGCCGTAGCCAAAGTTGTTGATGCTAATACGACGGAGGCCAGCAGGCCAGCGAGTCGCCCGTGTGGGAATGTCAATCTTCCACTCAGCGAGCTTGATCTTTGGGTTGATATTCGTCAGGCCATGGGTAGGTGCCATCCAGCCACTTTCGAGGCTGTAAACGGCCTTGACCATGCCAACGATGCCACTGCAACTCTCTAGATGTCCCACGTTACTTTTCACGGACCCAACGTACAACGGACGTTGTCGTGTCGAGCTAAAAGCGGCACCGATCGCCGAACACTCGACGGGATCACCCGCCGCGGTACCTGTGCCGTGAGCCTCAAAGTAATTGGTCTCATGCAGTGGCAACCCCGCAGACTCATATGTCTGGCGGATCAAATCCGCTTGTCTGACTGCGGATGGCTGTGTGAGACCGAGAGTCCGGCCATCTTGGTTGGCTCCTGTGGCGCGGACGACGGCGCGGATGGTGTTGCCATCACGGAGAGCCAGGTCCATTCGCTTCAAAACGACGAAGCCACCGCCTTCGCCACGAGTGTATCCATTGGCTGACGTGTCAAATAAGTGGCACTTGTCGTCTTTACTAAGGAACGACATGGGGGTGGCAAATATGTCAAAGACTGGCAGAAGTCGCAAGTTGAAGCCTCCAACCAAACACTGGAGAGTTTTGTTAGCGCGCTCTATGCTGAAGAAGAAGAGAGAAATGGCCTTACCGAATCGGTTTCTCCGCTTCTAATGCTCTGGCAGGCCATATGCATTGCAGTCATCGAGGATGAACATGCTGTGTCAATGGTCATGCTCGGACCTCTGAGGTTAAAAAACCACGAAATATGGTTCGACAAGATGGAGGTTCCCAAACCCGTGGCCGAGTATTTTGGGATACTATCCAGATCTAAGGCTTGGAGGTCCCAGTAGTCATGGCTCTGCCCGCCGCCGACGAAGCAACCGATGGGCTGGTCGGCGATTTGGTCAATTGTCAGACCGGCTGCAAATAGTTAGTAACCTGCCACTGTAGTAAACCCATAGTTTACTTACCGTTCTCGAGGCCTTCGTAGGCTGTCTCTAGGAGAATACGCTGCAGTGGGTCCATTGCCTTGGCTTCTTCGGGCGTAATGCAAAAGAAACCGGCGTCAAACTGGCGGATATCTTGCTTCACGAAGTGGCCTTGCTTGATACCGCCAATTGTCCCAACCCGGCTAGGGTCCTTGTGCCAGAAGCCGTCTGCATTGAACCGGCTCTTAGGTACGGGCTCCCTGGCATTCCTCCCCTCCACGACCATATCCCATAGATTCCGGGGGGGAGTTGCCTCGCCGGGAAAACGCCCAGAGACACCAATAATGGCAATGTCAGATGATAGACTGGAGAAGTCTTGATCACCGAAGCCATTCTTAGCGACGAAGAGGTCGATGGAAGGTGCCATGATGTTTGCTTGTTAGGTATACAAGAAAGCGAATGTAATTGTTTCTTAAGTATGGATCAATGTATCATGGGAACTCATTCCATACCGGTTATCTTTCTTCCGTTGTCTTCAAGCATGAGTTGTTATTGCTTTATAGGTAAATCCTATAAATCATAGGGTTCTCCCTCCTTTTCATGCCGACTGATTCCAAATGAGGGTCTCACATAACAGACCTTGAATATTACAGAATCGCGACATCGCTATCGGAGCCTCTCGGCAGCCTCTCGGGAGGTTTAATCAATCTAAAGTATACGTCCGAAAGACTGAGATAATACAAAGCCAGCTGCAGAAGAAACGCTTATTGAAGACATGGTCTACGCTTGGCCGGACAGTTTTATTATTACTGTATTAGCTCTTAACTTGCCCACTGAAACGGTAAGGGTTTCAGCAGCCTATATGCCTTTATAAATAATTGCACTAGCATTAAAAACTAGAATTTTTTAAGCTTATAATTAAATAAAAAATGCTATAACAGACTTTGTATCTTCACTAATAATATAACTTTCGACATGAGTATACTTTCTGTTAAAATATACATTTATTAATTCTATACTACATGTACTCTAGTTAACAATAATTTATACTGTCTGACTAGGGTGTACCCATGTCTTACAAGCAGTTCTTTTACAGCTAACCCCAGCTAACTTGATTAACTTTCTAATTACATGTAAAATTAAACATATCCGCAAATATTTCTATAACCCTTGTAATATGGGCTAGATTGGAATCGGATCAGTTTTACAAGCCTGTGTCTGTATTATTACATTCGGGTAAGCTGACAATGTCTGGTAAAGAACACTTATAGCTACTAATAAAGCAATTGTAAATTCCGATAAATTATATTGTGTCTGCTAACTAAAATATATGTAAACTTCTTTGCACGAGCTTGGCCAATTTCCTTTTAATATACAAGACTAGGTATTATATATTAATAAAGACAATATTGTATTATTTAAATATATTTATATATATCTACTTAACCCAATATATCAATAACAGGGAATATAAGGTACTATTACTAGACTATTATATACCCTTTAACATTAAATATCCTTTATAAAATAAATATAATTATTATAAACCAACTACATAAAATCCCTCTAGTATATACCTCTGGGTAAACTATAGATAAAGTAACTAATTAAGTTAAAGGAAATGTATTTTTAGTAAGATATATATTTAATTATAAAATAAAACTGTAACTTTAAGGAAGCATTTTTATTAAGTATAATATAACTTATATAAGTAATAACTATAAAATAACTTACTATATAAGATTATTTATTATATTTATTAAATATAGCTTAAATAGTTAGTTATTAATATAATATTTATATAATAACTAAATTAAACTTTTATTTAAAGTTATTAGCTATATAACTAAAACTACTTATAAAATCTTTTATATTTTTTTATTAATATAAATTTAATATTAAAGGTTTATTCTTTAAGAATTAATTACTTTATATTAAATATAGAATTAAAATATTATATATTAATAAATTTTATTTAAAAAAATACTTTAGATTTTTTAAATAATTAAATTACTATATTTTAAAATAATATTAAAGGTTAACTTACTTTAAAAAAAACTTTTTTTTTTATTTAAAATAATAATAAAAATATTATTATAAAAAAAACCTTTAATTAAAAAAATATAAATAATAATAAAGCTATTAAATTAATAAAAAATATATATAAATTAAATAAAATTTTTATAAATAAATTTAATAATAAAAAGTTTATTAAAAAAAATATAAAAGCATTTATTAAATAATAACCTTTATTTATATTTAATAATAAAATTAATAAACTTTATTTTTTTTAAACTTAACTTAAGGCCTACTTTAAAGATTTTAAAACTACTTTTAATATAAAATATAAAAAAACTTTTTTTATAGCTTTTTATTTTAAAAAAACTACTCTTAAATAGTTTTACTTAATATAAAATACTTACTTTAATAAACTAAAAGAACTTTTATTAACTTAAGTTTAAAAAGTTTTTAATAATTTTAAATAATTTAAAAGAAAACTTACTAAAGTATTTAAAAATATTAAAGAAATTTATATAGCTAAAAATAAATTTATAAATATTTATTAAAAAAAAAAATATTTTAATTATACTATAAAATTTAAAAACTTAGCCTTTAGGGTTAAATAAAAATAGCTTGCTTTTATTAAGTAATTTTATAATAAACTTAAAAAAAATATTAAAAAAAAGGTTTATAATAAAGATTAAATTAAATATAATTTTATTTTTTTTATAAAAAAATATATTAAAGTTAATAATTTACTTTATAAACTTAATATAAGAAACTAAAGCTTTAGTAAAAAATAGTTAAATTAAAGTAAGAAATAATAAAAATTAATTACTAAAGATAATAATAATATAGCTAAATCTATAGACTTTAATATAATATAAAAAAGAAAAAGAAATTTAAATACTATAATTATAGGAAGCTAAACTATATAGTTAAAAACTATAAGTTTTTAAAAAGAAATAATTTATAATTCTTAAGCTAAAAGCAATATATATTATAAATAAAGGTAATAAAATTATTTATTTATTAAAATAATTAAAATCTTTTAAAAATAATAATAACTATAACTTTTATAAATCTATATTTAAACTCTTAAATTACTCTTAAATAATAAATATAAAAGTAAATAATAAAATCCTTAATTAATAACTTATTCTTTAAGTTAATTTTATAAACCTAGTTAATTTAATTAAAGGCATTACTTTAGAAAATAATAAAAATAATAAATAATATAATTATAAATATTACTTTAAAAAAATTAAAGATATTATATAATATTATAAAAATTTTACCCTTAAAATTATAATACTTAATTTATTTTAATATAATATTATAAATAAAATAAATATAAATATAAAAAATACTTTAATAGTATTATATATTTACTTAAATAATTTATAAAAGTAAACTTTAAAAACCTAATATATTATTAAAGCTATTATTATTAATTAAATATTTATTTAAGGCTTTAATTATAGAAAAGTAATTAAAAAATATAATTATATTAACTTAATATATTTATTATATTATTAAATTAATTAAATTAATTATATTACTTATAAATATATAAAGTATTTTAAATAAAAAGTTAAAAAGAATATTTTTTTAATATATATTTTTTAATATATAATACTAAAACCTTATAATAATTTATATTGCTTTATATAAAAAGTTATTTAATAATATTAATCCTTTAAAATAGTTATTTTAAAACCTTTTAAATATCTAAATAAAATAAGCCTTTTTAAATATATTAATTAATCTTATAAAGTATATAAATTAAGAAAATTATAAAATTAATATAAGTAAAAAGAAATTAAAAAAGTAAAGCTAGATTATTAATAAAAAAAATTTAAAGACTATAATAAAATAAAATATTTATAATATATAAATAAAAAAATTAAAAACTAATATTATTTAAAAAACTATTAAAGTTTTTTATAAAAGGGCAGCAGGAGGACTTATAATATTTAAATATTATTAACTTAAAATATAATAATAAAAAAAAAAAAAGTACTTTAATAAAAGAATTATTTTAATAGTATTATTAAATAAGAATTTACTTAATATTTTAATAAATAGTAAATTAAAAAGTAATTATATATTTACTATAACTATAATATATTTATAGTTATTAATATATAAGAAAAAAAAACTATATTAATTTTTTTATACTAAAAGATAAATCTTTAACTATAATAAAAAATAAATAAAGTAATAAATTAATCCCCTGCTGCTATAAATTAATAACTGTATTATAAATATAGTATATAATATAGCTAATATTTTAAAATATAACTTTATTTTAAAAATACTTTAGTTATATAAATATAAACTTAATATAAAATAAAAAATAAGTTAAATTTATTAATATAATAATAAAAGTACTTTAAAAAAAATTAATATAAAAATATTAAAAAAGGAATTAAGTTATTAAAAGCCTAAGGTTTTCTTTAGCCTTTTAAATATTTTTTTTTAATATTATTAAATATTATAATCCAGGTCTTGCAAGAAGAGTAATAGAGGATTAAGTAAGGCTAGATGCATTTTTATTACTAGATAGCTGCTAGGTATTATTAAAAAACTATATTTATCTCTGCCCTTTCTTTATTTTTATAAAAGAAAGTCCTTTCCTTTTATACCTTCTTTTTTTATAGTAATTAACTTTTAGTTAATTATATTAAGCCTTTTATTTTATATCTTTAATTAAAGACTTAAAGTTTATTAATATAGTATAAAATATTTATTTAAGCTTAAAGGATAATAGTTAGTTTTTAGTTAATTATATCCTAGCTTCTTTATTACCTAATATACTGCCCTTTCTTTATAATACTAACCCAGTGCTGCTTAAATATAACTTATATAACTTTTTAAATTTATAAATAAATAATACTTTATTAAGCAGTATTTTATAAGTAAATAAATTAAATTTAAATATAATTTAGCAGTAATTCTTTTTATAGTCCTACCTTTCTTTATCTTTAAAAATATAAAATAAAATAAATTTTTTTTATTTCCTTTTTATTATCTTTATTTCTATATCTTTTATTAAGCTCTTTATTAAGCAATACCTTTACTATAGCTAGAACATAAAGTACTACTGCTAAAGATAAAGGCAAGCAAATAGCTTATATAAGACTTTTAAATACTAAATTTATAATTAATATAATAATATATATTTACTTAATGCCTTTATAACTTAATATTAACTGGCTTTTAAAAAAAAACTTTATTATTATTATATATATTATTATTAATATTAAAAACTAGGTATAATAAAGCTAGCTTATGTTTATACTATAAGTTTATTTAAAGTTACTTTTAAAAGGGTTATTTTTAATTAACTATAACTTAAGTAATAGTAATAAATATATTATTTATATTTATATTAAAAATAATAATAATAATAAAGGTAAAAAAGGCTATAAAGCTATAGATAAAGGTTATTAAGCAGTATATTGCTATTTAATATAAAAAATTATAAAAATAACCTTAAATATAGTAATATTTTTTATATTCTTTTATTTCTTTATTATTAATTCCCAGCTAATTTATTATAATTCTTTTATAAATAAAAACTAAAAAATTTCTTTAAAAATATAAAGACTATATTATAAAAGCTAAGTAAAAAGCAATAGTAAACTTCTAGACTTTTAGTAACTTTTTTATAGTTAAGTTATTAATTCTTTATATTAAAGCCTATTTAATCTTTATTAATTAAATTTATTTAAATATTATTAATTCTTTAAATATATTAATATTCTTTATTACTTTAATAACTATAAATTATCTTTTAAGTTAACCAGGCTTTATTTTTAATTTACTACTAGACTTATATATAGGCTGCTAATAAAATTAACCTTTTAAATTACTGCTGCTTAAATTCTTTAAAGAAGCTAAAATATACTAAAAGTATTTTAATAAATAAAGAGGATATTATAAAAGAAAACAAGGCCTTTAAAAAAGGATTTAATAAAAGTAATAATATAAATGCTAATTAACTGCACTATTCCTTCTGCATGCCCCCTTTTTTTTAGTAATATTCCAGTGCCTTTAGTATTTATATTATTTTAAAATAAATTTTTTTAATTAATTTTTATTATTTTTATTTACCTAGCAGTTAGCAGTCCCTCTTTAATACCTAGCTTATAGTTATTTAATTATAATTTACTTTTTTAATAGTTATAACTTTACTTTTAGCTAGCAGCTGTATTTTTCCTGCAGCCAGAATTTAAAAATAAAAGAGCAGCCTCTTTTCTTCTCTTTTCTTCTTTTTTCTTTCCTTCTTTATATTATTTTAAACAAGGTTTATATGCCCATAAATAGTGTTCCAAGTTCTAATTTTGCCTTTCCATTTAGCCATTAGTTTAAAAGTGAAAAGCAGTACTAAGTTGCCTCTTGCAACTAAGAAAATAGCAGAAGCTTTACTAGAAGGCACTTATAAATATAGTTCCTTAATCTATAACTATACCTTATAGCATTTTATAAAGAATATATATATATTAAAAAAACTTATTAATAAATACACTATTAATTATATTCTTTATATATAAAATATATAAAGAATATTTAATAAATTAATTTATAATTATAAAAATAATATTATAATTATATTTTTTATATTAAATTTTTAATAAATTTATAATAAAATCTATAAAAATCTCTTACTATAATTAAATTAGCTATAGTAAAGATATTAACTTACTATATAATAAATAATATCTAGCTTTTATAGTTTAATAAACTATATAAATATTAATATATATTTTTATATTTTATTTTATATTTTATTAAAAGAATATATTAATTATTCTTTTAAGTATTTTATTAACTCTTTAATATCTAGTAATTAAATTATTATAAAATAACATAAGTATTTTTATTTATATATTATAAAAAATAAATACTTAATTTTAATAATATAATAGCTTATTATTATTTATATATTAATATTATTATAGTAATTTATTTATAAAATTAAGCTTATTAACTTTTACTTTTATAAGTTTTATAGTTTAAGTATTCTTTTTTTAAGCTTTTTATAAAGCTTATAAAAGTATATAGCTAGCTTTTAATAATATTTTAATATTTTTTTATTAAATTAAATCCTAGTTATTTACTTTAATTCTTTAAATAACTTACTAAAGAAAAACTATTTACTTAATTATAATTAAAATTCTTTTAGCTAAAGGGGTTAATGCTAGTTATAACCTAGTATTTAAGTAGTTTTTACTTACTAATATTTAAATTTTTAACACCCTTTATAGTATATTTATAGCAATTATATAAGCTTTTTTATTTTAAAATTACTATAAAAAAGCAAGTAAGTAGCTAAAAGCTATCTTTTACTTTACCTTTTTATTTAATAAATTATATTTTTAAAATAATTTATTTATAAAGTTAAATTTACCTAGGTATTATTTAATTTAAAAGTTAAATAATATTAAATATTATAAAGTATAAACTTGCTTAATAATTAATTTTTTTTTATTAATTAAATAGCTATAATTTAAGTAGTTTATAATAATATATATTTTATTTTTTATATAAAAAAAGTAATATTTTTAAATTAAAAATATATAAGTTATAGCTAATATTTTTATATCTAGTATTATATAATTTAATTTATAATATTATAGTTTATATAATAAATAAATAATTAAATATTAGGTACTTTACTATAACTATATAAATATTATATTAATAGTAAATTTAAATATATTAATTTTAATTTATATTAATACTTTTAGGTTATAGTAAGCTAAGATTAGTTTCTTTAAAAACTTTTATTTTAGTTAATTAAATATAGCTAGTTTATTAGAATTTAGTTTAAATATTACTTTTATTTTGCTTTTTATTTTATTAATTAAAAAAGCTAAAATTTTATTATAGTTTTTAATAAATCTTTAATAAAAATTTATAAATCTTAAAAATAAAAGTATTTTATTAATATTATAAAATTATAGTTATTTAATAATATCTTTAATATAAATATACTTTATATATATTTTATTAAATTAAATAATAAATTTAAAATAAAATATTAATATTATATAAAATTTATATTTTTAAAGGTTTATATATAACCTATACTGCTATAGTTTTTTTAAAACTATAGCTATATACTTTTTATATTTTATTAAGTTATTGCTATATATAAAAATATTATTTAAATATACTATATAAATAAAGTTAATAAGCCTTTATAAAATTAAATTAATATAACTTTAAAAAGTTATAGGAGTATTTATAAGTTTAAAAGAAAAAACCTAGTATTTATAATAACTATATTTATAATAAAATACTATTTTATATTTATTTTTTTTATAAATATATATTTAATAGTATATATTTTTTAAATTTAACTTTATATATATAAGTACTTTTTTAAGCTAATTTAAAATTTTATAAATTAAAGGAAGAGGTATTTAATTTTTATAAGTTATTTTATTTAAAGTATAATAATTAATATAAAGTTATAGCTTACTACCTTTCTTAAGTATAAATAATACTAAAGCATTAAAAAGATTAATAAACCTTTTTATTTATTCTTTAAATAAAGCTATTTATATATACTTATAAAGTTTTTATAGCTTAAGTTTTACTAAAGTATAAATAAATCTTTAAGAAAATAGCTTTTTTAATTTTAAGTTAATTAAATATATTAGTTTATAAATAAAAGTTAATTTTATTACTTTTTTTAATAAAAATATATTTTTAAATTACTTATACTTAAGTAATAGTATAATAGCTTTATCTTTACTATTAACTTTTTATAAAATATTTTATTATAACTTATAATTTATTTTATTATTATTAAATATTATTAATTTTAATAAATTTATAATTATATATATTTAAGTAATTTAATTTTATTTTTTAGCTTATTTTTTTAATATTATTAATTTAAAGCTATTTTTAGTAAAAAAATAATGCTAATAGTCTATAGTTTATAAAATAATAAAATTTATTTTTTTAAACTATAGTTTTTTTAATAATATATTATTTATTATATTAATAATATAAAAGCTAATTAATTACTTTTTTATAATTCTTTAGTTATTAATAAGCTTTATTATTTTTATTATTTTTCTATATATTTTATTAATATTATTAAAAAAAATATCTTTTATTTACTATATTATAAATAGTAAAAAAAGTAAGTCTTTAATAAATTTTATATTTAATAAATAAATATTACTTTTAAAGTTAAATATAGTATTTATATTTCTTTACCTACTACCTAGCTATAGCTTTATTAGTTTTTATATAAAAAAATCTTATAATAAATCTAAATAGCCTTTTTTTTCTTAAGCTTAATAAATATATTAAACTAGCTTTATATTAGGTCTAGTAGCAGAAGTATTTACTGGGTTTTTATATTTTTTAATAATATACTTGCTGCTTTAATATAGTATATAATTTAGTGCTTTATAGTTATTATAATAATAGGCTCCTTTATATTTCTAATATATAGGTATTTTCTTAAAGTATCTGCTGTTTTATAATAAAGTAGTTATTAATTTTTTTTTTATTTTAGCTCTTTTGCTTTAATAAATGCTTATAATATATTATAGTATATAAAGTCTTAATTAAGTTTAGTATTTTTAACTTTATTTTAGCTTTAAGCCTTTACTTTTATACCTTTATTATATAATTTTATTTAAATATTTACTTTTCCTTAAATAACTAGGTTTTTTTTTATTTTTAATAAGTATTTAATAAAAAATTATTTAATTTTTATAAGTTCTAGAATAATAAAAAAAGCCTTTATTAAAATTATATTAAATTAATTTATAAATATAAGAAACTTCTCCTTTAGTGCCTGCTTAAGGTATTTTAGCTTTAAGAATGCTGCTGCTATTTAAGTTTTTCTATCTTTAATATAAAAAGTATATTACTTTATATATTTAAAAAAAAAATAATCCTAGGTCTTTAATATTTATTTATTTTATATTTTAATATTACTATATATTATCTATAAGTCTATAGTTAATAAATTAAACTTTTTTTATATTATTTAAGTATTTTTATAAATATAGATAAAATATAGATTTTAATTAAGTTTAATAACTTATAAGTTCCTGCTATAAAGCCCTATTAAATTTTAGTATAAAAATATTATAAAAGCTTTTTAATAAAAAGCTTTTTATTAACTTACTAATAGCTTACTTTTTTAATATAGAGGCCTTAATATTTCCTTAAGTATAAAAAAATAGATTTTTTTTTTATTTTATAAGGTTTTTTATAGCTTATAATTTATATTTTATAGCTAACTAGCTTTTATATTAAACTACCTTTGCAGGTTTTTTTTTTCTTTATTAGCTCCTAAAGTAAAAAAAAGCTTTTATATATTAATATTTATTTATATATTAAAGATAATAGGTTTTAAGCTAATAGATTATAATATATATAAAGTACTTTTGCTTTAAGCTTTTATTTTAATTTTTATTAGTTTTTTTTTTTTTTTTATTAAAAAAAATAAAACTATTATAATTTAAGTTTTATAAAAAAAGTAATAAAAAATTAAATAAAGCTAGGTATATCTTTATTGCTAAATAGCTGCTAAATATTATTAAAAAACTATATTTATCTCTGCTTTTTTTTTATTTTTATAAAAAAAAGTCTTTTTTTTTTATACTTTCTTTCTTTATAGCAATTAACTTCTAGCTAGTTATATTAGGCCTTTTATTTTATATCCTTAGCTAAAGACTTAAAGTTTATTAGTATAGTATAGAATATTTATTTAAGCTTAAAGGACAATAGCTAGTTTCTAGCTAGTTATATCCCAGCTTCTTTATTGCCTGATATTAAAAAAAGAAAAAAATAAAATAAGTTTATATATAAAAGTATATTATTATTTTATACTAAAAATTAATAAAATTTAATAAAAAATTATATAAATTAAAAATAAAAGAATTTACTTTTAAAAAATAATTAGTATTAATTTTAGAATAATATTAGAAATATTAAAAACTTTTTAATAATTAACTAAAAAAAAGGTTATTATTATATTTAAAATAAAACTATAAAATAGTATTAAAAGAAAAAGAATTACTAAGGTTTTATATATTATAATCCAGGTTTTATAAGAAAAGTAATAGAGGATTAAGTAAGGCTAGGTATATCTTTATTGCTAGATAGCTGCTAGGTATTATTAAAAAACTATATTTATCTCTGCCCTTTCTTTATTTTTATAAAAAAAAGTCCTTTTTTTTTATACCTTTTTTTTTTATAGTAATTAGCTTTTAGCTAGTTACATTAGGCCTTTTATTTTATATCTTTAGCTAAAGATTTAAGGTTTATTAATATAGTATAGAATATTTATTTAAGCTTAAAGAATAATAGCTAGTTTTTAGCTAGTTATATTCTAGCTTTTTTATTGCCTAATATATTGCTTTTTCTTTATAGCACTGACCTAGTACTACTTAAATATAACTTATATAGCTTTTTAAATTTATAAATAAATAATACTTTATTAAGCAGTATTCTATAGGTAAATAAATTAAATCTAGATATAATTTAGCAGTAACTTTTTTTATAGTCTTACCTTTTTTTATCTTTAAAAATATAAAATAAAATAAATTCTTTTTATTTTTTTTTTATTATTTTTATTTTTATATTTTTTATTAAGCTTTTTATTAAATAGTATTTTTACTATAGCTAAAATATAAGGTACTACTATTAAAGATAGAGGCAAGCAGATAGTTTATATAGGACTTTTAAATACTAGATTTATAATTAATATAATAATATATACTTATTTAATGCCTTTATAATTTAATATTAACTAGCTTTTAAAAAGAACCTTTATTATTATTATATATATTATTATTAATATTAAAAACTAAGTATAATAAAGCTAGCTTATGTCTATATTATAAGTTTATTTAAGATTACTTTTAAAAGGGTTGCTTTTAATTAATTATAACTTAAGTAGTAGTAATAAATATATTATTTATACTTATACTAAAGATAATAATAATAGTAAAGGTAGAAAAGGCTATAAAGCTATAAATAAAGGTTATTAAGCAATATATTATTATTTAATATAAAAGATTATAAAGATAACTTTAAATATAATAACATTCTTTATATTCTTTTATTTCTTTATTATTAATTTTTAGCTAGTTTATTATAGTTCTTTTATAAATAAAAACTAAGAAATTCTTTTAAAAATATAAAAACTATATTATAAAAGCTAAATAAAAAGCAATAGTAAATTTTTAAACTTTTAATAACTCTTTTACAGCTAAATTATTAGTTTTTTATATTAAAGCCTATTTAATTTTTATTAATTAAATTTATTTAAATATTATTAATTCTTTAAATATATTAATATTTTTTATTACTTTAATAACTATAAGTTATCTTTTAAATTAACCAGGCTTTATTTTTAACTTACTGCTAAATTTATATATAGGCTGCTAATAAAATTAACTTTTTAAATTACTACTACTTAAATTTTTTAAAGAAGCTAAAATATACTAAAAGTATTTTAATAAATAGGGAGGATATTATAAAAGAGGACAGGGCCTTTAAAAAAGGATTTAATAAAAGTAATAATATAAATATTAACTAACTATACTATTCTTTTTATATACTCTTTTTCTTTTAGCAATATTCTAGCGCCTTTAGTATTTATATTATTTTAAAATAGATTTTATTATTTTTATTTACCTAGTAATTAGCAGTCCTTCTTTAACACCTGGCTTATAGTTATTTAATTATAATTTACTTTTTTAATAATTATAATTTTACTTTTAGCCAATAGCTGTATTTTTCCTGCAGCTGGAATTTAAAAATAAAAAAGCAGCCTTCTTTTTTTTCTTTTTTTCTTTTTTTTTTTCTTTTTTATATTATTTTAAATAAGGTTTATATACCCCCCTTCTTTAAATAGCTTTATTTTAGCAGCTAACTTACTGTAAAATTGCTATTATATCTTTTAAGTCATTATCTATTAAAAAAAATATAGTTATTAGTAATATAATTAAGTATATTTCTATCTTTAGTATACTAGAGGCTAGCTTTTAACTTACTGCTTAATTACTATACTCTTTATATTTATTATTTTTATTATTTTTTAAGCTATTTAACTGCCTATAAATAAAAAATAAAATAAAAGCTCTGCCCTTGCTATAATAATAAAAGTAAATAAAAGTTAAGTTATTACTAGTCTATAGCTAATTAATAGCTAGGTATATTTAAAAAATATATTTATTATAAGCTTTTTAATAAGCAGTATATATTTATTAATATATTTACCCTTTTTATTATTTAAAAACTTTAAAGTTTAGCTATTAAGCATAGCTACTTAATAAATATTTAAAAGTATAGTAATTATTAACTAGCTATTAACTTTTAGTAGTTTAAATTCTAGAAGTATTAATAATTTAAATATAAATAAGCTTAAGTAATAAAGCTTAAGTATAGTTATACTATAAAGTATACTATTAATAAAAAAGCTATTAAAAAGCAATAACTTTAAGATATTTATATAAATACTCTTTATAAAATTAATATTAATATTGTTAATTTATTATTTATTTTAGCAGAAAGTATAGCTATTTATATTAATATAAGTAGCTTTTAAATAGCTTATGGCTAGCTTTTAACTTACTGCTTAAAACTATAAATTTAATAAATTAACTACTATTATTATTTATAAGCATAAAGTTTAAGATAAATTTTTTAAAGTTATTATAAATAAGTATAAAAATATTAATACTTTAGAGGAAATTTTAAGTAATAAGCAGTAGACTAGCTAATATATAGTCTATAATTAGTATTTAATTTATAGCTAGTTAAATCTTAAGTTTAAATAAAAAGAAAATAGTTTTAATTTAGATTAATACTTAATGTTTTAATAAAATACTATAATATAAAATATATACTGCTTTACTGTTACTTTATTATTACTTTACTAAAGGTTAATATTTAATTTAATATTAGCTTTTAATTTTTCTTTTTAAAAAATTTAAATTTTTTTTTTTTTAATAAATTATAAGTAAGTTATTTTTAATTAATTAATAGCTAGCTATAGCCTAGCTAATATATTTTTATAAATTTAAATTAAAAATTAAAATATAAGTAAATTTTAAAATTTAATATTATATTATTAGGCATTAATAGTAAATTCCTTTTAATTAGCTAAAGGTTAGTTAATTATTATATTTTTATTAAATTTTATACTTAATAAAGTTTAATTTTTTAATTTAAGTATTTTTATTATTTAAATAGCTTTTTTATTTAATATAATAAAGGTATCTTTTGCTGTTATATTTATAAGTTATAATTTTTTTAATTTTATATGTTTTTTTTATTATAAAAGGGTTATTTAGCAGCAGGCTAGGTTTTAGTTCTTTGCTATTATATGGTTTTAGATTTATAATATTAAATATATTATATATTTTAACTAAAGATAGTAAGGATAATTTATATATAAGGCTGCTACTGCTAATAAGGCCTTTAATTTAATAAAGTCCTGTATATTTCTTTATTAATTTATAGGTTAGTTACTATAAGTTAAGGTATTTAATAGAAATAAAAACTTAATTATTAACTTTAAAGCTTTTATTTTAGTGTTTATTATTATATTACTTTTAATATACTTTATTAAATTTTTGCAGTATAGTAGAGGCTAACTTATATATGTTTTCTAGTAATTTTACTTTTTTAATTACTTTTTAGTTTATATTAAAAAGTATAATTTTTATAATAGAGGAGGGATTTAAATAATATTCTAAAAGCAAGAATGCTAGAGAGTAGCTGTAAGCTAAATAAATAGCTATATTATATATAAATTAAGTAAATAAAAGCTTTTTAGCTTAATTTAATTAATCTTTATTATAATATGCCTATAAATAATATTTTAAGTTTTAATTTTGCTTTTTTATTTAACTATTAGTTTAAGGGTAAAAAGCAGTATTAAGTTACCTTTTATAATTAAAAAAGTAGTAGAAGCTTTATTAAAAGGCACTTATAAATATAGTTTTTTAATCTATAACTATACCTTATAGTATTTTATAAAGAATATATATATATTAAAAAAACTTATTAATAAATATACTATTAATTATATTTTTTATATATAAAATATATAAAAAATATTTAATAAATTAATCTATAATTATAAAAATAATATTATAATTATATTTTTTATATTAAATTTTTAATAAGTCTATAATAAAATCTATAAAAATCTTTTACTATAGTTAAATTAGCTATAGTAAAAATACTAACTTATTATATAGTAAATAATATCTAGCTTTTATAATTTAATAAACTATATAAATATTAATATATATTTTTATATTTTATTTTATATTTTACTAAAAGAATATATTAGCTATTTTTTTAAATATTTTATTAACTTTTTAATATTTAATAATTAAGTTATTATAAAATAATATAAGTATTTTTATTTATATATTATAAAGAATAAATACTTAATTTTAATAATATAATAGCTTACTATTATTTATATATTAGTATTATTATAGTAATTTATTTATAAAATTAAACTTATTAACCTTTATTTTTATAAGTTTTATAGTTTAGGTATTCTTTTTTTAAGCTTTTTATAAAGCTTATAAAAGTATATAGCTAGCTTTTAATAATATTTTAATATCTTTTTATTAAGTTAAATTCTAGTTATTTACTTTAACTTTTTAAATAGCTTATTAAAGAAAAACTATTTACTTAATTATAGTTAAAATTCTTTTAACTAAAGGGGTTAATGTTAGTTATAACTTAATATTTAAGTAGTTTTTACCTACTGATATTTAAATTTTTAATACCCTTTATAATATATTTATAGCAGCTATATAAGTTCTTTTATTTTAAAATTACTATAAGAAAGCAGGTAAGTAGTTAAAAGCTATTTTTTACTTTACTTTTTTATTTAATAAATTATATTTTTAAAATAATTTATTTATAGGGTTAAATTTACTTAAGCGCTATTTAATTTAAAAGTTAAATAATATTAAGTATTATAAAGTATAAACTTGCTTAATAGTTAATTTTTTTTTATTAGTTAAATAGCTATAATTTAAGTAATTTATAATAATATATATTTTATTTTTTATATAAAAAAAATAATATTTTTAAATTAAAAATATATAGGTTATAACTAATATCTTTATATCTAGTATTATATAATTTAATTTATAATTTTATAGTTTATATAATAAATAAATAATTAAGTATTAGGCACCTTGCTGTAACTATATAAATACTATACTAATAGTAAATCTAGATATATTAATTTTAATTTATATTAGTGCTTTTAGGTTATAATAAGCTAAAACTAGTTTTTTTAAAAACTTCTGTTTTAGTTAATTAAATATAGCTAGCTTGCTGGGACTTAATTTAAATATTACTTTTATTTTACCTTTTATTTTATTAATTAAAGGGGCTAAAATTTTACTATAGTTTTTAATAAATCTTTAATAAAAATTTATAAATTTTAAAAATAAAAGTATTTTATTAATACTATAAAGTTGCAGCTATTTAATAATATTTTTAATATAAGTATACTTTATATATATTTTATTAAGTTAAATAATAAATTTAAAATAAAATATTAATATTATATAAAATTTATATTTTTAAAGGTTTATATATAACCTATGCTGCTATAGTTTTTTTAAAACTATAGCTATATACTTCTTATATTTTACTAAGTTATTACTATATATAAAGATATTATTTAAATATATTATATAAATAAAGTTAATAAGCCCTTGTAGAATTAAATTAATATAACTTTAAAAGGTTATAAAAGCATTTATAAGTTTAAAAAAAAAGACTTAATATTTATAATAGCTATATCTACAGTAAAATACTATTTTATATTTATCTCCCTTGCAAATATATATCTAGTAGTATATATTTTTTAAATTTAACTTTATATATATAAATGCTTTTTTAAATTAATTTAAAATTTTATAAATTAAAGGAAGAGGTATTTAATTTTTATAAGTTATTTTATTTAAAGTATAATAGTTAATATAAAGTTATAGCTTACTATTTTTTTTAAATATAAATAATACTAAAGCATTAAAGGGACTAATAAACTTTTTTATTTATTCTTTAGATAAAGCTATTTATATATACTTATAGAGTTTTTATAGCTTAAGTTTTACTAGAGTATAAATAAATCTTTAAGGAGGTAGCTTTTTTAATTTTAAGTTAATTAAATATACTAGTTTATAAATAAAAGCTAATTTTACTGCTTTTTTTAATAAAAATATATTTTTAAATTACTTATACTTAAGTAATAATATAATAGCTTTATTTTTACTATTAACTTTTTATAAAATATTTTATTATAATTTATAATTTATTTTATTATTATTAAATATTATTAATTTTAATAAATTTATAATTATATATATTTAAGTAGTTTAATTTTATTTTTTAGCTTACTTTTTTAATACTGCTAATTTAAAGCTATTTTTAGTAAAAGAATAGTACTAATAGTTTATAGCTTATAAAATAATAAAATCTATTTCCTTAAACTATAGTCTTTTTAGTAATATATTGTCTATTATATTAGCAATATAGAAGCTAATTAATTATTTTTTTATAATTTTTTAGTTATTAATAAACTTTATTATTTTTATTATTCTTTTATATATTTTACTAATATTATTAAAGAAAATACCTTTTATTTATTATATTATAAATAATAAAAAAAGTAAGTCTTTAATAAATTTTATATTTAATAAGTAAATATTACTTTTAAAGTTAAATATAATATTTATATTTCTTTACCTGCTATTTAACTATAGCTTTATTAATTTTTATATAAAAGAGTTTTATAATAAATTTAAATAGCCTTGTTTTTCCTAGGCTTAATAAATATATTAAACTAGCTTTATATTAAGTTTAATAGCAGAAATATTTATTAAGTTTTTATACTTTTTAATAATATACTTACTGCTTTAATATAATATATAATTTAATGCTTTATAGTTATTATAATAATAAGCTCCCTTATATTTCTAGTATATAAATATTTTCTTAAAATACCTACTATTCTATAATAAAATAGTTATTAATTTTTTTCTTTATTCTAGCTTTTTTATTTTAATAAATACTTATAATATATTATAGTATATAGAGTTTTAATTAAGTTTAATATTTTTAACTTTATTTTAGCTTTAGGCCTTTATTTTTATACCTTTATTATATAATTTTATTTAAGTATTTACTTTTCCTTAAGTAACTAGGTTTTTTTTTATTTTTAGTAAGTATTTAACAAGAAATTATTTAATTTTTATAAGTTCTAGAATAATAAAAAAAGCCTTTATTAAAATTATATTAAATTAATTTATAAATATAAGAAACTTCTCCTTTAATGCCTGCCTAAGGTACTTTAGCTTTAAAAATGCTACTACTATCTAGGTCTTTCTATCCTTAATATAAAAAGTATACTACTTTATATATTTAAAAAAAAATAATCCTAAGTCTTTAATATTTATTTATTCTATATTTTAATATTATTATATATTATCTATAAGTCTATAGCTAATAAACTAAACCTTCTTTATATTATCTAGGTATTTTTATAAATATAAATAAAATATAGATTTTAATTAAGTTTAATAACTTATAAGTTTCTGCTATAAAGCCCTATTGAATTTTAGCATAAAGATATTATAAAAGCTTTTTAATAAAAAGCTTTTTATTAATTTATTAATAGCTTGCTTTTTTAATATAAAAGCCTTAATGTTTTTTTAAATATAAAAAAATAAATTTTTTTTTTATTTTATAAGGTTTTTTATAGCTTATAACTTATATTTTTATAGCTAATTAGCTTCTATATTAAACTACCTCTGCAGGTTTTCTTTTTTTTTATTAGCTTTTAAAGTAAAAAAAAGCTTTTATATATTAATATTTACTTATATATTAAAGATAATAGGTTTTAAGCTAGTGGATTATAATATATATAAAGCGCTCTTGCTTTAAGCCCCTATCTTAATCTTTATTAATTTTCTCCTTTTTTTTATTAAAAGAAATAAAACTATTATAATTTAGGTTTTATAAGAAAAGTAATAAAAAATTAAGTAAAGCTAGGTATATCTTTATTATTAAATAGCTACTAGATATTATTAAAAGACTATATTTATCTTTACCCTTTCTTTATTTTTATAAAAGAAAGTCCTTTTCTTTTATACTTTTTTTCTTTATAGTAATTAGCTTTTAGCTAATTGCATTAGGCCTTTTATTTTATATCCTTGGCTGAAGACTTAAGGTTTATTAGTATAGCATGGAATATTTATTTAAGCTTGGAGGACAATAGCTAGTTTCTAGCTAGTTGTATCCTAGCTTCTTTGTTGCCTGATATATAAAATATATAACTTAAATAAAAAAAAACTAAAAATACTTAAAAAATAAATTAAAATATAATTATAAAAAGAATATATTTCTATATTAAAATTACTTATTAAATATTTTATTATTTTTATTCTAAAGAAAAATAGTAAACTTTAATTAATTATTAACTACTATAAATTAAATTAAATTATAGTTAAAAATAAAACCCTTTTATTATTAATTTTATAAATTAAAAATAAATTATATAAAAAAAAATAGTTTATAACTCTTAACTTTATAAAAGCCTATAAGCTTATATAAATAAAAAAAAGAAATAAATAAAAGATAGTATTTACTATAAGATATAGGTTATATAAATATATAGTTATACTATAAAGGCTTATTAATATACCTATATTTTTTTAAAAAAAAATAAACTATATATTAAAACTATATTTAAATAACTTTATAATAGCTTATATTAATAATATTTTTATTTTTTTAAAAACTCTTAAAGAATATAAAAAATATATTTATTTTATACTATAAAAACTTAAAGAAATAAAACTTTTTATTAATTTTAAAAAATATATTTTTTATTTTTAATAAATAGAATTTCTTGAATATATTATTACCCTAGAGGAAATTTATATAAACTTTAAAAAAGTTACTATAATTAAAAAATAGCTAATACTTATAATACTTAAAAAAGTATAAGTATTTTTTAAACTTATTAACTATTATTAAAAATTTATTAAAGACTTTATATAAAAAGTTATTTTATTAATAAATATAATAAAAAAAAATATTTTTTTTAAGTAAAGGAAAGAATAGTAAAAAGCCCTTAAAGAACTTAAAATAATAATAATATTAAAACCTATTTTTATTATATTTAACCTAGAAAAACCTATTATAATTAAAATAAATATATTAATATTTATAATAAAAGGAATATTAAGTTAACTTAAAGAAAACAGTAAGCTATAACTTATTATATTTTTTTTATATAAACTCTATAAACCAGTAATATAATATATTATATATAATAAAAAAATATTAGCTATTATTAAAGTATTTAAAAAATAAAGATATTATTATTATAAAAGTAAATATAAGGTTATTATTTTTATAAACTATAAGAACTTTACTTACTTTATTATTATATAAGAATTATTAAGCTAATAAATTAAATACTTTAAATTCTTTTTATAATTTAACTTTAAATTTATTTATTATAAAAAATTAAAAAATAAATAAGTTAATATATTAAATAAAAAAGTTAATTATAAGTAAAAAATATTTAAATATATAGTATAAGTATTATAATTTAATAATAATAGAAATATTAAATAAATATAAATCTATATAATATTTAAAGTTTTAAAAAGCAACCTTATGCTTAAAGAAATTAAAGAATTTATTAAAAATTAAAAAAATAAATAATATTTAAAAAATATTACTATAAATTTAAAATATTTTAAATAATATAAAAAAATTTAAGTATTTAAAAAGCTATAAAAAAAAGTAATTAAATATATTTATAAATATTTACTATATAAATATAAAAGTATAGTAAAAATATATAATTAAATTTTAATATATTATAATATTAAAAAGCTTAAAGAATATATAAAGTATATTATATTATATTATAATATATATTAATAAATAAAAAATAAAAAATATAAGCTTTATAAAAAACTATAATTATTATTTATTATAAAATAACCTTAAGAATTAATTACTTTTAACTATATTATTAATTTACTTTTATTAAAAGAATTATTTATAAGTATATAATATAATAGTATTTTTATAGTAGTTTATTAACTTATAAAGCAAGCTTACTTTTTATTATATAAAAAGTTATATTTATTAAAAAACCTTACTTATATTTATATAAAAATAATTATTATTAATTATAGATTATTTAAAGAAATTATTTTAAATTAAAAATAAATATTTACTTTTAAATTTTAGTAAAAACTTATAGTTAAATTAAAAATAAATTATAAACTTTATACTATATATTATTTTTAAATAAATAAATAAACTAAATATATAAATTAAATTATTAAAGCCTACTTATAAGCTTATATTAGCTTTATATAAAATAATTAAATTAAAAAACTATTAATAGTTTAACTATATTATAATAGTATATTATTAAAATTTATAAAACTAATACTTTTTTTTATAAATTATAGATTTATATTAAAAGTATTTAAACTACTATAAAATAAACTTAATTTAAAGAAAATATAATTATAAATTAAATTAATAATTAATTTATATAAAGAAATATATATATAATTTAAGTTTATTAATAAATATATAAAGAAATATATAAATAAAAATAAAATTATAAAATTAATTTTTTTAAAAAAAAATATAGTTTATTTACTATAATATTTATAAAGCTATAAACTATTAAATATTAAAATAAATAAATTAAATAATAAATTTAATATTAAAAAAATAAAACTTTATAAAATTTTAAAATAAATTAAAAAAATTAATTATAAGCTAGCTTTATTAAATATAATAAAAATTTAAAATCTAGTCTTTTATATATTATAACTTAAAAAAGCATAAATTAATAAAAAAACTAAAAGACTTATTTTAAATAAAATTATTATAAAAGATTAAAAAAAAAATATAAAATTAAAAATATTATTACTATATATTAAAACTTTAAAACCTAAAATATTAAATATTTTATTAAATAAAAAAAATACTTAAAACTTAAAAATTTATAAAAATTTATTAAATATTTTAATTCTTAAGTATTAATAAAAAAATTTTTTTAAATACTAGGCCTAAATTAATAAATACTATATTTTAATTAATTATATTAATACTACTATTAAACTATATATTTACTACTGCCTTTAATTTAATATACTTTAAGTTATTTAATTTATTAAAAAACTAAGCTTTATAATAAAGCATTTACTTACTTTATATATTAATTTATTAATATTATTTTTAAAAATATAATAATTATATAAAACTTTTATTTATTTATTAAAATAATAATATTAATTTATTACAACCCGCCTCTTATGGTTGCAACAATGGGCCTACAGGGTAGGCCAAACTGGATTAACATAAGACCAACCTATTAATTACAATAGATTATTAAATTATTGCAATAATCTAATAATCTATAAGCAGATTATTAATCTTATAAAATAATCTACAATAGATTATTAAAATTTATAAATAATTTAACCTAATTAATTAAATATATAAGTTTACTTTTTATATTTACTTAAATAACTTAAATAGTTAATTATTAATATAGTTCTATATTTATAAATTAAAAAGCACTTTTAATCTTTATTAATAACTATTACTATAATATTATTGCTTATAGATTTCTTAACTTATTTTTTAATATAAACCTAAAGAATTTATTTTAAATTTATTTTTTAAAAATTTACTTTATATTAACTATTTAATATATAGTTTATTATATATTAATAACTTTTATTTAAATAGTTATTAAACCTATAGATAATAATAAAAATATAGTAGGCAATAGTTAATAAAGAACTACCCCTATAGATAAAGAGACTTATAAATAATATCTATTACTTACTATAAAGCAGGCAGTAATTAATCTACTCTTTATATAAATTAAAAAACTAAAAGATTAATTAAAAAATAAAAAAAAGAAAAAAAAAGAAATTATTAAGCTTAAATAACTTAATAACTTTAATAAAAACACCTTAAAGATAAATAAATTTTTTATTAAACTAAATATTTATTTTAGTTACTTTTTAATTAATTTAAGAGATAATAAAGATTAAGTTCTTTTTATAGCTAACTGCTTTATAAAAACTACTGCCAAATAGTTTAGGCTTATTTTAATAAACTATAATACTATAAAAAAAAAACTTACTAAAATAAAAATTTAAATAAATAAAATTTTTAATAATTATAAAATCTTTAAAGATTAATTAAAAAAATCCTTTAAAACTATAAATAAAGAATAAAAAGTAGAAAGAGAACTTAAGTTTTTATAATAAAAGAGAGCTTTATTTAAGTATATTACTACCTTTTTATGCCTGCTTACTAAAGTTAATTAAACTAAAGAAATAAAGAAAAAAGTCTATTATAATAATATTAAGTCTAAAGTTAAAGATAAGCTATTTAAAGAAAATTAAAGTAAAATTAAATTTATTAAATATATTTAAAAGGCTATTAATATTAATAATTATAACTTTAAAAGAAGCTAAGAATATAAAATAAAAAAATATAGCTACTCTTTAACTTTTTAATAAAAACCTTAATATTATATAAATTAAAGTAAAAAATAAAAAAAAATATATTATAAAAAATAATAAAACCTAACTAAAATAAATAAACTTTAATATTATTAAAGTAATTAAGTTTAAAAGAAAATGTTATTTTTATAGTAAACTAGGCTATAAGGAAGTATATTATTACTTTAAAAAAAAGTAAAAAGGAAATAGAAAGAGCTTTAAATAAAATAATAAAGCTAATAAAGCTTAAATAAATACTATTATTAAACTACTTTATAATAGCTTTAGTTAAACTGCCTATTATAATAATATATACTTTATATATAAAAGTAAAAAAAATAAATTAAGCTATTACCTAAAGAAGCTAAAAAAAGTAAAATTTTAAAAAAAAGTTAAAATTAATACTTTAACCTTTTATAAGCTATTTAATAATAAAGATTTAGATTTTAATATAAAATTAATCTATAAATACTATAGATTTATTAATATTATTTATAAATATAAAAGAAAATAAGCAGCTATTTAAAAAAAAAATTATAACTATAATAATTATTACTTAAGAAACCTTAACTATAAATACTAAAGATGCCTAGATTATAGATTTATAAAAGAATATTAATATAGTTATAAAGGCAAATGGCAATAAAATATAAAAGCTATATATAAACTCTTTAAAGAAAAAAATAAATTAACTAAGGAGTACTTTAAAGAATAAGAATAGAAACTTCTAAATAAAGAAATTAATAAAAATAAAATTATCTATAATAAAACTAAAAGAATTTATAAATATAGCTTTTATAAAATTAATAGAAAGTATTAATAATAAATTAATATTCTTTTAAATATACACCCCTTTATAAAATATAAAAATACCTTTAAAAATATATATAACAGCAATAATATTAATAACTATAAATATTATTAATATAGTTTCTAAAAGCTATAATATAATAAAACTTATTTAAAGTTTAATAAAAAAATATATAAATGCTTATAATATTATTTATAAAATATAAACTACTATTATAAAAAACTATAAAAGTTAAATAAATTAGTCCCTTTTTATATATATTAATATAACCTTTATTACTTTTAAGACTTTAATTATAATTATAAAGAATGTAATATTTATAATTTAATAAATAAAGAATATAACTGTATGTATATTTTAAAAGCATAGGCAAAAGAAAAAGAAAAATAAAAAAAAAAATAATAGTATTTTAAAGAATATTTACTATAAAAAATAAGTTTAAAATAAGCATAAAAATAAATAAAGGCTATTAAACTAAACCTTAAAGATGCCTATACCTATATTTTAATTTATAATATTCTTAATGCTTTTAATAAAAATTATAAAAAATACTATTAAAAAGAATATAATAATATATATTGCTAAATATATATACTTAATAAATTAATAAATTAATAAAGCAAGTAATTAAAAAGAGTTAAAGTATAAAATTACTTAATAGACTACTTTTTAAACTATAATATATAATACTATAAAAAGCACTATAAAGAAAAACATTAGTTTTATTAAATAATTTAAAAACTTTTATAAAGAAACTATAACTTTAATAACTATTTAAATAAAAAATAAAAAAATAAAACTTTAATTAAAAAATATTATTAAATAATTAAAAAATAAAATAATTAAATTAAATATTAATAGTATAAAAAATATTAATTTAAAATATAGTAAAAAAGCCCTTTAAATATAATTATTATTAACTTAATTAAAATATTTAAGAAAAAGCTAATAATTAATAAATATTTAAACCAGTAATTAATTAAGATTTATATAGACAGCAGTTTAAATTATAACCTAATTGCTAATAGCTTAATAAATTAGCTTAAAATACTATATATTATTAAAAAAATATTATTAATTATCTTTAGTATTATAAGTATAAATATAAAAATAACTATTACTTATAAAATTAATTATCTTCCTATAATAATTATTAATTAAACTAAAGATATTAAGTTTAATATATTAAATTTATAAAACTATAATATTTTACTAAAATACTTATAATTAAAAAAATATAACTTTATAATTAATTAAAAGATAAAAAAGATAACTTAAGAAGAAGATATTTCCCTAAAGTTATAACTAGGTTAAGAAGGGGGTAAGGAAAGTAAAGATATACTTATAGACTTATAACTAAAACCTTTTATATAATTAAAAAGAAAAAAATAAAATAAAAAAGATAAGGCTAAAAAAATAAAAATATATAAAAAAGTTAAATTTAACTTTAAAAAATTACTAGTATTACTATAATATAATAATTAATAATAAAAAGCAAAAACTATATAAATTAATAAAATTATTACTAGATATTATATAAAACTAGTTAAACTTAATATAATATTAGTAAAAGTAAAAGAATAAGCTAAAGCTAATGAAGATAAGCCTTTAGTTAAAATACTATAATAATATTAAAAGTATAAGAAATTATATTAGTAAGTACTTAAAGAAAAACTACTACTTTATTTAAAATAGGATTATAAGATTATTCTTAAGGATAGAACTTTGCTAAAGCTTTATAAAATCTATAATTTTAATAAAATTAAGCTTAAAATATTTAAAAAATAGCTATAAATATAATTAAATAAAAAATATATTAAGGTATTAAACTCTTTAGTAAAGTATTTTATTATTTTTATATTAAAAAAAAATAAAAAGCTTTATTTAGTTATTAACTATAAATAATTTAATAAAATAACTATTAAAAATAAAATACTTTTATTATTAATTATTAAAATTAAAGAAAAGTTATAAAGTATAAATTAGTTTATAGCCTTAGATTTTATAAAAGCCTATAAACTTATAAAAATAAAGGAAGAATATAAATAAATAACTGCCTTTAAAATAAAATATAAATTATTTAAATACTTAATTATATTATAAAGATTTATAAATATACTAGTATTATTTTAAAAAAAAATTAATTTTATTTTTAAGGAATATTTAAATAACTTTATAGTAGCTTATATTAATAATATTTTAATCTTCTTAAGGATATTAAAAAAATATAAGAAATATATTTATAAAGTATTATAAAAACTATAAAATGCTAAACTCTTTATTAATTTAAATAAATATTAATTTTATATATAATAAATTAAGTTTTTTAAATATATTATTATACTAAAAGAAGTTTAAATAAATTTAAATAAAGTTACTGCTATTTAAAGTTAAAAACTTTTAAAAACCTATAAAAGATTATAAAGTTTTTTAAGACTTGCTAACTATTATTAAAAATTTATTTAAGAATATAATAAAATTGTAAAACTATTAACTAATGCTATTTAACTTAAAGAAAATAAAAAGGGTAAAAAAAAATAAAAAAATAAAAAACTATTTTAGATTAATAAAATAAAATTAGTATTTTAAAAACTTAAGAATATTATTATAAGTAAACCTATATTTATTATATATAACTTAAATAAGCCTATTAAAATAAAAATAAATGCTTTTAACTTTGCCTTAAAAGAAACCTTAAGATAATAAAATAAAAAAAAAAAACTTAAACTAATAGCCTTTTTTTTTAAAAAACTATATAGTTTAGAATTAAAATATTTTATCTATAATAAAGAATTCTTAGTAATTATTAAAGTATTTAAAAAATAATAATACTATTACTTAAAAAATAAATATAAAATTAAGGTTTATATTAATTACTAAAATATATTTTACTTTATAACTATATAATAACTTTTAATATAATAAACTTATTATTTTAAGTTTTTAATAGACTTTAACTATAAAATTATTTACTATAAAAAAATAAAGAATAGAAGAGCTAATGCTTTAAGTTAAAAAGAAAAACATTTTAAAGAAATTTTTAAATTTAAAGTATAAATTTTATATAAAAATAATTAAAGGAATTATAAATAAATTAGAATTAATATTTTATTTATTATAGAAAAATATAATTTTATTTTTAATAAAATTAAAGATTAAATTAAAGATTAGTAATTAAAACAGCTCCTTAAAGAAGTAATTATAATTAATAAACTCTTAAGATAGGGCAAATAAATTTAAGTATTAAAGAAACTATAATTAAAAGTAATTTAAGATATTTATTATAGTATAATTACAGCAGTATATTAAAGTATATAAACTATTTATAATTATATATTATACTACTACTGCTTTAAAAAACTTAAATAAAAAGTTAAAGAAGTTATTAAAAAATATAATATATATAAAAAAATAAAAAATAAATAATATTAACTATATAAAAAATTATAATCTATTCTAGTTCTTAAATAAAATTAATATATTATTATATTTAATTATATTACTAACTTATTAAAGTTAAAGAAACTATTAACTAATATAGTTTATAATAATATCTTTATAGTAGTAAATAAACTCTTTAAATAAGCTTACTTTTTACTATATAAAAAATTATATTCTATAAAAGATTTAATATATCTTTATATAAAATATATATTTATAAAATATAAATTACTAGCAGAAATTATATTAAATAAAAGAAATACCTTTACTTTTAAGTTTTAATAAAAACTTATAGCTAAACTTAAAACTTATTATAAGCTAAATACTATATATTACTTATAAATAAATAGCTAAATAAAAAAAATAAATTAAGTTATTAAAGTATACTTATAATATTATATTAACTTTATATAAAATAATTAAGTAAAAAAACTTCTTATAGTATAAAATTAATATAATAGTTTTATTTTAAAATCTATAGAAGTTACTTTATTTTATATTAACTATAGATTTATACTAAAAGCTTATAGACTACTTTATAATAGTTTAAATATAAAAAATACTTAAATTTTAATTAAAGATATAATTTAGCTATAGGAAGAACTTAAAGAATAACTTAAGTTTATTTAAGATTGCATAAAGTAATAAGCTAACTATATAAAGATTAAAGGATTAACCCTTTAAAAAAAGAATATAGCCTATTTACTATAGCATTTATATAATAAAAAGTTATTAAATATTAAAATAAATTAATTAAATAATAAATTAAACTTTAGAAAACTTAAATTATTTAAAATTTTAAAAAAAATTAAAGAAGTTAACTATAAATTAAACCTACTTAATAATATAAAATTAAAAACAGCTGTTTTTTATATTTTACTATTAGAAAAAGCATTAGTAAATAAAGAAACAGGCAAGTTAATTATAAATAAAATTATTATTTAAGATAAAGAAGAAGAATATAAAATTAATAAAATAACTTATATATAAATAAATAAAAAAATAAATAAATAAGAATATTTTATAAAATAAAAAAGGTATAACTTATTTAAAGACTTATAGGTTTTTAAAAAAAAACTTAAAAGAAATACTTAAGCAATCCTGCAGGGATACTATTAGTTTTTAAAGATAAAAATAATAATAAGTTTAAGTTAAATGCAAACTAATTAATAATATTAATAAACTAAAACAGGCTAATAAAACTAAGCGCTAATACAACAGCTTAATAAACAGCAGCCTCTGCCTCCTTATACTTAATATAATCTAATTCTTTTAAATCTATAATACTCTATAAAACTATATATCTTATCTTTTTATACTATATTTTCTTCTGCTTATAAAAATACTTAACTTTTATATTAATATATTAATACTCTTCTTTAGCTTCTTTAAGCTTATTCTTTAAATAAAAATAATATATAGTAATATACTTTAATTACTTTAAAGTTAAACCTTAGACATTATAATATAACTAATTTAATTTAATATACTTTAAATAATAAAAAAAATTAATAAAAGATAATAAATATTCTTAATAACCTTTAAAAATATAAAAAAAATAATATTTATTTATTTTATTAGCACCAGTAATAATTAATTTAAATAAAGACTTATAATATATAGTCTTAAGATAAACTAATTTTAAAATCTTATCTAGTATAATAAAGTTAATAAAAAAAAACTAGAAAATGCTAGTAAAAGAACTAAAGAATAACTATATTTATTAAGTAAAGGATGTATTATTTATATTAAAATTTATAAAGGTCTTAAGAATAAAACTAATAGAAGGGGAGTATTATATTATAACCTGCCTTTTATAGTTATAACAATAGGCCTATAGAGTAAGCTAAACTAAATTAATATAAAACTAACCTATTAATTATAATAAATTATTAAATTATTATAATAATCTAATAATCTATAAGTAGATTATTAATCTTATAAAATAATCTATAATAAATTATTAAAATCTATAAATAATCTAGCCTAATTAACTAAATATATAAGTTTACTTTTTACACTTACTTAAATAACTTAAATAGTTAATTATTAATATAGTTCTATATTTATAGATTAAAAAGCACTTTTAATCCCTACTGGTAACTATTATTATAATATTATTGCCTATAGGTTTCTTAACCTATCCTCTAACATAAACCTAAAGAACTTATTCTAGGTTTATCCCTTAAGAATCTACCCTATACTAACTATCTAGTATATGGTTTATTATATAATTATTATTAAAACTTTATTAATTTTTATTATTACTTAAGAAATTTATACTTAATTTAATGCTTAGCAATATTTAAATATTTCTTTTTAACTGCTAAATATTATATTAAAAAATAAATTAATAAAATATATATTTATTAAAAAATAAAGAAAATACTTATTTATAGCTAAAAAAATATTATTTTTATTATATAATTAACTTTTATAAATATATTTTAAATATTTATTATACTTTATTATTATTTTATAAAATAAATTATAAAAATTATAAAAAAAATAAAATATAATAAAGATTTTAATAATTTTAATAATTATTATTATTACTTTATAATAATTAATTAAGCTTTTAAAAACTAAAGAATATTATTTAAAAATACTATAAAGCATTATAAAAAAATATAATTATTTATTATTAAAAAAAAAAAAATAAAACTTTATATAGCCTTAAGCCTTAAAAATAAAATTAATAAAAAAAAAGTATTATATTATAAATTAACTATATAAAATCCCTTTAATATATATCTTTAAGTAAACTATAAATAAAGTAATTAATTAAATTAAAAAAAATATATTTTTAATAAAATATATATTTAATTATAAAATAAAATTATAACTTTAAAGAAGTATTTTTATTAAATATAATATAACTTATATAAGTAATAACTATAAAATAACTTACTATATAAGATTATTTATTATATTTATTAAATATAGTTTAAATAGTTAGTTATTAATATAGCATTTATATAATAACTAAATTAGACCTTTATTTAAAGTTATTAGCTATATAACTAAGACTGCTTATAAAATCCTTTACATCTCTCTGCCAATATAAACCCAATGTTAAAGGTTTATCCCTTAAGAACTAGTTACCCTATACTAGGTATAGGATCAGAACGTTACAATAATTAATTCTTTTCTTTATTTACTTAAATTGCTGGCCGGGATATTATCAGGCAAGTTGTATCAGGGCCTTGCAAGATCAATTCGGGGTAGAGCCAGCGCCAATCGGGACTGTGGGGGTCCAATCGGAGCTTCAGAGATCCAATCGGAGCTTCGGAGCTTGCCTCCGTTATCTCATTCTCAACACGAAGGATTGACTGCAAAAGAAAGGCTTGGGCCTAGGACTAGGGCAACCCTGCCACACAGTGTAACTCTCTGTTGTTATTAAGTCTTAGGGCCTAAGTCCTTCCGTACAGCGAATTTGAAATTGAATTTGGTCTATTTTCATGGACTTGGTTGCCCGAACAGGCCCGTATGTGTGGATTTTACTTACTGGATGTATAATTCTAGGAATTTTGCTGCCTTGGTTTACCCTGAAGCAAGTAGGTACCTTAAACTCTTCCACATTAAGCCATTTGAAGTATAGCTAATTTTACTAGCGTCAGTGCTGGCTCTCTCGGTATATCCCTTCCTTCTTTACCTAGCCGATACTCTGCTACCCTGATTATTTACAGCATCTTGGCTTTTTATTATGTTTCCGATTGTGCAATATGAATCTCTCTTTCTTATAGCGAAACATTCAGTCGAGGTTTCCCTTTCTTGAGAATACTTCCTCTTTTACCGAACAGTACTAATGCATTTGTGTGGGTGTGTTTGGAAATGTATTGGGGCGTATTTCGAAAGAATTATCGCTGCTCCTTTTGAGACGGCTGATTTGGTATTGAAGAAAGTGCATTTAGTATAAAATGTACCTGTGGTTGTACAAGGAAGTATTAAAATTTAAGGTCATAGACTGCAGTATATATTTACAATAATATAACATACACTTATTACAGTATAGTATCTATATATAATAGCATTATATATACTTTCTAATAATAATAATAATAATAAATTTAAATTATAACTACAATAGTCAAGCTATAATATATTGCAATTTCTATAGTATGGCTTATTTAATATTTAAGCAGGTTTATTTGGTATTTACAAAAGCAGGGCTTTTATAAGGAAGTCCTGGGCCCTTAATGTCTATATTACAGCAGCTTCTACAATATAGTGCATATGTACTGTAATACAGTACTTATCGGCTATAATATAGTATATCTGCTATATCTTAAGTTATAAACTAATAATTATATCTACAATACTTGATTAAATTTCTTTAAGCTATATACTTATCTAAATATATATTTATATATATATATTAACCCTAAATATTAGAAATTCCACTATTTTAGATACTAACTAAGTCTATTTGGATACAGGATATGCTATTGCTAGTTTTACTACTAAGGCTCTGTTGTTATTATATATAAGTATCTACATTATCCGCTTTGTTGGTAGTGTCACTTGTACTCTTTATCTTTTCTAAGTCTTCATCATGTCTTATCGTATTCAGAAGTTCAAAAGCTCCGACTGTACCAAGAAACAAAATAATAATAATAAGAGTGTAGCTCTAATTTCATCGACTCTCTCGCAACCTACCGAAATAAAGCCTTTTTTTATTGTGAAAAGAAAGGTACTCAGTGTTTGGCTTCTGAGAAAGATTCCAATCGTTGCTCAGAATGTGTGAAAGATTATAAGGCTTTTACTGCTCAGCAGTCCTTACACATCTCTCGTCGTCGGGATCAGTTGGATAGTGAGATAGAGGCTGCTGAAGAGGAAGTAATGTTGCTTATCGCAAGGGTCAATCATCTCCGTAAGCAGCGCAAGGATTGGATAGAGAAGGCAGCGCGAGCAGTATCTCGCGATATTAATAATTTGGAAGAATTGGAGAGTGTGGAGCAGGAACAAGAGGAGAGCGGCTGTGATAAGGCAGCTCGCCAGGCTATGTTATTAGTGCCTAGTTCAACTACTAACGACGCGTCCCATTCCAAGGACGCTGCTAATTGGTTTGCATTTATTCTGGATCCTCTATTATTTCCATCTATAGAGCCTAGTAGTATGCTTACAGAGACACCTAGGCGCTTTTAGAACTACTTTCAAGTAATATATTATATACCTTTTGACTATATAAATTATTAGTATCCTTTACTTTTTACTAAAAAAAAAAAAAGATTTTATTCTACTATTTTTTATATTAAAGAAACAACATATATTATTATTAACTACCTTAAATAAAGTTTTTATTATAATTAATTCCTTTTTAACATACTGGTCCTTTTACTAAATTTCAATATCTGCCAAGGTATGTTTTAAACTGCTAGTGCTAAAATTTAATGTTGTCAAGAGTTTTTCTTAGCGGTGGCAGTGGGGTCCAGGCTCCACTATCGTAAACACCCATAAACCTGTTATATAGCGAAACATGTGGTAGGACTGGGGGTGGACACTGTGAGGCACGTCGTGTGATATACAGTAATCAATTGATCTCTGCAATGCAGGAGCATGCAATGCTACATGAATGTGGATGCAACAGTATTAATCACGTGAATTCAGCCACAGGGTAAGCTAGACTCGGGAATATACAAACTCCGATCCAGGTTCAATTTACCACGCGGCAATGTCAAAAGCGCCCTCACGCTACCACCCAAGCCCTGACTTCTACGCCACTGCAGGCTACAACAAACGCCGCTCTTCGCCTTCAATGAATACTTCACGTAGCGAGCCGCAGAGGGCGCATGGAGAAACCGGAAAACGTGCACCCAAAGCCAACAAGTCATGTCTGCCCTGCCGTGTGCGCAAGGTCAAGTGCGACGCCACCGTAATCGGCCTCCCCTGCAGCAGCTGTACCAGCAGGCAGTGCGCTAAGGACTGTGTGCTACATGTCCGTAAGGGTCGGTCTAGGTAAGTGGTTCACTGCTAGGATAGCTCATGGTTCCTGATTGACGAGGCTCGTGCTAAAACTGATAGGGCTCATAGGAAAGCAGTACACGTTTTACCAGCTCCTAGCAGTATACAAGTATGCCTAGAATATCTCTCAGCTGCTTCTCTCGTCTTCTTGTTCTTCTGCTCCTTCGGCGATCCTTTCAAATCCCCACTAACCTGTTAAAAGACCAGACTCTCCCCGGCTACATCCCAAAGTAGCCAGTTAGACACACTTAATCAATCTAATCAAAGACAATCTTCCACTTCCGATCATTCGGACTGCCAAAACCCACCTCAGACTGAACCAGACCTGCTCTACCTTAATATCCTAAATGACGCTGTGAAAGAAACAACAGAATCAAGTCAGCATCACACCATTTCTAATACCCCCTACCGTTCAAGGCCGGAAGAGAGCTTTACTCCTCGGAACTGCCTATGGACCAAGCTACCCCAATTGGACGACATTGACAATGAATATCTTGCCAAGAAGGGTGTCTTTGATCTACCTCCTCCGCAGCACTTGTAAGACAGTCTAGAATCCTTCATTCCCCCACCCTCTTTAGGTCTTCGTCTTCACTCTACTTACAGGGGAAAAAAATGACAGAGATACCCTAGTTAAGACATATTTTGATCACGTCTGTACTTTTGCTCCCGTGATTAACAGAGCTGATTTCATTCGCGGCTATCAATCCGGCGACTGCTCTTTGTTCCTACTCCACGTCATATTGACACCGGCCAGTCTCCATGCGCCAGTGGATGTGCTCTCTGCCTGTGGCTTTGCTAGCCGCTCGGCCGCGCAAGAGTCGTTCTTCTCCAAGGCCAAGCTGCTCCATAACTTTGCTGCTGAAGATGACCCGTTGTTGATGCTTCAGGGATCCATCATCTTGTGCATGGTGATTCTTGACCACCCCACCGACCGGGACTTTAGCTATTGGTTCCATAATGCGATCCGTCTTGCCACTAAGCTTGACCTACGAGACACGTGCGTTCCCTACTCCTGAATTGTGACACCTGTAACAGTTATTGCAGGTACTAACTGCCTACTGACTCTCCAATAGGTGTATTCGAGAAGACAAACCCCGCAAAATTATAAAGTTGTACAGAAGGATCTGGTGGACTCTCTACGTATGTCCCTTTTCTCGTCGCTATGTTTTGTTCCCCCTACTCTATGCTTACTATAGATATGTAGTTTTTAGACATTTTCAACGTCTTTGTCAATACTAGACGCTCGCGACTACTCGAAAACACATCCGCCATTAAACCGAGGACGGAGGATGACTGGGAAGCTGAGGATGTCTCGGGAGCATCATCCGGCTTGCTATCGGTGGTCACGCCTCAGCAAAAAGCATCTCCTGTTGCCCTCTGCGAGTTGTCTCGAATATGTACGTGCTGGCTCTATGTGAATCTTTGTTCTTATTCCGTTTTATTCTTATTTTCACTCTGTACTGATACCATAAGCATGGCTAACTCTGTTTAGTCGGCCAGTGTTTGTCCATTGTGATAAACAAGCCACATCAGGATCCTCGTCAAATGATGCATCCACTCGATACATGGCGCAAGTCTCTTGCTAACAAGATGCACGTGGGTGGAAATATTGGAACTGACGTGTACTATCTGAATATACAAGCCATGAGCTACAGGTTTGAGTGCATATTGTGTCGTCTGATACGACGCCGTTTGCAGCAGTCGCAACATGCGGACTGGAGCGAGTGGGCCAAAGAGCGGCTTCGATCCGCTATTCTCGAGTTGGACATGATCTCTATGAGGGTGTTGGCGAGTGGTACCCTTCAGGACTTTCCCATGCCTTTGTACGTTCTGTCCATTTCTTCTCATTTTCCCAATGCTTAGGCATGCTTTATAGAACGCACTAATGGAACTGACAAGGGCCTTGTTAGCATTACCACAATAACTGCGCTGCTCGCTCTACACATCGAATCGGCCCTCGATCCAGCCGAGACAGACCTCGTCCGTTCTATGGCTCGGATATCCATCAGCCAGACAATGCTTGTTCTCACCCAGGGAAAAGAAATACCAGCCCTAAAAAGAGCGCTACCGGTATTTGAGGAGATCCTTGCAAAGAAAAATCTGTATCCGGTTCAACCCAGCGTTCTCGGTCAAGCCCCTACACAGTCGCAGTCGCAGTCGCAGGACAACATCATGGCGGATGCTTACACCTCGCCGAACGCACAGTTCAATATAGTTCCGTCTCAATTAGAGCAGGGTGAGAGCAATCTGCCACTCTATGGAGATTTCCTAGGACTTGATTTCTTGGATGATTGGAGATTGGGCAGCTGGAATTCACTATTCGATGTTGACATGGGCTCCCAAGGACAGGCGGAATAGAGGCATAAACAATTATCTAGCTGTAGCAATAGAACAACCTGGGCCATTGCAGCAATCATTTTGTTTGTTATTATTTTCTCAATTGTGATCAATTTGGGCAGTAAAAAGGATATTCAATATGAGAATGCTCATGGCTAGGTAGCTCAAGTCCAATTGATCTCCTTTTATCTGATAAGAGACAATGCTTGTACTCTTTCGTCAAATGTATCTAATACACACTTCCAAGGAGTCCATTGCTTTGTAAAATAGACAGATGGTGAGGACCGATGTCTGATACCTTAGTACATCCTGTCAGCCCCATACAGCTTTTGAACTCTTTGATAATGATATCCAGGCCAAGGCCTACGCCAGCAGAACCGTTGTACTAACAGCAAATTAGATCGAGAACACGATATTAATGAGAAACGAACTATATCTTTTCTGCTTGAAATGGGGGAATGAATGGTCTTACCGCTAAGCCACAGATGGCAATTCTTCCCCCAAAAACAAAGTCCGCTCCGAGGGCGATGGCCTTGAAAATGTCCGAGCCCCGGTAGACGCCACCATCCAAAGCTAGAGGGATCCTGCCCTTGGCGATTGGCGCAACTTTTCGAAGGATGTCAATAGTGGCAGGTGTGGTGTCTAGTTGCCGACCACCGTTGTTGGAGATGATGATACCATCCACCCCATGTTTGATGGCATTCTCAACATCCTCTTTAGAGGTGACTGCAGCCGGAAAATGATTCGGTCAGTATGTGAAACAGTATAAATGGCGGGGTCCGATGTGCTTTTCACAGTGGAACTGACCTCCCTTCACCCAGAGCTCGAGATCTGTCTGGCTTCGAACCCAAGGAATGAATTCTTCCCAGGTTTCAGAGGCACCTAAAATTGGTCCATGAGAAAGTTACTTTGAATAAGTGCGAGGATGTTACATGATACATACTGACGGAAATTTCACTTGGTTTCACATGTTGTGCGGCGACGTTTGGGAAAGTCGCGCCTGGTGGAATGATGCTCCAATTGTTGCGCTCATCCGCCAGACGTCGGCCATACATGGGAGCGTCCACGGTCAAGATAACAGCGTTGTATCCGGCAGCTGAACACCAAGTTGTCAACAACAGTTTACTGTAAGTTGTAACTGTGTACTTAGAGTATGGGGCCTACCTTTGGCTCGGATGAGTAGGTTGCTCAAGACTTCGCGCTTATTCAGCGGGCTGATGTGAATACCGTACGGCGTAGGGCCATCGGTTCTTTGGGCCGCCACGTCTTCCAGGGAGTCGTTGGACAGGAGAGAAAGGACCATGGGCACGTTACGTGCAGCTGCAGCCTTTGATGTACCAATCTCACCATCTGCATGGATGAGTCGATGCATTGCACTTGGAGCCAAGCCAAAGGGTACTGCCGCTTTCTTGCCCCACAATGTGGTGCTCATGTCGATGTTCTCGACATTGCGCAGGACTCGCGGCCGTAGAAGATATTTATTGAACGCGGTTTCATTCCAATCAAGTCTACAATCAATTATGTTCAGAGAAACAATCCATAATGATTGACCACTCTTTAAACAAAAAGGGAAGAAATCACGCACGTCAGTTCGTCCATGGCGCCGCCATTGTAGTAGTCTGTATTTCTCCAGCATTAGCTTTATCACGCACACGCGCCCCAGTAAGAAAATCCCACCTTGATAAGACTGCGACAGTTTCTCGGATCCTGCCCTCTTGAGGTCTTTGATACAGGCAATCTGCTGGTCTTGCGTATTGGAGGACATTTTCCCTGTGGATTTGGTTCTTCTTTGCGATAGCTAAACTTCTAATGTGCGGACTGCGGATATTGCTTCGAGGCTGACGATTGGAAGATCAATTGTTTGATTCATTCGCATGGACTTCTCTTATATTAGGGCAGTGGCCCAGGATAAATGAAAGTGGTTTTGACAAACCCAAGATAAATTCGCTGTGGTAGTGCCTACTCTAGGCGCGTCTTACCTGGAAGCTGATCCAATCGGATAGAGCTACACTGCAATCAGGCCATTTTATTGATTGTGCTAGAATGGAACTCTCTCTCAAACAGGAGCAAACGTGCTCGATTACGATCAACCTTTGCTGGGTAAGCTCTGTGCGGCTGTGTATCGGATACTTTGTATCGGATACTTTGTATCGGATACATTCGGCAGATGGACTTAGGTGGTGTGTTCCAAGTGCACAGATAACCTGATCGACGCTTACCCTCGTTAGCTGTAAGTTATTCGGTCTACCAGGGTATATGCATTGAGGTATCAAGGATATTCTTTTCTCTTATTAGTCTATTATTTAGGGATTTTCGTACCTTAGTGCATTAGACTCTACTTATATAACTCTTTTACTACGGCTTACCCTATAAGCCAACTGCAACGTATTGATTGTAAGAGCCAGCTATGAAGCCAGCTGTAATATAAATACTATTGCTGTAAATGTTTTATAAAAGTAATATTTCGATAAAATTATTAGTCATAGCATATAAGTAGATAGAAAATGAAAAAGATTCACTAATGAGACTTCTGGGAAAACACACATTGACAACCTGATATGGGATTACCTACCCCTGGAGCCAGACAACTTACAGCTAACAACAGTTGGCGTAGATCAGGTTGTTAGTACGTAGTGTGGCACGACAATCCGGAATATTTGGAGCTGTGTGTGTGCTGACCAGCTAGCTCGTTAACTCATCTCTGAAAATCCCGGCTCCGGCTCCAACGCACCATCCTGCAGGGATAGTCTCTAGTCTCCGAAAGACTGCAAACTTACCCATCATTTACTAAACATCCCTCCGAATGGCACGTGGACTAGACGCAGGGACAGGGACGGGACTCTGTCGATCACTCTACAACCACGTGGGTTAATCTGTGCTATGCCGAGCTGCAGGGTATGCGAGTAGCACTTTATTGGGTATGTGACAATCCTAACCATCAGCCTCCCAACCCTGGCATGTATTCTTAACGCTAACCTGAACCAATCAAGTAGCCAAGTAACTCGAGGGTAGGGGCAACATGGTAGCTACGATAGGCACAAGCGGGTAAAGAATACCATCTGGACACCGTATTACTAGACCAAAGCCACCAGCCTAAAAATGCTGACCGCTGAGAGAAAGTCTTTCAAGAGCTTAAACTATTGAGCAACTTTGGGAGGAAGCTGCAAGAAGAGGGAGGGTTTCAAGGAGAGTAAGGCGAATCAAAGGAGCTGTATTATACAAGAGCGCCGGTGGCTCTACGTATGCGTGCCTTTACAGTTGCATGAATACAAGAGGGCGATGTTGCTGGGTCTTATTCTTACTCATACGATCTTTGCATAGACAAAATACCAGCAATAACAAGCTTGTATTAAAATCATAAACCAGAGCCGTTCAGTAGCAATTTGAATAAAATTGAAATCAGGCAGACTTCGTTTACTTAGGAGCCCCATTGATCCAGCCAAGTTTCGAACCAGGCAGGGGATACAGGTGTCAGCTGGGCGAAGACAGAGCTTCGTGCCAAGCCATTGCCCACAGCCCAGTTCGGGGTAGATAAAGCTGCGTTGACAGCATCATCACCTAATGTTTTCGCCATCCCCCGGAAAAAGGACAACAATTTGAGCCCCGTCTGCGCTCGGCTTGCCGCTGTCTACAAGGGAGTCGCCCCGTTCTTCTTCTCCACCTCTTGGACGATTGCGGCCTCGGCCGTCTCTAAGTCGTCCAGCCACTGGGAAAAGGGAACAACTTGCAATTTCTTCGGCGACAGAGCTGTCTCCAGACGATCCTGTACGGTTGGCAGCAGCGAATCCCAGCCAATGGTTCGGGGGTTAACGATGTTGTAATAGGTTTCCACTTCCTGAGTGCCACTACCCGTTGCTTTCGCATCCGAATCGATCAGCTGGCCCATGACCTCGGCCAACAGATCGATAGGAATCCAGTCCAGGGCCGTAGCACCGCCTAGATTCGCGGGCAGTTTGCCGAGGTAAGCCGATGCGTCTATGATCTATTTGATGGATCAGCACAAATTGCTGGCTTAGAAAACAGGAAAAAATGGAAAGACAGGAAGCAAAGGCAACTTACCGCTGGCACTCAATCCCTCCGCGTCCATATGCTACCTTCCCCGTGAGTCGCAACGGGTCCTCCAACTTGACCCACGCGCAGGACCGAGAGACGCAGTACGCCTGATTGAGCAGCCTTGCTGAGCAGGTGCTCAGCCACGAGCTTGGAGGCGCCGTACCCGTTGATGGAGGCGTCTAGATTTGTTAGCTTAGTTTCAGGTATGGGGCCCAAGATGTGCGAGGGCCAATTCATGGCGCCACTGATAGAGGAGACAAAGAAGAAGCGAATCTTGTGCTGAGTCTCCGTGCAGATGCGAACCAGACTCTGGAGCCCGACGAGCTGTGTCTCAAAGGAGGACAGAGGGAGATTGAAGTTGACTTCCCATGCATTGTCTGCCAACATCATTGTTTAGTCATTTTCATAAGGGTATGCTGGGGGAACGATGCATATCACTCACGAATTATGGTCGTTGCTTGGTCTCGGATCTCTCTCAAGTCCGCCTGGCTCAGGCCAAGAGCCTCGGATGCCAAATCCATCTGGACAAACCGGACGTTGTTCTTCCGGTTCGAGGACAGCCCCTTCGACTTGGATATCTCGGCCTGTCTACAGGCCGCATCCTCCATGCTGCTGCGGTTCAAGCACCAGACTTTGGCAACACGATTGTTCTTGCACAGAGCATCAAGGAGATATGAGCCGATGGCCCCCGTCGTGCCCGTGAGGATGACGTATTCCTTTGGCTCCCTGGACAACACGGATGGCGGCAAATGCTTGGAAATTGTTTGGGATACGGCCTTGGTGCGGTGGAGATCCGCCGTATCTGTTTCTTGGTATCCTTGACCGTTACTCTGCAGTTGCGCCCACACTACATGTGCTAGCCTGGCCATGGAAGCATTCGCATATATCATGCCGGGATTTATTTGGATAGGAGAGGAGGGAAAAGCAGAGCTGAGCAGTCTCGAAAGTCGGGTTACTTGGAGTGAGTCGAAGCCGTGTACAAGAAGGTTATCGTCATCTTCGACCTGTTCGAGTTCCAATCCCGGCGATACGATCTGAATGGCTTCCCGGATACCAGCACGGACAGTTCCCTCGCTGCTCCCTTCGATCTGCAGGGAGGCTACTGGCGAAGAGGATGAAGGTTCTGAGCCGACTGAGTCTCTGTAGATGTCGTCAAGCTCCTTGGTATAGAGCCGATCAATTCCGTAGCGTGCTACCGTACCTTTGGGTGTGCGCAGGAAGGGCATGCGCACAATTCGGACAAAGTTGCGGTGAACCTGGGCAAAAGCGGGCAAAGTCTTATTGATAGCCTCAATGGCTGGCCACACTTCTTCCATGATCTCAAGGTCGGAAGCCTCCAATCGATCCTGTGCCGGGTTGAGCAGCGCGGCCGTTTAAAAGCGACCTTGGCCGGCAATGTAGACGGCGGAAAGCCAGGGGTGGTGAGCCAACTGGAATTCGGCCGCTGCAGGGTTGAACTTTTCTCCGGTTGCAAACACGACGAGGTCATCCTTGCGAGTCTCGTACTTGTACAGTTCAGGGATTGTTGGATGGCGCGAGTACAAGTCTTTGGTTTCGTATATGTCCAGCTCGGGAAATGTCAGGAAGATGGTCTGGATGGCTGCCAACTCTTTTCTCTTGACAAACACCAATTCAAACAGTGTATCCGAATAGAGTCGCATCTCGTAGCCGCAATCTGGATGGAAATGGTAATACGCCCACTCATCCGGATGCGTAGTCACGGACGGCACGACCAGGCCTTCCGTCATACCCATAGTCTGCATGATAGGGACACGGGGGTTGATGATATTACCCACAGGCGCCGGGACAGGGCCACTCGAGGACGTTACAAAACTTGAGTTTCGCAAGTTTGTCCAGGATGCGAGGCGTGTTGGCAATGTCTATGAGAACAAGGGGTGACATAAATGCGGAGTCTAGTTCAATGTTGGGGGCGGAAAGACGATTGTAAATCTAAAGAAAATGACACAGAACAAGCTAAAATTTAGACCAGCAGCCTAGAGATGTGAAACACCTTACGTTTAGCCACCGACTTCTTCTGTTTCTAGGCGTGCAAATGCGTGTGTAGAGGTACTTACATGAAATAAAGGTAGTGCGTTCAGCATTTTCGTGCCAGACCACTCTGCCAAAGTGGGCAACTTTCCTTGGATGCGCTTCATCCCACAAGCGCATCACCGGAAGACGCGGTTGCCAGTGTGATCGGTATCAGTCGTGGCAGGCCGGTCGAGCCAGTGGTGTGAAGTAGGCACAAAGTGTCATTGCGTCCTTCCTGCCATTCCTTCACATAGCGATATGGCTTGACGACTTTGGGATCAAGAAGCTCATTCACTTCAGGCACTCGAATTAAGGGCGGCTTGATGAAGTCGAATTTGCCGACACCTGGTGTTGTAATCCAGAACTCGCAGCCAAACTGCTTGATCAGAGAAAGATGTACTTCGGGGCTATTTCGTGGCGAGGACAGGAGGACCTTGTCGAGCATCAGTTGCGGGAAGAGCAGTAGTGGTAGGATGGGGATCACACCTTATTGCCAAGTTTTGTGGCTGCCACCACCAGAAGCAGGTATCTAATGTCATCTAAAAAAAGCACAAGAAGCATCAATATGGACCCCGCAAGCAAGAAAATTTCGGTCATATCCAGGACATACTCTGCCCAATGTAGCCTATTATCTTGGGCTCCGTTCCCACTTCGGACTGAAGCCACCAACACACTCTATTGATGGCATTGGCAAATATACTGGTGGTCACCACATCGTATCCTTGTGAAGGCTGGTTATTGCAGGGAGTGTAGAACAGCACTCGATCGGGTTCGTCTTGTGCAATCTTGTCAATCTCGACCGGGATCAGTCGTTTGCCATAGGCAGGAGATGGAGGCGCTGAACCCATTGTGATAATTTGAAGATTATACAACAACCAAGATGACAGCCAAAGCTATAACTTATACAACTTGGAGGTTCCGGGTACTACTTGTAGTCTATTTCCTGTTATTAAACCAGTTTTGGACTACAATAAGACCACAGGTTTAAAGCCAAAGAAGAATAAACCATATGCTGGAGACAGGCGATAAAGAAGCGCTGGAAGTCGCAAAATCTTCTTAATGCATGCTTTTGAAGACTTTGTTTGTGTTAGGGAGGAGTTTTCACTTACAGGATGCATTAAATCTAGTTTGTTATCGGAAGGTTTCCTACCATTCGGGGCTAAGTTAAAGGTCCGAACACTCAGAACATGTAGAATGTATTAAAACATTGTTTACTTAAATTAGTCCTTTTACTACCTACTGGTTCCCACTTTTAATAGCTAATTGGTTGGTTCCGCTTTATAATTGAGTTTAACAGATCGAGAAGGTTGTAAAATAGAAATAAAATTAAAAAGTAAATAAAATATAGCTTCATATCTAAAATAAATAGCTTTATAAAGTATAATGAATATTCTTGGGTTAATTGACAACGATAATCACTATAGGAAATGTATATCTTGCGAATCCACATTGAGCTACAAATCGGACGCATCAGTGTACTTTACGGACGCAGTGACCACTCTGTTATTGATGTAGATTGTTACAGCCTGGTCCCTTGTAAATGGTTGATTACCTTATAGGCAGCTGGTTTTGCTACAGTAACTGCTACAATAGTGGTTATTGGCCTAATCTTTTGCCCTGTTTGGCTTAACGATATAACGGATCGTTACATAGATTGTATTAATGCTTATAGGCTACACTAACTATTTGCGATCCGGCACATGAAAAGCCAATGACTCAAATACAGTTTCTTACGGAGTTATGTTGTATTACTTTACAGTATTTTTAAAAGTTAGGCTTCAGAGACTTGATTTAAACCTAGATGGTCAGCATGCCTTTGATGTCGATTTGCAGCATATACACTATTGAGGAAAGTGTCCTAAAGTTGAGGCTTACATAGTGCTTACATAGCTTAAGGTGTGCTAAAGGACTTGGAAAAGTAAAGGTAAAAGGGTCTACCGGTGGATGTGTAATTTGTGAAGTATCTACCTGTAAGTGGAGGACTGTTGAAGAAGACATCATTCATTCAAGGTACCTGAATCGATGGCGATTACTATTGAGCTTATTCCACTACAAATGTAAGACGGATTCACAGTTGATCACTAAAAATGGAACCGACGGACAGTGTACTAAGGTATTTTACCGCTGAGCGACCCACCTTGATTGCAAGTCGGGAGGATAGGATGCACTAAAATTAATTTGTTATCGGATGGTTTCTCACTATTCGGGGCTAAGCCATTAAGTCTCCGAATGGTAGTCGAGCGTGTAGAAAATAGCAAAACCGCAAATACAATAGACTTGCTATTATATTTGTCTTTCCATGTCCTGGAAGCTTTACTCTTCTCACTATTCTCAGGTCTCAGTGATATACAAATAATAATTCATTATCGAACCATCCCCCTGGAGGAATTTTGAAACTCTCCAGCTTCATGCTGGATATGAACCCGATCCTGTTACTAGATCCACCGCGGTGCCTATCTACGCTACATCTGTTCGTCAACCGGGACCCTTTGTGTTATAAAGCCCCAGAGTCTAACGATTAATACTGTAGAGTTTCACTTTCAATGATTCTGCCCAGGCAGCGAGATTGTTTGGTCTTAGGGAGCTGGGAAACATCTACAGTCGCTTGACTAACGTTAGTGAACGATTCTTGGCTTTCTTGATTGTTGATACTCTGAACAGATGCTGAAACATGAAATGACAGCCTACTGTGGATGTCTTTGAGAAACGTATTGCTGCTCTCGAAGGCGGATTTGCCGCTCTAGCGACCGCTTCGGGCCAGGCCGCGCAGTATCTGACCTTGATCAGTCTGACCCGACCTGGTGACAACATCGTTGCCAGCTCGCATTTGTACGGCGGCACATACAGTCAGCTTGCCGTGCTCCTTCCTCGCTTCAACATCACGACCAAGTTTATTCAGAGCGTGAAACCTTCTGATTTCGCCGCGGCCATTGACGATAAGACGAAAGCTATTTATATCGAGAGCATTAGTAACCCAGACCTCCTTGTTCCAGACTTTGAGGCAATTGCCAAGATTGCCCACGACCATGGCATTCCCCTCATTGTGAGTTGCCTACCTGTGTACCTGTGTTGTGATAGACTGTAAACACAAAGAAAACAAGGAGAATTCTCCTACTGACGACGCTTGATGACATGTAGGTTGACAATACGCTCGGTGCCGGTGGCTACTTTGTTCGACCCATCGAGCATGGTGCGGACATTGTCGTCCACTCCGCTACCAAGTGGATCGGCGGCCACGGAACCACAATTGCCGGTGTAATCATTGATTCGGGACGTTTCGATTGGGCCAAGAATGGTGCCAAATTTCCAGAAATGGTCGAGCCATCACCGGCGTACCACGGCCTCAGTTATGCCGCTAGCTTTGGTCCAGCCACGTTTATCATGCGTGCCCGCATAGAGATGCTCCGCGACGTGGGCTCCTGCCTGAGCCCCTATGCCGCGCACCAGTTGCTAATTGGCCTTGAGACGCTGGCACTGCGAGCCGAGCGTCACGCGCAGAATGCAGCCCAGCTGGCGGCGTACTTCCAGGCCCACCCAGAGTATGTTAGCTGGATCCTATGGCCCGGTTCGGACAAACACCCCAGCCACAACATGGCCAAGAAGTACCTGAACCGTGGCTTTGGAGGGATGCTGAGTGTCGGCGTCAAGGGGGGTGCGGACCAAGGAAGCAGGATAGTAGATAACCTGAAACTGGTGTCTAACGTAGCGAACGTGGGTGACGCCAAGAGTCTGGCCATTCACCCATGGTCTACGACACACGAGCAATTGTCGGCAGAAGAGAAAAAGACCTCAGGGGTGACGGAGGATTTGATCCGTATATCCGTGGGCATCGAGCATATTGATGATATCATTGCCGATTTCACACAGGCATTCCAAGAGGTTTATGGACAGTAAAGAGTTTTTTTATTTATTTTTGTAGTGAAATAATAAAACTACACACTACAACTAAGGATCACTCTTGCAGAACTATATAAAGGATATGGAGACAGAAACGATTGCACCAAAACAAAATGACACTTTGCCCTGTTGACGAAGTATAATATCCTCGTGCTGTAGCAATCTATGGGGGTGAATATTAGCTATATGAACGAACTAAGTGGACCATTAGGGTCAAAGTTTAAATGCCAAGCCCGCCACGTGGCATTATTTTAAGCTTATTCAGGCGTGCTACGGTAATGTGTGGGGTTTGGAGGTCCGAAGACAGATTCATAGAGCTTCTCTGGCACTTATGACTTGATAGTGAGTGTTCGTCAATGTTGCGGTCGCCTCATTGGAGTGAAATCAATATCAACCCTCTCAAAATAACGAGGTAACTTGCAGGTACCTATTAAGGCCTACCTAGCTGAGTCGTAGCTATTAGTATCTCTGTCAAGGTGGGCATTCCCAAGACGCTTGCTCGACTTTTAAAGCATGAACAATGTGCCTAGAGTTCTCTCACGCTGTAATTTGGTCCAAAATCCTGAAAGTTACATTCCTGCCATACCACCTCTAATGCGAGAGATGTGTTCGTCAGCTCGGAACCCTCCGACTCGGATACGTCCGAAAGCCTCCGAAAACTCAGTCAGCGGATTTGTCTTGCAGATGCGTTTTGGACTTTACCATGCGCTAGGGTACTCAGTATTCTCATTGGTATACGTGACGCCATTAACATTCACTATTTAGATCATACCTCGAGACTCAAAGATGCAACGTAAATTAACCAAAGTGGTCTCCTCTTCCTATCATTACTCTCCATTTTCATCCCCCTCTCTGAGGCCATTTCCCATTTATTCGCATACAGATATCGGCCCACATCTATCTGACATGGCGGAAACCGTTCAAAAGATGACATGGGTGTATCAAAACCCGCCTACCGCACTGCTGGAACCGGGCGTAACCACCACCTTTGAGAACCGGCCTGTGCAGCTTGTAGCACCCCCTGGTGGCGTGGTCGTCAAGCTTCTAGTTGTCGGGATGGATCCCCACCAGCGAGACCGCATGCGTGGAGTCGGCAACGTGAGCTATGTTCCACCTTACGAGAAAGGAGAACCGGTCTCCAACTTCTCTATTGGTAAGGTCATCCGTACAGACAACCCCGACTGGGAAGACGGCTGCTTGATCGCCGGTATGCTACCCATCTCGGAGTATGCCGTCTTGGATCTCGATTACCTCAACTTCAAGGTATATGCCGCGAATGTCGTGCGAAAGGTGACCAACCACTACAATCTGGACCTCAAGCACTTCGTCGGCACGCTGGGTTTGGCGGGTATGACCGCATGGCTCTCATTCTACGGCCACGTCAAGCCCCGCCCAGGCGAGACCATTTGGGTCAGTGCAGCATCAAGCTCGGTTGGCGAAGTTGTGGTGCAGCTGGCTAAGATGAAGGGGATGAAGGTGATTGCGAGCGTGAGCTCGGACGAGAAGCTAAAATGGGTGGTCGACGAGCTGGGCGCCGACGTCGGTTTTAACTACCGAAAGGAGTCTGTCGATGCGGCGCTGAAGCGGTTGGCGCCGGACGGATTAGACGTGGTATATGAGATGATTGGAGGGGACCACTTGCAGGCAGCAATTGAGAACATGAAATTCTTTGGGCGAATCATCAGCTGTGGCACGGTACGTGCAATTGTTTTCCACGAAGAAAATGATCTGTAGGCCACTTGCATGTCTGGATTTTGGCTAATGTTCTTTCACAGGCTTCCCAATATAACAAACCTCCCGAGGAGCGGTACGGTATCACCAACACGTCCGAGATCTTCCGTCGCCGCATCAAGATTCAAGGATTCATGTTCCATGATAAGGACATTTTCCAACACGTTATCAGCTTCTCGATGACAATGCCAAGATTGATTGCAGAGGGCAAGATCAAGTCACAATACACCATATTTGAGGGGATCAGGCAGGCAGAGAAGGCATTCTTATCCATGTTTACCGGTGGCAGCTTTGGTAAAACGGCGCTGAAAATCAGTGATGAGTGATTCTGGTATCTGTTAAATAGGCTCAATAAGAAATGCCTATCCGGTATTAAAAGACACCGCATAATTGGTATAAAAGAGAGGTCAAAGACCAATATCGCAATTTTTAAATGTACATTACTCTTGAATGGCTCCTTGAACGCTGTAAAATGTACCGCTATATCTACAGCGTAGTTATGAGTGTCAAGAATTCTAAAATACTAGTGCGAATAGCTTCAGTAGTAAGTCTTCGCTCTCGAGAGGGCCCTGGCTCCTTAAGAGAAATAATGCACAGAGTGGTAATATTATACGGATATGCCAGCAATATTTTTACCCGTAAGACACACCAGTGGGTGTGGTATAGGTCTCTAGTCTCTATCTTATATTGGTTAAGCGGTGCTTTGTTATATAGAATTAGGCCTCGAAACCTTACATAATGAACGAAATTAGCCACGCTTGAAGTCTTTTTACCCAAGGCAAGATCATAAAGAACAAGATATAAAATTAGTAGCATCCAAAATGGAAAGAAATTGATAAAAATGTTATTAGTATCAATTTTTATATCAACATATTCATATTTGAAAACACAAGTCTATTTGCTCGTCATTGGCAGCAGTCCTGTTAGTCAGAGCCTAGCGCCATCCAGCCTCTATATCAAGCTTTATCATATCCCGGAGATGATCGTACCAAAAACCTTTCAAAATGTCATTTATCTGACGAGATTCGAATAGAAAGGCATCGTGGCCGTCCTCACTCATGATCTCCCGCAGCGTGGCGCAGGGTATCGACCGGGCCAGCTCCTCCTGATCGGCGAAGGTGTACAGGCCATCGCTCTTTATCCCATGTCATGTATGCCACGGGGACATTGTGCATCTCCACACCGGAATCGAGGATAAATGAACGCTGGACATAGACCTTCTGACCTGGAATCCAGTGTGCAAATTTATTTTCAGGTGCAGGTAGTTGGCCATTTTGCCTCATTTCCGAAACTGCTTTTTGTTAGTCAACACTGCTAATCTGCTAGAGGAGTCAAGTTCTGACTACAAACCATGTCTTTGACTTTTCTCTTCCGCCACGAATTTGAAACATGGTGTTCACGTTGTTGTGTGTTGATCATCTTGTGAGTTCACCGTGGTGTCGGTCCTTACAATTATGCAATACCACAAGGTAATATCTGTCGTACTTCTAAAGAGCAATACTATCGATATTTCATCATTGATAGGTCTTAGTAATCTATTTCGCCAGCTAGTCAAACGCCATCGGAAATCTAAGCCATGCGTTTTTGGTCTGGCTTCCGAAAGGTACGGAAAGTTTCAGGCAAAGGCATCTAGAACTTCGGAGCTAGATCCCAAAAGTCATATACGGATGCAGGAGATGGGAAAAGAGAAAGGAATTGTATAATTTAGACGCATCCATTTCCATCCAGCATCGGAGGGTTTCAGGAGCTTACACCGAACAGTTATAAGAAGCAGGATTGCAAGACTAGATAAAAATAATACATTGTTAATGCAATAGTTAAGCTTTTGTGTTAATATAATAAAATAAAATAAAACCCTGCTTAATCTTAAATAGCCTATTTATATTTAAATATAATTGAAATTAAAAATTAAAAATTTAATATTAAATTAATAAACTAATAACTTATAAATAATTATAAATTAATATTATATTAATTTTAATATTTAATATAATTTAATATTAAAACAAATTAAATATAATTAAAGTTATAGTTTTAGAAATATTTATCAATTATAATAAATTTCTATATTTATTAATACTAAGTTATATTTAACTAGTTTAAATTGCTTAATAAGCTAATTAAAACCAAAACTTTAGATGTTACTATATCTGAGTCCAAAAACTACTAACTAATATAGCAACCCTGATCAGGAGGTTATAATTCCTGATGAAAACCTGCAATTTCAGCGCCACCCCGACCTTGAATTTCACTTTGTTATTAATAACGGCACGCAACCACTAGAGGGCCTATTCTCAATACCAGTATCCAATGTAATCCCGCCAAGATGCGGTTCCTTTGCCTCCACGGCTACGCTCAAAGTGCCGATGTCCTCAAAGAGATGATGGAAGAAATTACAGAGCATCTCCCCAGCAACTGGGAATACGAGTACTTTGAGGCAGGAATGGAGCCATCTAAGCTAGTACTACGTAATCCGTCTCCAAACGCTCATTATGTTCCTTCTTCAGACTAGAACTGACCCCCCGATCCATAGCCAACTTGGACCAAGTCCCTTTGCCAAACTCCTGTTGGTGGAATTATCCGTTTTCTGAGGATATACAGAATGCCTTAGACCGTCTTGTCTCTTTTATCGAATCCGAAGGACCCTTTGATGGGCTATGGGGCTTCTCCCAAGGCGCTTCCATGGCCACCCTGCTACTATTAGAACACCAGAAAGTGAGTACCGGTACTCACGACTGGCCTTTCAAAATGGTCATCTACAATTCGACCTTTCTCCCATATCGTCTCGATTCCGGTTCAATCACATGGGACAAGACGGAAAATGGCCAACTACAGGCAACTTATCATCCTGGCGAACTCGACGCCTCGTTTGGCAAGAAAGACATCGACTGGAAGCAGGATGAACGCGCCGTGTATGACTACCAGGTGCTCAAGAGCAAAAGGGTGCAAGACGAGGGCCCCTTTCCAGTCAAGCTCCTACTCAAGTATCGACCCCAAGATGTCCCAGACAAGCTGACCGTGCCGTCCGTCCACGTGCGAGGTGCCAAAGACGAATACTTCTTTGTCAACGACTCAGTCTCTGAGCTTTTTGATCCCGCGACATCCAAGAAGATGACGCATCGTGGCGGCCACCACTTTCCCCGGTTTACAGACGAGCTGGTGAATTTCGCTGAATTGATCGTCGAGACAGCTGCCTCCCTTATCTAGCCTACCGGCTCCTGTTAGATAAACTCAATGCCTTCCTTTATACAACAAACGGTGTCAATTTCGAAGCCAACAACAACAGCATTCTGGCCCACATTGGGACTTACTGTAACCCCTACCGAACTGCCTTTAACAAGGATCCCCGAGCATCATATCAAGTGTTATACCAAACATTCAATTCTAGTATTGATTCGAAGTGTTTAATCAAGTCCTTTAACCTAGGCCCGAGGCAAGAAAGTGCATATGGGAGGTTCTTATTCTTCCCTCCTTTTCTTCCTTTTATTATTCGTTTTCTTTTGTCAATTTACAATATCCTGCAGATTAGGATAGGATTCTAATAGTTCTTACATGTATGAAAGATAAAGTACACTCTAGCAAAAGCTAGATATCGAACAAGATCTAGCAGAGTATTTTCATTAATGGCCGGCAGTGAGATGTTTTTATAAATACATCATGCTTTGACGTAAGAAATAGAGTGGGGCTTAGATATAAGTTGACAGTCTACCCGGCTTGGAATGTTAACCCTCTTTCCATGATGCACGACGATAGAAGACCAAGGAACGGGAGAGAAATCAGACACTCCTAATGCGGTGACGCCTTTCAAAGCATAACTGGTCATCATCTCAATAACTGAGGACTCTTGGGAGAGGATACTTTGCTCAATAAAGTAGCAAAGAATCGCGGGTACTTGGTAGAGCTTGATATAATTAGATTGAAATTACGTTGGGTATTCTCTTTCCTCGGTAACGCTCTGTAGTAGCTGGGTTTATGTGGTTACGAGACTGGTGGCTGTTCTTCCTTGTCATTTCACGGTGTAAATTACACCACATGCATAGACTGAACTACAAAAGGTTGACATGGTTTGTGAATATGATCCTCGGTATTTCCAGAAGCGGGGCAGTTAATGATTCCTGAATACGGGTGTTTCATAGGTAACATTAGACGAATTTGCCACTCTCTTGATCTTATTATCCTCTTCTATTGTATATTATTTCTGGTGATTTGAGCAGTTTCTCTTACCCGATCGTTCGTCACAAGGAGGCCGGACGGTTGCTTTTGTTAGACATTTCTATTCCTAGGAAATGTAACGTAATGTAACAGACGAGATGGTGCCATCTGATCCAATCTTGCAAACATTTATTAGCTCAACTTTAGAAAGTACAGTACCTCACCTTTTGGTATAGGGTGTATTCTATTACTGTATTACTTTGCTTTTTTCAACAATAAAGTACATAAGAATAAAAAAATTAAAGGACTAAACTCTATGCTTTATTGTCAAAGTTGCGAGGGTTATATAATAAATGATTGTCTAAATAGCAAGGGAATTATTGTCGAAGGTGTGAGGGAATTAAATCATCTAGAACCTCGATTTATGGTTGAAAGAAGTGAGGTAATACGGTAGTTGTATTTGCCTGTCTTATTTCGGGAGCATCACCCCACTTTGCGGGGACTCATCGGAAACGGGCTATAATGCCGTAAAAAGTTGCCGCGGGCTTTGATATCGCTGAAACTCCGAATCCAAACTTCCGAAGTCAAGTAGCATAAAGTTATAATTCCGCAGATAACTGCCGCGGGCTTTTATAGTATTAAAGCGCCGAATTCAAGCTTTATAATTTGGTTTATATATAAATTCCAATAGCGATGTATAGAAGTTCGTGATTTAATCTCCGTCAGCATCTTAGACCTCAACACTGGCATTCTTGTTCCTCTTGTCGTTCTCATCATGGCGGCTGCTCCTGAGCCTTCTGTCTCCTCCTCCGACGACACCCAGCGAGTCGAGGACTCCCCTCAAAGCAGATCCGGGATCCTATCTTACTTCTTCAATACGCGCCTCGACGAGGATGTCTGCATCCATGAATACTCCGGCAAGGGTACGGCTGATGACCCTTATGTAATCGATTACCTCCAGAACGACTCCCAGGATCCCTTGAATATGCCCATGGCGCGAAAGTGGACTATCACTGTCCTCCAGGCCATGTCCGCGTTGGTGGTGACCTTTGCTAGTTCTATATACGCCAGCAGCATCTTTGATATCAAAAGACACTTTGGCGTGTCTGAAGAGGTGGCCACACTGGGCTTGGCGCTCTATGTGTTAGGGTTCGCCCTGGGACCGCTGATCTGGGGGCCACTGTCCGAGTTGTACGGGCGTAGGCCCATCTATATAATTTCATTTATGGCCTTCACGGCATTCAGCGTGGCGGCGCCAGTATCCCCTAACATTCAGTCCTTGCTACTTTTTCGCTTCTTTGGGTGCGCGTTCGGTTCATCATCGATGACCAATGGCGGAGGCGTCATTACCGACATGTTGACTAAGGAGCAGCGCGGAGCGGCAATGGGAGCATTTGTCACGGCTCCTTTTCTTGGGCCTGCACTTGGTAGGTGGTAGATGATGCCCTTGCCCTTGTTCCCTACTGCGGTGTTGCCTTCTGTTGAATACCTGCTGATTCTTGGTTTATATATATATATATGTATAGGGCCCATTGTTGGTGGTTTCCTAGACGAAAACAAGGGCTGGCGCTGGGTTCTCGGTTTAATCTCTATCATGGCCGGTGTGGTCTGGATTGCTACCACGATAGCCACTCCTGAAACATATGCGCCATTCATCTTGCGATCTCGAGCGAAGGCCCTCTCCAAGTTGACGGGAAGCGTCTATGTATCCCGGCTTGATGCAGGAGAGCCACCCAAGACACTTACACAGGAGCTTTCAATCGCGCTATCGCGTCCCTGGGTTCTTCTGTTTCGCGAACCCATTATCTTGCTGATGTCGCTGTATATGTCTATCGTCTATGGCACACTGTACATGTTTTTTGCCGCAATTCCCACCGTCTTCCAAGGTACCCGAGGCTGGAGCGAAGGTCTCGCCGGACTTCCGTTTATCGGGGTCACTATTGGTGTCTGTCTTGCTACGGCGTTGTCGGGTGTGGACAATAAACGCTACGTTCGTCTGTGCGAGGCAATGGAAGCAAAGGGGGCCACAATTGAACCAGAAGCCAGACTGAGCACGGCTATGGTTGGCTCTATTGTTCTTCCAATTGGTCTGTTCTTATTTGCGTGGACGACGTATCCTTCGGTGCACTGGATCGCACCGGTTATCGGCGCCTTGCTATTCTCGTGTGGACTTGTCCTAAACTTCATCTCGCAGATCAGCTATCTGATTGACTGCTGTAAGTTTTAACCCTTACTTAGTGATGCCTGGGAATAATGCACATGCTCACCAATGTACAGATACCATATATACTGCTTCTGTGCTGGCGGCTGGATCGATGCTTCGATCCTTCTTCGGCACTGCATTTCCACTGTTCACCACCCAAATGTATGCAAATCTCGGAGATCAATGGGCGAGCTCTATTCCTGCGTTCCTGGCGCTTGGGTGCGTGCCTATCCCGTTTCTGTTCTATAAATACGGGCCGAAGATACGCTCCAAATGTAAGTATGCCTCTGAAGCAGCAAGGATGCTAGAGTTGATGCGTCGTGGGCAGAACGCCACAATTGGAGGCAAGCCAGAGGTGGCTGTAGAGACTGTTTAGGGGGATATAGCCTATTTACTATAGTATTTATATAATAAAAAATTACTAAATATTAAAATAAACCAGCTAAGTAATAAATTAAATTTTAAGAAACTTAAGCTATTTAAAATTTTAAAAAAGATTAAAGAAGTTAACTATAAGTTAAACCTACCTAATAATATAAGATTAAAAACAGTTATTTTTTATATTTTACTACTAGAAAAAGCACTAGTAGATAAAAAAACAGGTAAGTTAATTATAAATAAAATTATTGTTACAACCTGGTCCTCTGTAACTACGAATCCTTTATAGGCAGCTGGTTCTGTTACAGTAACTGCTACAATAGTGGTTATTGGCCTAATCTTTTGCCCTGTTTGGCTTAACGGTATAACGGATTGTTACAATTATTATTTAAGATAAAAAAAAAATATAAAATTAAAAAATTAACTTATATGTAAATAAATAAAAAAATAAGTAAATAAGAATATTTTATAAAATAGAAAAGATATAACTTATCTAAAAATATATAAATCTCTAAAAAAAAACTTAAAAAGAACGCTTAAGCAATCCTGCAGAAATACTATTAGTCTTTAAAAATAAAAATAATAATAGGTTTAAATTAAACGCAGATTAATTAACAGCATTAATAGACTAGAATAGGCCAGCAACAGGCAAATTAAGCTTTATTATAAAAGCCTAATTAACTATCTCCGCCTCCTTCTGCTTAATACAATCTAATTCTTTTAAATTAATAATTCCTTATACTACTGTATATATTATTTTTTAATACTATAGTTTTTTTTATTTATAAAGGCATTTAACTTTTGCACTAGCCTAATAAAGATACTTAAGCTTTTACTAATACTCTTCTTCAGCTGCTTTAATTTCCTTTTTAAGTTTAATATACTAAGCTGCTATTTTATAGAATTAGGCAGTAAAAAGCTACTGTATATTATAAAGAGATTTTTAATTAATAATGCATTAAAAATAATACATTAAATTATTAAAAGAAATTAAGCACTTAAAACCCTTATCTTTATAATAAATATATTTTTTTATTTTAAATAAATAAATAAAAATAAATACAAATAAATTACTATACTGCTCTTGCTCTTTAAAATATATTTTAAAAATATAATTAATTATAATAAATACTAAAGGATAAATAAAAAAAAAACTTATAGAAAAAAGGATTTTAAAGGAAGAGTAATTTATATATATTAAATAACTAGGTCTTGGGGATAAAACTAATAAAAGAGAAGTATTATATTATATATTATAACCTAACTCTTATAGTTACAATAATAGGCCTATAAAGTAGGATCCTCTAGATTAATTATAAACTAAAGGACTAATAAAAGTTAGCTTAATAAGCTTGACTTATAAGCCACACAAGCTTATAACACTAAGTAGTTTAACTAGCTTAACTTATAAGCTAATTAAGCCACTAAAATCTAAAAAACTAACTAAATATATAAGTTTACTTCTTATGCTCTTTTAAATAACTTAAATAGCCAGTTATTAATATAGTTTTATATCTATAGATTAAAAAACACTTTTAATCTCTACTAATAACTATTATTATAATATTATTACCCATAGGTTTCCTAACCTATCCGCCAATATAAACCCAAAGAACTTATTCTAGGTTTATCCCTTGGGAATCTACCCTATACTAACTATCTAGTGTACGGTTTGTTACACTCAGCTCCTTGCACTATTATTTTCTCTATTAAGCATTAACTAGAGTACCTAGCACTATTGTTTCCTTTATCCAGCGCTTGGTTGAAATCCTCTATCAAGGAGGGCCGAATAGCCCTTGCAGCCAATGGACACAAAGCCTAGAGGTAAAAGAATAGCTCAGGGTAAGGGCCAGGGCTAACCCCTGCTATAGCGTATTACAGCATCTTCGCAACACGGCCACGGGCTTGAGATATTGTCAGCAGGGTGATTTGAGGCCGGCTATCGCTAGATATATACTTGGCCACCAGGCCGTTGTGGAGCGAAGTTCATTATTTTTATTGCCTTGTATGAATTTGCTAACTAAATACGTTTTCTTAGGATTTTAGCTGCTGTAATATACAGAGTACTCCGAAGTAAATTATACCCTTTTACAACAAGCTATATACCTGAAGGATAATAAATGTAAGTTTAGGAAAAATCCTACAAAAACTACTCTGCCTTGTTATTTGGTCTACCCCTATATTCTAATACTTTAATCCATAAATAAAATATTGTCAAAATAATATAAAACCTAATAATATAAAAAACCAATTGTTATAGTTAATAATATATTGCGGCTAGCAAGGTATTAACAAGGCTACTGTAGCTAAAAAATTCTTTAATACAGCTTCTTAAACTACTCTAATAACTAGATAAATCTAGGTAAAAGAAAGTATATAATATTATACTTTTATTTGACTTTATTTATTATAATACGTTTTCAATAAAATTAAAATCCAGGCTGTAGCATACCTAGTTAATAACCTCTATTCTATAATAATACAGCTCAGAGTTTATTAAAGGGCCTTATAACTGTTTCTTTTATTATCTATATCCCGAAAAAGAAAGCTACTCCTGGACTTCCACGAGGAGGGAAGGCAGCTTTGCTGTAACTTTAGCCTCCGCGGCATTAGGTTATTTTATATTCCGTGCAAGAATTGCCGAGTGGTATGTTCCGGTTTCACCCTATTCTACATTGGGTAGAGTTAGTGTGTATAGGCAAGGTTAGGATGATACGTTTTTTTTATTGGGGCTAACCGGTCTTGCCCTAGATCGCAGCCCCCTGCTGTCCAGACGCTTCCTCAAGCCTTAGGCCAAAACTTTAACCTATAATGCAGCTAATGCGGCCAAGAGTTACAGCGCTCTCATTGGCCTGCTGCGGGTAACTCTGTAAGTTACTGTTAAGTGATACAACAAGGATGGGGGACTGCATGAATAAGCCGAAAGCAAGGGAATATAGCGTAAAGCAGTAAACTGCTGGTGACTGGACCTAGTTTTGTCAAATGCGCTTGCTAATAAAGGGAAGATAGTGCTAATAAGCGTAAATAGCTAGCGGGGAGAGCATAGGGAGCAGATACAGTAGAGTGACGACAACACTAACCATCCGAATGGCTTTGCACTCGCAAGACACTCTAGTCAAGCTGAGTAAGCATGGGCAGGGTAAAGAATGAGATAGAGGGATCATCTATACCAGCCAGAAAGTAAATAATGGAAGAGGACTAGATCTTTTCATTATTAAGGGCATTCATCCTTTTGGCCCCTATAAAGTTAACCCTCTCCACTCTACAGTTGCGGCATAGGCGGGTGAGAAGTATAGCTAAATTATCTTTATTAAGGTATATTATATTTTGCAAGAATGCTGGGATAATTAAATATACTACGATTCCAAAAGCAACGGCAGGGAGGCTTTCGATGACGAAAGCCTAGCAATAAATCTCATAGCCAACATTCGAACTAGTTGCTAGATAACATATGCGAGAAGCTACGCTTGTGACTGTTCGCACAACACTACAACACACATAGATCGACAAAGTAGGACTAGAGGTAGGACAGGATCTAGAGCATTACGAAGCATCCCTCCATTACTGCTGCTGCTGTTATTGGTACCGCTGCTATAATCGCCTTCTCACTCCGACACAGAAGTCAGTGACGAAGGGTCAGAAGAGGGTTTTGAGATTGGGTGATTAGAAGCAGTTAAAAATGAGCTTCGATATCTGTATGCAATGTTTTTGCAATTTTTGAGATGACAGGTTTGCAATCGAAGAGGCAATCTTAGTTGAATAAATAATTGAGGTCACTGAATCATGGAGATTCCAACACTGAGTTGCCGCATACTCCTTGGTTGAGTCTGTCTCGGAAACTTGATTGTCCCAGTGTTCGGGAGTAACTCGCCATATGCTCTGTAGACAACCAAATATAGTCGACCTCCTCTTGAGTGAGTTGTGTTACGTAAATTAGAATCAGTAGTGGCATTTGGAGAATATAAAAGTAACGTTTTGAGGGTGTAGAAGTTCAGCAGCTACTGCTAGAGATTTTAATAAAAGATTATATTTATAAGACCATGTAATACCGCTCCTTTATGTTTGCAGACTAGGAATACCAAATTAATTGCTTTTTTACTTGAGGCAAGCGATGAAATGAATGTCGGATATCGACCGTAAGCGTGTCTTGTAGAAAGAAGATCCTTTATGGAGCATTGCTCAGGAATTAAGTTACAATGGTCACAAGAGTAGTATTCCACTCACGATTAATGGAATACAACCTCGATTTGGTACTCCAAAAGAACCATGGAAATCATGATTTAAGTTGGAGATACCATTTCATTTTCCATCTGCACATGTGACGGCAAGGCTCAAAGAGATCTCGCTAATCTAATGAGGAACAGTTGGTCTCTGCTTTCTGACGAGAAACTCTTGAATAGCACTGCTTCGACATGCAATAAAGGTGGTAAAGATACTTCCGTGATAGGTTTAAGATAATCTTGGAACGAGAATTTGACTAGCTTACCCGCAATTAAAAGATATGCCATAGTGAAAGACTGGTCTAAACGTACGTGTGATACTATTCGTCGGTTTTTTGCAAACAGACTAAACGATATATCCGTTGTCAAACCCGAAAAAGACAATTAAGAACACTTCTGTTGCTCTTGTATTCCGCAGAGGAGTGGATTCTTTGGGAGCCAGTTATCTTCTGATATCTAGCAGCGGGGAAAATTGTAACTTCATCATTCTAGCGCAACATGCTTTCGCTACCCTTGTTCACGATTTTGGCACAGTTGAAGCGCAGAGACAACTGAAACAAGGCAATTGGCAACCAAACTCACCAAAGCTTATTGCATATCCAGAAAGAGTACCAATAAAGTATTGGAAACGGCATTCATAACTCCCATTGCCAATACAGACAGAAGCAGAGAGGCTACTTTTCGAGAGCTTTCAAGTAGAAAAAAGTGAGGAGCATTAAAGAAATGAGGTATTAGCAATTCTACTATTCATCATAAACCATTGGTAACATACACCCTCTACCTCTTGGGCTACGCATGCCTGTTAGTTATTAAGTTGTATACAATAACTGTGAGAGAAATGAAAGAGATAACCAATGAGTTCAGGATCAGCTTTTGACTATTCTATTACCATGAAGTTTATTGCCTTTACAGTTCCCTCTGTTGTGCTAGGTTTGTTTATTTGTTTGTTTATTTTATTATTAACGTCCACTAAGTAAGCTAGTTACATAAATCCCTGCTGGGCAATAGGACGGTAGGAGCTGCAGGTTTAGAGTCTGCGTTTGCTATGTATTGTATAAAATAAAGGAAAGTTTTTGGTGTTAATCTATGTTTTAGGGGGCAGGGCCATAGGGGCTTATGTCCTTCACTAATGTCTAAAAGTGTTTATATCCTTTAAATCTTAGTAAATAGGTAAGGGGGGTGATGCCTATTTAAAGGTCTTTTTCAGGGACTTCCGGTAAAAAGGGTCTAACTATCCTGCATTCTATAAAGTAGCTTTATATTCTTGGCTTACTGCACTTGCAGGTAGACCTAGTGTTATATTTAAACCTTTTATAGTACTCCATAAAGTCTCTATACCCTATCCTTTCTGCATATAGCTTATAAAGTATAGCCTTTAATAGCTATAGTTTTAGTGGTTTAGGGAGGGCGTTTAGTCGCCAGCATCTATAGTAGAGCGGTCGGTTTTAGTCCTAGTCTAGCTCCCAGAGCCTTCTTCTCTTGCTTCTGGCCTACCTCTTAATGTAGGTTATTATAGTAATTCTAGAGGGTGGTGTTAAAAGCTCTAACCCTTCTTTTATAAGTTTATCTGCTACTTTATTGCTGTAAATATCCTTATATCCTGGCACTCAGGCTACTTTAATAATGGTGTTAGATAAGAGATCCTTGGCTATTTTTCTAAGGCCTATATAGGCTCCCTATGTAAAGGCTAGGGTAAGTTTAAAAATGCTATCTATAACTGCTAAATTATTTAGAAAGAGGATAAGCTTTTTAATGTCTAGGTTAAATTAAATGCGTTTTTTAGCGAGTTTAATTACCTTAAAAGCTTTAACTGCTTCTGCATTATATACCTCTGCATTAGGGAGGCACCTATTTGTTTTAGTGGCGCAAGCTTTATAGAAAGTAACCGCTCTCCATCTAGTGTTGCCTAGCTCGTTCTATAAACTGTCTGAGTATGCAACAAGGGTGGAGCTAAGGAGGTCGTCTAGGAGTTTAATATGTCTTTTAGCGGCTTTATCCTTTATAGACCCTTAATAATCCAGGCCTAGGAGGACAGCCCTATTATTGTAGGCAAAGAAGGAGGGCCTGACCGTGCGGCCTGCCAGTAAGGTTATTTACTGGAGTCTAGTTATTAAGGCCCCTGTAACTTTTCTGTCTGCTTTTTTACTTATAGGGTAATTTCTATCTAGATATATAAACCTAGCCTTAATCCAAACCCTTGCTTATACAATAGCCAGTAAGGCCTTTAGAAAGCCTAATTCCCTATATATAACTTCTAAGTTAATGGTTTTTTATACTGGGACCACTGCCCTGGCTGTAGTTTTAAAGGCTTTATTTAGTTTTTTAATTAAATTATCTATGCTAGTGCTTATAGTCTTGAAGAGATTTAACTAGCATTGTCTGGTTTCCCCTGGCCACTATACATCTAGCCTATATAAAGCGACTGGGATAATGCATGCCTTGGCCGCTATAGCTACTGCATTTAATGGGGACCCTTTAATTATTTTATTAAGGGATTTTAGAAAGTTAGCTGCCTTTAAGGCTTTTTTTATTATAACCTTAATATGCTTTTTAAACAAGAGCCTGGAGTTTAGGTATATGCCTAGTTATTTTATTAAGTCTTAAGGGGGAATGGGTTAGCCTTTAAAGTTAATGTCATTGAGATAGGTTCTCTTTTATATATGGTGGAAGTAAACTAGCTTAGCCTTATCTGGGTTAAAGAATACTGCATTCTATTGACCCCAGTCTAGGGTATCTTCTAGTTCCTACTGCAGAATTCTAGTGGTTTTTTTTATATCTTTTCTAATGGCTATAATGCCTATGTCATCTGTATAGCTGAATCTGGTGTTGGGGTTATTAAGCTAGAGGATGGGGCAGAAGTATAGTATAGAAATAATTAAAGAGATAGAGGACCCTTATGGGGCGCTATATTCTAGGCTTATGCCTTATAGCTTAAAGCTATATCTATAGTAAACTAATGCCTTTTAGTTGCTTATGAAGGAGTCTACCTATAGGATAAAGAGCTTTAGTTAGCCTTGTTTTTTAAGTCTAAGAACCAGCCTGTTGCACATAATAATATTAAAAGCCCCAGCTATGTCAAGGGTAAGCAGTAAGGCAATCAGTCCTTTGGCGAGGGCTGCCTTAATGTTATAGACCAGGCAGGCCACTAGGTCCGACGCTGCTTGTTTAGGGAGTGCACTAAAATATTATTTTAGTAGTTTTTTATATTTTAGGGCTAGTAGAGATATTCTTTAAGCAAGGAGTTTTTTTAGCTTTTTTTTAATATAAGACAGCAGTAAAATCAGTTTATACCCTTTATGTATAGTGTATGCCTTCTTGGGTTTGCTGGGCTTAGGGATAATAGTTACTTTAGCACTCCTGAAGGGGAGTGGGTAGTATTTAATGCTTAGGCACCCCTGGAAGAGGTCTGTAATAAAGTTACTGACTGCCGGCTAGGCAAGCTATAGAAGTGCTATCAATATTCCGTCCGCCCCTGGGGCAGTGTTGCCGGAGCCTGTAGTAGCCTTCCTGGCTTCCTCCTCTATAACTTCTGTGTTTTATTTAATCTTCTTATTAAGGGGGAAGTCCCTGTCCCAGGGATTTAAAATATCTTCTTCTATAGTTTTTCTTTTAAGTAGCTTATCCTTAAGGTAGGTTGCTTTTTTAATAAAGTTAAAGATGCTTTTATTCCTATTTAATAATAGAGGGGGCTAAAAACAGTCAGTGGCTTTCCGCCACTTAGCCAGGGACCAGATGTTCTTATCTACGCTTGCTTCTGCAATAATCTTGTCTTAATAAGCTCTTTTGCTTTTTTTAATGATAAGATTCAGTTGTTTCTTAGCTTCTGCCCTCTTAGGGGAGCCCTTGGCGCTTGCTTCTAGCGCTCTATAAGCTGCCTTACATTCCTTAGTCCACCAGGGAGTGCTGTATCTGTTCTAGTGTTTTATTTTACCCGTGGCTTCTAGTACATCTTTAAAGAGGTTCTAGAGAGCCTTAGCGCAGCTGTCTAGGTTATTTTTTAATAGTTCTTTAAGGTTGATTGTGGGGAGAGTTTATGTAAAGGAGTGCATTAGCTGACTAAAAGCTTTATATTATTTAAAGGGGAGGTATTTTTTCCTGGCTCCTGGGGTAGAGCGGGTAGGTTTTGGTAAGGTGGTAATAACTGTATAGTAGTCTAAGCCTATATTTAGGGAGCGTTCTACCTATAATAAGGTAAAGCAGTTTATGAAGATAAGGTTAATGTACTTCTTTAAGTCTTTTATAGAAAAGTCTACCAGGGAGGGAAGGAGGTTGCCTTTATTAGCCCATTCTGCTATTCTATTGCCTGCTGTATTTGGTCTCCTGCCTGGTTGCTAGGTCTAGTGGGTGGCGTTGAAGTTGCCTGCAATGATGGAATGGGGAGGGGAGGAGCTTTATTTAATAAGGGTTTCTGTTATAGTATCCTTTAAGGCTCTTTAATAAATGTTTATAATTGTATAACTGTAAACCTCTATTTAGCAGATGCACCCATTCTCTAGACCTAGAGGGGAGAGTTATTTACTGGGGAGGTTAAGTAAGATTTTAATAAATGTAAGGACTAAGGGTCTAGCGTTCCTTTAGTTATTTAGGGGGTTATATACTTAAAATCCAGGGTGATTTTTAATCTGCCTTCTGTTTAAGGTTCTGTCCTATTTGACGTAGGGCTCCTGAATAAGCACGATGTTATAGCCACCTTCCTATGCTAATAAGAGAGCGATGTTCTAATAGGGGCCGTTCTTTCTGACGTTAGCTTAAAAGATTTTAAGGCCAGTTTTTCTTTAGCGGCTGCAACAGGGCCTACTGTTTATAGGTCTATTTTAAGGGGTTTGTTTTCCCTGTTCGAGGCTTTGTCTATGTTTTCATCCTCTTCCTCCTTGCTGTTATTTAACCCTACTGCATGGATCTCCGACCTGGCTGGGGAGCTCTTTATTGGGGAGCTCTTTTTGTTAGAGTTAACCTTAATTGTAAGGGTTTAAGCAGGAGTTCTAGCAGGGGGCATAGAAGTAGAGCTTAATAGTGGGAGCCGGACTTTTAGTCCTATTTAAGGGGCTTTGGGATTTGTGCTGGATTTGTTTGCTGGGGAGGAGCTTGGGGTTTAGGCAGGCTTAGTGGGGTTAGCTTTAGTAAACTTTTGCTGTCTTAGGTCTTTAATTGCCTTAAGCTGTTCTTTAGTGGCATGAACCTTTTTACTGTCTTTTATAGTTGGCTAAGCGAGGCATTTGGGGGAGTCTGCCTTATGCAGTCTGTTGCAGTTAGCGTATTATAGAGGGGCAGGGCAGTTAATGGTGGTGTTGTTGTGTTTATCTGAGGGCTTGCTGCACTTAAGGCACCTTTTGGTCTTGGTGTAGCTCTGCAGGTTGTAGAAACCAAGGCACTGTCGGCATTATATAATTCTGGGTTTCTAGACCCAGGCTTCCGCTGGAGATGAGTTATTAAATAGCCTGAAGCCGGGTTTGACGTCCTCTTTGAATGAGATAAAGTAGCAGCATGTATTTAGGGATTCTCTAAAGGGGGCCTTGTGGCAGGCCACCGGGAGATCTTTAACTCTAGACCTAATGCATGCCTCCTCTAGGACTAGCGCATCTATAGAGTAGGTCCCACTTAAATCCATGTATGTTTTTAATACACTGTATAAAAGGAAGACCTTCTATGTGCATGCCTCTTTAATTTTTAAATTGTTGCTTTCTGCCTCCGGCCTGAGTGTAATAATTTTGCTTCTGATGTCTTAATTTTTAACCCTGAGGGCAAAGCCTGTTGGAACTTCCTTAAAGTAAGTGATGTCCTTGTTAATAATCTTCGCCGTTCTAATTATTTCTTATTTAGCCCCAATAGCCATTAGCTTTCTCTATATGTAGTCTAGCGGGACTTAGATAAAGATGCAGTTATTGGGTTTTTCCTGGGGTTTAATAGTTTTATTTTCTTTATTTATAGCAGCGGGGGCTAGCCCTTTGCTGTTAGGAGCAGAGTTTTTCTAGGAGTTGGGGCTTTTTTGTAGTTTTTTATTATAAATAGCATCTTGTGACGCAACCTATGCCTATGTAACTCTGGCGCTTTTGTAGTCTGCTTTTCCAGTGGGCGCAGAAGCTTCTGTTAAAGTGGGGTCTTTTAGGCTGCTTGATTTATTCCTTGTGCTGCAAGGTATATTGGCTGATGCTGTTTCAGTTGGTTGGGTATCTTTTAAGTCACTGCCCGTTTTCTTAGGGTTTTTAGGCCTCTCCGCTGGGTTTATGTAAGAGGCAACGAAGGTCTTGAGGGCAGCATTAAAGACAGCTTGTATTTGTTCTGCTACTGTAGAGGAGGGTTTAGTGGTATATTGTGCTAGACAGGAGTTAATAGCTGTAGCTATGTTTAATACTACGTCCTGTCTAGCCTATTGCTATGCATTAATCTCTTTAATCTGGCTTATGATTTTATTTTTAGTGAGGGATTTTCCCTTTTTGTTAAGTGCGGTAGCTTCCTTTGGGCCGCTAAAGATGGAGGAGGTGAGGCCTCTTGACGGTTTCTGTGTGGTTGCAATCGCGCTTGGCTTCGCTCTGTTAAAGCTGAGTGATTGTATGTTGTCTGTTTTAAAGTCTTCTCTAAAGCGTTTTCTTTTCTTGGGAGTAAAGGGAAGTACGGTGGTCTCCTCTGTTCCTGGGATTAAGGGAGTTGCCTCCTTCTAGGGTTGTAGTGCTGTTGCTGGCCCGGGGGCGACGGTAGTGGTTGTACTCTGGGTATCTGGAGGGTTTGTAGATGTTTCTATCTCTCCAGAGTCCCTAGAGGGGGCCGTGAAGGTAAATATTGAAGGCGTTTTTGTTTGATAGCAAGTCAAACGGAGTGAGGTTCTTGATGGTTAGGCACCTAAAAGGTGGGGTACCTGTAGATGTAGGAGGGAAGCTTGTGTGCTAGGTTACTGCAATTGGGGCAACAAATGTGTTCTTCGACTGAGTGGTGTGAATGCTTTGAAGATTAAGAAGATTAGTGAGGTATAGACTGGAGGTAAGCTAGATGGTTAGATAAGAAATCTCCCGCGAGCCTCCAAGGATTATTAAATATTTACATTTCTTTCACACAGACATTATGTATGTAGGACAAGTTATATTTTGGAATCGATTAATCGGCCAGGAACTTCACTGTTAGAAGTTACAAAGCTCAGCGTTTATTAGAGGAAGAGTTGCGAGTTTCGAAATCGATTGAGAAGCCGGAATCTCACCACTATATCCACGACGCGCTAGTTACACAAAACAAACTCATTGATATAGCAAAGTTCAAAAATTAACATTGTTCACATAGCTATTTTCATAAAACCGAGATGTATTTAGTTTAAGCAGGCAGATTCAAATGTAAACAGAGGATTCACGCGCTTTGTGCATATATCTAAGCTTGGTAGGGGTTATGGTAAAGGGTTTTTAAATCAACTCAATAACAAGCTTGTTAATATAAATGTCAATGAGCGGAAACACTTAAGAAATATAATTCCCCAGTATTTGTACACTTAAAAACAGTTAACTATTTACCTTAGATGATATTTTAATTGCTTTCATGAGGAATATAGTTGCCTTACATGCGAAATCGGTTATCCTACTAGTATACTAATATTCGGAAAAGCAATACGCGTTCAGAGCCTGAGTATATGGTTTGGTTTCTTTTGCTCAGACTATGCATAACATCTTTAAGGATAGCTAAGTGCAGTAGCATAATTCTTTACAATTGATTATCTTCTCTCTGACTTTCTAGTTTCTTATAATACGCAATTTCCACCCCAAACATGTGAACTAGATCATTTACAAAATGGATGGTGAATAAATTTCAAGGAGCTTTTTGAGCTCAATAAGTAGATGTGCCTTTGAATTTTCATTGAGTAGAATCTCTGACAGAGAACATAGCCAGGCCGCTACATGAAGATGACCAACAGTATAGGAGTTACTTGAGCGCATTGCGTATACTCTAGATAGGCATTCTAAACGCAACATCCTGACCTAGTCTGTCGCCAAAGAGCTTAAACCTTTAAACATGTATTGATATATATAGATTCTTTTCAACGGCTGTATCCTAAACTATATAGATTAAAGGTTACAACAAGACCAGTTATACCCATTTAAGGGTAAAGCAGGTAAAGCAGCCAGACTAGTAAATATATTTAAAACAGGCTTATGTTTTTTCAGTAATTATAAAAGTAGCCAATATACTCGAAAACTAATCGAAATAAACAAGATAGTGATAGGGACTTGAAGAAGAATAGACTTAAGCTAAGCCACTGAACCCAATACTTCTAGCGATCCAGATTATATATTATTGTAAATTTTCCAATTTCGTGGGCATGTTCAAAGCCATTTGCGCATCTTTGAGGATGTCCATGCGTAATATAGTCGAAACTTGAAGTTCATTCAGGAGCTTACTCAACGGACCCTCCCCTCGTGTGAGGCCGACGTTCCTGGGTAATAAACACTGCGCCGCTAGGAGTGGATTCATCTGCACAGTCACCTGGTGCCATTTTCCATCGATTTTATTAATCGCATTATTAATACCGATGGAAGATTGCGATGGTATGGTTTTCAGTGTCGGAAGGGGTACTTCGAGTGTCAAATCCATGCTTCCACCCGTCCCACTGATTCCTGCCTTGATTTGGTGGTCATCCATCTCGAAGTTGATTTTCGTAAGCCATTTGGGGAGTTGATACAGGGTCACACCTCGAACTCGAGCAATCTCGGTATCGACTGGTAGAGCCAACACGTATCCATAAAAGGTTCGATTCCATATAGAAGTGAGCAATTGCGTCATGCTATAACTGTTTCGGCCCGGCTGACGAACGATGATGGCAAGAGACACCTCATTGTAAGGGTCATTATCGCAGACAAGATATGAGTAGAATGTTAACGCAACCAGGCCATAACCTGGAAACGGTGAAATGGGTTCTAAGGGCGATGGAAGCTTGGATTTTAAGGGCCCGAGGGGCGCCAGAAAGACGAGTTGGATGCTCCTTGTCCGATAATAGAAGTTTGGGGCGAACGTCTCACCAACTCTTGAATTAACCAGCCTCTTTGGGATCTTTCGGAAGAATTCAATGTCAGGTCCGACAGAAGGATCGCGCGCCACCTCATCCAAAATTGGATTCATACGGTAACGATCATAGTAGCCACCTTTTGGTACATCTATCTTGTGACCCCCGAACTCAATTTGGATTGTTGAAGACATCGTAGTTACAGTAACTCTAGAAAGGTAGATTAGTAGTGACATCTTCTTTAGAAGCAGATAGATACATACACAACTGAAAGCGACAGGGTTTGATATCAGGATTGTTGTCAACGTTGCCTGGGGCGCTTGGAAGAACGGCGTCGGTACTCCCAAGGGGACGGAAGTAAAGACGTCGTTTAGTAAAGCTCGTATCCAAATGTAATGAATAGTTATAGAAAGATTGCAGATACATGAGATACATCTGAAATAAATATCTGCCAATTAGCCATGCCTCCATAGATGGGAAAACAAAGAATCGGCGTAATGAACAATCCGAACATCCGTTTCCGTCGGCCTCATGTCTTTAATAGTTGCAACCTATGCCGGCGGATTTTTAGCGAGAAAATAGAATGGCACTAGCGGAGTAGGGCAAGAAGTAGATATCGAGGCTTAGCTGTATTATCTACTTTTGTAGTCCCTAGCCGTAAGCATATGACTGCTAGGTATAAAGAAAAATGTCTGTTTAATGTATATAATATTTACTTTCAACCTGCAGCACTGGATGCAGGAGTAGGAATCACAGGCTATGGGGTTCACCTTTCAATTTGACAATATACACTGCTTGTAGATGTTTAATATGGTGGCTTCAGCTCGCTAGTCTTGGTAATGGTAGCGGAAATTGGGATTTCCTATTAGCGGAGACGGAAGCTAAACTCTTTTTTGGTATATAAAGCTTCGAGTTCGCTTGGAAAATAATAGTACAGCGGCAATTAATGCCTATCGAGAGGAACTGATAAATTTTGACGTGCTAAAAAAAAAGTAGAGCAGTAAATTTTGAGTCCTAGTTTTAGTATTCCGGGGTGCTATTCTCGGTCGCGAACGCTAAGAAGATATGTTACTGTGCCTCTATTAGCATTGTTCAATAGCGTTTTGCAGTCTGGGTAAACCCAATCCTCGGCCTTAAGGCATCTCTTAGGGGCAATAATAGAGGTGGTGATTTAGGGAGCTCCCTGACATAAAATTGCCATCGGTGGCCTTTCTCAATGGTACCACAACCCTGTGGGTCAAGAGTTTGGAAGATACCCAGGTTGTAAGTTCTGATTGAAGTCATCGTATTTGGTTTTATAATTTATAACTTTCTATATCTTGAAACCGTCAAATTGATTGGTGAGATGAAGGATAATTTAACCTTTATTGTAAATAACCCTGATTTTATCAAGTGAATTGCAGTCCTGGAACTGCTGTGGCGCTATTTACAAGTATGCCCAAGGGGATACATAGTCTTTAAATGTTACTACCTGTAACTTATATAACCCTCCAGTCAACAATTATCCTATTGTGCAGTATTCATTAAGAGTTATTCAGGAGCCGCTGGCTGACCTCCTCTGGGCTGTTTTAGTTTATATGCCACGGCGAGTAGTTCGTTAAGAATCCTTCACATCAGACCTTAGGGGTCGGGTAGCAAATGTGACAACGATCTATACTCTCGAATTAAAGAAGATGTCAAATGTAGTACCAATGCGCTCCTGTGAGATTATTTGACATAATCTTGATGTTTCGAGAGTTGCAAAGCTCTCTTTCAACTCTTTCAGCTACTCAAAAGTTTTTGACCCATCCTTGACAAGGTCGGGCCGGAACTTATGGTAGACACCTGTGAGACTTCTTTCAATAGTTGCAAAGTGAATGTCCCCAAGGTTTCAAGCCGCGATTTGGCATGCATAACGACGGTTTTCTCTGTGAAAAGCATCTTGTTCATATGAGGTTCAGCATCTGACGACGGCGGGAAATCATCCGTCAACCTGCTTGGACAAGGCGTGAGAAATAATTTGACGGTAAACAAATCAACTGCTGGCATGTCACTAAATCAGGTTGCTATTACGCTGCCATTTTTGATAAGACATGGACTGGTAAGGCAATCGTGCATGATGCGGAGTCCGCGGATGAAGTGCTGTGTGGCCGAACTAAAACCGTTCAAGGCTAACTCGATGCGCATAAATATTTGGCAGCAACGGAAATGCAGACTTGGTAGAATAGCTCTAGTAATTATTATCCAGGATTTTCGTGGAAAGGGTTATAATGGCAAGTACCTACCTCTTTATACCGTGTTGTAATTTCGATGGCGGGGGGAGGTGGCCGTACTGCTCGCCAAAATCCCTACGTAGTGCATTTGGAGATGCCAAAGCATGATGCGTAGAAGGCTTAGAGGTGGCGAAGAAAGTAGCTTGAGCTTCGAGCTCGTAACTTTTGTGCATCATAGTTGGCACCCATGGCAGGAACCGGCTTGATTGTAAAGTGCCTGGCAAGATACTCTACGTACTTAGGATTAGGGAATATTACTAGAGGGTTCTTGGACTAGTTAGCCGGTATTGACGGCCTCTTCACGGAAGCTGTAGATCCAATGCCGATGTTGATTCAAAAATTGGACGCATTATTACAAGCCCTGCCTGAGGGGACGCACCACATGCATATGGGTTTCCATTCATCGCACTTGACTTACCGGATTCTTGATAACCTGAACATTAGCTCCGCAAGTCAATGACACCGATAGTAAACTACTTTTGATGTCAAATATTTTCCTGCACATAATGCAGCCCACTCTGGATTTCCTTGTAGACGCAGGCATGTCCGCCTGGAGACGCTCTAGACGGCGTTTCAGTAAGCAATAAATGCGATAAAAATACAAGGCACAGCAAATGTAAATGCCTTACATAGAGTAAGTGTTTATGAGAGGTACATGTATTTCTTAGCTCCCCCTTCTTTATTAACCCCAAGCACTTATCAAAGCGTATTTCTATCAGCGTGGGGTGTACTCTATAACGCTTGAATTTTCGGGGCCAGAGAACAACTATTTTCCCCGAATTCCGTCCAGTAACTTAATTATTTTAGCGCATAGAAATTAATACAGCCTAACCATATACAGCAAAACGCCCAAGCCAACCATTAAACTTCAAGTATTTGGAATTTTACTAGAATATATGGGCCTAACGCTTGAATTTTCAGGGCCGGAGAATAACTAGTTTCCCCGAACTCCGTCCAGTAAGGCCGTGATCCAATACATCTTTTTTCAACTAGCCAGCTAATTAGCTAGTATAAAAGGGGCACTATACCTAAATTAGTAAGGATTTTTAATATAAAATTATATCACTTTTCCCCACCAAGCACAAAACACCACAACCCCTGCTTATAATATATTAAACTAGCAGAGACCGCAAAAATGCCTGCAATAAGAATAGTTACTAGATTTTCTGCTAAATCCTGCTTATAGCAACTAATTAAAAATATACATAAAATTACATAGGTTTTTAATTAGCTAGTACTTACTAGATTCTACTAGAAATAGCCTTGCCGGCAATTATAGCACTATTAATAAAGAAGATTATTATTAACAACTATAAAAATTAAAAAAAGGACTTTAATATAGCTATAATTATATAGAATTATATTATACAAATAATACAGCAGCATCAGGGTCATAGTTATAGGGTAAGGCTAACACCAAACAACCCAGAAGCTTTACAATACTATTATAAGGAACTTCTTCAGCTCCCTAACTCAATGTTCTATAATCTTTTTCATATAAAAAAAGCAGTATTTTTTAAGCTCTGCAGATAGCTTTATATAAACACAGAGGCAGAAGGAAGTCGCCAGCAACCTCTAGAGCAAAAGATATTAATATTCTTATAAATATATGCCTTTAATACACCACAGAGGAGTGCTACAGCATTCTTCTACATTAGTCAGTTAACTATATTATAAATATTTTATAATTTAATCAATTTAATAAAAAAATTATATATAAACTATATTCAGCAGCTAAATCTATTATACAGCGCCTAGTCAAAAGTCTCTTGTAGGCTAGGTAGCTGCAACCGCTGAAGAAAGTAACCACATAATGAAAATACTTCTATTTTACTTAATTTTACAGCTAAAAATAAAGAAAATAGCTAGAAAGGAACCTATTTTATTTATCTTTAATACTTGGTCCACTAACCCTTGGCGATAATGCATTATTGCCGCCGATGCTTAATACTATCTATTAATGCTGCAATTTTATCTTAATTAAGTGCAGCCTATGCTTTTCACAAGTATTTTTTAAATACTTCAATATCCTGTAAATTTCTTTATAAATCAAAGAGTTCAGAGAATAATTTATAAAGTTTATGCTTTAATATATGCTACACATGCTCTATGGGGTTAAGATCCGGGCTGTAGGGTGGCCATCCTAAGATTAAGACTTTATAATTAAGAAGGAATGCCTCTACCGCCGGCGATTTATAAATAAGAGTATTATCCTGCATAAAATAACAAGTTTCGTTGTAATAGGGAATTAATCCTTCCTCCAGTGCTTTAATATAGCTCTGTAAAGTAAATCCTCGCTTCCGGGCGTTAATATCTTAAGTTATAATAATAAAAGGGCTATGCCCAGTCTTCTAGATCGCTGCCTACACCATTATTGTAATTTATAGTTAAGAACTGCCTCCAACATTTATATACTTTAGTGCATATACTTCAGAGGTATCTTTCTATACTTAACTTATAGGGTTAGTATATATATTCTATATAGAACACTTATCTAAAAAGTATACCTACATTCCAGGATTAAAACTGCAATAACCCACTAACTTTAACTTAATATACCTGCGCTAATTTATAGTCTTTTCCTTCCCAGCTTTTACATCATAAAAGCCTATTCTTCGCTCTTTCTTTAATAAAAAAAAGCTTCTTCTTAGCTTTATATTTATAAATGCCGTTGTTGCCTAAAGTTCGTTAGAGTGTTGAGGCGCTGATTTTAAAGGGTAGGTTGGAAAGGACTATTTCCCAGGTTGCACAGAAGTCTTAATGCACTGCATATACTATTGCTTAATTATTATAAGGCGAAATACTTAAAGGACATTTAATTTAAGGTGCTAAGTGTAAAGAACTAGTTTCTTTAAAGCGTTTAATAATATAAAAGACAGCCTATTATAAGACGCCGAAAGTGCGCCCAGTCTAGACCTAACTTACACCTGCATTTACAGTTGCAATAATTGCCGCATGTATCTTAGAAGAAATTTCATGGTTAGCCCAGCAATTTAGGGATAAAATAGTCCCTAAAGCACTTATTTTAGATAAAAATTGGATTTTTTATAAATTTTTAAAGTTTATGGTGGTTGGAAAATATTTTCATAATTGCCTAAATAGTGGTCTTAGTTGGGGGGGCAACAAGAGACTTTTGACACCCCACTGTATCTTTCCCCTAAAGTTAAGCTAGTTAGGAAGTTTAAAGGCTTCAGCAGCACAATCAGCGCAATAAATAATATATATATCCCTGTATATATCCCCACTGTAAATTAGCAAAGATTCTAGTTACAGAAGAATAATATATTATAAAATATACTTATTGCTATTACCTTTAATAGCCTATTCTTATATATACTTGCTAAAGCCAAGGGTTTTATCTTTAATTTATTGCTTTTGCTGCAAGCGCTAACTTAATCCTTTAAGATACCAGCAGTAAAATATTATCTTGCTAACGCTAGCTTTAGTATAAAAAAAGGCATTATAATCCTATATCCTAAAGTTTATTATTATCTTAATAACTAAAGGACTGCTGCCTAAAGGCCTTAAAATGTAAAAAAACTATATAACTTATAGCATGCTTAACTATAAACTAAAGTTAAGTAAGTTTTTAAGCAGTATAAGCAAAAATAGAAGATAATTTACCATAGTGCTGCTAAATATTCATTTATTAATTAAATTTTAATTATTTATACTATTATAAGTCTTTTTAACTTCATTAAGCTTAAGGGGAAGCTTCTTAGGCAGAAATATTAATTAAATAAAGATTTAATAACAGAAGAAAAATAAAAACACCTATCTTAAGTGCATTAATGCACAGAATTAGTTCTCCGGCCGTTAAATAGCCTTTAAATGCAAGATTACATCTCTGAGGCAATTTAGGCAGCTTATTAGGCCTATTTTAATAATAATAATAAAGAAATTAAGGAGGTTAAAAGTAATGAAGATAGCTAGGCAAAGGCTTGATTTAATAGCTTATTTCACATTAATTTTACATTAAATTCACTTTTAAACACTGGAAAAATAATAATCCTATAAAATTCCTTGTTTTTTAAAGCTATTTTCAACTTCTATCTAAAATATTATAGCTTTACATAGAATATCTTTATTAAAAGCACATTTTTTACCTCCTTTAATAACAATAGATTCCATTTAAATGCATTTACTAGATCTTAGCTTATCCATTTTACTATTTCTAATAAAAGATTATAGCTATATTTATTAAAAAGGTTATAGGCGCTCTTAATTGCAGTCTCTAATGTTTCCTCTCTTACAGCTGGCTTTATGATAATAATATGCTCCTGAGGCTTTATTTCCCAGGCTGTTATAGCAGCTATAAGCCTATCTAGCGCTTCTAACTCCTTTTCTTTTACTATTTTCTTTTGCTTCCTCTTCTTTACTGCTATTAATTTTACTGGCGTTCTTAATTATTGTAATAACAGTGTTAGTAATATTATTTCCTCCCTGTTACTAACTAGCAGCAAAGTTGCTACTTCTTCTTTATTTTCTTCATTAGGGAGTTATAAAATTAAAGGTAAGTCCCTGTCTTCTTTATTAAATAGATTACTAATAGAAATACTCCCTAGGTCTCTATTTCCCCTAGCTTAAATAAAGCTTTTAAAGTCATCTGCTTTTATAATATTTCAACCGGCTGGCTGCTCGTTAAAGAAGATTTTATCCCAGCTTTTAAAGGAAATCCCATTGCCAACCAGAAGGCTGTTATTAATAACTCTTGCACTAAAAGGGTAATGCTTTTCTTTTATCATTGCCTTATTTTCCCTGCTTATCAAAAGCTTCCCATTATCAGCATTATAACTTATGCTTAACAATGCCTTAGCTTCCTTAAATGCCCGCTAAAACTTTTTTAAATCTTAGTACTTATTTTCCACTGTTTTTAATTTCTAGTAATGTTTAAAATGCTATACATTTAGCTGTACTAATATATTCTTTAAAGCTTACTGCAGGTATATTTTTTTCATTGAGTTTAGCTGCCCTTCCCTCCTTGCCTTAAGCAAAAAACTAAAAAAATATAATAATTAAGCATTATTCCACTGATTTAACATTCTTTAAGCATCACCCTGCAATAAATCGCCAGATATTTAACTTATAGTAACTTTAAATATAAAGGGATAACCTTACATTTTAAAGTATTTTTCATCCTTAGCCTTACAGGGTCGTCTAACAACATCAGAGCCTTACAAAAGCAATATAGCCTTCCTTAATTATTTTAGTCTAGTCTTATAACCAGGATTATATTAGTACAAGTTCTTCAATCCACTATTTTTACTAATTAGATGTAACTGGCTAATTAGCTAGGCTGGCTAATTAGATATATTGGATCACGGCCTAACTTAATTGTTTTAGCGCATAGGAATTAATATAGCTTAACCATATATAGCAAAATGCCTAAGCCAACCATTGAACTTCAAGTATTTGGAATTTTACTAGAATACATAGGCCTAATATAACAATTCCACCGAACTATAGTCAAAAAAATAAATAAATTCACCTATGTCTTATATTTTATAAGTTTATCAAACATCAGAGAATGTTGTATCAAATGTGGTCCATTCATATTTCTCCAAATGAATAGCTATGCAATGCAACCAAAAAAGGGGGATTTACAACTATTTTTGTAGTTTTAAAACGTTTTTAGGGGTGGTCATTATGGCTTTTATTTTACAACTGGCTCAGCCGTTGTGTAGCCTAATGAGGAAGTGGTTTGGATTTATCGCAGGTATGCTATGTTAAGAACCCAACTCATGTCACCTATGGTCGTCTTTTTTACAAATGGCAAGTACGAGTTTGGGATACTGAGACCCAAATTATATAAATCAGGCGCTTGAAAATATTAATCTTCGACTAATCTGACTCTGAAGTGAACATAAACCAGGGGCACATGGTATTTCCCAATCGGGGTCAGATCCAATTGCATATTCCTTGTCTTGCTATCCCACGATGTTAGCGGCATTCCCACTATCCTCGTACGAGCAATAAACTGCCGCCTAGTGATTAAATCCAATCTCCCAGTGCATAAGTAGAGACATGCAAATAATAGTTTCATTTTGGGTGAACTTACAGGAAATAAGCCTCGGGCCAGTTCTGCGTTCCTCTCCCTCCCCGTTTTAGCAGCGGCAGCAAGTCCGAATGTCATCAGCAAAGTTAGCGCCCGCACTGTAGCCTATGAACACGAATTCTGGGGCGGGGTCAATCTTAACCTGCTCGTCCTTGTGAATCAGTGTTAAAATTCTGGAGATCAGATATGGATGATACCACCTCTAAAGCGCTCTGAACAAGCGATAAGAGAGCGTATTCCGGTGCAAGCTTGTAAGAAGGCGAAACTACAATAGTGCCAGAGTAAGAGGCAAATGCACGAGGCGGTGATGTTGAAAAAAGAGGGCCGCCGAATGCGAAACTGCTCCCGTGCAGATAAAGCTTGAAGAGGGGTTTTATTCCCTTCGCTGGTGATATATAGTCATTTTTTTTTTCTTCTATCCTCGATATTTAAATACTTACTTAGGAAGACAGATATTAATATCCATCCTAAAGTAATATATTTCGATGCAAACACCTAAAATAACAGTTGGCAATAGGCTTCGCCTGCATTGTTATTACTCTTCATCGGTATAATATAGTAAATAAGATTTAATAAGGAACCACAAGAATCTGAAAGTCTTTATGAGCCTACTATTTAACCCAATAATTTAGCAAGGTCCATATTGTATATTTAGAAAGCTATACGTAAATTTCTGTTGGATATGATTTCGGCTGGGCCTCGTTCAGTCTCCAAAGTATAAGCAACCGTCCTCTCTCTGGCTAGAAATAAGCACCCAGCTTGAGTATATAGAGCAGCAATATATTAGTTACAGATCCTATGCTTGGTGGGCTTAAGAGATTATAAGAATTCTATTTTCACAGGCGTTTAATAAGGCCGATATAATTTGCTTTCATGTATAATACTTCATCGTATTCAAAGGCTATATGTAAAGTCTGTGTGATCCACGTAACCCGCCCAGACTAGCAATGCCTTCCTGAAGATAGTCATATCGGAACCGCTCTTTATAATACAAATCTGTCACAAGAACATGTTGTAACCCATGGCATTTAGTATTAGTTTGTTGTCTGCTTATATGTCTAGGATGACTCGCAAAAGTGCATTATGCGAATTGGAAATGAAAATGTTGCTCATGGATATCTCGCAGTATGAGTCACACGGCAGCAAACCAGGGCCGAAATGTTCTCTTGGCTTTAGGCTATTTGTTTTCTTAGTCATCCTGCTATTCCTTCTTACCAAAAGCCTTAAAATCCTTCTAGTGTCGGCACCATTATTTCTCGTTTATTCTAGTTTATCAATCCAGGCAATGTGTTTAATTGGTTTGCTTTCTACGAATAACAATGGATATTATCACAGTCTCTGAGCCTCAAGTAACAGTTGCTGTGTCTTCGGCAGAACCTTTCGCTATGGAAGTTCCTTTCAGCGACCGCCCCGTTGAACCGCTCAATCTTATAGACCGCCCAAAGGTTCGCACAACATTGCGGTTATACGCCATCTTATCAGCGCTATATGTAATAACTTGGTCTACGCGGGATCATTGGAGAAGACCATCTAACTAACAGCACATTGTAGCTCAGCCTCTTCATCGCTGCCCTCGATCAAACAATTATCGCCATATCTATTCCCACGATATGCGCCGATCTGCGCTCCGCGTCGGGCTACGTATGGGTTGGTGGCGCTTATCTTGTAGCGAATGCAGCTGCAGGCCCAATCTGGGCAAAATGTAGCGATATCTGGGGTCGCAAGCCCATGCTCCTTATAGCTGTCGGTATTTTTGCTGCTGCCAGCATAGTAGCAGCGTTAAGCGTCAACATGCCAATGCTGATTGCTGCAAGAGCACTGCAGGGCACAGCTGGCGGTGGCCTAATGCAACTGGTGACCATCACAATCTCAGATCTCTTCAGTGTGCGAAAGCGATCACTATATTTGGGATATGCGGGGTTCGTGTGGGCTCTGGCTGGATCCGCTGGGCCGCTAATTGGAGGGGCTTTTACGCAGTTCAAGACCTGGCGGTGGTGTTTCTGGATAAACCTTCCGATCTCTGCGATTGCATTCGTGCTGTTGCTTCTGTTGGATGTCCACAACCCGCGCACAAAACTGGGCGAAGGCATGAGAGTCATTGACTGGTTAGGGACATTCTCCATCCTGGCAATAACTCTTTTACTTCTTATTGGGCTGGATTTCGGCGGCGCTATATTCCCCTGGAGCAGCCCAAAAGTTATTTGTTTGGTTGTATTCGGAATCCTGATGATCGGTTTCTTCGTGTTTAGCGAACAACGTTTGGCTAAATATCCCCTAATGCCTCTGGCCATGTTTAGAAACTGGTCAAATAATGCTATTTTCCTTGTTGTGTTTTCACATGGCATGGTACTCGTTGGCATCGAATATTACATGCCACTATACTTCCAAGGAGTGCGGCAAACCTCGCCTTTCGGGGCTGGTGTTTTACTATTACCGCTGATAGTAACACAAGCTGTCATAGAAACAATCTCTGGCGTTTTGATCGATCGCACAGGACGCTACAGGGAGATCACATGGGCCGGTATGACACTTATGACGATAGGGACAGGGCTGTACATTACTCTTGGGTCCAGCACACCGGTAGCCAAAGTGGTCGGGTTGCAAATCTTTGGCGGTCTGGGACCTGCCCTTCTCTTCCAAGGGCCCATAATTGCGATTCAGAGCACTGTTAGCCAGGCCGATACTGCGGCAGCCACAGCGTCCCTGGGCTTCATCCGCAATCTTGCCATGGCACTATCCATTGTGGTGGGTGGTGTGGTATTCCAAAACAGTATGGATAGCCGCCAATCATCCCTTGCTGCTGCTGGCCTCAGCCAATCTCTTATGGAAGCTCTATCTGGTAGTATGGCAGCCGCAAATGTGGGCATTACGCGCACAATTCAGGACCCTTCGCAGCGTCAGGTTGTCCTCGAAGCTTTCGCTTTCAGTGTGAGGAATTTATTTATATTGTATGCATGCGTAGCAGCCATTGGGTTGATGTCTAGCGTATTCATAAAGCACCGAGTTCTTAAGACTGAACATACGGAGACAAAGACAGGTATAAATTAATGGTTAAAATATGAGCGCGGGAACGTTTCTAAGTTCTATTGAAAATATACTATAATATTTCAATACAAGCTATTTTTGGATAGCATTACCAAGCGAGTGCTCAATTGACAAGCTGGTAATCTTGACTGACTGCACCTATGTCATCTTTAGTATAGAGAGCAAGGAAATGGGTCTGGTCGAGAGTATAGAGCCCAGGCCAGTGAGAACCGGCATTACCCGTGACAGTAGTAGGGCCCCATGTATGACCTCCGTCTGTACTAGTAACAACTTTCATTTGCGCTCCGTCAATGCCATTGCCACCGGTGCCGGCCACGTCCTCATTTGTCATAAAGCTTGTAACAAGAGTGCCACCGACATTAATAACTTGAGGAGCTCCTGCATTGGCCCCGTTTCGCGCGGTATATAGGCGCGCCCGCTCTCCCCAAGAGTTGCCGTCATCATGGGACAGAACATAATCAATGGAAAAGGGCCCGGACTCCGTATTCTCAAAAACGGCACTAATTTTGAGCAGTATCATTAGTTATTGGTTACACTGGTATTCAAAAGCCGTGGTAAAATACTTACATCAAGTTGCCAGAATTGTCGATATTTGCGACACCAATCATTCCATCGCGTGACGTGCGGTCACCTCCAGAAATCTTGATCCAGTTCGACCAAGTTAACCCTCCATCAGTCGAACGCTTCATATAACCGTCCTGATCTGCCCCATTATTCTCGGCGGAATAGTAACATTGCAGCGACCCGTCTGCAGCGACACGGAGAAAGGGTTCCCAGAGTCCGTTAGGGGTACCTGGAGTGGCTGCCTGCTGCTCCACGGTTGATAGATAAAGAAAGCTAGCACCGCCGTCATCGGAATATGATAGGGTTATTCGGTAATATGTGTAAGTATTTCCTGTGCGATCATGGTTGCGGTAGGCGTATACAATACGCCCGCTAGGAAGTTGCAAAGGCATAGCATTATCAACATCATGAGCAGATGAATCAGCACGGTAAACTTCGCCGACAAAATGCCATGAAGAACCGCCATTGTTAGATCCAGCCAGTCGAAGAATACTCTGGCCGTTTTCATGAGCAGTATAACCAGCGATCAAACCTCCGTTGTTCAGAGGGTTAGTTCGAATATATACTCCGTTTGTATCAATAACAACAGGCGAACCAGCCTGAACTACGTTTCCAGGTGACCTTTGCTCAATACTGACAGGGTTCCCAAGAACCCCGACAGGAATGAGCAGAGTTGAAAGTAGTTTATGGAAAAACATGGCTGCTTCGTATATAAATGGCAGAGCAGTGATATAACTATCAATTTGAAAAGGGATGCAGCTATTATTTATAGTCCATGAAGGCAAATATATACTGAAAAGGAGGGAATTACTAGTTTATTGGATGCCTCAATGATGTAAACCTGCGGCCTGTTTCCACCCTGTTTCCACCAGGCTCTAGCTTCCTTTCCTAGCATAGCCTAGCAACTATCCCCGCTAAAGGATGCTAAAGGATGCTCCTTTAACTACTCCGTACTCCGGGTGTACTTTATAGGAAATTCCGAAACTTTTTTAACTGGCTCTTTCATAAGAAGCATATTGTCCTAATGAACCTCGGTCGTTATTGTTTCTAACGTAAAGCGGTGTTACAGTTCTCGGACCGAATATTGCATCTTGGCGTTCCAGCTCAAGGTTCCCAAAATAAAAGAGGACGGATGTTATATCCTGGATGTTCTTCGCGAACTCTTGCCTCTGGCAACTGTTAATAAATTTTATGCTAGCTTGATTGGCCCTGTTATCGGGGGATATGTTCCCTTTTCACTTTGAAGGTCCCTATCCAGACCGTGCTATCTAGAATGCGTCTTTACGCTTAAGCATCAGCGGCTGAACCCAATCAAGCAGCATCTAGAATTACTAGTAGCCCCTTACATCGGAACGGATTGGAGTAGACTAACTCCAGCGCGCAAAAAAGGCTTCAAACAGTAGGTGGAGTGCAAAACTATGCTGAGGACCGATGACTACATTATTTACATGTCTGAGAATTTTTGTCCACACTTGTATGGCGGTTGGGATGCATTTTCCGAATATCGCATGATCTAGGCGTCAGTATTCCCTTGGCCCCAAATCAACAGTAGTTGTGGTCTGGTGTTGTGATACGAAGTAGACACAATCTGAAATGCTTTGTTTTACGGAGTACATGTTTTCGTATAGAAGTGTGACCCGCTTCATGGATGAGTGTATACGTACCTGCTTGGTGGGAAAGCGTATATGCACGCCTCTCTAGCGTTGGGACTGGTTGATGCGGCCCAATCCGGCGCAGACATGCTGTTTCAAGCTGACTTTGGCGTTGTTCTAGCTATCCTGCGGAGGATTACCTGTTAGCAGAAAAGGGGTGCCGACAGTACAAAACACAAAACCAAGATGCCGAAGTGGCTACTTCGCCTTTACTGGACGTTGTTTTGGACAGTGCCTGCAATGTGACCCTTGCAGTAAACATCGGCAGTTCTGAAGATCTGCAGGTGGGCCTTCGGGTTTACTGGACCAGCTGGCAGCGGGACCCATCTCGGATAGCGACAAACCGCGACGGATCTAGGGTTATTTTGGGTGCAACAGTCTAGTAGCAAGAGTGTTTTTTATATGCTGGGTATATGCCCAGCTGGACAATTACATGCATGCCTCCAAGGACACAATGGGTGGCACACACTCGCCCCATTCTTGTCTAGCTTGGGTTCGCCTCAGACAGCAAACTTGTCCTTCGCTAATATCCAAATGAGAGATTACATGCCGGTCAATGTTTGGCCTTGTTATGTTTGTACTTAGCATAGTTAAGCATTGTATTATGCCTATTACATTTGAGAGCATTTCCTACATTCTGAAGTCTATATTTTACGCATAAGGTAAAAATTGCTAGCATTAGTGTATTACAAAAAACAGCAAAGCGTGTAGTGCAAGAGGCGGCATTCAATGTTTTCGCTGGTGAAGCTAATTTCTCACTTTACAGAGGCAACAATGCTTTTAGCGCGAACTTCGTACCCAAATTTAATTCTAATTTTAGGTTTAATTTGCCAATGGACAAGGGTTATATGATGGTCTGCGCCAGTTAATAACAAAAACATTATTGAAGACGTATTTCTACTTTCCATAGCACAAACAATCGTATAATGCAAAGCTGTCTCTCTGTCATAGCCTGATTGATCAAATTTGGAATCTTGTCAATTGTTTCCGCTGGCGACTTTTCCCAATCAAGGACTACAAGACAATACGACCGAAATTGCCAAGCGCTTTTAGATCAGCGTCCCGAAAAAGTAATCCTTGGACGCCACGCACGTGCTTAAACTCTTGAACATCGATCTTGGATAAACCTATGGACCCTTGGTATTGCAGTAATAGAGGTCTAGCCTTGTTTAATAAAGAAGACTATTTACTAGTATAAAATAGAGTAAATGATAAAATAGTTAAAGACATAGCAGTAAATTGAAAGTAAATTATATAGACAGAAGGTATAATAAACTACACTAATATAAAGTAAATTTTTTAAAAAAAATAAACCGATTTTTTCGTTCTGATTTATATTCGTAAATATATTAGGAAAAGAATAAATAAAAGTATTATAATATGTGGTACTAATAAATAAAAGTTAAATACCACTGATGATATATTGTTTCAATACATGATCTACAGGATTCAATCTAGGTGCTATACTTACACTCTAAGCCTCTTCTTGCCGAGGCTTTTTTACACATGTTTGGCGGGATGGGTTATTGGATTGCTACCTGATTCACGAACGGCTGAGTTAATATATCAGAAATAATTGGAAGCGTAAATATGTCAGCCAGGTAATTCTATCTTCGTTCGCTAGCCTATTATACACCGTTTATTTATTGCGAACTGTTAGTGAGGCTTCACGATGAACTCCTTGTCACTTGACTGGCATCTGAACTTAAGAGAAGATCAATTTTCTTGTCGAACGTGGATGAGATTTCGCATGCGCGTTGGTGTTGCTTCGACTTTGTTCCATTGCTTTTAAAGTCCTCGGGCATTCTGCTATCAAAAAGCTCCAGCTGTCGTGAAGCATTTGTTCCCAGCATAATAAAAGCGGCAGATTCTGGTGTATCTTCAACGAACATAGCCATTGCTAGAAATGCTTGAATTGAAAGCAAGCTAGGCTCTTGTAAAATGAGTCTATGTATCATAGCCGTGGCATTGTGATAAAAGGCAAGTGGAATAGAGCATAAGTCATCTTCGGAACCTGGGGCAGCCTTGAATCGCAATGCAAGGGCAGTCACAGCATTGACGATGGCCCATCTGGCGAAATTTTCTGCTGGGCCGGTAGAGCTGGCGGTATATTGGTCGCTGAGAAGAGTGGTGAAGTCTGCAAAATCCAGGAGCTGCCTACCCTCCATGATTTCCGCAAAAGAGCTTTGTAGTAGGCGTGTCGCAATGTGTCGGGGGAGAAGTGGAGTGAGCTCACTCGCTAGATTAGCCTGCGCAATACTGCTTCTTATTTTCTCGAGGTGCTTATTGAACTGGTCTGCGGCCAGAAAGTCCGGCAATGTTGGGATCAGACCCCTGATTTGTACTTGCCTCCGAGATGGGTCGGTTGTAAACGTAGGCGTGGAGGAAATGCAACTAGGTACATGGTGAGTAACCTGACCGCCCTGAGCCCTTGACCCTACATCATCACTAAACTGCTGGATTGAAAAAGTGCTGTTGTCGTCTAATTTTGCGCGATTTATTTTCTCCGGTCGATGCTCAAACTCTTTCGAGTTGTTAGAATTCTTCTTCCTAATAATAATGGATTAACGTATGTCACATCGAACCTGTAGACTCTGAGGCGTTTTGGTGCCTCACTTTTTACCTGGCCCCCGTGTTCTGCGGACTGTTGCATAGTTGCATTCTGCGTTACTAGCCATGCAGTTACTGCATCTTGGTGTTTTGCTATCACATCTCTTCTTGCGAGATTTGCATTTGTCGCACGCCTCAGAATGAGTGTTAGGGTGCACATACGTAATTAAAAATAGTGATTGCTTACAATGAAAGACTTCAAAGGCCTGCTTGCCAATCCTGGTAATGTGTCTACTTCAGCCACCATTGCCGCAAGACCTGATACGCTGCTAGAGCGGAAGCAAAACTGAAGCTGCAGAAGGCTGTTTCGAGAGCGGAAGCATACATATTTATCCTGCTATTTGTCAGACAAGGCTTGCTGAGCTTACAGCGAACTTGCCCCATCTTTAATGGAGTGCCAACTGTAGCCTTTTTTTTTTTAACCAATTGGGGCATTGAGGTTTGCCTCCGCCAAACAATCGCTATTTGCTTCCGATTACATTTACTTCCGCTTAGCCTTATATTAAAAATCTAGATTTGCTTCCGCTTAGCCTTATATTAAAAATCTAGATTTGCTTCCGCTTACCCTTACATTAAAATCCATAATGATTAAAAACTACAAATAGTCAAGTAATGGTTGATTATTTATTTTGGCTCGAACATGTCATCATAAGTGTGCTGCTTCTGTCACAACTTTATCTTTCTTTCTTCTTCCATCCCGACGCGACATCTCAAACACGACTCAAGAACCTTTCATAGCCGACTAATTTTCTCCTTGTGTATCGCTCATTTTCTATACGTCGAAAATTGGGGCATTCCAACACCATGACTCTGTTCCTTCGTGTCAATGACGCTTTAAATGCAAATCCCCCTTTCAGGCCGGATGAGACTCTATCTCTGGCAGGATCCGATTGGCTTTGGGCAGTTATGGCAGTTCACTTGCTCGCATTCGTAAGTGCCAACACTGCTTTGTTCTTTGATGACCATTCATGTTCGAGGTCTAATGTTAATATTCTGGTTACATTTATAGCTCATACTCCTAATTTTCTGCTTCACCACCCCAGAGAGTGATAGAGTTTTCCATTACCTGTTCACCATCACTCTCCTTGTTGGACTGTGTCATACTATGCAGAGGCTTCTGATCTAGGCTGGAGCACAGTCAAGCAAATCGATAAGCTCGACAACGGTTCTTCTCGCCAACTATTTTACGCAAAGTATATAAATTGGGCTGTCGCCTTCCCTTCTGTTAGCCTTGCGCTAGGCCTACTATCCAACGTCTCTTGGACCACCATCGTCACAAACATATTTGTGTCCTTCCTCTGGGTGGTAACTTACCTCGCCGCTGCCTACACTACATCAAGCTATAGGTGGGGCTTTTTCACTTTTGGGACTCTGTGCTGGATCATTCTCGCCATGAGCACACTAAATGAGAGCCGCGAAGCAGCGTCACGTATTGGCCTTTCTCGGGACTACATGATACTTTCTACGCTAGCAAATTTTTCCTGGGTGCTTTACCCTATTGCTTTCGGACTTAGCGATGGGGGCAATGTCATAGGCATTACCGGCAGCTTCATCTTCTTTGGTATCCTCGACATACTAGCAGTGCCAGCACTTGCATTGCTGTTCATAATACTAGCAGGCAAGTGGGATTATCACCATTTGCATCTAGCTTTCAGCGAGCACCGCTATGCCCCGGAAGATCATGGCACTGCCTTGCCAAAAGGAAGCGAGACCACAAGTCCCACTGGCAATAGCTCCACTGCCTAAGTTGTTGAACGACAGCGAGGCTTAGATGCCGACTTTTACCCCCCTCGATTTCTTATTATCGAATCCAAAGATTTTATAGCAAACCCGGATGAATACAGGGCCGACCTATTGATTACAGGTAGATTATTAAATTAAATCTTGCTCTTTATAGAATATTTTTAGTTCTTGAGTCTCATGAGGTAATGTAACCGCAGATAATATACGGATACCAAGAGCATGGAAGCCTATATTACTTATTCTACTTCGAGTTGTGGCAATACGACTTACAGCGGAATAATGGGATAGGAACTGCTCTATACCTTATTATATGTAACCCAGGACGTTACATCTGCCTATATTTACAACACACTTCAAACAATGCTTAAATACACATCTTCAATACCCTCACCATCCAATAAACCCCCTTTCCCATTCTCCAACCTTTCAAAATAGCATTCTCCATACAACTTCCAACCTACGCCTACATTTCTCTCTTTATCCCATGCATTTCTCAATAAAAAGGTCTCTCTCCCTCCCTTAAAAATACAAACCCTATCCCCGACACTTACATTTCTTGGCACCCATCCTATCCTCCCATCTCCTAAGCCACAAAATACCTTCCATTTCGTGTGCTCTTGAGAAATTATACACAGATAATCTTCCCAGTTATTATTAGATATGGGATGGCCCATGATCAGTCGCCCCGTGATATCTCGCATGAATGCTAGGTGATCTAATTCATTCGACTGTTCGCGTACTGTATTCATTTGCGGTTCTGAGCCAGAGGAAGCCCAAGGGATGATGGGCTCTTTGCTATAGGGGTTCCAATTACATGAAATGACGAGAAGAAAGGTAGTGTAGTGATCTGAAGAAAGGATCTCTCCGAAATCAAGCTCTGCTTTTGCACCTTGAAATAGATGTGGCCATTTCGAAACCATTAGGACCCTGAAACAACTCCTAAGCCAGTTTCTTTCAACTTCCATAATCGCCTCTGTAATGTCTACTGGTTGAAGTGGAAGATCTAATCCAGCTTTTTCATAGCATGCGGAGCGAGAATCAGCAATGTTCTTTACTGCCGAATGAAGAAGCAGGCAGTTGATAATGAGAGACGATTCAGAATCATCGAGATACGCTTCAGCCTCTTGGAGGAGATAGGAAGATGTCGGTCTCCCCCTTCCCATGAAGAAACTCGGTTTCGGGCCCTCAAAATCCGCAACCGTGGGCACCCATGAAGGGTCATCGGATTCTCGATCCACCCCAGCAGTATTCACCCACGACAAGGCTTTGACAGACTTGTTGTGCATCAAATCAACCACAACGAAATTCCTGAATACCTCTAGATCTGAGCACCGATAGTTTGGGAGAGGAATCCAGTACTCTTCAACCCACGGGAGATTCAAGATAGCGAATAACTTATCCGCGGGAGAGAGGATTGGAAAGACTGCGCGTGGAATAATATATCGAAAAAGGGTCGTCCAGGCTGAGAGGCGGTTTTCGTGTGGCGGAGCGTCTCGATTAAATGGATGTTTGACTCGTTTTCGGTAGGGATATGGACAGAGCGTCTAACCTCGGGGGAGCACGCGGCGAGGAAGCCGGCGGTGAAGAGGTTGGTTACCATACACATTGAGTCCCATGGTATGGTCTTGCTGCCGCAAAATACTTGGGCGGACGACGAGTTGACTACTTCTTGGATAACCATAAGCGCTTGAAATACGAACGGAGAAAGAGGGTGCCTATATGCTGCCACGCGTTAGGTGGTAGGGCGGGGTTATTGATGATTTTTTTGATGGACTCGTTCATATTTCCGTCGTGCCAGAGCGCATTCATAAATACAACTGTCTTCTCGATAGCTTCGAATGCTAGGCTGTCTTCTTCTCGTTCTTCTCCTAGCCACACAAGAACCTGCTCCGCGCGAGAGTAGATGTAATCCATCATTTTCACCTGGCTGGCTTGTTCAACGGGATCTTTTTGGTTAATGCAAAGAGCATCTACCCACAGTACCCGTTGGTTAACAGGACTTCTCAGCTTTCTCAGAGCAGCATCTAGATTTCGCCCCACAGGCATTATCGCCCCGCAGCAAATAATATCCGTTGAGTTTGCATGGTCTCCCCAGACATAGGAGAGGGCTTCGAACTTTGGTTTGCGGCGGAGATCATGCTGTTGCAGATGACATCGAATAATCTCTTCTCCTAAGCCCGGTTCCAGGATTAGAAGCCGCAATGTTGGAGCTTTGAATTTATGAAGGCCCGCAATCTCAATCAAGTATTCAGGCAGCCCATGTTCTTTTGCGACTTGCTGCGAAAAATCCTGTGAAATCCTTTGTTGTGCATCAACTGAGGGGTGCTGGAACGTACGGCAGATTCCTGGGATGTCATACAATTCCCGTCGGTCTTCCACGGTCTCTTCAAGTTTGGAGTATATGGTAGAAGACATTTCTTTAATAATTTAGATTATCGATTCAATGATCTCTTATAGAAATATCTGACTTGAAGCCGCTGCCAGACTTGGCCTTAAAGTCGGGACGTGAGCTGCAGCTATTTTAACCTCAGCCGAGGGGGGGCCTAAGCATAGCCTCAGTCAGCTGCCAGAAGCAAGGTCATCTAACTTGATATAGTTAAACTTAGGGTACTTCACATGATTCAAATATATATGTTGCAAAACTAGATTTCACTTGCCAAAACTCTTTGCTATTCTAGCAACTGCCAAGTGCTATAAGGTTCCTTTGCTTATAATTATAGTATAATTTAATAAAAAGTAAACTACTATACTTAACGAATATTTATAAAAAGCTTATACAGAAAGCAATTGCAGCTTTATAATAAATAAAAAAACATTATTAGTAACCAAAGGGTTAAAAGTAATTAAATTTTAATATAAAAAGTATATAAAGTATTGTCGCCTTCCCTGCCGAGTTTGGACCCACTGAGCTAGTGACTAACCTACAGTACAGAGGCCGTTGTGGAACGACACCTCCCTCGTTGTGCAACATAAATACAACACCATCTAGCATAGCATTAGCTCAAAGACCCTCACATTTATATCTATTACCCGCCAGCGGGATGTGTAGAGGTTGAGTGCACTTATAGACTAGAATTTGATCTGTGCTACAGGCTGCGATAGCTGCCAGAAATGGCATGCCGGGACAAATCATAAAGCATCCACCTTCCCGCAGCCCATAATAAACGAACGCGCCAAAGCTCAATGGATCATTAACGCGTCGACTGGTCAACACGTCACTGCAGTCGGTGTGTGTTGATTACTTATCTCGTTTAACAACTATCTGCTCCTTCTCCACACCTGGGTTTTGTTTCCCCTTCAAGCGGGCAATCATGGCACCAGACCAAGAATCCACGACTGCAACGGTGCCTGCGGCGGAAAACAACTCGGCACGACCCAGCTCTGCCGTCGGGACCCTCGAATGCCGCGATGAAGAGAGCGATGCAGGCAACCTGGGCACTGATGCCTATCGTGTTGGGCTTAAGGAGGACCTTCTCAGCGCGCTCTCAAGCATCCAGACTTCAGGATCCTTCGCATCGTTCGATGTCCTGCCCAACCGCCGCCTGTCGACCTGTTCGTCAACGACGTCGGCGACATTACCCTCCCCTGAGCGAGTTCCAAGCCTGCCAGCTGATCGCAAAGGCTCGCCAGGCACCATACGGCAAGGGAAGTGCCACCATCGTCGACACTACTGTCCGGAATACGTGGGAGTTGGATGCAGGGCAGTTTACCTTCCGGAGCCCAGATTGGCCGGGCTTCATCCAGGATTTGTGTACCCGAGTCGCCTTGGATCTAGGCATCAATGCGCCCATCACGGCGCAGATTTACAAGATGCTCATCTACGAGAAGGGTGCCATGTTCAAGGCACATACGAGTATGTTCTCCCAAGAATCTAAAGATCCTAAATCCCGATAGGTGTGACAGCCGCCATGTGGACTGACTATGCCACGCAGCACTGAGAAGATCCCTGGTATGTTCGGCACCCTCGTCGTCTGCCTGCCGTCAACGCACCAAGGCGGAGAGGTGGTTCTCAAGCACTGCGGGGAGAAAAAGGTTTTCAGGACGTCCGAGGTCTCGCAGTCCTTCGCTTCCTGGTACTCGACGTGTCGCACGAGGTACTTCCTGTCACGTCGGGCTTCCGATGGGTCCTGACTTACAACCTCGCCCTTGATTTGACAGGGCCAGACCCGTCGGCGAGCTTACAGCGGTTTGAAACCCGAGCGCTGCACCGCACTCTGAAACAGTGGCTCAGCGTGGCCGGAGTGTCGCGCGAGAGGAACTGCGTGTACCACGTGCTCGACCACGACTACACTGAAGCTAACATTTCGCTCAAGGCGTTGAAGGCTCGAGATTTGGCTCAGGTCCACGTGCTGAAGGAGATGTCCAGCGAGTTGGCGGTCGATGTCTTCCTCGCGCTACTAGAAAAAGAGGAGATGGGAAGCTGCGAGTCCAACACCTGGGATAGGAGGTACTCCAAATTTAGTTATTACGGCTACGACGACGACGAATCCAACTATCACAGCCTTGATGAAGTTTTCGAGACGAAGTATGCAGTCAAGACCCTTGTCGACTTAGAGGGCCATGTGGTGACGCAGGGTCTGCATCTCAATGGAGATGACATCCTCCAGGAAAATTGCTTCGAGAACCTTGAAGCGGAAGAGGAGTACGAAGGGTTTATGGGTAACTCGGTGTGTCTATTGGCTGCTGGATTCGAATCTCGCTCCAGGATTACTATTGAGAGCTGGATGTACTAACACGATTTTTTTTTTCAGGGCCCAACCGCGACGCACTGGTATCGAGTGACGGTGCGCTGCCCCTTGATCCTCATATTTGCCATCGCTGATCACCACTCACTTCTCGAATATCTAGGCTGTTGTCATCGTTCCCCGTGATTCGCTCGTCTCTTTCTTCAATTCATACGATCGTTCTTGGTACTCTTCATCCAAAAGAACTAAAGGCACAGATCCGGTATTTGGCCCGAACATGTCTGCAGCCACAGGCCCCCGAGTCTGCGGTCAACGCGCTGGTAAAACTATCCCAGCAGGCGTGGAACAACTGCGACAAGACGACCAACAGCTTTAGGGCGCAGGAACCGTCGATTGATGGGGACGGCATACGGGACGTCCTTGTGACTGCGATCCAGCACGGAAAATATACCTTCTTTGAAGAGGCTGCTGACCATCACCAAGGCCTTTTGCCGCTGGGTTTCTTTGTTTGGATGCGGCAGTGGTTGAGTACTGGCAGCAGTGGCACTGATAGACGGTTTCATGCTGTTCGAAAGGGGTATGCTTGCTGGATCATGTTGCGCTTTCGAGAGCTAACTATAGTAGAATATCGTCTGCCATTTCCTCATACCCTTATTTCGCCGACCAGTTTAGGGCCATCACGAACTTCGTGCCGATTCCAAACGACTCTTTGGCTTCTGACACCGGTGCCACTCCTGATTACGTTTTGGACTGGGCTCGTGAAAAACTCCGCTTCTGCCTGGATGCCTGCGCGTCTAAGTCGCTGGGCTGCGAAGATGGACCTGCCATGGTGGACCTCGCCTTGTATTTCAATGACTCCTCCACCTTTCTGTCGCAAATGTGCGTTGCACCGGTTTCCTTAATTGCGGCTATTCATATAATGCTTACTATTTCCGCAGTGTTACGCCCAGAATCGATCAAAGACATGACGCGCCGCCTTCTTTCTTGCATTCCTGGTCCGGCTACGACAGCAAAGCACCAAGGGCATCCTACCAATGAAAAGCACTATGCAGCTTTACCAGATCAAGGCCAGATCTTTCATCACTTTGGCGGACTTCACACAGTTCCACAGCGACGCTATAGTCAAGGCCACGCCAACCAAAAAAGCATCATACGGCGGACAAGCCCAAAGATTTGATCCCCGAACAGCCATCAGTTATGAGGTGCTGGCCGATTTCTTCTCAGCCATCGTCCGGTCAAGCACAGAGGCAGACGATCTCGTCGCGCCATTCATTTCCAAACTCGTGGCAAATGCTTACCGGCTCCCAGCAGTCGAACTCCACGCTTTGTGGCTGCCTTTCCTGCGCTGCCTCATACCATTTTCGCCTCCAACGCCATACCCTCGATACCCCATATTGTCAACAGCTCTTTTCCGCCCTCTTACAGGCGTACCTCGACAGGTACGTGGGGCACGAGCCTACCGAGGATAGAACCTGGTTCGGCGAGGTGTTGACTGCTCATGCTCCGACTGCGAGTCCCTGAACGCTTTTCTGGTTAGCCCGACACAGAGAGTCGGCTTCTTTGCCGTAAATAAGCAACGACGTGGGCACTTGCACCGGGGGCTCGACACTTGCGGAGTCGACTGTACCCATGAGACGCGCCGGTCGGGATCACCCCAACTTTAGTGGTGACCAAAACGTTCCAGCACAATAAGAAGATGCGTCTCGACTGGAAGTCGCGGTTAATGCTGGCGGAGGGACAGATTCGGCAGTTCGAGCAGGGCCACCTCTCGCTACTACTTGGGCCGAACTACGCAACTATCGTCAACATGGCGCACCTCTCCGCGTCGGAGCTGGCTCAGGGTCAATCGTCACCAGTGGTTTCAGCCTCCCTAAGGACGACAACCCAGCTCGTCGGCCGTTACAAGCGATCAGCCCCGTGGCTGGAGTGAAGCGGAAGTTTTCCTTCACGGAGACCGACATCGTTGATCTGACCCGCGAGTAGGGTGGGTGCGGTTTAGAGCCAGCTAAGTCTCACACTATGTAATCCCCGCGATTATCTGCATGTAGTGTTATAAGTAAGAAGGCGCGCCAGGCGATGCTGGGACTTGACGGCATTGTTAATAATACCGACTTGTATAGAATAAAAACTCTTGCTGGTGGTAATTTATTTTTTTCGTTTTACTTCCTTCTTTCTTTTGCCTACTTCTTGATAATTCTTTTACTTATTATTAATACTCTGTCTGCATAGAGTTTGGCGTACCAGGGACATTGTAACCCGATTATTGACGGTGTCTTGAAATATTGTAAGTGTGTGGTGTACGGGGACAAAGAAGCTCACGATGAATTGTGGAAATGCAGAACAGGGACGAGCGTGACACTTTGTATCTGAAATTATGGACCTCACAAGCAATGGCCTAACGGTCAGGGGAAACCGTCAGTGATGGATGGGACAAATCTGGCTAATGGTGCCCTCGTGCCGAGACTTGGTGGCAATTGGAAGAGTTGGGTGGCTAATAAATCGCCTGGACAGATTGTTCCCTGGATTGGACACCTTCATCTGTGGCATTTTCCTTTTTCTGCCATTCGCAGAAGTCGCACTTGGCAGCGGTGCGGCCCCCGTGGGATTATGGCTTGGGATGCAGAGTGACCCTGGGCTTGGCGGGATGCCAGCCAGCGAATCAGAACAGCACAGAACCTGAGATACTGCCCATTGCTGTCCCCTTCCTTCACTCATCTGTTTCGCATACATTATCATTCACAAGAGTTGTTGTTGTAGTCTGGTGACTTTGTTGGCACGGTACCCCCACGGCCTGCACAGCGCCGTCCCGTTTGTTGCGTCCCAAGGGCTTGGAAGGGATATATCACGAAGTCAGAGATGGCCACCCAGATGAATTGATCATCCTTTTGTTGTTCATAGTTGTCAACCAATTTTTTCATCTACGTCACAATCACTCTGGTATCATCACATCACCAGGATGTATGAGTGCGAGACTTGCACCAAAGAGTTCTACAGTGCCCGCTCCTGCGAGCAACACATGAACGATACGAGTCACTTTTGGACCACGGTATGAATGTGACACTTGCACGCGTGTATTCCGTTCCATATACGCAGTCCAACAGCATATGAATTCCTTGAATCATTGGGCACCAAGGTCTCCTTGCGAGATTTGTTCCATCAAGTTTCATACCGAGATAGCCGCCGAGCAACAATGTAGGCTAAAGGCCATTACAGAATTACTGCAAGCCGTGTGGCAAACATTTCCAGAATGGCAACAACCTCCAGATGGTCAGTATTCCCACATACCACATATCCACCCGGATGATGTCTGGAATTGCCCAATCTAATGGGTCCAAAACATCTGAACTCCAGGACCCACTGAGGGACTAGTGTTCCCTGCCCATTCTGCTAGACCGGCTTTACCAGCGCAAGCGGGCCTCAGCCACCACCTCGAAACTGGTTCATGCATCAACGCGCCTTCACTCAACAGAGAAAGAATATTGGCACTGGTCCAGAAACGCGACCCTCATGGCCTCATTACCAACAAGCAGATCCGGTGGCGCGATGAGGAAAGCGCCACGTACGAAGCGAACACCACTTGTCCGCGGGCAATTGTTGGTGTGCTGCGCATCTTTCTCCTCGATTTCCCCAATGCCTGGGCTCAGTGTATGGCGAGGCCGCGTGGAGGAGAGAAGGAGGTTTGCCTGATTGGGCATCGGTCTTGACAATCTTAATACCCAAATGACTGAAAACATAAACTCACCTTACTACTGAGATGAGCGACCTGATATAATTGTCAATGGTTGATGGTCAACCGGGTGCTATGCATTCGACCAGCTACTTGGAGGCTGAAGTGGGTGCTCATAGTTCATGAGATAGTGATATTTTAAGAAACGAAGGTTTCCAATGAACTTTGATCGCCTTTCTGCGGATGTGACCCGAGAAGAGCGGAGCGACATGGTTAAAACTGTCAACTTCTATGGCATCATCACTTAGGGCGCGAGCTAATAGATTACTTATAGGACAAAGAATGGGCAAGGGATTTTCACGAATAAGAAGATATTACTGTATAAAGATATTAGTATACTAGAAGAGTGTACATTGATTTGAAATGTACATACGGCTTTGGCTTTCTATCGGTTCCTTTGTGACATCGGGCAACCACCTCCATTGCTAAAATAACTCGCCCACCTGATAATCCTAAAGGACTTATTTTAGGTTTATCCCGTAGGAACCTACCCTATATTAACTGTCTAATGCATGGTTTGTTATATTTTCTTTTTAATTTCACAAACCTTCTAATATTAAGTAAAGTCAGTATTTCAGGCCAATATCTTATCAACACAGACATAATTTCTATCAGCTCTTCATCGCAAAATGGTTTCCCCATAACCTGTAAGCTCCCAGGCACCTCTTTCACATTCTCTGGAACATATGATGGCTCATAGGGAACATCACGCACAAATTCCTTGTCCAAAGAGAAGTCGCCCTTCATGTACGGAATAAGCCCGCGGGCCAATCCAACACATTTGCAAGTACAGTATATATTGGGAAGCCGTATGTGTCATGCTTCGGTGCTGGACTTTGATAGGAGGGCATCAAAATTGCGTCTAGTCCATTCTCAACCATGATTTTACGATATCCTGCCTGAAGATTTCGACGCTGCACATTTAATTCAAACACGTCGTTAAGTGTGAGGACTTGATCCTTCATATCTGAGAAGCTTGTAGTCGATATAGACTTTATGACTGGCTCGCCGCTTGCTTGGATGTGTTTCATTGCAGTCTTCGATGCATCGAGACCAAAGTAACGCCATGCGAGCCGTGTAACGCTATACAAAGTCTCAGGAAGAAGAGAGTCAAGGGATACAAGAGAGTGACCTGCTTCCTTAAGTTTCATCTGTGCAGTCATCAATGCTCGCATGATGGTTGGATGGAGAGGTCTCTCGTTGTCTTCGGTGATGATCCAAGTCGCAGCGGCGAGGACTTAACGGGCAAATCGCGGTATGGGGCAGCGATGGCTGTCTCATCCAGCTCCCATGGGTTTGTTGTTGAAAACTGTCTTGTCAGTAGCTTCAGATCTCTCACAGAATGAGCAAGTGGTCCAGCTGCAGGCAGTATGCCAAACATTCCGGACCTTCCTGCACCGCTCTGTCCACCATATGGGATACGACACGCGGTCGGTTTGAATCCGTATACACCATTCATAGCGGCCGGGATGCGCACGCTTCCGGCGATGTCGGTACCTATTCCCAGAATGGAACCACGCTGCGCAACGAGGCTTCCTTCGCCGCCAGATGAGCCGCCAGCGGTGAGACAGAGGTTATAAGGGTTGAGAGTTCGAAGAAATATGTTATTCTCGGAATCTGCTGTCATCATTGTGGTCGGAATGTTTGTTTTGCAGTACAAGACGGCGCCCTCTCGGAGGAGAATTTCAACAAGAGCAGCGTTATCGCTCTTCGGTGGATTTGAAATCCATGATACAAATCCCAGCGTAGTGTCGACGCCTTTAATGGAGAACGATTCCTTGACGGATATTGGCAAACCATGGAACGCCTTGTTCGGCCGTCCATGTGATGCTAGATACGCGTCATATTCCTTTGCTTGAGCAATTGCCTCTCGAAAAAGATCTCGGTGAGACAATGTGTCTGTAAGTCTGTTAATAACAGATTTACTGGGGTAAATGAAGATATTTCTCTCACCAGTTGCTGAGCGATCGCAGTCTTTTGCAAAATGCTACTGTCACTTCTTCAGAAGAAAGCTCCGCCGACGCAAGTTTCTCAATCAGATCTGTAGCATCATGTTTTTCGGTAATGTCAATCTTTTTGTGTCAGAATTCCGCATGTTCTTGGGAGGTCCAAGACATTCTGTGTAGAAGTCTCCGAGACGGCTTGAATGATATCAGAAGTCAAAAGCCAGTCCATAGGGATTTTTCTGAGCACCGAATTGCGTTTGACCGCAGCCTTTACGGTCCAATATGCCTCATCCTTGTCCGTACGGGCATTCGATACTTGCATGGTATCAATCGTGGTAGTGGTAGCAGTAGTCGCCATTACTTGGAGTGAGTGCTCTGTCACTTTGCTAAAGTAAGATATAAACTGCCTCTATAATTACTCTTTAATGCACAATGGTGCAGTCTTTATACCCGAAGACTGCCGGATTCAATCAGATATCT